>NC_141875.1:250334328-251584328 GCF_056163025.1 Triticum urartu
GCCGCGCCATGCAGATAGAGAAAGAAGGCGGATGCTCGGAGGAGATCGACGAGTCGGTGGTCAGCGCATCCGCATCCACGTCCGCTGGCAACTTCGAGGGAAAGTAGAACATGGGAAGCCGCCGCTCGGGTCCCAGGAAGGCCACCGCCGACGCGTCGCCTGCTTGTACAGCCGGTGACGTGCTTGGTTTCTTCCTTATCTTAGACCACCCTGGCATGGGCGTCTACGGAAGCACCCTTCCCCTCCGACTGAAGCACCCTCTTCGCCACACTCCGATGAGCGGGGCACCTGGACATAGGGTAGATACGAGGGAAGAATATGTCTCCGGGACTCCCGGCAGTCCGGTGACGAAGGGATCCATCGCGGTAACCAAACAGTCCGGTGATGCAAGAGGGTTTTTACGGGTTACCGTTGAAGATGCCGTAACACCAATATGATGAGTAGCCAAACCGGATCCAAGCACGATGTAGGCATTCGATCCGCCAAACAGGATAGACCCGCTCGCATCGCCAGCTCTCGGCACAGGTATCCAATGACTCACGTTCAGATGCTCCGAAGCCACCAATAGCGCACCCCTCTTTATAGTGTTTGTGATGCATTTTCTTTTTTGTGAATAAGAGCATCTCCAGTCGGACGCCTCGAACCCGTCTCATACGTTTGGATTGACCGCCCTGTTAGTGACCGGTCACGAAGTTTCGACATAGACGGTCGCCTCAAACGGGCCTAACACCCGAGTTAACCAGCACCCCTTATATCCAGCACAAATATGGGGCGAATATGGGGGCTCCCGGGCGCGTCCGCCACATCGGACCCGGCCCACGCTTTGCCACCCGATCCCACATATACTCGTCCCCATCCGTTCATCAGACCAAACCCTAGCCACTTCACTTCAATCTCCTCCGCCACACAAGCTCCTGTCCTGCGATCTCCGGCCGTCTCCGGCATGGCGAGCAGCGGCTCTGACTCTGACCAGTTCGAATCCGTCGACTGGGGTGTCATCCCGTGCGGGTTGGAGGAGGCAGTGGCCATCCGCATTGCACTCCGCCGCTCCCGGGAGGACAGCGCCCGGCCGACGACGGGATCTGTCCAGTGTGACTCCGTAGTGTCGGCTCAATGGGCACTCGGATCCTCCGGGGCTGGATCATCGTGGTCCTGGCAGCCGAAAAATCTCTGCTTCCCCATCACTGGTGGGGCAGACTATAACTCCCGCCGGGATCGGTCTGCCCGTCGTGGGAAGGAGAGAATAAGGGCAGCCGAGGCCCGTCTCATTGCCGACAGGCGACGACTGATGCGGCGGCACGGGCGGCCACATAGGAGGAAGCCATCTGCGCCCGCATTATGAAGAAGCGGCAACAGGGGAACACGCGCGCTCTTGCCCGAGAGCAGAATCGGGCGGTGCGTGCCATGGCAAGACTTCCACCAAGGAGGAGAAGGAGGACAACGACGGTGAGGACAAATCCGACGACGAGCAGATCCAACTTGATCCCTACTGCGTCTTCGACCGATACTTCCGCGAAAAGGACTGCAAGGATGCCTGGAAGGGCAAGGGCAGTCATTGATGATCTTCTCCACCATAGCCAAACATGCCAAATTTTGATAGTCCGATAGCATGTTGTAGTAGCCAGACGATGTAGCATCATTTACATAGTTGCATGAGTTTGTATGGATTTGAGATATGCTAATTGAGGGATTTGAGATATGCTAATTGAGGTATCCAGTTGAGATTGAAAATTTGCGGCTTGACCGGTTAGTGTCCGCGTCCGCGGGCGTTTGAGAGGTCAGATTTGCAAAGTCCGGTTGTAGATACTCTAATATGTATATTTCTCGCAAAAAAATGTATATTTCTCCAGATAAAAACAGGCAACAGTATTATATGAATGGAGGTCGGTAACACAATATCATAATTGATCTACCTGTAAGGGTCAACAATAGAAATTTCACGTCTATTTCTACAACGCCATTTATCAAGAAAGACCTATAGCGAAAGGAAGTGTCAAGATCGTTTTTCAGCTCCCAAGACTAACTTCCCTACGATCCTCTTCTTTTATCATTCTTCTCTTTGATATTTTGTACACAAAAGCTTCCTGTAATTAATTCAATCAATCCCATTGTGCCTCTAGTATGACACTGGCAAGTGGATCTCTTGAAGGAAACATGTCATACAATCCGGTGTTTGTGAACAGGCAACATCAGAATTAACTGCCTCCCTTCTGCTTGAGGGTAATCTTATCTCCCAAGCTAAGCGCGATTCCTTGTGTCTTGCTCCTTATTCTGATGTGACCACTAAGCTTGCCATCGACTTGCTTCTCAATGCTGATGTTCACCAAAGCATCTTCTCCGAACACACTCTTGGCATAAAGATTAGCAGCAATGTAACCGCATTCCCCGTCAAGCGCAGACCTGGTTTCGGAAATTCCATTACAGACGAAATCAGATAAACAATGGACTGCACAACCTAACCAGCTATCCTCAAGAGCAGAATCACCTTATCAAAAACAGCTGTCAAAATTCTAATGCATCAGAATAACGAAAACTGATGCCCTATTTAGTATATGTCATGCATGACTATGTGAGCACCATAAATGCTTCGGTTTGTGCAATTTTATGCTCAGTTGTCAGTTATATAATATGAAAGCAGCTCATAATTTTTTTTCCGGATTAATCCTAGATAGAAATTAGGAATCTTAGCATTGAGTTTATGAAAGAAATGTTGAGTTTAAGAATCTTAACAGGTCATCACTGAACACTGAAATAGGCACTCACAACTGAAGTCTACATCTCAAATGTTTAAACCATATTCCACATGTGTAAATTAAATTAAATTATTCACGCATCTGACTAATGATCGCACACATATTGGTACCATGTATGCCTTGTACATGTAAACATATACTCCACAAACAACTATGCCAGTACATAACAAAGCACTCATAATTCTTATTTGCAAGGCAGCATACGAAGTCCATTGTGTAAAACTTACGGTGGTGTTAGACACTTCATGTTTGTTGACCTGATAACATGATTCAAAAATTTCTTCTCATCTTGAATTACAGTATTCACTGCAACCTGATAAAAGGACACATAAAGATGTGGTAAAAAACTGAAATACGAAATAACAAGAAATTTGTAAACACAATACAAAGGGGCAACATGACAATTTAAATGCACTCCATATGAGCCAGATGAAATGACAGAGCACAACATTTAGAGAAGGTTTTCAAAGCAAATAATAATAACAATAAAGTCAACCAAAGTAAAAGTTAAGAAGTCTGATATAAAGAACTCACACAAGCATGATTGATAAGAAATAACCCACAAAGTAGTTTAAGATAATGACTGCTTCAGCAATAAAGGTCAGAAGCTAAAAAGGCAACAGTATTTCAGCAAATAACTAGAGCTTATTGCTTAAAGTTTCTCATTGCAGCTTGATTTGGGGGATATAAGTCTATGACCTACTACTTGCCATGAATTATGGATAATAATAGTGTGGTAGAGTAAGCTACCTAAAGCAATTGGTCAAGTCAGAGACATTAAATCTAATAGATTTTTACAGATATCTTGGCTACATGAACAAAAAAAAAGATTAAGCAAATTTTGTAATCAGCTGAGGTAACTTGCTACAAAGAATGGGGAACATCGTGCAGATGAAGTTTCCCAAGGACTCCATTGTGCAAAGAAAGAAGCATATTACCTTGTTTTCCCACTCAAATTCTGCCCACATGTTTCGGAAAGTAACATCTGCGCACGTAGCAGGTGAGATGTAATCCATGATGTCAATGTGAATATCATTTAGGACAACCACTGATCGTTCCATCACATTAGATGTCTCATAAACAATGTTCCCAAATATGACTCCAGTTTCTGTTGAAGAAACCTTGATATTGGCACGTACTTGCTTGCTTGACTCAGGAGCCAAAGTATAGTTCTGAGGACGGTCAACAAGTTTGAGGTCTCCCATGGTAGCTAATTCCAAACAAAGGTTCTGAAGTGTCTCCTTTGTGCGGTTAACGACAGTAACATCAAGTACAATATCATAATGATGAACTGTCACAAATGCTTCAGCATATACAGGATCACTGAACCCAGTCAACTGAAGAATGCGATTAAGTCTATTTGCATCATCTGTTTCCTTAGTGAATCCACCAGTTGCAGCCTTCAAATCATCTTGGACCTCGTCCTCCAACTCAAGCTGGCTCATGCCCTAGGAAACAAAATAGAAAATGCCAAGTTTGTTTTAACAAGGGGATGAACAGATATAAAGCAGCACGCTAGCAAGTTCTGGCAATTATGAGCTCACCATCCAGGACAATACACAATGATACAGATAATTTCTACTGAAGCTTTGCTGTATACTACATCCGTCGGGAAATACTTGTCGCTCAAACGGATGTATCTGGATGTATTTTACTGCTAGATACATCCGTTTGAGCGACAAGTATTTCCGGACGGAGGGAGTACAACGCTAAGGTAAACCCTTTTGTTTCGAAGCAATTGGTCCATTTCACGTGTATCAACCTAACATGCGTAAAACCTGTCTTGATCAGTTGGTTTTCTATCCAGTCAAAGAAGATAAAAGTTTCCTATCTATCCTCCTAGAAAAATCTAGACAACCTGACATTTGGCGAGTATATCAAATCCAATAAACACACATAAACCTAAACCATTCATGTTCAAACAAGGGTATTAACAACTGAACAACAGCAGCAATTAAAACACACACTAGTGAACTACCACGTGTAATACTGTGGTATACAAAAAAGAGCATGAGAAAAGCTAATCAAGCTTTCTTTAAAACCCAAATGCATTGAAAGATGCTAAAAGAAATTGGGCGAGGACTTCTAGGACTACTGGGCAAGTAAAAATGTTACCAGACATGGTATACACGTATCATTCTTAAGGATCAAGAGACTAATGCTGACTGTACAGCAATTACAAAATCCATTTTGCCTGGATGCAAGATAAGAGTACTCCATATGCTATGCAATAACTTCTCAACAAATATTAGATTCATGATGCCAAGCACCAAGTAATGCATTTACTATTAGAAGCTTGGAAATAGAATGGTTGTAAAGCCAGCTGCCAATTAAGCACTAGCCAAAGAAAATGTGGCAATTTCCATAGGGCAAAAGCAACAACTGATAAGTAGTTTTTACTTGCCTTTCTGCTCTTGAGGTGGTAGAAGTCAATAAGATCATCTGGCTGGGCATGAGAGATCTGTGCCTTGGCCCTCATCTCCTCTGTCTCCCTGAATTGCTTCTCAGCAAGCATCTTGGCAAAACTCTGTCTACATGATTGCAACCAAATCCTCCTCAGATCATCACCAGTGTTGCAAAGCAACCTCACACAAAGCACAATCCTATCATATGAATCATTATCAATCGGTTGGGGAAGGTAGGAGGATAGTCCCAGCTGCAGAATAGACGTCATGACCAGCAAGGCCCCAGTACAGGCCTTGTTTGCTTCAACCTTCGATCGCTGCACCTCCTCCAGCCTTAGTACCAGTTTGGTAAGGGTACATGCCACAACTGCAGCTAAGAAAAAATCACCTGACAGAATGAGTGATCTGAGATTTAGGGTCGATGCTAATGATCCAGGAGTAACTGGAGTCGAAATGGCCTCGGTAGCAGCACTCTGTGTGGCATAAGTGCCATCTGCAAGAACAACAGGCCGCCTGGAAGACACAGTGACAGAGTTCACCACCGGCTGGGCTGGCTTGGAGGAATCAGTTGTCTCCCCTTCCTCTGAGATAGTGAAGAATGGTAGATCCCCAAGGCACTGCTTGATAGTGGCAATGGCGCTTTCGACCTCTGATAAAGATAGGGAGTACTCACCAAGGATCCAGAGAGCGATTGAGCAGACACGGGATGCCCGGATCTGGTAGAAGATATCACTCAGCCTCTGTATCATGGACACACACAGCTTGGGATTAGTCTCAGTGATCTCACGCACAAATAACACAACATCAACTGCCGCAGCGACATTAGTGTCACCAAGGAAGTCCATGAGAAGGTGCACCACCGATCCAGCCACCTCTGGGTATTCCACAGCACATGCATGAATCGCTTGCACCAGCATCTGACGGTACTCACCACCCTTGTCAAGCTCCCCTGATTGTGTCTTGACCACCTCCTTCTTGAGATAAAGCACCACCTCCTCCACATTACGAGGAGTGAGCAGATCGAGCACCAAATCCAGCACCTTCCTCTTGACATCCAAATTCGGGCTGGCAAGTGCACGCAGCACATCCATTACTACATCCACCATCACATCCCGGTGTGACGTGTGCAGCTCATTCAGACGGTCCAGGAGAATGAGCCTGACATTGCTGTCACTCTGCGATGAGAGGAGCTGGCAGTATGTTTCGGCGGCAGCTCGCACTGCAGTGGGAGCCGAGGAGAGAGACACGATAGCACCCGCGCACTCATACAGAACCGCGGTGCTTGGAGAGGAACGGAGGGATAAAATGATCTTGATATACCTGCCCTTGTCGGCACGGTGGTTTGGAGGGCGGCAGACCTTGCGGATGAGATCTACTGCGGCCATCTGGAGGAGATCGGGCCACTCCATGACACGCTCGGCGTTGGAGAGCAGGTAAGCCACAGCACGTTCCGTCCCACAGAGGCAGAGCATGACGAACGCGTTTCGCCGGGCGGAGGCGTCCTGCTCCGACGCGAGTGCGCGCTCGACGAGCTCGGGTGCGTCCGGAATGAGCTGATCGCCTTGCGGGAGGCGGTAGATAGCCGAGATGGCGGAGAGCGCGTGGCGGCGGATGAAGTGGTGGCGGTGCTCGAGATTCTCGAGAATGGAAGGAACGAGCGGCTCAAGCACCTCCGGCTCGGAGAGGCGGCAGAGGAACCGCAGCGTGACGCCACGGATGTACTCGTTGGGGTGCTGCAGGTTGTTGCGGAGGTTCTGGCAGATGAGGATCATCTCCGGGAGAACGCGGCCGGCGGCGTCGCGCTTGTCAATGATCTCGAGGTAGAGGAGCAGCAGCTTCTGAATGGTGTGATCCTCGGAAGGGAGGACGTAGCGGACGATGGTGATGAAGAGCGTCGGCAGTGTCTCGCCATTGAGGAGGAGCATGACGGCGCGCTTCATGGCCTCGACCTTAGCGGCGACGTCGCTGCCCTCCAGATCCGCCTTGATCTCGTTCGCCATGGCGGCGGACCCCTTGTCGAAGTGGACAAGCAGCGTGGACGGCTTGTCCATGGTGCCGGACGCGCGCCGGAAGCGCCGGCGGGTGGGTTAACGGTGGTTAGATCAGGGCTGGACAGAGTGGATCTGGATCTGGGCGGGTGGAGCGGGAAGAGGGGAGTTGTTCGTATATATATTCCTTTCGGGTTTTTTACTTCGCGTATAAGAATTAAGCAAAGTTTTACCAAAAAAAAGTTTATACTAGCAGCTTGTTTGGTAAACATTTGGGTAGGGGAATATGAGTTTTTTTTTTCATCGAATTTAGGACTTTATTCATAATAACAAAAATCGGTTACAGTCTGCCCGTAGGCTAGCACGTAGGAAAACTGGGCTAACAACTAGCCAACTATCCGTCCCATCAAGCGTACAGGCACGCTGAGCACAGTGATGGCCCGGCACATTCAAGTTCCTATCGACATGTCGAACCGAAAAGGAAATAAAGTGTGGTACAATGTCCAATAATGATATCTATAGAGTATCTTTATAATCACCCAATTACGTTGTGACATTTGATAGCACACAAAGCATTCCTCCGGTATTCGGGAGTTGCATAATCTTATAGTCGAAGGAATATGCATTTGACATGAAGAAAGCAATATCAAAAAAACTGAACGATCATTATGCTAAGCTAACGGATGGGTCTTGTCCATCACATCATTCTCCTAATGATGTGATCCCGTTATCAAATGACAACACATGTCTATGGTTAGGACACATTAACCATCTTTGATCAACGAGCTAGTCTAGTAGAGGCTCACTAGGGACACGGTATTTGTTTATGTATTCACACATGTATTTAAATTTTCGATCAATACAATTATAGCATGAATAATAAACCTTTATCATGAATAAGGAAATATAAAATAACAATTTTATTATTGCCTCTAGGGCATATTTTCTTCAGTCTCCTACTTGCACTAGAGTCAATAATCTAGTTTATATTGCCATGTGATTAACACCAATAGTTCACATCGCTATGTGATTAACACCCAAAGGGTTTACTAGAGTCAATAATCTAGTTCACATCTCCATGTGATTAACACCCAAAGAGTACTAAGGTGTGATCATGTTTTGCTTGCGAGAGAGGTTTAGTCAACGGGTCTGTCACATTCAGATCCGTATGTATTTTACAAATTTCTATGTCTACAATGCTCTGCACGGAGCTACTATAGCTAATTGCTCCCACTTTCAATATTTATCCAGATTGAGACTCAGAGTCATCCTAATCAGTGTCAAGCTTGCATCGACGTAACCATTTACGACAAACTCTTTGTCACCAACATAACCGAGAAACATTTCCTTAGTCTTTTTTAGGTACCCAAGGATAATTTTGACCGCTGTCAAGTGATCTACTCTTGTATCTGTAACATCTCAAATTTTCAATTTGGAATGTTATACATATATCATTCATGCATAATCATATTTCATTGCATCTCGTTTCGTGATCCTCGAAATCCTAAGCAACTCAAGGACCCTCGGAAAGAGTTGGGGATTTCCCTGTTTTCATATTGGAGTTTTATCGAATATTGAAACGAGGATTTTTGGTTTTAAATATTTTCCCTCCAAAAATATTTCATATTAAAATATATGAGAGGAGATAATATGAATTTTCCAAAATAAATGAAATATTGGAGGAAAAATATTAAAATCAAATATTGGATTTTATCCGGAGTTTATTGCTATTTTATTTGAAATAGAAAAATTGCACGTTTTTCAAAGTTGCATTTTAGGGCCAAGAAAATGTTCATCTTGTTCTAAATATTTTATTTAGACGGTGAAAATTTGTTTTGGCATTTTTAGATTTTTATTTTATTTATTTAGGATTTTTTTAGTTCGACGGAGTTATTTTTTTAAAAAAAGTTTCAGCGCCGGACTGGCCGAAGCCCAGCCGAGCCGGCCCGCTCGCCGCCGTCTCCGGCCTGGAGACTGCGCGCCGCGTCGCCGCCCGACCCGGGAGTCCGGCCGGGACTCCGCCTCCCCGCCGCCTTGCCCCCTTCTCCAAGCCGACCCCCCTCTTATATACGCCGCCCCCGACCCCCCCCCCCCCCGCCGCCCTCGCACCCCGCCGCCGCAGCCCCGCCTCGTCAGAGCATCGCCGGAGGTAACGCCGCCGTTGTCGTCGCCGTTTTTTTAAAACAACCTAGTTCGTTTTTTTAGATCGGTTTGACGGTTTTTCTCGGTTTAGTTATTTTGCGGATGTTCGTTCGTACGTTCATTTTAACGAACGTGTTCACTCGTTAGCCGCAGACAACGAACGCCCGTTCGTTAGCCTGTTCGTTAGTTTTCTTTTTCACGGATTTCCCGCGATTATTTTCAATCGCGATTTCTGATCGGATTTTCGTTTTAGTTTATCTTTTCGCTCGTTTGTCGGAATCAGGCGATTCAAGCGCCTAGATCTTCGTCTCGAAACCCTCTTTCCGTTTAACCAACTTGAACAAGTTTTTGCTACTGTAAAAATTTGACCTTAGTCCAGATTAGCAAACGGATCTTGTTTCTTTCGCAGTTTGAGTTTCGTTGCTCCGTTTGATTTGGTTCTTTTTGCAAACCGGAGTTCTTAAGTTGAACCTTCTGGTTAGATCCTCTTATTTGATATTTACTTGTGTTTCTTTGCTTGATTGCTTATGTATGCTATTGTTTGTTTGCGATAGAACACCCGGAGTGCGAAGCGTGCTACTATGAATCCCTAGGTTTTGCGGATCATCAGCAAGGCAAGTAACACTTTGATCATACCCCTTTATCACCCAGTTTTTATGCATTAGTTCCAATCCTCAAACAATGCATGGTTAGGATGTGATTAACATGTGGGTTGGGAAGTAGTTGATGAGGTAGAACCTATTACCCTGTTATTTATCAAACCCTTGGGAGTTACTTCTACGTGTTGCTTTTATTGCTATGCTATACTCGTAGACGTGGTTTGGGTGAGTGAAATCCATGACAAATGTGAGATTGTTAATTAATGGTTCAACTTAAGGTGGCAACTTGAATACACATCTGGGTGGGTTGTTTGTTGGACACCTGGGGAATCCAGTGTTGTCCTACGATATCCCGGAGTACCCGTGTGATAATCCTATGGTCCGCCACCCAGGCTCAAAGGGAACCGAGATATTTTCATGCTAGAAACTTCCGTGTGCAGCCACAAGCTATCGTGGGCTCTAGCATAGTTAAGTAAGCTGCGTGAAGCTCCCGAAGAGGTGGATCAGAAGGTAGAGGGATGTAGGTTGGTATGGTCTGCCCGGAGTAAGGGGTTAATGCTTCTGAAAGACTGTGTCTCGGTCATCCGTTTCTCAAACACCATGTAGTGTGAGAAATCCAACGGAGGAGATCGAGTCTTGTGGGGAAAAGTGCGCAAACCTCTGCAGAGTGTATAAACTAATCATGGTTAGTCGTGTCCCCAGTTATGGACATCTTGAGTATCTAGTACTTGGAGTATCATAAGTATCTCATCACTCTAGAATAATATTGTTGGGTTGTTAATTACTTTAATTGGGATTGAGTTGGAGGAACCTTCTCAATGATGTTTCAACTACCATGATAGTTAAATAAAATCTATTCCTTTGTTGTAGGAAAAAATTGGCTTTTCGCAAAAACTATAACCATAGAGCTTTCCACCAGCCAAATATGCATGTAGTGATAGCATTATTCTGTTCTTGCTCTACTGTGTTACTTTGCCAGCATATTTCATGTGCTGACCCGTTTTCGGGCTGCAACTATTATGTTGCAAACTTTTCAGACGAGGAGTAAGATTCGTTAGGTCGTTGCCGTGCAGCTCAGTTATGTCGTTGGAGTTGATGGACTCACTTTATCTTCCAAGCCTTCCGCTGTTATTGTATTAGATGGCCTTAAGCCATATTTATTGTAATAAGTTCTCTTTTGAGACATTCGATGTAATAAGTGTGTGATTGCTACTATGTTATAAATACTCGAGTACTGTGTGTGTCAGTATTACCGATCCAGGGATGACACTGAAGCACAGAGACTTGACCGTTTGAGGTCGGGTCGCTACAAGATGGTATCAGAGCACACGCTGAGTGTAGGACACGACCACTAAGCTAAATCCCTAGATCACTATTCTCTTCTCATTTCTGACTCCTCTCCATTTTCTACTCTTTAGGATGGCAGACACAAGGAACAAGTTTGCACAACCGGATGAAGAAGCACCTTTTGGACGACACTTGAAGGAAGTCACTAGGTACTTGAACATTGGAATACCAAGCTTCACCGGGACTTACAACGCCACTTTACTAGAAGAGGAGCGATGGATGATTCAAGTTCAAGTTCCAGGAAGGACATTCACGCCAGTCACTAAGCCCATAAGTTTTCCTTCGATGCACCAACCTAGAGTCTAGGAAAGAGTATGGCAGCTCACATCACCATGGGACGCGTTGGATAAGTTTATCATAAGGAGCTTAAGGATACTATCTATCAGATTTGTGGGCGCCGAGATGAGCAATGGGAGATGATCAACACCAGGAAGGATAGATCAATTGTAGCTTTCATCCAGGAGTTAAACCAACACATTCGTCGCCAGGAGAACCAGATGTGCGCAGGAATGATAGACCTGAAGAAGGCAATGACTAGGATCACGGAACTAGAGGAAGAACTTAAAGATACACATGAATATTATGAGGAGGAAATCATCGTACTAGTGGAGAAGAATGACAATCTGGAAAGGAAGCTAGGAGTATTCCTGGGAGACCCCGCACCAGGAGGAGAAGACGAAGAACCCAAGGAGATTCGTCCGGAGGACTACATCATCATCGACGACACCGACTCGGACCCCGACAATAGCGATGATGACTATGAAGACGAAGCTAGAGCAGACATCATGGAATCTTCAACCGAAGAATATTTTTAGTAGACCACCACATCAGTAGTAGTATTCCACCATTTAAATAGTATAGTCCGAGCACTTTTGTATTGATAGTTAGATCGATTGTATGCCCTTGCTTGATTGATTGAGTGAAATGTTTGTGTTTGTCTCATGTGCATATGGGTAGTGTTTTCTCATTAGACCTCATTCTATTCTAATCTCTCCCCTCTAAACCCATCAGATGCCTCTGAGACGTGACCCTGGATTTACCTTCCCACTGGAGCTCACTCAGTTGATCCAGTAGCAGAATACCCTGATGCAGTTGTTAGTTCAGAACCAAGGCAACAACAACAACAACCCACCAGTTGATAACTTAGCCCGATTTCTGAGGTTGCAACCACCGGTGTTTTCCAGTAGCACCGAGCCCATAGTAGCAGATGATTGGCTCCGCAGGATTGGAAGGGAGTTAACCACTACAGGATGTACAGATGCTGAGAAGGTGCGTTTTGCCGCACATCAGTTGGATGGACCCGCAACCTCATGGTGGGAGAATTACACTGTCACCTACCCTATAGCAACTGTTACATGGGATCAGTTTCAACAAGCTTTCCGTACAACCCATGTCTCAACTGGAGCTATGAGTATGAAGAAGCGTGAGTTTCGCAACTTACGCCAGGGGAGCCGTACTGTGGCTCAGTACGCGGATGAGTTTAACAAGTTATCTCGTTATGCCCCTGATGATGTGGCCACAGATGCCGCAAAGCAGGAGAAGTTTATGGAAGGGCTGAATGATGAGATGAGCATGCAGTTGATGGTGGCAACATTCAACAACTACCAGGAGTTGGTAGATAAGGCTCTTATGATTGAAGTGAAGCAGCAGCAAATTGAGAGCCGTAAGAGGAAGTATGGACAAGGAAGGTATAACTCAGGAGCTCAGCAGAAGCCTCGCCTAACCCCGAACTCGGGAGGACTTGTTCATAACCATGGAGGCCACACTCATAATGGAGGAAGTAACCATAATCATACTGGCCCAAGGAATGGGAATGGGAATGGAGCAAGCAACAATCAGAAATCGCTCCAATCCAGTCACACCCGCGAAGAGAGACCTGAGCCACGTTACTTGTTTCAAGTGCGGGAAGACTGGACACTATGCCACGGAGTGCCCTGAAGCAAAGAATGGAAATGGCAATGGGAGCGCTGGAAAGAAGCCCAATCCATTCAACAAAGGACAAGTGAACCACGTCAACGTAGAGGAGGTTGAAGAGCAGCCAGACGCGGTTATTGGTAAGTTTTTGGTTAAGTCTTTTACCGCCCTTGTTCTTTTTGATACTGGTGCATCGCATTCATACATATCAAGGGAATTCGTGGATAAGTTTAAACTACCAACCCAAACCATTATGACCCATTTGTTAGTGAGTTCACCTGGAGCAGAGTATATGGCTAGTCGATGGTGCGACCAGATACCCTTAACCATTGGCAGCCATATTTTTCCGATCTAATAATCTTGGAGTCACAAGGATTGGATGTGATATTAGGAATGGACTGGATGTCAAAGTATGGAGGAAGCATTGACTGTGCTAGTAAGTCAATTTGTCTCACCACCCCTGAGGGAAAAAGGATCAAGTATGTATCTAGGCATGCGCCAAGGAGTAGCCAAGTAAATACCCTCACGGGAGTTGTTCAGGAGGAAGTGCCTGTAATGAAGGATTACCCGGATGTTTTTCCAGAGGAGTTGCCAGGCATGCCACCGGATCAAGACATCGAGTTTTTGATAGAGCTATTGCCAGGCACCGGGCCTATATCAAAGAGACCATACCGGATGCCCGCAAATGATCTGGAGGAGATTAAGAAACAAATCAAGGAGTTATTGGAGAAAGGTTACATTCGACGGAGCTCATCACCATGGGGAGCCCCAGTGCTTTTGGTCGAGAAGAAGGATAAGTCCCTAAGAATGGGTATTGATTACCGTGCGTTAAATGAGGTGACGATCAAGAACAAATACCCACTGCCGATGATCAATGATTTGTTTGACCAGCTGCAAGGAGCCATGGTGTTTTCAAAGATCGATCTGCGATCTGGATATCACCAACTAAAGATACGAGAGAAGGACATACCAAAGACAACATTCACCACATGGTACGGGTTGTATGAATATACGGTCATGTCGTTTGGACTGACTAACGCCCCTCCCTACTTCATGAGCATGATGAACAAAGTGTTCATGTAATATTTGGATAAGTTCGCTGTGGTGTTCATTGATGATATAATGGTATACTTGAAGAACGAGGAGGAGCACGAAGAGCATTTGCGTTTAGTTCTCGAGAAACTCAGGGAACATCAGTTGTATGCCAAGTTCAGCAAATGCGAGTTTTGGCTGAAGGGAGTTGGATTCCTTAGACATGTTATATCAGGAGAAGGTGTAGCAGTAGATCCTACCAAGGTTCAGTTAGTCACTGAATGGTTGGCACCCACTTCAGTTAGCGAGATCCACAGTTTTCTTGGACTCGCAGGATACTATCGGAGATTCATTGAGAATTTTTCCAAAATTGTGAAGCCAATGACGGAGTTATTGAAGAAGGATACCAAATTTAAATGGACAGAAGAATGTGAAGCGAGTTTCCAGGAGTTAAAGAAACGTTTCACTACATCCCTAGTGTTGATTCTGCCGGATATACGCAAGGAGTTTCAAGTGTACTGCGACGCCTCTCGCCTAGGACTTGGAAGTGTGCTTATGCAGGACGGAAGAGTTGTTTCGTATTCCTCGCGACAACTGAAACCGCACGAGTTAAATTATGCCACGCATGATTTGGAGTTGGCTGCCGTAGTGCATGCGTTGAAGACCTGGAGACATTACCTTATTGGAAATCGTTGTGATGTGTACACGGATCATAAGAGTTTGAAGTACATATTCACACAGAAGGAGCTAAACCTTAGGAAAAGGAGATGGTTGGAGCTTATAAAGGATTATGACATGAAGCTTCACTATCATCCAGGCAAGGCCAATGTCGTAGCAGACGCGTTGAGTCAGAAGAGTTATGCTAATACCCTAGTGAGCACGGGATTGCCGAAGGAGTTAGCAGAGGATCTCAGGGAGCTTCGATTAGAGATTCTTCCTAGAGGTTTTGTTGCAATAATGGAGGTTCAGTCTACATTGTTAGGAAAGATTCGAGAAGCTCAGAAGGATGACAAAGAGGTTGCCGAGATAAAAGAGAGAATGAGCGAAGGAAAGGCCAAAGGTTTTCGTGAGGATGAGCACGACACCTTATGGTTTGAGGTCCGTGTTTATGTGCCCAATAACACAGAGATCAGGAAGTTAATACTTCAGGAGGCTCATGACTCACCATAATCGATACACCCTGGAAACACCAAGATGTATTTGGATTTGAAGGAGCATTTCTGGTGGACTGGTATGAAGAAGGATATTGCCGAGTATGTAGCCGTATGTTAGAGAGTGAAGGCTGAGCATCAAAAGCCAGCAGGATTGTTACAGCCTATGCCGATACCCGAATGGAAGTGGGATAAACTTGGCATGGATTTTATCACCAGATTACCCAGAACCAAATCAGGATATGATTCTATATGGGTAGTAGTTGACCGCTTGGCCAAAGTAGCTCACTTTATCCCAGTGAAAACCACCTATACAAGTGCAAAGTTGGCCAAGATATATATGACCAGGATCGTATGTCTGCATGGAGTTCCTAGGACCATCGTATCAGATAGAGGGACACGGTTTACTTCAAAGTTTTGGCATCAGCTGCACCAAACTTTGGGGACAAGGTTGGAGTTCAGTACGGCATTCCACCCGCAGACAGATGGACAGACCGAGAGAGTCAACCGGATTCTGGAGGATATGTTGAGGGCCTGTGCACTAGATTATGGATCTAGTTGGGATGACAATTTGCCCTATGCAGAGTTCTCATACAACAATAGCTACCAAGCCAGTTTGAAGATGTCACTGTTCAAAGCCCTGTATGGACGAAGGTGCAGAACACCGTTGATGTGGGATGAAGTCGGAGACCGACAGTTGTTTGGACCAGATTTGATCAAAGAGTCTGAAGAGAAAGTTAAGTTGATCAGAGATAGACTGAAAATAGCTCAGTCCAGGCAGAAGAGTTATGCAGATTCAAAACGCAAGGAAATAACCTATGAAATTGGAGACATAGCATATCTGTGAGTGTCACCCCTGCGAGGAGTGAAACATTTTGGAGTTAAGGGAAAGTTAGCCCCGAGATTTGTAGGACCGTATCGAATTTTGGAACGTATGGGGGAAGTTGCCTACAAGTTGGAGTTACCTGAAGGACTATCAGGAGTTCATGATGTATTTCATGTTTCACAACTAAAGAAGTGCCATGCTGAGATGGCCGATATACCGTTAAGAGATACAGTACCCTTGGTGGCGATTCAGTTGGACAGTGATTTGACCTATGAGGAAAAGCCAGCCAGGATTCTTGAATTTGCCAGCCGAGTCACCCGCAACAAGGTTATCAAGTTTTGCAAAGTTCAGTGGAGCCACCATACCGAGAATGAAGCCACCTGGGAACGAGAAGATATTCTTCGCAAAGACCACCCACACCTATTCTCTAGCCAACCCGAATCTCGAGGGCGAAATTCATCTTATGGGGGTAGGTTTGTAACATCCCAAATTTTCAATTTGGAATGTTATACATAGATCATTCATGCATAATCATACTTTATTGCATCTCGTTTCGCGATCCTTGAAATCCTAAGCAACTCAAGGACCCTCGGAGAGAGTTGGGGATTTCCCTGTTTTCATATTTCAGTTTTATCGAATATTGAAACGAGGATTTTTGGTTTTAAATAGTTTTTCCTCTGAAAATATTTCATATTAAAATATATGAGAGGAGATAATATGACTTCTCCAAAATAAATGAAATATTGGAGGAAAAATATTAAAATCAAATATTGGATTTTATCCGGAGTTTATTGCTATTTTATTTGAATTAGAAAAATTGCATGTTTTTTAAAGTTGCATTTTAGGGCCAAGAAAATGTTCATCTTGTTCTAAATATTTTATTTATACGATGAAAATTTGTTTTGATATTTTTAGATTTTTATTTTATTTTTAGGATTTTTTTAGTTCGGCGGAATTATTTTAAAAAAAGTTTCAGCGCCCGACTGGGCCGAAGCCCAGCCGAGCCGGCCCGCTCGCCGCGCCGCCGTCTCCGACCTGGAGACTGCGCGCCGCGCTGCCGCTCGACCCGAGAGTCCGGCCGGGACTCCGCCTCCCCGCCGCCTTGCCCCCTCCTCCAAGCCGACCCCCCTCTTATATACGCCGCCCCCGACCCCCCCTCCACCACCCAACCCCCCCGCCGCCGCCTTTGCCGCAGCGCCGCCGCCGCCTTTGCCGCGCCGCGCCACCGCCTCGCTGTCGCACCGCTGCCGCTTGCCGCCGTTGCCATGCCGCGCCGCCGCCGCCCTCGCACCCCGCCGCCGCAGCCTGCCTCACCGGAGCATCGCCGGAGGTAACACCCCCGTTGCCGCCGCTGTTTTTTTAAGAAAACCAATTTGTTTTTTTTAAACCTAGTTCGTTTTTTAGATCGGTTCGCCGGTTTTTCTCGGTTTAGTTATTTTGCGGATGTTCATCCGTACGTTCGTTTTAACGAACGTGTTCACTCGTTAGCCGCAGACAACGAACGCCCGTTCGTTAGCCTGTTCGTTAGTTTTCTTTTTCACGGATTTCCCGCGATTATTTTCAATCGCGATTTCTGATCGGATTTTCGTTTTAGTTTATCTTTTCGCTCGTTAGTCGGAATCAGGCGATTCAAGCGCCTAAATCTTCGTCTCGAAACCCTCTTTTCATTTAACCAACTTGAAAAAGTTTTTTCTACTGTAAAATTTGACCTTAGTCCAGATTAGCAAACGAATCTTGTTTCTTTCGCAGTTTGAGTTTCGTTGCTCCATTTGATTTGATTCTTTTCGCAAACCGGAGTTCTTAAGTTGAACCTTCTGGTTAGATCTTTTTATTTGAGATTTACATGTGTTTATTTGCTTGATTGCCTATGTATGATATTGTTTGTTTGCGATAGAACACCCGGAGTGCGAAGCGTGCTACTATGAATCCCTAGGTTTTGTGGATCATCAGCAAGGCAAGTAACACTTTGATCATACCCCTTTATCACTCAATTTTTATGCATTAGTTCCAATCCTCAAACATTGCATGGTTAGAATGTGATTAATATGTGGGTTGGGAAGTAGTTGATGACGTAGAACCTATTGCCCTGTTATTTATCAAACCCTTGGAGTTACTTCTATGTGTTGCTTTTATTGCTATGCTATGCTCGTAGACGTGGTTTGGGTGAGTGAAATCCATGACAGATGTGAGATTGTTAATTAATGGTTCAACTTAAGGTGGCAACTTGAATACACATCTGGGTGGATTGTTTGTTGGACACCTGGGGAATCCAGTGTTGTCCTAGGATATCCCGGAGTACCCGTGTGATAATCCTATGGTCCGCCACCTAGGCTCAAAGGGAACTAAGATATTTTCATGCTAGAAACTTCTATGTGCAGCCACGAGCTATTATGGGCTCTAGCATAGTTAAGTAAGTTGCGTGAAGCTCCCGAAGAGGTGGATCAGCAGGTAGAGGGATGTAGGTTGGTATGGTCTGCCTGGAGTAAGGGGTTAATGCTTCTAAAAGACTGTGTCTCGGTCATCCGTTTCTCAAGTACCATGTAGTGCGAGAAATCCAACGGAGGAGATTGAGTCTTGTGGGGAAAAGTGCGCAAACCTCTGCAGAGTGTAAAAACTAATCATGGTTAGCCGTGTCCCCGGTTATGGACATTTTGAGTATCTAGTACTTGGAGTATCATAAGTATCTCATCACTCTAAAATAATATTGTTGCGTTGTTAATTACTTTAATTGGGATTGAGTTGGAGGAACCTTCTCAATGATGTTTCAACTACCATGATAGTTAAATAAAATCTATTCCTCTGTTGTAGGAAAAAATAGCTTTTCGCAAAAACCATAACCATAGAACTTTCCACCAGCCAAATATGCATGTAGTGATAGCATTATTCTGTTCTTGCTCTACTGTGTTACTTTGCCAGCATATTCGATGTGCTGACCAGTTTTCCGGCTGCAACGTATTATGTTGCAGACTTTTCAGACGAGGAGTAAGATTTCTTAGGTCGTTGTTGTGCAGCTCAGTTATGTCGTTGGAGTTGATGGACTCACTTTATCTTCCAAGCCTTCCGCTGTTATCGTATTAGATGGCCTTAAGCCATATTTATTGTAATATGTTGAGGCCTTGATCATTCTTTCCCTTCCGGAGCACGCATATGCATTGCATATCACATCTCGCATGTCATGCCATGTATTGCATCATGTTGCTTGTGCATTGCACCTTGATTGATTATTGGTCCTTTGATTGTCGAACTCAAGTGGGAGTTCGACGAGGATTCGGGCCGTTACTATGTTTCTTTTCCGGATGATCAGTAGAGGAGCCCAGTTGGGACGATCGGGGATCTAACATTTGGGGTTGTCTTTCTTTATTTTGGTTCCGTAGTCGGACCTTTGTTTGTACTTTGGATGATGTATGGATTATTTATGTATTGTGTGAAGTGGCGATTGTAAGCTGACTCTTTATCCCTTTCTTATTCAGTACATGGGATGTGTAAAGATTACCCCTCTTGTGACAGACCTACCATGCGGCTATGCCTCTAAGTCATGCCCCGACACGTGGGAGATATAACCGCATTGTGGGTGTTACAAGTTGGTAATCAGAGCCTGCCCCGACTTAGGAGCCCCCTGCTTGATCGAATCGCTGACGTTGTTGAGTCTAGAACAAAATGTTTTGAGTCTTAGGATTATATATATCGGAGAGTAGGATTCTTTTTACTCCTCAGTCCCTTCGTCGCTCTGGCGAGGCCTCCTGACGTAGATGTTTTGACTCTTCTCTCCTCAAATTTCACAAAAAAAATTTAGGATCACGCGGGTATCTTGGAATCGTTCCGATAGTCTTGTGATGAGAACATTGTTCTTGGTGTCTCCTGACATTTAGGGGTTGTGGCAGTGTCCCGAGGAGTTGAGCTCCGAGGTGTTGTCGTCACAATTTTATCGTTGCAGTTCTGGAATACCTGAGTTCGCCGACATCGAAAATCTCTTTTATGCAGTTGTTGGTGAGATAACCTCGACGCCACCCAGTACTGGGGCGGGAGTTCAGGAGTATTGCCATAACTTGTATAACGATTGCTTTTCGAAGGTCGAGGTACATGATTTTCGAAGGTTTCTTGGTTATGTGTTGAAGGATGGATATAGCTGGATGTAGGATTTGCTAGTTTGGGTGAGATATTATGCTTCCCTTGTATCACCAACACCGGATTGCATAACCAGAAAGTTTCAGGAGTTTTATAGGTGGGAATTCAAGTAGCTCTAGTATTTCTTCCTGCAGATATTTGGTTTGTGATTGGGTAATCCTTACCACTTATTTGTTCATATCCGTACCTTGTTGCTTTATTCATCTACCTTTATCTAAGTGGCTTCTCGCCCTTATGGACGTGTGATGATTTACTTTGGAATTCATTCGTTCATCCTTGTTCGAATGCTTATTGTGAGACTTTATGTTGCAATTTCGATCCATTGATTTAGCTTGAATATCTGTCTTTCAAGATGCTAACAGATGTCACCCTCTTCAGGATGGCTCCTCCAACGCGTTAGAATCTGGACCACAATGGTGGGGATCAGTCGAACCCTCAGCCACCACCTCCACCTCCGGAGGCATGGCAGGCTGTCATAGCAGCCACCAACACCAACACTCAGATGCTTATGCAACTCTTGCAAGAGCGCAACCAAGGACAAGGCAACCAAGGAAATCAAGGCCAAGGCAACAATCAGCCTCAGTTTGCTACCCTCAACTAGTTCCTCGCAAACCAGCCGAAGTCCTTCAGCAACTGTGTCGAGGCCACAGACACCGATGATTGGCTCGTGGATATCTGCAAACATTTTGAATGTAGCAATGCCAGGCCTGAGGACTTTGTCAAGTTTGCTTCGTTTCAACTCAAGGACCAAGCTGCTGAGTGGTTTCAACAATACAGAGATTCCAGAGGAGGTCGTGTGATTACCTGGGATGATTTCTGCCGAGACATCAAAGCTCATCACATTCCACCAAGCGTTGCTGAGAGCAAGCGTGAAGAGTTCCGCAATCTCAAGCAAGGCAGCATGTCCGTGTATCAATACAATATCTAGTTTCAGAAACTCGCTCACTTCGCTAAACAAGATGTTCCTGATGAAAAGAGTATGATCTATCAATTCAGAGGTGGCCTCAGAGAAGATCTGCAGTTAGCTCTCGTGCTTCTTGCGCCGACCAAGTTCGATCAATTCTATAACATGGCACTAAAGCAAGAAGCTGCTTAGCTCAAGTATGAGGCATCTAAGAAGAGAGTCAGGGATGCAGTTCAATCTTCTTCTTCATCGCAAGTGGCAGCTAAGCAACAGAATTTCTGGTTGCCTCCTCCTCTGTTTCGTCAGCCCTACCAGCAGAAGAGCAAAGGTGGAAATGGATCTTCCCACCCACCCAACCCAGTCTATCAGAACAAAGCTCAGTCTCATACTCCAAGGTCAAGTGCTCCTTATCATCGGCCGCTCTCAGAGGTTACTCGCAACAAGTGTCAGCAGAAAGGGCACTATGCAAACAAGTGCTTCAACCAAAGGCGCCTTTCGCCTCCTCCTTCTGTGAGATCTGCCAGCAATGAAGTGGTCAAGCATAATCCCAAGCATGCTAAGGTGAACATGATGAACGCAGCTCAGGCAGAGGATTATTCAGAAGTGATCATGGGTAACCTTCCAGTTAACTCCTTTCCTGCAAAAGTATTGTTTGATACTGGTGCATCGCTTTCTTTCATTTCAAGACCTTTTTTTTTGCCAAGCATGAGTTTGTGACCGAAAAGATTCCTTTCCCATTGAAGATTGTGTCCCCGGGTAAGCAAATGACATCTTATAATTGCGTCCCGGATGCGTCTACCGAGATGGGCGACTATAAATTTCTGTCTTCTCCAATTGTTCTTGGTGACTCGGATATTGATCCAATTCTCGGCATGGACTGGCTTTCTAAGCACAAGGCTCAGCTTGATTGTGCTGCCAGGCAGATTCAATTGACACACTCTTCTGAGGATGTGATCATCTATGCCGCTCATGATGATACCATTCGACTGTTTTCTCTCAATGAGAAGGGCGAGTTGAATGCCATCTCTCAGATTCCAGTCGTTTGTGAATATCAAGACGTCTTTCCGGAAGAGCTTCCAGGAATGCCTCCTCACCGGCCAGTTGAATTCATTATCAATCTTGAGCCTAGCACGGAACCTGTTTGCAAACGTCCTTATAAACTTGGACCAGAGGAGTTGAAGGAGTTGAAGAAACAACTCGATGAACAAGAGCGTATGGGTTTGATCAGACCGAGTTCATCTCCATGGGGTTGTGGTGTTCTTTTTGTCAAGAAGAAGGATGGAACAGAACAACTCTGCGTCGACTATCGTCCATTGAACAAGAAGACAATAAAGAACAAGTATCCACTTCGCAACATCAATGAGCTTTTCGAGCAACTTAAAGGTGCCAAAGTATTCTCCAAGCTTGACCTTCGTATGGGTTATCATCAGATTCGCATTCATGAACAAGATATCCCCAAGACAGCATTCAAAACAAGCTATGGTTCTTATGAATATATTGTCATGTCTTTCGGCCTTGTCAATGCTCCTCCAACGTTCTCTCGCATGATGAACTTCATCTTCAACCCTTACACAAATGATTTTAGCCTGGTGTATCTCGATGATATCTTGGTCTTTTCCAAGAATAAGGAGGATCATGCCAAACATTTGAGATTGGTGCTCGACAAACTCAGAGAGCATCAATTCTATGTGAAGTTTTCCAAGTGTGAGTTCTGGCTTGATGAAGTTCTTTACCTTGGTCATATCATCTCCGCCAAAGGCATCGATGTTAATCCTGAGAAGGTGTCTGCAATTGTGAATTGGGAACCTCCTCAGAATGTCAAGCAGCTTCATAGTTTTCTTGGGCTTGCAAGTTATTGTCGAAGATTCATTGAGAATTTCTCTAAGATTGCAAAGCCTCTTTCCAACCTCCTCCAGAAGCATGTCAACTATGTCTGGACGCCTGAATGTGACATTGCTTTCAACACCCTCAAAGAGAAGCTGGTCACAACTCCTGTCTTGACTCCTCCTGACGAATCCAAGCCATTTGAAGTTTTCTGTGATGCCTCCTTACAAGGTCTCGGTGCTGTGTTAATGCAAGAGAAGAAATTTGTGGCTTATACCTCTCGCCAGTTGAAGCCCAATGAAAGGAACTACCCCACTCATGACCTTGAGTTGGCGGCAGTTGTTCATGCATTATTAACGTGGAAACATCTCTTGTTGGGAAGGAAAGTGGACATCTTCACAGATCATAAGAGCCTCAAGTACATCTTCACTCAACCCAACCTCAACCTCAGGCAGACTCGTTGGGTCGAAATGATTCAAGAATACAATCCGAGTATTGAATATACTCCAGGCAAGGCCAATGTCATTGCAGATGCTTTGAGCAGGAAGTCTTACTGCAACATCTTAATTCTCAAGCCCTTCCAACCGGACCTTTGTGAAGCCTTCCGCAAGCTGAATCTCCAAGTTGTTCCTCAAGGCTTTCTTGCCAACCTCCAAGTCTCTCCTACCTTGGAAGATCAAATTCGTGAGGCACAACTCCTGGATTCCATGGTGAAGAAGGTGAAAAATGGGATTGCCAAGAGCCAACCCAAATACAAGTGCTATCGCATTGATGACAAAGACACTCTATTCTTCGAGGACCGGATTGTGGTTCCTAAAGGTGATCTAAGGAAAGTCGTTATGAACGAAGTGCACAATTCCCTTCTATCCATTCATCCTGGAAGTATGAAGATGTACCATGACCTCAAGTAGTCGTATTGGTGGACTCGAATGAAGCGAGAAATTGCTAAATTCGTGAATGAATGTGATGTCTACAGAAGGGTGAAAGAAGAACACCAATGACCAGCTGGTCTCCTCCAACCTCTTGCTATTCTGGAATGGAAGTTTGATCATATCGAGATGGACTTCATTACTGGATTTCCTAAGTCCAAGCGTGGAAATGATGCTATCTTCATTGTCATCGACAAGCTTACAAAAGTGGCTCATTTCCTTCCAATCAAAGAATCTATCACAGCAGCTCAGCTGGCAGAGGTATACACCTCCAGGATTGTATCCTTGCACGACATTCCGCAATTGATATCTTCAGATCGTGGAAGCATCTTCACTCCTAAGTTCTGGGACTCCTTCTAGAAGGCCACTGGCACAAACATTCGCTTCAGCATACCTTTCGATCCTCAAACTAGTGGCCAAGTCGAGCGAGTCAATAAAATCCTTGAAGATATGCTCAGGGCTTGTGTCATTTCCTTTGGTATGAAGTGGGATGATTGTCTTCCATATGCCGAGTTCTCCTACAACAACAGCTTCCAAGCGAGTTCGGGCAAGTCCCCATTCGAAATCCTCTATGGCAGAAAGTGTCGTACTCCTATCAATTGGTCAGAGACTAGTGAAGACCAACTTCTTGGCAATGACTTAATCACAGAAGCTGAAGAAATGTTTAAAGTCATCCGTGAAAATCTCAAAGACGCGCAATCGCGCCAGAAGAGTTACTATGATAGCAAGCACCGTGACTTGGCTTTCGAGATCGGAGACCATGTCTACCTCCGCGTCTCTCCAATGAAAGGCACTCGTCGCTTCGTCTCAAAGGGAAGCTTACCCCTAGATACGTGGGTCCTTTCAAGATCATTGGCAAAAGTGGCGACCTCGCCTATCAACTTGAGCTTCCGTCCAACTTCGCAAATGTGCACGATGTGTTTCACATGTCACAGCTTCACAAGTGCTTCAAGACTCCTGAGCGCACCATCAACTTCGAAGAGATTGATCTCCAAGAAGACATGTCTTATCATGAAGAAACCGAGCGCAAGACTTGCAACAAGTCAATCAAATTCCTGAAAGTGAAGTGGTCACACCATTCCGACCGAGAAGCCACCTGGGAACGTGAGGACCACCTCCGTTTCGAATATCCAGAGTTCTTTCAGTCCTAGATCTCGGGACGAGATCCTCTCGTAGTGGTGGAGTGTTGTAACACCCCGGATGTAACTTGCCATATTTGTAACTCCGACTCTTGCCATTTTCGGCTTTAAGTTATGAGATTCCTTTCATGGTTGGGTTTTTTCTTCGTTTTGCGTTTTTTTCATGTCCATTTCATTTCATGTCATCATGTGCATTGCATTTGCATATGTGTTCGTCTCATGCATCCGAGCATTTTTCCCGTTGTCCGTTTTGCAATCCGACACTCCCAGATGCACCGGCGCTCCCCCTCTTGTCTCCTTTCGTGAGCGGGTGCTAAATGTTCTCAGAATGGACCGAGATTTGCCAAGCGGCCTTGGTACACCACCGGTAGACCGCCTGTAAAATTTCGTTCCATTTGGAGTCCGTTTGATGCTCCAACGGTTAACCGGGTAACCGCAAAAGCCTCTTGTGTGTTGCAGCCCATCACCCCTCCAAAATGTCTAATAACCCATCTAAACCATCTCCATGTCCTCCGTCATCAGATCACGATCGTGTGGGTGAAAACTACACTCCATTTGGACACTCCAAACTCCCCTTACCTATAAATATGTGCATCTCCCCCGAAATCCCGGTCTAACCCCAGCTTCTTCCTCCTCCCGCTGTCGGACGTGTTCGCCGCCGCCCTCCATCCAATCCGGCACCGCCACGTGTCACCCTCGCCTCCTCTCTCTCCTCCCTGCCACCAGGCCCGCCGGGGCCCGAGGCCGGCCCGCACCCGGGCCGCCTCACCCGCGCGCCGCCCGCCTCCCTCGCCGGCGCGCCCCTCACCAACCGTCGTCGCGTCCGCTCCCCGCTGCCTCGCTCACTCGCCGCGCCGCCCTAGCACCGCCGCCGCCGCCCGCTTCGCCGGCCAGCTCCGCCGCCCGCGACCCTCGCCGACTGGCGCCGCCTCCGCCGCGCCTCCTCAGCTCCTGCCAGATCCGGTTGAGGAGCGACCGCATCCGACGACCCCAAGCTCCGGCCGCCCTTCCCCATCTCCAACGACGTCTCCGGCAAGGCCTCCGGCGAACTCCGGCCAGACCTGCCTTGGTTTTCGCACGTGACTTTTCCCCTCAAGGTAGAATTTCTCCAAGCCCCAAAACCCCTTATGTTTTATGCCCCTGTTCATCGCGTCGTATCTCCGCGCTCGTTGCTCCAAATGATGCATATGATATATCAAATTGTTCATCTCGTTGAGATTTTCATGGTAGAAGAATTTCCATGCATGTTGATGTCTGTTATGATGCAATTTTCATTGATGCAAGAGTGCTATAAAATGTTTACTGCTGTTACTTGTCAGATCATGGTGATTTGTCATTTTTGTTGTATTTGATGTGTGCATCATATGAGCATGAGCTCTGCATGTGTTTTGAACTATATCATGCCATCTTTACAGAGGTGCTTGTCTTGTATTTTTGTAATCAATGTGGTGACTAGCACAAGCATGCAAAGTAGCCTCTGCAATGTTGCTGTTTTCAGGGACTTAGGTTTTTGCTAAGTCCTTCTCCTGCTGTTATTTTGATGCCATGTAAACTTGATGCTACAGTGATATCCATGCTTATTTTGGGATACTTCAGTAAGTATGCTTTGAACATGTGGTTATGCTCTATCCATCCATGCCCCTGTTTGCAATTATGGAGTGCCCTATCATGTCTTGTGCTTGCTCTACTTTTGCTATAAAATGTTCCTGGCAGAATGTTAACATGTTAATCAATATTGCCATGGTTGTTGCTAGTGATCCATGCATCCTATGAACTTGCTCTTGCCATGGTTAGCTTCATGAACATGTCATCTTGCTATTGTTATGCTTATATTGTCATGCAATGTTTTGCGGTGAGTGGTTTGAGCTCGCAAAGTTGCTATCATGATGCTATTTATGACATGCTCTGTTTTTCTGCTGTCTGAAACTGTTAATAAACCTTGCTATGTTTACATGGGGGCCACCATATCTTCGGTGCCTTTTTGGCTCATGTTCAGTAAGAGACTTTTGATCTATGAATTTAGTAGAATCATGTCATGCCTTAGTTTGCTATGATATGTTCCTGTAGCATGATGTTTGCTTGCTCTAAGCATTGCTTCCTGATGTTGTTTTTGACATGTTAGTAAAGTCTGTGATGCTGATATCTTTTGCACTTTTGCCATGCTTGTTTGAACCTGCTCTTGTGTGATTTAGCCGTAGCTCAGTGTTCATGTTTTGTCAAGCATCTTGTGTACATCACTTCCATATGTTCTGTTGCTATGTTGGAGTGAAGTAGCTTAGTTTCTTGTTGCATTCTAGATGGCATCGTGCTGTTAAATCGCAGAATAGCACCATTCTTGTTTTGCTTGCCATTTGCAAACCGTGCATCCGTTTTCGGCGATCTTTATATCGATTTCGACCGAAATCATCTCATCTTTCCAGCGGCACACTTATTTTGCCAAGCTGAGGCCTTGATCATTCTTTCCCTTCCGGAGCATGCATATGCATTGCATATCACATCTCGCATGTCATGCCATGAATTGCATCATGTTGCTTGTGCATTGCACCGTGATTGATTGTTGGTCCTTTGCTTGTGTTCTTGCTTTGGGTAGAGCCGGGAGACGAGTACGTGACCGAGGAACCTGTTGAGTACGCTATCAAGGATCAAGCTTTCGACAACTCTGAGAACATTGCAGGCAAGATGACCATACCCTCGAAATCACTTCTATCTTTGCTTGCTAGTTGTTCGCTCTATTACTATGTCACGCTACCTACCACTTGCTATATCATGCCTCCCATATTGCCATGTCAAGCCTCTAACCCACCTTTCCTAGAAAACCAGTGTTTGGCTATGTTACTGCTTTTGCTCAGCCCCTCTTATAGCGTTGCTAGTTGCAGGTGAAGTTGAAGTTTGTTCCATGTTGGAACATGGATATTGTTGGGATATCATTATTATATCTTATTTACTTTAATGCATATATATACTTGGTAAAGGGTGGAAGGCTCGGCCTTTTGCCTGGTGTTTTGTTCCACTCTTGCCGCCCTAGTTTCCGTCATACCGGTGTTATGTTCCTTGATTTTGCGTTCCTTACATGGTTGGGTGTTATGGGAACCCCTTGACAGTTCGCTTTGAATAAAACTCCTCCAACAAGGCCCAACCTTGGTTTTACCATTTGCCACCTAAGCCTTTTCCCTTGGGTTCCGCGGACTCAAGAGTCATCTTTATTTTAAGCCCCCGGGCCAGTGCTCCTCTGAGTGTTGGTCCAAAACAGAGCCACTTGCAGCGCCACCTCGGGGAAACTTGAGGGTTGGTTTTAGTTGTACGTAGTGTTCATCCGGTGTGCCCTAAGAACGAGATATGTGCAGCTCCTATCAGGATTTGCCGGCACATCCGGGCGGTCTTGCTGGTCTTGTTTTACCATTGCCGAAATGTCTTGTAACCGGGATTCCGAGACTGATCGGGTCTTCTCGGGAGAAGGAATATCCTTCGTTGACCATGAGAGCTTGTGATGGGCTAAGTTGGGACACCCCTGCAGGGTATAAACTTTCAAGAGCCGTGCCCGCGGTTATGTGGCAGATGGGAATTTGTTAATATCCGGTTGTAGAGAACTTGACCCTTAACTTAATTAAAATGAATCAACCGCATGTGTAGCCGTGATGGTCTCTTTTCGGCGGAGTCCGGGAAGAGAACACGGTCTTGTGTTATGCTTGAACGTAAGTAGCTTCAGGATCACTTCTTGATCACTTATAGCTTCTCGACCGTGCGCTGCTTCTCTTCTCGCTCTCTTTTGCGTATGTTAGCCAACATATATGCTAGTGCTTGCTGCAGCTCCACCTCACTACCCCTTTCCTACCCATAAGCTTAAATAATCTTGATCTCGCGGGTGTGAGATTGCTGAGTCCTCGTGACTCACAGATACTTCCAAATAGTTGCAGGTGTCGATGATGCCAGTGCAGGGGACGCTACCAAACTCAAGTGGGAGTTCGACGAGGATTCAGGCTGTTACTATGTTTCTTTTCCGGATGATCAGTAGAGGAGCCCAGTTGGGATGATCGGGGATCTAGCATTTGGGGTTGTCTTTCTTTATTTTGGTTCCGTAGTCAGACCTTTGTTTGTACTTTGGATGATGTATGGATTATTTATGTATTGTGTGAAGTGGCGATTGTAAGCCGACTCTTTATCCCTTTCTTACTCAGTACATGGGATGTGTAAAGATTACCCCTCTTGCGACAGACCTACCATGCGGCTACGCCTCTAAGTCGTGCCCCGACACGTGGGAGATATAGCCGCATTGTGGGCGTTACAAGTTGGTAATCAGAGCCTTCCCCGACTTAGGAGCCCCCTGCTTGATCGAATTGCTAACGTTGTTGAGTCTAGAACAAAATGTTTTGAGTCTTAGGATTATATATATCGGAGAGTAGGATTATTTTTACTCCTCAGTCCCTTCGTCGCTCTGGTGAGGCCTCCTGACGTAGAAGTTTTGACTCTTCTCTCCTCAAATTTCACGAATTTTTTTAGGATCACGCGGGTATCTTGGAATCGTTCCGATAGTCTTGTGACGAGAACATTATTCTTGGTGCCTCCTGACATTTATGGGTTGTGGCAGTGTCCCGGGGAGTTGAGCTCCGAGGTGTTGTCGTCACAATTTTGTTGTTGCAGTTCTGGAATACGTGAGTTCGCCGACATCGAAAATCTCTTTTATGTAGTTGTTGGTGAGATAACCTCGATGCCACCCAGTACTGTGGCGGGAGTTCGGGAGTTGTTTGGTGAGATAATCTCTTTTGTGCAGTTGTTGGTGAGATAACCTCGACGCCACCCAGTACTGGGGCGGGAGTTCCCAGGTGGGTTGCTCTCAAGCGACAAAAGCCGTGCACTAACTCTGAGCAGCCACCAATTTATGGTGTAGGGGGTGGGCTATTTATAGCTAGGAGGCAACCCGACCTGATTTGTCCAAAATGACCCTGGGTCACTAAGGAACTGACACGTGTCCAACGGTCAGATTTCAAACACACGGGACAGCTTGACTTGGGCTACAAGTAAAGCTGACTCATCCAGCTCTGGATAAGATTTGCTCTCATTGTCTTCGCTCGAAGACATATGATTTGGTTGAGCATCACATCAGTCACTCTGACTTTGTTCACTTGGACCCCACTTAACAATACAGTGGTTCCTATGGCTCAACAAAGAAGAAAAGGAAACTACGAAACAACCATGTCTTCACACTCCATAGTCTTCATGCGATGTCTTCTCATGTCATAGTCTTCAATGTGAATATCTTCACAGACCACCATTATCTTAAATGTCTTCACACATTTTTAGGGGTCATCTCTGGTAGCTAAACCGAATCAATATGGGACTACTACTTGTGTTATCCTGCAATTCTCACAAACACATTAGTCCCTCAACCAAGTTTGTCGCCAATACTGCAAAACCAACTAGGGGTGGCACTAGATGCACTTATAGTCTCCCCCTTTTTGGTGATTGATGACAAACTGGTTGAAGTTTTCAACGGGGATAAAAGTATGTGAAAGTTAAGGGTTCAGGCATTATCTTCATAAGAAGCAAAAGGCTCCCCCTGAAGATGTGCATATAGGTAGTTTGCTTTTGAATGCAAACGCACATGGCAGGTTTTACTTTGTGGAGATCCTATTCAACTTATGAAGACAATTCATCATGCATATAAAGAGATAACGAAGATAATGACATGCATAATGAAAAATGGACGTCTGCGGGATGGCTTGATGCAGGATTTATCATCGCATCACAAAGTGGCAGAAAAAAGTAGCAAACAACCATCAAGTTTAAGTGTTACAACTCAAAGAACCAAATGTTTCAAAAGACAAGAGTTGTAAAAACTTAGCAAAAATTAATGCAACCACCCATAAGGACCCGCTTGAAGACTATCAACTCATAAGCTTCTCGCCCTTTTGCCAGTAATGACCAAAAAGGTTTGAAGACATAGAGTATCTACTCATTCCCATCAGGAGTAGATGTAGGTGCAGGGTCGATGCTAGAGTTTGGTGGTGCAGACAGGCTTGATGCAGTGTCGAGATGCAGTGAAGCCATGGTTGGTGAAGTGGCGTCGTCTTCTTCATCGACGACTCTCGCAACAATAGTTGCAGTCGAAGATGAACACTCAGAATCTTCAATTGAGGGAGTGTGGCGCCAGCTTGCATTGCGTGGAGGTCTGGAATCAAATTTGAAGCCCTCAGTGAAGCCATCTTCGCGAAGATCGTCTTCAGGACATAGTAGTGTGAGACTCTTCCAAGACCGCCGACAGACTTTATGGGCAACAAACGAGTTCTTGGTGGCCAAGTTTCTAATGTGATTGACGTCCACCAAGATACTCTGCATCTGATGCTTGAGCCAGTCATGATGCTTATCCTGCTTCTGGTGTAAGGCCACAAGAAGCTCTCGGCCATTGAGTACACGAGAACGCTTCCGAGGCCTTTGGGAAATAGTACTGTCAGTGGCTTCGGTGTTTGCACGATGGGGCACACGCATATTGCCAGCCAGAGGATAAGATGGAGTTGCAGAATTGGGGACATCAATTCCTTCTATTGGTTGCGTGAAGCTTTGATGATCAACATTGTGAAGATATAGGGGTTGCTTGGCAGGCTCTGGGTAGATGGCTTCAATGGACAGACCAACCTCAGGCAGGAAGACAATGTGATTGCACGCTGAGGGCTGATAGTAAATAGTTGAATGGAGCTTGATTAGGTGCATCACCCAGGGAGCATAGAACTTCAGGCCAAACAGATCAATCCCAGATGCAGCAAGTTGTCTGATGAATAAATCCTGGGTGTTGAATCTGATGCCATTGATGATGTAAAACACCAAAGTCTTCATGGCTCCTTCAAGTTTGGCTTCAGTAGTATATCCCTTGATTGGCCATAGAGTACGCCTCACTATATGATAGACTGTGCGTGGCAAGTACTTGAGGTCCTTGACGAAGAATTCCTTGGGATATTTAGCATCTTGAGGCAATGGCTTCATCATACTAAGCATCTGACTCATATTGGGTTCAGGCCTCTGGAAGATACTCTGCAATTCATCGTGATGACGCTGACAACCAGGCTCATAGAACTCGCCTAGAGTGGGTAGGGAAGCAAGCTCGATGATGTCTTGAGCTTTGGCTTCATGATGCACATCTCCTGTCATCCACTCAAGAATCCATGTCTTCGGATCCCTGTTGTAGCCGCGAATATGAAGTGTTGCATAGAATTGTAGTAGTAGTTTTTCATTCCAGTGCTCCTTGTTTGTAACAAACGGTAGAAGACCAACCTCCCTGAAGCAGTCAAGAGCTTCTTCCAAACAGGGCAGCCCATCAATAGCTTCACAATCAAGATGCATGTGTGGAAAGATTCGCCCTTGATTGTATAAAATGCAGGAGTAATAGCTGCGCTGTTGATAGCTCCAAAACCGATCGGAAGAGATCTTTGGCTTCGAATATGGATTCTTGGCGTTGTCGAAGAAGGTGTTGTGAGCTCTAAAGCTGGTGACGCTGAAAGATCCTGGCGTTGTAGCAGCACCAGGAAGCCTTGGCAGCCTTGGCTTTGGCTTCTGAACCTAAGGCCTCTGCTCAACATGTTAGTCATACTGTGGTTCGGGAGCAGGGGGAGGAGCCAAGATAGGCCATTTCACAGTGACCAGCTGTCCACGATCAAAGGCATGTTCAATGGTGTGAGGCCTAGGAGGTGGAACAATGGCTTCAGAATGCACATTGGCTTCAGATTGCACATGAGCTTCAGGCTCCACATTGTCTTCGGCCATGACAGTGTCATTGGCTTCAACATCATTGTTGGTGGCAGCCTCAGTGGTTTCAACCTCCGCTGGTTCAAGGACAGGAGGTTCGGGCATAGTCACATTGTCCTCGAGAATGACTTGATCAGTGGCAGGGGGTGTGGGAACTCGTTCTTCTTCTTTTTCTCCTTGGTCTTCATCGGCTGATGCAGCTGGGATGTCTTCAACAGCTTTAGCTTCAGACTCGGAGACATTCACAGTAGGGGTGGCGTCAGGAAACACTTGGTGTGCTACTGAGATTTGTTGCACTTCCCCTTCTGGAATGCTCGACATGGTGACCTGCATCCTGGGGCCTTTGCGAAGCCTGCGGAAAGCGGGCGATGCCTGTGGTGAGGGAGTGGTCTGTACCATGTAGTTATCGTCGTCAAGCACCAGAGTGGTGGCTTGAGGTGGTGGAGTTCTGGGTGTCTCAACATGAATGGCGGTGTCTTGTTGGGGGCGATCGGCCCATGAATCATCCTGAGAAATTGGCGTCAATGGATGACCAATGCTAATGAGTTCGCTGTTTGTAAGAACAGGCGATGATACCATTTGATGCTCAATTTGAGGAAGGACTTCATCAGCTTCTATATTGTCTTCATGACCAATGTCTTCAGCTGTGATGGGGTCAATAGCTGGAACCTCTTCATTTTCAGGAGCCTCTGTGAAAGCAGGCTCATGGATTACAAGGCGACGCTCTTGGTTGGTGGAGGCTGGACGGGCAATAGAAATGGGTTCAACAACAAGGGGTTCAGAGGCCGTAGCATGCTCTTTCTTTGAAGACTTTGTCTTCAACTTCTTCTTAGATGGGGCCTCATCAGAAGCATTCTTATGCTTGCGCTTCCTAGCATCAGCTTCATCTGCCCTTGTCTTCTTCAGTTTTGAAGTTGCTGAGGGGACCTTAAGCTTCGAGCCTGTCATGCTGGTAGGGAAGACAATACAAGGTTCTTCCTGCCTTCAAGCTTCAGTTCGGGTCACAGCAGACTTCTTGGTTGGCTTGGTAGCCATTCTTGGGTCGATGCCAGGACGCCCAAGAGCCTTGCGCTTCTCAGCCTCATTGTGTGCTTGAACACATTTCTGCGCAAAGTACTTCATGCGCTCTCTTGAACCTTTGGCTTCATTGCGCTTCTTGTGAAACTCTTCCTTGAGGTCATGCAACATCTTCTTGAAGATTTGAACATCTGCCGTGCTGAGTTTGGCCATGTTTTTCTTGAAGTGAGCCTTCTCATAATCAATTTTGTTCTTGAGCTCAACTATCTTCTGAGCCACGACCAACTCATTGGCAATAGCTCCGTGAAATGTGACGCTGATGTCCACCGACAGCTGAAGATCATTAATACTGATGGTCTGATCATCGAACCACTCGTCGATGAAGTTGTTCAGGATATCAACATCAAATAGGGGCAGATCATTGAAGATCTCCCCTCTTGTTTGCTCTTGATGAGTTGCTCAAGTGTGTGATCACCAAGATCTTCGTCACTTGACAGATCAATGGTGTCTTCTTCGTTCATGAAAACAGCAACTGGAGTCAGTTCGTGCCTAGAAATCTTCTTGGGCTTCTTGGCTTTCTTTGTCTTCTTGGCCTTCTTGGAGACACGAGACAAATATTCAGATTGCACACTGGGTTCAGGAGGTGCAGTGGCCAATGGCTTCACACGCGAAGCTTTTGGTGAGGCAGAGGACCTTGATGCCTTGGTCTTCTTCTTCTTCTTCTTCTTCTTCTTCTTCTTCTTCTACTGCTTTGGTGGTGCTGGTGCTTCTTCAGAATCAACGTCATCTGCGGATTGATCCATCGTATCCCTCTGAGCAGCGATGTGTGACAGAAGCCCATAGAAGTTGGCGAAGGGGCCAATGACATTGGGATTGGCATCACGTGTGCCATCAGCCCTTGGAGCAGATGGACCAGGGTTGAAGTTGAGGCCAAACTCCTACTTGTTTTTGACAGCTGACTCCTTGGCAAATTGATAGTTGCGCTTGAAGAGATTGTCTTCGTGACACCATAGCATAGATGATGGGTCGGCATTCTCTGGCTTTGGTCCTCGGACCATGCAAGGGTAGAAGCCTTGATCAATGGCTTCAGACTTGGACTTGGGATGCAGATTTCTATATAGAATATCTCCCCATGGGCGCTTGATGGCGTTCTTTACAGCATATTCAGCAGTCACAAATCTATACTTGAACCATTCTTCCGCCCAATATCTTCGAATCCATTAGATTAGGGTCTTGCGCTGGTTGTAGCTTTCCTCAGGATCTGACTTGTACAACTCAAACAGATCTGGAGGTAAATCCTTAGCTGTATCTCCACGGCGGTGCCTGCCGCCCTTTCTAGCTGATTTCTCTGTTGCCATTATGTTCAGACTGAACGTTTTCAAGATAGTGAATGGCTTCCTTTTGCAGGTCAGACATGAACTGGCTTCAGGTGAGTGAATATGACGCTGTAAGAACTCTACAAATGAATGCAGGCTATGAGAACCAAGGGATTCTCCCATGAACATGTACCTGTGACAACATTAGAGATACGAGGGAAGGGGAAGAGGTCATATGCATTCTCAGAAGATTTTGAAGAGAAATCAGTTTGAAGACATTGACCTCATAGCACGAAGACATTCACTTATTTGATGAGAGTTGGTTCCAGATTTGTACGAATCCATGAATAAGTATAAGTGAGGAATCTAACTACTTGTGAAGCATAAGTGAATATACTTGACATGATATGAGATGCAGATGAAGACGGATCCAGATTTGAAAGTGAAGAAACCACTTTTGATTGAAATGGATATATTTGACAGATCAAAAAGGCAGTAAAAGGCAAGTTTTAATTACCACTGATGAACTGCTAGAGAGGTGAAGAGAGAGGCTGAGAAGTTCAATCTCCCACGCCCTAACTTGGCGGCGGAAGACAGCTACAGTGGCGGCGGAGAAGACGAGGTCCGCGGCCGGCGTGAGGACGGCGTCGAAGAAGTCGCGACAGCTAAGCGCTTCGTCTCCGACGTCGACGCGAGCTAGTGGAGGCGCTAGGGTTTATGCGAGGTGGAGAGGTGGAAAAAGAGATAATGACCGCGGTGAGTGTGTATTTATAGGGATAGGGACAGCACAGCGTAATTATGCAGGTGCCCCTGGCGGTTCATATCTGAAGGACACGTGGCATGCATGCAACTTATTGGAAGTTGTTTCATGTTCCCACGCATGCCTGGATTGTCGGGTGGTCATTCCGGCTTCTCCGGTTTTCAGGCAAAAAGTATATGGCATTAAAAATAGATTTAAATGTTTGTCTCTTTGTCTTCTACTGACAAGGACTCAGAGAAGACGATCGACAGGTTTCAATAGAATGATTTGGACAGATAGAGTTTGAGATAGAAGCACAGAGGGGGTTAGGGTCCCATCACATTCACTTAGATCAAGAAAAATATATATATACATGCATACTAGTAAAAAAGCCCGTGCGTTGCGACGGGATAACAAAAATTATATTCCGCCACTTATCACAATTGCTCCGTCTCCTCATTGTCATCAACCTATTCATCATTTCGCCCTTTTGCAAGTTTTATTATGTACACGAGCTTGTGGTTTTCATCATCATACTGAGCAAATGCCAGTTAGAAAGAAGAGATAGAGGTCAAGGGCTACTTTGAGTGCCATCTTAATAACTGGAGCCTCGATCTGTTTTACTCTGAGTGCCTTACTCGAATGAATGCGACGTAAAAAATTAGTCCGTTGAAAGAATTTTTCAGGTATGCATGTATATATATTTAAAATTTATACACATTTTTTCTCAGGAATTTTTCATATATAACATGTTATATTTTGAGTTAGTGTCTGACAGATAAATATTTTAAAAATATTTTAATCTATCAGAAAAAGAAAAATTAAACAGGAAAATGATGTATATATCTAGAGTCATATGTCCACGTTCAACAGATTCAGATAGAATATCGGGAGGAGATGAGTGAAAAAATTGTGTGTATCGTTTGTGCCTGACTCGGACGAATGCGGCGTAAAAAATTAAGCCGACGAAAGGAATTTTCAGGTATGTACGTATATTTAAAATTTATACATATTTTTCTCATGATTTTTTATATATAACATGTTATATTTTAAGTTACTGTTTGAAAGATAAATTATATTCCGATCATGTGTTTGATTATTCGTGAAGCCATTTGTTGACATTCCAAGGAACTTGCCAGCATATATAAATTGATGGGAATTGGTATGAGATAGCAATGCGGGACTATTCTCTTATTTGTAGTACAACTTATTTTAGACAATTTTGTAGTACAGCTAAAAAGGCCCCTCTCTCTCTCTCTCTCCTTTTTCTACCGAGCCTGCTTGCCAGGAAATTTTAAAAGATGGCCAACGGCCCATAATAAAAGGATCAATAGCCCATAGCTAGTAATTTGATTTTGTACGAGTGAGCCTAGCGTGCTACATTGGAGGTCCTGGCTAGGGAGCCTAGCGTGGGACGCATCAAATTTTATTAGTACCACCTCGCGTATATGTTATAATATAAACTAAAAGCATAAATTCACGGAAAGAAATGTATTGTAACAGTGAACCCGATAAAGTCAATCCGTGCTTTATTATTAGGGAGAGACTACTAGTACAAATGTCCGCGTGTTGCACCGGGCAAAAAAAATCTTAAAAAACTACTCTGCCCCCCACTACGTGCCACTTCCAGTATACTCATCGCCAGTGAAGGGCGTGTGGATCTTTTTCCCTGGAGGGTCTTTCGGGCAAAAACAATCTTAAAAAACTACTCTGCCTCCCACTACGTGCCACTTCCAGTATACTCATCGCCAGTGAAGGGCGTGTGGGTCTTTTTCCCTGGAGGGTCTTTCGGATCTATTATGTTTAGGTTTCCAGGGGATCTGTCCGAATTCAACCATCTCATAGTCTACATCAACAACTTCGCAGCCCCTTCTCCCATGTTTGTAAGGACACATGTTACTTAATCTTTGGCCTTAGGCCTTTTTGCAAAAATAAAATAAAATAGAAAGGATGTTTTTTGAGATCTCTATCAATTGTTACATATTATTCCAGAGTTTAATAATTCATGTAAAGTTATACTAAACCAGCGACAAGTGATATAGATCGGAGAGAGTAACTAAATTACCGTGAATTCAAATTTAATAAGATATATATGTTTCATAAAAAATTTATTAGTTACTTTTGTTCTGAGAAATATAACTAAAATTTTAATAGTAACAGAAATAGGTCAAAAATACATATTTGAACAGAGAAGTCTGCAACGTTTGTGATTACATGGCTGCCTACTTGATATACTGTAGCAGACAATACATAGTCCGTGAGTTTCAGCTAGTTAAGTAAAGAAGATTTTATATATCATGTTGACTTAAGATGACTTTTTTTTGAAATGGAACACTTGTATTCCATTACGACAAGGCTTGGTCGCCCGTCACATCACTAATTACGTCATTGGGGTAATTGGTGAACCACTCACGGTACCCACCATCAGCTAAACTTGCACCTAAGGACGCCAGCACATGTGCTAGTCCATTATACTGTCTCGGGACATACACCACATGAGCTTCAATGAAAAGGGTCCTAAGTCTGAACCTGATATCACTAAACAAAACACCCAGTTGCGCCAACTCGTAGTCGTTTGAGTTCATTGCTTGCTTAAGGACCATACAGTCAGTTTCAAAAATGACGCGCCCAACTCCTAACCTATCCGCCAGAGTCACTGCCTTGGAAAGAGCAACAGCTTCAGCTTGTAGGGCATTGTGCAGATCATGCTGGGCTCCAGCCACTGAAAAACGAATGTCTTGAGCGTCACCTCTGCAAATTAGGCCCCAGCCTCCAACTCCCCTTTTGTCCTGCAAACGCAACATCGGCGTTTATTTTCACCGTATTGCTTGGAGGCTTCTCCCACTTATGCTGCCGCACGATCGGTTCAGTAGGCTTAGCGCTCAAAAACTCTTTCCATTCATCAGCGTGGTGACAGACAGTGTATCGAAAAGCTTCAACTTCCAGCCGTCGCTCCCCATGATTGCCCCTGTTCCGTTCTGTCCACCAACACCAGAGCAAAGCGATGGATAGCAGCTTCCTCTCCTCTGGCAGGTCAAGGATTATAGACATAATTTCTTTGGCAGATGTACACTGGAGCAGTCTAAGTCTGATATCCTCAAGCAGCCGTGCTCGCCATCGTTGCTTGATCAGTTTACAATTAAGAAACAGGTGGCCACCATCCTCAAAGTTGGAGAACTGCAGATAGAAAGTGTCTTGCCACCGTCGGCGCTGTATTCGGTAAAGGAAGTTATGTGATCCTTATAGCATCTTACGGAAGACACCTATGGGGCAAATTAACTGCACTAAAATCAAACCAGAAAGAAATATATTAAGGTAACTTAAAGAATTCCTGATCCTAGCATATATGCATTTTGCTATCTTTCAGGCATAAAAAGTTCTAGAAAACTAAAATCATTACCAAGTAATCGTAAGTCTAATCAATTTTAGGTCAGGCTGGTTCATTAATAACTTTGAAAAGGAGGAAATCACACATCACATAAAAAAAGTGCTAGGAGACAAATAAGGTAAGTGAAAGAATTTGGATTGTATGGAATATATTGCACTTCATTTAAGCATGAATCTATGAATTTTGCAGAATATACATTGCCTAGCCATGTAATTAGAGTCCAAAATATATGCAATTAGTTTAATTACATATAGTTTGTCATAATTGCATTGTGTTGCAAACACAGGAACAAGTTCCTAATCCATTTAATCATACTTACAAAGTATGGCAAGCCACCTCCCAGTTTACACGTCCTCTGAATCTCAAAAACATGCACCTGCTCTGAACTTCTTCACATTTGCTCTGCTGCTCCCAATTTGCAATTGGTTTCAAGCAATCGAAAATGGAGTGGAGGGGAGTAAATTTGTCATAGAAATACGACTGCTAGAACAGAATTATCTCTCCCTCTCTCTCAGTATATATACACAAGCAAGCAAATCAAACTGTAAAACTGAAACTGAGCGTACTAATATCACGTTCAGAGGTGAAACTGAGGAACCTCTGAGGCTCAGAACAAACTAAAAGACCGTAAGATTCTGATAAATTACCTTTTTTACAATTGACAGGGGGGCAAGGAGCAAGGATTTCCAGTTAAGAACAGAGCAAAGAGCTATTAACATGATATGAATACTAAAGAATAATTCAAACAATGTCTACTTCTGTGGTATTATTGATACCACTCTAGTTGCACAAAGAGTGAAGGAGCTCCGTTGGTTGTAGTATGTGTGAATCTTTCTTTGCCTAGATCATGTGTAGCCAAATAATTTCCAACTCGCAAGTCCCAAACATTTGCTCAGTGATGGACTAAACAAATAATAATATTTGCAGTTATAAGATGTAAATATTTGTCACATTATTCACGTAAAAAAGCTACTTTGCAAGTTTATCTTCTTCACATTCAAAGAGTAAATAAACGAAACATTGAAATTGACGGCTATCTAGAAACATACTCCCTGTGTAAAATAATATAAGACCTTTTAGATCACTGAGTACATGATAAGCAAGAACATAATAGATCATCCAAGAAACTGAATCCTTGACCACTCCCAACTGACAGCATGATGGTCCTATATAGACGAGCTATTGTAGACCCATAGAATAGCATGTTACATAAATAAACAAAACCACTTGGCCAAGTGAAACACTTAAAACCAAATACCAATCGTAGTGACTTGCGGTGTTAACAAATATATGATCATTCTACTCGACCAAATGAAATGGGAGTATTTATGCAGTTCTACTTTAACTGGGTTGATGTGACTGCAACTCCATTATTAATTAGAAGCTAAATCTGAAGTACTCACTAAGTTGAGCAGTGGTTAACCCACTAAGATTTAGATATGAAGCGTTCTCTCACGGATTGGTTTATCAATTAAACAGCGCTCTAGCTAGGTAAACCGCAAAAAATAGAATCAACACAACTTTGTTAAGTACTTCCAGCTTAAGGTTTGCAACATGTGTTTGATGCTCCAAACCTATCATCTATGTTTAGGTGTGCTGCCACAGATATCCATACGGACCAGCCTGCTCCTTGGGGGCTGTGTGTACTCTAGTATGTTGTTTCTGACCTAAGACTTCAATATGTGTGGTTCCTCCTGTAGCTAGATCTCAAGCTAGCTCTGTTAGTCCTCACTGATTGTACTAACAACATTTCCTTTGAGCTTGATGTTTGTGCGATTCTGATGCCAACTTGTATTGTTGCTTTTGTGTTGAAATATGAAATCTCTAACAAAAGCACAGCAGACCAAGCAGATGGCAGTAATACTATTATTACTCATTTAAAAATATCCTCCTATAACTAAAATATTTATCTTACACCTATCCAGCAAACTATGTGTCATGTGTCTTCCATAAAAAAATTCCAAAGAAACATTGCGGATCAAGTAAGATAATCTGTATAATCTCACATAAAGGAAACCATACATCCTTTCATTTGGTTGGCCACTTCTATTTCAGGAAGTATAACTGGGAAATTGATCATAGTTGTCAGATGCTCATAGTACAATTAAATTTTTTTATCTGCAAGGCTATATAAAAGGCTCTTGATTAGGCTAGCATAGTCAGAGGCAGGGAACAGAAACAACATCTATAATAGGGAATTGCATCCAATGAATATCAAGGGGATATATACCTCTGGTGTAGCCGCCGACAACGACATTCGACGGTTGGACGGACGTTCTTGTTCCTCCGGCGAGCTCGGCGGCGACATTGGATGTTTCGACGAAAATTGCAATTTCGACGAGATTTGAGGGAGCTTCTGGTCCAAGGACGCAACCTGATGGAGATTCCGTCCGAGGACCCTTCCTTCTTATACCAGACAAATCAAATCCGGGTCAAGAAATCCATTGATTGTAGTTGGAGAAGGACACGGTCTCCAATCATGACACGGGAGCAGCAACTCGGACATTGAGAAGGATACGGCGAGGCGGGCAGGTCACAACGACGTGTGCTCGTGCTCGAGCCCCTGCATCCGCACGCGCGCCTGGGGAGCACGTTTCTGACCAGCTTGCTCTTCTCGTCCTGGTGCACCTTCCTGAATCCTAACGAGGAATGAGACGGACGGTGAGCGGCAAGCACGCCACGAGAGAGGGGGCGACGAGGAAGAAAGTTGTACCGAAGCTGGTGGCGTGGGAGTGAAGGTCGCGTGGCTGGCAGTGGTGGCTGCCGGCAGGAGGTGGCCGTGGCGGCGGCGGTGGCTAGAGGACGCGAGCCTCGTCGCGGCTGCTCGCAGGGCCATGCCCTTCCTTCCTTGGCAGAGCGAGACGGGGGAGAATGGGAGCACGGGAGCGTCCCCCTCCCAGGCGCTCCTTCTTCTCCTCCGCGGCTCACCGCCGCCGTGAGGCCTCCTGCCGCCGCCCCCTAACGACACGGGAGCGACTCTGCCGCGCAGAGCGCTCACCTCCTTATCTTGTGCGCCGAGGCTGGAAAGTAATGTATTTTTTATTTTTCGGACTAACTAAAGTAGAGGACCAGAATTCGTACTCCCACATACATTGATTAGAATAAAATAAGGTCCGACTTCACCCTCTTAAAATCAAGCGGAAAATGATTAAATTAGAAAAGAAAAAGGAAAAAAACAGCCGTAGGATGAAGTGGGAGCACGGATGAGAGCATGAAGAGGGAGCAAGCAAGCCGGATCCAAAGTAGAGAAGCCGTGCTCGTGTGTTTCTTTTTTTAGTCAACTGCTCGCCCGTGCGTCGAAGGTTTTTTTTAGCATCAGTACAGACACAAGCGCTCATAAACACACGCATACACTCACCCCTTGAACGCACACACGCACACCCTACCCCTATGAGCACTTCCGAAAGACTAAGCCGGCACATCATCTTGAGATTTACGAAATCACCGTAGGCGCCTCGTCGTCAACAGAAACGTCTCCTCCCACTGAAAGCGCATCGCCGGAAATCCTGAAATAAATTCAGGATTGCTTGCTCGTCTATTTTCCTTTTTACCCAGGCCCAACAGAAAGTAACGGCCCAAGCGTTAACAGAAGAGCGTAGACCAAGCCCGTGAGCGAAAGAATGTTCTAACAAAGAATTTTGACGAAAATCTTTAGTGCGTACCCAAATTTAGTACCACCTCGTTTATATTACGATTTTTTCCATATAAATTGTAAAAGCGTATTATGATATGAGAAGAAAGCGTATTGTGACGGTGAACCCGACAAAGTCAATGTGTGCTTTATTATTAGCAAAAAAGGCCTGTGCGTTGCAACGGGAGAAAAATAGACATTTTTGGCCTTTTTGCTAGTCTTTCCCTCATAGTATGGAATACTCAGCATGGGGCTAATCCTCATAGAAAAGCATAAATCGAGGCCCCTAGCAGACTTGCACGTACTACTAAATATGCAATACTCGATAGGGGGCTAACCCTCACAGTTCGCTACTAACGCTGGCAATATGTATCATGTCCTACAACTTTTGAATCGCCTAGGTCTTTAAGCTGGGACAAAAGTATATAGCTACATAAAAATTAAAAAGAGATCAACATGCTAAAGCATAGCACATCCTGTAGAATGGGAGATGTAAATCTCGAAAAAGAAGACATGATACTAAAAGATGAGCAACATCAGATCAATTATTTAAATTATGATGAAACATTGGAGATACATGATATGAGAACAACACTGAGAATGTGAATGTTGTGAAACTTTAACATGATTATGCAGTACCTACTGAAAAGCACCTTTGTAACATGGAAGTATATATATATATATATATATATATATATATATATATATATATATATATATATATATATATATATATATATATATGGTCATCCTTTTTCTTTGTGAGCAGATCCAAATCAACCAAAGATATATGAAACAACCCATGTCTCGGTAGGCATATTTGTAATCGACATATTTATCGTATCTTCATGCTTCACTCTTGATTCTCTTGAATCCATCAAGAATGGTCTTTTGTGCGCAGACTTTTGTCCTTCATCTACTAAAAACCTGATGTCACCAAAAATACGGATCAGCTTGTACACAAGACATTACATCACTGACAAATTTCTAAGATCAATATATACTCCTCGTTGTGAAGAGTTAGAGCATATCCAAACTAAGAAGAGATAAAACATATTCAAACTCCTAGAAAGACATATGTATTTCTAGGAAGCTTAGGCCGGGCTACAATTATGTACGTAATGCCTCGGGAAAATCAAATAAAACAACAGCAAGGGCTACCTCAACCTTTGGTGCAACTATTGCACAATGTTGATGCCTGGGAGGAACATGCTGCCAAGAAACGGAAGTTGTGTTTTCATAGAAAAGAGCTTGTTTGTGATTGAAAGTATTATCTTGGGTGCGGTATGGGCTATCCTCATATTGGTCTGCCGATGTGCTCTGCTCCAGCAGCAGCTGAAGATGTGGTTGTGAGGCCTGGGGAAGATGGCGAGGACGTCGGCCAGGATGGTAGATGAGCCTGTCAAGCTCGAGGATATGGGGCTTCTGAAATGGCAACATGATGCACGTGTTGATCCTCTCTTAGCAGGCGTCGTTGTTGAGCTACTAATCAACTTTCTTCTCTTGCTCTGCTTCTGCTATTATGCAGACATGTCGTGCTTCATTTTAATTTCTCCGGCGTTCTTGGACCATGACTGATGAATCACTACCAGTCCTTTGTATGATCTACTACTACGTAATTGTTACTCTTGTTTCTCTGCATTGTTTCCTGCAAAAATTAAAACTTTCAGGTGCGGATTCACCAAAATGTTAGGGAAATATTCAAAATATTTTCTTTTGAGCATTGTTCATACAAAAACTGACATTGTAGGTTGGATTGCTAGCGCAAGGTGCTTTAGAGATCCAAAAAAGGGAACTGTCCAAGGATCATTTACGCACGTGCACACACAAATGGGAACACCGCCAAAACATATGACCTTTTATAGTTTGTTGGACAATGAAGTTACTAAGAAACTGGAATTCTAACCTTCAAAAAACTCCCAATCGTCAATCTGTATTCAGGGGCATTCTAGCTACTTCTCCCAATCATCAATCTGTCAGGAAACTAATTATGGGCTGCATAAGCTACGGGATACATAGAGATATGATGCACTTGTTGTTGGAGTAACCATCAACCAAAACAGGCATTCATGCCCATCTTCTCTGAAGTTTTGAGGTAGCGGTTGCTCTACTACAGGTACTGCAACAGTAGAAGCATTGAGATTCTCTATTATTCTTGTCTAAAACCAAAAAGGAATGAGAAAAATAATGTTTGATAAAGATATTGCAATTCCTCTAACAAATTTCTGTGAAGTCTTGCTAGCTGGTATAAAATGCAAACTTATCATCACTGCCAACCACTAATGCCAATTCTTGACCTTGTTTCCCTCGAAAAGAATACTTTTCCACATGTAGTTATTTATAAAAGAGGGACAACTTCCATGGTTCTAAAGTCAAAACTACACAATAATAAATAGCTCAAACTCATGCACACCATCAACCAAATAACTACAGAGACTCCAAGTGGAACCATGTAGCACTGGTCTTACAAACATCTCATTATAAACACGTCTGGATCTGGGGCTCTTGCTCAATTGATCTACCAGCTTCAGCTACCTCGTCTGTTGCTATCTTCCATATTTTAATCTCCTCTCCAACAGCTGTCTTACGTCCATTATCAGACCCTCAACCTGAAGAATGTATCAAACACAATTATGTGATGCCTCATTGACTCCAACCTTCTTAAGAGTAGTATACTTGAAACATCATAATACATATGAAAACATTACACTTTCGTACATTATAAACAAGTGATGGCTTGACTGAATTAATCAAGCACATGTTATGTTTTGTGTTTTGACAACAAGCCATATACAAAGAGTAAGAAACACATGTTATGTTTGGTGTTATGTTTGCTACTCCTTCCAACTCAGTAGCATACCTGCCAGTATGGATCACCTAACTTTCTTCATAAGTGTCACTACCAGAAAAAACCTACAAACAAAAACTAACACCGCTGTCAGCCATGGCTGCTGCCATGTGCATGCAGTCATGCATGCTACGGATCTCAGGCTTGACCTCACATATCTCCTCCTTAACCGTGTAGTTGCAGTGTCGGCCCGGTAGCATGCCACTGCCAATGCCACGCTGGTGATCAGCATCAAGGCGACCTCGGCATCAATGAAACGGTCTTTCCCCTGTTCTTTCAGCGGGAGGTATACTTTCCCAAAACTGAACATCTAGACTTCTCATGACAAAATATTTGAACCCACCCGAGGATTTGAACTTAATTGGCGCATGTATACATTTTATTTTTTGGCAAGCAACTCGGGGAATGATCACCCTTTAATCTGAATAAGAAAAATACAAAAATCATTTATCACTGTACCCAAAGTTTGACCACTACTATATTGTTCCTGTAGTGTCTGGTTTATTCTGAAAAACTGTAGCACCATCATTAGCAATGTTCAATAGCTCATTGCGTCTATATGAATTGGCCTCTCAGATCTGTGATTCTACTCTTCTAAAATTATTCACTCTAGTCCTCATACAATGTGTGAGAAATCTGACAAAATATTTTTAGACCTTGAGAAACATACTAACAAATAGGTGGCTCGCACAAACTTGCAAGTAGAGAGAGAGAGAGAGATGGGGCTGCACCGTTCGTTACGCATGAATATTTCTTGTGGGCATTGTATCAAACAGATGTCCTACAACTTGATGCAAAAGTAAATCTCATGTGGGCATGTGTCTGGGTAAAATAACGCACCAAAGGAAGAGACGGAGCTTTCACCAGCAGGAGACAGGGAGGAGGAGATGGAGCCGGGAGGAGGTGTGTTCCAACGTGACCGGGGGCGGCGCGACTCGTCAGGAGTCGAGCAGGGAGGAGTCACTGGGGCATGTGGGCTAGAGGAGGCAAGCGGCGCGTTGCCGGGAGGAGGAAAGGGACGCGCGGCTGGGGGCAGCGCACATCGCCGGCGGCATAGCCTCAAGGAGGCGCGGGGCGGAGCCATTGTCACGGAGCAGCTCGTGGCCTGGAGTCGGAGCAGGAGAATGATGGGATAGGTGGATAGGGTCGGGTTGGGTCTTATATTTCTTCGGTTGCAAAACATTTTTTCTTTACTCACCGAGGACTCGCGTGGATGAATAGTACCACCTCGGATGTAGAAAATAATATAGGTGAAAAAAACTGAAAGCGTAAATTCACGGGGAGAAGCGTATTGTGACGGTGAACCCGACAAAGTCAATCCGTGCTTTATTATTAGGGATATATATATATATATATATATATATATATATATATATATATATATATATATATATCAGACCAACTCAACATTGTGAAGATAAACCTTGAAGTCAAATCAATGTTGAAGACAAACCAAATGCGAAGACTATGCGAATATGATGCCAAAAGAAACATTTCAATAAGAATTGGTGGTGGCGTTACCCACCGTATAGGAACTATTAGACCCAAACACGACGCACAATTATCGTGGCGCTCCGAAGTCAAATTCCGCGTTAATGTATTCACACTTAGAGTGTATGTCTTCATTGATTGAAGATATACGTTACTTTGTGTGTTGCACATCTAAGTCATCAACATGCATAAGCGTTAGCATGTGTGTCCAATTACAGGACATTTGAGGATTCTAAGATATTTAGCTCACACCGCAACTTGCAAAACCTTTTCTCATCCAAGGGCTTTGTGAAGATATCTGCCAATTGCTCATCATTGTTGACGTGAATGATATCAATATCTTCCTTCATGACATGATCTCTGAGAAAGTGATGACGGATCTGAATGTGCTTTGTCTTCGAGTGCTGAACTGGGTTGTTGACAATCTTGATGGCGCTTTCATTGTCGCAGTAGACTGGCACATGCTTCAGGTGGATGCCATAGTCCTTGAGAGTTTGCTTCATCCATAGAAGCTGAGCGCAGCAAGATCCAGCAGCAATATATTCAGATTCAACAGTGGAGAGAGATACACAGTTCAGCTTCTTTGAAGACCAACAGACAAGAGATCATCCAAGAAAGTGACATGTGCATGATGTGGACTTGCGATCAACCTTGTCACCAACATAATTACACTACAAAAAAAAGACACATCCGTGACATTTTGGGCCGAACGAAATTTTTTCCTGTCATACATATGACACTTCTATGACGATAATTGTGACAAAACCCGGTATCACCATAGATGTGGTGGGCTCCTACTTCTATGACAAAAAATCATGACAGAAAATGGGCTTTTCGTCCTAGGCGGGCCGGAGACGCAGCTGCATGACATTCTTTGGGCCGTCCATGACGGAAAAAACCGTGGTAGAAGCGAGGGCGAGGAAAATTTCGGGGAGTTCCCGGTTACGGTGGGAGGTCGGGGGCCGAGCGATGCGCGTTTCTCTCGTACACGTACGCGCGTGTGTGCGAGGCGTTGGCTCTAACTGAACCCGAGCGAGGCGTTGGGCTCTAACTGAACCCAAGCGATTGCACTACAGGCTACGCATTACTGAACCCGAGCGATCGATCGATGGCTGTTAACTGAACCCGATCGAGCGATTCCTTCGCTACTGCTGCTAACTGAAGCCGGTCGATGCTGCCTCTGGATGAACAGTGAGCGTTGCGGGGGGGGGGGGAGGGGGGTTGGATGAACAGTTCTCGGTGGGGGTGGATGAACAGGACCCCGTGGTGTTGTCTCTGGATGAATAGGACCCCGATCGATCGAGCCGGTTGGGGCTGGATGAACAGGACCCCGTTGAGGGCTGGATGAACAGGACCACCCCGTGGAGGGCAGGATGAACAGTAGACGGTGGAGGGCAAGATGAGCAGTAGCCCGTGGAGGGGTGGTTGAACAGGAGCCTGTGGAGAGGGTTGGTTGAACAGTAGCCGGTGGAGTAGCGCGCGGTGGAGGCTGGATGAATAGGAGCCAGTGGATGAACAGTCGCAGGTGGAGGCTAGAGGAGGTCGACGGTGGATGAACAGTAGCTCGTGGAGGCTAGAGGGGGTCGACGGTGGAGATGAACAGTATCCCATGGTGTCCCGTTTTGCGGTACGCCACACCCCTCCTGATGAACATGACCCCCGTTTCGACCGTAGGAGATCCGTTTCGTCCGTTTTGCGGTACGCCACATCCCTCCCGATGAACAGGACCCCTGTTTCGACCGTAGGAGGTCCGTTTCCTCCGTTTTGTGTACGCCAGACCCCTCCCGATCAACAGGACCCCGTTCCGAATGTAGGAGGTCCATTTCCTCCGTTGTGTGGTGCGCCAGGCCTCATTTCCATCGCCTGTTCCGTCCAAGCCCCCCCGATGAACACGACCACGCATTCCGTTCCGACCCAGCCGGTTGGCTCCCACGCGTTCCGTTGCCTCCCGATGAAAACGATGCATTCCGTTGCCTCCCCATGAACACGACGCATTCCATTGCCTCCCCATGAACACGACGCATTCTGTTGCCTCCCCATGAATACGACGACGACGTCGTTTCTCCGTTCCGACCCAGCCATGTCAACGAGCCCTCGCCGTACGTATGCACGAGTAGGCGTTCGAGACCCTGCCCATATGTACACATACGTGGCCATATTTTCTTTCTTGCACCCTGGCCGCTTCTACTACGACACGTGCGCGCCTCTACATCCACCAGTATATATGTACGTGCACGTTCGCGACTAGAATGACAACGCTATGTACACTTCGACCAGGTGGGTCCCGACTGTCAGGCACTTCCTTGCGTGCGAAGATGTAGCTGGTGGGTCCCAACAGTCAGGGGGCGAAATACGGTGGCCTGTCCGGTGGGTCCCCGCTGTCAGGTGGAGGAATAATTATTTTGCACGTAATAAGGAGGCACTTCCTTGCCGTGGACCCAGCTGTCAGCCTCTCCACGTACAGTCCACGTCCGATGGAAGCCGTTCCTTGACCATGTAGACCACGCCGCGCCGAGAGCACCAGGGCGATGGACGACGATGAGGCCTAGGAAGGGGACGGCGCGGAGCCATGGAAGACGCGGGAGTGGATGCCCACGCGTAGAGGAGTACGAGGGCACTGGTTCGCTGCGGTGTGAGGCTGCCGTCGCCACAGAGTAACAAGGGGTGTGGGTGAGTAGAGGGATGGCCTGGCTAGCGGTGGGAGTAGTATGGGGCGGTGAGGCCTCCGCCGCAGCGCAGCCGACCACGGGAGGCAGGAGCACGAGGCACGACCGGCGCTGGTTTGGGTGGCTGGAGAAAGAAGACCAGAGGTTGAAGAAGCACTACGGCCGTTGGATGGACATCGTACGATCACTGGAGCTAGAATCGTGCATATTGACTAAGTTGACAAAGCCCTCCGTCCCCATCAACTTAGTAGGCCCACAAGTCAGCCTACCACTATACTGGGTCCCAGCTAACAGGGGGAGTATTCATTTTTTTGTGCGTAATAAGGAGGCACTTCCTTGCGTGTGAAGATATAGCTGGTGGGTCCGAGCTGTCACCGGTGGTAACGTTTTTTTCGCGAAATACAGAGGCCCTTTCGGTGGATCCCTGATGTCAGGTGGAGGAATCATTATTTTGCGCGTAATAAGGAGGCATTTCCTTGCGTGCGGCCATGGACCCAGCTGTCGGCCTCTCCACATACAGTCCACTTCAGATGCATGTCGGTCGTTGACCACGTTGACCAGGCCGCGCCGAGAGCACCAGGGCGGTGGACGACGGTGAGTCCTAGGAAGGGAACGACACGGAGGCAGGGAAGACTCGACAGTTGTTTCCCACGTGGAGGGGAGTACGAATGTACGAGGGTTTACTGGTTCGTCTGCCGTCGCCGGAGAATAACAGCAAGTGTGGGTGAGTAGAGGGATGGCTAAGCCAGCGATGGGAGTACGGTGGGGCGGTGAGGCCTGCGCGGCAGCACAGCCGGCCGCGGGGAGGAGGGAGCAGGCAGTCCCGCCGGTGCTTGTTTGAGCAGCTGGAGCAGGAAGAGCAGAGATTGAAGAAACACGATGGCCGTTGGATGGACATCCAACAGTCACTGCTTGTGCGTCAACCTTTTTTTAGGAAAACCTCAAATCTGTGGAAAACAGTATACATCCCATCTGCCATTATTTCTAATAATTTTCAGCCCATTTGCTAATTCTTAAGGTTTTTTTGGAGCCCATATTCTTTTTGTTAGCATTACAGCCCAAATTGTGGCCACGGTTAAAAAATTATACGAAATTTTGCATATTTCAGTGTGGTCCGAACTGTTTTTAATCCCGAAATTTCGACTCATATTCAAACTGATTTTAAAAATAAATGTATATCAATATAAAATCAAACAAATTCTCCACGCATAAAAATTAATGTAATTTAAAATCTTGAAATGAAAAAAGATATTTGAAACTAATTGCCGGTTTGATGTGTTTTAAAAATGTACATCCCATTTCTCATTACTGATGGGCCATTTTCTCGGCCAGCTGAATGAAAGCTCTCCTCGTCTTGAAAGATTTGCAGCCCAACAGGCCTGACAAAGCGACTTACTTGGCAAATCACAAAAAAACTGGGCTGTGGCTATGGACCCAGCTGTCAGCCTCTCCACGTACAGTACTCTTTCGATGGAAGTCGTTCCTTGACCACGTTGACCATGCCGCGCGGAGAGCACCACGGCGGTGGACGACGGCGAGGCCTAGGAAGGGGATGACGCGGAGCCGGGGAAGACGGGGCAGTGGAAGCCCGCGCGGAGAGGAGTACGAGGGTTCACTGGTTCGGCTGCGGTGTGAGGCTGCCGTCGCCGCAGGGCCTGGCCAGCGGTGGGAATAGTAGGGGGCGGTGAGGCCTCCGCGGCAGCACAGCCGGCCACGGGAGGCAGGAGCATGCGGCACGACCGGCGCTGCTTTGGGCGGCTGGAGCAAGAAGACCAGAGGTTGAAGAAGCACTACTGCCGTTGGATGGACATCGTACGGTCACCGGAGCTAGAATCGTTCATATTGACTAAGTTGACAAAGCCCTCCGTCCCCATCAACTTTGTTGGCCCACAAGTCATCCTCCCACTATGGTGGGTCCCAGCTAGCAGGGGGTATTCATTTTTTTATGCGTAATAAGGAGGCACTTCCTTGCGTGCGAAGATATAGCTGGTGGGTCCGACATGTCAGTGGGGGAACGTTTTTTCACGAAATACAGAGGCCCTTCCGGTGGGTCCCAACTGTCAGGTGTAGGAATCATTATTTTGCGCGTACAGTCCACGGTCGATGGATGTTGTTCGTTGACCAAGTTGACCAGGCCGCGCCAAGAGCACCATGGCGGTGGACGACAGCGAGGCCTAGGAAAGGAACGACACGGAGCCGGGGAAGACTTGACAATGGTTGCCCACGCGGTGGGGAGTATGAGGGTTTACTGGTCCAGCTGCCGTCGCCGGAAAATAACAGGAGGTGTGGGTGAGTAGAGGAATGGCCTGGCCAGCAATGAAGTAGGGTGGGGCGGTGCGGCCTGTGCGGCAGCACAGTCGGCCACAGGAGGCAGGAGCAGTAGTCCCACCGGAGCTGGTTTGGGCGGCTGGAGCAAGAAGATCAGATATTGAAGAAGCAGCACGGCCGTTGGATTAACATCCAATGGTCACTGCTGCTAGAATCGTTTGTGGACTAAGTTGACAAAGCCAAAGTACACGTCAACCTAGTAGACCCACAAGTCAGCCTCCAAATCTGTCCCAAACAACATACGGCCCAAAATTTCTAGCTAGATTCAAATTAATTTTAAATCTAAATATACCTTAATTTAAATTCAATGAAATTTTACCCGCACAAAAACAATGAAATTTAAAATTTCAAAATCCGAAAGAAAACAGTATTTTGGAACTAATTGTCTGTTTGCTGTATTTTTTCATTTTACAACCCATTTATTATTACTTATAGCCCATTTCTTATTACTTATAGCCCATTTCTTATTACTTATAGCCCATTTTCTGGGCAAAATGCATCCCTCCTCATCTTGAAAGATTTCCGGCCCAGCAGGGCGTAGAAAAGCAAGTAGGCCTATGTTGGTTATTCTGCAAAAAACAAAATAGCTGGCTAGCAATTTTCAGAAAGGAAAAAAACAAACTGGGCTGGTCATGTGCTAAACATATGAAATAAAAGCCTGGGCTAGACGGGCCACGGGTCCCGCACAACCCAGTTGATACCCTTCTCCGTCCTGAAAAAACAAAATTACTGCACGCGCTGCTGGGTCCCTACTATCATCCTCACCATGTACAGTCATCTCCTTATTCCTCTCGGTTGTTGACCATGTTGACAACACCGGAGGGTGGCGCCGCGATGAGCGAACCAAGGCGGAGGACGATGGTGAGGCCTCGGACGGGAACGAACAGGAGCCGGGGCAGATCGCAGCCAGCCGTGGGAGGCGGGAGCAGGCGGTCCCGCCGGCGCTGGTTTGGCTTTGGCGGCTCGAGGAAGAAGAGACTGAAGAAACGCGACAGACGTTGAATGTCAATCCAACGGCCAAGGTTGGCACAATCGTTTGTTGACTAAGCGGTCACCAAGTAGCATACTTTTTTATATATAGGAAGAAAACTACGAGGAAAATGCATTCGTCTGCCGTCCTCCTCACAGGGAACGTTTGCCACATAAGTGACTAGCACCCTTGGTTTTCAACCGAGAGGTCTTGGGTTCGAGTCCCAGGAACTCTCAATTTTTTCCTCCTTCCTTCCTCGCAAAAAAGGGAAAGAAAATCAAAGACTTGGTAAGGCGTACAGAACAAGCTAGTGTACCAGTAAAGAGACGTTGCCGAGTTTTAGAAAAAAGAAAGATGTGCTCCTGTAGCTGGCTCGAATCCAAACCTAGACTATGACTATATATGGTGCTATGCTACTCTGCAAGTAATGAAACTGACATATCCAACATTCACTTCTCCTCTTCTCTACTTACTCCGCCTAGCATCAGAAGCTCTGGCCGCAGCAACCATGTCCGCTGGCTGCTTGTCCACCTGCTCTTCAGCAGGCAACGACCAGATATGCGCCAAGTCGCAACCCGTACCATCGCCTGTGGGTCTCATCACACCCTCGCCGGCACGCGCACCGCAGCCGATTGCTCATCGCAACCCGCTGCCGTTGGTGTGGTGCCACTGCTGCAAATCATGCAGAGTCATCCGTCGCATCTCAACCACAATCCGCAACCCTGGCCGAGTCTTCTACAAATGCCTAAATCATGGGGTAATAATATGTTTAAGTGTTGTTCTGCTGCTTTCAGTTGCTGATTTTTTTAATAGTTTGGTTGATGATCTACCAATTTGATTCATGCAAAAAAGGGAAGATTCGTGTGATTTGTATTTCTGGGAAGTTGCTGATGTGGGGGAATGCAACTACGCTGATTATTTGGTTAGCCGAGGAATTCCAATACCAGCAGGTTGGGGTGTTGGACAAGTAACTGAAGGAACGATAGAAGAGGAAGATGCAGAGCAGAAGGTTAAAGATGCAGTTCCTCTGATCATGGCCAAGCAACAGCTGCTGAACGACCTTGACATCAATGAGGAGATGAAAGAGCTTGTGAAGATAATGGGTAAAATCGATGTGCTCTGTAGGATGATTGTCTCTTTATTTGTAGTGTATGTAGCACTCGTGATGTATTCAGTGGCTACGATGTAACGCCCTCGATGCGGCTATATCTCCTACGTGTCGAAGCACGACTTAGAGGCATAACCGCATTGAAAGCAATGTCGCAAGTAAGATAAACTTCACAACAACCCATGTAAATATATAAAAGGGGAAAAGATATATAGTTGGCTTACACTCGCCACATCACACAAATACATGAATAACATTACAATCATCCAATACACTCATGGTCCGACTATGGTACCAAAATAAAGATCAACCCCCACATGCGACAAAGTCCCCGATCGCCCCAACTGGGCACCACTATTGATCATCTGGGAAAGACACGTAGTAACGACGAGAGTCTTCATCGAACTCCCACCTGAGCTCAAGCGCATCGTCTGGAATGGTATCATCGGTCCCTGCATCTGGTTTTGGAAGTAAACTATGAGTCACGGGGACTCAGCAATCTCACACCCTCGCGATCAAGACTATTTAAGCTTATAGGTAAGGCAAGGTATGATGTGGAGCTGTAGCAAGCGACTAGCATATATGGTGGCTAACCTGTTCGCAAAAGAGAGCGAGAAGAGAAAGCAAAGCACAGACGAAGAACTATGATCAAGAAGTGATCCTAGAACAACTTACGTCAAACATTACTCCAACACCGTGTTCACTTCCCGGACTCCGCCGAGAAGAGACCATCACGCTTATGCACGCGGTTGATTCATTTTAATTAAGTTAAGTTTCATGTTATCTACAACCGGACATTAACAAATTCCCATCTGCCCATAACCGCGGGCACGACTTTCAAAAGTTCAAATCCCTGCAGGGGAGTCCCAACTTAGCCCATCATAAGCTCTCACAGTCAACGAAGGATATTCCTTCTCCCGAGACATTCCGATCAGACTCGGCATCCTGGTTACAAGACATCCTCGACAATGGTAAAACAAGTCCAGCAACACCGCCAGAATGTGCCGACAAATCCCGATAGGAGCTGCAAATATCTCGTTCTCAGGGCACACTCAGATGAACACTACATACAACTAAAACCAACCCTCAAGTTTCCCCGAGGTGGCGCTGCAAGTGGCTCTGTTTGGCCCAACACTCAGAGGAGCACTGGCCCGGGGGGGGGGGTTTATAAAGATGACCCTTGGGCTCCGGAAACCCAAGGGAAAAAGAGGCTAGGTGGCAAATGGTAAAACCAAGGTTGGGCATTGCTGGAGTAGTTTTATTCAAGGCGAACTGTCAAGGGGTTCCCATTATAACCCAACCGCGTAAGGAACGCAAAATCCGGGAACATAACACCGATATGACGGAAACTAGGGCGGCAAGAGTGGAACAAAACACTAGGCAAAAGGCCTAGCCTTCCACCTTTTACCAAGTATATAGGTGCATTAAGAAAACAAGATAATAAGGTGATATCCCTACAATAAACAATGTTCCAACAAGGAACGATCTCCAATCTTCACCTGCAACTAGCAACACTCTAAGAGGGGTTGAGCAAAGCGGTAACATAGCCAATCAACGGTTTGCTAGGACATGGTGGGTTAGAGGTTTGACATGGCAATTTGTGAGACATGATAAGCAAGTGGTAGGCATCATAGCATAGGCATAGCAAAAGAGCGAGCATCTAGCAAGCAAAGATAGAAGTGATTTCGAGGGTATGGTCATCTTGCCTACAAAGTTGTCAGAGTTGACTTGATCCTCGTAAGAAAACTCAACGGGCTCCTCATTCACGAACTCGTCTCCCGGATCTACCCAAACAAGAACAACAAACAAACGGAACACAATCAACCACGTGCAATGCTCAAACAACATGATGCGAACATGGTATGATATGCTGGATGCGGTATGTGATGCATATGCAAGATTTGACAAGGAATGATTGAACCTGGCCTCAACTTGGAAATCCAAGAGTGCCACTGGAATGGTGAGGTGATTTCGGTTGAAATCGATATAAAGATCACCGGAATCGGATGCACGGTATGGAAATGGCAAGCAAAACAAATATGGCACCGGTCTGCGATAATCAGCAAGTGACCAACTAAATGCGACAAGATAAATATTCTATAGCACTCAAACATTACAAAAAAAATACATGGCAGGGATCTATTCATGATTCTTGACAAAAGATGAACACTCAGCTATGGCTAATTCATCCATTAACAGGTTCAAACAAGCATGGGAAAAGTGCAAATGATAACAGGTTTCAGACTTAGTGAAATTAACACAAGTCTGGAATTTATCATCAGGAAGCACACTTTAGAGCATGAAAACTACAAGCTACAGGAACTTAACATGGCAAAGCAAGGCATGGCATGAAGCTACTCAACGCACTTAAGAAAAGTCCCTTAGTTACCTTGAGCCAAAAGGGACAAGAAAATACAATTGCAAGCATGTGAACATGGCAAAAACACAAACAGATCTCAGACTTGGTGAAAAACTGGAGCATGCAAATCAGTTAACGAGTAGGCATGTTTACAAGCTCGATGCACTCACTACAGAGTATGGAATGACAAACTAAGCATACAACCATCAAGAATATATAGCATAGAAGCTATACATGGCAAGAACAACAACATAGCATGCACGGATCAATAGCAACATCCTCGGCAAAATTGCTAATCATGTCAACAATCTGCCAGGATTCATGATATAGCAAAAGTAAAGCTCGATTGACTCAAGCTAGGGTGCTCCATAAATGCAAAAAAAGACATGGATGGATAGAGCACCACAATTTTAACAAATCATCCTTACTGATCATCCTCAAAAGAGGCACGGATCACTAGGAAACAACATGAACATATGGCATAACGACAAAATCAGGACAAGGACTTAGTGAAATTCGAAGTCCCTGAAATCAGCATTACCGATTACGCTACTTTGCAAGCTTGTGCTAGTCACCACACATATCACAAAAATACATGGTAATCACCTATGTAAAGATGGCATGGCATATAACAAAACACATGTAGAGCTCAGGATCATAGCATGCACACATTAATCATGGCAAAAATGACAAAATGCCATTTGCTGAAACAGATCTGCGAAATTCCCCACATAGCCCTCTTCTAACAGCATTTCGGGCATCAAGATGAGCTCAAATGAAAATGATGCAATGAGATGAAATGATGTACTCGTCAAGGCGAACATTTTGATATGCTACACGCACAAATCGGAGCTACGGATGCAGAGATACGACATGATGAAGATTGCAAAAAAATAAAAGAGAGAGGGGAAAAGTCAACCCTAGGGTTTTTTGGATCTGAGATCTGGAGGGCGCGTGATACTGTAGCAAGAGGGAGTCGCCGGAGCTGCGCTCGTCGACGCCGGGGGAAGGCGGCCGGTGTTGGGGAACGTTGCAGAAAACAAAATTTTCCTACTCGTTTCACCAAGATCCATCTAGGAGTTCATCTAGCAACGAGTCATCGGATGCATCTACATACCTTTGTAGATCGCGTGCGGAAGCGTTCAAAGAACGATGATGATGTAGTCGAACACGACGTGATCCAAATTACCGATGACCAAGCGCCGAACGGACGGCACCTCCGCGTTCAACACACGTACAGGACGGGAGACGTCTCCTCCTTCTTGATCCAGCAAGGGGAAGGAGAGGTTGATGAAGATCCAGCAGCACGATGGCGTGGTGGTGGATGCAGGGCGTCACAGTAGCAGGGCTTCGCCTATACTACGAGAGAGAGACGTAACGGGGAGAGAGGGAGGCGCCAGGGGCTGGTGTATGAAGTCCCTCCTTTCCCCCACTATATATAGGGGTGCTAGGGGGGGCGCCGGCCCTAGGAGATGGAATCTCCTAGGGGGGGCGGCGGCCAAGGGTGGGGGGCTTGCCCCCCAAGCAAGGGGGGCGCCCCCTTTAGGGTTTCCCCTCAACCCTAGCCGCATGGGCCCTAGGGGAGTGGCGCCCCAGCCCACTTTGGGCTGGGTTCCCTCCCACTTAAGCCCATGGGGCCCCCCGGGATAGGTGGCCCCACCCGGTGGACCCCCGGGACCCTTCTGGTGGTCCCGGTACAATACCTGTGTCCCCGAAACTTGTCCCGATGGCCGAAACAGCACTTCCTATATATAATTCTTTACCTCCGGACCATTCCAGAACTCCTCGTGACGTCCGGGATCTCATCTGGGACTCCGAACAACATTCGGGTTACTGCATATACATATCTTCACAACCCTAGCGTCACCGAACCTTAAGTGTGTAGACCCTACGGGTTCGGGAGACAAGCAGACATGACCGAGACGACTCTCCGGTCAATAACCAACAGCGGGATCTGGATACCCATGTTGGCTCCCACATGCTCCACAATGATCTCATCGGATGAACCACGATGTCGAGGATTCAATCAACCCCGTATGCAATTCCCTTTGTCAATCGATATGTTACTTGCCCGAGATTCGATCGTCGGTATCCCAATACCTCGTTCAATCTCGTTACCGGCAAGTCACTTTACTCGTACCGTAATGCATGATCCCGTGACCAGACACTTGGTCACTTTGAGCTCATTATGATGATGCATTACCGAGTGGGCCCAGTGATACCTCTCCGTCATACGGAGTGACAAATCCCAGTCTTGATCCATGTCAACCCAACAGACACTTTCGGAGATACCCGTAGTCTACCTTTATAGCCACCCAGTTACGTTGTGACGTTTGGTATACCCAAAGCACTCCTACGGTATCCGGGAGTTACACGATCTCATGGTCTAAGGAAAAGATACTTGACATTGGAAAAACTCTAGCAAACGAACTATACGATCTTGTGCTATGTTTAGGATTGGGTCTTGTCCATCACATCATTCTCCTAATGATGTGATCTCGTTATCAATGACATCCAATGTCCATAGTCAGGAAACCATGACTATCTGTTGATCAACGAGCTAGTCAACTAGAGGCTTACTAGGTACATGTTGGTGTCTGTTATTCACACATGTATTACGATTTCCGGATAACACAATTATAACATGAATAAAGACAATTATCATGAATAAGGAAATATAATAATAATGCTTTTATTATTGCCTCTAGGGCATATTTCCAACAGTCTCCCACTTGCACTAGAGTCAATAATCTAGTTACATTGTGATGAATCGAACACCCATGGAATTCTGGTGTTGATCATGTTTTGCTCTAGGGAGAGGTTTAGTCAACGGATCTGCTACATTCAGGTCCGTATGTACTTTACAAATATCTATGTCTCCATCTTGAACATTTTCACGAATGGAGTTGAAGCGACGCTTGATGTGCCTTGTCTTCTTGTGAAACCTGGGCTCCTTGGCAAGTGCAATAGCTCCAGTATTGTCACAGAAAAGTTTGATTGGCCCCGACGCATTGGGTATGACTCCTAGGTCGGTGATGAACTCCTTCACCCATATTGCTTCATGTGCTGCCTCCGAGGCTGCCATGTACTCCGCTTCACATGTAGATCCCGCCACGACGCTTTGCTTGCAACTGCACCAGCTTACTGCCCCACCATTCAAAATATACATGTATCCGGTTTGTGACTTAGAGTCATCCAGATCTGTGTCGAAGCTAGCGTCGATGTAACCCTTTACGACGAGCTCTTCGTCACCTCCATAAACGAGAAACATTTCCTTAGTCCTTTTCAGGTACTTCAAGATATTCTTGACCGCTGTCCAGTGTTCCTTGCCGGGATTACTTTGGTACCTTCCTACCAAACTCACGGCAAGGTTTACATCAGGTCTGGTACATAGAACCTATGGCTGATGCATAGGGGATGACGCTCATCTCTTCTATATCTTCTGCCGTGGTCGGACATTGAGCTGAGCTCAATTTCATACCTTGTAACACAGGCAAGAACCCCTTCTTAGATTGATCCATATTGAACTTCTTCAATATCTTATCAAGGTATGTGCTTTGTGAAAGACCTATGAGGCGTCTCGATCTATCTCTATAGATTTTGATGCCTAATATATAAGCAGCTTCTCCAAGGTCCTTCATTGAAAAACTCTTATTCAAGTAGGCCTTGATGCTGTCCAAGAGTTCTATATCATTTCCCATCAATAGTATGTCATCTACATATAATATGAGAAATGCTACAGAGCTCCCACTCACTTTCTTGTAAACGCAGGCTTCTCCATAAGTCTGCGTAAACCCAAATGCTTTGATCATCTCATCAAAGCGAATGTTCCAACTCCGAGATGCTTGCACCAGCCCATAAATCGAGCGTTGGAGCTTGCACACCTTGTCAGCATTCTTAGGATCAACAAAACCTTCCGGCTGCATCATATACAATTCTTCCTTAAGGAAACCATTAAGGAATGCCGTTTTGACGTCCATTTGCCATATCTCATAATCGTAGAATGCGGCAATTGCTAACATGATTCGGACGGACTTTAGCTTCGCTACCGGTGAGAAAGTCTCATCGTAGTCAACCCCTTGAACTTGTCGATAACCCTTAGCGACAAGTCGAGCTTTATAGATGGTCACATTACCATCCGCGTCTGTCTTCTTCTTAAAGATCCATTTATTTTCTATGGCTCGCCGTTCAACGGGCAAGTTAGTCAAAGTCCATACTTCATTTTCATACATGGATCCTATCTCGGATTTCATGGCTTCTAGCCATTTGTCGGAATCCGGGCCCGCCATCACTTCTTCATAGTTCGAAGGTTCACCGTTGTCAAACAACATGATTTCCAAGACAGGGTTGCCGTACCACTCTGGTGCGGAACGTGTCCTTGTGGACCTTCGAATTTCAGTAGGAGCTTGATCAGAAGTATCTTGATCATTATCATTAACTTCCTCTCTAGTCGGTGCAGGCACCTCAGGAACATTTTCTTGAGTTGCGCCATTTTCCGGTTCAAGAGGTAATACTTCATCAAGTTCTACTTTCCTCCCACCTACTTCTTTCGAGAGAAACTCTTTCTCTAGAAAGAATCCATTCTTGGCAACAAAGATCTTGCCTTCGGATCTGAGGTAGAAGGTATACCCAACAGTTTCTTTAGGGTATCCTATGAAGACGCATTTTTCCGACTTGGGTTCGAGCTTTTCAGGTTGAAGTTTCTTGACATAAGCATCGCATCCCCAAACTTTTAGAAACGACAGCTTAGGTTTCTTCCCAAACCATAATTCATACGGTGTCGTCTCAACGGATTTTGACGGAGCCCTATTTAAAGTGAATGCGGCAGTCTCTAAAGCATAGCCCCAAAAAGATAGCGGTAAATCGGTAAGAGACATCATAGATCGCACCATATCTAATAAAGTGCGATTACGACGTTCGGACACACCATTACGCTGAGGTGTTCGAGGCGGCGTGAGTTGTGAAACTATTCCACATTTTCTTAAGTGTGTGCCAAATTCGTGACTCAAGTATTCTCCTCCACGATCTGATCGTAGAAACTTGATCTTCCTGTCACGTTGATTCTCAACCTCACTCTGAAATTCCTTGAACTTTTCAAAGGTTTCAGACTTGTGTTTCATTAAGTAGATATACCCATATCTACTTAAATCATCAGTGAGCGTGAGAACATAACGATAGCCATCGCGAGCCTCAACACTCATTGGACCGCACACATCAGTATGTATGATTTCCAATAAGTTGGTTGCTCGCTCCATTGTTCCTGAGAACGGAGTCTTGGTCATCTTACCCATGAGGCATGGTTCGCACGTGTCAAATGATTCATAATCAAGAGACTCTAAAAGTCCATCTGCATGGAGCTTCTTCATGCGTTTGACACCTATGTGACCAAGGCGGCAGTGCCACAAGTATGTGGGACTATCATTATCAACCTTACATCTTTTGGTACTCACATTATGAACATGTGTAGTATTACGTTCGAGATTCATCAAGAATAAACCATTCACCATAGGAGCATGACCATAAAACATATCTCTCATATAAATAGAACAACCATTATTCTCGGATTTAAATGAGTAGCCATCTCGAATTAAACGAGATCCCGATACAATGTTCATGCTCAAAGCTGGCACTAAATAATAATTATTAAGGTTTAAAACTAATCCCGAAGGTAGATATAGAGGTAGCGTGCCGACGGCGATCACATTGACCTTGGAACCATTCCCGACGCGCATCGTCACCTCGTCCTTTGCCAGTTTCCGCTTATTCCGCAGCCCCTGCTTTGAGTTACAAATGTGAGCAACTGCACCGGTATCAAATACCCAGGAGCTACTACGGACACTAGTAAGGTACACATCAATTACATGTATATCACATATACCTTTTGTTTTGCCGGCCTTCTTGTCTGCTAAGTATTTAGGGCAGTTCCGCTTCCAGTGACCGCTTCCCTTGCAATAAAAGCACTCAGTCTCGGGCTTGGGTCCATTCTTTGGCTTCTTCCCGGCAGCTTGCTTGCCGGGCGCGGCAACCTCCTTGCCGTCCTTCTTGAAGTACTTTTTACCCTTGCCTTTCTTGAACTTAGTGGCTTTATTGACCATCAACACTTGATGTTCCTTCTTGACTTCTACCTCCGCTGATTTCAGCATTGAGAACAACTCAGGAATGGTCTTTTGCATCCCCTGCATGTTGAAGTTCATCACAAAGCTCTTGTAGCTTGGTGGAAGCGACTGGAGGATTCTGTCAATGACCGCATCATCCGGGAGATTAACTCCCAGCTGAGACAAGCGGTTATGTAACCCAGACATAGTGAGTATGTGCTCACTGACAGAACTATTTTCCTCCATCTTACAGCTGAAGAACTTATCGGAGACTTCATATCTCTCGATCCGGGCATGAGCTTGAAAAACCATTTTCAGCTCTTCGAACATCTCATATGCTCCATGTCTCTCAAAACGCTTTTGGAGCCCCGCTCTAAGCTGTAAAGCATGCCGCACTGAATGAGGGAGTAGTCGTCAACACGTGTCTGCCAAGCGTTCATAACGTCTTGGTTCTGTGGGACGGGAGCTTCACCTAGCGGTGCTTGTAGGACATAATCTTTCTTGGCAGCTATGAGGATGATCCTCAGGTTCCGGACCCAGTCCGTATAGTTGCTGCCATCGTCTTTCAGCTTGGTTTTCTCTAGGAACGCGTTGAAGTTGAGGACTACGTGGGCCATTTGATCTACAAGACATATTGTAAAATATTTTAGACTAAGTTCATGATAATTAAGTTCATCTAATCAAATAATTAATGAACTCCCACTTAGATTAGACATCCCTCTAGTCATCTAAGTATTACATGATCCGAGTTAACTAGGCCGTGTTCGATCATCACGTGAGACGGACTAGTCAACATCGGTGAACATCTTCATGTTGATCGTATCTTCTATATGACTCATGCTCGACCTTTCGGTCTTCTGTGTTCCAAGGCCATGTCTGTACATGCTAGGCTCGTCAAGTCAACCTAAGTGTTTGCATGTGTAAATCTGTCTTACACCCGTTGTATGTGAACGTCTGAATAAAACACCCGATCATCACGTGGTGTTTTGAAACAGCGAACTGTCGCAACGGTGCATAGTTAGGGGGAACACTTCTTGAAATTATTATGAGGGATCATCTTATTTACTACCGTCGTTCTAAGTAAACAAGATGCAAAACATGATAAACATCACATGCAATCAAATAATAAACGTGACATGATATGGCCAATATCACATAGCTCCTTTGATCTCCATCTTGGGGCTCCATGATCATCTTGTCACCGGCTTGACACCATGATCTCCATCATCGTGTCTCCATGAAGTTGCTCGCCAACTATTACTTCTACTACTATGGCTAACGCGTTTAGCAATAAAGTAAAGTAATTTACATGGCGTTTCTCAATGACACGCATGTCATATAAAAGAATAAAGACAACTCCTATGGCTCCTGCCGGTTGTCATACTCATCGACATGCAAGTCGTGATTTCTATTACAATAGCATGAACATCTCATACATCACATATAGATCATTCATCATTCATCACAACTTTGGCCATATCATATCACAAACCACTTGCTGCAAAAACAAGTTAGACGTCCTCTAATTGATGTTGCAAGTTTTACGTGGCTGAATTTAGGGTTCTAGCAAGAACGACTTCTTACCTACGTTAAAGCCACAACGTGATTTGTCAAATTCTATTTACCCTTCATAAGGACCCTGTTCATCGAATCCGCTCCAACTAAAGTGGGAGAGACAGACACCCGCCAGCCACCTTATGCAACTAGTGCATGTTAGTCGGTGGAACCGGTCTCACGTAAGCGTACGTGTAAGGTTGGTCCGGGCCGCTTCATCCCACAATGCCGCTGAAGCAAGAAAAGACTAGTAGCGGCAAGAAAGTTGACAAATCTACGCCCACAACAAATTGTGTTCTACTCGCGCAAGAAGAACTACGCATAGACCTAGCTCATGATGCCACTGTTGGGGAACGTTGCAGAAAACAAAATTTTCCTACTCGTTTCACCAAGATCCATCTAGGAGTTCATCTAGCAATGAGTCATCGGATGCATCTACATACCTTTGTAGATCGCGTGCGGAAGCGTTCAAAGAACGGTGATGATGTAGTCGAACACGACGTGATCCAAATCACCGATGACCAAGCGCCGAACGGACGGCACCTCCGCGTTCAACACACGTACGGGACAGGAGACGTCTGCTCCTTCTTGATCCAGCAAGGGGAAGGAGAGGTTGATGAAGATCCAGCAGCACGACGGCGTGGTGGTGGATGCAGGGCGTCACAGTAGCAGGGCTTCGCCTATACTACGAGAGAGAGACGTAACGGGGAGAGAGGGAGGCGCCAGGGGCTGGTGTATGAAGTCCCTCCTTTCCCCCACTATATATAGGGGTGCTAGGGGGGGGGCGCCGGCCCTAGGAGATGGAATCTCCTGGGGGGGGGGGGGGCGGCGGCCAAGGGTGGGGGGCTTGCCCCCCAAGCAAGGGGGGCGCCCCCTTTAGGGTTTCCCCTCAACCCTAGCTGCATGGGCCCTAGGGGAGTGGCGCCCCAGCCCACTTTGGGCTGGGTTCCCTCCCACTTCAGCCCATGGGGCCCCCCGGGATAGGTGGCCCCACCCGGTGGACCCCCGGGACCCTTCTGGTGGTCCCGGTACAATACCGGTGTCCCCGAAACTTGTCCCGATGGCCGAAACAGCACTTCCTATATATAATTCTTTACCTCCGGACCATTCCGGAACTCCTCGTGACGTCCGGGATCTCATCCGGGACTCCGAACAACATTCGGGTTACTGCATATACATATCTTCACAACCCTAGCGTCACCGAACCTTAAGTGTGTAGACCCTACGGGTTCGGGAGACAAGAGACATGACCGAGACGACTCTCCGGTCAATAACCAACAGCGGGATCTGGATACCCATGTTGGCTCCCACATGCTCCACGATGATCTCATCAGATGAATCACGATGTCGAGGATTCAATCAACCCCGTATGCAATTCCCTTTGTCAATCGATATGTTACTTGCCCGAGATTCGATCGTCGGTATCCCAATACCTCGTTCAATCTCGTTACCGGCAAGTCACTTTACTCGTACCGTAATGCATGATCCCGTGACCAGACACTTGGTCACTTTGAGCTCATTATGATGATGCATTACCGAGTGGGCCCAGTGATACCTCTCCGTCATACGGAGTGACAAATCCCAGTCTTGATCCATGTCAACCCAACAGACACTTTCGGAGATACCCGTAGTCTACCTTTATAGCCACCCAGTTACGTTGTGACGTTTGGTATACCCAAAGCACTCCTACGGTATCCGGGAGTTACACGATCTCATGGTCTAAGGAAAAGATACTTGACATTGGAAAAACTCTAGCAAACGAACTATACGATCTTGTGCTATGTTTAGGATTGGGTCTTGTCCATCACATCATTCTCCTAATGATGTGATCTCATTATCAATGACATCCAATGTCCATAGTCAGGAAACCATGACTATCTGTTGATCAACGAGCTAGTCAACTAGAGGCTTACTAGGGACATGTTGGTGTCTGTTATTCACACATGTATTACGATTTCCGGATAACACAATTATAGCATGAATAAAGACAATTATCATGAATAAGGAAATATAATAATAATGCTTTTATTATTGCCTCTAGGGCATATTTCCAACAGCCGGAGCTCCGGGCGAGGTGATGCCGGCGCGGCGCGACGCGACGGGGTTGCCGCTTGGGGCGGCGAGGTGCGGCGCGGATGTCGAGGTCCGGCGAGGGGCTACGGGTGGTGATGGCGAGGCGGTGAGCTCAGGCGGCGGCCCTGGCCGGAGTCAAGCGGTGGCCGGTCGCCGGAGAAGATGGTGTGCGACAGCGCGGCGGATGGAGCGGCGCCGGGCGGAGGGAAGAAGCGAGCGCGGGCGGCGGCGCTCCTTCGGGCCGCGGGGGCTCGCAGCGGGCCGAGCGGGCCGGCGTGGCTGCGGGTGGTGGCGCGCCATGTGGCGGCCCCCGGTTGGCTGCGGGCGGCGGCGGAGATGTGTCCATTAGGTGGCGGACATGTCCGGCGGCGGCGGGAGCAAACTTTTAGGGTTAGGGTGGTTTTGGATCCGGGATTTTCGGGGAAGAGACCATTTTATAGGTAGGAGGAGCTAGGAAGCTCCAAATGGAGTGCGGTTTTCGGCCACGCGATCGTGATCGAACGCTCTAGATGATGGAAGGGTCTTTGGTGTGTTTTGGTCCAAATTGGAAGGGTGTTGGGCTGCAACACAAACGAGGCCTTCTCGGTCCCTCGGTTAACCGTTGGAGTATCAAACGAAGTCCAAATGACACGAAACTTGACAGGCGGTCTACCGGTACTAAACCAAGGCCGCATGACAAGTCTCGGTCCAATCCGGAAATGTTTAACCCCCACACACGAAAAGAGGTAGAAAGGGGCACTGGAGGAGATAGGAGCGCCGGAATGCAAAACGGACAACGGGGAAAATGCTCAAATGCATGAGACGAACACGTATGCAAATGCAATGCACATGATGACATGATATGAGATGCATGACAAAGACAACACCACACAGAGACAAAAACCTGAAACCGAGGAAATAAAATAACTTAGCGCCAGAAATGGCAAGAGTTGGAGTACAGATAAGGTAAATTACAATCGGGGTGTTACATACGACATGAGCACTTTGCTGAAACTAGTAATGAATGAAACCTGTGTAGCAGGCTGGGCATAGTGTTGTGAACATCTAATGATTTCTATTAACAGAAATCAGGGGGTATCCCCTTTTGCTCATATAAATAAATAAATAGCAGAGGCCTTGTCGGGTCAGCTTTGTTCTCATTCGAAGACGTCGAGCAAATTGCAGTCCAACAGCAAACTATGTCATCAAATTCAAGTTTCACAGCCAAATATGAGTAACTAAACAACAATGTCATCATGTTTTAGTTGTCATACAATCACCAAACACAAATCAGCATACATAACAAGTGATGTTCTCACAGCAAAATACTAAACAACATGTTCATCAGGTTTCAGTTGTCATAGCAAACACAATTTCACATAGTAGATAAAAAACGTCTTCTGACAGGCAAATACGACAAAAGCAATGTAATCATCATCCGCAGCAGCAGCGTCAACATCTTCACCATGTGTATCAGTCTGAATCGTAATTCCCCACGGTGTAATCTTCTTCTTCGTCCTCAACGTCCTCGAACGTTGGCTTCTTCTTGATCAACTCTTGTATGTCCACAGCACGACATGCAATCTTTTCGCTGGCGTCATTGACGTGATGGTTCTCAAAGATATTAGGAACATTTGTGTTATCTTGTACATCAGGAGCAGTGTAAGCATCATCTTGTTGTGCAACTTCATTAAACGAATTCCTCTGCTCAAACCTTTGCAATACTCTCTAGTCATCGCTACGTGCAAATGTGTCTTCCAAGAAAAATATCTGTGTTGCTTGATTTGCCAAAATAAAAGGCTTATTGGTCTGGTACGCCGCCTTGACATTGATGGATTTGAAATAATCATCAGCTCTGGGTTTTGCGATCCTGGAAAACAGGTTATACCAACGACAACACAACAGAACCACACACCGATGATCCTCGAAACTGGAGATATACTGCAACTGAATAATGTCTGTTATGTTAGCATACATTTCAGTTGTCTCTTTGTCATATGTATCCGTGCTCATGATGGCACTGTTTTGTGTCTTCCTGCCTTCGTCTCGTGCAAGGGTGTTGTAGCGCACATCTCCAACAACGCAAGATTCATAATGTCTTACCCGAGTATCAGGACCCATTGCTAGTGAGTAAAGGGCATCATCAACTGCTTGCCCATCCTCCTGCATCTTCTTAACCTATGGTTAGAAAATAGACAAGCTGATCATCTTATGTACTCAATATATTAGAAAAACTAATAGTGCACTTCAAAAGCTTACATGGTTCTTGAACCATTTCGCAAATCCTGCCATAACCAGTTTGTCAATGTTTCTTGGATTTTGCGGCAGTAACTCCTCTTTGTAGATGCTGCACAACATAGTGATCGCGTCAAACATCTAAATATATAAGAATGTGCTGCAAGTTTAGTAGATTACGATGTATAAGCTGCAGTACTGCACTTACTTGATATAAGGTAGTATCTCAGGACAGTTACTCAACACATACCAAACCATTTTGTCCAAATCTTTAGGTTTGTCCTCTTTTCAACTCTTCCCTATAACTCGAACAGAATAATCGAAAACATTGAGCCCGGGATTGTCTTCACCCACCTCTTTGCTAAGCTGATCAGCTTTTTCAATGTATTTTGAGCAGAATGTCAACGCTTCTGTAGCAATGTAGGCCTCTGCAATGGAACCCTCGGGTCTAGCTCTGTTCCTAACATAGCCCTTGAAAGTGCCTAGCCGCCTTTCAATAGGGTACATCCAGCCATACTGTACTGGACCTCTAAGTAGTGCCTCATCAGGTAGATGAACAGCCAAATGCACCATCACATCAAAGAAGGCTGGAGGATATATCTTCTTAAGGTCGCATAGGATAGTTGGTATCTTGTCTCTAAGACGCTCCAAAGCATCTATCCTGATATTCCTACTGTAGAGTTCCCTGAAGAATTGCCCAACTCTGCAACTGCTCTGTATAAGTCAGGGCGGCCTAATCCTCTAAGGATAACAGGTAAAACCCTTTGAAGTAGGACGTGGCAGTCATGAGTTTTCGACCCTTGTACCTTGTTTCCATCTGCACTGACTCTCCTTTCAGGGTTGGAAGCAAATCCATGTGGGAATCTCACACGTGATAGGACCTCGCAAAATTCTTTTCTTTTTACCTTGCCCAAGACGTACACAACTGGTGCCATATCCCGTGGTTTACCTTCATCTTGCACCTGCAAATCCTTTCTAATACCCAGGTGTGTCAAATCAATCCTAGATTTTAAGGTATCTTTCGTCTTGCCTTCAATATTAAGAAGTGTGCCGATAATGCTGTCACATTTTTCTCGATGTGCATTACATCAAGATTATGCCGCAGATCCAAATCTTTCCAACACTCCAAGTCCCACAAAGTGGACCTGCGGGTAAACAATAATCTCTCTTCTACCCTGCCACGCTTCCTTTTCCCGCTACCATTATCAGGATGGTTTCCTGGTGTAATATGCCTGACCTTCTCTAATTCCACTTGCAACTCATCGGCGGTGATCCTCTTTGGCGCATCACGGTTTTCATGCTTTGCATTGAACACATGTCTTCGGTATTTTCTAGGATGCGGCTTGTCCTTGGCAAGGAAACGATGGTGTCCAATGTAACAGATCTTGCTAAGTATTGCATATGACAGCGGATTCCTGTCACAGCGAACACATGCATTGTAACCATGTGTCATTCGCCCTGACATAGTGCCCAAAGTCGGATAATCATGGATGCACCAAATTATAATAGCACGCAGAAAGAAATCAGCTGGTGGGCTGATATATAGGTCTCGAGTGAGAACACCCTTCCATAGCTGTTGAAGTTCCTCCACAAGAGGCTCCATGAACAAATCAAAATCCTTTCCAGGACTTTTTGGACCTGGGATGAGCAAGGCCATCATGTAGTTTGATTCTTTGGTGAATACATTTGGAGGCATGTTGTAAGGGATAACAAGCACTGGCCACATGCTATATGTGGCGCTCTGGTGGCCAAATGGGTTAAATCCATCTGAAGCTAAGCCAAGTCTAATGTTTCTCGGGTCAGCAGCAAACTCTTTGTGTTTATCATTGAAGCTTTTCCACTCACTACCATGAGATGGATGGCTCATTACATTCTGATTTCTGTACTCCTGGTTCCTAGAATGCCACAGTACGTCCTCTCTTGTTTCAGCATCATGAAACAACCTCTGCAATCTTGGTGTAATTAGAAAATGTCTCAGAACATTATGAGGAATCCTCTTCACAGCATCGCCATCTTTTCATCTTGATGATTTGCATTTCGGGCATTCACTTAAGTTGGCATAATCCTTCCGGAACAGAACACAATTATTCTTACAAACATGGATCATATCATATCCAATTCCAACTCCATGAAGAAAATTCTTCATTTTACTGTAGGTGTGTGGCAGCTCAGACGCATTTGGGAAAGATTCGCGAAAAGCAGCCAACATCGCATCAAATGATTTGTTGGTCATCCGCTCAGATGTCTTCACCTGAAGAAAGGTGACCATAGCTGAGAATACTGACAACTTATTTCCTGGGGTGACAGCAACGTTGCATTGTTCCAACATGCGGGCTCACTGTTTTTCTTCTGCAGGTGAAAGTTCACGGAATGCACGAGCATTTAGTAGCATTGTTTCAATGTTGGTCAAACTCACTGGCTCTGCCACCACCACCTCCTCCTCCTCTTCCACCTGAGCATCAGGCAGATCAAGATGGTGATCTGCTGCTTCCACGTAGTCAATAACATTGACGTTCATAGCTTCACCATGATGAACCCACCTAGTATATGTGACCGACATCCCATACAAGTGTAGATGATTTTGCACAGTTGACTGGGGTCTTGTAACAGGGAAGCTTCGGGAGCTAGTTGATGAAGTGGTGAGGAGAGGTGTTGATATCCTTTGCGTCCAAGAAACCAAATGGAGAGGACAGAAGGTGAAGGAGGTGGAGGATACCAGCTTCAAGCTGTGGTACACAGGGACGGCTGCAAACAGAAATGGCATAGGCATCTTGATCAACAAGAGCCTCAAGTATGGAGTGGTAGACGTCAAGAGACGTGGGGACCGGATTATCCTGGTCAAGCTGGTAGTTGAGGACTTGGTTCTCAATGTTATCAGCGCGTATGCCCCGCAAGTAGGCCACAATGAGAACACCAAGAGGGAGTTCTGGGAAGGCCTGGAAGACATGGTTAGGAGTGTACCGATTGGTGAGAAGCTCTTCATAGGAGGAGACCTCAATGGCCACGTGGGTACATCTAACACAGGTTTTGAAGGGGCGCACGGGGGATTTGGCTATGGCATCAGGAATCAAGAAGGAGAAGATGTCTTAAGCTTTGCTCTAGACTACAACATGATTGTAGCTAACACCCTCTTTAGAAAGAGAGAATCACATCTGGTGACTTTTAGTAGTGGCCAACACTCTAGCCAGATTGATTTCATCCTCTAGAGAAGAGAAGATAGGCGTGCGTGCCTAGACTGTAAGGTGATACCTGGAGAGAGTGTTGTACCCCAGCATAAGCTGGTGGTTGCTGACTTCCGCTTTTGGATTCGTGTCCAGCGGGATAAGCGTGACAAAGTCGCTAGAACGAAGTGATGGAAGCTCAAGGGGGAGGTAGCTCTAGCGTTCAAGGAGAGGGTCATTAAGGAGGGCCCTTGGGAGGAAGGAGGAGATGCAAACAATGTGTGGACGAAGATGGCGACTTGCATTCGTAAGGTGGCCTCGGAGGAGCTTGGAGTGTCCAAGGGAAGGAGAAGAGAAGATAAGGATACCTGGTGGTGGAATGATGATGTCCAGAAGGCGATTAAAGAGAAGAAAGATTGCTTCAAACGCCTATACCTGGATAGGAGTGCAGACAACATAGAGAAGTACAAGATGGCGAAGAAGGCCGCAAAGCGAGCTGTTGGTGAAGCAAGGGGTCGGGCATATGAGGACCTCTACCAATGGTTAGGCACGAAGGAAGGTGAAAGGGACATCTATAAGATGGCCAAGATCCAAGAGAGGAAGACGAGGGATATTGGCCAAGTCAAATGCATCAAGGCCGGAGCAGGCCAACTCTTGGTGAAGGACGAGGAGATTAAGCATAGATGGCGGGAGTACTTCGACAAGCTGTTCAATGGGGAGAATGAGAGTTCTACCATTGAACTGGACGACTCCTTTGATGAGACCAGCATGCGTTTTGTGCGGCGAATCCAGGAGTCTGAGGTCAAGGAGGCTTTAAAAAGGATGAAAGGAGGCAAGGTGATGGGCCCTGATTGTATACCCATTGAGGTGTGGAAAGGTCTCAGGGACATAGCGATAGTATGGCTAACCAAGCTTTTCAACCTCATTTTTTGGGAAAACAAGATGCCAGAAGAATGGAGACGGAGTATATTAGTACCAATCTTTAAGAACAAGGGGGATGTTCAGAGTTGTACTAATTACCGTGGAATTAAGCTGATGAGCCATACAATGAAGCTATGGGAGAGAGTCATTGAGCACCGCTTAAGAAGAATGACAAGTGTTACCAAAAATCAGTTTGGTTTCATGCCTGGGAGGTTGACCATGGAAGCCATTTTCTTGGTACGACAACTTATGGAGAGATATAGGGAGCAAAAGAAGGACTTGCATATGGTGTTCATTGACTTGGAGAAGGCCTATGATAAGATACTGTAACGCCCTCGATGCGGCTATATCTCCCACGTGTCGAAGCACGACTTAGAGGCATAACCGCATTGAAAGCAATGTCGCAAGTGAGGTAATCTTCACACAACCCATGTAACACATAAGGGAAAGAGATACATATTTAGTTTACAATCGCCACTTCACACAATACATGAATAAAGCATTACATCATCCAAGTACAATCAGGGCCCGACTACAGAGCCAAAATAAAAGAAGAACCCCAAAAGCGACACGGTCCCCGATCGACCCCAACTGGGCTCCACTACTGATCAACTAGAACGAAAACAACACAAAGGACAAGATCTTCATCGAGCTCCTCCTGAGCTTGGTTGCGTCATCTGCACGGTCTCATCGACACCTGCAAGCTGGTTTTGAAAGTATCTGTGAGCCACGGGGACTCAGCAATCTCGCACCCTCGCGATCAAGACTATTTAAGCTTATGGTAAGGTAAAGGTAAGAGGTGGAGCTGCAGCAAGCGACTAGCATATATGGTGGCTAACATACGCAAATGAGAGCGAGAAGAGAAGGCAAAAGCACGGTCGAACAACTATGATCAAGAAGTGATCCTAGAACAACCTACGTCAAGCATTACTCCAACACCGTGTTCACTTCCCAGACTCCGCCGGAAAGAGACCATCACGGTTACACACGCGGTTGATGCATTTTAATTAAGGTCAACTTCAGGTTTTCTACAACCGGACGTTAACAAATTCCCATCTGCCCATAACCGCGGGCACGTATTTCGAAAGTTCAAATCCCTGCAGGGGTGTTCCAACTTAGCCCATCACAAGCTCTCACGGTCAATGAAGGATATTCCTTCTAGCGGGAAGACCCGATCAGACTCGGAATCCCGGTTACAAGAAATTTCGACAAGGTAAAACTAAACCAGCAACACCACCCGAATGTGCCGACAAATCCCGATAGGAGCTGCACATATCTCTTTCTCAAGGCACACTTAGATTGTCCAAGGTACGGGTAGGCCAACCCAGAGTTGCCCCTGGTGGCCACCGGCAGCTGACAGGTTGGACCAACACTCAGAGGAGCACTGGCCCGGGGGGTAAAATAATGATGACCCTTGGGCGCGCGACCCCCAAGGGAAAAGAAAAGGCTAGGTGGCGAATGGTAAAACCAATGTTGGGCATTGCTGGAAGAGTTTTATTCAAGGTGAACTATCAAGGGGTTCCCATTATTACCCAACTGCGTAAGGAACGCAAAATCCGGGAACATAACACCGATATGACGGAAACTAGGGCGGCAAGAGTGGAACAAAACACCAGGCATAAGGCCGAGCCTTCAACCCTTTACCAAGTATATAGATGCATTAATTAAATAACATATATTGTGATATCCCAACAAGTAAACATGTTCCAACAAGGAACAACATCTCCATGTTCCAACAAGGAACGAACTTCAATCGTCACCTGCAACTAACAACGTTATAAGAGGGGCTGAGCAAAGCGGTAACATAGCCAAACAACGGTTTGCTAGGACAAGGTGGGTTAGAGGCTTGGTTCAACAATATAGGAGGCATGATAAGCAAGTGGTAGGTATCGCAGCATAGGCATAGCAAAAGAGCGAGCAACTAAGCAAGCAAAGATAGAAGTGATTTCGAGGGTATGGTCATCTTGCCTGAAATCCCGCAAGGAAGAAGAACGAGTCCATGAAGAAGACAAACGGACGTAGTCGGACGGATCCTCACAAACGCGACGTTACCGGAAACAACCCAAAGAAGCAAACACCGGAAAGAAGCACACAACATAGTAAACAACCAACACATGAACATGGTATGATATGCGGGATGCGGTATGCGATGCATATGCATGATTTGACAAGGAATTATTGAACCTGGATTCAACTTGGAAATACAAGTGTGCCACTGGAAAGGTGAGATGATTTCGGTTGAAATCGATATAAAGATCACCGGAATCGGATGCACGGTTTGGAAATGGCAAGCAAAACAAATATGGCACCGGTCTGCGATAAACAACAAGTAGCCATCTAAATGCATCAAGATAAATATGCTACAACACTCAAACATGGCAACAAAATACATGGCAGGGATCCACTCATGATGCTTGACAAAAGATGAACACTGAGCTACGGCCAATTCATCCATTAACAGGTTCAAACAAACATGGCAAAAGTGCAATTGGTAAACAGGTTTCAGACTTAGTGAAATTAACACAAGCCTGGAATTTCAGATCAGGTAGCACATTTTGGAGCATGAAAACTATATGCTACAGGAACTTAACATGGCAAAGCAAGGCATGGCATGGAGCTACTCAAAGAGCTTAACAAAAGTCCCTTAGTGACCTTGAGCCAAAAGGGATCAGAAAATACAATTGCAAGCATGTGAACATGGCAAAAACACAAACAGATCTCAGACTTGGTGAAAAACTGGAGCATGCAAATCAGTTAACGAGTAGGCATGTTTACGAGCTCGATGCACTCACTACAGAGCAAGTCATGACAATCTAAGCATACAACCATCAAGAATACACATTATAGAAGCTAGTCATGGAAAGAACAACAACATAGCATGAACGGATCAACTACAACATCCTCGGCAAAATCGCTAACAAGTAGACAATCTGCCCAGATTCACGAAATAGCAAAAGTAGAGCTCGATTGACTCAAGCTAGGGTGCTCCATAAATGCAAACAAAGACATGGATGGATAGAGCACCACAATATTAACAAATCATCCTTACTGATCATCCTCAAAAGAGGCATGGATCACTAGGAAACAACATGATCATATGGCATATTCATAAAAACAGATCAAGGACTTAGAGAAATCCTAAGTCCCTGAAATCAGCATTAACGAATGCACTACTTTGCAAGCTTGTGCTAGTCACCACACATATTAAAAAAATACATGGATGTCACCTCTGTAAAGATGGCAAAGCATATAACAAAACACATGTAGAGCTCAGGGGCATATCATGCACACATTAATCATGGCAAAAATGACAAATAGCTATTTGGTGCAGCAGATCTGACAATTAACTCAAATAGCTCTCTTCTAACAGCATTTCGGGCATCAATATGAGCTCAAATGAAAATGATGCAATGAGATGAAATGATGTACTCTCTAAGACGAACATTTTGATATGCTACCCGCATGAATCAGAGCCACGGATGCAAAGTTACGACATGATGAACATGGGCATATGAATCTGGAAATTTCGGGGACTTAGTGGAATTATACCTCCGCGAAAAGTCAACGCGGGATGAGGATATCCGGGACGTGGGGAAGGAGCCGTTTGGTTGGAGGGATGGGTGGATCTGATCCATCCTCACCAGATCTGGCCGGAGTTGACTCTGGTGACGGCGAGGGTGAACTCCGGCGAGGAGCGCGGAAGCCGAGGCGGCGGCGCACGGCACCCGAGGCAGCGGCGTGCGGCGAGCGAGGCGGCGAGGCACGACGAGCAAGGCGGCGGCGAGCGCGGCACACGGCGTAGCTTGCCAGGCGGCGGTGAGCCTCTCCGGCGAGGAGGCGGGGAGAGCGGGGCGGGGCTGGAGGAGCGGAAGACCCGGGCGGCTACGCTCAGTGGCCCGGGCCGCGGGGGCTCGCCTTGGGCCCGGCGGGCCTCGCGCGGTGGAGGGCGCCGGCATGGCGATGTGGCGCGCCGTGAGTGGTCAGCGGGAGGCGGCGTGCTGATGTGGCGGCGCTCCATTGGCTGGAGTGATGTGGCGGCGGCGGACACGTCCAGCGGCGGGACGGACATGTCCGGGGTGTGGAGGGAGGTGAGATCTAGGGTTTGCACCGCGAATTTCGGGAGGGGAGCACATATTTATAGGTAGAGGGAGCTAGGAGAGTCCAAATGAGGTGCAGTTTTCGGCCACGCGATCGTGATCGAACGCTCTAGATGATGGAGGAGGTTTAGGTGGGTTTTGGGCCAAATTGGAAGGGTGTTGGGCTGCAACACACACGAGGCCTTCTCGGTCCCTCGGTTACCCGTTGAAGCATCAAACGAAGTCCAAATGGTACGAAACTTGACAGGCAGTCTACCGGTAGTAAACCAAGGCCGCTTGGCAAGTCTCGGTCCAATCTGGAAATGTTTAATCCCCACACATGAAAAGAAGGTAGAAATGACCACCGGAGGAGATAGGAGCGCCGGATTGCAAAACGGACAACGGAGAAAATGCTCGGATGCATGAGACGAACACGTATGCAAATGAAATGCACATGATGACATGATATGAAATGCATGACACGCAAGCAATGACAAGGCAACAACAGCGAATAACTAGAGGACACCTGGCACATCGGTCTCGGGGCGTTATAGATACCGCGGAATGTCATGTGGTGGGCCTTGGAGAAACACAAAGTCCTAGCAAAGTACATTACCCTCATCAAGGACATGCACGATAATGTTGTGACAAGTGTTCGAACAAGTGATGTCGACACTGATGACTTCCCGATTAAGATAGGACTGCATCAGGGGTCAGCTTTGAGCCCTTATCTTTTTGCATTGGTGATGGATGAGGTCACAAGGGATATACAAGGAGATATCCCATGGTGTATGCTCTTTGCGGATGATGTGGTGCTAGTTGACGAAGTCGGACGGGGGTAAATAGGAAGTTAGAGTTATGGAGACAAACCTTGGAATCGAAAGGGTTTAGGCTTAGTAGAACTAAAACCGAGTACATGATGTGCGGTTTCAGTACTACTAGGTGTGAGGAGGAGGTTAGCCTTGATGGCCAGGTGGTACCTCAGAAGGACACCTTTCGGTATTTGGGGTCAATGCTGCAGGAGGATGGGGGTATTGATGAAGATGTGAACCATCGAATCAAAGCCGGATGGATTAAGTGGGGCCAAGCTTCTGGCATTCTCTGTGACAAGAGAGTGCCACAAAAGCTAAAAGGCAAGTTCTACAGGACGGTGGTTCAACCCGCAATGTTGTATGGCACTGAGTGTTGGCCGACTAAAAGGCGACATGTTCAACAGTTAGGTGTGGCGGAGATGCATATGTTGAGATGGATGTGTGGCCACACGAGGAAGGATCGAGTCCGGAATGATGATATACGAGATAGAGTTGGGGTAGCACCAATTGAAGAGAAGCTTGTCCAACATCGTCTGAGATGGTTTGGGCATATTCAGCGCAGGCCTCCAGAAGCTCCGGTGCATAGTGGACGGCTAAAGCGTGCAGAGAATGTCAAGAGAGGGCGTGGTAGACCAAATTTGACATGGGAGGAGTCCATTAAGAGAGACCTGAAGGATTGGAGTATCACCAAAGAGCTAGCTATGGACATGGGTGTGTGGAAGTTTGCTATCCATGTGCCAGAGCCATGAGTTGGTTGCGAGATCTTATGGGTTTCACCTCTAGCCTACCCCAACTTGTTTGGGACTAAAGGCTTTGTTGTTGTTGTTGTTGACTGGGGTCTTGTAACTGAATTCATACAACTGCTACACGGGCATAGCACATCTGATTTCGGACCACCGTACTCAGCTCTAATAAAGTTCATGAAGTTTTCAACCCCCTCGACATATGCAGCGGAGAATCTTCGAGCAGAAGTTATCCAACTCCTGTCCATATGTTAGACATACAAATTAGTTCTTCTACTAGATATTACAGGAAAAACATATATGCTTTTTTATGAAGTCCAGAAAAAAAATACATAGGTCGATGTCTAAAGCTATGGCAAGATATTTGGATGAGCAGATCTAAGTAACGAAATATATGTAAAGCTAATTCAGCAAACAGATTTGAGTGCCAATTTATGGCAGGCTGTTTCAGTAGTCAATGAGGCCGAGCACACAACCATCGAACTATCGAAGGCCATTGCAGCAACAAAGATCGAGTATAAAACGGTGTAGAGCTATTTCAGCTAACATATTGGCTACTAGACCATGGCAATCTACGTCACAATAAATATATGGCAGGATATTTTAGCAACTAATCGACCTTGGCATGCCATCTCAGCTAAGCAGATTGAGTGCAGAACAGGGCAAGGAAGCTTCCTAAGCAGAGCATATTGACAGTAAACTACTTCGGCAAACAGTGAGATTAACAACTTCTATCAGCTAACATTCAGCGCTACACCGACATGAACGGGGCCTCAGTCTAGAATGCGCGTACAGTGGGAGAAGCTGACCGCCGTGCGTGTCCACACGAACGTCGCCAGCGGTGGCGGCGCTGACCGCCGTGCGCCTCCACAAGAACGTAGCCAGAGGTGGCGGCGTGGCTAGAGGACGGCAGTCTACGAGAGCGTACTGTGGGAGCGAGAGGATCACCGAACCGCGGCGCTGACGTATCGGCGCGGCGGGGAGGGCGGCTTTGGCAGAGCGAATGGAGTGGAGGGGGACAGGGGGGTAGGGGGGTTTGGGGAATATTATTGGCTAGTTGGCCGAAGGGCGGTTGAATCGGATTTGGGGGGAATTTTTGGGTGTGTGAGGGGGGGGGGGAGGATTTTCGCGCGGTGGGCGGTGGGAGTTTGGCGCATGGTCGGTTTCTCCAAGTGTAGTCCCACGTGTCAGTGAAGAGGCAAGCCAAAGCGCATTCCGTTTGCGTGAGCCGTGTGCAGGACCGAACGTGTGTGGGGTGCAATGCGACCGCGACAGGAGTGCTGTGAGTGTACCGCATTTTTTCCTTTTAAACTAGGTGCTTCGCCCCCTCAAAAAAATCTGTTGCTTCGCGCGATCCATCGATACTATTACTAGTAATCTGGTAATCCCGACTAAAACGGCGCGGCCGGGTCTTTTCCCGCGCGATATGCTGGGAGGTTGGCTTAGTTGGGTTTTTTAGGACGAGTAATGCTACACCTACGTAATCCCAGTTACATAATTAACGTAATGTGAAACGTGTGAGCTATTGATTGTAGATTGGGGCGAGGGAGGGGCCCACCACCATGAAAATCAGGGGAGGAGACAGAGAGGCAATTTACATTAACCCTTTCATAGGTTCCCGTAGATGTAGAAAGATGTGTTCGATCCTGCAATATAGGCCGTCCGATCTATATCTAACGGATAGGAAGGAAACTATGACAATTTACCCGCACTCCTCTCCACATTTGCAGATAAGGCTTTCCCTCGTTCATCCTTTTCTCCCACAAGATCTTGATCTTCCGTGCAATGCACGGGCATCTCGCTAGTACTCCTACAATATGTATATTATTGTGAAAGTTCATATACACCGTCCGAGATTAATGCAAACACGACAGATTTTCATTACATTTCAAACTTTTATAGGACAAAAAATAAAAGAAACCCGACCCCAAACCTATTCTATGGCGGCGACCGACGTCCTCCATCTGTGATCTCCATGTACGGGGGCGGGGTTCAAGACCCGTGAAGTGAAGGTGCGGTCTCCGGCGAGGAAAAGTAGAACACGGGAGACGGACCGGCCAGTTGGCACACCATGCCCTGCCGCTTCCCATTCCCTACTCATCCTCGGAGGAGTCCCCAACCTCGGCGGTGCCGGACGTTGGACGGCGGCAAGTAGGACGCGTGGCTGATGGTGCTCCTGTTGTCGGCCGCCAGCGTGGCCACCGCTTGTGCGGCGACTTGAGCGAGGGCGGTGACCTCGAGCTCCATCCCCGAAGACAAGCTCTCCCGCAGAGCGTTCGTGCTTGCGGTCATGGCGGATGTGGTTCCAGGTAGGAGGACGATGCGCTATGGTGTGGAGGTTAGCTGGGCGTTGCCGCTTTAAGTAGCGCATTCCGGTGAGGCCAAGCGTCTGGGTGCGTCATTAAGTCGCCGGAGTTGGTTCCGCGGGCACCGAGCCTCTTAATGACGACATACAAATGGACGACATGAATGTGGGCAGTTGGTGCCGGCTGGGAACGCACTGTGCGACGGCGCGAGGGACGAGGGTTTTGGTGTGCCAGGGTAGTCAGATGCGGTCGTGGCAACGTTGGAGATGCCCTTTGCTCACATGCGATCCCCGCATGTCATTGAAAAGCAAGATGACCCGGCATGGTCTCAGGTCCAGAGGATGCAGTTGGCCGCGCTACACCACTTCGCGGACGCGTCACGGTGCCCCGTGCATCCTCGACGACCCGGGTGTTGGGGTGTGTTTGGATTGTGGCCAAAGTGCACCTTGCCAAAATTTTGGTCATGACCAAAAGATTGGTCTTTGTTTGGATGGTTGCCATTTTTTTGGCATGCCAATGAACTCTAGTCAACTCTAGTTCATTTTTCTTGCCAATGTCGGCCAAATCATGGGCAACCAATACCTCAACCAAAATTTTGGCCATGACCCAAAGATTGGTCTTTGTTTGGATGGTTGCCATTTCTTTGGCATGCCAATGAACTCTAGCCAACTCAAGTTCATTTTTCTTGCCAATGTCGGCCAAATCATGGGCAAGCAAGACCTCAACCAAAATTTTGGCTACCCAATGCTTTGATGGGGCAACCTTGGGCACAAACCAAACATACCATTGGTCGTGCCACAGCACTAATGCCACCCTCGGCAAACTGAAACCGACCGTGTCTAGCGACGATATGAGCGTGTCACTCATCGCGGTCGCCGTGTCCAGAGGCGGTGCTGGAGCCGCGCCCTGTTGTTGGCCCCAACGACCCACATGAACGGTTGTCGGTGGTGAGGAGGTCGTGGGCCAGCTCCTCCATTGGACTAGTCTGCGCTACATCATCCCGACGGGTGTGCCCCACATGTCTGTTTCCCTGTTTTTCCGGCCATATTCGAGCGTCAGTGCTCCGCGTTGCGCATTAGTCCTTTCACTATGTAGGCCAAGCGAGACAACTTATTGTTTATTTGAGCCGTTCAAGTATAATCATGTGGCGTTTTCTTATTTCTCATTCCTCTCCAAACCTCTTCTCCATTGATCATGTTGCCCTCCAATCGAGTCCATCCTCCGGCATGCCTCATTTAAACATTCCGCCGAGTATCATTCACATGTACCCACCTTAGTCCTCTTTCAATAGATCTCCGGACCCCGAGATGAAATCGAGAGGGAACGAGTGGGGGGACGTGATACCTAAGGAGGATTCAAAATTTTGAACCGGTGATCATAGCATCCGCAAATCATATATAAAGGGTATTCAATGTTCGTTTCGTTTTTGAACATACAATATACTCCCTCCTATCCTTTCTAGTTTACATATAAGTTTTACGTGTAGTCAAAGTATATCTACTTTGATCAAAAAGGTATCAACATTCAACAACGCCCAATCAATATTGTTAGATTCGTACGTACTCCTAGATTTGTACTCGAGATGGTTTCCAATTTGACTATTGACAAGATTAATAGTACATGAGATGTATAATGTGAAAATTATATCATTGGAAACTCCTTTCACATACAAATTTGACCGTATGCTTTGTGTAAGTTGCATGTCATATATTATTACTCTAACATTTGGTTAAAGTTAGCCTCGAAAAATGCATTAGACCCTGTATGCTTTGTGTAAGTTGCATGTCATATATTATTACTCTAACATTTGTGTAAGTTGCATGTCATATATTATTACTCTAACATTTGGTCAAAGTAGTATAGTGGAAGTGGATCCTCTGACGTAGGTATCCCTGCCTTACCCTCCCTTTCGGTCACTTACTGGCAGACCCCATGCTTGCTAGGCCCCACATGCCAGTTACTCAATGGGTTTGGCCATGTCAGGGGATCCTCATCCGTAGTATACTCCCTCTGTTTTTATTTACTCCGCATAAAATGGAGGGAGTGGTGGTATAATAAATGACGTAGGCGGGGGAGGGGGAGGGACGTCGGTTTGCTCTCAACTGCGGTCCCACAAGCGAGCGAAAACGCAAGATGAAGCGCGTTCCATTCGGTGAGCGACGTGGAGGGTCCAGCGTGCCGGGCTACAACGCGAACGCGACAAGAGTGATGTACAGTCAAAACCGATTAACCGGTCGTCATTGGAACCACTATTCACACTAGAACCTTCGCTGCTCGGCCTACGCTAGCCACTGCCCTAAAACCACACCAAATCTCCAGCCCATTCCCCCACCTTTCGATCCCCTAGCCCGCATCAAGCGTCCCCTAGTTCGCCGAAAAGCCATGGTGCGCCGAAAGATCACTTACTACAAGATGCTGACGCTGGAGCGCCGCGCAGAAATCACGGCGGCGGTCGGCTCCACAGACCTCCGTTCCCAAGCTCACTTTGCGGCGGGCCAATCCCTGAGTTCTCTGGAGCCAAGCTACGAGGAGGAGGAAGACGATCCAATGTTCATGGCGGAGGTCACGGTGCAGAAGGCCCCCGATGGGTATGAGACGATGGACGTCGACTTCGTGCCGGCGTCCGAGTCCCCCATGGTGCAGGCGGACTAGCGGTTCAACATGGCGATACTAAAGGAGGACCGGGAGGCAGTGGCTCAACTCGACGCGGAGCGCGCGCATGCCGCTGCCATCGAGGCTCTCCTGCAGGCGGAACCGGATGTCGTGGATGTGAACCGGGCGGCGGAGGCTCAACTTGAGGCGGAGCGCGCGGATGCCGCTGCCATCGAGACCCTCCTGCAGGCGGAACCGGACGTCCTGGACTTGAACCGGGCGGCAGAGGCTCGACTCGACGCAGAGCGCGTGGATGCCGCTCTCATCGACGCCCTCCTGCAGGTGGAACCGGACATCCTGGACTTGAATCGGGCGGCGGAGGCTCGACTCGACGCGGAGCGCGCGGATGCCGCTGCCATCGAGGTCCTGCTGCAGGCAGAACCGGACGTCCTCGACTTGAACCGGGCTGTGCTCTTGTCCGTGCAGAGCGTCCGCACGCTCCGCTTGAACGAGTAGCTGGAGGCCGAGGACAACCACGGTGCGGAGACACACGTCGGCAGCCAAAGACGACGAGGTCGTCTCTTTTCGCGAGCAGTGATAGTTTTTTTATGTTTTTGTTTTTATGGATCTTTTGCTGTGTAAAAACATATATTTGTTATGCAAGTCGCCTGACTTGGGTCAGTCTACCATTTCAGGCGGTTGGATGAATATCCTATGTCTCCTAACCCTTCTTTCCTTCTTCCTCACCTCTTCTTCTTCCCCAACAGACCACCGCACGGGCCGTACGGATACTCCCCAACATGCGGTTGGATAAACATACTCTATGAAATGAAAATTATGTGTCAGCGATAGGATGGCTGAGTTTGATGTGTTCACATGCGACAACACGTGTCAGTGAGGGTGAGTTCCCTTGGTTGGGTTTGCGGCGTGCAGGAGCGACTGTGTGAGGGTGCGGTGCGACCACGGCGTGCAGGAGCGACTGTGTGAGGGTGCGGTGCGACCGTGATAGCCGTGCGCAAGTGGACATCCTTCTCATTTTGAAAACTTTAGGAAAGCTTGGCAAAAATGTGTGGCGAAGTTTGGCAACGCAAGGCCTAGACCCAAACAGGATAAGTACGTATGTACTAGGAGTACTAGTGTTAAAAAAGAAAGGCTGGGCTTTCCTTCGCGGGATTTAATTGATACAAATCCTCGTTTCACGTGTCAATTAATGCGTATTTTTTTCTCCAAAGACCAAAGAGCTAACCATCTCACTCCTCATCACTTGATTAATGCAGCACCATGCAAACCAAACTTCTCACTTCCGCATGCATGCAGGGGATATTAATGTCCTTGGTTGCTAACCCCATCAATTTTGCCTCGATTAGTGTTAGTGGCCCTTTGCAAATTGTAATTTTGATATACTGGCCTTGTGTACAAAAAAATGGAGGTAGTAACTATATTTGACTTCCTTCCCCATTGCGGTGACGTCGATGATATTTTTTTGGGTGGTTTGGCGAAGTGCGTTCGACGGAGAACACCATTGAGAGAGACCACGATAAGTCGTTCGCAAGTGCCGCCTACAAGCCGAGACAGCCGCCTTATTTGCATCTAGGAAGTACTTTACTAGTACTACTAGGAGTAACTAATGCGGTGAGATGGCTTCTCGAAGAAGACGATGGAGAAGCGGAGTCACCGAAGAGTGAAATGATTGTTGCTTCGTCCGTGCTTTTGTGATTTGACGCCTCAATGCTTTGTGATTTGTGATAGAAGGGACAAGGGAGTAGACTCTGTGCTCTATACTATACTACATGCGTCCAAGCATGGGATAAAGAGGAGAGACGTTGCATTTTTCTATTCCTTCAATCAATCAATCAGGGAGCTTTGGTTCCATCTTTTTGGCTTTGGCAACACCGTCCACAATGGTTCCCACGATGCCAAAAGCTATTTTCACATTTGGCTACACATTGTGGATGCCCTTAACCGTACCACTTGGTGTGCTATCTATACAAATCTCAATTATATTGATCTAAAAAATTATAGAATCGAGATTAGTAAAAAGGAGGTGATTTTGCCGCGTGGATGGCGGGGGAGGTTTCTTATTTGAGCAATGCTACATCCATGTAATGGTTTACGTAAAGTTACGAACTGATGTGATGTGGGACTATTTGATTGGATTAAAGGAGAGGATTAGGCCCACCCCACCTGAAAAATCAGGGGGCATATATATATTAGATGGAAAGTATGCGTAGGAGCTACATAGCCCTTTGTAAGTCTAGGATTAGGCTTATTATTTTCGGAGGACGTTGTCCTCGCTGTTTGCTAACATGCGGTCCCACGTGTTAGTGCTTTACCAAGCCGATCCGCGTCCCACATGAGGCAGAACAACGGCAGAAGCAACACGTGGTTAAGTTGAAGAAGATGAGTGAGAAGCGGATTCAGCAACGAGTGAAATGATGGTTGCTTCGTCCCTCCAACTTAACTGCGGGAAAGGTGCAGCTTTGTGATTTGATGCCTCGTTGCTCATTACTACGCCGGCGCCATGACTGGGGTGCTTCACCCCAGCTGCTCTGCACTGTATTCCGGTATGGCACGTGGACCCAGTAGCTTGATGTCCCACATGTCGGCGAAAGGGACTAGAAGATTTATGAAAGCGAGAGCTCCACTCTTACGACGGAGGAGTAGATGACACGACGGCCCAGTGAACTGTCACTTGTACTGTATAGTACTATAGTTTTGCTGTTTCGCATGATCCATCGATACAAACCCGATTAAACAGGAAAGGGCGGGATTTTTCCTGCGTGGTAGATGATACTGGCCATACATTTCAAAGGCAATTTTAATGTATGCAAACTAAATAATTATAAGTAACAATATGATATCTAGTAAAACTAAAAACACATATGATTTATTGTGTTAGAGTGTAGTAGTAGTGCTGTATTGCATAGTTGTTAGATGTAACATGCGAGAACGTGTAGAGATGTAGTTTTGGAGAGCCTACAGAGATAAAAGTGTAATACGGTCACCGAACTTCAGAATAAGTTGATTACGGTCACTATATACGTTTTGCGGTGATTATACGGTCACTTGCTCACAGCTCAGCATCGGATTGCACTCTGTTGACCGGCCAAATAGTCTGCGTGGTGCCATGTTGACTAGTTAAATTGACCACGTTCGTTGTGGGTCCCACCTGTCAGTTCACATAGGCAAAAGGTCAAATAAACACAAATTTACGCAGGCGTGACAAGGCTCCAACCCGTGCGCGGGAATCACCTGGTTGTGTATGTGTCTGTCAGGGCCTGATGTGTGCACATGCACGTGTAGGTTGAGCACTTGAGCGTGAGAGTGTGTGTTGGTCGTGTGGTGTACTGGTGTGTGCGTGTGAGTGTTGCGTGTGTGCGTGGCTGCGTGTGTACGTGTGAGTGTTGCATGCATGCGTGGGTGCATGTGTTTGTGTGAGTGTTGCGTGGATGCAGTTCGTGTGCGTGCGTGCGTGTGTGTATAATCACCACACCAGCTCCTGTGTGTTAAAACAGATGGCTCAGCATACCAATACAAGGCCACCTTGTCCGCTGTGCCCGCGGTCATGACTTCGAACCACCATCCAAATATTTTTTTGTCGTTTGTTTTCATTCTTACTAGCAAGATGCCCGTGCGTTGCATGTAACATCAGGATGCATTTGTATGACTTGTTTATCTTGTGAGGAAAAGGATGAACGAGGGAAGGCCTTATTTGCAAATGTGGAGAGGTGTGTGGGTACCTTTTTGCAAAATTGGCATAGTTTCTTTCCTATCCGTCAGATATAAATCGGACGGCCTATATTGCAGGATGGCAGGCACACCATCATCACCAACTCTGTTTTTTATAAGAGTGTATTTTATGTATTTTATAAGAGTGTAGATGTAGAGTAGATACAAGTGGATAGGTGGGCACGATGGTAGTGAGATAATGTGATGCAACACTAGAGGTGCCACGGGGAGCGTTTAATTGGTCAACTAGTCATGTCATGAGCAAATACGGAGTTGTACGGTGAGCCCATGACTGCATAATAACCACTAAACGTAAATGGTGACCGTAATGAGTGGATTCTGAAGTCCAATGTATGTATCGTGCTTTCGCTTCAAATACAATGATCGTCATTGCATATATCGCGAGAGAAAGATGAAACATGCGTGAATTTTCTGGGGCTTACTTTTAGAGGACCCGGAGATAGTTTTGTGTGCATACGTGAAAGGGGCGTACAGAGGGGGTATGCGATGGAGAGAGAGATGCTCTTCGTTTCTCTTTATTATGACTAACTTTGTATATAGTATAAAAATATACAAATTCACAGTGCGGAATAAATATCATTGTGGGCACCATGCAATGCAAATTAGCGTTTGTACTCCTCCATATAACTTTGTAATGTTGTATATATGTAGAAACTCTAAAAATATTTTTTGGCCACACTTTATTCAAAAGGAATGTTGTATGCGAAATAAACGTGAAGAGAGGGCTTTTTAGATCAATGGGGTACATGATGTAACATGTGTGAATGTGTACTTGATGCATTTGGCGGGGCCTAGAGAGGTATGTGTGTGTATTACGTATTCGAGAGAGGCATGGATAGAGGGGCCGCGGGGGGGGGGGGGGGGGGGCGTGGGGAGATATCATGAGAAATAAGAGTGGTCTAGAGAGAGAGACGAATATGATGTCAGGACAAGAGATTCCATTCCCTTGAGTGTGTATATGCAAGGGGGGAGGGAACAAAGGCACCAGGAGAAATTTTCTCTGTGTGTGGTGTTTGTGTTGGTTTGTGTGGGTGTGAGAAGATAATGAGACGTGGGGGCAAAGGGTGTGTCACTGCGTGAGGTCCGGTGGGTCGAGGTGATGCCCTTCGTTCTATTCCGTCCTGCGCCACATTGGTCGGCCCGTGATGCATTTAGGAAGACCCATGGATGACTAGTCATACAAGACAAAGGTAGCAGAATTGTGAAGGACTCTGTGTCCACTGACAAAGCCGGCTAGGATTTGTAACCCTAGGTTCTCGGACAAAGGTAACCCCTTTATCTCTGATATTACTATTCATCCAACCTAACTTTAAGGGGCATCCTATAGAATGCTCTGTTAGAATAATACTCGTCGATGAGGAAGAGAGGTGTGAGACAATGCGTGAGAGACAGGCATAAAGATAATGTGCGTACATGAGACACGTAGGCAGGTCCATGTATATAGAAAGGGTCGATGAGGATTGTGCGTGTGTATGTTTGCGAGAGGAAGAGTGCTTGTGATAAAGGTTAGTGAAAACAATTATAAATGGTTACGAGAGGGAGGGAGGGTTATATCTAGAGTATGTGTGCGAGAAAGACACCTCGGGAGAGAGTGTGTGAGCATGTGTGAGAGACCACCGATGGAGAGTGAAACTACACGTAAAAGACTGCTCTACACATTGATTAAAGATATAAATTGTATCCAAATATTAGGATGGGATCATGATATTTGCAATTCGCGTAAGGAGCGGTCATTGATCCATCAGACATCTAGATTCTATCGAATTTGAGCATGTCTATGTTATTATTCGACACAATTGATCCACATAGTTAGTATTTTGAACTCCAGACAATGCATCACTTTAGCAATCGAATATAAACGTGAGTATAGTTCATGTTGTGTGTGTAAAGCACATTATACATACGAAAGTTACACAATGGACATTATAAATAGCTACTACCTATGAACTAGCATACATTTGAATTCAACTTAAGGTGGTTTAAAAAAATCGAATTCAACATGAAGTCCATTCAATTATTTGAATTTGATATCATGGCATTTGTAAACCATACCTAAATTATGGGGGCACCAATCTTTGCTCTGATTTTGTACATAATAGCATATGTAGTTGTGTACAAAATAGATTCAAATTTAGCTCCTCCATTCCAAAATAATCGTAGTTATAGGATTTTCAAGTGTCAAAATTTCAAAAAGAAGCGGATAATTTAATGAGGTTTTCAAACATACAAGGTCAAATATAACGTTGTATATTTAGGTCAATCCTCGACTACAAAAAAAGACACATCCGTGACATTTTGGGCCGAACGAAATTTTTTTCTGTCATACATATGACACTTCTATGACGATAATTGTGACAAACCCCGGTATCATCATAGATGTGGTGGGCTCCTACTTCTATGACAAAAAATCATGACAGAAAATGGGCTTTTCATCTTGGGCGGGCCGGAGACGCAGCTGCATGACATTCTTTGGGCCGTCCATGACGGAAAAAACCATGGTAGAAGCAAGGGCGAGGAAAATTTCGGGGAGTTCCCGGTTACGGTGGGAGGTCGGGGGCCGAGCGATGCGCGTTTCTCTCGTACACGTACGCGCGTGTGTGCGAGGCATTGGCTCTAACTGAACCCAAGCGAGGCATTGGGCTCTAACTAAACCCGAGCGATTGCACTGTAGGCTACGCATTACTGAACCTGAGCGATCGATCGATGGCTGTTAACTGAACCCGATCGAGCGATTCCTTCGCTACTGCTGTTAACTGAAGCCGGTCGATGCTGCATCTAGATGAACAGTGAGCATTGCGGGGGGGGGGGGGTGGATGAACAGTTCCCGGTGGAGGTGGATGAACAGGACCCCGTGGTGTTGCCTCTGGATGAACATGACCTTGGTCGATCGAGCCGGTTGGGGCTGGATGAACAGGACCCCGTGGAGGGCTGGATGAACAGGACCACCCCGTGGAGGGCAGGATGAACAGTAGATGGTGGAGGGCAGGATGAACAGTAGCCCGTGGAGGGGTGGTTGAACAGGAGCCCGTGGAGAGGGCTGGTTGAACAGTAGCCGGTGGAGTAGCGCGTGGTGGAGGCTGAATGAACAGGAGCCCGTGGATGAACAGTCGTAGGTGGAGTTTGGAGGAGGTTGACGGTGGATGAACAGTAGCTCGTGGAGGCTGGAGGGGGTCAACGATGGAGATGAACAGTATCCCGTGGAGTCCCGTTTTGCGGTACGCCACACCCCTCCCAATGACAGGACCCCCGTTTCGACCGTAGCGCTCCAACACAAGTCCGTTTCCTCCGTTTTGCGGTACGCCACACCCCTCTCGATCAACAGGACCCCCATTTCGACCGTAGGAGGTTCGTTTCCTCCGTTTTGCGGTACGCCAGACCCCTCCCGATGAACAGGATCCCGTTTCGAACATGGCCGGTCGAACACAAGACCGTTTCCTCCGTTTTGCGGTACGCCAGGCCTTGTTTCCATCGCCTGTTCCGTCCAAGCCCTCCCTATGAACACGACCACGCATTCCGTTCCGACCCAGCCAGTTGGCTCCCACGCGTTCCGTTGCCTCATGATGAACACGACGCATTCCGTTGCCTCCCCATGAACACGACGCATTCCGTTGCCTCCCCATGAACACGACGACGACGCTATTTCTCCGTTCTGACCCAGCCATGTACACGAGCCCTGGCCGTACGTATGCGCGAGTAGGCGTTCGAGACCCCGCCCGTATGTACACATACGTGGCCGTATTTTCTTTCTTGCACCCTGGCCGCTGTACGTACGTGTAAATTCTATGTGCGCGCCTCTACTACGACACGTGCGCGCCTCTACTACGACACGTGCACGCCTCTACATCGACCAGTATGTACGTACACGTTCGCGACCAGAATGACAATGCTACGTACGCTTCGACCAGGTGGGTCCCGACTGTCAGGCACTTCCTTGCCTACGAAGATGTAGTTGGTGGGTCCCAGCAGTCAGGGGGCGAATCGTTTTTTTGCCCAGACGCACTTCCTTGCGTGCGAAGATGTAGCTGGTAGGTCCCAGCAGTCAGGGGAAACGTTTTTTTTCACAAAATATGGTGGCCCATCCGGTGGGTCCTGCTGTCAGGTGGAGGAATAATTATTTTGCACGTAATAAGGAGCCACTTCCTTGCTGCGGCCGTGGACCCAGCTGTCAGCCTCTCCACGTACAGTCCACGTCCGATGGAAGCCGTTCCTTGACCACGTTAACCACGCCGCGCCGAGAGCACCAGGGCGGTGGACGACGGCGAGGCCTAGGAAGGGGACGAGACAGAGCTGGGGAAGACGCGACAGTGGATGCCCACACGTAGAGGAGTACGAGGGTTCACTGGTTCGCTGCGGTGTGAGGCTGCCGTTGCCGCAGAATAACAGGGGGTGTGGGTGAGTAGAGGGATGGCCTGGTCAGCGGTGCGAGTAGTAGGGGGCGGTGAGGCCTCCGCCGCATCGCAGCCGGCCACGGGAGGCAGGAGCACGAGGCACGACCGATGCTGGTTTGGGTGGTTGGAGCAAGAAGACCATAGGTTGAAGAAGCACTACAGCCGTTGGATGGACATCGTACGGTCACTGGAGCTAGAATCGTGCATATTGACTAAGTTGACAAAGCCCTCCGTCCCCGTCAACTTAGTAGGCCCACAAGTCAGCCTGCCACTATACTGGGTCCCAGCTAACAGGGGGAGTATTCATTTTTTTGTGCGTAATAAGGAGGCACTTCCTTGCGTGCGAAGATGTAGCTGATGGGTCCGAGCTGTCAGCGGCCGTAACGTTTTTTCGCGAAATACAAAGGCCCTTTCAGTGGGTCCCTGATGTCAGGTGGAGGAATCATTATTTTGCGCGTAATAAGGAGGCATTTCCTTGCGTGCGGCCGTGGACCCAGCTGTCGGCCTCTCCATGTAAAGTCCACTTCAGATGCATGTCGGTCGTTAACCACGTTGACCATGCCGTGCTGAGAGCACCAGGGCGGTGGACGACGGCGAGGCCTAGGAAGGGAACGACACGGAGGCATGGAAGACTCGGCAGTTGTTTCCCACACAGAGGGGAGTACGACTGTACGAGGGTTTATTGGTTCGTCTGCCATCGCCGGAGAATAACAGCAGGTGTGGGTGAGTAGAGGGATGGCTAGGCCAGCGATGGGAGTACGGTGGGGCGGTGAGGCCTGCGCGGCAGCAGAGCCGATAGCGGGGAGGAGGGAGCAGGCAGTCCTGCCGGCGCCTGTTTGAGTGGCTGGAGCAGGAAGAGCAGAGATTGAAGAAGCACGCCGGCCGTTGGATGGCCATCCAACAGTCACTGCTTGTGCGTCAACCTTTTTTTAGGAAAGCCTCAAATATGTGGAAAACAACATACATCCCATCTGCCATTATTTCTAATAATTTGCAGCCCATTTGCTAATTATTAAGGTTTTTTTGGAGCCCATATTCTTTTTGTTAGCATTACAACCCATATTGTGGCCACGGTTAAAAAATTATACGAAATTTTGCATATTTCGGTGCGGTCCGAACTGTTTTTAATCCCGAAATTTCGACTCACATTCAAACTGATTTTAAAAATAAATGTATATCAATATAAAATCCAACAAATTGTCCACGCATAAAAATTAATGTAATTTCAAATCTCGAAATGAAAAAAAGATATTTGAAACTAATTGCCAGTTTGATGTGTTTTAAAAATGTACATCCCATTTCTCATTACTGATGGGCCATTTTCTCGGCCAGCCGAATGAAAGCTCTCCTCGTCTTGAAAGACTTGCAGCCCAACAGGCCTAACAAAGCGACTTACTTGGCAAATCACAAAAAAACTGGGCTATGGCCATGGATCCAGCTGTCAGCCTCTCCATACACAGTACTCTTCCGATGGAATGCCGTTGACCACGTTGACCACGCCGCGCTGAGAGCACCAAGGCGGTGGACGACAGCGAGGCCTAGGAAGGGGAAGACGCGGCAGTGGATGCCCACGCGGAGAGGAGTACGAGGGTTCACTGTTTCGGCTGCGGTGTGAGGCTGCCGTTGGTGCAGGGCCTGACTAGCGGTGGGAGAAGTAGGGGGCGATGAGGCCTCATCGGCAGCACAACAGGCCACTGGAGGCAGGAGCAGGCAGTCTCCCCGGCGCTGGTTTGGGCGGCTGGTGCAAGAAGAGCAGCGATTGAAGAAGCAGCAGGACCGTTCGATTCAAATCCAACAGTTACTACTGCTAGAATCATTGTTGACTAAGTTGACAAGCCCTGCGTACGCGTCAACTTAGTAGGCCCACAGGTCAGCCTCCCAACCGGTGCGCCCCAGATGTCAGTGGGAGGATTCATTTTTTTCCGCGTAATAAGGAGGCAGTTGATTGCGTGCGGCTAGGCCAGCGGAGGGAGTAGGGTGGGCCAGGGAAGCCTGCACGGCATCACAACGGGCCACAAGAGGAGGGAGCAAGCAGTCCCACCGGCGCTAGTTTAGGCGGCTGGAGCAGGAAGATCAGAGATTGAAGAAGCACGTCGGCCGTTGGATGGACATCCAACACTAACTGCTGCTAGAGTCGTGTGTTCACAGACAAAGTCTTGCGTAAACAAGTCAGCCTCGAAATCTGTGGCGTGTATAGCCTATTTGCTATTATTTTTATAATTTTTACTCATTTTCTAATTCATATGGAATTTATTGCAGCCTGTTTTCCATTTTTAGAATTGCTGGCCATTTTCTGGTCAGTACCAGGTTCAAAAAATTAACTAAATATGTGGGAAATTTTGAAAATTCGCAAATTTTTGCCGGGGAACGAAATATTCTTAATCCAAAAATTAATAGCCATACTAAAACAAATTTAAAAATAAATTAGTACTATGTCATGTTAAATCCAATGAAATATGTATAAGATATCAGTGAAGAACAAAAACAAAAAAGAAACTTATATCCCATTTGCTATATTTTTTTGGAATTTTCAACCCCTTTTGATATTACTTTTAACAGACACTGACCATACTCTTAAGCCAGACCGGAATGCATCCCTCCTCGTCTTGAAAGATTTGCTGCCCAGTAATTCGGAGAAAATAAATAGGCCTAGCTTGGGTATTCTTCAAAAAGAAATACTGGCTACCTATTTTCCCAAAGAACTGGTGCATGAGCATTTAGCTTTATTTATTTATTTATGTTTAGGGGACCATGGGCATGTACCTGGGCCGGATTCATGTGAGAGCCTCCCTTCCAGTTAATTATGGGCTTCTCTATTGGGCCTTCATCAGTGGGCTGCATGTTATCAACAAGTGGAAAATGTGTTCTGAGTTTCAAAAAAAATGTGTTCCGTACGATAAATAGTATGCGCTACGTACGGTACGGGGCACTAAAGGATCGAACCGTGCAACGACTTCCAAAACATTGTGTTTGTCGTTCTAATAACACATTTATTCAACCAACAGACGAAATATACTACTGATTGTACATTGAAAACAGAAGCAGCAGCAACCAGGGCTGGGGGTGCAACAGAAGCAGTAAGCAGGCCAGAAGAGTGAAGACGCAACTCTCTCTTCCAAACCAAACATCAGCCATCATTACAAAAGGGATACCAAAAAAGAACAAGTGTATGCATCAAACTAAATAAAGATCCTACTACACCAAGTGTACGCATCTAACTAACTGGCTCAGTTAGACGTTACTATTTATTAAGCTGTGGAGATTGGATGACGGCTTGAACCAGATGGGTGCCTGCCGGGGGAAACTCCAGCCAGCAGGTCGAAGTCTGATACTTGCGACCCTCTCTCCTACTTTGGGCTGCAGAGCGTGGCGGCACATATCAGGGTATGGTGCATGCAGAGATGCATGGTACACTGTGTACACACAGTTTTGCCTGATGAACGAAACCGCGCTGCCATCATGATCCTTGCTGTCGGTGTCAAAACCGGCGGATCTCGGGTAGTGGGTCCTGAACTGTGCGTCTAGGCCGGATGGTAACAGGAGGCAGGGAACACGATGTTTTACCCAGGTTCGGGCCCTCTTGATGGAGGTAAAACCCTACGTCCTGCTTGACTAATATTGATGATATGGGTAGTATAAGAGTAGATCTACCATGAGATCAAGGAGGCTAAACCCTAGAAGCTAGCCTATGGTATGATTGTTGTATATGGAGTTGATTGCCTATGGACTACAACCCTCTGGTTTATATAGACACCAAATAGGGTTAGGGTTACATAGAGTCGGTTACAATGGTAGGAGATCTTGAATATCCGCATTGCCAAGCTTGCCTTCCACGCCAAGGAAAGTCCCATCCGGACACGGGATGAAGTCTTCAATCTGGTATCTTCATAGTCCAGGAGTCCGGCTGAAGGTATAGTCCGGTTACCCGAACACCCCCTAATCCAGGACTCCCTCAGTAGCCCCTGAACCAGGCTTCAATGACGACGAGTCCGGCGTGCAAATTGTCTTCGACATTGCAAGGCGGGTTCCTCCTCCAAGTCCTTCGTAGAAGATTGTAAACACCAAGAGTAGTGTCCGGTTCTGCAAAATAAGCTTCCACATATTGCCATAGAGAGAATAATATTAACACAAATCAAATCTGCTGACGTATTCCGCAGTGCGTCATCACACTGCAGCCAAGTCCTTCACTCGAATCGTTTTCACTTTCCCACCTCAACGTGTTTTGTGAGGCGGTTTCCTTGGCACGTCTTGTCAAAGCAGAGATCGTGTACCCCCCTTTTACGGGATTCTCATCAATACGGACGTGGGTAACCCAACCGTGCCCGTTAGCATGTTTTCTCGATTAAAGGCGAGTCCCAAACGGTTACGGGGAGGGCTCTTGGTATTCAACCTCTTATAAAGAGACCAGGGCCTTACTGCTTTTCTCCAATCCCAAAACAAGTTCGCCCGTCGCCTCGAGTTCCAACACCATAGGCTCCAGATTCCGGGTGCCTCAGACCTTTGACAATGTCCGGTTCCAACCTTCAAGGCTGATGGATGCCTTCCTCTGTCACGGAGGAGGATGTGTTAAAGTTGAGAGAGGCTAAGTTCTTGACCGCCAAAATTTTGCACAGGTTGCCTGCTCAAAGGCAGGCTATCCCCAGTCCCCAGCCCGGTGAGAGCATAGTGTTCATGTCTCACTTCCTTCGGGGGTTAGGCTTCCCGATGGATCCCTTTGTGAGGGGACTACTGTTTTATTACGGGCTGGAATTTCACGACTTAGCTCCGGAGTCTATCCTCCATATCTCCTTGTTTATCGTTGTATGCGAAGTGTTCCTCCGTGTTACCCCTCACTTCGGATTATGGCTCAAGACTTTCAAAGTGGAGCCGAAGATGATCAAGGGACGACACGCAGAGTGCGGAGGCGCTGTTATAAGCAAAAATGCTGATGCTCCATGGCCCGAGGGCTCTTTTAAAGAGGAGCTAGGCTTGTGGCAACGAGAGTGGTTTTATATCACCACTCCCCGGAGCACCAAGTGGGTGGCGCTTCCTGCCTTTCGCTCGGGTCCCCCACCACGGCTAGCGTCATGGGTTAACAGAGGGTTTGACTGGGGTTTGCCCAAAGACGTGCCCTTGTTATAGGGCCGCATTAAGGATCTCTTGGAAGGAGACCTCAGCCTGGTCAAGGTGACGCAGGTCATGCTGATTCGCCGAATATTGCCCGGAAAACGTCGCTCCCTTCGCCTATGGGAGTTTAATCCAGAGGGACCGCGAGCTCTCCAGAATTTCATGGGCGCAACGCCCGCGGAGATGTATAAACTGTTCTTCGGATCACGAGAGATGTGTCCGGATTTAACCGAGGACGCAGGCCTAAGCTGCAATCGCCCGGATACTCAAGTAAGCAACCTTGTGCCCGGACCTTCTATCCGTATAATTGTCATAAATTTGTCCCTAAAAGAGCCGTCCTTTTAAACAGGAGTGGATAGCGAAGGCAAAGCTGATCAGGTGTCCGGCTCCCCTTCCCGAAACCAGGCCGGATCCCGTGCTGGTCAGGATGCTGGAGATAATGCCTTTGGAGGGAAGCAAGGGGGAGGACAAGGAAACTATGGCCTCCTCGAAGGAGGCTGCTCCGAAGGGAGGAACCGACAATTCCTCTCCTAAGGGGAAGAAGAGAGCCACCTCTGACGACCCGGAAACCATGGCCTCGAAGCGGGGAAAAAAATCCTCGTCAGAGGGTCCGACGCCGGGGAGTTCCTCGGCCGGACTACGCCCTCAAGGGGATCAACCCTCCATCGAGCCATAAGTAGAGAAAGATTTTCCTTTTGAGGGATGAGGGAAATCCTTGATTTAGATCTGAGAAGATTAACCGAATTTTTACCTTGTAGCTCGGACCTCAGCCCTTCTCAGCAAAGCTCGTCTTCAGGGGATCTCCTTTCGGAGATGATGGAGAGCGGGACGCCTCCCCTTGCCGTGCCGCCTAGCGAGGCGGGCGACCCTGAGGTGTCATCACAGAGGGTTTCTTTAATCTGGCAGGGGCGGAAGATAGCTATGTGGCCCCCCGAGGTTCTCTGTGTCCGGCCTTCGAAAGAGGTCATGGGACAAGTCCGGCACCGTCTGGTGCTCGGTCGGAGGAGCTAAAGATTCTGCTGGGGCAAGCTTCTATCTCGGAGGAGCACCGTGCATTGATGGGCATGGTGATTGAAAGGATCTCATCCGCAGAAAGCGGATTGCATGAGGCCGTCAAAAGTTTACTGACGGGTTTTGAGGTACATTAGATAATGTACACTTTTGTCAGTTGCCCATGAATAAGATGCGCCCTGTGTAGATAGTAGCCCCTGAGACTCTGCACGTCGTCAAGAAATGACGGCATGCGGAGGATCATAATCCCAGGTCTAAGATGTCGCCTTTGAATGTAGGCGGCGGGGTGTCCGGAATCGAGCCGAACTGATGATTTTGCCGAACTAAAGCGGCAACTAGACATGGCAAATGCCGACATCACGCTTGTCAACAAGCGGCTTGATGAGGCTCAAGGTATGTAATTCCTCGGGCGGCATCAGGTAAGAAGAGTTTTATGCCAGTGTCTTACGATGTGTGTGCTTGACGCAGATGGTGCGGCCGCCGTTGAGAGTCTTAGGGCAGAACTTGCCTGAGCTAAAGAACAAGCCAGATAAAGTGATGCGACTGCCAAGAAAGCCCTTGAAGAGCTGAGAGCCGAACAGGCTGCTCATTGCTGAAGCAAGGAAGAGATGGCCGAGATGGCCGAAAAGTTAAAGAGTGCTGCAGACCGTTGCAGACTTCTTGAGAAAGAAGACCAGGCGAAACAGATGGACTTAGAGAAGGCCGTTGCCAATGCCAAGGATGCGCACTCTGCGATGAGAGCTGCGAAGGAGGAGCTGCGTCAGGCCGAACAGATTGCGGCTGGAAAGCCCTTTATGCTGTGAAGGAAATTTTGCGATCCGAAGTTTGCTTCGTTGGACCGGATGTGGAGCGTGGAGGATACCTATCTGGATTTGGCAGCGAGTGCTGCTGATGCGACCGAACACTTTCGAGATCAGAAAGATCGCGAAGTGGAAAAGCTTTTTTGGTTGCAGTTTCACAATCCAGAGCGTCCGCTGGCAGTGGACGATCGTTTGGCTCAATGGGCCGAACTGAATAGGTTATCCGGACTCGCCATGAAGTACGTCATGGGTCATCTGTGGCCGGGGAGATCGGAGCCGAAGAGTTATTTCAGCTTGGTGCAACAATTCCTTGACGCGGTGCCGCGTATTAATGCAATGAAGAGGTCAGCATGCATAGAGGGCGCAAGGATGGCTCTTGCCCGTGTCAAGACATACTGGGCAGAGATGGAGACCACCATTGTTGCGTCCCGAGATTCGGACAAAAGCCGAGTAACCTCCGAGCACTATTTTCAGGAAGTCCTTGAAGGCGCTCGTGTAATAGAGACGCAGTGCTCGAAAGATGCTATGTTATGATAGCATATGTAATTATAAAGTAATATTTTGATAAACTGTAGTGGCCTTTTTATACTTGTGCCTTCAAGTATTGGGAACACCTCCTGTGCGGCCGTTTTAAGATATATATATACAAAATCTGAAAGATGGCAGTCGTTGGCTTCAGCCCCCACGCACATAGTGCGGGGGTGCTCGCAGAAGACGCATTTTCACACTTAACCCAACGTCTTGGTCCTACAAAGGAGGTGATAGCGCAGCGGGCCAGGCAACCGGACTATAATGCTTTAACACTTTCACTTAGACATAGGAGCTTGACAGTGAGACTATTTAGGTAGACCCTTGGTGGCGACTGTGCTCGCCCGAGTTCGGGGCGCGTATGTGCCTGATCGGGAAGCGGCCCTTCGTTAAAGCGGAGGAATCTGATAGATTCCGATAGGTCATCGAGTGGCTGACCAGTCTCATGCTACATCATGACAGTCAGTTTTCGGCTTTCTCTACTGAGGTGCTCGCCCGGCCGAACCGGGGCACAATCGCAGTAGTTCTCCTGGTGCTACCTTAGCCAATAGAGCGGAACGTAAGGTAGCCAAACTCAGGAGCCGGGCAACCCAACATTTGGCCAAAGACATGATTCGGAGCCGATGCATATAATGCCAAAACTCGCGACGCCGAACACTCCCTAAGGTGTTCGGTCTTTATGAGTGCGGGCGAAACAACACTCTTTATTAAAAAAGCCCCTAGTGTCCAGGTACGTGCAAAAATTCTGACGTGGCCACATGCCAAGACGCCAGCCTCCTCCTTGGTTATATCAGAAAAAACCAGGGGATGTGTAGCAACAAGAGACAGTAAAAAAGGTTTACACAGGGTCTTAATCTAAAAAGAATCCTTTAGGACGGGTCCCTACTGCACGTCTGCGCCTGTGTCTCCGTTGTGCCGTATCCTGGACGGGCGCCGCACGACGTTCATCTGTAAAAGAGAGAAAATGAGTTGAAAAACGGGTCGTGCTGAACAAAAGTTTAAAATAAACAAAGTATAAAGTAAAATATATAAAATTGAGCTTTATTGTCTCTTATTGTATATGCATGGAGCCCCTAGTGCGGGGGTATATGGCCACTAGGCCTGCGTCAATGATGATTTTGCACCGAACTCGCCTATCCGCGTTCGTGGTCTTGAATGACCTATTTCGAAGTTTTCTGGCCGGTGAGGCCATTTTGCTATGGGGCTGTCAAAGCAGCCGCACAGTCCTTCGCTTGGGGAGGCACACTTTAGTGCTTCCCCTTCAAAGAGATGATGCCTCGTGGACCGGGCATCTTAAGCGTAAGAGATGCATAATGTGGTATTGCGTTAAAGCGAGCGAAAGCTTCGCGTCCCAATAGTGCTTGATGGCGACTTGGGAACGGGACGATATGGAAGGTCAGCTTTTCGCGGCGGAAGTTATCGGCCGAGCCGAATATGACTTTGAGCCGGAGAAAACCCATACAATGGGTGTCCGAACCAGGTATTACCCCTTGAAAGGAGGTTTTGCTGCGGCGGATTCTTGCTGGGTTTATCCCCATGTGCTGGATTGTATCCTGATATATCAGGTTTAGTCCACTGCCGCCGTCCATAAGGACATTTGAAAACTAAAGTCCGCTAATTATTGGATCGATTATCAAGGCAGTCCAGCCTACATTCTTGATATTTCTAGAATAATCTAGCTGATCGAAGATGATCGGTTTTGACAACCAGTGGCAGGACCCTTTGGGGATGGGCCGTGTGGTGCGTACCTTTACGGGCGCCGCACGTTTCGTTATGTGAAGTGAGTTCACTGTTTTTACTTCTTGTGGGAAGTTCTTTTGTTTCCTGGTGCTCTGCTTTTGGGGTTCGTCCTCGTCTTCACTTGGTGTGTCGAGCCCCTTGTGTTCGGCATTGAGTCTGCCGGATTGTTTGAAAACCCAACAGTCTCTGTGGGTATGGTTAGCAGGCTTCCCGGGAGTACTGTGTATCTGACATATCCTGTCCAGGATTTTATTTAGGTTGGATGGATCGTCCCTGTTATCCTGTGGGGGCGATTTTTCCTGATTTTGTCGTGAGCCTTTGAATCCGGCATTGACTGCCGTGCTCTTTGGACTTTTGTCCTTGGTCCAGCGACGGTCCTTGTTGCGTCACGGTTTTCCCTTTCCATCCCTAGTTTCGGATGTACTTGGGTCGCTGGGGCTGCACCTTGCCAACCAGCTGTCCTCCCCTGCACAAAAGCGGGCCATGAGGCTTGTTAGTGCGACCATTGTTCTTGGCTTTTCTTGGCCGAGGTGTCTGGCGAGCCACTCATCTCGGATGTTATGCCTGAAAGCTGCTAAGGCTTCAGCGTCCGGACAGTCGACTATCTGATTCTTTTTAGTGAGGAATCTATTCCAGAACTGCCGAGCTGATTCTCCGGGTTGTTGAGTTATGTGACTAAGATCGTCTGCATCTGGAGGGCGGACATAGGTCCCTTGAAAGTTTGCCCGGAAAGCATCCTCGAGCTCTTCCCAGCTTCCAATTGTGTTTTCGGGAAGGCTTTTAAGCCAATGCCGGGCTGGCCCTTTAAGCTTAAGGGGTAAATATTTTATGGCGTGGAGATCGTCTCCTCTAGCCATGTGTATGTGGAGGATATAATCCTCGATCCAGACTCCAGGGTCTGTTGTTCCATCATATGCCTCTATGTTTACGGGTTTGAATCCCTCTGGAAATTCATAGTCCAGGACCTCATCGGTGAAACATAGGGGGTGTGCGGCGCCCCTGTATTTGGGTATGCCGGATTCTGATGATGGCTTCATAGCGTTGCTTACGAGAGCTTGCTTTCTTGGCCCATAAATGGACCTGACTGGGCCATGATGCGAATTCTTAAGTGGGTCGCATGCCGATTTAGGTGCGGGCCGCTTGCCGCTTTATGGGGTCGTCTATCCGACCGTGTGGCTTTCTCATTTTTTGAATGCGAGGGCTCTAGGGCCTCTTCGTCGAATTCAGGCAGTAGCTTTCTTTTCGGATAGCTTTTAGTGCAGCGACTGTCGCCGTATTTATCTGCGGTATTGATTACTTTGCTCCATCTAAACCGGAGTACATCTTCCGCCGTTTTTAGCTTCCGCTTCTGCTTTTTTAGGCTGCGTGCAGTTGCAACGAGCCTCTCGTGGAGATTCTTCTGCTCCATAGGTTTATCCGGCATGAGGTTGTCCGGAATGCCGTTTTCGCCGGAGGAGGGATGTTCGGTTTCTCCATCCGTGTTGCCCTGTTCGGACGGTTGCTCTAAGGCCTGCTCATCGTCTACCGGCTCGTCCTGCTCTATGGCTGGGTTTTTGTCGAGGCGGGGCTTGGGTCGGCGTTTACGCCGACGCTTTGATTGCTTTTCGGGGGGTCAATCTCCCGTCCCATCCCCTTTTTCCTCGTTGTCGCTTCCTTTAGGGGTATCCACCATGTACACATCGTGAGATGAGGTGGCTGTCCAATGCCCTATGGGCGTTGGTTCGTTGGTATCTCCTGCATCGTCATCCATGCTGTCGATGTCTCCGGAGTCGAAATTGAGCACGTCATTTAAATTGTCGACAGTGGCTACCAAGTGGGTGGTGGGTGGGCTTTGAATTTCCTCATCATCCACATCCCACCCTTGCTGACCGTAGTCCGGCCAGGGCTCTCCTGATAAAGAGAGAGACTTAAGAGAATTCAGGATGTTGCCAAAAGGCGAATGTTGAAAGATGTCTGCGGCGGTGAACTCCATTATCGGCGCCCAATCGGATTCGATCGGCAGGGGCGCGGGGGGTTCGGAGTCCGGGGAGGAGTCCGGATCCTCGGAGTCATGGATCATGCAGAGTGCGGGGCTAGCGTTCGGCTCGATCGCCTTTGAGATCGAAGCCCCCAAGGTGACGTCCAACTGCTCATCCTCGATTGGCGCAATTGGCTCCGAGTTAGGGGTCGGAACCGATGCGTGTGCGGCCTCCAGGACACTGTCCGAAGGTAGAGCTAGATCATGCCCCTCGAGATAGTGCGGCGCGCTTGGCCGTGGCTCGAACCCGTCGAAGATCAAGTCTCTGCGGATGTTAGCCATGTAGTTTAAGCTTCCAAACCTGACTTGATGGCCAGGGGCGTAGCTTTCGATCTGCTCCAGGTGGCCGAGCAATTGGCCCGCAGAGCGAAGCCGCCGAAGACGAAGATCTGTCCGGGGAGAAAAGTCTCACCCTGGACCGTATCGTTGTTGATGATCGAAGGAGCCATCGGGCCCAAAGGTGACGACATAGAGGAACTCTCAATGAAAGCACCAATGTCGGTGTCAAAACCGGCGGATCTCGGGTAGTGGGTCCCGAACTGTGCGTCTAGGCCGGATGGTAACAGGTGGCAGGGAACACGATGTTTTACCCAGGTTCGGGCCCTCTTGATGGAGGTAAAACCCTACGTCCTGCTTGACTAATATTGATGATATGGGTAGTACAAGAGTAGATCTACCATGAGATCAAGGAGGCTAAACCCTAGAAGCTAGCCTATGGTATGATTGTTGTATATGGAGTTGATTGCCTACGGACTACAACCCTCCGGTTTATATAGACACCGGATAGGGTTAGGGTTACATAGAGTCGGTTACAATGGTAGGAGATCTTGAATATCCGCATCGCCAAGCTTGCCTTCCATGCCAAGGAAAGTCCCATCCGGACACGGGACGAAGTCTTCAATCTGGTATCTTCATAGTCCAGGAGTCCGGCTGAAGGTATAGTCCGGTTACCCGAACACCCCCTAATCCAGGACTCCCTCACTTGCCGTCGGTTATCTCCTGGTTAATCGAATAATTCAGTCCGACAAACTGAGAGCGTGTACCAAGGCTACTTACCAGCCTCCAGTCAAAAATTCCTGAAGGCCCAGAGAAGCTGGGATCCTGCTCAAAGACCTTGCAGTGACTGTGATTGTATTCCGCGAAACAACACGTCCGGTACATGCGAACGATCATCAATCTTTCACCGTCGTCTGATCGAGCCAGGAACCACCTGCAACTGCCATGCCGCTTTTCTTTGAAAGGTTCTGGGATTAGGAAGGGTAGGGACACCAGGCGGCCTACAACATCATATCAAGTTGGAGTCAAATAAAAAAGGGCTCTTGGTTTAGTCAATCTTAAGAACAGCATGTTATGAGCATGAATATTTTTCAGCAAATGTTGATTGTAATATAAGCAAGCCATCATGATATCATAGGAAAGTAACATACTGCTGTAACAGCCGTTTGTAGCGATGACTAGAGTAGGCCAGCAATACGTCCAGCCATAGAAGGAGTCGACAACGTAAATGAAGCCCTTGTGTTCAATGGCATCAGAGAACCATGGAGGATGTATGATCCCGCGATGGACGTGCAGATTTATCCACTTACCGCAGTGACCTGTCAGATAGGCGAGACCGCGGTTGAAGAATGCAATTAGCCTGAAGTCTTTATAATTCGCAGATCTTGTGGGCACTTGGCAGGTTACAACCTTGAGCAAATCAAACTTGGTATCATGTTGGCTACTGTAAGATTCTGAGTATTCTGGGCCGCGGTGCCAAAGCAGTGCAGTGTTAATCGAAGGAAGGGGCATCAATCGCCGGGTGTAGACCTCCACGAGCATCCAGCTACCGCGACCATCGACGAGCACCATCCAAGACGTGTTCATGCCAACCCAGTACATACCGTTAATGTAGTTGAGGCTGACGGGGATCGGATCGCAGTCAAGGGGGTTGATGCTCGCCACCCTACGATCGTTATGCTACGTGACACGCCGTTTCTAAAGATCTGGCGGCATCAGCAAGCAAGGAGCTGGCTTAAAAAGCTTCGGCCTGAGGGCTTTGAGTAAACGGTATAGCCCCGACGAGCACGCGGCGAGCGGCATGGTACTAAGATTGTCCACACACGAAACAATGAGCTTGATTACCTCTGTGGGGAGCGAATTCCAACCACTCTTTCGGCGGACGCTGATCGGTTCTGCCATTGTTAGTGCTTGGGTTTCGGACGAGGGGGGGAGGCACCTTAGCTCGGATGGAAGATTGGACGAGATTATGTGCGGACAAAGATGGAGAAGAGAATATGTGCTGCGGGAAGTGGACAGGTGATGATGACTACAACACGCCGCTTGACTTACGAGACACATACCAGCAGCGTAGGGTCATGTCGATGCCAGACAACTTGCTTGAGTGATCACAGTACTGGTACTCCCTACAATGCTATGCCCTAACTTGCTTGAGTAGAGTAGTAGAGTAGGACTCTGCTCTACTACTAGCACCGAAGGAGTAGTATATTCTAATCTAAAATAGTTACAAACTTCAATGCCCGAGGGTGGAACGACTATGAACCATGCTCAAAGACCGTGTCTACATGGTGTTTGGACATGGGCGACAACCTCAACGCCAACGGTGCTGCTCCCGTTGCACCGTATGTGTTTCTGTCCTTCCTGTTCAAAATCGTGGTAGAATTCATGTTTCTACTCTGTATCCTACTACTATGCTAGTCCACATTATTAGTTGCGAACGACGACTTCTTCCCCAACCTCGGCCACCTCATCCTCGACGACATGGGCGACAACGTCAACACCGGCAACCAGTGAGATACAGGGTGTAGGAAGCGGTTTGGGAATTTGCATGCTTTTCCAACCAGTGAGATACTCCGTACAAAGTACGGCAGAGAAATAACCACAGAGAAGGAAGCTAAAAGTAAACAATCAATGAGCATTTTTGCATTTGTTTTGCATTGAATCGTTTCACAAGCTTGACTAGTGCTGTTTTTCTACTTTTACAAAAACCGCATCGTAATGTTAAAACGTGCATTTGCACGTACATAAGTAATAGTAGTACTCCCTACGTCTAGGTGTATAAGTCTTCCCTCCTTCTTGGTCACGGTGCACAACCGAAGATGACTTATTGACCTGGACGGAGGGAGTAGCACAGTCTGCAAGCATATACCGAGAGAGACGTGTAGTGCGATAGTATATAGTAAAGTTTGTGCTATATGCACGTACTTGCAAAATGCGTACGAATACACAAGGTTTCCAAACTTTCCCTTTTACATACTTAATTAAGGACGCTAAAAATTCCTGAACATTCGGGATTTATCATTTGCACCCCAAAACTAATGAGATCGCCTTACGAAACAAAAATTATACTCCTCCTAAAAGCCATGGCGCTCGCAGGAGCGCTTGCGGCGCGCCACGAGTGCCCTGGTGCGCGGCCATTTCCCAGCGCGCCGACACAACGCCTCTTCCTCAGCCTCGCAACTCGCGAGGTGCTAATTGGCGGCTTGTCGGCGGGCGAGCGCGATCTCACCGGTGTGGTGATCCGGCGCCAACAGGTACTCCTCCTCGCTGGAAGCGTGCACCCGGTCCACGTACCGCCAAGCGTAGATGAGGCGCTTGGGCCCGACTGCACTCAGGGCGTCGGCACGGGCGTCCTCCGCCACCCTCACGACCCTCGCACGAGCCTTCTGCCAAAGAGCCAATTGCCTGACTCTCTCGGACGCGACATAGGCCTCCCAGGCAGCTTGTTCTGCAGTGCGCTTCTCTTCCTCGGCCTTCTTCTCCGCCTCTATTTTGGCGCGCACTGCTGGAGGCAAAGCCTCCCACAAGGCGACATCCATTTCTTTCCAAAGCTCCTCAAGGCTGGGGGCCTCGGCGGGCGGCGCGGCGTTCTCCTCGTAGCGGGGAGCCGACGCGTCCTCCGGCGCGCGTGCTGGCGAGATTGGGAACGCCGACGCGTCCACCTCGACGCATCGCGGCGAGGAGCGGAACGCCGACGCGTCCTCCTCGACTAGTGGCGGCGAGGAATGGAACAGCGACGCGTCGCGTATCGGCGAGGAGCAGAACACCGACGTGTCCTCCTCGACTAGTGGCGGCGAGGAACGGAACGACGACGCATGACCGTCCACGCGGTGCAGCGAGGGGCTCCTAGGGCTTGGGAGGGGCGATGCCATGGTGGTTGACGTGAGAGGGAGGGGGAGGAGATAGCGATGAACGTGAACGTGAGGGGGAGGAGATAGCGATGTCGTGGGAGGCGCAATATTTATAGCGAGCAATGGCACACCTACATAAGATATGGACTGAGCTACACTGACTTAACTGCCGGTCCAGTTGCGTCACTGACATGTGGGCCAGACCCCTGTTGGGCCCATATGTCAGTGACTGAATGCACCTGCAGTTAAGTAACAACTACGTGGGCATATTTGTTGGAGTAAATTACGGGGGAGCGAAGGGGTGGAAATATTGCTGGTCACAATGGATTGGACGAGCGTTGGGGGAGGAGAGTCATGCATGCAGATTTTTTCACACGGGGTGGAGTGGTGGGACCGCCGGAGGGAGAAGGAGAGTTTGGCAGGCATATTGTTTCCACACATGGAGAGGAAAAAATTTGGAGATGAACCGGCTTCCTGCAGGTATGGGGAACGGTGCATAATAAGTCATCTTGCATGTCGGGCTAGGTATAGTCTCAAGTCATTAAAAACAAACACGCCCCACACATGTTCATATTTCAAGGTGCACTAAATTATTGCATGCGATGATTAAGGCTGGCCATAATGGTGGTATCTTAGCTGGTATCATGCACACGGGTAGCAAACATGCTGATGTGGCAAAGAATTAAAGAAGAGAGGGGGGTTAGAGTAACTAGAGTTCATGCATGCATTGGTAAACACATTTTTTTGTGGAGAACGACATCACTAGTTGAGTACTTTTGCAGACTTCAAAAACTATTCCACAATGTGTCAACATTGACAATGTCAAATCAATATTTTTACACTAATTATAAAACGTAGTTCTTATACTCCCTCCTTCCATCTATATAGGGCCTAATGCGTTTTTCAAGGCTAACTTTGACCAAATGTTAGAGCAATAATATATGACATGCAACTTACACAAAGCACATCATGAAATTCGTATGTGAAAGGAGCTTTCAATGATATAATTTTCACATTATGCATGTCATGTAGTATTAATTTTATCAATAGTCAAAGGCGGTCTTGAAAAACGCATTAGGCCCTATATAGATGGAAGGAGTGAGTACTCATTATAATTAGTACTCCCTACGTCTAGGTGAGCAAGTCATCTTAGATTGTGCACTGTGACCAAGGAGGAGGGGAAAACGAGAGATCTTAATGTTTATTTGCTAATTAATAGCATTGCATGCAATGAACTAACCACTGTATGTCGTGTTTGGTAGTCTCAAGTCATCAAAAGCATGCACACCCACATCTCCTATTGGTTGATATGTCACGAAACAAGAAACGAGGTAGAAGTTAATGCACCATGCCTAAGTGTTTTGGGAGTATTGTAGATATTGATATTTTTAGTATAAATTTGGTCGTGCGATTTCATTGATGCCTGTCAAAGCGTTGACAGGTCTGCTATGCGTGACCTGAAGATGAAAGCGTTGAGCATCTCGAAGTTGATCAACAATCTTCAATTGTCAAAGATTAGCCGTTCGGCCAATAAGGTGGCACACTTAATCGCTAAGTATAGCTTTGACAATAGATTAGATGGTATTCTTATAAATAACGTACGGCCCTATGTGGTAAATATTGTATTGAATGAGTGTACTGGTGTGGCTGATTAATTAATATAAGGTGGTGTTCAAAAAAAGTATAAATTTGGTCAAACACTTTGCAAACAGTTGACGGGAGTAAAAAGGACCTGAGGGAGTATCATGCATGCGGAGTAGGCAAAAAAATTGCTTGTCTAAAAAAAGGCAAAAAATTGCTCATTTATAGCCGGTCGAAGTCTCAAAGGGCGCGACCGCGCGAGGGAGGCGAAGGTTGTGGGAGGCGCGACGTTTGATGGAATTAAGTGAATTTACATCGACGTGCTGGCATGGCATGCGAACAGGCAGAAGCTATACCGTCAGGCCTACGATATGGGTCTAGTAGACATGACATCTAGTGGGTCCCGCATAGTTCTTGAGAACTCTTTGGGGGCTTGCAGCCGTTTATCCACCGGGCAAGCCAGCAACCCCATGCCGTTCGCACGCCCTACTCGTCCCCGTCTTCTACCTTACAACAGTTCGCTCCCAGTCGTCCCGTCCTTTCACATTAGTTCGCTCCCAGTTTTTTTGCGGGGTACAACAGTTCAACTTCTCCTAACCCTCCTCCAAAATCCATGGCCTCCCAAATCTCCATGGTCGCCGCTGAGTACCAGGTTAGAGCCATCACCGGCGATCAGTTCATCGTCATCTACACACGTGGATCCGAGACGGTGAAAGCATGGCTTGCTCGCTTCCTAGGCATGCTCAACAGTTCAACGGATGAGTGGGTCGATGGGCTAGATGTTGAGTACACCACAGTCCTGGGACGAGAGAAGGATCTAAAGGACGAAGAGAGGAAGAAGCCCGCCATGGTCCAGGTTTGCGTACATAATGTTTGCTTGGTCTACCACATATGCCATGCTGACATTGAGTGCCAGGATTTTAAGAACTTCCTCAAGGACAAAAGAGTGAAATTCATTACTATAGGCTTTAAGAACGACAGTGACGTCCTGCGTCAGATAGGTCTCGTTGTAGGCCAGCCCTTTGATCTCCAGAAGGCAAGCCCGGTGTCCTCCTCTCAACCTTCAATGCTGACCCTGGCATCAACCATGATTGATCCTTCGTACGCTAAACTGAAGAAACCTCATCACGAGTTTCATCATGCATGGGAGTCGAAGACATTAGATGAAGATCACATCCTGTACGCAGCAATGGATGCCTACCTTTGTTTAAATATCTACAAGGGTTGGATGAAGAAGCAGAGCCCAATGTCTGTTTCAAGCAAAGAAGCGTCGGCGAAGAGGAAGAGGAAGAGGGACAAGGACTAAGTCGAGGACATGGACTCGGACTCCAAGTAGGTGGCAGTGCCGTCGCTCATGCTGGTTCTACTACAGTGTCAAGCGGACTAGTTGCTTATTAGTTTATTTTCAAGGGTGTGTTGTGCTGAGGCCCCAACAGAACTATGTTTATGTTCTTTCTCGTTATTTGAACTCTTTAGTACGTACAGTAGTACTAGTACTATGTCTTACTACTTTTCTTCTTACAGTTGGTACTACTGCTCGTATCTTCGTGTTCCTACTGTACTTAATACGCTCGTACTAGTAGTATAATTTGGGTCAGTCGATTTGTGAAAGAAGTTCGACAGAGTGAAGGAAGAAGATGGCAGAAGAGGTGGAAGAAGCCCTTCTAGCCATCCATGTTGCATCAAACGGCTCACATGAGTCGACTGACCCAAATTGCTCCTTCAGATTGCAGGATCCACGTGGCATTCAAGGTCTCGAAGGTAGATTCCGCGTCCGCACCCGGTTTGCGGGCTCGACGCGTGCGCGACCGGCTTCCACCGTGACAGCCACCATGTGCGCCTCCTCCGCGCGGGCAGAGACGACAATGACATGCTAGTTCCTCCTCGCCGGCGTGCTGGAGCACGTGCTCGTCCTCCTCTTCGTACGCTGCGTGCATAGACCCGGCTCCACCAGCTGCTCGCGTGCTTGGCAACGCGGCAACATCGCGAGGAGGGACTGCAGACGACGTGAGCGGGCGAGCCTTCGGCTTCATGGCACAGGGATGGCGGCGACACGGTGGTGATGGGCGAGAAATTGTTGGCCGGAGCAGGCGGGCGCCGGCATGCGCAACGGCGGCGGCGGCATATTGATGAGTGCGCGTGTGGGAGCTTACTTTAGTTTTATATATAAGGTTGGTCAAACTTAAAAGAAAACCGTACTAGTACACGTAAACATTAGACTTAGGCAGCGCTTTTATTAGTTACTAGCTTATGTTCTTGCCCATTGTGACCAGCCTTAGTACCACGGCCACAATACGGAATCCTGTGCAAGCGCGTGAATCATGGCCGCGCGGTCGATCGAACGGTGCGTCACCGTGTCGCACTCGAAGGACATCCACCAAATATTTCCATATATTTCCATATATTTGAATTTAGCTCCAGTTCGTGTTTATTTGGATTTGGACGTTTTAGGTGCGCCCTAGTTTTTTTTAATGCTCATTTTGTGTGTGTGATTGAGAGAGAACGTGGGTATATGTCCATATGTGTGTTGTGGCGGAAGGGCAATGTGGAGACGTTGTGCGTGTGATACAGACATAGAGAGGTGTGAATGTGCAAATGATCGTGCATGAGTGAGACATAGACAGATGCCGATACGTTGTGTATACATGAGAGAACGGTCTTCTAGTTTACTTGTGTGTGTGTGTGTGTGAGAGAGAGAGACAGAGAGAGGAGCATCCGTAACACAACAACCATCTCTCTCGATTCGTCCGTCCCTCGCACGGTCGCATGCAACACATGCATCAACACGCACATTTTGACACCCTCACCCGACCCCTGCCCACCTCAAGGCCCGCACAATCTCTTCGTGAATACCCATTTCTCTCCTTAGGTTTGTTTTCTCTCAATATCTGACACACACACACACACAGAGACACGTAGCACAACACACACACACACACACACACACACTCCCTCAAGCACACAATTCATCCCCATCCAAGGTTATACGACGACCACTCTCGCTTGTTCTTCTTTGCACCCCAACATGCACAACACCTCAATCTTCAAAGAGGGCAACGAGCAGATCGAAGAAGGCAACCACACCGCGCTAGAGAATGCGGGGTCATTTGGAAGGAGGGTGATGTGACGACGGCTGACTGACTCCTCCCCCCACCCTCTCTCTCTCTTGCACAAAATTACTAATCCCTCTCTCCCCCGCACAAAATTGTCAATCCCTCAACCCACGAGATCCTTCCCCTCTCGTCCATGTTTTTCCTGCTCTCTCATCAAACATGTTGTCTCTTCTCCTTCCACGTATACAGAATCCAGATGCACACACATCTCATGTATATTACATGTATGCATTTTTCTCACAGACCTAACTTCTTCCTCTCTCTTTTTTTCTCTCTCTCTCTATCTCTCTCTCTGTCTGTCTCGTTAGGTTTGTCTCCTACTCTCTCGTCCACATACATACAATATTTCCCGCCCTATCCGCTCCATCTTCAAAAGCTCTCTCTGCACATTTCATTCACACATTGGGATATGTCAAATTGTTGCTTCTATAATGGCTGATGTAGAGTTATGGTTGTTCTTGTTGCATCCTACAAAGTAATAACTATGAAATGCATTTAGATTCTCATTTGACTGGGATTATGTGAGTTTGAGCATGTTGTGAAGTACTATAGACCTTGTATACATCTTGGGATTCGACAATGATTGTAACTATTGAATTGTATAGACCATTACATTCGAAGTCAATAGCCTAATATATTTATTTCACAATTTCAACAAATGATTAGTTCACTACAAACTAAGAAAACAAATGTGTACTCCCTCCGTTTTTATTTAAGTCCGCGTATTAGCATTGGTCAAAGTCAAGTTTTGTAAACTCTCAAAAAGCTTATAACAAAAAATATTAACATATACAATAACAAATAAATACCATTAGATTCATTATTGAATGTACTTTCACATCATACATATTTGTTATGGTAAATGTTTATATTTTTCTATAAACTTGGTCAAACTTTAGGAAGTTTCACTTCGGTCAAACCTAATATGCAGAGTTTACTACTACTACTCACTAGTTGCTTAGCCGAATCAGTCAACACGCCACACGGGGAGTCCAGTGTCACAAAATTTTGAGGTCGGCGGGAAAATCTCCCGCGACCCTGATTCGAGCAGTGGGAAGTTACCATCATAGCCTTCGGAACAGGCCTACGGATGACGCTTGGTAGGGGGCTGTTTTGGTAACTTCAGGTTCACCCTACCCAGCCAACCCCACCCGGCATCCAGAGTAGTACACCTGAATACTCCCCAATTTCTATCCCCACCACAAAATAGACTTCTCCACGGCACCGCAGCCTTCGTGCTCCTCCCCTTTACATCGGCGCACTCGTCCACCCAAGCGCATCTGCCTCATCAACGACATCGTACGCCGCACTGGAGCCGGTCCACCGTCGTCGTCGTACACGGAGCCTCTTCCCCAGCATCGTCTTCCACGTCTCGGATCTGCTTCCCAGAAGCCGACGCCAAGCTCAGAAGTACCACCGTCGTGGACAATGAACTGACTCTCGTTGCCGACCATGACTCACAGAGACCGCCGCGACCATCGTTCTCCTCCTCGATTGGTAATGTGTGTATTGAATCACTTAGCAGTACATGTGCAGTTCCAATTTTGTTCATACCTACCCTTCAAATTTCCTGGGTGCTATTGTTCCCGTAAAAGTAATTGGTTATAGCCTCCATTGTCCAACAGAATATTAGCTTGTTATTGTGCGTCGCTCCTGTATCGCGCTGTGCTTAGGTAGGTTTTTCATCTGCAACTAGTAGTGTGGCAAATGATGGAAAGGTTTTTAGAACTAGCAAAATGCCCATGCGTTGCACGCTTCAAGATGCATTTGTATGAGTAGTTTATCTTGTTGGAGATGCTCTAACATGGTAGACGAGTGCTTTAATGTTGCCCACAAGATGCGCGAGTATTACTAGTAGTATATTTTTCTTGCCATGTTGAGATTTTAAAACCATGAGTGCGAACATGCAGAGGAGCAATGAAGACCAAACACGGGTTATTCGGGACATCTTCAAGGAGTGTGGCAAGTTAAAGAGGAGCTGCACCGAACCTGTAAAACGAGCTTTGGTAAGTAACAACCTTTCAATTACTTTCGTGTAGCCTTGTGTTCTTCGATGTGAATATGTTGTAGTTTCTGTTTCTCGTAAGTGTGGTGTTCTTCGATGTGTAATAAGAAGAGTCTTAATCGTCCTAATGCTTTCGTTTTTAGCTTGATGTAGGAAGTGGGTGTTCTCACCTTGTAGTCTGTTTTTATTTATTTTTTCCTTTTGAATTCACTTCTCGGAGTTCTGTTTATCTGGCTTCTACTAAATGGATCTAGGTTGCTCTGAGTATTGATCTAAAAAAGAAGTAACGTCATGTTAGGATGCAGTTCCTGCGAGGAGGGGAGTATGGTCAACCTCGAGATCATGTTTCCAAAATGAGGCTGGATTACACACAAGGTGCTAGTTTCCTAATGATGCTGGATTAGACACAAGGTGCAAATTCCCAGATGATGCTAGATTACACACAAGCCAGGTGGAGTCTTCAGCTGTTCCTGTCCTCGTGGCATTAGTAAAGGCTGAAAGAAAGCGTGCAGCAGCCCTTGAGAATGTAGCTGAGTTCCTGAAGAAGCGAAAAGAGCAATCAGATGCTCTCTTCACCCAAGCCAAAGAAGAGATGGAAGAAGCCAGAAATAAGCTAGCAGAGGCAGAGCAGGCTAGGCGTCTCCTGCTATCTAAAACTGTTGTCAATACAAAATTTCCTTCATAATAGCTAGGTTCAAATGTTTATCCAGTCAGCATGCCTGTTGTGATGTCCGTGCATCTACTGATGTGGCACAAAATGTTTTTTTTCGGGTCATGTAATAATAGCAATTACTTTCCAAACAATAACAGACAAAGCATTGGACATGGTATAGTTCACGCGCAAGCCCGACATTCCAAGTTCAACTTCCACATCAAACTCATGTTCACAGATATCTGCATATTCATACATAATGTCCACAACCATGATTCACTTCAAAGCCAAAAAAAGTGAGGAGAGTTATAAATAAAGAAAATCCTCTACTAGTTCCTACTACCAGTGCGAGCACAACAAGTCAAGACCATGCGTAAATTAATTACATTTTAGTCATTTTTTGTGTTCTAAAATGCCTGCTGGCTCACGGAAGGACGTGTTGCCGGCACACGCGCGGATTCAATGAAGGCGGGCGGGACAGTCTTAAGCTGGTTGCACGCGGCGAGGAGGCGTGCTCAGCCGGGCCTACAGCGAGTGCGGCCCTCTTGGCCGCCGCGCCAATTCAATGCCTGCGCTATGAGAGGTTGCGTCCGTGTCAGAGCAATCACTCCCTCCAGTCCTTTTTTGTTTGGTTATAACAAAATCTCGTTTTCCATTCACATTTTAGTGGTAGGAGTTGTGCATGTGTGTCTGTGAGAGAGAGAGGAGACGGTAGTCAGGGTTGTTTGATCGGTAAACAGATGAATAATGCCAGTCTAGGATGGAGACGAAAAGGAGACCGCAACAAATGTTGTGTCTATAGGAGAGATAGAGAGAGTAATTTTAGTGGAATGAGTCATATGTAGAGACATATAGGGTGTGTGAAAGAATCCCATAGAGAGAAAGACAAAGTGAAAGACGAGTGGAGACTGTGTGTTTGGCGGTGAAAAAGAAATCTTAGGTACCGAGTGATGCCACAGAACAGTAGAGACGTGAGAGATAATGAAAACCGTGTAATTTATAATGATAGGGAGAGTGTGACACTTCTCAAGCGAGACGTCGAGAGACCATGTTTGCGAGGATAGGAGCAACATGAAGTGAGCGTGCGGGTGAGCTGGAGAAAAGAGAGTGATAGCTACCTGAAGGAGCATGCATGCGAGAGAGATGGGCGTGAAAGGAGTGAACAAAAAGGGATTCAAATATTTGAATTCAAGATGATGAAACATGTAATCCATATTCGAACCAAAATTGATCTATCAAACATGCATACTCATATGAATTCACGCACATCTATGTTATTTAATATGTAGATATTACTGATCCATACATTTTAGTAGAACATAATTTGGTTATTTTTTTTCGAATTCGACCTTAAGATTTCAAGATCATTCTATTTGCAAATCATATTATACATATAAAGGAGCAGAATTCTTTGTTGTGCTTTTGAAAGTATATATAAAAAATGATGTATATAGAATGTAATTCCAATTGAAAATGGATCCCGCCTAAAAAAATAGAATACAAATGAGTTGGGACGGTAAACGTGCACTCTGCTGTCGGCATTCTGGGAACGGGGGTCCCCAGACTTGCCTGCCTGCGGCCTGCGGCGTGGCTCAAGTGGGGGGGGGGGCAGCATGGCCCGTCTTCATCAGCTCATGCTCAAGACCCTCGCGAGGGGCCAAGCCTCGCAGGGCGGATGACCGAAAGCTTCCTCAGAGGCAGCCTCATCAGGAAGGCTCGCGAGGAGGTGGAGAGATCAAGGAAGGGGTACCTCGCGAGGAGCCCGTGACGCAAGCCATGACGATCGAGACCAGGCGGGCGCTGGCCTGCGCAGTGTCCTTGTTTCCCCTTTGGTGCAAAGGGGGAAAGCACAGGCCAAGGCATCGGGCAAAGGTTACCATTCCAGTGCAACGAGACCAAGACCAGCAGAGCGGCAGGACGGAGGTCACCGTGGAGCCCAAGACGACATCATCACTAGTACTTTTGGCAGCCGAAGACCACCTTTGGTCAGGATAACTTGTACTAGATGTTCCCCTTCAAAATGGCCAATTGTTGGCACCCTTCCCGCTCATTATTTGGGGAGAAGCCCAGGGCCTCTATAAATAGAGCTAGCCATCTAGAGAGGAGGGGGGCGACATCTAGAGAGAACAGGGAGAGACATCGATAGACAGAAGGCAGAGACAGAGAGAGGCGACTGAACTCACCCAAGCAGTTCATCGCACCAGCTCAAGAACACTTCTCGCGAGGCTGTGTTCTTCCCTTGTACTATTCATCATCAGCCCCCGAGGCAATCCACCACACCACACACTGGAGTAGGGTATTACACCACAACGGTGGCCCGAACCAGTATAAACCTCGTGTCCCTTGAGTTGTTCGTTGTTTCCAGCTTAGATCACGCGAGGCGATTGGACGTAGATCGGTAGGGGAGAGATCTCCGCGCGCACCCCAGTGTTCGAACCTCAAGGGTCTGCCAGAACCCGAAATCCGACATTTGGCGCGCCAGGCAGGGGTGCGCCGGAATCCTTCTTCCTCCGCATCACGTTCCGTCGCCTCGCCGTTCAGATGTCAAGCGACCCAGCTGCCAACGCCGACCGCTGGGCAGCGTGGCCCGCCCACGCCGTGGCACCAGCCCAGGGCGACCTCAACCTTGTGCCTCAGGCAGCCCACGCTCCGCAGGGCGCTGCGGGGCGCGGGCGACGCGGCCTGACGCCGCCTGCCCTCACACCACGGCAGGTGTGGGCCACAGCAAGGGCCTCAAACCACGCCGCGGCCACAACGCCGTACACCCGACGGGAGCAAGCGAATTCCAGATCCGCGCTCACGGTGGACCGAGAGTTGCTACGGTGCCGACTGCTGGAGGGCGGCCGCGACATGTTGTTGGAGCGAGTAGCCGAGCTCCTGGACGCCGCCACCTCAGGAACACCTCCTTTTTGCGTCCAGCTGCCACCCCAGACCCAAGGCGGGCCGTATGGCGGCATCGCACGCACGCACACAACTTCCAGCGGACTCCAGGGCCCGTTCAGCGTCAACACCTCCGCCGGCACCGGGCAACAAGTCACGCCGGCCTCTTCTCAGGCCAGCAAAGGGGTGCACGCCATGGCCTTCAGCCTCGGCGGACCGCCGCGCCATCGCCCCCAAGACGGCGCTCCAAGCCAGGCTGCATGGCATACGGGGTGCTACGGCGAGGCGCACGAGGCGGTGGCCCCAGAAGCTTATGTGCCCCGCATGGTGGATCAGGGGTGCGCACTGGAAGAAGATCATGGCTCATTCCTCGGGCCAGGCTGGGGCGAGGAGACGCCAGAAGCTGAGCTCTTTCAGGAACCCCAGGAGAGCCTCGACAACCGCACTGGCGGCAGCAACTATCGGGTACCACTCATCCCTCAGGAGCAAGCTTATGCTAACCATGGGTCGCAGGAGATACAGGTCGCCGCAGCAGATGGCTGCCCCAATTCTGCAACCTCATACCCCTCAGGAGGAGGGCGCAGGGGGCTGCAGGAGAGGGGCCGAGATTCGGGTTCGTCCCCGTGGCGGTCGGAGCAAGGCATTCTCAGGAGGTAGGCCCTCTGCCGGGGAGGTGCCCCAGGGCCTGCCCCCGGCAGAGGACCCGTGGTCGTCGGGGGAACCGCTGGCGACCGCTCTACCCCATTGGCGTCGTCCTTGGTTTCCGGTCGCCGTCGATGGCGGCAGAGTGAGGCACAAGGCGGGGCCCTCGTCTGGCGATATGAAGCAAGGCTGGTACCTGTGAAGAAGGCCTAGTGCCTGTGAAGCTTGCCGCCCGTGACACTCTCACGTAATAATGAGTGGGGCTGTACACGCCCCGGAGTCTTCGGAGAGCCGCCCTCGGGCCTCAGGGGCTCCCACCCATGCCCAGTGGCACCACTTAGCTCTGCGCTGGTGAGAAGACGTCGAAGGCTAGACTAGGTGCCGGACATGGCCTTCTTTACCTTTCCTTGTTGACAAAGTTCTTCGATTTGGATTTAAGTTGGATTTGAGCTCGATGCTTGCGTGTGTTTGGGGGAAGGGGTGTTTAGTCTCGTTCGAGCAATCTCTCGCGTTCTGGTTTCGGCTTTGCGTCCAAAGTTAGCGTCAGCTGCCCCCCTCGCGAGCCCCTCGCGAGTCGGGCCGGGCCAGGCACGTTTTACAGATGGGACCGCTGTTGCCGCACCCTTTCCGGAGGTCCTCATCGCGGAATCTACAAGGTAATCAGGCGACACCCGTGGTACGGCGGCCCCCGCAGGCCCGCTCAGGACTCGTCGGGGTCGGAAGGTACACAAGTCAGCTGACTCATCACCAGGCCAGCTACTAAGTTCACACGCAACATTATACTTACTAGGGTACTAATTGCAAACCTTTACATGAGGGGCTTCCCCTCCCAAAATGCTCTTACATTCTTCAGGGCCAAGCCCGAACCTTCTTCGTGCAGGATAAACAGCAGTGACATGCGGTCAATCGGACATATCACTCACCGCGTCTTCTTGGGCATCCTCGGAGGCATCGCTGGCGTCGTTGACATTGCCGCCACCGCCGCCAGCATCTCTGTCAGCGCCAGGCTCATCCACAACACCACCTTCATTGGCGGCCACGACCATGCCGTCATCATCAGACGCAAAGGCCCTGACGAGGGCGTCCACATTGTCCTCCACCCATCGCGCCAGGTCACCCAGGACGGCTATGGGCACGGGTGCGATGGCAGCGTCGAAGTCAAAGTGGGGGTCCCCGTCCTGTAGATAGCTGAAGACGCGGGAGAATGCACGCCCGAGCAAGGCTCGGCTCCTCTCTTTGATAAGCCAACAGGACCTTTCGGAGCGGTTCTCCCGAAGCTTCACCACATCGGTGAAAAACTGGAGGTTGCCGGTGTAGTTGACCTCGTGCGGCTCCTTAGCGGCAGCCTCGCAGATGTTGGCCAAAGCTGCATTGGCCCTTTCTCTGAGCGTTTGAAGAATGGGGACATGCTCACACTCCAGAACCTGCCACCGACGGATCTCGTCCTCATTCGCTGCGCGATGGCCTCGGCGTCATCAACCCTCTGTTGGAGAAGAAGCTGCTCGGCCCGGGAAGAGGACAGCTCCGCCTGTGCTGCGCTGAGGGCGGCTGCGGAGGAGTCTGCACGCCGTGTCGCTTCGGCCAGTTTGGCCCTGAGGGCTACGGTCCTGCCCTCAGCCTCGGCCTTGATCAGCCCCAACCTCGTCTCGTATTCGCGCTCGAAGGCCGAGCAAGCTTCCGCCACGCGGCGATCGACTTCTTCCTGGTCCCGGGCTTTGCGCGCGGCAACATCATCCCCCGCCCGAGCCACCAGGCGCTCCCTCGTATCCAACCGCTCAAGATCAAGGTTGCGCTCGGCGGCCTCCAGCATCAGCGCCTCCTCGCGCTTCAGAAGCTCCGCCCGATCAACAGGGGCCCCCTCCATCGACTCAAGGGCCGCCTGGCGCAGTTCCACTTGCTGCTCCAGGGAGTTGCTCCAGGCTTGGAGCTCCCACGCGCGCTCCTCCGCATCCTTGCGCCGTCGGTCTGCTTCCCGAGCCTCCTTGACTGCCTGGGAGCAGGCCTCCCGCGAAGCTGCCAGCGACACTTCGGCCTTCGCATTGTCGAGATCACGTTGGTGACGCGCGAGGGCGACGACTACCTTTAGTTTGCGCCTCTCCGCAGCAAGGCGCAAACCTTCGGCCTCGAGGCGCGCATCCTTGTCAGCAAGCTCTGCCCCGATCCGGCTCACCACATCCACCACCCTCTGGAGGAACTCTTCACGAAAGGCGCGTCTCTCCCGAGTGCGCCTGAGCACGTCTTCCGCATCACCCTCTTCCACCAGAGCATGCAGAGGGCCCCGAGGCGGCAGGCCCCCTCCCGGCGCGGGGCTGGGGGCTGGCGCCCTAGCCATTGCCGAATGAACCTCTTTGGGAATCCGGCCTGGCGTCGGTCCACCCACAGAGGAGGAGCCAAAGAAAGACTTCATCCATTCACCATCTATGATCAGAGGAGGAACGCGGGGCAAGCCGGATGTGCCCCAGGAGGACTCATGAAGAAAGGACAACGGGCGCGCAGGCTCGAGGTGCCCTATGGAACGGACCACTCCACCAACTGGTCTGGCAGCAGGGGTGCCGCTCGAGCTCGGCGAGCCCAGGGCCAACGGAGAAGGCGAAGCTTGGGGGGTTGGCTCCCGGGCTGGCTCGGCAGGTTTCGCAGGGCAAGGCCTGAAAGGGCCACAATCAGTCGTAGGGATAGCAAAGTAAACAAGCAAGGAAAGAAGAAGACTTACTTGTCCATGGCAAAGTACTTCCTGCGCTTCAACAGGCGGCAAGGGCGGTCGTTGCCACCCAAGGCCTCCTTCCTCTTGCGGAGGGCTTCGAAGTCTACGTGGAATCGACCTAAGCACTCAGCGCAGGGGTCGGCCTCTGGTGCGGAAGAAGCATCAAGATGATCAGCGCAGGAGGAGTCAGCCTGGGGGGCACCGTCAAGCGTCGCCTCACGAGGAATGGCTGGGGGCTCGGGAGCCCCGGCCTCAGGAACCATAGGCCGCGACTCCGCACCTGCCACCGCTCCAGGGCGGGCCTCGGGAGACGCCGCCTTCGAGACTTCTCGCGACGTCGGCACCTCGACATTGGGTGCCTCAACTATCACCGGTTCTCGTCTCCCCGCCCTGTCACCCGAGGAAGGACCGTTGTGGGCGGCAGGGGAAGCAACCGCGGTGGCAGGGTTCTCGCGGGGCCCCGTGAAGCTAGCCGGGCGCAGTCCCCACTCGTCGAAGCTGGGCATCTGCCTCACAAAATCGGCCCTGCCGGAGCAAAGATACAAGAGGACACCGTTACTCCGAAGGCTGCCTGGGGAAGAATCGCCAGTCAAGACCCTGAGCATCGTCCGCAGCACTTCAGGCGCCAAGTCCTCCTCCTGAAGCCGCATGCGGTCTCTATGCCCCGCAAAGTCCCACATCCGGCGAGAGTGGCGCTGAAGAGGAGCAATGCGACATTGGAGGAACTCCTTCACCACCTTGGGTGCTGTCACATTGAGCGCCCTCAAACTCTGGATGCGGCGCTAGACGAAGGCGAGCAGGGGGCTCGCGAGAACCTCATGGTCCCAACCCGCATGAGGAACAGCAGGCGAGGTCGGGTGCGAGAGCAGAGGGTTGGGCACTCCAACGTCCACGTACAGCCACCGCTCTCTGAACCTGGCCTCAGGAGGAGGAAGGCCGAAGTCGATCCCTGAAGCGGCCATCTCTGGCGCGGCTAAGAAGCTCACACACCCTGAGCACTGAGTGGGATCGCTTAGGCGCAAGGAAAAGAAGTGGCGCAGCAGGGCAACGGAAGGAGGAATGCCTATCATTGCCTCGCAAACAAAAGCAAAGACAACTAGAAGAGTAATGGACTCCGACCCGAGGTGCATCATGCGGATCTGATAATGGGAGAGCACCGCATTGAAAAAGGAAGAAAAGGGGGGAACCAAACCCGCCCATAGGGCATCGACGAAGAATCGGACCTCCGTGATGATCCTATCAAGGGAGGCATGGGACGTAGGCTAGACTGTGGTCCTGCCGCACGCGTTGAAGATTGTGGCAAGGGAGGCGCAGACCTTGTTCAAAGCTTCTAGATTGAGTATGATCGACCGGGCAACGGCGGGGGTCACCGCCGAAGGTGTGCGGGGTGAAGGTGCGGGCTTCTTTCCCCTTCCTTTCTTCGTTGGTGCCATGGCGGTGAAGAGGAGGAAGAACTTGAGCCGGATTAGCGGTGGAGGCTGGAGCTCGAAGAAGGAGGAAAGGTAGGAGGCAACCGAGCAGCAGAAAGGAGGAACAACTGTGTGCAACTACGGGTCTGCTTAGCTGAGCGCGTAACAAGGCGTCGTGGGGAAGCACAGACATCCACGACCAATCAATCGCCACGCGGCGCCCAAGGCCGCAGGCTTTTTGGGCACGCGGCGCTTCACGCTTGCCTCTTCGTTCCCTGCTAGGCCAAGCCCGGGTGCGCCTTGGGCCCGGGGGCTACTGTCGGCGTTCTGGGAACGGGGGTCCCCAGACTTGCCTGCCTGCGTCCTGCGGCGTGTCTCAAGTGGGGGGGCCCAGCGCGGCCCATCTTCATCAGCTCAAGCTCAAGACCCTCGCGAGAGGCCAAGCCTCGCGAGGCAGACGACCGGAAGCTTCCTCAGAGGCAGCCTCATCAGGCAGGCTCGCGAGGAGGTAGAGAGATCAAGGCAGGGGTACCTATCGAGGAGCCCGTGACGCAAGCCATGACGATCGAGACCAGACGGGCGCCAGGCGGGCGCTGGCCTGCGCAGTGTCCTTGTTTGCCCTTTGGTGCAAAGGGGGCAAGCACAGGCCAAGGCATCGGGCAAAGGTTACAATTCCGGTGCAACGAGACCAAGACCAGTAGAGCGGCAGGACGGAGGTCACCGTGGAGCCCAAGACGGCGTCATCACCAGTACTTTTGGCAGCCGAAGACCACCTTTGGTCAGTATAACTTGTACTAGATGTTCCCCTTCAAAATGGCCAATTGTTGGCGCCCTTCCTGCTCATTATTTGGGGAGAGGCCCAGGGCCTCTATAAATAGAGCTAGCCATCTAGAGTGGAGGGGGCGACATCTAGAGAGAACAGGGAGAGACATCGATAGACAGAAGGCAGAGACAGAGAGAGGCGACTGAACTCACCCAAGCAGTTCATCGCACCAGCTCAAGAACACCACTCGCGAGGCTGTTCTTCCCTTGTACTGTTCACCATCAGCTCCTGAGGCAATCCACCACACCACACACTGGAGTAGGGTATTACACCACAACGGTGGCCCGAACCAGTATAAACCTCGTGTCCCTTGTGTTGTTCATTGTTTCCAGCTTAGATCACGCGAGGAGATTGGACGTAGATCGGTAGGGGAGAGATCTCCACGCGCACCCCAGTGTTCGAACCTCAAGGGTCTGCCGGAACCCGAAGTCTGACATTTGGCGCGCCAGGTAGGGGTGCACCGGAATCCTTCTTCCTCCGCACCACGTTCCGTCGCCTCGCCGTTCAGATGTCAAGCGACCCAGCTACCAACGCCGACCGCTGGGAAGCGTGGCCCGCCCACGCCGTGGAACCAGCACAGGGCGACCTCAACCTTGCGCCTCAGGCAGCCCGCGCTCCGCAGGGCGCTGCGGGGCGCGAGCGACGCGGCCTGACGCCGCCTGCCCTCACACCACGGCAGGTGCGGGCCGCAGCAAGGGCCTCAAACCACACCACGGCCACAGCGCCGTACACTCGATGGGAGCAAGCGAATTCCAGAGCCGCGCTCATGGTGGCCCGAGAGCTGCTACGGTGCGGACTGCTGGAGGGCGGCCACGACGTGTTGTTGGAGCGAGTAGCCGAGCTCCTGGACGCCGCTGCCTCAGGAACACCTCCTTTCTGCGTCCAGCTGCCACCCCAGACCCAAGGCGGGCCGTATGGCGGCATCACGTGCACGCATGCAACTTCCAGCAGACTCCAGGGCCCGTTCAGCATCAACACCTCCGCCGGCACCGGGCAACAAGTCACGCCGGCCTCTTCTCAGGCCAGCGAAGGGGTGCACGCCGCGGCCTTCGGCCTCGGCGGACCGCCGCACCATCACCCCCAAGATGGCGCTCCAAGCCAGGTTGCGTGGCATACGGGGTGCTATGGCGAGGCACACAGGGCGGTGGCCCCAGAAGCTTATGTGCCCCGCATGGTGGATCAGGGGTGCGCACTGGAAGAAGATCATGGCTCATTCCTCGGGCCAGGCTGGGGCGAGGAGATGCCAGAAGCTGAGCTCTTTCAGGAACCCCAGGAGAGCCTCGACAACCGCACCGGCGGCGGCAACTATCGGGTACTACTCATCCCTCAAGAGCAAGCTTATGCTAACCATGGGTCGTAGGAGATACAGGTCGCCGCAGAAGGTGGCTGCCCCAATTCTGCAGCCTCATACCCCTCAGGAGGAGGGCGCAGGGGGCTGCAGGAGAGGGGCCGAGATTCGGGTTCGTCCCTGCGGCGGTCGGAGCAAGGTGTTCTCAGGAGGTAGGCCCTCTGCCGGGGAGGTGCCCCAGGGCCTGCCCCCGGCAGAGGACCCGTGGTCGTCGGGGGAACCGCTGGCGACCACTCTGCCCCATTGGCATCGTCCTTGGTTTCCGGTCGCCTTCGATGGCGGCAGAGTGAGGCGCAAGGCGGGGCCCTCGTCTGGCGATATGAAGCAAGGCTGGTACCTGTGAAGAAGGCCCAGTGCCTGTGAAGATCGCCGCCCGTGACACTATCACGTAATAATGAGTGGGGCTGTACATGCCCCGGAGTCTCAGGAGATCCGCCCTCGGGCCTCGGGGGCTCCCGCCCACGCCCAGTGGCAGCACTTACCTCTGCGCTGGTGAGAAGATGTCGAAGACTAGACTAGGTGCCAGACGCGGCCTTTTTTTGCCTTTCCTTGTTGACAAAGTTCTTTGATTTGGATTTAAGTTGGATTTGAGCTCAATGCTTGCGTGTGTTTGGGGGAAGGGGTGTTTAGTCTCGTTCGAGCAATCTCTCGCGTTCTGGTTTCGGCTTTGCGTCCAAAGTTAGCGTCAGCTGCCCCCCCTCGCGAGCCCCTCGCGAGCCAGGCCGGGCCGGGCCAGGCACGTTTTACAGACGGGACCGCTATTGCCGCACCCTTTCCGGAGGTCCTCATTGCGGAATCTACAAGTTAATTAGGCGACACCCGAGGTACGGCGGCCCCCACAGGCCCGCTCAGGACTCGTCGGGGTCGGAAGGTACACAAGTCAGCTGACTCATCACCAGGCCAGCTGCTAAGTTCACACGCAACGTTATACTTACTAGGGTACTAATTGCAAACCTTTACATGAGGGGCGTCCCCTCCCAAAATGCTCTTACATTCTTCAGGGCCAAGCCCGAACCTTCTTCGCGCAGGATAAACTGCAGTGACATGCGGTCAGTCGGACATATCACTCACCACGTCTTCTTGGGCATCCTCGGAGGCATCGCTGGCGTCGTTGACATTGCCGCCGCCGCCAACATCTCTGTTAGCGCCAGGCTCGTCCACAACACCACCTTCATTGGCGGCCATGACCACGCCATCATCATCAGACGCAAAGGCCCTGACGAGGGCGTCCACAATGTCCTCCAGCCATCGCGCTAGGTCACCCTGGACGGCTATGGGCACGGGTGCGATGGCAGCGTCGAAGTCAAAGTGGGGGTCCCCGTCCTGTAGATAGCTGAAGACGCGGGAGAATGCATGCCCGAGCAAGGCTCGACTCCTCTCTTCGACAAGCCAACATGACCTTTCGGAGCGGTTCTCCCGAAGCATCACCAGATCGGTGAAAAACTGGAGGTTGCCGGCGTAGTTGACCTCGTGCGGCTCCTTAGCGGCAGCCTCGCAGATGTTGGCCAAAGCTGCGTTGGCCCTTTCTCTAAGCGTTTGAAGAATGGGGGCATGCTCACGCTCCAGAACCTGCCGCCGACGGATCTCGTCCTCATTCCGCTGCGCGATGGCCTCGGCGTCATCAACTCTCTGTTGGAGAAGAAGCTGCTCGGCCCGGGAAGAGGACAGCTCCGCCTGTGCTGCGCTGAGGGTGGCTTCGGAGGAGTCCGCACGCCGCGTCACTTCGGCTAGTTTGGCCTTGAGGGCTGCAGTCCTGCCCTCAGCCTCGGCCTTGATCAGCCCCAACCTCGTGTTATATTCGCGCTCGAAGGCCGAGCGAGCTTTCGCCACGCGGCGATCGACTTCTTCCTGGGCCCGGGCTTCGCGCGCGGCAACGTCATCCTCCGCCGAGCGACCAGGCGCTCCCTCGTCTCCAACCGCTCAAGATCAAGGTTGCGCTCAGCGGCCTCCAGCATCAGCGCCTCCTCGCGCTTCAGAAGCTCCGCCCGATCAACAGGGCCCCCCTCCATCGACTCAAGGGCCGCCTGGCGCAGTTCCACTTACTGCTCCAGGGAGTTGCTCCAGGCTTGGAGCTCCCACGCGCGCTCCTTCGCATCCTTGCACCGTCGGTCTGCTTCACGAGCCTCCTCGACGGCCTGGGAGCAGGCCTCCCGCGAAGCTGCCATTGACGCTTCGACCTTCGCATTGTCGAGATCACGTTGGTGACGCGCGAGGGCGACATCTACCTTTAGTTTGCGCCTCTCCTCAGCAAGGCGCAAACCTTCGGCCTCGAGGCGCGCATCCTCGTCAGCAAGCTCTTCCCCGATCTGGCTCACCGCATCCGCCGCCCTCTGGAGGAACTCTTCGCGAAGGGCGCGTCGCTCCCGAGCGCGCCTGAGCACGTCTTCCACATCACCCTCTTCCACCAGAGCATGTGGAGGGCCCCGAGGCGGCAGGCCCCCTCCCGGCACGGGGCTGGGGGTTGGCGCCCTAGCCATCACCGAACGGACCTCTCTGGGAATCCGGCCTGGCGTCGGTCCACCCACGGAGGAGGAGCCAAAGATAGACTTCAGCCATTCACCATCTATGATCAGAGGAGGAATGTAGGGCAAGCCGGATGTGCCCCAGGAGGACTCATGAAGAAAGGACAGTGGGCGCGCAGGCTCGAGGTGCCCTATGGAACGGACCACTCCACCAACTGGTCTGGCAGTAGGGGTGCCGCTCGAGCTCGGCGAGCCCAGGGCCAACGGAGAAGACGAAGCTTGGGGGGATGGCTCCCGGGCTGGCTCGGCGGGTTTCGCAGGGTAGGGCCTGAGAGGGCCACAATCAGTCGCAGTGATAGCAAAGTAAACAAGCAAGGAAAGAAGAAGACTTACTCGTCCATGACGAAGTACTTCCTGCGCTTCAACAGGCGGCAAGGGCGGTCGTTGCCACCCAAGGCCTGCTTCCTGTTGCGGAGGGCCTCGAAGTCTACGCGGAACCAACCTAAGCGCTCGGCGCAGGGGTCGGCCTCTGGTGCGGAAGAAGCGTCAAGATGATCAGCACTAGAGGAGTCAGCCTGGGGGGCGCCGTCAGGCGTCGCCTCACGAGGAACGACTGGGGGCTCGGGAGCCACGGCCTTAGGAACCATAGGCCGCGACTCCGCACCTGCCGCCACTCCAGGGCGGGCCTCGGGAGACGCCGCCTTCGAGACTTCTCGCGGCGTCGGCACCTCGACATCGGGCGCCTCAACTCTCGCCGGTTTCGTCTCCCCGCCCTGTCCCCCGAGGAAGGACTGCTGTGGGCGGCAGGGGAAGCAACCACGGCAGCAGGGTTCTCGCGGGGCCCCGTGAAGCCAGCCAGGCGCAGTCCCCACTCATCGAAGCTGGGCATCTGCCTCACAAAATCGGCTGCCGGAGCAAATATACAAGAGGACACCGTTACTCCGAAGGCTGCCTGGGGAAGGATCGCCAGTCAAGACCCTGAGCATCGTCCGCAGCACTTCAGGCACCAAGTCCTCCTCCTGAAGCCGCATGCTGTCTCTATGCCCCGCAAAGTCCCACATCCGGCGAGAGTGGCATTGAAGAGGAGCAATGCGACATTGGAGGAACTCCTTCACCACCTTGGGTGCTGTCACATTGAGCGCCCTCAAACTCTAGAAGCGGTGCCAGATGAAGGGAGCCGGGGGCTCGCGAGCATCTCATGGTCCCAACCTGCGTGAGGAACAGCAGGCGAGGTCGGGTGCGAGAGCAGAGGGTTGGGCACTCCAACGTCCACGTACAGCCACCGCTGTCTGAACCTGGCCTCAGGAGGAGGAAGGCCGAAGTCGATCCCTGAAGCGGCCATCTCTGGCGCGGCTAAGAAGCTCACACACCCTGAGCACTGAGTGGGATCGCTCAGGCGCAAGGAAAAGAAGTGGCGCAGTAGGGCAACGGAAGGAGGAATGCCTATCATCGCCTCGCAAACAAAAGCAAAGACAGCTAGAAGAGTAATGGACTCCGGCCCGAGGTGCATCATGCGGATCTGTTAATGGGAGAGCACCGCATTGAAAAAGGCAGAAAAGGGGGGAACCAGACCCGCCCATAGGGCATCGGTGAAGAATCGGACCTCCGTGACGATCCTATCAAGGGAGGCATGGGACACAGGCCAGACTGTGGTCCTGCCGCACTCGTTGAAGATAGTGGCAAGGGCGGAGCGGACCTTGTTCAAAGGTTGTGGATTGAGTATGATCTACCGGGCAACGGCGGGGGTCGCCTCCGAAGGTGTGCGGGGCGAAGGCGTAGGCTTCTTTCCCTTTCCTTTCTTCGTCGGCGCCATGGCGGTGAAGAGGAGGAAGAACTCGAGCCGGATTGGCGGCGGAGGCTGGAGCTCGAAGAAGGAGGAAAGGTAGGAGGCAAGCGAGCAGCAGAAAGGAGGAACAACTGTGTGCAACTATGGGTCCGCTTAGTGCGGCGCGTAACAAGGCGTCGTGGGGAAGCGCAGACGTCCACGACCATTCAATCGCCACGCGGCGCCCGAGGCCGCAGGCTTTTTGGGCACGCGGTGCTTCCCGCTTTCCTCTTCGCTCCCTGCTAGGCCAAGCCCGGGCGCGCCTTGGGCCCGGGGGCTACTGTCGGCGTTCTGGGAACGGGGGTCCCCAGACTTGCCTGCCTACGGCCTGCGGTGTGGCTCAAGTGGGGGGGGGGGGGTCGGCCCAGCGCGGCCCATCTTCATCAGCTCAAGTTCAAGACCCTCGCGAGGGGCAAGGCTCGCAGGGCGGACGACCGGAATCTTCCTCAGAGGCAGCCTCATCAGGCAGGCTCGCGAGGAGGCGGAGAGATCAAGGCAGGGGTACCTCGCAAGGAGCCCGTGACGCAAGCCATGACGATCGAGACCAGGCGGGCGCCGGCCTGCACAGTGTCCTTGTTTCCCCTTTGGTGCAAAGGGGGCAAGCACAGGCCAAGGCATCGGCCAAAGGTTACCATTCTAGTGCAACGAGACCAAGACCAGCAGAGCGGTAGGACGGAGGTCATCGTGGAGCCCAAGACGACATCATCACCAGTACTTTTGGCAGCCGAAGACCACCTTTGGTCAGCATAACTTGTACTCGATGTTCCCCTTCAAAATGGCCAATTGTTGGCGCCCTTCCTGCTCATTATTTTTGGAGGGCCCAGGGCCTCTATAAATAGAGCTAGCCATCTAGAGAGGAGGGGGGCGACATCTAGAGAGAACAGGGAGAGACATCCATAGACAGAAGGCAGAGACACAGAGAGGCGACTGAACTCACCCAAGCAGTTCATCGCACTAGCTCAAGAACACCACTCGCGAGGCTATTCTTCCCTTGTACTGTTCACCATCAGCTCCTGAGGCAATCCACCACACCACACACTGGAGTAGGGTATTACACCACAACGGTGGCCCGAACCAGTATAAACCTCGTGTCCCTTGTGTTGTTCGTTGTTTCCAGCTTAGATCATGCGAGGAGATTGGACGTAGATCGGTAGGGGAGAGATCTCCGTGCGCACCCCAGTGTTCGAACCTCAAGGGTCTGCCGGAACCCAAAATCCGACATCTGCAAAATTTGAACGAAGCGGGGAAAGTCGCAATAACCGCCCGAAACCAAAATCTGCGAGATGGAAATCACTACTGCCTATCCCTGCCACGCAAAGCCTATATGCCGGATTTCTATAGGTTTCGATAGGGGTAGGTTTGTAATTTCACCCAAACGTGACGTAACCGCCTCTCACCCGGATTCATACACAGTGGGCGCCAAAACACAGTGTGTCCTCGGACGAAATCGACTCCCTCCCCGATTCATATTCATACACGGTGGGCGCCAAAAACAAACTCTCATCGACAAATATTCGGTGTATGCGAGATTACCATCCTATCCCCAACTGACTAGTGTTGCTGTGATGTAGTAGACTTTGAAACGGGGGCTAAGTTTGTAAATTTCCTCCACCATGCCGGAGCTGATACCCCGATGCTGCCGTCCATTACAAGAGATCAACCTCTCTCATCCATGGCTTCGAAACGGGATCCTTGCGTCCCGTCTTCTCGCTTCATCCCCGCCGTCGTCCACCTTGCCAGCGTCGCTCCTATGACCGTCTCGTCCACCGCGCCCCGCCGCCACCGTCTACCCTCCTAGATCTGCTTCCACGCCGCTGACAGCCATCGCTACCGCAGCACTGTCAAATTCTCAGCAGATGCGTACACGGCGCCGCACCAGAGGCGGTACTCTTTCGTATCTGCTCAACTTATTTATCGCAACAAGAAAATAGATCGCCACTGCTTTACTCTGATTTCTTGTCTTGGTTGCGAAGTTGCCTTTGTCCGGTTTGCACCTTCAGATCTGCCATGGCATGCTCAACACCATACTCGCAATGCTTATGGTTTCCCCCTTTTATATTCCACACTAGTTAAATCACAGTAGACTAAATTTCAAAATTGGGTCAGTCGATTTTTTAGATCTCGCCGGAGTTCGCCGGTGCGATCGAAGGGGCTCGGGTGGTTGTGGGGCCTCGCCGAACAAAGAAAACTCGATGCGGGTGGGGGTTGGGGTGGGGGTGGGGGTGGCGGAGGAACACAGGTGGTGGGGGCCGGTGGTCCGGCCGTCGGCCCGTGCGGTGTTCTGTATGGGAAGAATCAGAGACGAGGAAGAAGAAGGGTTAGGAGACGTAGGATCTTCATCCAACCACTTGAAATGGTCGAGAGATAGCTAGGAGTTGCATTCTTAATGCGCTCTGGTTCATCATGTGTGGGCACTGCGCAACCAACATTTTATTATCCAAAATCTGCTTGCTCTTCTTTACCATGTTCATCTTCCGTTCTTCTTTAATATGTACTCTCTCCGTTCCTAAATACAAGTCTTTGTATAGATTCCACCATGGACTACATATGGAGCAAAATGAGTGAATCTACACTCTAAAATGTACCTGAATACTTCTATATGTGATCCATAGTGGAAATCTCTACCAAGACTTATATTTTGGAACGGAGGGAGTATGATAGTAGTACAGTATGTTCCTTGTACTAAAGATGAGCAGGGACATTTGCAGTGTAGAGGTCTATACTGTCAGTTGTGATGGATACTTTGAGCCTCTTTGATTCGTAGGATCTTGTAAACATAGGAATAGGATTTGTAGTGGCCTGCCCACTTGAATCCTATAAGAATAGCAAGGAAATGCGGGGAGCTGTGTCGCCTTTGAGAGTCATTGATATTAACAGTAACGCACCTTCACTTGAAGAGAGCTGGTATCCGAAGCCTTTCTAGCCGTACCGGCAATACTAGCACATATATACCAGCAAGTTCCACTTTGCTGATTTTACTCTGATGCTTAAGGTTTTCCCGTTATATCTACACTATGATCTGTGTAGCTGCTTTGTGTCGCACTAGCAGCAGTCCACTCTTGAAGCTAAACACTGCAATGACTTACAAAATTGGCACCAAGGCATTGAGTGCCATTCTGGATGCAATGAAACTCATATGCTCCCCACCTGTTGATTCTTGTTCAGAATATGATCCTAATGACTATTCTAACCTCAAGGAGTCAAAGGCAGATGGCCTGTCCTGTTCACCCATCAAGGTGCCTGTTCTAATTTGGCAATGGTTTATTGATTGCGGGTATCTTGCATATGTTGTCTTGCATTTCTTCTACTTTTTTGCACTGCCATCTGCTTAGTTTACTCATCATATATGTCGAGATGCCATGCCCATCCATTATCAATACATATTCCATCTGTCATCATACCATGTTTTTCCACTCAAATGTTGTTCTTCTGCATCAGACATCAAAAATGAAGAGGGTGATTGCCGAACCTGAAGGAGCACCAGCAAAGTCCTTGAAAAACGTGGTGGTGCCGGAGAAATCAGACAGCACCCCACTTATATTGGCTGTACAACCAGTGACACAAAACGTAGGACCGACTCCAGCAGACTGTACCCATACTTCACTAGCCACACCACTATCCCCACCACACAGGACCTGCACTCCAGCAAAAGGTATACCGATTTCATTTGCCATAGCACCAACTGTACCACAGAAAAATCCCACTCCAGCAAAAAGTACAGCAAGTCCACCGGCCGAAGACCTATCCCAACTGCAGATACGGCCAATTCCTGCAGATTGGAACCCCATTCCATTTATTCCCAGTTTAAAAGACAATGCTTTCAATGTTGTTAGGGACCACGTGCATATATTCCCATCATGGGAAGATTATTGTGAAGACAAACACCATTTTCACATCTTCCTGTCCAACTTACGTGTAAGTGCTATTATTCATGGCTATTATTTTCCTATTTTCTGCTGATTGAACACATCAATGATTTACATTACATTGTTGTAACTAGGAGAGGGTTAATCTGGATAGTCATGACGAGCAAAGCTTGCTTGTGCTTTTCAAGGAAGCATTGCAGCAGTATCGGTGTTACCTGAGGAAATCACACTTTGATGGAAAGTCTATAAACGAATTTCCGGTGAAGTCTCCTGTGCTAAATTTAGAAGACATTGAATGGAAAAACCTTGTTATGCACTGGTCTCATTCCCAGGATGAGGTACTGTCTATGAAATCACATGACAATTTGAACTTCTACTTTTCCGCATGTGCCTTACAAATCTTTTTTGCAGGAAATCTGCTTCAAGAAGAATTCCGGTTTGACAAGAACGACAGGATATCGCAAATATGCTGCCCGCTGCTTTGCTCTTGTTAGTACCTGTTCTCCTGTATCACTGTACTTGCATACATACCTGGTTCATTATGTGACAGCAGTATGCATGATAGCTTGCTTATCAATTGTTCGCTCCAAATTATCTGATCTGTATGAATGGTTACATTAGTGCAGAATATATCCAATGCCAATGTTTTTTTAGCTCTGCATTGTTCTTGTAAGTACATGCTGTCCTTTATCAGTGTACTTATAATGACAGGTAGTTGTTCATGTACCATCACTCTGCAGCTTATTTTCATTTGCCCTCCATTTTCTACACATCAGATCTATATTTACTCTTACCTTAAGGTTGGTACTGAAGAAGTTTAGCTGTGCATTGCTCTTGGTTGTACCTTTTGCCTGTATCGCCGGACTTACATTTATAGCTACTTGGTTATGTAGCATCACTCTTCATCTTATCTTAAATATTCTCCATTTTTTCGTATATTATCACATCTATATTTACTCTTAACAAAATGTAGAATAAAGGCAATGCTTTTGAAGAAGATTCTGTGGTAAACTTCTTGAATTGCCCCCCCCATCAGCATGGACAAGGCCTTTATAGATCCCGTCTTCACCAATAATGTAAGTTTGTCCATCTCAAGCCTTCAAACTTTGTTGTATATATTTGGTTAGGCATGACTGCAACAGCTGTTTATTTTTGGTGTTTGCATCAAATTGCTTGTTTAAAGTTTATTATATGTAGTTCATAAACAAAAGTTCGTCCTTTCTCAATTTAAGTTTTCAGTTGTACAACCAAGTTCCTTCTTCATACCATGTAAATTAAACTATACAGAGCAAGTGATCTTCTTTTGCACTGCATGTATGCTTCTGTTCTTCATCTGTAATCCAGTGGTGTGGTGAACCTACCCACTACAGCACAATGTCATATTCTGCAATGTCTTAACTATGAAAAATGTCATATCATTCTACTATTATTTAAACCGTCTCTTTATTTGCCAATCTGAAATGGTATAAATTGACAACACACTAACCATTGATACTTATAAGTTCTTGATCTGTAATCCAGTGGTGTCGTGAAGCTGCCAACTCCTTCACAATGTCATTTCCTGCCATGTCTTGACCTGAACAATACCATATTGTGTTAATGCAAATTTAAACTGTGTCACTTTATTCGTCAGTAAGAAATGTGATGAATTGTCAGCAGTGATACTTTTATGGGCAAAACCTGTCATCTGTCTGCTTGTTTATCTTTCAGAGTGAGGAAGATATAAGTGTTGAACAAGCATAGTCTCATCATCTTGCTCAGCTACTTGCGTTGTAGCTCCCCAGCAGGGCTAACCTTTCTTGAACTCTATTGAAGTGCTGTCGGTTTTGTATATTATTTTGTCGGCGTGTTTATTTGCACTGGTGGCGATCTTTGATGCCCAGTGTATGTAATCTGCTGTCTGCTTGTGCTTTATTATCATAGTGGCGAACTTTGATGCCCAGTGGATGTAATATGTCGTAATTTATTTATTGTATAGTATAGGTTTTTTCTTATTCACGATGCTGCAGTTATTTTACTGTATATATATATATCCTGTCTTCGTAGTAAACCGGCCAAACCATAAAATTACGGTACATAATCGGGCCGTCATGCAATCATGATGTAGGTTGGGCCTGAAACGTGCCGATCAGCTCACGGGCTGGCAGCAGCCCGAAATGAACCCCGACCCATGATTGTGCGAATCAAATCACGGGCTTTTAACATGCCAAAAAATTGTCTCGGTCCTTGTTTGGCCCAATCAGATATCGGCTGCGAGCAGGCCGGATGCAAACCGGGCTGTAGTTAGGCCCAACTATATGACGGGCTTTTAACAGGCTGAAATTAATATAGGGCCGAACTGTTAAACGGGCCCTTAACAGGCCAAAACTAATATCAGGCCGAATTACTAAGTGGGCCTTTAGCATGTGGGCCCAAAAGCATAGTGTCCAGTTGATGGGCCGAATCTGATATGGGCCATAATTAGGCCCAAAACCTCTTAAAGGGCCTGAACTGATCTGGGCCGTAATTTGGCCCAGAACGTGGTAGGCTTTTAACGGGCCGGATCTCATATGGACCACTATTAGGCTCGGAGCGTGGTAGGCCATTAATAGACCGTATCAAATATGGGCCGACATTTGGCCCAAAACATGGCAGCCAGTTAACGGGCCGGCCTAATAGGGTCCTCAAAATCTTGTGGGCCTACAGCTGGGCCGGCCCATTATGATCCGCATGAATTTTGTGGGCCTTTACCTGGGCCAGCCCATTTTGGCACACAAAAATCTTGTGGGCCTTTACCTGGGCCGGCCCATTATGGCCCGCGAAATCTTGTGGGCCTTTAGCTGGGCCATCCCATTATGGTCTGCAAAATCTCGTGGGCCTTTAGCTGGGCCGGCCCATTATGGTCCGCAAAATCTTGTGGGCCTTTAGGTGGGCCGGCCCATTTAAACTTGTTGGGCCGTGCCACGTGTCGATGTATCATAGGCGCCTTCTGTCCAGTGAGTGGATGACATCTGTCCCGACGATGAGCCGACACGTGTTTCCTCTAACCAATGATGATTTTACACGTGGAAAATCCCCATTGGTCGGGGCTGTTAACGGGTTATCGGATCCAAAACCTGACCCGATAGCTTAACGGCGTTCCGTTACGGTGGATGCCACGTGTCAGTCACCCTTGACGAAAGCACTTCCGTGACGCGCGATTTATCATCATGGAAGTGGACACTTCCGTGATGATAATTTTGGTAATGTCATGGAACACTTCTACGACAGCACAGGTATGACTATCTTGATTCTATCATAAATTTGTCATGGATGTACATGCATGACAAAAAAGCGACCTACTGTGACAAACAAGTATCATCACGGAAGTGTATTTTTTTGTAGTGCTCATAGTTCAAGAGTACTCTAAACGTGAACGCTTGTGTTTCAAAATTTCGAACGAAGCGCCAAAAGAGCCTCTACTCGCCCAAAACCGCGTGAGACCAATGTTTGGTAGTACAAGGAAATTACTTTTCTAATAACTCCGACCCGTGAAACCTACCGGCCCGACGTCCAAAGGTCTAAACCGGGGTAGGTTTGTAGCTTCATCTAGACGCCACGCAACCGCATCCAAAAAACATTCATACACAATGGCCGCCTAAGCACACATGCGCGCGGCCAAAATCGCTCCCGCCCACTATTTGGGACACCTGGGATTACCATCCTACCCCCGACCCGCAGTAGGTCCGAAATTTAAGAGGGGGGCAAAGTTTGTACTTTCCCCAAATTTCAAACAAGCCCGTCCCATCTTCTGTTCAAAAAATCCAAAAACAAGCGCGTCCCAGACCGAAACATGGTTCCCCCCACCCGTCCGATTCCCCATTCGTACTCCGTGGGCGCCAAAACTACCTCTCCACCAGCCGCGAAACCCCGGCGTCCTCCATCCGCCACCCCATCCAACCCATCAACCGCCGCCCTCCTCCATCACGCCGGAGCCGATACCCCGACGTCGTCGTTCACCGCAACCTCAACCGCAACGCCCTCCACGGCTAGTAGTTGAAGCCGAGGCCGAGCCGTCCGTACCCGAGCTAGTTCAACCACGCCGTCCTGCGCCTCACCGCTGCCGCTCCAACTTCGCCACCCTCCACCGCACCGGAGCTGTTCCTGCTACGCCGTCCTTCGCCACCTCGGATCTGCTTCCCCTTCGTCGACATACGGCCACGGCAATACAGTCAACAATTTGGCCATGGGTTCGTCCAAGCCTGCACCCTCCAGAACATCAGTTTCCCCGGTAAAAAGAAGAAAATCGGCGCGACTTGTGGAGGTGACCACACCGGCAACCGAAAAAGGTACTCCTCTTCCCTTATTCGTGCAAATCTTACGTCTCTGCTTGCACGGTATTCATCCCACAGAAGACACTAGTTGACCGCTTCTTCTTGATACGAGATGTTCCTAGTAACTCACGATGCACAAGGTTTCTCCTCATATACTATTTCACCTTAGCTAGAGGTCCGTCGCCCCCCTGAATTTCAATTTCTGGCCACTTTATTCCCAATTAACGGAAGCATTCCCCGGCGTAACAGGCGCTAGTACGCCTATTACACCGGGGAAGCAGTGCCTTGGTGTTTATCTTAGGGGCGTGTGCGGCCTATAGCTACTGGCGCTCGATCTGGAGGTCGGCCGGGATTAAAGGGATGGCCTGGGGGCGCTGCCAAGCACGGAAGTGGTGTGAGGTCGATGGGAGGGCGGGGCGGCGGAGGCAGGGGTCTGGGCCGGTGGTCGCTGGCGGTTCGAGAAAGATCGTCAACAGTGACTGACGGAAGGTAGACGAAGGCCATCTGCCCGTTCCTTATAGATCGGACGGTTCATTAAAAAAATCGACTGACCTATTTATTTTCAGTCGACTGTTATCTTAGATATGACCACATGTGGTGGTGTGCTGGAGGAGTACCTGCATTTCCTGTGCTCATATATTACAAAATCATACACAATAGAATCTAATTTTGTTTGCCATGCAATGTTGTAGAGCTATCATATGTCTCCTATCATTTATTTTTCAGCCACCTGCTATCTGCTACTTTTATAGTGCACTAGTTCTGCACACACTTCACCCTTACTCTCACTGTTGTGTTTTTATGCAAGGGTATTTCAGACTCTGCTGCCATGAGAGAAGCCAAAAAGAAAAGAGAGAAGTCGCTCCAGTTTGGTGTGCGGCTATGCAAGACACGTTTCAACGCTTTAAAGGGTGTAGTGTCAGCAGATGGAGACGGGGAATGTAGCTCTGGAGTTGATGACCTCGCTCGCAATGAACCACCATCCCAGGTGCTTGCTTTAACTTCGTGGTGTCATATGTGGTCATGTTCCATATGGTGTCTAGCTTGTATTCGAAAGGCCGAAGTCGGTAAGATAAGGAAAGATATTTTTTACATGAACCACCATCCCATGAGCACCAGAAGACAAATAGCTAGTTAGGGCACTGGCCGAGCCAGTGACAAGCCCAGCAAAGATAGGCATCACCTGGAAGCCAACTAAAAAGCTGCGATGGTGGCGAAGTAGCCCGCCTCCCACCAGGCTCTCAGGTCCTAGATGATCATTCTCACCACTCCAGCCGGATGTCTAGCTTGTATTTCTTCCAATTTGGTTAAATTCATACTAGTACATCTGTGTATTAACCATGTTCTTACATCAAACTAATGTTCTTGTGTATCCCTCATCAATCACTTATGACGAGGCAGGCAGGCAAGGGGACTACTCCTCATTTAAAGAATGCAGCGTCAGCCTCCCGACATGATTCTCAAGAAACAGAAATGCTAGATGAAGATAGTGAACGTAGCTCTGTAGTTGATTACAGCATTTCCCCTACACTAGCATCGCAGGTGCTTGCTCTAACTTGGCAGCGTGATATGTGGTTGCATGTTGCATATGGTGTCTAGATTGTAATTCTTCCAATCTGGTTAAACTGCATGTGCTAGTCTGCTTAGCTTATACATTATACCTGTTAATGTGACATGCCTTCCTGTATTTAGTACATAGTACATCTGTCTATTAAGCATGTCCTTACATAAAACTATTTTTTTGTATCCCGCATCAATCAATATGACGAGACACCTTTAGTATATGCAGTGCGATATTAGTTGCATCTTTCATATGATTTATAGCATGCACTGCTTCTAATTTGTTGAAATTCCATTTATGATGGGATGCTTTTAACTTGGCAGGGTCATATTGGTTGCATCTTTCATGTGGTGTCTAGCTTGCATTGCTTCTTATTTGCTGGAATGGTTTCTGCTTAGTTTACACAAACAGTTGTGGACATGCCATGCCATCCTGTTTTTCGTACATATTCCATCCTGGTATCATGTGTTTGCCTTACATCAAAGTAGTGATTGTCAGTATCATGCATGAATGAGTTCTGAAGAGAGAATTTTATTGCTTTTTCTTGTCGGTTTTACTTGACAATTCAAAATCAATAAAGCGGAAGGAAGTTAGCAAGGCAGCGGATAAAGGTGCTCCTTCCGAACGGAGGGCCTCTACAGTTTCTACTCCTCCACACCCCCAAGATGATTTCCAAGACAACACATGCATAGACACTCAACAAAGCTGTGTTTATGATGAGCATGTCTCCCCTAGTGCAGCATCACCGGTGCTCCCTCTAACTTCACACTTTTATATTTGGTTGCATGTTATGTGTGATGTCTAGCTTGTATTGCTTCTAATTTTGTTGAATTCCATCTGCATCTTTACACATTATACTTGAATAAGACACGTGTTCCTATTTCTAGAACATACAATATCTTTCTATCACACCATGTTCTTACATCAAATTACTACTGTTGTGTAACCTGCAACAATCACTTATCATAAGACACGTTTGACTTCGGAGTGTGATATAGGTTACATCTCACATTCTTTTCTAGTTCGTATTACTAATTTGTTGAAATGGCACTTATGATGAGACAGTTTTAACTTGGTAGAGTGATATTCATTGCATCTTTCATATGGTGTCTAGCTTTCATTGCTTCTAATTTGTTGAAATGCCTTCTCCTTAGTTTACACATCATAAGCTGTGAATATGCAATGCTGTGAATATGCAATGGCACTAATGACAAGAGACCTCTAACATGGTAGTGTGATGTTGTTTGCATCTTGCATATGATTTATTTCTTGTTCTGCTTCACATTTGTTTAAACACCATTTATGATGAGACACTATTAACTTGGCAGAGCGATATTTGTAGCATCTTTCATATGGTGTCTACCTTCCATTGCATTGCTTCTAATTTGGTGAAATGTCTTCTTCTTAGAGTTCTGGTTATCTCTTCCGTCCTATTTTTCATACATATAACATCCTCCTATCATGTGGTTGTCTAACATCAAAGTTCAGTTCTTCTGCATCTCGCATCAATTTGTTTTGAAGAACTAAATTGTTATTCATTTTTCTTGTCGGCTTGACTTAACATGGCACAAAGAAAGAGGCAGAAACACAAAATGGCAGGGAATGAGAAGCGGATGAATCCTGCAGATTCTGCTGGTACTGATGGTGCAATAGAAGGTCAAAGTCCAGCAGAAAATTCTACAAACACGGCATCCCATGCTACACGAGTTGCAAAAAAAGACAAACAGAAACAAATAGCTGCCACCAAACAAGCAGAGACAGCCCTAGTTCTTGCAACACCTACCATAGTACTACCAGCTGCATGACGTACTCGTGCGTTAGCTCAGCTAGCAGCACGTTCCCAAGCTCCCTTGCCACCTAACACTACTTCCCAAGCACTCTTGACACAAGACGAGTTGGCAATATCAGATGAACCTTGTGAGCTTCAACAGCAAGAAGGTAGTTGCTGGAGTGAAGTTACAGTTGCATGCTTCTTTATATGTAGTCTCACAGTTTGATGTACACTAACACTTCCTATGTTTGTTGTTGGACTAGCACCTAGGCGCAAGAGGAAACAAACATCAGGGATAATGTTTGATAGGTTAACTAAATCTAGAGGAGGAAGAATGGAGATCCGTTTTGAGGCAGGTTTAAAAAGGCCACGTGATGCTACAGAGTCAGCCAAGTTAGTATCAGAGGCAGCAGTTGCTATTAGGTGTCATGTATGTATCCTCCCAACATGGATTCAGTACAGGAATGACAAAGATGAAACCCAGTTCAACATCTTCCTCGACCATTTATCTGTAAGTATGGTTATGTATGGAAACTAGTAATATTGTCTTGCTCTGTCCAATACTTTCTAGGTTGCTGATAATGAGACTCCCATAATTTTCAACAGATGAGGTTCAATTTGGATAGCCAAGATGATGCAACTAGACAAGCTTGCACCCATGTTTTCAAGTCTGCTCTGCGACAGTATCGGTATAACTTGAGGAAAACTCACTCTGAAGGCAAGGCTAACAGTGAACTTGCCCAAACATCTCCAGTGGAAAATATATCTGATGAAGACTGGAGAAGCCTCGTTAAACACTGGTCTGATCCGAAGTATCAGGTACATTATATATATGTCATCGGATCACATGTTGAAGTCCTATTTACGCATGGGCCACACAAATCTATCTTCTTGTAGGTGAAATGTTCAAAGAACAAGGCCAACCGTACGAAAGTGAAATTCCAACAGACGACAGGATCTCGTAGATATATTGCACACTGCGAGGCTCTTGTAATTAGCTGCTGTTTCACTCTTTTTGCTGTACCATATTATCAGATCTATATTGACTTGTTCCAAATGCAGAGGAAAGCCCGCAAGGACCAAAAAGTACCTGAACCAAATGCTGTGGAAATCTTCAAGGACTGTCACACCAGCAAGAAGAAGGGCATGACTACACCAGTCAAAGCCGCTGTTGTAAGTCCTTAATTCTCATGCCTTTTAACTACTACTTACTCTGACTTGTGCCTTGAACTGCATGGTTTGCAGCCAATGTCTATTACTCTTTTCAATTTTATACACAATTGTCTTAGCGTATCATTGCACCTTACAAGGTTTAAAAGAGAGGAGTGATGTTCCTTTGATCTTGACCCGTAATCTAGTTCCGTGCTGGACTTGCCCACACAACATTACAATTGCCTGTTTGTCTGTTCTCAGTTGTTTTGTGATATGAATGACATCATACAATGCTTACCGTATTATAAACTTCGTCTCTTTATCCTTAGCCCTCAATACAATGTGAAGAAATAGACAATACATTAGCAATGGTACATGTTCATATGTTTGGAACCTGGTTTTATTATGTACTTTGCAATAAAATACAACTAATATTTTACATGGGTTCACCAGAATAAGTTCTGTATATAGACCAAAGCTATTTTGTTTGGTTTTGCTGCCTCCTTAATATCTTCTGTTCTGGTACTACTAATGTAAAACCTCAACTTTTCAACGAGCTATGGAAAAATGGTGGAACCGCCACCTTCTGAAGGTGGCGAGGCAACTATAACCGCAATGTCAGCTCTTGCTGTAGTGGGTCAGTACCTGTCCACTAACAGTGCCAAAAGCACGTTCCTGCGTAATACTGGGTTGGTTGTTAAGGCAATATCATCCAAACTGCCTCATGATCAAGATATGCAAGCTCAAAGCAATGTTGTATCTGCGCTCCAAACACAAGTCCATTCCCTAATAGAGACCCTTTGTGAAACAAGGAGAAACATTGCTCAATGTCGTCAAGATATGCATGGTTTTGAAACCAGAATATCAGGCATTTTCTATGTTGTTTAGGAGCCTAGGGGAAATGAAGGCGAGGGTTATGGTGCTCCATCGGACAATACAACATGAAAACGTAACAGTCAGGTCAAATGAACTGAGCTTCTGAACTTCTGGTGGTGCATTTATCTGCTAGACTGTTAAGTTTTATGCCACCTTTCCTTTTGTTATATAGTTGTAATTTGTTTTGGTGCGATACAAAATTTATTCTTAACGTGCATCCACCGCCTAAAGAAAACAGCAAGCCATTTTTGTATAGTGTAGGGTGTTCCCTATATTTGCACTGGTGGCGATCTTTGATGCCGAGTGGATGTAATCTGTGCAATCGCCTTAATAGCCTAGCGTTAGTTTCGGCCTTATTTATTTCCTAGTCTTCTTTTTCCCTGGTTCGCTAGTGGCCGCAACTACCATGGGCCATATACGGGCCATAGGATCCATGGGTCTCCTACGGGCCGCCGATAAATGGGCCTGTAATCGGCGGGCCTCGGGCCGTCGGATAAATGGGTCTACATGGGCCATAATCGGGCGTAATTGGTATCGGCCCAGCACGGTAATAGGCCGTTAACAAGCCGTAGGACATCAAAGGCTTAATTCTGTCACAGGCATAACGGGTCGTTAATGGGCCAGAATATAGGACGGGCTGGAAACGGCGCAACGGGTTAACATGCCAGAAATGGTCCGACTCTTGCCATGGGCCGAATTTGGCCCATTAGGGTAACAGGCCAGTAATGGGCCGACTCTTGCCATGGGCCGAATTTGGCCCATTAGTGGAACAGGCCAGCAACGGGCCGACTCTTGCCATGGGCCGAATTTGGCCCATTAGGGGAACGAGCCAGTAACGGGCCGGAAGTAATCGAGGGCCGAAAAGGAGCCCAAGAACGTATGGGCCGTCAATAGGCCGAAAGCTAACACGGGCTGGAAAGGGCCCATGTAAATCACGGGCCGTTAACGGGTATAAAGAAAATTACTGTTCATTATGGGCTAGAGTCACCGTGGGCCTGTAGTGGGCCGAAAGATACGAATGCCTCATATGGGCTGAAAGACGTCGTGGGCCATACATGGGTCGAAAGTGAAATGGGCTGGTATTATATTCGACGGCCCACATGACATTGTTGGGCCGATTTCCTTTAGGGCCTAATGGGTCGTGAGTTAACGGGCCATAAAATGGGCTATTTGTGAAGAAACCATTAACAGGCTTTTCATGGGCCAGCCCGTTAACTTTTGACCATGTCAAACGGGCCGGCTTTGTAAGCTAAATGGGCCACTGTTGGGCCGTGCCACGTGTCGACATATCATAGGCGCCAATCTGACCCACTGACCAGCTGACACGTGTTTCGTTCGGCCAATAAGAATTTTACACGTGGAAATTTCCCATTGGTCGGGGCTGTTAATGGGTTAATCGGATCCAAAACCCAACCCGATAGCTTAATGGCATTCCGTTACGGTGGATGCCACGTGTCGGGCACCCTTGACGAAAGCACTTCTGTGACGCGCGATTTATCGTCATGGAAGTGGACACTTCCATGATGATAATTTTGGTAATGTCATGGAACACTTCTACGGCAGCCTAGGTATGACTATCTTGATTCTGTCATAAATTTGTCATGGATGTACATGCATGACAAAAAACGCGACCTACTGTGACAAACACGTATCATCACGGAAGTGTATTTTTTTGTAGTGTTAGCATCTGAGAAGCCAACTAGATCAAACTCTGAGCCCTTTGGATACCATAATCCTAGTGTTGGGGTGTAAGCCAAATATCAAAGAATTCGCTTCACAGCTAAGTGATGCGACTCCTTTGGTGCCGCTTGGAATCGGGCACACATGCAAACGCTAAGCATTATATCTGGACTAGATGCACATAAATAGAGTAAAGAACCAATCATGGAGCAGTATACCTTTTGATCGAACTCTTTACCATTCTTGTCAGGACTTAGATGACTTTTGGTTGGCATTGACGTCGTGTATCCTTTGCAGTCTTGCATTCCAAACTTCTTCAGGCAATCTTTGAGGTATTTTTCTTGTGATATGAAGATGCCATTGCTCTGCTGACGAATTTGAAGACGAGGAAGAATTTCAGCTCACCCATCATGGACATCTGATATTGCTCTTGCATCATGTGTCCAAATTCATCACTGTATTTCTTGTCTGTGCAGCCGAAGATAATGTCATCCACATAGATTTGGCATACAAACAGTTCTCCATCATATGTCGTCATGAAGAGTGTGGGATCCAAGGAACCAGGTTTGAAGCCTTTGCTCTTCAAGAAGTCTTTGAGTGTGTCGGGGCTTGTTTGAGGCCATACAGTGCCTTGTTGAGCTTGTATACCATGTTAGGACACTTTGGGTCTTCAAACCCAGGTAGTTGTGCAACATACACTTCTTCAACAATTTTTCCGTTCAGGAAGGCACTCTTCACATCCATTTGGTATAGAAGGATGTCGTGATGGTTGGCATAGGCTAACAGTATGCGAATGGCTTCAAGCCTAGCCACAGGAGCAAAGGTTTCATCAAAGTCAATCCCTTCTACTTGAGTGTAACCTTGAGAAACGAGACAAGACTTGTTTCTGACAACTTGACCATGCTCATCTTGTTTGCTGCGATAGATCCATTTGGTGCCAATGATATTGTGCTTGCGAGGATCATGGCGTTTAACCAGTTCCCACACATTGTTCAGCTCAAACTGTTGAAGCTCTTCTTGCATCGCTTGAATCCATTCAGGTTCCGTGAAGGCTTCAGCAACTTTCTCGGGTTCAGATATAGAGACAAATGCAAAGTGCCCACAAAAATTTGCTAGTTGTGTTGCTCTTGAACGAGTGAGTGGACCAGGTGCATTGATGCTATCGATTATCTTCTCAATCTGCACTTCATTTGCAACACGAGGATGAACTAGACGAAGACTTTTCTCTTGCTAATCAATGTCTTCATCATCGGCATTGACTTCAGGCTGAGCATTGTCATCGGTGATTAGGTGCAGAGATGATGAGTTCTTCTTCAGCCTAAGCCTCTGAAGGTATAATTTCTCTAGTACCCATAAGCTTGATAGATTCACTTGGTGGGACTTCATCTAGCACATTTGGCAGGTGCTCTCTTTGCGAGCCATTAGTTTCATTGAACCACACATCCACAGTTTCAACCACTTTATAGTGAAAGAGGTTGAAGACTATGTAGGAGTGCGAATTCTTTCCGTAACCAAGCATAAAACCTTCATGTGCTTTCGGTGCAAATTTGGAAGTGTGATGTGGATCCTCGATCTAGCACCTAGCACCAAATACTCTGAAGTAACTGACGTTTGGCTTCTTACCAGTTAGTAGCTCATATGATGTCTTCTTTAGAAGCTTGTGAAGATAAACACGGTTGATAACGTGACATGCAGTGTCAATGGCTTCAGGCCAAAATTTCCTTGGAGTCTTGTACTCATCGAGCATCGTCCGTGCCATCTCAATGAGGGTTCTGTTCTTGCGCTCCACGATTGTAACACCCACGATGCGGCTATATCTCCCACGTGTCGGAGCATGACTTAGAGGCATAACCGCATAGTTGGCATGTCGCAAGAGGGGTAATCTTTACACATCCCATGTACTGAATAAGAAAGAGATAAAGAGTTGGCTTACAATCGCCACTTCACACAATATATGAATATAACATTACATCATCCAGAATACAATCAAGGTCCGACTACAGAACCAAATAAAGAAAGACAACCCCTAATGCGAAAGATCCCCGATCGCCCCGACTGGGCTCCACTACTGATCGAAAGGAAATGAAACAACACAATGGACACGATCTTCACCGAGCTCCCACTTGAGCTCAGTTGCGTCACCTGCACTAGTATCATCGGCACCTGCAACTGTTTTGAAGTAATCTGTGAGTCACGGGGACTCAGCAATCTCACACCCTCGCGATCAAGACTATTTAAGCTTAAGGGTAGGAAAAGGTAGTGAGGTGGAGCTGCAGCAAGCACTAGCATATATGGTGGCTAACTTACGCAAATAAGTGCGAGAAGAGAAGCAATGCACGATCGTGAACTAGAAATGATCAAGAAGTGATCCTGAAACTACTTACGTTCAAGCATAACACAAGAACTGTGTTCACTTCCCGGACTCCGCCGAGAAGAGACCATCACGGCTACACACACAGTTGATGCATTTCAATTAAGTTAAGTGTCAAGTTCTCTACAACCGGACATTAACAAATTCCCATCTGCCCATAACCGCGGGCACGACTTTCGAAAGTTCAAAACCCTGCAGGGGTGTCCCAACTTAGCCCATCACAAGCTCTCACGGTCAACGAAGGATATTCCTTCTCCCAGGAATACCCGATCAGACTCGGAATCCCGGTTACAAGACATTTCGACAATGGTAAAACAAGACCAGCAAGACCACCCGCTGTGCCGACAAATCCCGATAGGAGCTGCACATATCTCGTTCCCATGGCACACCAGATAAGCTAAGCGTACATGAGCCGACGTAACCCAAGTTGCCAAGGGATGGCCCTGCACGGTGCTCTAGTTTGGACCAACACTCAGAGGAGCACCGACCCGGGGGTTTAAATAAAGATGACCCTTGAGTCTGAAGAACCCAAGGGAAAAAGGCTTAGGTGGCAAATGGTAAAACCAAGGTTGGGCCTTGCTGGAGGAGTTTTATTCAAGGCGAACGGTCAAGGGGTTCCCATTATAACCCAACCGTGTAAGGAATGCAAAATCAAGGAACATAACACCGGTATGACGAAAACTAGGGCGGCAAGAGTGGAACAAAACACCGGGCATAAGGCCGAGCCTTCCACCCTTTACCAAGTATATAGATGCATTAATTAAAATAAGAGATATTGTGATATCCCAACATATCCATGCTCCAACAAGGAACAAACTTCGTCTTCACCTGCAACTAGCAACGCTACAAGAGGGGCTGAGCAAAGCGGTAACATAGCCAAACAACGGTTTGCTAGGACAAGGTGGGTTAGAGGCTTGACATGGCAATATGGGAGGCATGATATAGCAAGTGGTAGGTATCGCAGCATAGCAAAAGAGCGAGCAACTACCAAGCAAAGATAGAAGTGATTTCGAGGGTATGGTCATCTTGCCTGCAAAGTTCTCAGAGTTGACGAAAGCTTGATCCTCGTAAGTGTACTCAATGGGTTCCTCGATCACGAACTCGTCTCCTGGCTCTACCCAAAGCAAGAACACAAGCAAAAGAAACCACAATCAACCACGGTGCAATGCGCAAGCAACATGATGCAAAACATGACATGACATGCGGGATGTGATATGCAATGCATATGCGTGCTTCGGAAGGGAAAGATTGAACCAGGCCTCAACTTGGCAAACCAAGCGTGCCGCTGGAAATATGAGATGATTTCGATCGAAATCGATATAAAGATCACCGGAATCAGATGCACGGTTTGCAAATCGCAAGCAAAACAAGAATGGCACCATTCTGCAATTAACAGCATGATGCCACCTAGAATGCAACAAGAAACTAAGCTACTGCACTCCAACATAGCAACAAAGCACATGGTAGTGAACTACTCAAGATGCTTGACAAAAGATGAACACTGAGCTACGGCTAAATCACACAAGAGCAGGTTCAATCAAGCATGGCAAAAGTGCAAAAGATAACAACATCACAGACTTAATGAAAATACTAACATGTCAGGAATTAACATAAGGAAGCAATGTTTAGAGCAAGATAACAACATGCTACAGGGCGAGATCATAGCAATACAAGGCATGTCATGAATCTACTCAAAGAATATAACAAAAGTCCCTTACTGACCATAAGCTAAAAAGGATCAGAGGATATGATGGCACCCATGTAAACATAGCAAGTTCCGTTAACAGATTCAGACTTAGCAGAAAACTGGACATGTCATAAATAGAATTATGAAGGCATGTTTGCGAGCTCGATGCACTCAACACGAGGCATTGCATGACAAACTAAGCATACTACCAGCACGAAGACATGTTCATGAAGCTAAAAATGGCAAGAACAAGATCATAGCATGCATGAATCAACTACAACAACCTTGGCAAAATTGATTAACACGTAAACAATCTGCCAGGAACATTTTATAGAAAAAGTAGAGCAAGATTGAGTCATGCTAGGGCACTCCATAAATGCAAACAAGGGCATGGATGGATAGCGCATAACAATATCTCAAAATCATCCTTACTGAACATACTCAAAAGAAGCATGGATCACTCTATAGCAACAGGCATACATGGCATTAAAATAACAGCAGGAAAATGACTTAGTGAAATTCTAAGTCTCTGAAATCAACAATATGACGAGAGCTACTTTGCATGCTTGTGCTAGTCACCACATTGGTCACAAAAATACATGGCATACACCCCTGTAAAGATGGCATGGCATAGCCCAAAACACATGTAGAGCTCATGCCCATATGCAGCACACAATAATCATGGCAAAAATGACAAATGCTCATAAACTGATAAGAATCAGGAACTAACATTTTATAGCACTCTTGCAACAGTCATTAGGGCATCAAGATGGACTCAAACAAGCATGATGCAATGGAACAAAATGAATAGGACATCCTAACGAACATTTTGATATATGACACACACAAAACAGAGCTACAGATGAGGAGCTTTGCCATGATGAACAGGGCCTGAAAACATTATAGATCTGGGACTTGGTCATATTTCCAGAAAAAAAACGAGCGAGCGCGATGTAGCTAAACAACGCATCCAGCGCGACATAGCGGGCAGGCCGGGGCTCACCTTGCAGGCCGAGGCCCAGGACGGAGGAAGCAGGCTGAGGTGGCCTGTTGGAACGTGGGGTTGGGCCGGCGGGAGACCATGGCCCACGCGGGCGGCGCTTGTCCTCCTCCTGTGCTCCTCATGGGCAGGTGGCCATGGCGGCGACACAGAAGACAAGGAACGCCGCCGGTAGCAGGGTGGCTTCTCCGGCGACGACGGCGGGCACGGAGGCCGAGAATGGATGCGGCGGAGGACGCAGAGGACGGATGCGGGTGTGGCCCCTCCAGATCTGGTCGGACGAGAGAGGACCGGGACTCCGGCGATGGGCTTCGGCGATGGGCTCCGGTGGTTGGTGGCGCTGCGAGGAAAAGAGGGGGTGAGACAGGGAGAAAGAGAGGAGAGATGAAGGAGTAGGGCACGGGGGAGCCTGGCCTGGTCGACGGCGAAGGAAAGCCGCAGCGCAGCATGCTTCGGCGAGGCGCGGTCGCCGGAGATGGCCGGCGAGGACGCGCTGGCGGCGGGGGCGCGGATCGAGGGGCTCCTCCCTTCGATCGGCTGCGGGAGCGGGGCTCCTGGATCGGGCGCGGCAAACGGGTGCGGTCGGGCTCGTGCGGGCCCATGATGGGCTCGGCGGGCCGCGGCCGCGGGGACGATGGCGGCGGACAGGTGGCAGCTCCGGATTGGGCAGGGGCGGTTGCGGATATGTCCTTGGCGAGAGGGTGGACGTGTCCATCGGCGGGAGGAGGAAGAAGCTAGGGTTGGACCGCGAAATTTCGGGGGAAGGTGCAAATATATAGGTAGAGGGAGCTAGGAGAGTTCAAATGGAGTGTGGTTTTCGGCCACGCGATCGTGATCGAACGACCGAGAGGATGGAGGGGGTTTGGAAGGGTTTTGGGCCACTTTGAAGTGGTGTTGGGCTGCAACACACACACGAGGCCTTTACAGTTCCCCGGTTAACCGTTGGAGTATCAAACGGACTCCAAATGGCACGAAACTTGACAGGCGGTCTACCGGTGGTATACCAAGGCCGCTTGGCAAAGCTCGGTCCAATCCGAGAATGTTTAACACCCGCTCACGAAAATAGACAAAAGGGGGCGCCGGAGGACGTAGGAGTGTCGGATGGAGAAACGGACAACGGGGAAAATGCTCGGATGCATGAGACGAACACGTATGCAAATGAGATGCACATGATGAAATGATATGAAATGCATGACACGCAAACAAATGACAATGCAACAACAGCGAATAACTGGAAGACACCTGGCGGAACGGTCTCGGGGCGTTACAACACTCCACCACTATGAGAGGATCTCGTCCCGAGATCTAGGATGGCACCGGAGGGAAAAAGGAAGAGGAAGATAAGAGGTAAAACTAAGTTGCTTCTTTGACCAATGAGTGAAACCAAAGAACCTTGAGAGGTTGAACAAATTGAAAGAAAGAATGCAACAGAGATGAACAAAGTTGAAAACACTCCGTTAGAAAAGAGAAACAAGGAAGAACAAATTCGGACAACACTCCGGTTGAAAAGAGATGCAAGACTTGATAAGATGAAAGAACTTGAGGAAAGGGCACAACACTCCGGTTAAATGGATAAGCATGAAAGGAGCACGATCCTCACCATTCGAGATGATGAGAGAAGAGAGCAACAACACAATACCTCCTAAAGAAATGAAAGAATGGAGTGGAATGAACGGAGGGAAACAAGATCTTGGGAGAGCACGCTTACAACAAATGCTAGAACGGAGACGTTGGATTATCAACAATGAAAGGATAAGCTTTAAGTGGGCTTATGGAAAACATCTCAAAATTATGAGGTGAAATTCTGCCACTAATGGAAACAATTGATTTGAATTGATATGAACAAGGAGACGAGAAACTTATCTCACCAGTAGGATAAATGAAGAACTTGGGTCATTTATAAGCACCATAAATAGTGACAATCCTTAGGAGAAGCTTTAGGTGAAATATACCCAAAATAACTCCAATGAAGAGATTGATGGGTTTAAATGTCTCATTCTTGTGAATGAAGAATGATATATTACCACCTCAAAAGATAAGGGAGAACAATTGCACTCTGGATTGCAAGATGAAGAATACTTGAGCTCCTTTGAAAAGAATCTCGATGCACACTTCGATAAGGAATTACATCCTTGATGAACTACCATGTTGAACCTCCATGAAGAACTCCGGTAACAAAAGAATGATCAAACTAAGAGAAGTTGAAAACACAAGGTGAAGCCTTGTAATGATTAAGATGGATCTTCATGATGAGATAAAGCGGAAAACCTGGAACTCCGGAAAAGAAAGATGAACAAATGAGATCAAGAATTTGATGCACCTCCGGAATAAGGAATTAATCACATGGATGAAACTAGAATAAAAAATTACATTATGCTCATCCTTCACCAATTAAATGGATGACAAGCAACAGATTTGGCATACTACTTATTCTCGTAGAAAGGATTCAGGAGAGATATAGCGTAATCTTGAGAAGGTCTTCAACGAACCACCGGTAGGATTGACACAACAGATAAATTGATATGATAGCCAAGGAAGAGAACTCTTGAACGAACCATCGAAAGAATTGAAAACGATTGAAGAAAAGATAAAGAAGCACCGGGAAGAATGAGAGAACAAATGAAGATACTTGGGGAAATTTAGATACTAGAGAACGAAGAGATCCCGAACTGATTAGAGAAAACTTGATTTATGCACCAGTAAGATTTGGAGAACGAGGGCTGAAAGTTGGAATGAATAATTCTGAGATGATGGCCTCCGGATAATCAAACTAAAAAATACTCCTGAATTACTCTAGATGGGAGAAAAGAATTCTCATAATCAAAACAATTAAGAGAGGATAGCATCAAGCTGGACCCACGAGTCTTGAAGATAATGGAGCAAGATTGAGAGAAAAATCTTCTTCGGTCTTCAAGTGTTGAGAATGACGATGAGAAAGACCACCATGAATTGTTGAGGCACTCCGGAATGGAAATTAGAAAGGTTGAACCGACGATGAAAATAATTTGAAAGATCTAGGAGAAATACATATGACCGATGATAATTCATTCTTACGTCAAACTTCAAAAATAATTTGAGGATAGCTCCGGGAAAATTAGAAGAGTCAGGTAAGATCCTGGAAAAAGACCTGTGGGTAGGGCCCACTCAAAAGATACACCGTTGAACAATTACTTGAAAAGGAGATAGCACCGGTTAAATAAAATAGCTTGAATGAGATAACAACCTCGAGATACCTTGAACGGATTAGGAATGAAAACACGAATCTCCTGAGATATCTTTAGCACTCCGGAACAAAAGAATAGCGAGAGGTGAATGATTAGGGGTGCACCGGCATGAGAAAACGTTTGAAACGAGGGAAGGGATATGATCAACAAAGCTTGAATTGAATCCACGGGAGAAGAAAGAGAATGAATAATGATGAACTTGTAGAGCATCTTCACGAGAACCACCGGGTAAGAACATTGATTGAAAAGAATGAAGAGACTTCCATCAACAAAAGGATACTTGATTAAGATATATGAGTCCTCGAAGAAAAAGGGTGGGAGGGCAGGAAAAAACAAAGGCAATTTGGGATGGATGAAACAAACAATGTTGAGAAGACTTGAGTTGATCTTGCGGATGTTGAAAAAGATCAGATCCACTTGAAGAGAAACACACCGGTTGAAAAGGATTGACATGACAATCTCGATTATTAGGAAGGATTGGTATTCACATAGGAGTATGAGAACACCGCTTAGGAAAAGTATGGAATCAGCACTTGACATTGAAGCAACTCGAATACCACAAACTCAAAACAAAAACAAAGGATTGGCTTGCAGAATAAGACGAAAACAAACATATGATAGACCCCATATCGTATCATGTGTCTGTTGGAAAGACATCCTACGTGATACTTGAATTCCCACTTATAAACTCCCGAAACTTTCTGGTTATGCAATCAGGTGTTGGGGATACAGGGGAAGCATAATATCTCACCCAAAACTAGCAAATCCTACATCCAGCTGTATCCATCCTTCAACACATAACTAAGAAACATTTGGAAATCGTTTAACTCAACCTTCGAAAAGCATCCGTTATATGAGTTATGGCAATACTCCCGAACTCCCACCCCAGTACTGGGTGGCGTCGAGGTTATCTCCCAACAACTGCATAAAAGAGATTTTCGATGTCGGCGAACTCAGGTATTCCAGAACCGCAATGATAAAATTGTGATGACAACACCTCGGAGCTCAACGTCCCGGGACACTGCCACAACCCCTAAATGTCAGGAGGCACCAAGAACAATTTTCTCATCACAAAACCATCGAAACGATTCCAAGATACCCGCGTGATCCAAAAAAATTTAGTGAAATTTTATGAGAGAAGAGTCAAAACTCTACGTCGGGATGCCTCACCAGAGCGACGAAGGGACCGAGGATTAAAAAGAATCCTACTCTCCGATATATATAATCATATAAGACTCAAAACATTTTCCTAGACTCAACAACGCCAGCGATTCGATCAAGCAGGGGGCTCCTAAGTCGGGGAAGGCTCTGATACCAACTTGTAACACCCACGATGCGGCTATATCTCCCAGGTGTCGGAGCATGACTTAGAGGCATAACCGCATAGTAGGCATGTCGCAAGAGGGGTAATCTTTACACATCCCATGTACTGAATAAGAAAGAGATAAAGAGTTGGCTTACAATCGCGACTTCACACAATATATGAATATAACATTACATCATCCAGAATACAATCAAGGTCCGACTATGGAACCAAATAAATAAAGACAACCCCTAATGCGAAAGATCCCCGATCGCCTCGACTGGGCTCCACTACTGATCGAAAGGAAACGAAACAACACAACGAACACGATATTCATCGAGCGCCCACTTGAGCTCAGTTGCGTCACCTGCACTGGTATCATCGGCACCTGCAACTGTTTTGAAGTAATCTGTGAGTCACGGGGACTCAGCAATCTCACACCCTCGCGATCAAGACTATTTAAGCTTAAGGGTAGGAAAATGTAGTGAGGTGGAGCTGTAGCAAGCACTAGCATATATGGTGGCTAACTTACGCAAATAAGAGCGAGAAGAGAAGCAAGGCACGGTCATGAACTAGAAATGATCAAGAAGTGATCCTAAAACTACTTACGTTCAAGCATAACACAAGAACCGTGTTCACTTCCTGGACTCCGCCGAGAAGAGACCATCACGGCTACACACGTAGTTGATGCATTTTAATTAAGTTAAGTGTCAAGTTCTCTACAACCAGACATTAACAAATTCCCATCTGCCCATAACCGCGGGCACGGCTTTCGAAAGTTCAAAACCCTGCAGGGGTGTCCCAACTTATCCCATCACAAGCTCTCACGGTCAACGAAGGATATTCCTTCTCCCAGGAAGACCCGATCAGACTCAGAATCCCGGTTACAAGACATTTCGACAATGGTAAAACAAGACCAGCAAGACCACCCGTTGTGCCAACAAATCCCGATAGGAGCTGCACATATCTCGTTCCCAGGGCACACCGGATAAGCTAAGTGTACAGGAGCCGACATAACCCAAGTTGCCAAGGGATGGCCCTGCACGGTGCTCTAGTTTGGACCAACACTCAGAGGAGCACTGGCCCGGGGGTTTAAACAAAGATGACCCTTGAATCTGCAGAACCCAAGGGAAAAAGGCTTAGGTGGCAAATGGTAAAACCAAGGTTGGGCCTTGCTGGAGGAGTTTTATTCAAGGCGGACTATCAAGGGGTTCCCATTATAACCCAACCGCATAAGGAATGCAAAATCAAGGAACATAACACCGATATGACAGAAACGAGGGCGGCAAGAGTGGAACAAAACACCAGGCATAAGGCCGAGCCTTCTACCCTTTACCAAGTATATAGACGCATTAATTAAAATAAGAGATATTGTGATATCCCAACATATCCATGCTCCAACAAGGAACAAACTTCGTCTTCACCTGCAACTAGCGCTATAAGAGGGCCCGAGCAAAGCGGTAACATAGCCAAACAATGGTTTGCTAGGACAAGGTGGGTTAGAGGCTTGACATGGCAATATTGGAGGCATGATATAGCAAGTGGTAGTATCGCAGCATAGCAAAAGAGCGAGCAACTAGCAAGCAAAGATAGAAGTGATTTCGAGGGTATGGTCATCTTCCCTGCAAAGTTCTCAGAGTTGACGAAAGCTTGATCCTCGTAGGCGTACTCAACGGGTTCCTCGACCATGAACTCGTCTCCCGGCTCTACCCAAGGAAAGAACACAAGAAAAAGAAACCACAATCAACCATGGTGCAATGCGCAAGCAACATGATGCAAAACATGACATGACATGCAGGATGTGATATGCAATGCATATGCGTGCTTCAGAAGGGAAAGATTGAACCAGGCCTCAACTTGGCAAACCAAGCATGCCGCTGGAAAGATGAGATGATTTCAATCGAAATTGATATAAAGATCACCAGAATCGGATCCACGGTTTGCAAATGGCAAGCAAAACAAGAATGGCACCATTCTGCGATTAACAACACGATGCTACTCAAGATGCTAGACAAAAGATGAACACGGAGCTACGGCTAAATCACACAAGAGCAGGTTCAATCAAGCATGGCAAAAGTGCAAAAGATAACAACATCACAGACTTAATGAAAATACTAACATGTCAGGAATTAACATAAGGAAGCAATGTTTAGAGCAAGATAACAACATGCTACAGGGCGAGATCATAGCAATACAAGGCATGTCATGAATCTACTCAAAGAATATAACAAAAGTCCCTTACTGACCATAAGCTAAAAAGGATCAGAGGATATGATGGCACCCATGTAAACATAGCAAGTTCCGTTAACAGATTCAGACTTAGCAGAGAACTGGACATGTCATAAATAGAATTATGAAGGCATGTTTGCGAGCTCGATGCACTCAACACGAGGCATTGCATGACAAACTAAGCATACTACCAGCACGAAGACATGTTCATGAAGCTAAAAATGGCAAGAACAAGATCATAGCATGCATGAATCAACTACAACAACCTTGGCAAAATTGATTAACACGTAAACAATTTGCCAGGAACATTTTATAGAAAAAGTAGAGCAAGATTGAGTCATGCTAGGGCACTCCATAAATGCAAACAAGGGCATGGATGGATAGCGCATAGCAATATCTCAAAATCATCCTTACTGAACATACTCAAAAGAAGCATGGATCACTCTGTAGCAACATGCATACATGGCATTAAAATAACAGCAGGGAAATGACTTAGTGAAATTCTAAGTCTCTGAAATCACCAATATCACGAGAGCTACTTTGCATGCTTGTGCTAGTCACCACACTGGTCACAAAATTACACGGCATACACCCCTGTAAAGATGGCATGGCATAGCCCAAAACACATGTAGAGCTCATGCCCATATGCAGCACACAATAATCATGGCAAAAATGACAAATGCTCATAAACTGATAAGAATCAGGAACTAACATTTTATAGCACTCTTGCAACAGTCATTAGGGCATCAAGATGGACTCAAACAAGCATGATGCAATGGAACAAAATGAATAGGACATCCTAACGAACATTTTGATATATGGCACGCACAAAACGGAGCTACGGATGAGGAGTTATGGCATGATGAACAGGGCCTGAAAACATTACAGATCTCAGACTTAGTCATATTTCCAGAAAAAAACGAGCGGGCGCGATATAGCTAAACAACGCATCGAGCGCGACATAGCGGGCAGGCCGGGGCTCACCTTGCAGGCCGAGGCCCAGGACGGAGGAAGCAGGCTGAGGTGGCCCGTTGGAACGTGGGGTTGGGCCGGCGGGAGACCATGGCCCACGCGGGCGGCGCTTGTCCTCCTCCCGTGCTCCTCATGGGCAGGTGGCCATGGCGACGGCACAGAAGACAAGGAATGCCGCCGATAGCAGGGTGGCTTCTCCGGCGACGACGGCGGGCGCGGAGGACGAGAATGGATGCGGCGGAGGATGCAAAGGACGGATCTGGGCGTGGCCCCTCCGGATCCGGGCAGAGGAGAGCGGACCGGGACTCCGGCGATGGGCTCCGGCGATGGGCTCCGGCGGTTGGTGGTGCTGCGAGGAAAAGAGGGGGTGAGATAGGGAGAAAGAGAGGAGAGAGGAAGGAGCAGGGCACGGGGAGCCTGGCCTGGTCGACAGCGAAGGAAAGCGGTGGCGCAGCGTGCTCCGGCGAGGCACGGTAGCCGAAGACGGGCGATGAGGACGCGCTGGCAGTGGGGGCGCGGATCGAGGGGCTCCTCCCTTTGACCGGCTGCGGGAGCGGGGCTCCTGGATCGGGCGCGGCGAACGGGTGCGGTCGGGATCGCGCGGGCCCGCGATGGGCTTGGCAGGCCGCGGCCGCGGGGATGACGGCGGCGGATAGATGGCGGCTCCGGATTGGGCAGGGGCGGTTGCGGACATGTCCGGGCGAGAGGGTGGACGTGTCTGTCGGCGGGAGGAGGAAGAAGCTAGGGTTGGACCGCGAAATTTCGGGGGAAGGTGCAAATATATAGGTAGAGGGAGCTAGGAGAGTCCAAATGGAGTGCGGTTTTCGGCCACACGATCGTGATCGAACGGCCGAGAGGATGGAGGGGGTTTGGAAGAGTTTTGGGCCACTTTGATGGGGTGTTGGGCTGCAAAACACACGAGGCCTTTACGGTTCCTCGGTTAACCGTTGGAGTATCAAACGGACTCCAAATGGCACGAAACTTGACAGGCGGTCTACCGGTGGTATACCAAGGCTGCTTGGCAAATCTTGGTCCAATCCGAGAATGTTTAACACCCGCTCACAAAAAGAGACAAAAGGGGGCGTCAGAAGACGTAGAAGTGTCAGATGGAGAAACGGATGACGGGGAAAATGCTCGGATGCATGAGACGAACACGTATGCAAATGAGATGCACATGATGACATGATATGAAATGCATGACACGCAAACAAATGACAAGACAACAACACCGAATAACTGGAAGACACCTGGCGCAACGGTCTCAGGGCGTTACAACGATGCCATTCTGCTGAGGTGTGTATGGAGCTGAGAACTCATGAGTGATGCCCAATGTATCAAGATAATTGTCGAGGCCCGTATTCTTGAATTCTGTGTTGTTGTCACTTCTGATATGCTTGATCTTGATGCCATAGCTCGTCATGGCATGATTGGTGAATATTCTGAAGACATCCTGCACTTCATTCTTATAGAGAATTATGTGTACCCATGTGTATCTTGACTAATCATCAACAATGACGAAGCCATAGAGGCAAGCAGTGGTAGTAAGTGTAGAGTAGTGAGTAGGGCCGAATAAGTCCATGTGAAGCAGCTCGAAGGGACGTGATGTCATCATGATTGTCTTCGAGGGATGCTTGGCCCCAGTCATCTTTCCAGCTTCGCAAACACCACCCAGATGATCCTTCTAGAACTTGATGACCTCGATGCCTACGACATGCTTCTTCTCCACGGGAGTGTACAAGTTCCTCATGCCAGCATGCAATAGCCTCTGATGCCAGAGCCAGCACTCTGAAGCTTTTGCTAGAAGACATACGGCCAACTATGGTCCTGCTGAGAAATCTACCATGTACAAATCGTCCTTTCGATACCCTTCAAAGACTAGAGATTTGTCAGATTCCATAAGCACAAGGCAATGATATTTTCCAAACATCACAATCATGTTCATATCACAAAGCATTGAGACAGACATTAAGTTGAAACCAAGGGATTCAACAAGCATCATTTTATCCATGTGTTGATCCTTTGAGATTGCAACTCTACCTAGACCAAATACCTTGCTTTTACCAGTGTCAGCAAATGTGATGTGACTCTTGTCAGATGGACATAAGTTGAGTCCATGAGAAGACTTTGATCACCAGTCATGTGGTTAGTGCATCCACTGTCCATAATCCACTCGGAAGCCTTTGGTCTCATACCCTACAGTCAGTTAGGGGGATAGGCTTCACCAAGGGAAATGTGAAGCATAAACATTTGATGAACAAGCATATTATCAAAGTTCAGATCCTAGTTAGGGTAGATAGGATGATTGTCAAGGAATCCTGGGACGAAATACATAGTAAGACCATTTGGGCATTTTATCTTGCGTCTCACAAGATGTTTAAGGTCCCCATCATAAGCATTAGATGCCTTCGATTTCCGGCTGGAGACCTTTCCCTGCAAAAGAGAGTTAGTTTTTCTTGACCACCCACATCTTCAGGGGTGGCTTAGAAGGAATGAGTCTAAGTGCGGCATCAGAGAACTTTGGCTTTGGAGGCCTAGCAAATAGCCTTGCAGGAGGTGAATAATACACATAAGAATAAGCAGAATAGTTCTTGGTCTTATGAACATAGCGGTTTGATGAAGCAGGCTCATATTCATAAGTCTGAGTATGGTTTCCCTGCAAAACATCAGCGTTAAGGTGACTCTGGTGAGTCCTCTGTCTGTATGAAGCCTTTGGTCTGGGATTTGTCTTCTTCCCTGGTGGTGTCATGATGACTTTTGGGCACCCAGATCTTCTTCAAAGGTGGTCCATTCCTGCAGTTACTACCAATATACCCGACAAACACTTCACCATTCTGATTCTTAAACAGTTTATAGTTTGCATCAAAGGATTCATCAATGATAATAGGGTTAGCACAAGTGAATCCAGATAAGGTAGGTGGATCCACTAAAGGTCCCTTTGCAGCAACCCATGTGGTTTTGGGGTACTGCTCAGGCTTCCATTACGAACCATCAACATTCATTTTCCTCTCAAACCCAACACCCTCTTTCCTAGGGTTTCAGTTCAGAATCTGTTTCTTCAGGACATCGCATAGTGTCTGATGCCCTTTGAGGCTTTTGTACATCCCTGTTTCAAGCAATATCTTCAACATGGCATTCTCATCAGCAATAGTAGTGGTATCCTCAAAAGAGGGGTTAGTTTCCACATCAGTAGTTGAAGACATAGCAACAGTAGTAGCAGTAGAACATCCAGCAACAGAAGCAGCATTATCACGCTCAAGACATCTTAAACATGGTGGCTCAAAGTCTTCCTGAGCAGAACTGATCTATTGAGCGCGGAGTGACTCGTCCTCCTTTTGAAGATCTTCATGAGCTGATCTCAAGTTCTCAAGCTCTTGCTTCCTTTGAAGATAATCGTAGGAGAGCTTTTATTGAGTAGTTGAGAGCATTTCATGACGACTTTCAAGCTCCTCATACTTAACGTGAAGATTTTTAATGTCTTCAATTAAGGACCGAGCTCTTTTGAATATGTTCCATAGCATTTTGTTGTTCTATTGCAATTTTAGCAAGTGTTTTGTCACTAGGTTTAGATTCACATTCAGAGTCATCTTCACTTGAAGTTTGAAAGTAAGCATCGCGTGAGTTTACCTTGGCACCACGTGCCATGAAGCAGTAGGTGGGAGCAGAGTCATCCTCATCATTAGCATCAGTGTTGGTGACGAGGCCATTGTCTTCAATGTTGAAGATGGACTTAGCGACATACGCTGAAGCTAGAGCCAGGATTGCCACGCCTGAATCAGATTTCTCTTCAGACTCCACCTTTGCCTCCTCAGATGCAAACTCCTCCTCTAAATCCATCTCCTTGCCAACAAATGCACTAGCCTTGCTGGATGAGCTCTTCCCGTGTGATGAAGACTTCCACGAAGACTTGGAAGAAGACTTTGAGGATGTCTTCTTCTTCTTGTCATCAGAATCATATTCCTTGCTCTTCTTATTCTTCTTGGTCTCATTGTCCCACTGTGGACATTCAGAGATGTAGTGACCATGTTTCTTGCACTTGTGGCATGTTCTCTTCTTGTAGTCACAAGAGGAAGCTTCATCATTTCTTGAGTTGGATCTTGAAGACTTTTTGAAGTCTTTCTTCCTGGTGAACCTCGGGAACTTCTTCACAAGCATAGCAAGCTCCTTTCCAATGTCTTCAGGATCCTCAGAACTGCATTCAGATTCTTCTTTAGATGAGGAAACAACCTTTGGCTTCAAAGCGCGTGTTCGACCATAGATATCTCTTTTCTCAGATAGCTGGAACTCATGTGTGTTGAGCCTCTCAAGTATGTCAGACAGATTGAGAGTCTTGAAGTCAGGGAATTCTTGAATCATCAGGGCCAGGGTGTCAAATGATCTATCGAGCGATCTCAGAAGCATATTGACGATTTCGTGCTTGGTGATCTCAGTGGCGCCGAGTGCGCGAAGCTCATTTGTGATATCAGTGGGGCGATCAAATGTGAGCTGGACATTCTCATTGTCATTTCTCTTGAAGCGGTTGAAGAGGTTGCAAAGAACATTAATCCTTGAGTCTCTCTGGGTTGAGACACCTTCGTTAAACTTGGAGAGCCAGTCCCAGACTAGCTTCACAGTTTCCAGAGCACTCACACGGCCATACCGTCCTTTGGTCAGGTGACCACATATGATGTTCTTGGCGGTTGAGTCCAGTTGAATGAACCTCTTGACATCAATAGCTGTGACACCTTCACCGACCTTGGGAACGCCGTTCTTGACGACATACTAGATGAGGTCGACATCAATGGCTTCAAGATGCATACACATCTTATTCTTCCAGTAGGGGTAATTAGTGCCATCCAAGACAGGGCACGCAGCGGAGACCTTGATTATCCCTGCAATCGACATAGCTAAAACTCCAGGTGGTTAAACCAAATCACACAGAACAAGGGAGCACCTTGCTCTGATACCAATTGAAAGTACTAGTTATCGACTAGAGGGGGGGATGAATAGGCGATTTTTATGAAAGTCTTCAAAACACAGGGGCTTTGAAGACAAATAGTAGAAATGAACCTATTGATATGCAGCGGAAGGTAGACTACACCAGACAAGCCATAGTCAAGTAAGCAATGAAGTGAAAGCACGAAGACTATTAGCAGCTAGGTAGTATGGATCAAGATGGAAGATAGTATGAAGCCAAACAGTAGACAGTATTCACCCAGTGAAGTCAATCAGATCATACAGGCAAGCAATGACTTCATGAAGACAAACTATAAAGTAAAGCGAAGTGAAGGATAGAACTAGTAGCTTGGCCAAGACAAGGATTTGGTAGACCAGTTCCAGTTGCTGTGAAAACTGTACGTCTGGTTAGGGAGGCTAAGATTTAACTCAGAAGACCGCGTCTTCACCTTATTCCCCTTGAGCTAAGGACACACAGTCCTCGCCCAATCACTCTGGTAAGTCTTCAAGGTAGACTTCCAAACCTTCACAGACTTCGTTCACCAGCAATCCACAATGACTCGTGGATGCTCAGAACGCGACGCCTAACCGACTGGAGGATTCACAATCCTCAAGTGTAACAAGTCTTGAGATCACGAGGACAGAAAGACTTCAGTGATGCCTAAAAATCTTTGGCTCTAGGTGTATAGGGCTTTGTCCTCGCAAGGATCTCTCTCTCTCTCTCAAACGCTTCAGAGGTGGGTTGCTCTCAAACGACAAAAGCCGTGCACTAACTCTGAGCAGCCACCAATTAATGGTGTAGGGCTGGGCTATTTATAGCCAGGAGGCAACCCGACCTGATTTGTCTCAAATGACCTGGGTCACTAAGGAACTGACACGTGTCCAACAGTCAGATTTCAAACACACGTGGCAGCTTGACTTGGGCTACAAGTAAAGCTGACTCATCCAGCTCTGGATAAGATTTTCTCTCATTGTCTTCGCTCGAAGACATAGGATTTGGTTGAGCATCACATCACTCACTCTGACTTTGTTCACTTGGACCCCACTTAACAGTATGGTGGTTCCTATGACTCAACAAAGAAGAAAAGGAAACTACGAAACAACCATGTCTTCACACTCCATAGTCTTCATGCGATGTCTTCTCATGTCATAGTCTTCAATGTAAATATCTTCATAGATCACCATTATCTTCAATGTCTTCACACATTTTTAGGGGTCAGCTCTGATAGGTAAACCAAATCAATATGGGACTACTACCTGTGTTATCCTGCAATTCTCACAAACACATTAGTCCCTCAACCAATTTTGTCGTCAATACTCCAAAACCAACTAGGGGTGGCACTAGATGCACTTACAGTTCTCCCTAAGTATGCACCATTCTGATAGTTCGTCGTGCCGAGACACCACACGATGATCGGGTGTGATAAGCTCTATGTTCACATACAATGGGTGCAAGATAGTTTTGCACATGCGGAATACTCGGGTTAAACTTGACGAGCCTAGCATGTATAGACATGGCCTCCGAACACTGAGACCGAAAGGTCGAACGTGAATCATATAGTAGATATGATCGACATAGAGATGTTCACCATTGAAAACTACTCCATCTCACTTGATGATCAGACATGGTTTAGTTGATATGGATCACGTGATCATGTAGATGACTCGAGGGATGTCTATCTAAGTGGGAGTTCTTAAGTAATATGATCAATTGAACTTAAATTTATCATGAACTTAGTCCTGATAGTTTTTGCATATCTATGATGTAGATCAATGGGTACCATAACCACTTGACTCAGCTGGGAGTTAATCTTCCGGATGATAGTGTCATTGACAGAGTTCTTCAATCACTGCCACCAAGCTATAAAGGCTTCCTGATGAACTATAATATGCAACGGATGAAAAAGACGATTCTCGAGCTCTTCGCAATGCTCAAGGCTACGGAGGTAGAAATCAAGAAGGAGCATCAAGTGTTGATGGTTGACAAGACCACTAGTTTAAGGAAAAGGGGCAATGGAAAGAAGGGGAACTTCAAGAAGAATAGCAAGCAAGTTACTGCTCCCAAGAAGAAGCCCAAGTCTGGACCTAAGCCTGAAACTGAGTGCTTCTACTGCAAAGGGATTTGTCACTGGAAGCGGAACTGCCCCAAGTATTTGGCGGATAAGAAAGATGGCAAAGTGAAAGGTATATTTGATATACATGTTATTGATGTGTACCTTACTAATGCTCGTAATAGCGCCTGTCTATTTGATACTAGTTCTGTTGCTCATATTTGCAACTCAAAACAGGGGCTACGGATTAAATGAAGATTGGCTAAGGACGAGGTGAGGATGCACGTCGGAAATGGTTCCAAGGTCGGTGTGATCTCTGTCGGCATGCTACCTCTACATCTACCTCCAGGATTAGTTTTAGACCTGAATAATTGTTATTTGGTGCAGCATTGAGCATGAACATTATATCTGGATCTTGTTTAGTGCGAGACGGTTATTCATTTAAATCAGAGAATAATGGTTGTTCTATTTATATGAGTAATATCTTTTATGGTCATGCACCCATGAAGAGTGGTCTATTTTTGTTGAATCTCGATTGTGGTGATACACATATTCATAATATTAATGCCAAAAGATGCAAAGTTGATAATGATAGTGCAACATATTTGTGGCACTGCCGTTCATGTCATATTGGTGTAAAGAGCATGAAGAAACTCCATGCAGATGGGCTTTTGGAATCACTTGATTATGAAACATTTGATACTTGCGAACCATGCCTCATGGGAAAGATGACTAAAACTCCGTTCTCCAGAAGAATGGAGTGAGCTAATGCACTACAGAAAAAGACACATCCATGACATTTTTGGTCGAACGAATTTTTTTTGTCATACATATGACACTTCTATGATGATAATTGTGACAAAACCCGGTATCATCATAGATGTGGTGGGCTCCTACTTCTATGACAAAAAATCATGACAGAAAATGGGCTTTTCGTCCTGGGCGGGCCGGAGACGCAGCTGCATGACATTCTTTGGGCCGTCGATGACGGAAAAAACCGTGGTAGAAACAAGGGGGAGAAAATTTCGGGGAGTTCCCGGTTAGGGTGGGAGGTCGGGGGCCGAGCGATGCGCGTTTCTCTTGTACACGTACGCGCGTGTGTGCGAGGCGTTGGCTCTAACTGAACCCGAGCGAGGTGTTGGGCTCTAACTGAACCCGAGCGATTGCACTGCAGGCTACGTGTTACTGAACCCGAGCGATCGATCGATGGCTGTTAACTAAACCCGATCGAGCGATTCCTTCGCTACTGCTGCTAACTGAAGCCGATCGATGGGATGAACAGTGAGCGTTGCGGGGGGGGGGGGGGTTGGATGAACAGTGAGCGGTGGCGTTGCCTCTGGATGAACAGGACCCCGTGGTGTGGTGGAGGGCTGGATGAACAGTAGATGGTGGAGGGGTGCCCATGGAGGGGTGGATGAACAGGACCCCGTGGTGTGGAGGGCTGGATGAACAGTAGATGGTGGAGGGGTGGTTGAATAGGACCTCGTGGTGTGGAGGGCTGGATGAACAGTAGACGGTGGAGGGGTGCCCGTGGAGGGGTGGTTGAACAGGACCCCGTGGTGTGGAGGGCTGGATGAACAGTAGACGGTGGAGGGGTGGATGAATAGTAGCTGATGGAGTAGCGCGCGGTGGAGGTTGGATGAACAGCAGCCCGTGGAGGCTGGATGAACAGGAGCCCGAGGAGGATGGAGGAGGTCGACGGTGGAGATGAACAGTATCCCGTGGAGTCCCGTTCTGCGGTACGCCACACCCCTCCCGATCAACAGGACCCCCGTTTTGACCTAGCGCTCCAACACAAGTCCGTTTCGTCCGTTTTGCGGTACGCCACACCCCTCCCGATCAATAGGACCCTCGTTTCGACCGTAGGAGGTCCGTTTCCTCCGTTTTGCGGTACGCCAGACCCCTCCCGATAAACAGGATCCCGTTTTGAACGTGGCTGGTCGAACACAAGGCCATTTCCTCCGTTCTGCGGTATGCCAGGCCTCGTTTCCATTGCCTGTTCCGTCCAAGCCCTCCCGATGAACACGACGCATTTCGTTGCCTCCCCATGAACACGGCGCATTCCGTTGCCTCCCCATGAACACGACGACGACGCTGTTTCTCTGTTCCGACCCAGCCATGTACACGAGCCCCGGCCGTACGTATGCGCGAGTTGGCGTTCGAGACCCCGCCTGTATGTACACATACGTGGCCGTATTTTCTTTCTTGCACCCTGGCCGCTGTACGTACGTGTACATGCTACGTGCGCGCCTCTACTACGACACGTGCGCGCCTCTACATCGACCAGTATGTACGTACACGTTCGTGACCAGAATGACAATGTTACGTAGGCTTCGACCAGGTGGGTCCCGACTGTCAGGCACTTCCTTGCCTGCGAAGATGTAGCTGGTGGGTCCTAGCAGTCAGGGGGCGAATTGTTTTTTTTGCCCGGACGCACTTCCTTGCGTGCGAAGGTGTAGCTGGTGGGTCCCAGCAGTCGGGGGGCTGGTGGGTCCCAGCAGTTAGGGGGGCGAATCATTTTTTCCAGACGCACTTTCTTGCGTGCGAAGATGTAGCTTGTGGGTCCCAGCAGTCAGGGGGCGAATCATTTTTTTCGTGAAATACGGTGGCCCATCCGGTGGGTCCCCGCTATCAGGTGGAGGAATAATTATTTTGCGCGTAATTAGGAGGCACTTCCTTGCGGCTGCCGTGGACCCAGCTGTCAGCCTCTCCATGTACAGTACTCTTCCGATGGAAGTCGGTTGTTGACCATGTTGACCACGCCGCGCCGAGAGTACCAGGGCGGTGGTCTGGACGACGGCGATGCCTAGGAAGGGGACAACGCAGAGCTGGGGAAGACGCAGCAGTGGAAGCCCGCGCGGAGAGGAGTACGAGGGTTCACTGGTTCGGCTGCGGTGTGAAGCTACCGTCGCCGCAGAATAACAGGGGGTGTGGGTGAGTAGAGGGATGGCCTGGCCAGCGGTGGGAGTAGTACGGGGCGGTGAGGCCTCCACGGCATCACAGCTGGCCACGGGAGGCAGGAGCACGCGACACGACCGGCGCTGCTTTGGGCGGCTGGAGCAAGAAGACCAGAGGTTGAAGAAGGACTACGGCCGTTGGATGGACATCGTAGGATCACTGCAGCTAGAATCGTTTATATTGACTAAGTTGACAAAGCCCTTGGTACGCGTCAACTTAGTAGGCCCACAGTTCGGATTTGGCAGAGAACATATAGCCCATTTGCGATTTCTAAGAATGTACAACCCATTTTTTAATTCAAATGGAATTTACTACAGCCCATTTACTGTTTGTTAAAAGTACAGCCCAACTTCTAGCTAGGACAACGATTAATAATTTCAAACAACTGCTCAAAACAGAATTCAAAAAAAATTCCAACATTTTGATGGGATCCGAAATATTTTTTCCGAAATTTCTAGTCAGGTTAAATATAATTTCAAAATAAAGTTGTATTACGTTAAAATCCAACGAAATATTGCGCGCGCAACAAGTAATGAAATTAAAATTTTCAAATTCCAAAAATAATATATTTTTCAAACTAATTAAGTGTTTGGTGCATAGTAACTGTCCAGTTATTATAATTACATCACATTTATTATTTCTTAAAGTCCATTTTCTTGTTAAGCCTAATGCATACCTTCTAGGAAAGTTTGCAGCCCAGCATGGCGGAGAATAACAAGTTGACCCGGATATTGTGTACAACTGTCGGCCCAGTTGCATTGCTGATGTTGAAAAATAGCTATTTTTTATACACACATTTAATTTTTTTGTATAGATAAGGAACATTTTTTATACACACATTTAACAATTTTTAAATACATGATTAACACTTTTTAAAACATATTTTTTAGTCAACAGTGGGCCCACAACGAGCGGAGGAGGTCACAATACACATATTTTTTAAATACATGATTAACACTTTTGCAAAAACAATTAGCCCACAGCGAGCCAATTAGCTCCAGACCCAATCAGCCCACAGTGGGCCGACAGGGGCCAGTCGGCCAGCTGTAGGCCGACTGGAATCCAATCGGCCTGCTGTGGGCCGACTAGGCCCAGTCGGCCTGCAGCGGGCCGACGGTGTATTATTTTTGAAAAAAAATTTACCCAGCGTAATATTTATGAAAATTAATTAAAAATGTATTATTTAAAAAAATAGCGAAAAAGGCCTGTGTAGTACAGTACAACCTAACATGGTTACTCAGCCCACATTCAGCGACGCTGGAATGGCCCAAACAAGGCTTCTGTACAACTTTTTGAAGTCACTGAGCTCAATTAATAACTTAAGAAAAAAGTTAGATTACAGTGGAACCTAATTAAAAGCTGTCACGAGAAAAGAAATAATTCAACAGGTCCCACTTGTGCGTGCGCGCACGCATGTGTGTGTGTGTGTGAGAGAGAGAGAGAGAGACCCATCGGCCGATGCTCGTAAATACATCTTTCAGCCATATGCATTGCTGATGCTCAGTAAAAACTTATATAGTTGACACAATCATATAGAACATCATAGCACACTGAACTTGCATACAAAAATTTCACGCAGGCGGCACAATCAGGATGGAAGCAGTGGATCGCTACGGGAAGGGCTATGTTGAAACCAACAAAGTCGTACATAACGGTTCATCATCTTTATCAATGACGGGGAAATATCTTGAATGTTGTGCAAAGAAAACAGACAGACAACACAATAAGTTCTCCTAGCACATTAAGTTGACGTACAACCCTTTCTAAAAAAAGTTCAGGTACAATATTAGAACAGGTCACAATCAAATGTACTAGCATATCAGTGCTTCACACCCATAGCTCGGATTTAACTAGTATCTGACAAGATTCAGTTGTTACCTCAAATTAGAGCACATCCAGGCAGCCAGCCCTGCCTCTTCTCCCAAAGAAGCAGTGGCCTCCGCCGCATGATGGAGTAGGCCCTGTGCCATCCATCATTCCAAGCAACACGAGGAATGTCTGACGTTGACTCCTGTAATGGACGTCATCGACGGACCGTGGCACCAGCGGCGGTGGCAGGACTTCGATTGATGGATTGACCACTTCTTCGACATGCACGGACACTCGATACAGGTACATCCCTAACGTGGTCCACGGCGGCCTTGGTGGCGACGAATAGTACAACCCCGGTTCCTCCACCGGTATCTCAACACCAATCACCTTCGGTATGGTGGACGGCTTCTTCATCCATGCCATAACTGTTAGAGCCCAGCTGTCTGGAGAAACAAACATACTTACAAGCTCACCTCCAAGGTCGTTGATAAGCTCGTCCATGGACTCGCTGTTCCAAGCACGTCGAGGCATGCCGTGGAAGGTAAGCTTTGTTAAAAACTCAAGCTCAGAGGGCACCGAGCCCCATCCTGGGTGCCATCGATCAAAGCTCACCAGCGCAACATCGCAGAACAAACGCCGGGAAGATTCGAACACACGACTGCAGTCGAAAGTTGTCCGGAACCTGACGAAGAAATCAACCGGTGGCGGACAGACTTCGACGAGCAAGTCACTTATTTGGATGCCGTGCGCAATGCCAAGAGCTTTGAAAAGGTCATCCGGCGAGACGGGAGGCCGGTCGCCGTTGATGGTTACCATCAGCACTTTGCCGGCAAACTTGTCGTCAAGCGCCGCCATGCCACTGTTGAGCAACAGCACGCAGTGACCGAAGGCAGGACGAACCTCAGGATCTCCGGCTCGGAGATCCGTGTTGACCGGCGACATGATAGTGCGCTTGAGTACATGGAGTACAGGAGGGGGATTTGGGGGAACTGGAGTAGGAATCGAGATTCCAGAGGTGGGGGAGGGGCGGGAGACTGCAGATGAAAAGGTAGCATGAATTTCGAGCACGCGCTAATATGCTCTCGGCGCGCAAGCGCACGAAAACACAGGTGGCGCCCACATGTTGGCCTAAGAGCGCTTATTCATTCTTTTTTGGAGAGCCCGGCCTTTTTTTTTCAGGATCTTTTGAGAGCCCGGCCTGAGAGTCATAATTGACCTGTTTGGCATTGCGTTACTACTCGGCCCATATTCAACGACACCTCACTGGCCCAAACAAGTGTACATCATCGAAAAGACACTGAGCTCAAATTATATAACTTGAAAAAAGGAGATATACTTTGAACACTGGAGAATGGTGATGCCCTCATTTAGCCCACCAGTAGTTCGAGACAATAAACAGTTCGAAACAATGATATATACAACATTCAAACACTGACTAGTGACTACTACTGACATAAATAGCAAGACATGATAGTTCATAAGAAGTCTTGCTACACCACCAAAATGCACCCATCTGCAGCGCTCAGACTCTCGTGATCCAGACGAGAATGACATTCTAAACAGAAGCAACTATTACATAGTAAGAGTGACATAGACAAGGATGACCAAATGACAAGGAATATGCATAACAAAAGAAAGAACTACCCATCCAGAACCACTAGCAAAGACAAAAAAGTCATTCGAAGAGATGATCCAACGCCATCATAATTTGCAGCCCTGCTTCAGCGACCAGTGATCCAGAGACACCAGTACTCCACCCTTTCGATGCAACAGCCCAATTACCTATCAACCTGAAGGCTCGAACCACATCACTGCCTGTCGTAATTGAGACATCCAAGGATCAAAGTTAATCCGGATGCCTTTGTCATTCTCACCTTCTTTTGGCTGAAGGCTGTATCATTGACAATCAGGGGAGTTTGCTCCCGAACTCCTAGGGCTCGCCGTGTAGACACAGTTTTCCATAGAAAACAGAGCCTCTCTGCCATCAAGGTCCTTGCCAGCGGTGATCTCCTGGTTAATCGGATAATTGAGTTCGAGAAACAGAGAGTGTGAACCAAGGCTGTTTACCCGCCTCCAACTAAAAAATCCTAAAGGCCCCAACAAGCCGGTATCCTGCTCATAGATGTAACAGCCACTATCCGGATACTCATGTATTACACGGTGCTTGTATACAGTGGGGTTTTTGCAATATAACTTTTCCGGCTCATGTGTCTGAATGATCATTAGTCTTTTGCCGTCGTCTGATCGAGCGAGGAACCAGTTGTGCTTCCCTGTTTTTGGCAAAGGTGGTGTGATTACAAAGGGCAGTAACTGTAGGGACACTGCATCATATCAAAAAGGACAGTCATTGTTAATGTAAGATCAGCATTGTTCAGAGTATGAGTAGGATAATGCAAGAAACAACATTGATATGTCCCTATTGGAACTGGGAGGAAAATCCAGGGAAATGTATACTGGGTTCGAAAATATAGAAGTGCCATGCATGGTTATACTCATGTTATCTCGCAATCGATTCTTCATAGGAAACTACCATGTCATGCATGTTATGTAATCATGTTCTGTCCTCACAAACAAATTCTTCAAGGTAACTAACAGACCATGCATTGTTATATACTCGTGTTCTATGGGCAAAATTTTTGTGAGGATATTATTCTAGCCATTGATTGCTGAAGGGCGAATATAGGTATGTACACATGGTAAGCATTGCAGGATTTCACTACTTCCAAATATAGAGTTCTCCATATGCACATTTACTTCCCTAATGTATGGTTAGATGAAACCAACAGTGTGGTGCATGTTTCTACATCATGAAAATGAGGAAACTAACATGGCCATTGATACACACTCATATTGAGTAGTAGTATATAGATTACTGTAAAACAAGGATAATATCCATATATTCCTAACCATTTGATTATTCAGTGTACAAATTGGCTGTAATGAGATGGTCACAATCGCATGAATTAACTCATTCCAAATATAGCTGATTTACGGCGTCTCTAATACATTGCCATAGTTCTACTCAAATTCTGCTCAAACAGAGATATGCCAATCATCACAAAAAGTTCAAACAATGTCATGGCGTCATCATTAACATGAGAGGAAACAACTTACACGCGCCGTCCCAGCAATACGTGGTGCCATCTGCTTTGTCGATGGCGTAGATGATGCCATTGTGTTCAATAGCATCACAGAAGTGTGTACCAGGTTTGACGATGATCCACTGCGAGCCAAGTTGTCTCCAGCTAAAGAAGGCACCAGCGTAAAGATAGGCGAGTCCGCGGTCGAACAAGGCAATTAGCTTGAAGTCTGCGTAATTCGCATGTCGTGTGGGCACTTGGAAGATTACAATCTTCTGCAAAACAAGGTCCGTCCAACTGATGTAGTAATCTAGATGACTTGGACCGCGATGGTAATACTCTATATAATCCAACGGAGGAAGGATAATCTCATGGGAGGTCTGGAAGTTCACGAGCACCAACTTTTTACCGTCTTCTCTGAAGGCAGCCATCCAGTGGGAGTTCATGCCGACCGAGTACATACCTGCCAAGAAGTTTCAGGCGATGGTGATCGGATCGACGTCGAGGGAAATGATGTACGGCGACCCACTACATACCTGCAAAGAAGTTTCGGCTAATGGAGATCGGATTGAAGTCGAGGGGCATCATGCACGCCTCCGTATCATTGCGAGCCAATCTCGCAAGACCAGATAGCAGCAAGCAGGGTGTCTTGAAAAGCTTAGGCCTCGCTTCGACGATGGCCGTGTGCATGTCCCTCGAGCATGCAGCCAGCCGCAGGGCGCTCAACATATCCATACACGAACAACAGAGGTCGAGGATGTCACTGGGGAGATTGCTCCAATCGCGGCTCATATGGATGCTGCGCGGTTCGCGTTCGACCATGGTGGAGTTTGGAAGGGGGCTTGATTTACTGGGGAGAAGGATGTCGGTGCTGGAGCAGCTAGCGAGGGAATAGTGGTACTGGGGGAGGCGAGTGAGGCAACGGTACACGGGGGCACAGTGAGATGGAGATGGAGTGGTGCTATGGGAGCGGAGAGGGAGACGAGGCAAGGCGCCAATGTGCTGTACATCGGCAATGACAGTCTGCACTGTGCACAGGGTGAGGCTGACTTTGGTAACCCGAACACGCCGCCTGGACTAGTGTCAGGCGCAGGGTGTCGTCACTTCACTGTGAGGATCAGATGAATAGTATTTTGACCATCAAGTGTACCACAGTTGTACTACGACTACTATGACTACTAGTAGTAGTAGGTACATGAGTACTCTAGTATTGTATAGCGTAAATAGGTCTCCCGTGCTAGCATGCCTATTTACTTCATCGTTCAGGTATCATCCATATTGCGAGCAGAACCAAATTCTCGTGCATGCCCAATCAATGCTCTGTCGCGATGCATGCAATGGTCGTTCTAGTGCATCAAGGACGGCATGCAGATCGTTTCACACTTGAGAAGAGGAAAAATGGAAAGGTAGAACGCGATAGCAGAGGAAGAGAACGCTGGCTAATGAGGCTGGGAGGGGATCGAGCAGGAAGTTAATGCTCCATGCCTAAAGGTTTTGGGAAAACCTGATTTTCATAAGGTGACTTATACTTACCTAAATGGAGGGAGTATTCCTTAACCAGAGAATGTTGTGTCTCCCACTCACGCGCTCAAAAAAAACTATGACACATTTTTTATCTATTTGCATAAGTCCCACCTATCAGGAAGGATGGACACGTACACGAACAGGTACGACTCATCAGTCTACCCGCATAGCCTTTTCGTTTAGTCTACCTAGCCGTCTAATCAACTGCGTGCACGCCACTTCTCCCATTTACTTCTCCATCGGGAACCGATTCTGCTCGGCTTCTTCACCTCCCCTTCGTCTTCATTTGCATCCAAACCCCCACTGCGTTCACATTGTTTTAACCTCTTTAAATAATCATCTACTACTTCAGTTAGACTAGACATCTAATCCTAATTCTCCAAACCATAGCCCTCCATTCTAGCGGTTCCAAATGGCGATAGAGATCGAGATGCAGGTTTTTAGCGTCCAACATGTCCTCGTCGAAGGCTCGATGCGCATAGTTGCCACCATCACTGTCCACCCAAGGGTTGTTCGGCAGTGGATCAACAATGTATCCAACTCCCTCGAAAAGGTAGAGACGAGGGTCATCGGTCTCGACGCAGAGTACACGGAGCGTGCCCCTGGGAAGATCCAGCGCGCCGCCGTCCTTCAGCTGTGCCTCGAAGATGAAGTTTTGGTGTACCACATCATACACTCACCCTCCATACCAGGTGAGCTTCATGATTTCTTGTCTCGGGAGGACGTATACTTCTGTGGGGCAACCATCGAAGGGGACAAACAGAAGCTGGAGCCGTACAACCTTAATTTGAATAGCATCACTGACCTACAAACCAGAATCAAAATTCCTGTAGAAGTTTGTGATAAACAGACACCATCCCTATTCGACGTAGCAAATTTTGTGCTTGGTACAAATCTTTAGAAGGGTGACGAGACGGTGGCATTAAGGTCGTCTAGATGGGAGAATTATCCCTTGACGTACGAGCGGATAAAATATGCTGCCCTCGATGCCCGTGTGAGTTTCGAGATAGCTGCAAGGTCCAAAGAGCTTGTTGCGAAGCCGTCTCCCACAGAGAATGAGAACAAGAAGAAGAAGAAGAAGAAGAAGAAGAAGAATAAAAGGCTGCACCAGCAGGAGGGCATTATGGATGGATGAACTATTTCCTCTCTTGTAAAAAAATTTATTCCCACTCGGTGTATATTGATATAGATGGACTATTTCGATGGTGTGCATGTCTTTGGAACAGAGTAGTAGCGTGGGTCCGCTTGACTATAAGGAACTATTTATCCGCATATATAGCTTTCTCTGCTACTCCTTCCAGTGATCGGCATGCAGTGCATGTGTCCGTAGACATGACAGCTTGTCCATGGAAGTTCAACTACGGCGACCATCACGTTTCGTCTCGCGATTCCCACGATGCCTCTCCAACCCATGGCACCATGCCCCCCGACGTGCGCCTCACCCCTCTCGGCCACACCGCCGCTCTGCCTTTGTGTGCATGAAATGTGGGCCACCTAAAATGCGGCGAGCATCAAGTTTCTACCACAGCCACCCGCGATTCCCACGACGCCGCTCGAACCCATGAAACCACACGTCCCCCGACCTGCGGCTCACCCCTCTTGGCCCCACTGCCCCTCTGCCTACGGGAGCATTACATGTGGACCAGTCACCTATCGGGTCCACATGTTATTAACTCAAAGGTAGGTGTAGTAAGGCGCTGAGGCTCAGTCCCGACGGCCCTGAGAGGGAAATGTAACTCCTGCGTCAGGGCTTGTGGTGCTCCCGCAGCACGAACTCATGCTAAACTCGAGATTTGTTTCTTTACTATACATGCACGCAGCGATTTAATGGACATTGTAATCTCAACATGTGATGGGGAGCTCTAAATTTGAATTTGAAACTTATAAAACGAAAAGATTCAAAACAAATAAACTAGGAGAGAGGGAGTATATCGTAGGATGTGTCCCATACAAAATAAGTCCCCTGGTTTGTCACCGCGAAGATGCGGTTAGAAAGGAGCACAACGTCTTCCTACTCGTACGGCAACAAATCGGACGCAGACATCATGGTCCGCCTTTAACCGCCATGTGCAAGGTTCGTGCTATCTTATTCAATCTCACCGTGGTTCCATCGTACCAATTCATGCGGTGGCCCGTTGCATGGCTGATCCCAATGTTGGACAAAGGTTCTACAGGAACGATTTCACCGTTGTAAATGTTGTGCAAATTGATGTTGGTACCCTCTCGTACATATGCAAGCCAATCTCCACTTGCACCGAGCCTAACCTGTGAAACAGTGGGCAGGGGGAGAATTAGGAAATGGACACGGAAGTAGTCTTTAGAATGCATTTACTATGTGATCAAACTCATCTTACCTGCTCATCGGAGGAAATTCGAGTGCCCCTCAACGTTCGCATCTCAAGGGGCGTCAACTTGCAACTACGGCCACGCCGCACTGGAGAGAACCCCAATGAAACGTCCTCGTGCGTTCCACGGAACATCAAGATGCATTTCTATGAGTAGTTTATCTTGTGAGAGAAAAGGATGAACGAGGGAAGGCCTCTAGAGATAGAGATGGACACTACTACTACCAATGTGCTGGCCCGTGCGTTGCAATGGATCCAAAGTAGTAGAATAATACTTGTTCACGTGCTTGAAATATAAACACTCTAGTTTTGATATACATGTGTCAGCAGACATGACAGCTTGTCCATGGAAGTTGAACCACAGCGACCATCACGTTTCTTGTTTCTACCATTGCCACACCCACACGTGATTCCCACGACGCCGCTCCAACCCACGGCACGACGTCCCCCGACGTGGACATGGATCCTCTGACGTGGCTATCACTGCGTTGCCCTGCCTTTCCTTCGCTAACAGGTGGGACCCACGCTTATGGGTCCCACATGTCAGTGACAGAATGGTAGGATTGTTCGCGTCAGGGCATCCTCATCCCCCCGACGTGCCCCTCATCCCTCTCGGCCCCACCGCTCCTCTGCCTTTGTGTGCATGACATGTGGGCCAGCTGAACTGCGGCGACCATCAACTTTCTACCACAGACACACCCGATTAGACGCGGTTTGCCTACTCCGCTGCTGTGCTCCGATCTGTACTCCCGCACCATCGAATTTTCATCCAGCGGCTGTGACACATTTCATCCCGGGCATCAATCCTCAGCTTGAGTACTTATGTACTACAGGTAGTACCCGCCAGTGTGGCCATCTACGCCTCGTAACACCTTGACGCCCAGCTGTGGCACCCTCGCCACGGCCACGCCACGTCCACGCCACCACCGGCCGGTTCATCTCGAACGAGTGAGTCGCGAACCATGCCACCACCATGAGAATGACATGTGGGGCAGCCGCATTTAAGGTCTGCATGTCATTGACTCATAGGCCGGGCACTAAGCCACTGAAGTTCGGTCCCGTGGGCCCCGAGAGGGAAATGTAACTCCTATGGCAGGCCTTTGTGGTGCTCCCACAGTACGAGCTCGTGCCAAAACTGGAATTTGTTTCTTACTACTACTCCTACCAACTATACTAGTAAGGTACACGTGCATTGCACGCATGAGATTCTGGTGGTTTGTGCATTATGCTTCTACATGTGGAGCTTTCTGGATTCTAACATGTGGCAAAATCTCGTGGAATGTAAGGTTAGGCAAGTTTGATTAACTTAGGTGAGTGTTTGGTTCAAGCCACACCTTAGGCAAGCTACACTAAGGCCCCACATGACATACACACAATCTAAGATGACTGATTCACCTAGACGGAGGGAGTAGTGTTTCTAGCAAGATGCCCGCGCGTTGCACGAAGTTGATGGAAAAGGTAAGCACAACTTATAAATTGACGGATGGATTACTAGTTACACTGATGCATATAATTAAGCAAAGGGATCGCACATGTCGGTATTGACTGGAACGAGAATGCAATAGCACAATAAGAATTAAGGCCACGATGATGCGATCGCAGTGGTGGTTACAGAAGGCAAGAAGAAAGATGGATCCACGAATGTACGACCTCCTCCTCCTCAACTTAGTGCGCCGGGCCACCGACCGGCGGCTAAGGAGCGGCGGCTTTTGTGGCTAGGTCGAGGTGCTTCTCAGCAAAGGCATCCAAGGCTTCCAGCCGGTTGAGGAAGGCCAACGTCGTAGCGTCCTCACTAGCCTTGTAGATACCTATGTACACGATTTGCTCGTACACGTGGATGTGTAGGTGAAAGTGCAACTATCCCTAGGTGGTTTTGGTAATTCATAACAACATATAGCTCATTGAGCTAATACTATTCCAAGATGATTATTTCAGGAAAGCTCAATGATTGGCATGGCATGGATGTGAAAGTGGAACCCTCAAAATGCTAAGGACAAAGGATTGGCTCAAGCTCAAAAGCTCAAGACTCTTCATTTTATATTTTAGTGATCCAAGATCACATTGAGTCTTTAGGAAAAGCCAATACTATCAAGGAGGGATGAGGTGTTGCTTAATGAGCCTCTTGCTTCATGTGCTTAGTGATATGCTCCAAAACCCTCAACTACTTTCCCATATCCACATATGACCTAAACCCTAAGCCAAACTCGGTCCTACCGATTCTTCCTATCCGGCGCCACCGAGTTTCACCTGTCATTAGCCACTGCCAAACCCTAGCAATTCGGTCCTACCGATAGGGATCTCGGTCTCACCGAGATGGGGTTGCAAACTCTCTGTTTCCCTTTCGTAACTTTTCGGTCCCACCGAAAGAGAGAATCGGTCCCACCGAGATTGCAATGTAAACTCAGTGTTTCCCCTTTGTAACTTTTCGGTCTCACCGAGTTCCACTTGGTCTCACCGAAAGAGCAAATCGGTCCCACCGAGTTTGCCTGACCAACTCTTTGGTTAGCTAATTACCAAATTCGGTCTCACCGAGTTTGTGTAATCGGTCTCACCGAGATTACATTATGCCCAAACCCTAACCGTATCGGTCCTACCGAGTTGCATATCAGTCCCACCGAAAATCACTAACGGTCACTAGGTTTACATTTTTGGTCCAACTGAGCTTATTGATTCGGTCCCACCGAGATTGGAAAACTGTGTAACGGTTGGATTTTGTGTGGAGGCTATATATACCCCTCCACCTTCTTCTCATTCGAAGAGAGAGCCATCAGAACACACACACCATTCCAACTCATATGTTCTGAGAGAGAACCACCTACTCATGTGTTGAGACCAAGACATTCCATTCCTACCATATGAATCATATCTCTAGCCTTCCCAAGTTGCTTTCCACTCAAACCCTCTTTCCACCAAATCCAAATCCTATGAGAGAGAGTTGAGTGTTGGGGAGACTATCATTTGAAGCACAAGAGCAAGGAGTTCATTACCTACACACCATTTGTTACTTCTTGGAGAGTGGTGTCTCCTAGATTGGCCAGGTGTCACTTGGGAGCCTCCGACAAGATTGTCGAGTTGAACCAAGGAGTTTGTAAGGGCAAGGAGATCGCCTACTTCGTGAAGATCTACCGCTAGTGAGGCAAGTCCTGTGTGGGCGTTGGCCATGGTGGGATAGGCAAGGTTGCTTCTTCGTGGACCCTTTGTGGGTGGTTGCTTCTTCGTGGACCCTTCGTGGGTGGAGCCCTATGTGGACTCGCGCAACCGTTACCCTTCGTGGGTTGAAGTCTCCATCAACGTGGATGTAGGATAGCACCACCTATCCGAACCACGGGAAAAACATCCGTGTCTCCAATAGCGTTTGAATTCTCCAAACCCTTCCCTTTACATTCTTGCAAGTTGCATGCTTTACTTTCCGCTGCCTATATACTCTTTGCATGCTTGCTTGAATTATGTGATGATTGCTTGACTTGTCCTAAATTAGCTAAAATCTGCCAAGAACTAAAATTGGGAAAAGGTTAAGTTTTTATTTGGTCAAGTAGTCTAATCGCCCCCCCTCTAGACATACTTTCGATCCTACAAGTGGTATCAGAGCTTTGGTCTCCATTTGCTTGATCTCCATAGCTTTTGGTGGTCATAGCCTTGGTTTCACAACCTAGGAGAGTATGGCGTCTAGCGAGGGAAATTATCACCATAGAGGTCCTTACTTTGATGGTACTAATTTTGCTAGTTGGAAGCATAAAATGAAAATGCATATTCTTGGACATAACCCTGCCGTTTGGGCTATTGTGTGTGTTGGTTTGCAAGGTGACTTCTTTGATGGGAGAGAACCGAACCGTGAAGCTACCGCAGATGAGTTGAAGATGTTGCAATACAATGCTCAAGCTTGTGATATTCTCTTCAACAGACTGTGCCCCGAAGAATTCAACAAAATCAGCCTCCTTGAGAATGCAAAGGAAATTTGGGACACTTTGATTGATATGCACGAAGGTACCGACTCTGTCAAGGAATCCAAATTGGATGTGCTTCAAAGACAACTTGACAAGTTCAAGATGAAGGATGGTGAAGGTGTCGCCGAAATGTACTCTAGGCTTGCTCTCATCACAAATGAGATTGCCGGCTTAGGAAGTGAAGAGATGACCGATAGATTCATCATCAAGAAGATTCTAAGAGCCTTGGATGGAAAATATGATACCGTGTGCACATTGATCCAAATGATGCCCAATTACAAAGATCTCAAGCCAACGGAAGTGATTGGAAGAATTGTTGCTCATGAGATGTCACTTAAGGATAAAGAGGAACTTCACAACAAATCAAGTGGTGCCTATAAAGCCTCATGTGAAGCCCCTACATCATCAAGTGAGAAACAAGACTTCAATGAAGAATTGAGCTTAATGGTGAAGAACTTCAACAAGTTCTACAAGAGTAGAAGCAAAGATAGAAGCTTCAAGTCAAGGTCCTACAATGACAGAAGATCTTCTAGTCGAGAGCGAAACTGCTACAATTGTGGAAGACCCGGACACTATTCCAATGAGTGTACGGCTCCCTACAAAAGAAGAGAAGATTCTCCAAAAAGAAGAAGCAAAGAATCACCACCAAGAGAGAGAAGGAGTAGAGATGATCGTTATGAATGAAGATACTCATGGAGAAGCAAGGATTCGGAAAGGAAGGAAAAATCATCAAGGAGCTACACAAGATGAAGACATCAAGCTCATGTTGGTGAATGGGTATCCGGCTCCGACTCCGACAGCCACTCCGAGAGAAGTTATTACTCCGGCTCCGAAGATACTCAAGATGAAGGTGTTGCCGGTCAAGCACTTGTGTCAACCAACTCCTACGACATATTTGACTCACCAAATGAGGGAATTGGAAGATGCTTCATGGCCAAAGGTCCTAAGGTAACACACCCCGAGTATGTTGATTTCAATAGTGATGAAGATGACTTGTTAGGTGATGATTTGCTTGTTGACAACTCTAGTGATGAATACTATGATGAAAGACAAATTAATCATGCTAATCAAGATAAAACGAATGACAATGATAAGGAGAAGATTGAGTCTCTAACTAAAGAACTAAAAACTCTTAAGTTAGCTCATGACACTATCTTCGAAGATCATCGAGAACTTTTAAGAGCTCATGAGAAATTACGCTTTGAAAAGCTCAATCTTGAGCAAGAGCATGAGTTCTTAAAAGCAATCAATGATGATCTCCGCAAGAAAAGTTCTTCTTACATTGCCAAGCGTTTACTCTTATCCACTTACATGCCTCAAGTCAAGTCTAACAAGAAAGATTCTTCCTCTAGTAGTAACAATGATCATGCTAAATCCAATATTGTTGCTTCTAGTAGTTCTCTTGATTCCACTAATGATTCTCTTAGCCAAGTTACACTTGAGCAAGAAAATAGCTTATTAAAGGGAATTATAGAGAAAGGAGTGTACAAAAGCCTTGCCGGGAGTAAGCAATTCGAAGAAATTGTGCGCAAGCAAGGAATGCACCGGAAGAATCAAGGTGTTGGTTTTCAACGAAAGTTCAATGCCAATGGAGTTGAGTGGGAAGAAGACCAATACCCCAAGACAAAGTTTGTCCCTCAACAAGAGAAGTATACTTCTTTCAAGGGGACACAAGCTCAAGATGATCTTCCACAACAAGACTACTAGCAAAAAGGCAAGGACAAGCTTCAAGAGGAAATTGATGCATTTGAAGAAGCTCCAAAGACCTTAGTCAAGTGGATTCCCAAGACTACTTCAAGCTCCACTTCATCAAGTACGACTACAACTCCAAGGATTCCCATCAAGATGATGTGGATCCAAAAGAAGAAGAACTAGAGAGTTCTTGAGGGTGACTCCGCCAACATACTTCACTCTTATCATTTTGGCAAGAACAAGTGCAATCAACTTCCACATCTTGCACTAGTTCAAGGAGTCACAAACCCTCTTGTTGGTAAGACAAGGGACAAGGTGACCTAAAAAGTTTTCATGGACATCATCTTTTGTGTGCATCACTCTATGTCTATGAATATCCTTGCTTGTTCCTTGTGGGACTAACCCATGTAGGTATTGAAAGTGCAATTCACTCAAATGGATAGCTCCAAGAGATCTACATCAACATTGAGCATCCACATCTTCAATATCTACATGAAGTCATCATCGACAAAACCCAAGGTTAGTTCATCCCTCTTAGGGGGGATATCACATCTAGGGGGAGCTTTACTCTAAGACTTGAGCTAAAGCAACTCTAAAGATGTGAACAAAACAATGCTTCATGAAAAAGTGGTAACCCCACTTGAGCTTAAACGATGAGTATGACCTATGATCAAGTGCTCTCACTTGACTCCTAAGTCAATATACTCATATATAGATGACCTAGTCATCGCAATTTGCTTGATAGATGCTAGAATTGGTTGTGCATGCCTTGTCACATATTTCATTTGCCATCTTATTGTGTGAGCATGCTGGTTGCACATTTTACTCATTCGAGGACATCCACTTGTTGTTTTGATTGTTTGGTTTTATCTTCTTTTGCCAAGTGGATGGACAAGAATGCCTAAGAACCTCCTCTAGCTATCTATGCTCTTCTCGTCTCAAACTCTATTCATGCTGCATCACAAAATTTGATCAAGTCAGATTCGAACCACTCTGTGTGAGGAGCGCTTGGAGTCCCCGATTCATCATAGACTTAAACTTCCAAAACCTCTTTATGATCCTCGGTCTGACCGATACTCCACTTTCGGTCCTACCGAGATCATTAAGTTGATCTAGGTTTTTGATCTCGGTGCAACCGATTTGAACCTTTCGGTCACACCGAGTTTCAGTAACTGCACAAAGTTATGAATCTCGGTGCCACCGAGTTGTTCCACTCGGTCACACCGACAGGGTCGGGCTATATATAGTCACGGGCAAAATTTGGAAATTTCTCCGAACCCCTTCGCCCGCGCGATAGCCTGCTCTACCCTCATGGTCTCCGGATCGACTTCTCGCCGCCAGCAGCCTCCAGTCGCTGGTCTCCATCGCCGTCAACGGGAATTCTGCCCCGCCGTTGCCGCCGTAGCAAGTCCCTGCCGAACTAGGGTATGGACTTGATCTTTGTGCTATTCCTCAATCTGATTCCTAGCACATTGTGATCATATTGATTCTTGCCACGTTTGAGAAACTTCTATCCAGTCAAAACGCCCGTAGATTAGGTTTGATTCGAAAATTCTAGGTTTAGGTTTCCGCCGAAACCATCTCGGACCCACCGAGTTTAAAAACCCGGTCCCACCGATTTGGCTTATGCCATTGCACAAGTGAGACTCGGTCTGACCGAGAATTACTTATCAGTGTGACCGATTTTTGAACTCAGTGAAACCCTAGCAGTCTCGGTGCCACCGAACTGTGACTCGGTCCTACCGAGTTCACTAGTTTAGGTTCCAAAACTGCTTCGATATCACCGAGTTTGAAAATCGGTAGATCCGAGATGATTTCAGTGGGAAACTAAAACTAAGTTTTTGGATCATTCTTTTGCAAAAATACTCTGCATTTTGTGATGCTCATCTTTTCTATCTCATCTATAATCTATTCACAGGGTCAGCAGTCAGTTTGCAGCATGTCTGATCAAAGTGATAGCCAAAATATGTCAGAGCAGCAAGTGGTGATGAGTGAGGGCACTAGTCCCTCTAGTTCATCTGATGAAGGCAGCAGGAGCACTCCTAGCAATTTGCCAAAGGCTGCCACGAGACAAAGGAAGAAGAGGACTTCAGATTCCGAAGATGAGGACTATGTGGCAGAGGAAGAGGCCACTTCCAAGGGAATTGAGCCAGCTCAAGGCACTAAGCCAGGTCTGAAAATTAAAAGTCCAGCAGGCAGGCAGCCCATGTCAAAGGCAAGAGCCTCAACTGAGAAGCCCACTCCCCAAGAGCCAGTTGCAGCTGAGGGCAAGAAAAGGAAGGAGAGGGTGAAGGAGACTGTGGCTAGAGTGCTTGGAAAAGCTTCCATCATGGAAGAAGAAGAGGAAGAAGAGGTAGCTGCACCAACACCCAAGGCACCCAAGCTGATGGGTGATGCCATAAGGTCAGGGGCTACTGCATCTAAGCCCAAAGCTGCCTCCAAGCCAAAACCTAAGAGAAATACAAGGAGCATTCCTGCAGCTGAGAAGAACAAGGCCCCAGTGCCTGAGACTGTTGCTGAGGATGAGGAGGAGAATGTCCTGAGAAAGCTAAAGCCCAAGATCCCAGACCACAACGATGCTCATCCTGTGGCTGAGGATATGAAGCTCAGGAGAGATTCAGGGCTGAGGAAATGGAGAGAAGCAGACCCGCATGCTTCAAGGAGAAGGACTGCCGTGGACTACAGGTTTCACACCAAGGAGCAGCAGGATTTCTATGAGACTGTTTTGCTAGATAAGAAGCCAATTGTCTATGACATGAGATGGGTTGACTGGACCTACATGAGGGAGAAGGAGGAACACTACCCAGGAGTATATGACAGATTTCGTGCTTGTGGAGTAGCTGACTTTGTTGGGCAGAAGCTCACAAAGTGGAATGAGGAACTTATCATGCAGTTCTACTCCACGGCACACTTTTATCCAGATGGGAGGATCACATGGATGTCTGAGGGTACAAGGTACCAATCCACAGTGGCTGAGTGGGCACAGATCATTAATGCCCTAGAGGAGCAAGATGATGACTTGGATATCTATGCCAAGAAGAAGATGGACCATAACTCCATGTCCAATATGTACAAGGAAATTCCCAATGAAGCTCTTGACACCTTCAAGTTTGGCTCTGTGCATTACCTTCTGTCAGGGATCCCGACGATCAATTGGATACAAAGGCACACCTTATTGCCTAAGTCTGGAGATCACAAAATGATCAGAGGTCATGCTATCAACTTGCTACATGTGTTTGATGTGCCTCAGAAGTACAAGGTGATGAGCCTCATAGTGGAAACAATTAAGAGGACTGCAGCAGATCAGAAGAGGAGCTGCGGATATGCCCCTCAAATTCAGGAGCTCATCAACTCCAAGATGGGCACGGGCATATATCTATTGGACAAGGAACACCTGCCCATCCGTCCAGATTTCGAGGACAATGAAGTTGTCATGACTGAGAACAAGCCATCATCTGCCCAAGCATTTACAAAGAAGGAGAAGGCGAGGAAGGAGAAAGCTGCCAAGATGCCTACCCAAGAGGAGGCATCTGAATACTTCTTGAAGACTAAACAAGAGCAGCTTGGTTACTTGATTGCATCCACGCTGAGGATTGAGCAAAGTCTGGCCACCCTCACTAAGAATCAGCAGAGCCTGGAGAGGATCATGGAACAGAAGTTCTATGACTTGGATGTCAAGGTAACGGAAGTTCAGTCTGCAGTGGAGCAGCTTCAGGAGGACATGCAGGAGAGGAGAGGCAGGACTACCACTCATACCTTTGCCAGAGTGCCACGAGGCCCGAGGTCATCTGCCGTGCCAGTTGCTGACACAAGAGCCACCACCTCAGCACCAGCTACAACCTCAGTTCCACCAGCTCCAGCAACTACTTCAGCTCCAACTCCAGCGACTACTTGAACATCTACAGAAGCCTTCGTCCTTGGAGTGATCCGGACTCCACCACCACCTGAAGATCAAGCCTGAGCGTCGATCTAGTGCTATGCATTTTCTAGGAACTTTTTGGTAACTTATTGCCAAAGGGGGAGAAGATGTATAGATCATAGGCTTCGAGAGAGAGAGTGTTGCTTTTCTCTCTTGCTTTATTTGGTGGTTTTTCGAACTTGTTTGCTTTTGAGTGCCTGAGATACTACGTCATTATTTGTGAGACATTGATGATCATGTGTTTGATCATAAGCTACACTTAATGTTTGCGTAATATTATCATCTTATCTATCTTGTGTGATCATTCACTTTTCTTGGCGATGAGTGCATGTATTTCATTCTTATCATTTTAAACGCTCCACCAAGATGTATGTGACATGGAAGAGTAACCCATGACTCTAACTCTTTGTGCATTTGCAGTCCAAAGAAAAATTTTAAATATGTACAAATTTAGGGGGAGCTCTTACTTATCACATACTTCTCAAAGCGACGATATATTTCATGCTTATTATCATTTGTCGAAGCCTTGATCTATATGTTGTCATCAATTACCAAAAAGGGGGAGATTGAAAGTGCAACTATCCCTAGGTGGTTTTGGTAATTCATAACAACATATAGCTCATTGAGCTAATACTATTCCAAGATGATTATTTTAGGAAAGCTCAATGATTGGCATGGCATGGATGTGAAAGTGGAACCCTCAAAATGCTAAGGACAAAGGATTGGCTCAAGCTCAAAAGCTCAAGACTCTTCATTTTATATTTTAGTGATCCAAGATCATATTGAGTCTTTAGGAAAAGCCAATACTATCAAGGAGGGATGAGGTGTTGCTTAATGAGCCTCTTGCTTCATGTGCTTAGTGATATGCTCCAAAACCCTCAACTACTTTCCCATATCCACATATGACCTAAACCCTAAGCCAAACTCGGTCCTACCGATTCTTCCTATCCGGCGCCACCGAGTTTCACCTGTCATTAGCCACTGCCAAACCCTAGCAATTCGGTCCTACCGATAGGGATCTCGGTCTCACTGAGATGGGGTTGCAAACTCTCTATTTCCCTTTCGTAACTTTTCGGTCCCACCGAAAGAGCGAATCGGTCCAACCGAGATTGCAATGTAAACTCAGTGTTTCCCCTTTGTAACTTTTCGGTCTCACCGAGTTCCACTCGGTCTCACCGAAAGAGCAAATCGGTCCCACCGAGTTTTCCTGACCAACTCTCTGGTTAGCTAATTACCAAATTCGGTCTCACCGAGTTTGTGTAATCGGTCTCACCGAGATTACGTTATGCCCAAACCCTAACCGTATCGGTCCTACCGAGTTGCATATCAGTCCCACCGAAAATCACTAATGGTCACTAGGTTTACATTTTCGGTCCGACCGAGCTTATTGATTCGGTCCCACCGAGATTGGAAAATTGTGTAACGGTTGGATTTTGTGTGGAGGCTATATATACCCCTCCACCTTCTTCTCATTCGAAGAGAGAGCCCTCAGAACACACACACCATTCCAACTCATATGTTCTGAGAGAGAACCACCTACTCATGTGTTGAGACCAAGACATTCCATTCCTACCATATGAATCTTGATCTCTAGCCTTCCCAAGTTGCTTTCCACTCAAACCCTCTTTCCACCAAATCCAAATCCTATGAGAGAGAGTTGAGTGTTGGGGAGACTATCATTTGAAGCACAAGAGCAAGGAGTTCATTACCTACACACCATTTGTTACTTCTTGGAGAGTGGTGTCTCCTAGATTGGCTAGGTGTCACTTGGGAGCCTTCGACAAGATTGTGGAGTTGAACCAAGGAGTTTGTAAGGGTAAGGAGATCGCCTACTTCGTGAAGATCTACCGCTAGTGAGGCAAGTCCTGTGTGGGCGTTGGCCATGGTGGGATAGGCAAGGTTGCTTCTTCGTGGACCCTTTGTGGGTGGTTGCTTCTTCGTGGACCCTTCGTGGGTGGAGCCCTATGTGGACTCGCGCAACCGTTGCCCTTGGGTGGAGCCCTGTGTGGACTCGCACAACCGTTACCCTTCGTGGGTTGAAGTCTCCATCAACGTGGATGTAGGATAGCACCACCTATCCGAACCACGGGAAAAACATCCGTGTCTCCAATAGCGTTTGAATTCTCCAAACCCTTCCCTTTACATTCTTGCAAGTTGCATGCTTTACTTTCCGCTGCCTATATACTCTTTGCATGCTTGCTTGAATTATGTGATGATTGCTTGACTTGTCCTAAATTAGCTAAAATCTGCCAAGAACTAAAATTGGGAAAAGGTTAAGTTTTTATTTGGTCAAGTAGTCTAATCACCCCCCTCTAGACATACTTTCGATCCTACAGTAGGTCGACGAATTCTTGCAGGGCGAGGTGCCTCGCGGCGAGCGCGACCTCCAGGTGGAGATCCTTCGTGGCGTCGGCGGGCAGTCGCAGGGCCACCAGTGCTTGAAAGAGGTTCCGGCCATGGAGGCCGATTAGGGTGGCAGGCAATGAGGAGCCCGGGCACGCGGGCTGGAGGAGTACGGCGATATCGTCCGTGAGCTTCTTGATGATAGTGAACCTTTTGCTGGTGTCAACGATCATCTGGTCCGACTGAGAGTCGTAGTTGGCGTCGACGGCGGCCATCCACCAGACGGTCTCCAACACCGTCTGGAGACGATCCTCGGCGCCATGCCGCAGGCCGGCGTCGTGGACCATCTAGCGCAGCCGCTGGCCGCTCACGCACATCGCCGCCATGGGTCTGGGGTGAGCTCTTTTGCGCTTGGTGTAGGTGCTTAGGCAAATGCTTAGGTGTGTACGATGTGGTAGATGCATTGGAATGGAGGGGCGCCTTTATATAAGGGCAATGAGGGCAAACTGCGTTGCATTCACATTGTGCAGCCTCTTTTCCCGGACCTCCTCCCATTACTTCCCTCATGCATTAATTGAAGGAGGATGCATTGGTTGTTCAACATATCGGGAACCGCTACTCCCTCCCTCGTCTGCATTAAAGCCGTATCGGGAACTGCACCGCCCGCTGTCAAATCGAATACTCCCTCCGTCTAGGTGAATATTAAGTCATCTTACGAGAACCACTCGTTTCTTCACATTATATACGTACAATATATATGGCCAACATCATATAGCTAGCAGTTTAGTTGTCAAAGAATTTCAGGGTGCTTAGTTTTGTCAAAGAATTCCAGGGTGCTTAGTTTTATTTGAGGGGTGGGTTGTGCACTTATGCTGGACACCATTATTGTGACAAGCCTTTTTAATAGTACTACTGTACAAAAGTGGAGTATATACATTTTTAAAAGGCTAGAGGGCGGGGCAGTCTAGCTCGGTCGGTTTCATGAGAGGCGAGGGCCTTTGTGATTTGCCGGCTCATTACTGCTGTCAAATCGAATAGTACAGCGCCGCCCGCTGCACGCCCGACGCCTCCATTAGACCCCTCCGTTAAACCCGCATGGAAACCAAGAATCCTACTCCGGCCACACGTCCGTTCATGAGCGGGGCGGAATTAAACGCAACACCGGCCGAGCTCCTCCCGTCCACCCTCAGTTTAAACGAGGCCAGACACCGGCCAAGCTCCTACCGTCCGCTCTCTATTTACACGAGGCCAGACAGACAGCGGGCAAGAATCACACCCCTCCGCCGCTTCCCCATCTCCTCCTTCACCATTTTCTCCACTCTTCCGATGGCTTCCGATGAGCCGTTCAACGGCATATTACCTGGCTGGGTGGCCTGCCGAGCCCTCCGGATACGGGCGAGGCCGCTCGGTGCTTCACCAACCTCGCTTGGCCCGACGGAGCCAGTTGCCGCCCCAAGCAGGCGCATGGTTCAGCAACTCGCCACTCCAGTTCAGCTCGATGAGGAGTGGCGAGTTGCTCCACGCCGGCACGGCGGCGAGCACGCCGGTACGGGCACCGTCGCTGCCGCGTCGTACCGCGCCACCAGTGTCTGCGGTGGTCGCGCCTCCCGTGTCCATGGGCGCGCCTCCCGTGCCTGCGGTAGTGCCATGTAGGCAGAGACAGAAGCCGGGTGCATGGAGAGCGATGAGAAGGTGGCCAGCTTCTCTGTGTCCGCCGCCATCATCGAGGAGAAGTAGAACACGGGAGGCCGCCGCCACTTGGGACCCATGAAGGCCACCGCCGAGGCGACGACCGCGGATTCAGCTGGTTTATTGCTTCGTCTCTTCCGAGGACCTTCGTCGACCCCGCAAGTGTCTGACGGACATGAGGAAGACAAAGGGATCCGCGGGTGGCCATTTAGAACTAAAATAAGTGTAGATACATCCATTTCTAGGACAAGTATTTCTGGACGGAAGGAGTATTAATTATACAAGAGAGCCGGATTGGCACCTCTTAGTTCATGTAAATGTAATGAAATCCATCACGTTTATATGAAGATCCGGCTTTTTTATACGAAATCCTTCATGTTTATATGAAATCAGTCTGTGTTTGCACGAATTTCATCTGGTTGATTAGAGTTGTAAAAATGTATGCCGCTGGCGTTTGATGTCGTCCTCCACTTAAGGAAGCGGGAGGAAATTTGCCGGCTGCCGTTGGAGAAGCTCTTTATTTTGGTGACATCCAATCCATTTGAGTTAATTGCCTGTATGATTGTCCCTCTATGAAAACTTAATTGCATGTACAGTGTACACGTGACTTGCAGGGTGGCTATAGCTTTGTACAGAAAGTTAAAAAGAAACAAGTCCATCCTTAATCTTGTATTCTAAGTACTCTGTGGGTTCCACTGTCAGTACAGTAGCGAAAGAAGTATATATTAAATAAGTAGAGTAATAGATAATATAAAAATATAAAGTTAAAAGACAGAATTCGAACTCATGTCATCGCGTTGCGAGCATCCAGCGTTAACCAGCCCAACACATTTTTGTTGTAGACCATGCTGGAGATATATCTCCATGTCTACTCTTATATATACTCCATTCGTTCCTAAATATTTGTCTTTTTCAGATTTCAAATGGACTACCACATATGGATGTGTATGTAGACATATTTTAGAGTGTAGATTCACTCATTTTGCTCCGTATGTCTTTTCAGGAAGGGGTCAGATTTGTCCTTGATTTATTTACGAGGTATCCAGATGGCACTGCACCGCCAAGAAAAGCGGGTAACATCAGAATTATGGACTACTTCTTTGAGTATGTTGGTAAGGTTCGGTCATAGTCACTTGTTGAAATCTCTAAAAAGATAAATACTCCCTCTTTCCGGAAATACTTGTCATCAAAATGGATAAAAGGAAATGTATCTAGACGTATTTTAGTTTTAGATACATCTCTTTTTATCCATTATGATGACTGAGTTTGTGTGACACATATCTAGCTATATTAAGGGATAGGTAGATAGCATATGTTTGAGAGACATTAGTGGCTGTGGGTGGGCGGAATTAAAGGGGTGGGCGTGTTAGACATAGAGAGTGTGTGTGTTTCTGTGTGAGAGACTTGTAGGACGGGGTAGAAAGACAAATTTAACCCTGACGGAGGGAGAGAAATACACGAAGTGCATGTGTGTGTGATTCCGATGCCCATAGGGAAATGAGATATGTATGCGTGTGAGATAGATTGCACAATTCATTCACGTATCACTATCTAGCAATCATGGACGTGCATCGCTTGAACATAAGTCAATATCTACTTCATATCATGGCCAAAGGTACAATATCGATTCAACGCTATAAAGATTGGACACTCGCATATCACATTTTTTTCTATTTAAATAAGCCTTTTTAGTTGTGCATGCCAAAGTTACAGTGATGTTTCTTCAAACAACCAATGTAGCTATCATGAACATGCACCATTGTTACTCTTGCATTCAAATTCATTAGTCTTGGATGATTTAAGTTTCTATTTTGAAGTAATATATGTAATATTCATATATGAATTCAACGGGTACGCAATTTATGAAATGGAGGCTATGTAATCATATGAGGTAACACTTTTAAGTAGCTGACTACAATATCCATTTCTTTTTGTGCGCCTCTACACTAACACGTCAATGCATTATGTTTAAAGTAAATAACCAATGGCACTAAATTATCTATTGACACGAGAAATACATAGGCTGAGCGTTTGATCCCTTTTTTGTGAACGCGCCACTACACCCGTACGATTGGCCGCGCCCGTGTGAACGTCCAAGTTATCGGTGCATCATCCCGAGTTATTATCTTTTTTCTGGGGTGGACTTCACACCAGTTATTAACGGCTGACACGTGCCCCGTGTACACAGTCTAGCATGACCTTCCCGCTAGCACGGTCCAAAATTAGTTGAAACTGGATACGAACGATCCTGCGGGCGGCAAAATCTCCCACCTCCTTCTAAAATTTCCACCACCTTAGTCTTTAGCATGCGAAATCCCCCTTTTGTCCTTGGTGCACGGAGACCAACAGTTACAATACCGCCCTCATCTACATGATAGGTCGGGGCTGCTTTGGTAACTTCCGGTTCCCCCACTACACGACACCCCCATTTCCTCTCCCCCTCCCGCAAAAATGACTAACTCCACAGCACCAGAGCATCTTACATCACGCCGTCCATACTTCATCGCCCTTTCTCCCCTCCCATCTTGAAACCCTAGACTGCTCATCCACCGGCATACCATAGCCCATTCACTGCCAGCGGCGTCCACCTTGCTGGATCTGCTTCTGCGGCCGCATCTACCCCTCCCACCTCCCCTAGAAATAAGTAGACTGCTCATCCACCACTGTACCACAGCCCATTCAGTGCCGGCCTTGTCCACGACGCCGGATCTGCTTCGCCGATACTCTCGTCAACCGCCGCGCATCTGCAGCGGCTCATTCGTACTCCCCACCAGAGATGCTTCGTCCACACACCCCGGAGCCGCCCCACCGACGCCCCCATCGACGGCCTCTGATCCTCTTCGCCGACACCTTCCTCAACCCTACTAGAGCCGCTTCGCCGACACCTTCCTCAACCCTACCGGGGCCGCTTTTCCAACTCACAATTCCACGGCCTCAGATCCACTTCCTCGCACTCTCATCCAACCTACCGGAGCAGCTTCTGACGCCCCATCCACGGCTGCAGATCCGCATCGTCGACACCACTCTTAACCCAACCACCGGAGCAGCTTCTGACGCCCCGTCCACGGCCGCAGATCCGCATCGTCGACACCATCCTTAACCCAACCACCGGAGCAGCTTCACCTACGCCCTCGTCCACGGCCATAGATCCGCTTCGCCCACACCGTAGTCCACCCTACCAGAGCCGCTCCACAAACACCCTACTCAACGGTTCTAGATCTCCTTACCGGACCCCGACCGCCAGCGCAGTGTTATCACCCTCGACGTTTCTAACCTGATTCCCACAGTCTGGAGAGATGCCAAGCACCCGCCACGGCCTAGGTACTTGTCACCTTTAAACCCGTCCAGCATCACCTGCCCAATGTACTTCAAATATACTAACCGGTCGCTGTTACCTGTTGTGCAGCTGGCAAAAACTACAAGGACGATGTTTCTTCTAGATCTAACAGCTTGGCTAACCAAGATCCTGGACTGAGGCATTGCTATGATCTTGTAAGCGCGTCTCTCTCTCTCTTGTATTGTTCTGTGCCTGCCAGCATGCTTTGCTAGGATTTTCGACCAGTAATCCCTTTGTGTAGACAATGATTTCTACTACTGGCTGCTAAATTAGATATGTAGATGTCATACATGATACTACCTCGTACCTCCGTTCCTAAATATAAGTCTTTCTAGAGATTCCACTATATGCTACGTATAGAGCAAAATGAGTGAATCTACACTGGAAAATGCATCTATATACATCTGTATGTGGTCCATACTGGAATCTCTACAAAGACATATATTTAGGAACAGGGGCAGTACATCACACAAAATCGTAGGTGGCATGTAGGAATTCCAGTGCACTACATTAGGCTCCCTTAGAGTGCCTGCTAGTCCAGCATACAGAGTCATGGCTAGTTTATGGTACGCACACAATCGTTAATTGGTGGTTTAAATATGTGCAAGGGATATGCAATGTAGTATCATGTAGAGATGTCTGAAATTAGCCGTGTCAACTTGCAGATAGGGTTACACAATGAAAAAGTACAAGATGTATGTGGCAATTTCATGGAACATCGCAAAAAAAGGAGAGGTAGCGGTGAGCCTATACAGTGTGCCATGGTACGTCACTCCTCCATTGAAATCATCGTGACATGTTATTTGTATGCCAGTTCTATTAGCCAAGTTTCTTAGGGACAGTTATTACGAGTTATCCTAAGAAAATAAGCACATGTGAATATAAGCTCCATGTAATAAGCCAACCAGTTCTTTTCATTGCGTTTTCAACTTATCTTTGGTATGATCAGTGGAAAGTCTAGATTGCATTATATTTTTTTCATCTTGCTGCCCATATGGAAATTAATTTGACTTGCAAACATCACAAATTGAACCCAGTGCAGTAATTAATATGATAGGAAAACAGACCATCACTATTTGCTCAAAATGCAAATACAAAGATACCATCTACTTGGCACAATCTACTTTGGTCAATGTTTTCCATAGAGATCCCATTGCCTAATTTAAATGAAGAATGCATGACCCACATTTAAATGAAGAAGAATTATTTATTGAAATTCGATGGTCCAAGTGGCTGGTTATTATCGTATAGCAGCACCACCTGAAAGCATCATATAGCAGCAGCAGCTCATAGCAACTCATCATACAGTAGCAGCAGTCTGCAATTCATCATATACCAGCAGCAACTCATAGCAATTCATCATATAGCAGCAGTAGGAGCAGCTCATAGCAATTCATCATATAACAGCAGCAGGAGCAACTCATAGCAATTCATCATATAGCAGCAGCATGAGCAGCTTGTAGCAACTCATCATATAGCAGCAGCAGGAGCAGCTCGTAGCAACTCATCATATAGCAGCAGCAGCTCATAGCAATTCATCATATAGCAGCAGTAGCAGCTCATAGCAACTCATCATACAGCAGCAGCAGCTCATAGCAATTCATCATATAGCAGCAGTAGGAGCAGCTCATAGCAATACATCATATAGCAGCAGCAGAAGCAACTCATAGCAATTCATCGTATAGTGGATCAGAATGAAAATTTGGCAAAAAATCAGAGGAGATCCTCACCTTGTTGGATGAGCTCATCCTTCAATAGCACCTCAAGGCCATGGCCTAGGAGGAGGGGAGGGGGAATAAGGTGCCTTCTGCCGCAGTGTGGCATCAGCCGTAGTTGTGCAGCGCCCGCCGGAGTAGTGCGTTGGACGAACCACAGTGGAGCAGCTGCTGGAGACCATGAGAATGAGGGGCGGCGCCAGAGGGAGGAGAAGCCAGGGAGATTTGCCCCTACCCGCCGGCCATCTAGCCTAGCTGGACATAGCATCGTCGAGGACAAGGCCAGATGGGACCAGTGGCGACGGCTCGCTAGAGGAACCCTAGTGCTGCAGGCAGGGGATCGAGGTACAGGGAAAGGGGAGAGGAGATGCAAGCGGGAAGGGAAATGAATGCTTGCGTGTTTGTTTTTACTTGAGGGTCAGGTGTGACACGAGCGTCAGCAGTTGCATTTTGAGTGTAATATAGGCAGACAATAGAGTCATTCCACTATTCTCCTTCCCTTCAATTTTTAATGAGGTTCTACCCGAAACACCCCCTCCAAAGCGAAATTAGTTAAGCCCAAGCCCATAACTAAAAAATGACTTCTTTACATCTTTTATGGCTTATTTTGACAATATGCCCTGAAAAGGCGGAATCGAACTGGCCCTTAACCTGCAATTCAATTGTGCGTGCAATGATGAATCACTCCTGCCTGCTATCTGTACATTTAGGCATCATCATACATGGCATAACCTAATACATGTGCATTCCATTGTAGAATCTGGAATATGCAATGTTTATGTTAGTTCATATGTTGCACATGATGTTTAAATGCCCCTTAAATCTGGTCAGTCAAGTGATGGTCTTTAAGCCTCCTTCTTTGCTTCTTTTCTTGATATGTAAGATTTGCTCACACATCTGTTCAATTGCTTGTTTGCATCAGCCAGCCATACTAGGACTGTTTGCTTTGATTACTTGTTGTTCTTGACCTAACACTCTAATAGAGCTTGTCAACGATTTAAACACTAAGGGCTGCTATAGTGGGGCCTTGTCTAACTCATAGGTGACATAAAGGTTTGGCTATACACTACAGTAGGCAAGTATGTTAGGAAAGTATGCATATTTATCTTCCAAGGAGACGAGTAACTAGTTGACATAATTATGTGGTGTTGTTTTGTTATATTCTCATCCTTTTGTGTTCACAGACTGAAAAGTATGCATATTTATCTTCCAAGGAGTCGAGTAACTAGTTTGTGTCACCTCGCAGAGGGGGTGCAATGAAGATAAGATTGAGGATTTCCAAGTATAATATTTTAGGAAGGAGCCTTGCAAGAGAAGTAGGAGCTGCGCTGAGCCTCTTCAACCTGCTAAGGTAAGTCACTGTATGCAACTCAACAGTTCAATTCCTTGTTTGTTTCAGGCATAGTTAATTTTCTCTTTTCAATTGCTTTATTTGTCCTTAGTTAATGAGATGCCCAAATAATCATGCCTGATGTTCGGTACTTGTATCACTATTAGTTGACATAATTAAAGGCCTTACCATTTAATTACTCCGCCGAAGTGTGCCTGAAGCTTTGAAGTCTATTAACCAACTATTATTGCATGAGCACAATCTAGTTTATACTACGCTAATGATTGCATAGTTTTGCCTGCTGTAGTATGTTTGTATGAAACCCTCTGCTGTTCATTATGCTCCCTAAGACTTTAATTGAGGCACAAAATGGCCAACTTCTTGCTTACTTATACGCAACGTACTGTCTAAATTTGTGACTTGTCTGTGTTTTCGTTTGGGCCCCAACATCATGCTCCTCTAGTGAGCTAAGAGGGATTTCTGTATGCAGGTTGCACAGACTATCTTTTTTATAATTTTTAAAATATCACATGCTTATGCTTCATGACGTATAACATTTTTTTTGAAAGTGACGTGTAACATTATTGTTAGTCCTATTTTGCCGTGTAGTACAAAATAGTGTCTTCTTCGCTTCACTGTTGTAACTATATTTTTGCCCTAGTCATGTGTACTTATAGAAACATTTCAGGATGAAGTGACATCAACACAAAGATCTGCGAGCAGTGCGGCATGGTCGTTACCGAATGATTATGGATTGGAATTGGAATGTGCTAATGTTCTCGAGCAACAACTAGAGGTGGCAAGACAACGTGTACATGATTGTCAACGTATAATCAACAAGTTGAGACTGGACATGCAAGTATTAGATGCAGGAGTCAAAAAAATGAAACAAGACACTGAGGTAACCATGAAGGAATTGGAGATTTTGCAGACTGAAATTTGTGCTATCTGAATCCGGCCAATCCTATTTTCTGAAGAGATTATAGTTCAAATGGAGGTAAGTTGATGCGCGTCCATGATGTATGAGCTGTATTTGCCCAGTGTATGTAATTTGCTGTTTGTGTATGCTTTATTATCACCTATGCCGAACCATAATGCCCAGTGGGTATAATCGGCTGTAATTTCTTTATTGTATAGTGTAGGATTATTCTACCTTTCTATGCCTTGATCTCTTTGTTGTAATAGTGTAGGATTTTGAGGTGATAGTATTGAGTAGGATAATTCTTTGAATATGCTATATCGTTCAAACGGGGGCCAATTCGCCCGACCATGGCCCTTCACGGGCCGTCAGATCCATGGGCCTTCTACGTCTCGTAGGATCCATGGGCCTTCTACGTTTCATAGGATCCATCGGCCTTCTACGTCTCGTAGGATCCATGGGCCTTGTACGTCTCGTAGGATCCATGGGCCGCCGACTCATTTATGGGTCTTGTACGGGCCTTTAATGGGCCATAGACGAGCCTTTAATGGAAATCGTACGTTTTATGGGCTGACCATAACGGGCCGTTAATAGGCCGTATTTGGTGATGCTATGAAAATGGCCCAACAGACTAACGGTCCACAAACGGGCCGACTGTAACGACGGGCTGAATTTGGCCCACAAACAGAAAATGACAGTAACGGGCCGTAAGTAACTGAATGCTGCAAATGAGCCCAAGAATTAATGGGCCCTCAGAAGGCCGAAAGTTAACTTGGGCTGGAAACGGCCCAACGGAATAACGGGCCGTTAATGGGTATAAAGTGATACACTGTTCATTACGGGCTAGTTTCACCACGGGCCGTTAATGAGTGTAAAGTAATACACTATTCATTACGGGCCAGTTTCAGCACGGGCCGCTAATGGGCCAAGAGTTACAAAGGGCCTCATATGGGCCGGAAGACATCATGGGCTATACATGGGCCAGAAGTGAAAACGGGCTGGAATCATATTGGACGGCCCAGATGACGCTACTGTGCCTAATTCGGATAGGGCGTAACGGGCCTTGGGTTAGCGGGCTGTAAATGGGCTATATGCGAACATGCCGTTAACAGGCTTTCCATGGGCCGGCCCGCCAGTTTTGACCAAGTCAAATGGGCGGGCCTTTTCACAGGAATGGGCCACTGTTGGGTTGTGGCACGTGTTGACGTATCATAGGCGCCTTCTGTCCAGTGAGTGGATGACATCTGTCCCAACGATGAGCCGACACGTGTTTCCTCTAGCCAATGATGATTTTACACGTGGAAAATCCCCATTGGTCGGGGCTATTAATGGGTTATCAGATCCAAAATCCGACCCAATAGCTTAACGGCGTTCCGTTACGGTGGATGCCACATGTCGGTCACCCTTGACGAAAGCACTTCTGCGACGCGCGATTTATTTTCATGGAAGTGGACACTTCCGTGATGATAATTTTGGTAATGTCATGGAACACTTCTACGACAACACAGGTATGACTATCTTGATTCTGTCATAAATTTGTCATGGATGTACATGCATGACAAAAAAAGCGACCTACTGTGACAAACACGTATCATCACGGAAGTGTATTTTTTTGTAGTGATGACTTATTGGAAATAATACATACCGATGTATGCGGTCCATTGAGTGTTGAGGCTCGCGGCGAGTATCGTTATTTTCTAACCTCATAGATGATTTAAGCAGATATGGGTATATCTACTTAATGAAACACAAATCTGAAACATTTGAAAAGTTCAAAGAATTTCAGAGTGAAGTGGAGAATCATCGTAACAAGAAAATAAAGTTTCTATGATCTGATCGCGGAGGCGAATATTTGAGTTACAAGTTTGGCCTTCATTTAAAACAATGTGGAATAGTTTCACAACTCACGCCATCTGAAACACCACAACGTAATGGTTTGTCCGAATGTCGTAACCGTACTCTATTGGATAAGGTGCGTTCTATGATGTCTCTTACCAATTTGCCTTTATCCTTTTGGGGTTATGCATTAGAGACAGCAACATTCACGTTAAATAGGCACCGTCTAAATCCGTTGAGATGACGCTGTACGAACTATGCTTTGGCAAGAAACCAAACCTGTCATTTCTTAAAGTTTGGGGTTGCGATGCTTAGTGAAAAAGCTTCAGCCTGATAAGCTCGAACCCAAATCAGAGAAGTGCGTCTTCATAGGATACCCAAAAGAAATTGTTGGGTACACCTTCTAGAAAAGGAGTTTCTCTCGAAAGAAGTGAGTGGGAGGAAAGTAGAACTTGATGAGGTAATTATACCTTCTCTCGAATTGGAAAGTAGCTCATCACAAAAAACCGTTCCCGTGATGCCTACACCAACTAGAGATGAAGCTAATGATAATGATCATGAAACTTCGGATCAAATTAATACTGAACCTCGTAGGTCAACCAGAGCACGTTCCGCACCAGAGTTGTACGGTGACCCTATTCTGGAAGTCGTGTTACTAGACATGACGAACCTACGAACTATGAAGAAGCTATGATGAGCCCAGATTTCGATAAATGGCTTGAGGCCATGAAATCTGAGATAGGATCCATGTATGAGAACAAAGTGTGTACTTTGGTTGATTTGCCTGATGATCGGCGAGCCATAGAGAATAAATGGATTTTCAAGAAGAAGACTGACGCTGATGGTAATGTTACTGTCTACAAAGCTCGACTTGTCGTGAAAGGTTTTTAACAAGTTCAAGGAGTTGACTAAGATGAGACTTTCTCACCCATAGCGATGCTTAAGTCTGTCCGAAACATGTTAGCAATTGCCGCATTTTATGATTATGAAATCTGGCAAATGGACGTAAAAAATGCATTCCTTAATGGATTTCTTAAAGAAGAGTTGTATATGATGCAACCAGTAGGTTTTGTCGATCCTAAAGGTGCCAACAAAGTGTGCAAGCTCCAGCGATCCATCTATGGACTGGTGCAAGCATCTCGGAGTTGGAATATATGCTTTGATGAGGTGATCAAAGCATATGGTTTTATACAAACTTTCGAAGAAGCTTGTATTTACAGGAAAGTGAGTGGGAGCTCTGTATCATTTCTAATATTATATGTGGATGACATATTGTTGATTGGAAATGATATATAATTTCTGGATAGCATAAAACGATACTTGAATAAAAGTTTTTCAATGAAAGACCTCTGTGAAGCTTCTTATATATTAGGCATCAAGATATATAGAGGTAGATCAAGACGCTTAATTGGACTTTCACAAAGCACATACCTTGATAAAGTTTTGAAGAAGTTCAAAATGGATCAGTCAAAGAAAAGGTTCTTTCCTGTGTTACAAGGTGTGAAGTTGAGTCAGACTCAATGCCCGACCACTGCAGAAGATAGAGAGAAAATGAAAGCCATTCCCTATGCCTCAGCCATAGGTTCTATCATGTATACTATGCTGTGTACTGGACCTGATGTGTGCCTTGCTATAAGTTTAGAAGGGAGGTACCAAAGTAATCCAGGAGTGGATCACTGGACAGCGGTCAAGAACATCCTGAAATACCTGAAAAGGACTAAGGATATGTTTCTCGTTTATGGAGGTGACAAAGAGCTCATCATAAATGGTTACATTGATGCTAGCTTTGTCACTGATCCGGATGACTCTAATTCACAAATCTAATACGTATTTATATTGAATGGTGGAGCTGTCAGTTGGTGCAGTTCCAAGCAGAGCGTCGTGGCGGCATCTACGTATGAAGCAGAGTACATAGCTACTTCGGAAGCAGCAAATGAAGGAGTGTGGATGAAGGAGTTCATATCCGATCTAGGCGTAATACCTAGTGCATCGGGTCCAATGAAAATCTTTTGTGACAATACTGGAGCAATTGCCTTAGCGAAGGAATCCAGATTTCACAAAGAACCAAACACATCAAGAGATGCTTCAACTTCATCCATGATCAAGTCAAGGAGGGAGACATAGAGATTTGCAAAATACATACGGATCTGAATGTAGCAGACCCGTTGACTAAGCCTCTTCCACGAGCAAAACATGATCAACACCAAGACTCCATGGGTGTTAGAATCATTGCAATGCAATCTAGATTATTGACTCTAGTGCAAGTGGGAGACTGAAGGAAATATGCCCTAGAGGCAATAATATAGTTGTTATTTTATATTTCCTTATTCATGATAAATGTTTATTATTCATGCTAGAATTGTATTGATCGGAAACCCAAATACATGTGTGAATACATAGACAAACACTGTGTCCCTAGTGAGCCTCTACTTGACTAGCTCATTGATCAAAGATGATTAAGGTTTCCTCACCATGGACATTAGTTGTCATTTGATAATGAGATCACATCATTAGGAGAATGATGTGATGGACATGACCCATCCATTACATTAGCATAATGACCGTTCAGTTTTGTTGCTATTGCTTTCTTCATGTCAAATACATATTCCTTCGACTATGAGATTATGCAACTCTCGGATACCGGAAAAATACATTGTGTGCTTCAAACGTCACAACGTAACTGGGTGATTATAAATATGCTCTACACGTATCTCCGAAGTTGTTTGTTGGGTTGGCATATATCGAGATTAGGATTTGTCATTCTGAGTATCGGAGAGGTATCTCTAGGCCCTCTCGATAATAAACATCATAAGAAGCCTTGCAAGCAATATGACTAATGAGTTAGTTGCGGGATGATGTATTACGTAACAAGTAAAGGGACTTGCCGGTAACGAGATTGAACCAGGTATGAAGATACCAACGATTGAATCTCGGGCAAGTAACATACCAATGACAAAGGGAATAACGTATGTTGTCATAACGGGTTGACCGATAAAGATATTTGTAGAATATGTAGGAACCAATATGAGCATCCTAGTTCCACTATTAGTTATTGACCGGAGAGGTGTCTCGGTCAAGTCTACATAGTTCTTGAACCCGTTGGGTCCACATGCTTAACGTTCGATGAAGATTTAGTATTATATGAGTTATGTGATTTGGTGACCGAATGTCGTTTAGAGTCTCGGATGAGATCATGGACATGAAGAGGAGTCTTGAAATGGTCGAGAGGTAAAGATTGATATATAGGATGATAGTATTCGGACACCGGAAGTGTTCCAAAGTGTTTCGGGTATTTATCCGAGTACCAGGGGGTTACCGGAACCCCCAGGGGGAATAATGGGCCATATGTGCCATTAGAGAGGAGCACACTGTAGGATCGAAAGTATGTCTAGAGGGGGGGTGATTAGACTACTTGACCAAATAAAAACTTACCTTTTTCCAATTTTAGTTTTTGGCAGATTTTAACAACTTTGGACAAGTCAAGCAATCTTAACACAATTCAAGCAAGCATGCAAAGAGTATATGAGCAGCGGAAAGTAAAGCATGCAACTTGCAACAATGTAAAGGGAAGGGTTTGGAGGATTCAAACGCAATAGGAGACACAGATGTTTGTGTCATGGTTCCGATAGGTGGTGCTATTATACATCCACGTTGATGCAGACTTCAACCAACGAAGGGTAACGGTTGCGCGAGTCCACGGAGGGCTCCACCCATGAAGGGTCCACGAAGAAGCAACCTTGTCTATCCCACCATGGCCGTCGTCCACGAAGGACTTGCCTCACTAGCGGTAGATCTTCACAAAGTAGGCGATCTCCTTGCCCTTACAAACTCCTTAGTTCAAGTCCACAATCTTGTCGGAGGCTTCCAAGTGACACCTAGCCAATCTAGGAGACACCACTCTCCAAGAAGTAACAAATGGTGTGTTGATGATGAACTCCTTGCTCTTGTGCTTCAAATGATAGTCTCCCCAACGCTCAACTCTCTCTCACAGGATATGGATTTGGTGGAAAGAAGATTTGAGTGGAAAGCAACTTGGGGAAGGCTAGAGATCAAGATTCATATGGTAAGAATGGAATATCTTGGCCGCAACACAAGTGTAGGTGGTTCTTTCTCAGAAAAAGTAAGTTGGAAGTGTAGGTTTGTTCTGATGGCTCTCTCTCTCTGAATGAAAAGGTGGTGGAGGGGTATATATAGCCTCCACACAAATTCTAATCGTTACACACAACTTGCCAATCTCTGTGGGACTGAATTGTTAAACTCGGTCGGACCGATTCGGCAAAGCTAGTGACTGTTAGGGTTTTCGGTGGGACCGACACGCAACTCGGTAGGACCGATATGGTTGGGGTTAGGGCATAACATAATCTCGGTGAGACCGATTACACAAACTCAGTGAGACCGATTTAGGTAATAAGCTAACCAGAGAGTTGGTCAGGTAAACTCGTTGGGAGCAATCGCTCATTTCGGTGAGACCGAAACGTTACAAAGGGGAAACAGAGAGTTTATATTGCAATCTCGGTGGGACCGATCGCTCATTTCGGTGAGACCGAAATGTTACGAAAGGAAACAGAGAGATTACAATCCCATCTCGGTGAGACCGAGATCACTATCGGTGAGACCGATTTGCCTAGGGTTTGTGGCGGTGGCTATGACATTCGAACTCGGTGGCGCCGGATAGAAAGAATTGGTGGGGCCTAGTTTGACTTTTGGTTTAGGTCATATGTGGATGTGAGAAAGTAGTTGAGGGCTTTGGAGCATATCACTAAGCACTTTGAGCAAGAGCCTCATTAAGCAACACCTCATCCCTTCTTAATAGTATTGGCTTTTCCTATAGACTCAATGTGATCTTGGATCACTAAAATAGAAAATATAGAGTCTTGAGCTTGGATATTGAGCCAATCCTTTGTTCTTAGCATTTTGAGGGGTCCACTTTTCTCATCCATGCCATGCCAATCATTGAGCTTTCCTGAGATATTAATCTTGAAATAGCATTGGCTCAATGAGCTATATGTTGTTAGAAATTGCCAAAACCACCTAGGGATAGTTGCATTTTCAATCTCCCCCTTTTTGGTAATTGATGACAACATATAGATCAAAGCTTCGACAAATGATAATAAGAGTGAAACACATTGTCGCTTTAAGAAGTATGTGAAAAGCAAGAGCCCCCCCTAAATTTGTGCATAGTTCAAGATTTTCTTTGGACTGCAAATGCACAATGAGTTAGGAACATGGGTTACTCTTCCACGTCACATACATCTTGGTGGAGCGCTCAAAATGATAATAATGAAATACATGCACTCATCACCAAGCAAAGTGAATGATCATATATGGGGATATAAAAGGATAAAGTCTTCCAACAAGCATTAAGGTAGCATATGATCAAACACATGATCATCCAAGTATCACACAAAAGCATAAAGTATCGCAAACAAGCAAATAAACAAAGTTCAACCACCAAAAAAAAGGGAGAATAAAAATCAACACTCTCTCTTGAAGCCTATGATCTATACATTTTCTCCCCCTTTGGCAACAAGTTACCAAAAAGTTCATAAAAAATGCATAGTGCTAGATCGACTCTCAGGCTTGGTCTTCAGGTGGTGGTGTAGATAACATGCCAAGGACGAAGGCATCAGTTGATGTAGATGATGCTGGTGGAGTGGTTGCTGGAGCCAGTGGCACTGAAGCTGTAGCTGTTGCAGATGAAGTTGCTCTAGGGTCTGTAACATGCACTACAGCAGATCTCTGTCCTCTGGGCACTCTAGCAAAAGTATCAGTGGTAGACTTGCCCTTATTCTCCTGCACTTCATCCTGAAGTTGCTCAACAACGGACTGGATCTCAGTGACCTTCACATCTAAGTCATAGAACTTCTGCTCCATGATCCTCTCCAAGCTCTCCTGGTTTTGAGTCAGGGTAGCCAATCCCTTCTCAATCCTCAGAGTGGAGGCAATCAAGTAGCCAAGCTGATCTTGCTTGCTCTTCAGAAAATACTAAGATGCCTCATCAGTGGTTAGCATCTTTGCAACCTTTTCAGCCCTTGCCTTCTCCCTCTTGGCTTGTGCGTGCACAGAAGATGGTTCATTTTCATCCATCACCACAGTGTTGTCCTCAAAGTCTGGGTTGATGGGCATGTGTTCCTTGTCCAGGAGATATGTGCCAGTGCCCATTTTGGAGTTGATTAGCTCCTGGATCTGTGGGGCATACCCACAACTCCTCTTCTGATCCACAGCTGTTCTCTTAATGGTTTCCACAATTAGGCTCACTAGTCATCAACCCGTGCATTTGCACGGGCTAGCACTTTTAATATAAAATATGAGAAAGTGGGTACCAATTAGAAATGTTGGACAGTAATATGAATATGTTATTATTGGTTATTATTATTATTATTATTATTATATTGATAGACAACATGGCTACAAATTCAAAAGTTGTTGCATGTATCATGTGTTCATGACATATCTAAAAAGTATATTATCAAGTGCCCCTATTGAAACATATATGTTCCCGTATTTTCACTACCTTAAAACACATGCATCTTCGTTTCTTCGACAGAAGTGAAGTAGAATTTGATCATAAAACCCTTTGCTTCACTGATTAGATTTTATATGTGTACAACATTTAAGCAGAAGTCCTTCCTGGGGAACAATGGATTGCACCTAGTTTTGTTTGATCATATAAGAATATGTTTCCATAGACAACAATGGACAAAATGTAAGAATACATTTTCTATCAAAATATGTGCCATGTGAAGGCTGGCCATGTATAAGAATATGTTTTCTATGAAAATACGTGCCATTGTAGCAAATAATATTTATAAGATATTTCTATTTTCTCATACCTTTAAGAACAATAAATTCTTACTGAATTTATTTTATGATTAATAATATGGCTGGGAACTTTGTGATAGATTACTCGGATTTAAGCTGTGTGTACCAAAAAAATCTTAAAGAATTTCATTATCATTGTGCCAGGATTTTTTTAATACTTTCTATTCCTACTACACATACACATACATACACAATCACATACATAATCATGTGTTCCTATGAGATCTTTATGCCGAATCATACATCCAGATATATTTTGTTACTATAGTAAGTTAGGTGGTTCGAAGATACTTTAATATATATTTTACCTTACTTATAAGGCCAAAATAAGGATATGCTTGGACGTATTAAAATATGCAAGTAATGAGTATTAGCAATCCGCACATGTGAAGAATATCATGTGAATCCATGTAATCCATCAATTGCAAGCATGCCATGCAAAGTAGTATACCGGCCAAAAGAATAAGTATTGTTTGCATGCATAACAATAATAATCAATGCTAGAGCTGATTTAGCATGAAATCTGAACTTGCAAGACACCACTATATTGCACCTGGCAACATCGGATGCAGCCATCACACAACAGCGTATAGGAGCAGCTCGTCATGCTGGTCGGTACACGTCGTCCCTTCATGATATGAGCCGCTCCATCCAAGGTGATTTATATATGTTTGTCAAGCAAGATGCGCTCATCCACATCCTGGCAAATTAGTTAGCGAAGTAGACCGTCCTTTCCTTGCAGAAGACCGGCATATGCTCCCTTGTTCAGAGCGTTTATTAGGAGTAGTAAGCAAATCAGTAGAATTTTGATTGGATTTAAATTTTAAAAAGACTTGGAGAGATGTAAGATAGAACTGAATAGTCTTTGATCACATGGATGCCCTTTGCTTTTCAATTTTGTCGACACATTTACTATTTAAAATATTCTTGCATATGATTTTTAGGCAGGCCAACCATGAAATGTTATTTGTTGGTACTGTATATCGTAAACATGATGTGACGGACTACTCACTACTGATGATATTGATCTGTTGTCTTGCTTAGTTGGAAATGGGTGAAGCGATCCGGGGCAGGCGGCTAACTCTAGCGCCCCGGCCTTCCACTTCCGGGCCGGCGACATCGCCCGCGTCGGAGGGACCGAGTGGGTCGAGGTTCTCCTGCCTGGATTCGGATTCCGGTTCCTCCGATGAGGAGGAGGCGCCCGCAGTGGGCGTCAAGTTAGCACTTGAAGTGCGGGATGAAGATGCGGGAGGCGCGGCTTGGACTCCGGTGGTTCGCCGGAGGAGGAAAACTGAGGCGGAAATTGTTCAAGAATTCTGGACTGATGCGGGTTTTCCTACTCCGGTGGTTCGCCGGAGGAGGAATACAGATGCAGAGGGCTCGGGGCGGGCTGGTTCAGCGTTGCCGTCTAGCTCGGTGGCGTCGCTACCTCCCAGCCGGATGCCCTCGTCGTCACCGTCCGGTCTGCGAATGGCCCGACCACCGCGGATGGGGTCCTGGCGAGGTCCTCTGCCGCCGCGCAGGGTCACGCCGCCGCCAGTACTTGGGCAGTTCATGGATGCAGCCAAGTTCAATCCTTCCTTGAGGGGACGGGAGAGATCGCCGGCGACGGCCGCATCGACGAGATCTGACGTTGATCAAGCGGCTGTTTCGGAGGCGAATTCTCAGGAGTTTCAAAATCGACCGGCCTCGGAGAGCGGCCCCATGTAGCATGCAGGAAGGGAACCGGGCCAGGATTTTTCTTGGGCCTTTCTAAGGAGGCGCATGAGGGCTCTCTAGGGTGGATACCCTACTCTCACGCCGTTGATTGTGCAAGCAGTCACAGACAAGCCGCCACCGTCCACATCGTCATTGGTTTCTGCCGCACAGTCCTCGACCGCCGCCGCCAAGCCTCTGCACCCCTCGCGGACGCCTTCACCAACTCCTACACCGTCTTCCTGCACCGGGGTTGCCCGCTCCTACGCGGCGGTCGCGGCGGCGCTGTTGAGCCCCATGGCGGGCGTGCCTCCTGCGGCGCGGGCCGCCTCGGCCACGGGAGGGTCGAACCCCCCTACTACTCCGGGCGTGGGGGCGCCACCGGCTCCCTCGCGCCCTCCGGCTCAGGCGCCGGGCTTCTACGGTCCGCGACAACAGCAGCGAGGACCGGCACCAGTATACATCTATGGTGGGAACCAGCCCCCTGGTTATGCCCAGGCTGGGCAGTACCTCTCGCCGTATGGTCCGGCCGTTGCCGGAGTGCAGGCCCCCACATATGGGGCTTCGCAGACCGGGTTGTCCGCTCCGCCACTGTTTCATCCAGGGGGGGTTGTGGCACATCCGGCTCAAAAATGCAAAAAGAAGAAGAAGCCACAACAGCAGCAGTTTGCCGATGGAGCCTTACAACATGGTTTTCACCCTCCTCCTCAACACATGCCGGTTTAGCAACAGTTTCCGCATCAACCCATACCACAGCAACACGTGCAGACTCACCAAGACCAATATCAGCAGGTTGTGCAGCCACAGATGCCGCAGGCACTAGCTACCGTCGCTGTCACACCACAGGTGGTTCTCGGGACTGATGTGCAGGTGGATCCTACAGTACCTAAGCGCAAGGCCAAGAAAGGGGTCCGTTGCTGGAAGTGTGCGGTAGATACGCATGCAGCGAAGGATTGCACTGTGCAACATTACTGTTATATTTGTGACAAAATAGCTCATCCGACGTTGCAGTGCCCGGTTCTTAAACTCTCTAAGCCCAATGCTTTTGTTTCGGGAGTTGGTGCTGACGAGACTTACTTTGTACAATTGCAAGATGGCGTGGTGAAAGAGCACTTGGCGCCGACACAGACACCGATCGCACGTGTTCAGGTTACTGGCTTGATGGTACCGGCTAGCGTCGTCGAGAGTCAAATTGCCAGAAGATGTCCGGTCCGTGATCAATGGAAGTGGGAGGCTATTCAGCATGGGTCTGATGCTTACCTTGTTAGCTTCCTGTCTTTCGAGGATTTAGACAGGCTCGATGGAATCCAGATGAACGTGCCGTCAGTTAATGCCCAGATGACTGTTACCGCATGGACATCGCAGGAGGTTCCGCATAAGATCGAACTGCAGCAGATTTGGCTTCATGTTGAGGGTGTTCCCCATACGGTGCGTCATTTTTTGGGCTTATGGGCCGTTGGTACTCTTATGGGTAAGACCTTGGACGTGGATCTTATTAGCCCGCGACGTCATGGAGTGGTCCGTATTCTCGTGGCTATGACTAACACTCAGATTCTGGCAAAGTGCAAGGATGATGTTGGGCCTTTTGTCGCAACGGATGTAGTGGTCAAGCTCAAGGGCTACACGTTCACTTTCAGGAGGGAGCCTGCAGGATATACTCCGGATTCAGACTTTGTTCCGTTCATTTGGAGACGCAAAGATGATAATGCTGATGATGATAGCGGTGCGAAGGAGAAGGATAATGAGATGGACACCTCGGAACACACTGGCAACCCAACCATCAATTCATCTTCTAGTACTGCCCAAGCGGAAGACATTCAAATGCCTCAGGTGCAACGACGGGATCTCGCGAGCATTGGCCTTGGTGGTGTGCCAGGAGGTGGCCCTTCAACTGTAGTCACTCCGTTCAACTCCAAGTCGGTGCAGGCCACCGGCCTCTCGGCGGGACGCCCAGACTCATCATCGGTGCACCGACAGCTAGCGGGTCAGGTGGCGTTGCAACCGTCGTCGCCAATACCGACGGTAGCGACACAGCTGGCTGCTTCTATTACGGTGCAGGACAGAGGCGACACGACATGGGGACCGGACGGGGCTTCGAAGCACCAGAAACTAGCTGCGCTGCAGGCAGTCGCCCAGCTACCTGCTCGTGATGAGCTGGGCAAGCTGGCCCTGGCTGGGTGTGGCGCTGAAGGCCCAACCTCCCGTCTACAACCATGCATGCATACTGCGGCTGGGCGTGGTGCCGCAGGACCGGAGTGGATGCATGCACCGGCTGGCCATGGTGCTGAACGGCTGGCCTCGGGTGTGCAGCCATGCATGCATGCACCCGTGGCTGCTCTTAAGCCCCAGGTGAAGGCCATGCAACCTCCTGTTGTACAGATTGTAAAGACAGTTGACTCTACGAGTTTGGACGCCCTTCAGCTGCAGGTGGAGCCGGCCACGTCCATCTCTACCGCATTCACTGGTACGACTGGTCCGGCCCCTCTTCAGACAATGACCTCGTCGTTCGAGCCTGTGGTTGAGATTGTCGGGGAGGGGGTTGCTACTCCACCATCATCCCCTTCACCGGCAGTAGAGCAGGCGCCACAACCTCCAATGGGGATGACACCTACACGACGGAGTAGTCGGCATTCTGTTGCCGACGACAGTTCTATGGACACAGATGAGGACTCTTTGGCCAAGGCTATGCGGCGTAAGGCAGCGCAAAACCTCGACAACCAAGGTATTACGTCATCACCCAAATCCTTTTTAGATTTTTCTAATACTGCCATCGTTTCTAAGTTAAATAAAGTGGGTGTCAGTCTTGGAAAGAATGAGAAGGATATTTCTATTTCGACTAACGCTTTGAAACATGTGGAATATGACCGATTAAAAGTTACTCCACGTGTTTCTAGCAAGTCTTATGTCTCCTGTACTGATGAGGAAGAGCTGCATGCCACATCAGATGGTCAGCTACTCTCTCATTTAGTAGGGGCGGTTTCGGACGTGGGTCTAGATGAACCCGGGCTTAGTTCATTGATTGAGCTTACAGCATTCGGACGTAAATCAAAGACCGCACATTCGAAAAAAGATAGTAAGTCCCATAAGAGGGCAAAGTGTTCTAAATCTCCTATTGTTTCCTCATGAATGGAATGTTTTTTAATAGCAGAGGTCTTCGTGACTTGGCTAAACATTTATTCATTGCAGAATGTAATAGGGAATACAATTTAGATTTTTTGGCTATCTCTGAAACGGGTAGACGTGATTTCTCAGTAAGTCTGCTTAACCGTCTTTCTGGCGGGATAGACTTTACTTGGGTTTCGCGACCACCTAGAGGTCGTTCTGGGGGCATTTTACTTGGCGTAAATACAGGGACTATGGATGTTTTGGCTAGTTCGAATGGCGAGTTTCACGTTAAACTCCATATTCGCAACAAGGCCGACAACTTCACATGGACCCTCGTCGCCGTGTATGGGGCAGCCCAGGAGGAGTTCAAGGCCGATTTTCTTCGTGAATTGGTTAATCTGGCGAAAGATAATCCCTATCCCATTCTTATAGGTGGGGATTTCAACTTGCTTCGATTTCCAAATGAGAAAAGCCGTGGTAGGTTCGATAATCATTGGCCTTTCCTTTTCAATGCTGTCATCGACAGTCTAGATTTGCGAGAGGTTTCTATGATTGGAAGACAATTCACATGGGCGAACAGTCTTCCGGAACCGACATACGAGAAACTAGATCGCGTTTTAATGGATACCGAATGGGAATCAAAATTTCCTATGGTTTCTGTTCATGCTCTACCTCGTATCGAGGCTTTATCAGACCACACACCCATTCTTCTAACTACTGGGTTGCCACGACCACAACATAGACGCAAGTTCAAGTTCGAACTTGGGTGGTTGCTTCGGGATGGCTTCCATGACATGGTCAAGGAAGTGTGGGAGAAACCAGTCGCCGGGCCTACCCCAATACACAGATGGAATAACAAAATGCGTGCATTACGTAAATTCCTTGGTGGTTGGGCCAGGCATACGGTGGGTATCCTCAAAAAGGAGAAGCTTCGTCTTTCATCTATCATTGATGAATTAGAAGCTTTGGCAGAGGTTAGACCTCTATCTGAGCATGAAATTGAGATCAAGAATCATTCAAATGCACAGATAGCAAACATGCTACGTGAAGAGGAACTCAAATGGTACCAACATTCTAACTCGCAATTTATCCTAAAAGGTGATTCGAATACTAGATATTTTCATGGAGTCGCCAATGGCAGACACTGAAAGAAAATTATTCATTCCCTACAACAGGATGAGGGAGTGATTGAGGGGCATGAGCAACTTAAATCTTATATCACTAATTATTATAAAAATCTGTTCAGAGCCCCAGAGGATGGAAACTTCTCGATGGATGAGACCCGAACAGATGACATCCCTAAGGTCTCTGATGAGGAAAACAACCTTCTAACAGCCCCATACTCTGAGGAGGAAGTTAGAAAGGCAGTTTTCCTAATGGAGCATAACAAAGCCCCGGGTCCGGATGGTTTTCCTGCTGAGTTCTATCAGAAATTCTGGGAAGTCATCAAACCGGATCTCCTACTTTTGTTTACCGACCTACATGCTGGCCAACTATTGTTCCGCTTAAACTTCGGTGAGATTATTTTATTACCTAAGGTTAATGAGGCTGAACAGATACAACAATATAGACCTATTTGCCTCCTTAATGTTAGTTTTAAAATATTCACAAAGGTTGCGACTACTAGGCTAAATTCGGTTGCTGAACATGTGGTTCGGCCTTCACAGACAGCTTTTATGCAAGGCAGACACATCCTAGATGGAGTTGTTATCCTTCATGAAACAGTCCATGAATTACACCGGAAAAAGTTAAATGGGGTGGTACTCAAAATAGACTTTGAAAAGTCTTATGAGAAAGTCAAGTGGCCTTTTCTTCAACAGACTCTCAGAATGAAAGGATTTTCTGAAGAGTGGCGCGCTATGATCCATAGCTTCGTTTCTGGAGGTAGTGTTGCCATTAAGGTCAACGATGATGTTGGACACTATTTCCAAACGAAGAAGGGATTGCGACAAGGTGACTCGGTATCGCCCATGCTATTCAATATAGTGGCGGATATGCTAGCGGTCATGATTGAGTGTGCCAAGGTTGATGGCCAAATTGATGGGGTAGTAAATCATCTAGTTGATGGTGGTCTCTCTATACTTCAATATGCCGATGATACGATTCTCTTCATGGATCATGACCTCGAGAAAGCGAGAAATCTGAAACTAATTTTATCAGCATTCGAGCAACTCTCGGGTCTAAAGATCAATTTTCATAAAAGTGAATTGTTTTGCTTTGGCGAGGCTCAAGACGAGGCTCACCTGTACGCTCAACTGTTCGGATGCGGGTTGGGTCAGTTTCCCATCACATATTTGGGGATACCGATACATTATCGGAGACTCACAAATGCTGAATGCAAACACGTCGAGGAGAGACTGCAAAAAAGACATAGCAGTTGGAAAGGTAAACTGCTGTCTCTGGGTGGAAGATTGGTACTCATAAATTCAGTACTTAGTAATATGGTACTATATATGATTTCCTTCTTCCAGTTACCGAAAGGAGTTTTACATAGATTGGATTATTTCCAATCAAGATTCTTTGGGCAAGGAGATAGCGAGAGTAAGAAATATCGACTGGCTAAATGGAGTGTGGTTTGCCGTCCCAAAGACCAAGGCGGGTTGGGCATTCATGACCTTGAGGTTAAGAATAGGGCCCTCCTCGGCAAATGGTTGTTTAAATTACTAACGGAAGATGGTGTATGGCAAACCCTCCTAAGGAGGAAATATGTGGGTTCCAAGGCGATATCCCAAGTATATTGGAAGCCTGGGGATTCCCACTTTTGGGCAAGTCTAATGGCTACGAAGAAATATTTCTTCTGCTATGGATCCTTCTCGATTAAGGACGGCTCGGAAATTAGATTCTGGGAGGACAAGTGGCTAGGAAATGCCACACTCCGGGAACAATATCCGGCTCTATACAACATTGTACGCCACAAAGGTGATACTATCGCCACGGTAATGGAATCATTTCCACCAAATGTGACGTTCAGAAGAGACTTAATTGGACCCAGACTCCAATCGTGGAATATCCTGCTCCAACGGTTGTCCAGGATGCAATTGTCACATGGGTCTGATGTATTCCGATGGAACCTCCATGGGAATGGACAATTCTCAGTGGATTCTATGTATAGAGCATTAATTCAGTCCGATGTGCCAGTTGTTAATAACAAGAAGATCTGGAAGATGAAGATACCTCTTAAGAATAAAATCTTTGCATGGTATCTTCGTCGCGGAGTCATTCTTACTAAAGATAACTTTATTAAGAGGAATTGGCATGGAAGCCCGCAATGTGTATTTTGTCACCATGAGGAGACAATAAAACATTTATTCTTTCAATGCAAATTGGCTCGTTCTATATGGTCAGTCATCCAAATAGCTTCTGGCTTGTATCCTCCCTGTAGTGTTGCTAATGTATTTGGCAACTGGTTACATGGGATTGATCACAGGTTTAGAACTCTTCTCAGGGTGGGAGCGCTTGCCATTATTTGGTCGCTTTGGCTATGTAGAAATGATAAGGTTTTTAACGATAAAAGTACTTCTCTGTTGCAGGTTATCTACAGATGTACCGGGACTCTTTGTTTATGGTCCTCTCTACAACGCGTGGAGAATTGAGGCCTGTTTACGAAGGTGTGTACACGATTGGAGGCTACGGCGAGGGATACTTTTACCCAACATGGGTGGCAGCATGATCTAAGGATTGGCCCCCCTCCAAATTAGGCGTTATACGGACTCTACATGTTTCGTTGTAATTCGCCTTTCTATTTTTATTTTGTGTGAGAGGATCTTATTTGGCTGTGTGCATCTTAGTCATGCAGAGGCCGGGTGTAATGCTTAAATCTTTTAAGTAATAAAACGCCCCTTTTCGAACGAAAAAAAATATATATCAACAAAACTCGCCAATGAGAACTGAACCATAATTTAAGTGGCCCAGTGTGGCCAACCCAATAAATCAAATCTTAGTCTGATTCCTTAAAAAATATTGTATTCCTCAAATAAATAAATAGAAAATGTCACATAACCTACTTTTAATATGATTTCATATGTCCTTAGTCTCGTGGACTATACCCATTAGTATTAAGTCTTGACTCGATTCAAGTCAATCTCGACCAACTCTACTTCCGTAGTAGACAAACTTCCGCTCAAATCTTGTAGACATATATTGAATCCGCAGAACATGTTAGATTTATTTTCTGAGCTGCATATAGAAAAAATAAGTTAGATGTATGATTGATTGCATTGTGAAAAAAGAAAAATATAAATGCAAAACCCATCTCTTACTACACTTGGTTCCATCTACTCAAAGTTCAAATAGCTCCTTTTGGCAAATGAATCATTGTGCGATAAAATAAGGAACTGTAATATTGACCGTACATGGAAAACTAAGATTGAAAGGTCGAAGAGGAGCACAATTAGGAGATCCCACATGTTTGAGTTGATCATACATTCTAAATCAACATATCATGAGATAAAATCATGTACTGGAATATACATGCTAGATTGCTTGATAGGATCTTACCTGGCCTGCTAAATTAGCATCATGGGGTAAAATCATGTACGTATACATGATGGATAAGTTCACTTGAAAAGTGAGATTCAAAGGATGAGGTGGAACATGATTTATATACATGATGGATTGTTTTAGTTGAAAAAGTGAGATTAAAAGCATGGACAGGAACACCATCGGAAGAGTCGAGCGTACAATTGATTTGACTATAAAAAATGACAGCCACCGGCCATAGGTGGGAGAGCAGGATTATATGATAGGTGAAGGCAGCGGCCATGTAGAGGAGTCCCCGCTGATTTAACTTGGCAGCATATTTAATACATGGAGTCTTTTACGGGAAATCAGCCGGGTCATGGATTCATTCATTTTTCTCGTTGGGGTATATATTGGGATGGACACTTTCCTTCTATTTTGGGGCTTTTAATTTTTTTATGGACCGGATCTAGGATTTCCTTTCTTTTAGACGTGAGGCTTTACTGTTTCTTTTTAAACTAACGTGAGGCTACGGATCCTTTTCTCGTTGGAGGTTTTATTCGGATGGACACTTTCCTTTTATTTTAGTGCTTTCCTTTTTTTATGAAACGGATTCAGGCATTCCTTTTTTTTTCTTGAAGTGATGCTTTAATTTCTTTTTTGTAAACTAACTTGACGCTACATATCCTCGCTTTCCTTTTTTTACGTGAGCCTTTACTTTTAGAAAAACTGACGTGAGGCTTTACTTAAAAAAAAGGTGAGGCGTGAGGCTTTAGTTTTTATTTTGAGGGAACGGATCGAGGCATTATTTGTGTTGTATACCACTAATGTTGAACGTGTCAGATGCCTTTTTTTGTGGGACAGGACAATCTATGTTATGCGAGATTTATTTTTATCCTGGACGTAAATTCTACAATCCAACGGTGTAATTAATTTTGATGATGTGGATTAATGAGAGTACTTGAAAGGTGCCTCCAATTAGTAAATAGAAGATGACTTTGAACTTTTGAGGCACATCAAATATGTGAAGCAAGTTAATTTCATGGCTTCTGATCACCTTGTGATCACCTAACTTTGGCAGAAGAGTGTGCCTGAGGATTCAGTTGATCGTTGGCAAACCTGACAGAAGGTAATGTACTGATCCAAACTTGTTTGTCTCAAGAGCAGCATCTGGGATCTCTTTGTACATATGTGCCATGGTGTCGTGATCCTTCTTCTTCTTGGCATAGACATCCAAGTCATCTTCACTCTCCTCAGGAGCATTGATCAATTTTTCCCATTCTTCAACCGTTGACTGGTACCTCGTACCTTCAGACATCCAGACAATCCTTCCATCTGGGTAGAAATGAGCCGTGGAGTAGAACTGCATAATGAGCTCATCATTCTACTTTGTGAGCTTCTGAGCCACAAACTCATCGACTCCACATGCTTTGAAGCTATCATACACACCAGGGAAGTGATCCTCATTTTCCTCAATGAATTTCCAATCAACCCATCTCATGTCACACACTATGGGCTTCTTGTCAAGTAAGATAGTCTCATAGAAGTCCTGCTGTTCCTTTGTATGGAACCTGTAGTCCACAGCAGTCCTTCTCCTGGTGGCATATGGATCAGACTCTCTCCATAGCCTTAAACCTAAATCCTTCCTGATTTTCATGTTCTCTGCAACTGGCTGAGCATCATTGTGATCTGGAATTTTGGGCTTCAACTTTCTTAAAACAACAGAATCATCATCTTCTTCAGCAGCTTGAGGCATTAGGCCTTGTTCTTCTCCTAAACAGGGATGTTCCTGGTGCTCCTATTGGGTTTTGGCTTTGGAGCTGGAGCAGCAGTCTTAGGAGCAGTCTTAGGCTTAGATGGAACAGCCCCTGCCCTTATAGCATCTCCCATAAACTTTTGAGTTTTGGGTGCTGGTGCTGCATCCTCTTCCTCTTCCTCTTTGTCGGTGTCAAAACCGGCGGATCTCGAGTAGGGGGTCCCGAACTGTGTGTCTAAGGCGGATGGTAACAAGAGGCAGGAGACACGATGTTTACCCAGGTTCGGGCCCTCTTGATGGAGGTAATATCCTACGTCCTGCTTGATTATTCTCGATGATATGAGTATTACAAGAGTTGATCTACCACGAGATGGTAGAGGCTAAACCCTAGAGCTAGCCTATGGTATGATTGTATATTGTCCTACGGACTAAACCCTCCAGTTTATATAGACATCGAAGGGGGCTAGGGTTACACAAAGTCGGTTACAAGGAAGGAGATCTACATATCCGTATTACCAAGCTTGCCTTCCACGCCAAGGAGAGTCCCATCCGGACACGGGACGAAGTCTTCAATCTTGTATCTTCATAGTCCAACAGTTCGGCCAACAGTTCGGCCAAAGGATATAGTCCGGCTGTCCGGAGACCCCCTAATCCAGGACTCCCTCAGTAGCCCCCGAACCAGGCTTCAATGACGATAAGTCCGGCGCGCAGATTGTCTTCGGCATTGCAAGGCGGGTTCTTCTCAAAATTCTGAATATCTGCTGAGTAGTGTCCGGCTCCCCATAAATGTTGCACTTCTTGGCTTCTGCGCCCAATAAGGGCTATCTTCCACGTGTCGAGCGAATGCAAGGAGCCAGGGCATTTTTACATTCGCCACCCTAGCCATGTAAATAAACTGTCTATTAATGGGACGGGGATTCTTAGATCCAAACCACACCATCCTCCCACGGCGAGTATCCATCAGAGCGCGCTCGGAAAAATCCATTCCAACATGGCCGGCCACCGCAGCTCCTCCTCCTGCTCCCGTAGCCCCAAGCCCGGTGACTGGGAGAACTGTTCTGTGCTGCACAACCAATTAGTAGAGTTGCAAACCCAGAGATTTCTCCCACCAGCATATATGGTCCCCGTTCCAGCCGGGCTCGCCACCTATAATGGCGGGGAGCAAGCGGAGAGCTTCCCCAATCCCTCCAAGGGGGAGCGGGTATGTCTTGTCCCTTATTTACTAAGCGGACTTGGATTTCCAATCCATCCATTCCTCCGCGGGCTCCTGGAGTTTTATGGCCTCCAGTTGCATAATTTCACCCTTGCTTCCATATTATATATCGCTGGTTATGTTGCCCTTTGTGAGTTGTTTCTAGGCTGCGAGGCCCATTTCGAGCTGTGGAAGAGAGGTTGTTCTGCCTTGTGCCCCGTACACAGGAGGGGTCACTATATCAAGTGGGTGGAGCCAAAATATGGCGCATCATCGGAGCCGGATACCTGTCCGGTACCCCGAAGAAGACGTCCGAAGACTGGCCTTCGGAGTGGTTTTACATGGAGGACGTCCCCCTTCCAGATCCTATTCGGAGGGGTCTTCCCGAGTTCAACAATGCTCCTCTGAAGAAACGCCAAAGCTGGCGCCCACGGAGCCCCCAAGAGGAAGACAACGGAGAAGTCCTTTACCTGATGGACTGGATTAAAGTGCTGGCTCAGTCAGGATTGACAATAATCGAGGTTATGTCAATATGCATAATGCGGGGGGTGCAGCCACTTCAATATCGAGGGCACCCCCTGTGGTGCTTTAACGGGGAAGATCATGCCACCCGTTGCATGCATAAGGGACCGGACTCCGCTGCTGCTTTAGCAAAAATTATGTCCGAGTTATTCAAGGGAGAGGAAGAGGAGTTCATCCGTATTAAGCCACGGGATGGATTCTCCATGTACAACCCTCCAAGCTGGGTGAGCCGTCATTCTTTACTCCCAACCTTCCCGCATTCTTCGTCGTAAATACTCACCTTGCCATTCCATGGCAGGAACTGCGAAAAGCTGTAAGGGAGGTCAACAGCCCGCCTTCACAACCGGAGGATCCTAACCGGGCCCTCGATCCCGGACTTGAAGAGGATCCGGACATATTTGTGGAGCTGATAGACAGGACGTTCTATCAATTGAGCTGCGATGACGCCATGGTGGCAATCATAGCCGACTATCCCGGGCTACTCCCTGCATCGCAGGCAAGGGAAAACCGGAGTCCCAACTTCCGAGAAGGATCCCCTTTTATGCACTTCACCTACTGTACACATATGGTGTTTTACAGGGAAGGCCTGGGACGCCATGCCGAACCCACAGTGACTCGCCAACAAGGGGCACCGAAGCCGGGTAGGCCAAAAAGGAAGGCGGTCAGGACTGAGACGCCGGCGTAGAGGTATGATACAAAACCTTGCTTCGTGGTTGTCGTCCTTCTTTAAAATATACCGACGTCCATGTTTCCTAATAGGAAAAACGCTCGCCAGACTATATCCGGAGAGGCTGCCGAACACGCCTCCACCAGTCGGGCTCCAGGGCCGGACATAGAGGCAGAAGCTAACACGGGGCGGACGCCGGATGCTCCTCCTACAGAGGATGCGGACAGACTATCCGCTACAAATTCCAAAGTGGAGAGCGCCATGAATCACAGGCGCCGCCGGGCCGTACTCCGTGACGCTTATTTCTCCCAAGAGGCATTCGATGCCTTCAACTCAGGAGACACGTACATCTGTGCTGCTCAAAATGGTCTTGCCAGAGACACGGACCAGTATGTAAAGGATATACGGGCAGGAAAATCTAACGATTATATATATCAGTAGCCCCTGAGACTTGAAATAGTTGACACAACTGATTTAAGGATCATCAATTGTGCAGGTTCTTATAGAGAAGAATACCCGATTGTCTCAAGAGCTAGAAGAGTGCAAAGCCCAGCTACAGGCCACGGTGGCCGCGTTGAAGGAGTCCGAGAAGGCCCCCTCTGGTAACAGTTGCTTCTGTTGCAAAGAGTTACAGGTACCAGATAGTATGCGGCATGCATGCAAATCTAACAGTAGATGTTGCAGATGACCCCGGAGTGAATCCGGAGGCCATGCCGGGGGATGCGCAACATGCTAATCGACAGCTAAATGCTGGCGAGCGCGTGCTTACGCGGGTCAGGCAGGAGAAAAATAATCTCCAGCACGCCAATATCCGGCTGGACGTGGAACTGAAAGACGTCCGAGCCCAGCTTGCGGACTTCGTGAAGGAGAATAAGCGGCTTCGACGTGGCATTTTTAGTAAGTGCTTGAACGAACTTTTGAAGGAGTTCGGCGAAGAAGCCTGCTAACAGAGTTATGTCTGTAGGTATGCTGACGGGTCGTCCCACGGAGGAGATGCCCGGGTCTGCGGCTGATCTTCTACCAGAGCTCTCACAACTGCACGAACGAGTTCGCAGGTGATGCAGGGTATTGCCCAAGCCTTGTGGCCATCCGCGTCCCTGCCAGGAGGCATGGGGGAGCTTATAGAGAAGCTCAAGGGAGCACGGCGGCGCTTCCGATTATGGAAGATATCAGCCTGCCGACAAGGTGCAAGGGAAGCCTGGGCTATGGTGAAGACGCGATATACCAAAGCTGACCCAAACCACATGGCCGAGGTCGGACCTGTGGGGCCCGATGGGAAAGAGATCCCCGTCAGTTTGGTGTATGACCAAGTAGAATTAGTCGCAAAGTATTCCCAACAGGATTGTAGGCTAGACAGCCTGTTGGATGGTATAGAAGAAGAATTTAATCAGTCTTAGTGACTGTGTACTTCAAGTGACATATATAATATCCCTAGACGGATTGTAAATCATTTTTCATGGCGAACCTTTTCGCTTCGACCTCTGGACCCGATAGGCCGGAGTGTATCCGAATACCCACTCGGTTACGTAAAAACTGGGGTACGCATGGAAACCAGGCGTAGGGGTCATAAGTGCTTGAACAGACAAGTACCCAACTAGCTATGTTATATTACATGGATAGTAAGAAACATCTTCGAGGGAGAATAGTTCCATTAAGGGTTCCTTTCCCTGGGTACGCATGCTCTAATGTGCATGTCTGAACTGCGAAAAGAGATGCGGGCTATAAACATCTGGGGGCATGTGTCAAATTAAATAAAAGTCATATTTTGTTCACCGACTGAATATTCCCTTAAGAACGCTAGTTTTCGGCTTCACCCAGTCTGAGGTACACATCCGGCTGACCCGACAGTAACAACCGCAGAGGTGCTCCCCTTATGCCCTAGCCGAATTAACAGGAACGTAGGTGTAACACCCACATGTCGGAGCACGACTTAGAGGCATAACCGCATTGTTGGCAATGTCGCAAGAGGGGTAATCTTTACACATCCCATGTACTGAATAAGAAAGAGGTACACAGTTGGCTTACAATCTCCACTTCACACAATAGCATAAATATAACATTACAATCATACAGATACAATCAAGGTCCGACTACGGAACCAAAATAAAGACAACCCCAAATGCATAAGATCCCTGATCGCCCCAACTGGGCTCCACTACTGATCGTCTGGAAAGGAAACGTAGTATCGTCCTGAGTCCTCATCGAACTCCCACTTGAGCTCAGCCGTATCTCCTGGAATGGTATCATCGGCACCTGCATCTGGTTTTGGAAGTAATCTGTGAGGCACGGGGACTCAGCAATCTCACACCCTCGCGATCAAGACTATTTAAGCTTATGGGTAGGTAGAAGGTATGAGGTGGAGCTGTAGCAAGCGCTAGCATATATGGTGGCTAACATACGCAAATGAGAGCGAGAAGAGAAGGCAAGGCATGATCGAGAAACTACGATCAAGAAGTGATCCTAGAAATACTTACGTCCAAGCATAACTCGAGACCGTGTTCTCTTCCTGGACTCCGCCGAAAAGAGACCATCACGGTTACACACGCTGTTGATCCATTTTAATTAAGTTAAGTTTCAGGTTTTCTACAACCGGACATTAACAAAGTCCCATCTGCCCATAACCGCAGGCACGGCTTTCGAAAGTGTTAATCCCTGCAGGGGTGTCCCAACTTAGCCCATCACAAGCTCTCACGGTCAACGATGGACATTCCTTATCCCAGGACGGCCCGATCAGACTCGAAATCCCGGTTACAAGACATCTCGACAATGGTAAAACTAAACCAGCAAAGCCGCCCGAATATGCTGACAAATCCCGATAGGAGCTGCACATATCTCGTTCTCAGGGCACCCCGGATGAGCGCTCCATACAACTAAAACCAAACCTCGAGTTTTCCCGAGGAGGCGCTGCAAAGGGCTCTAGTTTGGGCCAACACTCAGAGGAGCACTGGCCTGGGGGGGTTTAAAATAAAGATGACCCTTGAGTCTGCGGAACCCAAGGTAAAAAAGGCTAGGTGGCAAATGATAAAACCAAGGTTGGGCCTTGCTGGAAGAGTTTTATTCAAGGCGAACTGTCAAGGGGTTCCCATTATAACCCAACCGCGTAAGAAACGCAAAATCAAGGAACATAACACCGGTATGACGGAAACTAGGGCGGCAAGAGTGGAACAAAACACTAGGCATAAGGCCGAGCCTTCCACGCTTTACCAAGTATATAGATGCATTAAGGTAAACAAGATATAATAGTGATATCCCAACAATAAACATGTTCCAACAAGGAACAAACTCCAATCTTCACCTGCAACTAGCAACGCTATAAGAGGGGATGAGAAAAGCGGTAACATAGGCAAACAATGGTTTGCTAGGACAAGATGGGTTAGAGGTTTGACATGGAGATATGGGAGACATCATAAAGCATGTGGTAGGTATCATAGCATAGGCATAGCAATAGAGCGAGTAACTAGCAAGCAAAGATAGAAGTGATTTCGAGGGTATGGTCATCTTGCCTGCAAAGTTCTCCGAGTTGACGTAAGCTTGATCCTCGTAAGCGTACTCAACAGGTTCCTTGATCACGTACTCGTCTCCCGGCTCTACCCAAAGCAAGAATACAAGCAAAGGGAACCACGATCAACCACGGTGCAATGCGCAAGCAACATGATGCAAAACATGGCATGATATGCGGGATGTGATATGCAATGCATATGCATGCTTCGGAAAGGGAATATTGAACCAGGACTCAACTTGGAAATCCAAGAGCGCCGCTGGAAAGAAGAGTTGATTTCGGTCGAAATCGATATAAAGATCACCGGAATCGGATGCACGGTTTGCAAATGGCAAGCAAAACAATAATGGCACAAAGCTGTGATTAAGAGCACGATGCCATCTAAATGCATCAACAAAAATAAGCTACTGCACTCTAACATAGCAACAAAGCACATGGAAGTGATCCACTCATGATGCTTGACAAAAGATGAACACTGAGCTACAGCTAAATCACAAAATAGCAGGTACAAACAAGCATGGCAAAAATGCAAAAGATATCAGGTTCACAGACTTAGTGAAATAACCAACATGTCAGGATTCAACGTCAGGAAGCAATGTTTAGAGCAAGATAACAACATGCTACAAGAACATGTCATGGAAAATCAAGGCATGGCATGATACTACTCAAAGCATATAACAAAAGTCCCTTACTGACCATAAGCCAAAATGGATTAGAAAATACAATGGCAACCATGTGAACATAGCAAGTTTCGTTAACAGATTCAAACTTAGCAGAAAACTGGACATGACAGAAACATAGTTACGTAGGCATGTTTGCGAGCTCGATGCACTCACCACAAGGCATTGCATGACAAACTAAGCATGCCCCAGCAAGAAGACATGATAAATAAGCTAACCATGGCAAGAACACTCTCATAGCAAGCATGGATCAACTACAACAACCTCGGCAAAATTGATTAACACGTAACCAATCTGCCAGGAATATTTTATAGAAAAAGTAGAGCAAGATTGAGTCATGCTAGGTTACTCCATAATTGCAAACAAAGATATGGATGGATAGAACATAGCAATATCTCAAAATCATCCTTACTGAACATGCTCAAAAGAGGCATGGATCACTCTGTAGCAACATGAATACATGGCATAAAAATATCATCAGGGAAAATGACTTGGAAGAATTCTAAGTCCCTGAAATCAGCAACATCACGAGAGCTACTTTGCATGCTTGTGCTAGTCACCACATTGATCACAAAAATACATGGCATACACCCCTGTAACGATGGCATGGCATAGCCCAAAACACATGTAGGGTTCAAGTTCATAGGAGGCACACATTAACCATGGCAAAAATGACAAATGTCCATAATCTGATAAGAGACAGACACTAACATTACATAGCACTCTTGCAACAGCATTTAGGGCATCAAGATGAACTCAAATGAACAAGGAGCAATGGAATGAAATTAAGTACACATCCAGACGAACAATTTGATATGCTACACGCCCAAAACGGAGCTACGGATGCAAGGTTATGATGCAATGAAGAATGCTAAAAATATTGGGGACTTAGGGGAGAAACGAGGTCAACCCTAGGGTTCGTCTCAAATCTGGATTGGGGCACACGAATTGAAGATGAGTGGAGCCATCGCCGGAGTTGAGCGAGGTGGCTGGAGATGGTGGTGACCGGGCCGGATCTGGCTGGATCCGGCCGGGAGGCGGCGAGGCGGCGACAGTGGAGTCATGACGCGGCGGAGCTGGCAGCGGCGATGGTGGACGACGAGGCAGCGGCGTGCGGTGGCCGGCGGACGTCGGGGCGGGCGGCGGAGGCCGGCGAGCGGCGCGGGGAGGCACCGGCCGAGGTGGGTGGTGGCGGAGCTGACGGGCGCGGCGGCGGGGACGCGACCCGCGGGAGGCGGCGGCTTGGGCCTCAGGGGCCCGCGACAGCCCGAGCGGGCCGGCGGTGATGTGGGGCGCGGCTCGCGACATGGCGGCACGCGGTTGGACGGGGGAGCGGGGCGGACGTGTCCGGCGTCGGGCGGACGTGTCCGGCGCGTGGAGGAAGGGGAAGACTAGGGTTTCGCCCGAAATTTCGGAGGGGGAGGCCTATTTATACATAGAAGGAGCTAGGAGACTCCAAATTGAGCACGGTTTTCGGCCACGCGATCGTGATCGAACGAACGAGATGATGGAGGGGGTTTAGGTGGGTTTTGGGCCACTTTGGGGAGGTGTTGGGCTGCAACACACACGAGGCCTTTACGGCTCCTCGGTTAACCGTTGGAGTATCAAACAAAGTCGAAATGGCACGAAACTTGACAGGCGGTCTACCGGTAGTGAACCAAGGCGGCTTGGCAAGTCTCGTTCCAATCCGAGAACGTTTAATACCCGCACATGAAAAAAAGCAAAAGGAGAACACCGGAGGACGTAGGAGCACCGGAATGCAAAACGGACAACGGGGAAAATGCTCGGATGCATGAAATGAACACGTATGCAATGCGATGCACATGATGACATGATATGAGATGCATGACAAGGACAAAAGGAAAACGAAGACAAAACCCAACCACGAGGGAAATATCATAACTTAGTGCCGGAAATGGCAAGAGTTGGAATACAAATATGGCAGGTTACATATGGGGCGTTACACCACTTCACTACTACGAAAGGATCTCGTCCCAAGATCTAGGACTGGAAAAACTCTGGATATTCGGAACGGAGGTGGTCCTCACGTTCCCAGGTGGCTTCACCGTTGGAATGATGTGACCACTTCACTTTCAGGAATTTGATAGACTTGTTGCGAGTCTTGCGCTTAGTTTCTTCAAGAATAGCAATGGGATGCTCATGATAAGACAGGTCTTCTTGGAGATCAATCTCTTCGAAGTTGATGGTGCGGTTAGGAGTCTTGAAACACTTGCGAAGCTGAGACACATGAAACACGTCATGCACGTTTGCAAAGTTGGATGGAAACTCAAGTTGATAGGCGAGATCGCCTCTTTTGCCAATGATCTTGAAAGGACCCACGTATCTAGGGGCAAGCTTCCCCTTGATACCGAAGTGACGAGTACCTTTCATTGGAGAGATGCGGAGGTAGACATGGTCTCCGATATCGAAAGTCAAGTCACGCTGCTTGCTATCATAGTAACTCTTCTGGCGCGATTGCGCGGCTTTGAGATTTTCACGAATGACTTTGCACATTTCTTCAGCCTCTGTGATCAAGTCATTGCCAAGAAATTGGCGTTCACCAGTCTCTGACCAGTTAAGAGGAGTACGTCACTTTCTGCCATAGAGAATCTCGAATGGGGCCTTGCCCGAACTCGCTTGGAAGCTGTTGTTGTAGGAGAACTCGGCATATGGAAGACAATCTTCCCACTTCATACCGAAGGAAATGACACATGCCCTGAGCATATCTTCAAGAATTTGATTGACTTGCTCAACTTGGCCACTGGTTTGAGGATGAAAAGCTGTGCTGAAGCGAATGTTGGTGCCCATGGCCTTCTGAAAAGAATCCCAGAACTTAGATGTAAAGATGCTTCCATGATCTGAAGATATCAGCTGTGGAATACCATGCAGGGATACAATCCTAGAGATATATAGCTCTGCCAACTGAGCTGCTGTGATAGATTCTTTGATATGAAGAAAATGAGCCACTTTAGTGAGCTTGTCGATGACAACGAAGATAGCATCATTGCCACGCTTGGACTTGCGAAATCTAGTCACGAAGTCCATCTCAATATGGTCAAACTTCCATTCTGGAATGGCAAGAGGTTGGAGGAGACCAGCTGGTCATTGGTGTTCTGCTTTCACTCTTCTGCAGACATCACATTCATTCACGAACTGAGCAATCTCGCATTTCATTCGAGTCCACCAATAGGACTGCTTGAGGTCATGGTACATCTTTGTACTTCCAGGGTGAATAGAGAGGAGTGAATTGTGAGCCTCGTTCATAATGACTTTACGAAGGTCACCCTTAGGAATAACAATGCGATCCTCGACGAATAGAGTATCCTTGTCATCAAGACGATAGCACTTGTACTTGGGTTGGCTCTTGGCAATCCCAATCTTCACCTTCTTCACCATAGCATCAAGAAGTTGAGCCTCACGAATCTGATCTTCCAAAGTAGGAGAGACTTGGAGGTTGGCAAGGAATCCTTGAGGAACAACTTGGAGATTAAGTTTGCAGAAAGCTTCACAAAGCTCTGGTTGGTAGGGCTTAAGAATCAAACTGTTGTAGTAAGCCTTCCCGCTCAATGCGTCAGCAATGACATTGGCCTTGCCTAGAGTATATTCAATACTCGGATTATACTCTTGAATCATTTCGACCCAACGAGTCTGCCTGAGGTTGAGGTTGGGCTAAGTGAAGATGTACTTGAGACTCTTATGATCAGTGAAGATGTCCACTTTTCTTCCCAACAAGAGATGTCTCCATGTTAAAAGAGCATGGACAACTGCCGCCAACTCGAGGTCATGAGTGGGGTAGTTCTTTTCATTAGGCTTCAACTGGCGAGAGGTATAGGCGACAACTTTATTCTCTTGCATTAACACTGCACCGAGACCTTGAGGGGAACCATCACAGAAAACCTTGAATGGTTTGGATTCATCAGGAGGAGTCAGAACTGGAGCTGTGACTAACTTCTCTTTGAGGGTGTTGAAAGCGATGTCACATTCAGGCGACCAGACATACTTCACATGCTTCTGGAGGAGGTTGGAAAGAGGCTTCGTGATCTTAGAGAAATTCTCAATGAACCTTCGACAATAGCTTGCGAGCCTAAGGAAGCTGCGGAGTTGCTTCACATTCTAAGGCGGTTCCCAACTCACAATTGTAGACACCTTCTCATGATTAACAGCTATTCCCTTGGCGGAGATGATATGCCCAAGGTAGAGAACCTTATCGAGCCAAAACTCGCACTTTGAAAACTTCGCATATAACTGATGTTCTCTGAGTTTATCCAGCACCAATCTCAAGTGCTTGGCATGATCCTCCTTGTTCTTGGAAAAGACCAAAATGTCATCGAGATAGACCAAGACGAAGTCATTTGTGTAGGGGTTGAATATGAAGTTCATCATGCGAGAGAATGTTGGAGGAGAGTTGACAAGGCCGAAAGACATGACAGTGTATTCATATGAACCATAGCTTGTTCTGAACGCTGTCTTGGGGATATCTTGTTCGCGAATGCGAATCTGATGATAGCCCATACAGAGGTCAAGCTTGGAGAATACTTGAGCACCTTTGAGTTGCTCGAAAAGCTCGTTGATGTTGGGAAGTGGGTACTTGTTCTTTATGGTCTTCTTTTTCAATGGACGGTAGTCGACACAAAGTCGGTCCGTTCCATCCTTCTTCTTAACAAAAAGAACACCACAACCCCATGGAGAAGAACTTGGTCAGATGAGACCCATATGCTCTTGAATATCGAGTTGTTTCTTCAGCTCCTTCAACTCTTCAGGTCCAAGCTTGTAAGGACGTTTGCAAACAGGTTCCGTGCTAGGCTCAAGATCAATGACGAATTCAACTGGCCGGTGAGGAGGCATTCCGGAAAGCTCTTCTGGAAAGACTTCTTGATATTCACAAATGACTGGAATCTAAGATATGGCATCCAGCTCGCCCTTCTCATTGAGAGAAAACAGTCAAATGATATCGTCACGAGCGGCAAAGATGATCACATCCTCAGACGAGTGTGTCAATTGAATCTGCCTGGCAGCACAATCAAGTTGAGCCTTGTGCTTAGAAAGCCAGTCCATTCCGAGAATAAGATCAATATCCGAGTCACCAAGAACAATAGGAGAAGCTAGAAATTTGTAGTCGCCCAACGTGATAGTAACATCCGGGACGCAGATATTAGCTGTCATTTGCTTGCCCGCGGACACAATTGATAAAGATCTCGGCAAATGTTAATAATCACACTCATACTTTGATGCAAAAGGTTTAGAAATGAAACAATGCGATGCACCAGTATCAAAAAGGACTTTTGCAGGAACATCGTTAACAGGAAGTTTACCCATGATAACTTCTGACGAGTCCTCTGCCTGAGCTGCGTTCATCAAGTTGACCTTGGCATGCTTGGGATTATGCATGACCACTGCGGTGCTGGCAGATCTCACAGGAGGAGGAGGCAGAAGATGCCTCTGGTTGAAGCATTTGTTTGCATAGTGACCCTTCTGCTGACACTTGTTGCACGTGACCTCTGAGAGCGGACAGTGATACGGAGCACTTGATCTTGGAGCATGAGACGAAGTCTTGTTCTGAAAGCCTGGGTTGGGTGGGTGGGAAGATCCATTGCCACCTTTGCTCTTCTGCTGATAAGGCTGACAGAACGGAGGAGGAGGAGGCAACCAATACTTTTGCTGCTTAGTTGCCACTTGAGTTGAGGAAGAAGGAGTTGCATCCCTGACCTCTTCTTGGAAGCATCGCACTTGAGTTGAGAAGCCTCTTGCTTTAGTGCCATATTGTAGAACTCATCGTACTTCTTCGGCTCAAAAAGCACAAGGGCTAGTTGCAGATCTTCTCTGAGGCCACCTCTGAACTGATAAATCATGCTCTTCTCATCAGGGACGTCTTGCTTGGCGAAGCGAGCGAGCTTCTGGAACATGATATTGTACTGGTAAACAGACAAGCTGCCTTGCTTCAGATTGCGGAACTCCTCACGCTTGGTCTCAACAACACTCTGAGGAATGTGGTGAGCTCTGAAGTCTTGGCGGAATTCATCCCAGGTAATCACACGACCTCCTCTGGAATCTTTGTATTGTTGATACCACTCTGCAGCTTGGTCTTTGAGTTGGAACGAGGCAAACTTGACAAAGTCCTAAGGGCTGATGTTGCTGCACTCGAAATGTTTGCAGATATCCATGAGCCAATCATCAGCGTCTGTGGCCTCGACACAGTTACTAAAGGTCTTTGGCTGGTTTGCGAGGAACTGGTTGAGTGTAGCAAACTGATTCTGATTGTTGCCATGGCCTTGATTTCCTTGGTTGCGCTCTTGCAAGAGTTGCATAAGCATCTGCGTGTTGGCGTTGGTAGTGGCCATCACAGCTTGACATGCCTCCGGAGGTGGAGGTGGTGGCGGCGGATCCGGATTCAGACGCGTTGGAGGAGCCATCCTGAACAGGGTGACATCCGTTAGCATCTTGACAGACATATATTCAAGCCGAATCAAATGGATCGAAATTGCAACATATAGCCTTAACATACGAACAAGAATGAACGAATGAATTCCAAATTAAATGGCCACACTTCCATAAATTGAGAAGCCACTTAGATAGAGGTAGATGAATAAAACAACAAGGTACAGACAAGAACAAATACTTGGTAAGGATTACCCAATCACGAACCAAATATCTGCGGAAGAAATACTAGAGCTACATGAATTCCCACCAATGAAACTCCCAAAATTTTCCCGGTTATGCAATCAGGTGTTGGGGTTACAGGGGAGCATAATATCTCACCCAAAACTAGCAAATCCTACATCCAGCTGTATCCATCCTTCAACACATAACCAAGAAACCTTCGGAAATCATTTACCTCAACCTTCGAAAAGCATCTGTTATACGAGTTATGGCAATACTCCAGAACTCCCGCCCCTGTACTGGGCGGCATCGAGGTTATCTCACCAACAACTGCATAAAAGAGATTTTCGATCTCGGCGAAACTCAGGTATTCCAGAACTGCAACGATAAAATTGTGACGGCAACACCTCGGAGCTCAACTCCCCGGGACACTGCCACAACCCCTAAATGTCAGGAGGCACCAAGAACAATGTTCTCGTCACAAAACCATCGGAACGATTCCAAGATACCCGCGTGATCCTAAATTTTATTTTTAGTGAAATTTGAGAAGAGAAGAGTCAAAACTCTATGTCAGGATGCCTCACCAGAGCCACAAAGGGATCGAGGAGTAAAAAGAATCCTACTCTCCGATATATATAATCCTAAAAGACTCAAAACATTTTTCTAGACTCAACAATGCCAACGATTCGATCAAGCAGGGGGGCTCCTAAGTCGGGGAAGGCTCTGATTACCAACTTGTAACACCCACAATGCGGCTATATCTCCCACGTGTCGGAGCACGACTTAGAGGAATAACCGCATTGTAGGCAATGTCACAAGTGGGGTAATCTTTACACATCCCATGTACTGAATAAGAAAGAGGTACATAATTGGCTTACAATCGCCACTTCACACAATAGCATAAATATAACATCACAATCATCCAGATACAATCAAGGTCCGACTACGGAACCAAAATAAAGACAACCCCAAATGCATAAGATCCCCGATCGCCCCAATTGGGCTCCATTACTGATCGTCTGGAAAGGAAACGTAGTATCGTCCTGAGTCCTCATTGAACTCCCACTTGAGCTCAGTCGTATCTCCTGGAATGGTATCATCGGCACCTGCATATGGTTTTGGAATTAATCTGTGAGTCACAGGGACTCAGCAATCTCACACCCTCACGATCAAGACTATTTAAGCTTATGGGTAGGTAAAAGGTATGAGGTGGAGCTGCAGCAAGCACTAGCATATATGGTGGCTAACATACGCAAATGAGAGCGAGAAGAGAAGGCAAGGCACGGTCGAGAAACTATGATCAAGAAGTGATCCTAGAAATACTTGCGTCCAAGCATAACTTGAGATCGTGTTCTCTTCCTGGACTCCGCCGAAAAGAGACAATCATGGTTACACACGCTGTTGATCCATTTCAATTAAGTTAAGTTTCAGGTTTTCTACAACCGGACATTAACAAATTCCCATCTGCCGATAACCACGGACACGGCTTTCGAAAGTTCAAATCCCTGCACGAGTGTCCCAACTTGGCCCATCACAAGCTCTCACGGTCAACGAAGGATATTCCTTCTCCCAGGACGGCCCGATCAGACTCGGAATCCCGGTTACAAGACATCTCGACAATGATAAAACTAAACCAGCAAAGCCGCCTGAATGTGCCGACAAATCCCGATAGGAGCTGCACATATCTCATTCTCAGGGCACCCCGGATGAGCGCCCCGTACAACTAAAACCAAACCTCGAGTTTCCCCGAGGGGGCGCTATAAAGGGCTCTAGTTTGGGCCAACACTCAGAGGAGCACTAGCCTAGGGGGTTTAAAATAAAGATGACCCTTGAGTCCACGGAACCCAAGGGAGAAAGGCTAGGTGGCAAATGGTAAAACCAAGGTCGGGCCTTGCTGTAAGAGTTTTATTCAAGGCAAACTGTCAAGGGGGTCCCATTATAACCCAACCGCGTAAGGAACGCAAAATCTAGGAACATAACACTGGTATGAAGGAAACTAGGGCGGCAAGAGTGGAACAAAACACTAGGCATAAGGCCGAGCCTTCCACGCTTTACCAAGTATATAGATGCATTAAGGTAAACAAGATATAATAGTTATATCCCAACAATAAACATGTTCCAACAAGGAACAAACTCCAATCTTCACCTACAACTAGCAACGCTATAAGAGGGGCTGAGCAAAGCGGTAACATAGGCAAACAATGGTTTGCTAGGACAAGATGGGTTAGAGGTTTGACATGGAGATATGGGAGACATCATAAAGCATGTGGTAGGTATCATAGCATAGGCATAGCAATAGAGCGAGTAACTAGCAAGCAAAGATAGAAGTGATTTCGAGGGTATGGTCATCTTGCCTGCAAAGTTCTCCGAGTTGACGTAAGCTTGATCCTCGTAAGCGTACTCAACAGGTTCCTTGATCACGTACTCGTCTCCCGGCTCTACCCAAAGCAAGAATACAAGCAAAGGGAACCACGATCAACCACGGTGCAATGCGCAAGCAACATGATGCAAAACATGGCATGATATGCGGGATGTGATATGCAATGCATATGCATGCTTCGGAAAGGGAATATTGAACCAGGACTCAACTTGGAAATCCAAGAGCGCCGCTGGAAAGAAGAGTTGATTTCGGTCGAAATCGATATAAAGATCACCGGAATCGGATGCACGGTTTGCAAATGGCAAGCAAAACAATAATGGCACAAAGCTGTGATTAAGAGCACGATGCCATCTAAATGCATCAACAAAAATAAGCTACTGCACTCTAACATAGCAACAAAGCACATGGCACCGATCCACTCAAGATGCTAGACAAAAGATGAACATTGAGCTATGGCTAAATCACATAATAGCAGGTTCAAACAAGCATGGCAAAAGTGCAAAAGATATCAGGTTCACAGACTTAGTGAAATAACCAACATGTCAGGATTCAACATCAGGAAGCTATGTTTAGAGCAAGATAACAACATGCTATAGGAACATATCATGAAAAGGAAGGCATGGCATGAAACTAATCAAAGCATATAACAAAAGTCCCTTACTGACCATAAGCCAAAAGGGATCATAAAATACAATGGCAACAATGTGAACATAGCAAGTTTCGTTAACAGATTCAGACTTAGCAGAAAACTGGACATGGCAGAAACAGTTATGTAGGCATGTTTGCGAGCTCGATGCACTCACCACAAGGAATTGCATGACAAACTAAGCATACACCTAGAAAGAAGACATGATAAATAAGCTAACCATGGCAAGAACACTCTCATAGCAAGCATGGATCAACTACAACAACCTCGGCAAAATTGATTGACATGTAACCAATCTGCCAGGAACATTTTATAGCAAAAGTAGAACAAGATTGAGTCATGCTAGGGTACTCCATAATTGTAAACAAAGACATGAATAGATAGAACGTAGCAATATCTCAAAATCATCCTTACCGAACATGCTCAAAAGAGGCATGGATCACTCTGTAGCAACATGAATACATGGCATAGAAATATCATCAGGGAAAATGACTTGGAAGAATTCTAAGTCCCTGAAATCAGCAACATCACGAGAGCTACTTTGCATGCTTGTGCTAGTCACCACATTAATCACAAAAATACATGGCATACACCCCTGTAAATATGGCATGGCATAGCATAAAACACATGTAGGGCTCAAGTTTATAGGAGGCACACATTAAACATGACAAAAATGACAAATGTCCATAATATGAGAAGAGACAGACACTAACATTACATAGCACTCTTGCAACAGCATTTAGGGCATCAAGATGAACTCAATTGAACATGGAGCAATGGAATGAAATGAAGTACACACCCAGACGAACAATTTGATATGCTACACGCCCAAAACGGAGCTACGGATGCAAAGTTATGATGCGATGAAGAATGCTAAAAATATTGGGGACTCAGGGGAGAAACGAGGTCAACCCTAGGGTTCGTCTCAGATCTGGATTGGGGCACGCGAACCGAGGATGAATGGAGCCTTCGCCGGAGTTGAGCGAGGTGGTCGGAGAAGGTGGTGACCGGGACGGATCTGGCCGGATCCGGCCAGGAGGCTGCGAGGCGGCGGCGGTGGAGGCACGACGCGGCGGAGCTGGTGGCGGCAACGGTGGACGACGAGGCAGCGGCGCGCGGCAGCCGGCGGATGTCGAGGCGGGCGGCGGAGGCCGACGAGCGATGCGGGGAGGCGCCGGCCGAGGCAGGTGGCGGCGGAGCTGATGGCCGCGGCGGCGGGGACGCGACCCGCGGGAGGCGGCGGCTTGGGCCTCAGGGGCCCGCGACGGGCTGAGCGGGCCGGCGGTGATGTGGGGCGCGGCTCGCCACGTGGCGGCATGCAGTTGGACGGGGGAGCGGGGCAGACGTGTCTGGCGCACGGAGGAAGGGGAAGACTAGGGTTTCGCCTGAAATTTCGGAGGGGGGGGGATATTTATACATAGAAGGAGCTAGGAGACTCCAAGTTGAGCACGGTTTTTGGCCACGCGATCGTGATCGAACGACCGAGATGATGGAGGGGGTTTAGGTGGGTTTTGGGCCACTTTGGAGAGGTGTTGGGCTGCAACACACACGAGGCCTTTACGGCTCCTCGGTTAACCGTTGGAGTATCAAACGAAGTCCAAATGGCACGAAACTTGACAGGCGGTCTACCGGTAGTGAACCAAGGCCTCTTGGCAAGTCTCGGTCCAATCTGAGAACGTTTAACACCCGCACACAAAAAAGCAAAAGGGGAACACGGAGGACGTAGGAGCACCGGAATGCAAAACGGACAACGGGGAAAATGCTCGGATGCATGAAATGAACACGTATGCAATGCGACGCACATGATGACATGATATGAGATGCATGACAAGGACAAAAGCAAAATGAAGACAAAACCCAACCACGAGGGAAATATCATAACTTAGTGCCGGAAATGGCAAGAGTTGGAATAAAAATATGGCAGGTTACATATGGGGCGTTACAGTAGGGCTTAAATACGAGAGCCAGGCAACCCATCTTGGCCAAAACATAAGTCATATCGATGCATATAATGGCGAAAAAGGTACACACGGAAGAATAACACATGTGTGGGGCGTAATGCCCAGAAAAATAGTTATATTTAAGCTTCTGTATAAGAAGCCCCCAGGTATGATGAGCGCGGTTAGCGCGTCAAGATTGTGTAACCAAGACACAAGTTTAGCCTTTTAAGGCCTTGAGGAGAATAAAAAGAGAGAAAGAGAGAGAAGACAGATAATTGATATGCAAAAATTTGACGGAGGTAAGGAGACGAACATAGAGTCTGGCACTAGGCGTAGAATCTTCGGAGTCTGGCTGCGTTCCATGGGTTTGGCTCGAGTTGATTGTCTGATGCATCCCGCAGACGGTATGCTCCACTGGTCAGAACTTGGTCAATAATGAAGGGACCTTCCCATTTGGGCTTGACCTTGTTCTTTTTATTCTCCGGCAGGCGTAGAACTAATTCGCCAACGTTATAGGTTTTGGCCCGTACTTCTCTGCTTTGATACCTTCGAGCCTGTTGCTGATGGAATGCGGAACGGGCTTTTGCCATGTCACGCTCCTCCTCCAGGGCGTCCAAACTGTCCTGCCGATCGAGCTCGGCCTCTTTTTCTTCGTACATGCGCACTCGAGGTGAGTCATGAATTATGTCGTAGGGCAGAACCGCCTCTGCGCCGTACACCATAAAAAATGGTGTGTATCCGGTAGTGCAATTCGGCGTGGTCTGCAACCCCCATAGTACGGAGTCGAGCTCCTCTACCCAGTGCGTGTTTGATTCCTTTAAGGATCGCACTAATCTGGGTTTGATGCCGCTCATGATAAGACCATTTGCTCGCTCGACTTGACCGTTTGTTTGCGGGTGATAGACAGAAGCATAATCGAGCTTGATGCCCATGTTGCCGCACCAAAGTTTTACCTCGTCGGCTGTAAAGTTCATGCCGTTGTCAGTGATGATGCTGTGGGGGATGCCATAACGGTGTACAACCTCAGATATGAAGTCTATCTCCGGTCCGGATTCAACCGTTTGACAGGTTTGGCTTCTATTCATTTGGTGGATTTATCCACCATGACCAGTAAGTATTTTTTCTTATGGGTTCCCCCTTTAAGGGGTCCAACCATATCAAGCCCCCAGACCGCAAAGGGCCAAGTAATGGGGATTGTTTGGAGAGCGGTACGCGGCATATGGCTTTGGTTTGCAAAAAGCTGGCAACCGACACAATGTTGGACCAGATGCTGTGCATCTGCTCGGGCCGTCGGCCAATAGAAACCTGTACGGAAGGCCTTGCTTACAAGGGCCCGGGCTGCGGCGTGATGGCCGCCGAGTCCAGCATGGATTTCTGCCAAAAGCTTCCACCCTTCCTCTTCGGAGGTACACCTTTGAAGGATTCCGGTAGTGCTTTTCTTATAAAGCTCTCCCTCGTGGACCTTGTAGGCTTTAGATCACCTCACTATGCAGCGTGCCTCATTTTGGTCCTCGGGTAGTTCCTGCCTAGTTAGGTAGGCTAGGAATGGTTCTGTCCACGGGGCGATGACGACCCTTATCACGTGGGCTGAAGGTGTTATTTTGATGGCAGAGCCTCCGATTGTGTCAGAGTGTTCGGTATCTGGTGATGTGGCCGGGTCCGGACTATTTCTACCGGTGTCCCCTTCCCATACCATGGATGGCTTAAAAAGTTTTTCCAAGAAGATGTTAGGTGCGACAGGATCGCGCTTAGCGTCGATACGGGCGAGGATATCCGCCGCTTGATTGTTTTCTGGAGCCAGATGGTGGAATTCAAGCCCCTCCAACCGAGCTGACATTTTAAGGACGGCGTTGCGATATGCCACCATTTTTGGATCCTTGGTATCGAAGTCTCCATTTATTTGAGATATTGCGAGGTTCGAGTCCCCGCGCACCTCCAGGCGTTGAATGCCCATGGAAACTGCCATCCGGAGACCATGTAATAGCGCCTCGTATTCGGTTGTGTTGTTGGAGTCTATATATAATATTTGGAGTACGTATTGGACTGTATCTCCGGTGGGGGACGTCAGGACGACGCCAGCCCCCAGACCAGCCAGCATTTTAGAGTCGTCAAAGTGCATGATCCAATTGGAGTATGCACCGTACTCTTTAGGGAGTTCGGCTTCTGTCCATTCGGCGACGAAATCGGCCAGTACTTGCGACTTAATGGCTCGCCGTGGTCTATATGTTATGTCAAATGGGAGGATCTCAATAGCCCATTTGGCAATCCAGCCCGTGGCATCGCGGTTGTTTATTATGTCGTTGAGTGGTACTTCTGAGGCCATCGTGATTGAACACTCTTGAAAGTAGTGTCGTAATTTTCGGGATGCCATGAATACCGCGTATGCTATCTTTTGATAATGTGGGTACCGTGATTTGCATGGAGTGAGGACAGTGGATACATAATAGACCGACTTTTGAAGTGGGAATTTATGTCTGTCCGTCTCTCGTTCGATGATGAGCACTGCGCTTACAACTTGGTGAGGTGCCGCTATATGTAACAGCATTGGTTTGCCGACATTTGGCGTGGCCAAGATTGGGGTGGTGGCCAGGATGGCTTTTATTTCTTCTAATCCAGCCGTGGCTGCGTCTGTCCACTCGAAGTGTTCGGTGCGCCGAAGAAGGCGATAAAGGGGGAGTGCCTTTTCTCCTAATCGGGAGATAAAGCGGCTTAAGGCCGCCACGCATCCAGTTAACTTCTGGGTTTGCTTGAGGTCAGTTGGGATAGACAACTGCGACAGAGCTCGGATTTTAGCCGGATTTGCTTCAATTCCTCTACTAGAGACGATAAAGCCCAGGAGCTTTCCGGCGGGTAGGCCGAAAACGCATTTTTCTGGATTGAGCTTAATGTCGTATGTTCGGAGATTGTCGAACGTGAGCCTCAAGTCATCTATCAAGGAGTCGACGTGTCTGGTTTTAACGACCACATCGTCTACATATGCCTCCACTGTTTTTCCGATCTGCTTTTCCAGACATGTCTGAATCATGCGCTGATACATTGCGCCGGCGTTTTTGAGCCCGAAGGGCATTGTGTTAAAACAGAAGGGGCCATATGGAGTGATAAATGCCGTTGCGGCTTGATCGGAGTCCTCCATCTTAATTTGGTGGTAACCGGAGTATGCGTTGAGGAAATACAATGAGTCGTGTCCTGCGGTAGCATCAATAATTTGATCGATGCGAGGGAGGGGAAGGGATCCTTTGGGAAAGCCTTATTGAGGTCCTTGAAGTCGACGCATAGGCGCCAGGATTTGTCCTTCTTTGGTGCCATTACCAGGTTTGCTAGCCAGTCCGGATGCTTTATTTCTCTAATGAATCCGGCCTCCAGTAACTTGGCTAGGTCCTCTCCCATGGCTTGTCGCTTAGGTTTAGAGAAACGCTGAAGAGTCTGCTTGACCAGCTTGAATCCTTTTAGAATGTTAAGGCTATGCTCGGCTAGCCTGCGTGGGATTCCTGGCGTATCTGAAGGATGCCAGGCGAATATGTCCCAATTCTCGCGCAGGAACTCTCGTAGTGCGGCATCTATAGCGGGGTTTAACTGTGCCCCAATGGATGCTGTTTTTGAAGGGTCCGTTGGATGGACTTGGAATTTGACTATTTCATCTGCTGGTTTGAAAGAGGTGGACTTGGATCTTTTGTCTAGTATCATGTCGTCCCTGTCCACTGTGGAGCGCAGCGTGGTTAATTCCTCCGCCACAAGGGCTTCAGATAATGCCTCGAGGGCCAGTGCGGCTGTTTTGTTCTCGGCGCTGAGTGCTATGTCCGGATCACTAGCTAGAGTGATGATCCCATTGGGTTCGGGCATTTTGAGCTTCATGTATCCGTAATGGGGTATGGCTTGGAAGATTGTGAATGCCTCCCACCCTAGAAGGGCGTGGTATCCGCTACTAAATGGGGCCACTTGGAATGTAATTTCTTCGGACCTACAATTCTCCGGAGTGCCGAATACCACATCTAGTGTGATTTTCCCAGCGCAACATGCCTCCCGACTAGGGATGATTCCTCGGAAGGTCGTGCTTCTTTTCTCGATACGGTTTCTGTCTATTTCCATTTTTTGAAGTGTCTCCTCATAAATGAGGTTTAATCCGCTGCCGCCGTCCATGAGCACTTTAGTGAGCCAAAAGCTGTCCACAAGTGGATTGAGGACCAAGGCGGCTGGTGCTCGAGCTGTTCGGAATTTAGGTTCGTCACTGGCATTGAAGGTGATAGCCGTGTCGCTCCATGGATTTATTGCTGCCACATGGCAGACTTCGGCAAGGCTGCGGAGTGCTTGCTTACACCTATTATTTGAGGCAAAGGTCTTGAAGACTGTCAATACTATATTGTTATCCGCGGGATGGTGCTCTGAGGTGTTTTGGATGAAGAGATCCTCAATGCTCTTGGCTACCTGTCGGAGTACCCAACATGCTCTAAGGCTCTGTGTTGGTATGGTATCCGCTATACTATGAATTTTGCAGGGCCCGTTAAGCCATCCCTCCAATATAGTTCCATGCCCTGTAGTCGGCTTTTGCTTCTTTGTAATTGAGTCGGGCAACTTATGAGAGTGCACCCTTTTAGTTCGGACTGGGGGTTTTGTCAGAGCCGGATTATCCCAAAATTTTGTTTGGGTTTTCCAGGCACTTTCCATCGCACAGTACTTCCGTACTATGGCCTCCAAGTCAGCGAAGTGTGCTATGTCACGGCGACTTATGGCGTTGAGGATTCCCTTGTCCATGCAATTGTCGGAAAAGAACGAAATTACGTCTTCCTCGCGACAGTCCTTGACCTTGTTCATTACAAGGAGGAATCTGGCCCAATAGTGATGTACTGTCTCTTGGGGCTCTTGCCTATTGTGGGAAAGGTCGTTTGTATCTGGGTGGGTGGGTGGATTTAAGTTCAGACCTTGACCCAATCTGAGACCCCGGGGCGGGGGAGTTTCCGATCTTGAAAGTTCAGGCTCCGAGATGTTGCCCCGCAGGTTCGGCATGCAGTCTGATTCTAGGTTCAGGGTTAGGGCGATGTCCTCCCGTGGGCGGGTATCCGGCTCGGAGAGCTCGGGAATCCAGACATAGTTCGTCCTCAGGATAGAGGGAGAATCGCCGCATTGCTCCTCCGCCACTGCTATTTGATGGGTGACCAGCGGAGAGTTAATCTCCCTTTGGTCGGGTTTAAGCCCAATCCGATCATAGTCCGTAGCGACTCCCAGAGCGGCGATGCAATCCAAGAGCTCGTTCAAAGAGGAGAGCTCCATTGGATCCATCTGATCGGTGAATTTCGAGCCGATGTGGAGGCTATTTTCGATGACCCGAGAAGTCATCGTTGGCGCAGTGGCCGAGCGCGCGGTCATGACGAAGCCGCCTACTCGGAGAGTTTGGCCTACAACCAGGGCTCCCCCAGAGGTGATGTTGTCCTTGACAATGAGACGATCCATCCCTCCTTATAATGACAAAACAGTGGAACTCTCAATGAAAGCACCAATGTCAGTGTCAAAACCGGCGGATCCTGGGTAGTGGGTGCCGAACTGTGCGTCTAAGGCGGATGGTAATAGGAGGCAGGGGACATGATGTTTACTCAGGTTCGGGCCCTCTTGATGGAGGTAATACCCTACATCCTGCTTGATTGTTCTTGATGATATGAGTATTACAAGAGTTGATCTACCACGAGATCGTAGAGGCTAAACCCTAGAAACTAGCCTATGGTATGATTGTATATTGTCCTACGAACTAAACCCTCCGGTTTATATAGACACCAGAGGGGGCTAGGGTTACACAAAGTCGGTTACAAGGGAGGAGATCTAGATATCCGTATTACCAAGCTTTCCTTCCACGCCAAGGAGAGTCCCATCCGGACACGGGACAAAGTCTTCAATCTTGTATCTTCATAGTCCAACAGTCCGGCCAAAGGATATAGTCCGGCTGTCCGGAGACCCCTTAATCCAGGACTCCCTCACTCTTCTTCAGAATCATTCATTATAGAAGATCTGCCAAGCACTCTGGCAGTGGTCTTCTTGACCCTTTCCCTCATTTTCTTTTCTTCCACAACCTGCTCTTTGGGTGCAGATCCCAAAGTCTCTTGAGTGGATGTTCTGGCTTTTGACATGGGAGATCTCTTGGCAGGAACCTTTTGCTTCATTCCTGGCTTAGTGGCAGTAGCTGTACCATATTCCTTTTTCAGGACTTTCCTCTTTGAGGTGGTCTCTTCCTTAACAGCCACATAGTCCTCATCCTCAGAATCCGAGGTTTTCTTCTTTCTGGTACTGGTGGCTGCCTTAGGCAAGTTGCTGAGTGTACTCCTGCTTCCCTCATCAAAGCTGCTAGAGGGACTAGTGCCCTCACTCATGTTCACTTGCTCCTCAGACTTGTTCTGACTGTCACTCTGATCTGACATGATGCAAACACTGACAGCAGACCCTATGAATATATTATAGATGAGGTAGATTTGATAAGCATCACAAAGTACACATGTTTTTGCAAAAGAATGAGTCAAAAACTTAGTTTTAGTTTTCCACAGAAAGCATTTCGGATCTATCGATTTGAAAACTCAGTGATACCAAAGCACCTTTTGGAACCTAAACTAGTGAACTCCGTCAGACCGAGTCACCGTTTGGTGGCACCGAGACTGCTAGGTTTTCACAAAGTATTGAACTCGGTCACACCGATTTTCAATTCTCGGACAGACCGAGAATCACATGTAAAATGGCCTTAGCCAAATCGGTGGAACCGATTTCAACAACTCGGTCGGTCCGAGATGATTTCGGTGGAAACCTAACCCTAAATTTTCAATCCACGACTAAACTATGGAGTGATTTCGCTGGATAGAGTGATCTCAATCGTGGCAAGATACATGGCAAAACAATATGCTAAGAATTGGAGGGGGAATAGCACAAGGATCAAGTCCATACCCTAGTGCGACGATGGACCTGCTACGGCGGCAACAACGGAGATGATTCCCGTTGACGGCGGCGAAGACCAGCGGCGGGAGGAAGCTGGCGATGAGGAGGACGATCCAGAGACCTAGGGAGGCAGAGCAGGCTGAGCGCGGGCGAAGGTATTCGGAAAATTTTCAAATTTTGGGCCGCAGATATATATATAGCCTGACTCTGCCGGTGTGACCAAGTGGAACAACTCGGTGGCATCGAGATTCATAACTGCAAGCAGTTACAGAAACTCGGTGTGACCAAAAAGTTCAAATCGGTTGCACCGAGATTGAAAACCTAGATCGACTTAGTGATCTCGATATGACCAAAATGGATAAATCGGTCAGACCGAAAGACACAAAGAAGTTTTGGATTTTTATGTCTATGACGAATCGGGGACTCCGAGTGCTCCTCACACAGAGTGGTTCGAATCTGACTTGATCAAACTTTGTGATATAGCATGAATAGAGTTTGAGACGAGAAAAGCATAGATAGCTAGAGAAGGTTCTTAGGAATTCTTGTCTATCCACTTGGCAAAAGAAAAAGGAACAAAACAATCAAAACAACAAGTGGATGTCCTTGAATGAGTAAATTATGCAACCAACATGCTCACGCAATAAAATGGCAAATGAAATATGTGGCAAAGCATGCACAACCAATTCTAGCATCTATCAAGCAATTGGCGATGACTAGGTCATCTATATATGAGTATATTGACTTAGGAGTCAAATGGGAACATTTGATCATAGGTCATACTCATCGTTTAAGCTCAATTTTAGAGTAAAGCTCCCCCTAGATGTGAGATACCCCCTAAGAGGGATGAACTAACCTTGGGTTTTGTCGATGATGACTTCATGTAGATGTTGAAGATGTGGATGCTCAATGTTGATGTAGATCATTTGGAGCAATCCTTTGGAGTGAGTTGCACTTTCAATACCTACACGGGTTAGTCCCACAAGGAACAAACAAGGATATGCATGGACATAGAGTGATGCACACACAAGATGATGTCTATGAAAGCATTAGGTTACCTTGTCCCTTGTCTTACCAACAAGAGGGTTTGTGACTCCTTGAAATAGTGCAAGAAGTGGAAGTTGATTGCACTTGTTCTTGCCAAAATGATAAGAGTGAAATATGTTGGCGGAGTCACCCTCAAGAACTCTCTAGTTCTTCTTCTTCGGGATCCACATCATCTTGATGGGAATCCTTGGAGTTGTAGTCATACTTGATGAAGTAGAACTTGATGTAGTCTTCGGAACCCACTTTACCAAGGCCTTGGGTGCTTCTTCAAATGCATCAATTTCCTCTTGAAGCTTATCCTTGCCTTTTTGCTTCTGGTCTTGTGCTGGAAGATCATCTTGAGCTTGTGTCCCTTTGAAGGAATTAGGATCATACTTCTCTTGTTGAGGAACAAACTTCGTCTTGGGGTATTGATCTTCTTCCCACTCAACTCCATTGGCACTGAACTTTCATTCAAAACCAGCACCTTGGTTCTTCCGGTGCCTTCCTTGCTTGCGTACAATTTCCTCGAATTGCTTACTCCCGGCAAGGCTCTTGTAGACACCTTTCTCTATAATTCCATTCAATAAGCTATTTTCTTGCTCAAGTATAACTTGGCTAAGAGAATCATTAGTGGAATCAAGAGAACTACTAGAAGCAACAACATTTGATTTATCATGAATATTGTCACTACTAGAGGAAGAGTCTTTCTTGTTCTTGTTACTAGACAAGAGTAAACGCTTGGCAATGTAAGAAGAACTTTTCTTGCGAAGATCATCATTGATTGCCTTTAAGAACTCATGCTCTTGCTCAAGATTGAGCTTCTCAAAACATAATTTCTCATGAGTCCTTAAAAGTTCTCGATGATCTCCTAAGATAGTTTCATGAGCTAACTTAAGAGTGTTTAGTTCTTTAGTTAGAAACTCAATCTTCTCCTTATCATTGTCATTCGTTTTATCTTGATTAGCATGATTAATTGACGTTTCAGCATAGTATTCATCACTAGAGTTGTCAACAAGTAAATCATCATCACCTAACAAGTCATCTTCATCACTATTGAAATCAACATACTCGGGGTGTGATACCTTTGGGCCTTTAGCCATGAAGCATCTTCCAAGTCCTTCATTTGGTGAATCAAATATGTCGTAGGAGTTGGTTGACACAAGTTCTAGACCGGCAACACCTTCATCTTGAGTATATTCGGAGTCGGAGTGATAGCTTCTCTCGGAGTGATTGTCAGAGTCGGAGCCGGATACCCATTCACCAACATGAGCTTGATGTCTTCGTTTTGTGTAGCCCCTTGATGACTTGTCCTTCCTTTCCGAATCTTTGCTTCTCCGGGATGTTCTTCGTTCATAACGATCATCTCTACTCCTTCTCTCTCTTGATGGTGATTCTTCTCTTCTACTTCTTCTTTTTGGAGAATCTTCTCTTCTTTTGTAGGGTGTCGTACACTCATTGGAATAGTGTGCGGGTCTTCCACAATTGTAGCAATTTCACTCTCGACTAGGAGATCTTTTGTCATTGTAGGACCTTGACTTGGAACTTCTCTCTTTGCTTCTACTCTTGTAGAACTTGTTGAAGTTCTTCACCATTAGGCTCACTTCTTCATTGAAGGTTTGTTTCTCACTTGATGATGTGGGAGCTTCACATGAGGCTTTGTAAGCACCACTTGATTTGTTATGGAGCTCCTCCTTATCCTTGAGTGACATCTCATGAGCAACAATTCTTCCAATGACTTCCGTTGGCTTGAGATCTTTGTAATTGGGAATCATTTGGATCAATGTGCATACGGTATCATATTTTCCGTCCAAAGCTCTTAGGATCTTCTTGATGATGAATTTGTCGGTCATCTCTTCACTTCCTAAGCCGGCGATCTCATTTGTGATAAGAGCAAACCTATAGTACATTTCAGCGACACCTTCACCATCCTTCATTTTGAACTTGTCAAGATGACTTTGAAGCACATCCAACTTGGATTCCTTGACGGAGTCGGTACCTTCGTGCATATCAATCAAAATATCCCAAATTTCCTTTGCATTCTCAAGACGGCTGATTTTGTTGAATTCTTCGGGGCATAATCCGTTGACGAGGATATCACAAGCTTGAGCATTGTATTGCAGCATCTTCAACTCTTCCACGGTAGCTTCTCGGTTTGGTTCTCTCCCATCAAAGAATTCACCTTGCAAGCCAATACACACAATAGCCCATACGGTGGGGTTATGTCCAAGAATATGCATTTTCATCTTATTCTTCCAACTAGCAAAATTAGTACCATCAAAGTAAGGACCTCTACGGTGGTAATTTTCCTCGCTAGAAGCCATACTCTCCTAGGTTGTGAAACCAAGGCTATGACTTCCAAAAGCTATGAAAATCAAGGCGAATGGAGACCAAAGCTCTGATACCACTTATAGGATCGAAAGTATGTCTAGAGGGGGTGATTATGCTACTTGACCAAATAAAAACTTATCCTTTTCCCAATTTTAGTTCTTGGCAGATTTTAGCAACTTTGCACAAGTCAAGAAATCTTAACCCAATTCAAGCAAGCATGCAAAGAGTATATGAGCAGCGGAAAGTAAAGCATGCAACTTGCAAGAATGTAAAGGGAAGGGTTTGAAGGATTCAAACACAATAGGAGACACGGATGTTTTTGTCGTGGTTCCGATAGGTGGTGCTATCGTACATCCACGCTGATGGATACTTGAACCCACGAAGGGTAATGGTTGTGCGAGCCCACGGAGGGCTCCACCCACGAAGGGTCCATGAAGAAGCAACCTTGTCTATCCCTCCATGGCCGTCGCCCATGAAAGACTTGCCTCACTAGCGGTAGATCTTCACGAAGTAGGCGATCTCCTTGCCCTTACAAACTCCTTGGTTCAACTCGACAATCTTGTCAAAGGCTCCCAAGTGACACCTAGCCAATCTAGGAGACACCACTCTCCAAGAAGTAACAAATGGTGTGTTGATGGTGAACTCCTTGCTCTTGTGCTTCAAATGATAGTCTCCCCAATGCTCAACTCTCTCTCTCACAGGATATGGATTTGGTGGAAAGAAGATTTGAGTGGAAAGCAACTTGGGGAAGGCTAGAGATTAAGATTTATATGGTAAGAATGGAATATCTTGGCCTCAACACAAGTGTAGGTGGTTCTTTCTCAGAAAAAGTAAGTTGGAAGTGTAGGTTTGTTCCGATGGCTCTCTCTCCGAATGAAGAGGTGGTGGAGGGGTATATATAGCCTCCACACAAATTCTAACCGTTACACACAACTTTCCAATCTTAGTGGGACCGAATTGTTAAACTCGGTTGGCCGATTCAGCAAAGCTAGTGACCGTTAGGGTTTTCAGTGGGACCGACATGCAACTCGGTAGGACCGATATGGTTAGGGTTAGGGCATAATGTAATCACGGTGAGATCGATTACACAAACTCGGTGAGACCGATTTTGGTAATAAGCTAACCAGAGAGTTGGTCAGGTAAACTCGGTGGGACTGATCGCTCATTTCGGTGAGACCGAAACGTTACGAAGGGGAAATAGAGAGTTTAGATTGCAATCTCAGTGGGACAGATCGCTCATTCCGGTGAGACCAAAATGTTTCGAAAGGAAACAGAGAGATTACAATCCCATCTCGGTGAGACCGAGATCCCTATCGGTGAGACCGATTTGCCAAGGGTTTGTGGCGGTGGCTATGACATTTGAACTCGGTGGCGCCGGATAGAAAGAATCGGTGGGGCCGAGTTTGACTTTTGGTTTAGGTCATATGTGGATGCGAGAAAGTAGTTGAGGATTTTGGAGCATATCACTAAGCATTTTGAGGAAGAGCCTCATTAAGCAACACCTCATCCCTTCTTGATAGTATTGGCTTTTCCTATAGACTCAATGTGATCTTGGATCACTAAAATAGAAAATGTAGAGTCTTGAGCTTGGAGCTTGAGCCAATCCTTTGTCCTTAGCATTTTGAGGGGTCCACTTTTCTCATCCATGCCATGCCAATCATTGAGCTTTCCTGTGATATTAATCTTGAAATAGCATTAGCTCAATGAGCTATATGTTGTTAGGAATTACCAAAACCACCTAGGGATAGTTGCACTTTCACACACCAGCCCTCAAGGGGTGGTGCGCCCCCCTATGGCACGAGGCCGATTGGGAGAAGGAAGAGGGGGTTCTACCTCCCCTTTCCTTCCTCCCTTCCTGTCGGCGTCCTGGGAACGGGGTACCCAGACTTGCCTGCCTGCGGCCCAGGGTGTGGTCCACCAGCGGCCTGGTATGACCCATCTTCATCAACAACCACTCAAGACCCTCGCGAGGGGCCAAGCCTCGCGAGGCGGACGACACAAGACCTCCTCAGGGGCGGCCTCCCTAGGCTGGCTCCCGAGGGGCGAAGAGATCTATGCAAGGGGAACCTCGTGAGGTTCACATGGTGTGAGCCATGACGACCAAGGCCAGGCAGGCGCTAGCGGGTGCAGAGTAGACGAGGAGTCCCGAGGCATCAGGAAAAGGTTTCCATATTGGTGGAATGAGACCAAGACTAGCAGGACGACAGGACGGAGGTCACCACAGAGCCCACGACGGCGTCACCACCAGAGTCTTTGGCAGTCGAAGACCACCTTTCGTTAGGATAACTTGTACTAGTTGTCCCCCTTCAAATTGGCTGTTGTGGGATCCCTCCCGCCTAATATTTGGGGAGAGGACCCGGGCCTCTATATATAGGACTAGCCACCACCGAAGGGAGGCATATCATCTTGGACTGGATCCATTCCACCAAGGCCACCATACAAGCTCACCGAGCTCAAGAACACCTCTCCTCAGGAGGCTGTTTCTTCCCTTGTACTTGTTCATCCTCAGCCTACAAGGCAATCCACCACACCTCACTGGAGTAGGGTATTACACCACAACAGTGGCCCGAACCAGTATAATTCTTGTGTCCCTTGTTCCTCAGGTTCGGCGAGCTAGGCTTTGAGATTGTGGCGAGAGCGTGAGCCAGGGGGAGAGAGATCTTCGTGTGCACCCCAATGTTTGAACCTCAAGGGTTTGCCAGAACCCGTAATCCAACATTTGGCGCGCCAGGTAGGGGTGCGCTGAAGCCTCTCTTCTGTCAGCTAATCCGCCAGCACCCCGCGGTCTTGATGTCCAGCGACCCGAGGACCAACGCCGACCAGTGGGCTGCTTGGCCCATCAGGGCGGCACCATCCGCCCAAGGAGACCTCTACTGCGTGCTCCAGGCATCCCGCACACCGCCGAACACCGCGGGACGCGGGCGGCGCGGACTGACTCCTTCCACCCTCACACCGTGGCGTGCGCGGGCCGCCGCAAGATCCTCAAGCTACGTAGCAGCGACGGCGCCACACACCCGACAGGAACAGGCAAACATGTGAGCCGCGCCCGTGGTGGTGCGGGAGCTGCTGCGGTGCCAGCTGATGGAGAGCGGCCGCAACACGTTGCTGGACCACGTCGCCAAGCTGTTGGACGCCGCAGCTAGGGGTACGCTGCCTTTCTGCTCCCTACATACATCTCAAGTTGTGGCCAGGTCGCATGACGGGCCTTGTCGCGCCCCCGTGCTCCCAGGTGCACCAGGAGGGCTCGCCAGCGCCAGCATGACCAGCGGTGCCGGACATCCGGCCATGCCCTTGCCTCCCCCGGGTGGTGTAGGTGCGGGCATTGCTCCTCATGGTCCTAATCGAGCGCCACCCTACAGCCACCAGGGAGGCGCACTGGGCTCGGCGGCGTGGGGCACAGGGCGCCTCGGCGGAGGTTCTGGAGAGGCAGCTCAGGAAGCCTATGTGCCCCGCATGGTGGATCATGTGTACACGCCAGAGGACGACCCCTGCACGTTCCTCGAGCCGCGCGGGGAAGAAGAGATGCTAGAAGCCGAGGCCTTCCATGAGCCACCCAGGAGCCTCGCCGACCCCGCCAATGACAACCATCATAGTGTACCACTGATATCTTAGGAGCAGGCTTACGCTAACCATGGGTCGCAGGTGGATCACGCTGCAGCGGTGGACGGCGACCCCAGCGCGGCAGCCCCACTCAAGTCAGGGGCGGCGCACTGGGGGCTGTATAGAAGGGGTCCGGAGCAAGGCCCTCCCTCATGTCGCGCGGGACAAGACGTCGCCCGGAGGTAGGTCCTCTGTCGGGGAGGCGCCGACGAGCCCTCCCCCGACAGAGGGCCCATGGTCGCTGAGGGCACCCTAGCGTCCCCTTTGCCCCTTGGCATCGTCCTTGTTTTCGATCGCCCCAACGGTGGTCGAGGGTGGCGCAAGGCGGGGCCCTCGTCTAGCGATATGAAGCAAGGCTCACGTCTATGAAGTCTCCGCTCGTGACATTCTCACATAATAATGAGTGGGACTGTACACGCCCCGGAGTCTCCGGAGAGCCGCCCTCGGGCCTCGGGGCTCCCCCCCACGTCCTAGTGGAAGCACCATGCTCAGCGCTGGCCGTCGACACTGTCCCCCAATGACTATGCTCACGGCCAGTGAAAGCACTAGGCTCTGCGCTGTTGAGAAGACAAGAAGACTAGCTAGGTGCCGGACGCGGCCATTTGCTTTCAACCCCTTTTCTGTAGCTCGATTTACCGCCTTTTGGATTTGAACTCGCAGTCGTATTTTCATTGGCAAAGCATGGGGGGCATCTTTTCTCGTTCATGTTGATTTCTTGAGTTTTCTAGCTCCCTGCCTTGTTTCGAGGCCAGCGCCTACTGCCCCTCCCTTACGAGCGCCTCACGAGCCGGGGCTGGGCGTGGTATGCGCGCGCATCTCATCATGATCTAACACTCGTCTCTCACAAGGCCCTCTCGGGTAGAACAGTGGGCTCCTCAGAAGCCTGAAACCTCGCGAGCCCGCAGAGGACTCCCCTCGGGAGAACTACACATCGACAACTACAAGGCCAGTTTGAGGCCCGCCTAGATTGAGGTAAGTTACTACAGCAAGCTCACGGAGGAACTTGGGAACTCACAAAAGCATTCCTTAAGTCTGGCCCAGGGAATAAAACAATAGTCTGATTACATGAGGGGCTCCCCCTCCCCAAAATGCACTTACATCTTCAGGGGCCATGCCCAAGCTTTTGCGTGTAGGTTCAGAACAAGGAGCGCAGGCTCAATCGGACATGTCGCTTGCATCATCTTCCGAATCGCTCCCGGACATGCTACTGGTGTCGTCGCCAGCGTCGTTTTCACCATCATTCACCACGTCGCCTTCATCCGCCATGACCACCACTGCGTCATCATCAGAGGAAAAAGCTCTGACCAGAGCATCCACATTATCATCCACCTAGTGCGCCAGGTTGTCCCGGATAGCTCCGGGCACTAGGGCGATGGCAACGTCAAAGTCGAAGTTGGGTCGGCATTCTGATGATGGCTGAAGATGCGGGACAACGCACGTCCAAGGAGGCCTCGGCTCTTTTCATCCACAAGCTCGCGAGCCCTCTCATCCCGGTCCTCTAGGCGCGTCATGACGTCGGTGAAGAAGCGAAGATGGCCGGCATAGTCCTCTGCGTGGGGGTGAGGGGCGTGTTTGTCGCAGATGGCACCTAGCACCTGGTTGGCCCTCACCCTGAGGGCCCGGAGCATGGGAGCATGCTCACGCAGTAACGTTTGTCGGCGGAGTGCTTCCTCCCTGCTTTGCTGCATGAGGGACTCAGCATCAGCAACCCGCCGCTGGAGCGGGAGTAGTTCGGCGCGGGCGGAGGCCAGTTCGGCCTGGATGGAGACCAGGGCCACCACAGCGGCCTTCTCACGCTGTTCCGCTGCATCCAACCTTGACCGGAGGGCGGTGGTTCTGCCCTCAGCTTCGGCTTCCACAAGCTTCAGCTTCAGGTCGTATCTGCTGGCAAGATCCGCCCGAGCCTCCGCCACCCTATGATCGATCTCCTCTTAGATCCTGACTTCGCGCACACTAGCGGCATCCTCTACTTGGGCAACCTGGCGCTCCCTCGTCTCCAGCTGTTCAAGCTCGAGGCTGCGCTCTGTGGCCTCCAGCATCAGCGCCTCCTCGTGCCTCAAGATCTCCTCTACTTCGAAGGGCGCCCCCTTCATCAACGCCAAGGCAGCCCTACGCACCTCAACTTGCCGCTCCAAGGAGGCGTTCAGAGCCCGGAGCTCCCCTTCGCGTTCCTCTGCAGCCGCATGGCGGTGGTCAGCCTTCCTGGCCTCCTCCAAGGCTTGAGTGCAGGCCTCGGGTGAGGTGACAAGGGATGCCTCGGCCTTTAAGTTGGCACGCTCGCGCTGGAGACACCCAAAGTCACTGGCCACCTTCAGCTGATGCCATTCGTCCGCCAACCGAAGGCTTTCGGTTTTGAGGTGGGCGTCAACATCCACAAGCTCTTCCCTGAGCCGGCTTAGTGCGCCCATCGCTGCACGGAAGAGCTCATAGTGGACTACTCCGCGCTCGCGTGCAAGCTCAAACGCGCAGCCGGGTCCGTCATCTGTGCTAGTATGCATGTGTTGGAGAAGCTCGAAGCAGCTTGCCCGCTCCTAACAGGGGGCTAGGGGCCATCACCTTTCTGCTCGCCCTTTGGACCTCGGCGGAGGCCCGGTAGGGCTGGGCCTCGTCGCTCGGAGGTAAGGCCAGAGCTGAGGCCGCGTAGCCGTGGGCGAGGACCATTGATGGGGCTCTCAGCACACTCCCCGCACCCTAGGCCAAACTGCGAAGGAGGGACGACAAGAGCGCGGGGTCAAGATGCCAGGTAGGCGCGTCCGCCTTCCCAGAAGGCCTTGCACTGCACGTGGCTGGTCGACTAGAGGCAATCAGGGTCAGCAGAGGCTCGAAGCAGGCGAAGGTTGCTTCTTAGGAGACTCCATCGCCCTGGTGGAAGGGGTCTTGAAGAACTATGGTCAGGAGGAGAAGCGACGCTCGAGAAATTACGAAGATAAGCTTGGAGACCCCTTCCTCTTGCGAAGTGCCGCGAAGTTCGGTCGGAGCCGGCCGAAGCCCTGGGTGCGGTCACCAAGGCCGGGCGCGGATGGTGTGACTCCTGAGGAGGCGACCTCAGGGGTGCTGGACCGCACGGAGACCTCGGTACTCGCCTCATGGCGGTTCACTAGGGCCCCGGGGGCTCTGGCATTAGGAGCATCGGACTCCGTCTTCCCCTAGGTTGCTTCCTCAAGACGGCTCTCCAGGGTCCCGGGGGACGGCATCTCAGGAATCCCTAGTAGTGCCGGTTCCTCAGCAGCAGCGCCACCATCGCTCGACAGCGACCGCCCCTGCACCCGCTCCTGGGGCGGGCATTGCGCTCGCGACAGGCAGGGGGGCCACAAAGACAGGGCTCTAGCGATGCCCTTCAAGGCCAACTGGGCGTGGTCCCCATTCGTCAAAGAGGGGCATCTGCTTCACGGACTCCATGTTGTTCGAGCAGCAGTAGAGAAGACAGCCTTCCTCCGGCAGGTTGGCTGGCATTGGGTCACCCGTCATGAGCTCGAGCACCGTGCACCGCGCCTCAGGAGGAAGAGCCGGAGTCTGAAGCCTCATGCGGTCCCCATAGCCAGAGAAGGTCCACACTTGCGAGACAGGCATTGAAGCGGAGCGATGTGACACCGGATGAACTCCTTCACCACCATGGGCACCGTCACTCCGAGGTCCTTCAGCCTGGCAAGCCGGAGCCAGTCATGGGGGAGCTGCCGATCGGTGAGCTTCTCGTGCCCCCAACCGGAGCTCGGAGCAGCTAGAATCCCGGGGAGTAGCAGCAGGGGGTTGCGCACTCCAACGTCCACAAACACCCACCTCTTCCTGAAGCCTCCGACGACCAGTGAGAGCTCGAAGTCAATCCCCGAGACAGCCGTCGCCGCGATGGCCTGAAGGGATACACACCCTGAGCGCTGGAGTGGATCTGTCAGGTGCAGCGAGAAGAAGTGGTGAAGTAGGGCCACGGAAGGGGCAATGCCCACCATGGCTTTGCAAACGAAGGCAAAGACAACAAGGAGGATTATGGATTGGGGATCGACATGCAGCGTTGATCTGGTAATGTGAGAGCACCGCATTGAAGAAATTGGAGAAGGGGGGAATCAAGCCTGCCCAGAGGGTGTGAAGATGGATGGGGACCTCGGTGGCCGTCCTGTCAACTTCGGCGCGGGAAGCAGGCCATGCCATCGTCGCCCTCCACTCGTTGAAATTGGCGGCAAGCGCGAGGCGTACCATGCCGATCGTCTCTTGGTTGAGCACCACCGACTGTGCGATGGCGGGCTCGAAGACCAGCATCGCGGGGGCCGAGGTACGGGACTCCTTCTTTCCCTTCTTCTTCTGGCTTGGTGCCATGGCGGTGGGGGGACTTGGTGTCAGATTGGACCGCGGGAAGAGATCCGCTGCCTTCCGGAAGATGAGGGAGTGGCGGAGAGTGCTGTCTGTAAAGGAGGTGGAGCTACGAAGACAACAGTAGTTGCCTAGCCAGGCGGAAATTGAGACTGCGTGGGGAAGTGGAGGCGCCCACGTCCGTCAGTCGCTACGCGTCGATCTAGGCCGCGGGCTATTGGGGCCTGCGGAGGTCCGCACTTGACCACTGGATTCGCTGTGAAGCCAAGTACGAGTGCGCCTTGGGCCCGGGGGCTACTGTCGGCGTCCTGGGAATGGCGGTACCCAGACTTGCCTGCCTGCCGCCCAGGGCGTGGCTCCACCAGCGGCCTGGTACGACCCATCTTCATCAACAACCACTCAAGACCCTCGCGAGGGGCCAAGCCTCGCGAGGTGGACGAGACAAGACCTACTCTGGGGCGGCCTCCCTAGGCTAGCTCCCGAGGGGCGGAGAGATCTATGCAAGGGGCACCTCGCGAGGTTCGCATGACGTGATCCATGACGACCAAGGCCAGGCGGGCGCCAGCAGGCGCAGAGTACTCGTTGCCTCTTTGGTGCTAAAGGGGCAAGCACAGGCGAGGAGTCCCGAGGCATCAGGAAAATGTTTCCATATTGGTGCAACGAGACCAAGACCAGGGGGACGACAGGACAGAGGTCACCATGGAGCCCACGACGCCGTCACCACCAGAGTCTTTGGCAGGCGAAGACCACCTTTTGTCAGGATAACTTGTACTAGTTGTCCCCCTTCAAATTGGCTGTTGTGGGATCGCTTCCCGCCTAATATTTGGGGAGAGGACCCGGACCTCTATATATAGGACTAGCCACCACCGAAGGGAGGCATCTCATCTTGGAGTGGATCCATTCCACCAAGGCCACCATACAAGCTCACCGACCTCAAGAACACCTCTCCTCAGGAGGCTGTTCTTCCCTTGTACTAGTTCATCCTCAGCCTACAAGGCAATCCACCACACCACAATGGAGTAGGGTATTACACCACAACAGTGGCCTGAACCAGTATAAACTCTTGTGCCCCTTGTTCCTCGGGTTCGGAGAGCTAGGCTTTGAAATCGTGGCGAGAGCGTGATCTAGGGGGAGAGAGATCTTCGTGCGCACCCCAGTGTTCGAACCTCAAGGGTTTGCTGGAACCCGTAATCTGACACTTTCATTTTCCCTTTTCCTCTCCGGTAAAATAAGGAAGTGGGGGCGCCACTTGGGAAACCCCAAGTAGGATTTGGATCCTACTTGGGGCGCCCCATGGGTGCCTCTCCTCCCCACCAACCTATATATATGTGGGGAGGGTGGTGTCTAGAACACAAAGCATCAATTGTTAGCCATGTGCAGCGCCCCCCTCCACAGTTTACACCCCGGTGATATTCTCGTGGTGCTTAGGCGAAGCCCTGCGAGGATTACTTCACCATCATCGTCACCACGCCGTCGTGTTGACATAACTCATCTACTTCCACAACACCTTGCAGGATCAAGAAGGCGAGGGACATCATCGCGTTGAACGTGTGCACAACTTAGAGGTGCCGTATGTTCGGTTCTTGCTACCTCTAGAGCACTGCGTTGGTTTTCCTTTGAAGAAGAAAGGGTGATGCAGTAAAGTAGCGTAAGTATTTCCTCAGTTTTTGAGAACCAAGGTATCAGTCCAGTAGGAGATCACGCTTGAGTCCCACGCACCTACACAAACAAATAAGAACCTCGCAACCAACACGATAAAGGTGTTGTCAATCCCTTCACGGTCACTTACGAGAGTGAGATCTGATAGATATGATAAGATAATATTTTTGGTATTTTTATGATAAAGAGAAATAAAGATGCAAAGTAAAATAAACGGCAATAGAAATAGCTAAGTGTTGGAAGATTAATATGATGGAAGATAGACCCAGGGCCATAGGTTTCACTAGTGGCTTCTCTCAAGAGCATAAGTATTACGGTGGGTAAACGAATTACTACCGAGCAATTGATAGAATTGAGCATAGTTATGAGAATATCTAGGTATGATCATGTATATAGGCATCACGTCCGTGACAAGTAGACCGAAACGATTCTGCATCTACTACTATTACTCCACACATCGATCGCTATCCAGCATGCATCTAGAGTATTAAGTTCATAAGAACAGAGTAATGCTTTAAGTAAGATGACATGATGTAGAGGGATAAACTCATGCAATATGATATAAACCCCGTCTTTTTATCCTTGATGGCAATAATACAATACGTGCCTTGCTTCCCCTGCTGTCACTGGGAAAGGACACTGCATGATTGAACCAAAGCTACGCACTTCTCCCATTGCAAGAAAGATCAATCTAGTATGCCAAACCAAGCTGATAATTCGAAGAGACTTGCAAATATAACCAATCATACATAAAAGAATTCAGAGGAGATTCAAATATTGGTCATAGATAAACTTGATCATAAACCCACAATTCATCGGATCTCGACAAACACACCGCAAAAGAAGATTACATCGAATAGATCTCCAAGAAGATCGAGGAGAACTTTGTATTGAGATCCAACGAGAGAGAGAAGCAGCCATGTAGCTAATAACTATGGACCCGAAGGTCTAAGGTAAACTACTCACACGTCATCGGAGAGGCTATGGTGTTGATGTAGAAGCCCTCCGTGATCAATGCCCCCTTCGGCGGAGCGCCAGAAAAGGCCCCAAGATGGGATCTCACGGGTACAGAAGGTTGCGGCGGTGGAAATAGGTTTTTCGCTCCATATCTGATGTTTCCAGGGTATATGGGTATATATAGGAGGAATAAGTACATCAGTGGAGCAACAAGGGGCCCACAAGGGTGGAGGGCACGCCTGGGGGAGGTGGGCGTGCCCCCCTGCCTCGTGCCTTCCTCGTTGATTGCTTTACGTAGACTCCAAGTCCTCTGGATCATGTTTGTTCCGAAAATCACGTTCCCGAAGGTTTCATTCCATTTGGACTCCGTTTGATATCCTTTTCCTTCGAAACACTAAAATAGGCCAAAAAAACAGCAATTTGGGCTGGGCCTCCGCTTAATACGTTAGTCCCAAAAATAATATAAAAGTGTATAATAAAGCCCATTAAACATCCAAAATAGAATATAATACAACATGGAACAATAAAAAATTATAGATACGTTGGAGACGTATCAGTGCTTGATCGGTCGGAGCTAGAAGAAGTTCGGCTACATCAACCGTGTTGTCAAACGCTTCCACTTTTGGTCTATGAGGGTACGTAGACACACTCTCTCCCCCTCATTGCTATGCATCTCCTAGATAGATCTTGTGTCAGCGTAGATTTTTTTTTTGAAATTGCATGCTACGTTTCCCAATAGCCACCTGGTGAGCACAAGACACACCAGGGCACGCTAGGCCCCCCAGGCGCACCTTGGTGGGTTGTGCTCAGCCCAGCCCACCTTCGGTGCCCATCTTCTGGTATATAAGTCATTTTGACCTAGAAAAAAATAAGGATTGGACTTTCGGGATGAAGCGCCACCGTCTCGAGGTGGAACTTGGGTAGGAGCACTTTTATCCTCCGGTGGAGCGATTCCGCCGGGGGAACTTCCCTCTCGGAGGGGGAAATCATCGTCATCATCATTGAGGGAGTCCTGGTTTAGGGGCTCCCCGGGCGTCCGGGCTATGTGACATGGTTTAGACTGATGGGCCGTGAAGATACAAGATAGAAGGCCTTCCCCATGTCCGGATGGGACTCTCCTTTGCGTGGATGGCAAGCTTAGACGTTCGTATATGAAGTTTCCTTTCTCTGTAAACCGACTCTATACAACCCTAGGCCCCTCCGGTGTCTATATAAATCGGAGGGTTTAGTTCGTAGAGACAATCATAATCATATAGGCTAGACGTCGAGGGTTTAGCCATTACAATCTCGAGGTAGATCAACTCTTGTAACCCCTATACTCATCAAAGTCAATCAAGCAGGAAGTAGAGTATTACCTCCATTAAGAGGGCCTGAACCTGGGTAGACATCGTGTCCCTTGCCTCATGTTACCTTCGATCCTCAGACGCACAGTTCGGGACCCCCTAGCCGAGATCGGACGGTTTTGACACCGACATTGTTGATTTCATTGAGAGTTCCACTGTGTCGTCAATAGAAGGCTCGATGGCTCGTTCGATCATCTACAACAATGCCGTGTCCAGGGAAGCTTACCTCCCCGTCCAGATTTTTGTATTCGGTGGCTTCGTTCTGCGTGCCAACTCGATTGGCCACCTGTAACACCCCTGATGTAACTTTCCATAATTGTAACTCCAACTCTTGCCATTTCCGGCTATGTGATATGATATTTCCTTTGTGGTTGGGTTTTGTCTTCATTTTGCATTTTGTTCATGTCATGCATTTCATCTCATGTCATGCACTTCGTGTTCATCTCATGCACCCGGTCATTTTCCCCGTTGTCCGTTTCGCAATCCGACACTCCCACAAGCACCCGTTGCACCACTCTAATCTCGTTTCGTGAGCGGGAGAAAAACGTTCTTGGAATGGTTGGAGATTTGTTGAGTGGCCTTGGTACATCACCGGTAGGCCGCCTGCCAAATTTTGCTCCTTTTGGAGGTCGTTTGATGCCCCAACGGTTAACCGGGTAACCGCAAAACCCCCTCTCTTGTTGCAGCCCAACACCCCTCCAAAACAGCCCACTAGCCCATCTAAACCCCCTCCATACTCTCCGTCATTGGATCACGATCGTGTGGGCGAAAACCGCACCTCATTTGGACACTCATAGCTCCCTCTACCTATAAATATGCCTTCCCCTCCTCATTTTTCAGATCAAAACCCTAGCTCTCCTCTCCCCGCACCGGCGAACACGTCCGAGCGACGCCGAACGCATTCTCCACCGCCACCCGCACCACTCCCAAGCCGACATGTGGCAGCCGTACCCCGCCGCCCGCCACCGATGGGGTATGGAGATGCCCATCAATAGATATCAATGTGAGTGAGTAGGGATTGCCATGCAACGGATGCACTAGAGCTATAAGTATATGAAAGCTCAACAAAAGAAACTAAGTGGGTGTGCATCCAACTCGCTTGCTCATGAAGACCTAGGGCATTTTGAGGAAGTCCATCATTGGAATATACAAGCCAAGTTCTATAATGAAAAATTCCCACTAGTATATGAAAGAGATATCATAGGAGACTATCATGAAGATCATGGTGCTACTTTGAAGCACAAGTGTCGAAAAAGGATAGTAGCATTGTCCCTTTTCTCTTTTTCTCTCATTTTTTGGGCCTTCTCCTTTTTATGGCCTTTTTTCGTCCAGAGTCTCATCCCAACTTGTGGGGGAATCATAGTCTCCATCATCCTTTACTCACTTGGGACAATGCTCTAATAATGATGATCATCACACTTTATTTAATTACAACTCAATACTTAGAACAAAATATGACTCTATCTGAATGCCTCCGGTGGTGTATCGGGATATGCAATGAATCAAGAGTGACATGTATAAAAATTATGAACGGTGGCTTTTCCACAAATACGATGTCAACTACATGATCACGCAAAGCAATTATGACAATGATGAATCGTGTCATGGTAAACGAAAAGGTGGTAAGTTGCATGGCAGTATATCTCGGAATGGCTATGGAAATGCCATGGTAGGTAGGTATGGTGGCTATTTTGAGGAAGGTATATGGTGGGTGGATGATACCGGCGAAAAGTGCACGGTATTAGAGAGGCTAGCAATGGTGGAAGGATGAGAGTGCGTATAATCCATGGACTCAACATTAGTCATAAAGAACTCATATACTTGTTGCAAAAATCTACAAGTTATCAAAGCAAAGTATTACGCGCATGCTCCTAGGGGTATAGATTGGTAGGAAAATACCATCGCTCGTCCCCGACCGCCACTCATAAGGAAGATAATAAATAAATAAATCATGCTCCGACTTCATCACATAACGGTTCACCATACGTGCATGCTACGGGAATCACAAACTTTAACACAAGTATTTCTCAAATTCATAACCACCCAACTAGCATGACTCTAATATCACCATCTTCATATCTCAAAACAACTATCAAGCATCAAACTTCTCATAGTATTCAACACACTCATAAGATTTTTTTACTAATCTTGGATGCCTATCACTTTAGGACTAATTTTTATGATTAAAGGAAATTACCATGCTGTTTTTTAGACTCTCCTAATAATATAAGTGAAGCATGAGAGAACAATAGTTTCTATAAAACAATTCCACCACCGTGCTCTAAAAGATATAAGTGAAGCACTAAAGCAAAAACTATATAGCTCAAAAGATATAAGTGAAGCACATAGAGTATTCTAATAAATTCCGAATCATGTGTGTGTCTCTAAAAAGGTGTGTATAGAAAGGATGATTGTGGTAAACTAAAAACAAAGGCTCAAATCATACAAGACGCTCCAAGCAAAACACATATCATGTGGTGAATAAAAATATAGCTCCAAGTAAAGTTACCGATGGACGAAGACGAAAGAGGGGATGCCTTCCGGGGCATCCCCAAGCTTTGGCTTTTTTGTTTCCTTAGATTACCTTAGGGTGCCATGGGCATCCCCAATCTTAGGCTCTTGCCACTCCTTGTTCCATAATCCATCAAATCTTTTACCCAAAACTTGAAAACTTCACAACACAAAACTCAACAGAAAATCTCATGAGCTCCGTTAGCGAAAGAAAACAAAACACCCCTTCAAGGTACTGTATTGAACTCATTCTTTATTTATATTGGTGTTAAACCTACTGTATTCCAACTTCTCTGTGGTCTATAAAATCTTTTACTATCAATAGATTCATCAAAATAAGCAATCAACACACGAAAAACAGAATCTGTCAAAAACAGAACAGTCTATAGTAATCTGTAACTAATGCAAACTTCTGGAAGTAAAAAAAATCTAAAATAAATTGATGGACGTGACGAATTTATCTATTAATCATCTTCAAAAATAATTAACTAAATATCACTTTCCAAATAAAAATGGCAGCAATTCTCGTGAGTGCTAAAGTTTCTGTTTTTTACAGCAAGATCAAAAAGACTTTCCCCAAGTCTTCCCAATGGTTCTACTTGGCACAAACAATAATTAAACACAAAAAACACAACCAAAACAGAGGCTAGATAACTAAACAGGAGCAAAAAGCAAGGAATAAAAATAAAATTGGGTTGCCTCCCAACAAGCGCTATCGTTTAACGCCCCTATATAGGCATAAAAGCAAGGATAGATCTAGGTATTGCCATCTTTGGTAGGCAATCCATAAGTGTCTCTCTTAATAGATTCATAAGGTAATTTTATTTCTAGGGAAGTGTTCCATGCCTTTCCTTAACAGAAATTGGAATTTAATATTCCCTTCCTTCATATCAATAATTGCACCAATCGTTCTAAGGAAAGGTCTACCAAGAATAATAGGACATGAAGGATTGCAATCTATGTCAAGAACAATCAAATCTACGGGCACATAGTTCCTATATGCAACAATAAGAACATCATTAATTATTCCCATAGGTTTCTTAATAGTGGAATCCGCAAGGTGCAAGTTAAGAGAACAATCATCAAATTCACGGAATCCTAGCAAATCACATAAAGTTTTCGGAATCGTGGAAACACTAGCACCCAAATCACACAAAGCATAACACTCATGATATTTAATTTTTATTTTTATTGTAGGTTCCCACACATCATAAAGTTTTCTAGGGATATAAACTTCCAACTCAAGTTTTTCTTCATAAGATTGCATCAAAGCATCAACGATATGTTTAGTAAAAGCTTTATTTTGACTATAAGCATGAGGAGAATTTAGCACGGATTGCAACAAGGAAATACAATCTATCAAAGAGCAATTATCATAATTAAATTCCTTGAAATCCAAGATAGTAGGTTCATTGCTATTTATAGTTTTAACCTCTTCAATCCCACTTTTAACAATTTTTGCATCAAGATCTAAAAACTCCGAATTTTTGGAACACCTTCTAGGTAAGGGTGGCTCATCTTCAGTCCCACCATTACCAAGATTCATATTGCAAAACAAAGATTTAATAGGTGACACATCAATAACTTTTAGATCTTCATCTTTATTTTCATAGAAACTAGAAGAACACGCTTTCACAAAGCAATCTTTCTTAGCACGCATCCTAGCGGTTCTTTCTTTGCACACATCAATGGAAATTCTCATGGATTTGAGAGACTCATTGATATCGTGCTTAGGTGGAATAGATCTAAGTTCCAAAGAATCAATATTTAGAGAAATTCTACCCACGTTCCTAGCCAACTCATCAATAGTAGTAGTCCACCATGTAAATATAGAAGTCCGAGCACTTTTGTGATAGTTAGATCGATTGTATGCCCTTGTTTGATTGAATGAAGTGAATTGTTTGATTTTGCCTCATGTGCATATGGGTAGTGTTTTCTCTTTAGACCCCCTCTATTCTTACATCTCATCTTTTCTAAACCCTCAGATGCCTCCGAGACATGACCCCGGATTTACCTTCCCACCGGAGCTCACCCAGTTGATCCAGCAGCAGAACACATTGATGCAGTTGCTAGTCCAGAATCAGAATCAGGGGAACAACAACAACCCACCACCACCACCACCTGTTGATCACTTAGCCCGTTTCCTTAGGCTAAATCCACCGGTGTTTTCCAGTAGCACCGAGCCGATAGTAGCAGATGATTGGCTCCGCAAGACAGCAAGGGAGTTGACCACACCAGGATGCAGAGATGTGGAAAAGGTGAAGTTTGCCGCACAACAGCTTGAAGGACCCGCAGCATCATGGTGGGAGAATTTCACAGCCACTTTCCATGTCGACACTGTCACATGGGACCAGTTTCAGCAGGCCTTTCGTACTGCCCATGTTTCAGCAGGAGCTATGGCCATGAAGAAGCGAGAGTTTCGCAACTTGCGCCAAGGAGGACGGACAGTTGGCCAGTATGTGGAGAACTTTAGTAAGTTAGCACGTTATGCCCCAGATGACGTTGCTACAGATGCAGCTAAGCAGGAGAAGTTTCTGGAAGGACTGAATGATGATTTGATCATGTAGTTGATGGTAGCAACCTTCAACAACTATCAGAAGTTGGTAGACCGTGCTCTTATGATTGAAGGCAAGCAGCAGCAAATTGAGAATCATAAGAGGAAGTATGGAGAAGGGAAGTACAATTCAGGATCTCAGCAGAAGCCACGTTTTACCCCTAGATCGGGAGGACATTTTCAGCATACCCATGGAGGAGGTAGCTCGCACAATCACAATGGCACCAGGAATGGTAATGGGAATGGAGGAAGCAATGGCCAAAATCGCACCAACCCATCAACCCTAGCCAAGAAGGACCTGAGCCAAGTCACTTGCTTTAAGTGTTCAAAGATAAGACATTATGCAAATGAATGTCCTGAATTACAAAATGGAAATAGCAATGGAAGCACTGGGAAGAAGCCGAACCCTTTCAACAGGGGACAAGTGAACCACGTAAACGTGGAGGAGGTTGAAGAGCAGCCTGATGCCGTCATCGGTAAGTTTTTGGTTAAGTCATTTACTGCACTCGTTCTTTTTGATACTGGTGCATCGCATTCATACATATCAAGGGGATTTGTGGATAAGTATAACCTGCCCACCAAGGTTCTTAGAACACCTATGCTAGTAAGCTCACCAGGAGCGAAGTATATGGCCAGTCAAGGATGTTTTGAAGTGCCATTGAGTATAGGTAGGCATGTGTTTCCATCGGATTTAATCATTTTGGAATCACAAGGATTGGATGTAATTCTGGGTATGGATTAGCTGTCGATGTACGGAGGAAACATCGATTGCGACAGTAAGACAATTTTGCTTACCACCCCAGAAGGGAAAAGGATTAAGTATGTATCCCGGCATGTGCCAAAGAGGACTCAAGTAAATTGCTTAACAGGAGTTGTGCAAGAGGAAGTACCAGTAGTAAAGGATTTCCCTGAAGTATTTCCAGAAGAGTTGCCAGGCATGCCACCGGATAGAGATATTGAGTTTTTGATTGAGCTATTGCCAGGCACAGGGCCAATATCAAAGAGACCATACAGGATGCCTGCAAAGGATTTGGTGGAAATTAAGAAGCAGATTAAGGAGTTACTGGATAAAGGATATATTCGCCCAAGTTCTTCGCCTTGGGGATCGCCAGTACTTCTAGTGGAGAAGAAGGATGGATCGTTAAGGATGGTTGTTGATTATCGAGGATTGAATGAAGTAACGATCAAGAATAAGTACCCACTACCAATGATTAATGATCTGTTTGATCGATTGCAAGGAGCTAAGGTATTTTTCAAGATCGATCTGCGATCAGGATACCACCAGTTGAAGATTCGAGAACAAGATATTCCTAAGACAGCTTTTACACCAGGTATGGGCTGTACGAGTATACCGTTATGTCATTTGGTCTGACTAACGCACCTGCCTATTTTATGAACATGATGAACAAAGTGTTTATGGAGTTCTTGGATAAGTTCGTCATGGTGTTCATTGATGATATCCTGGTTTACTCGAAGAGCGAAGAGGAGCATAAGGAACATTTGCGATTGGTACTTGAGAAGCTCAGAGAACATCAGTTGTATGCCAAGTTCAGCAAATGTGAGTTTTGGTTGAAGGAAGTAGGATTCCTCGGACACGTTATATCTGAAGAAGGTATAGCAGTTGATCCCACTAAAGTTGATACCGTGACCAAGTGGGAAGCACCAACCACCGTTGGAGAGATCCGGAGTTTTCTTGGACTCGCAGGATACTACCGGAGATTCATTGAGAATTTCTCAAAGATTGCGAAGCCTATGATGGAGTTATTAAAGAAGGAAACCAAGTTCATATGGACGGAGGAATGTGAGGCTAGTTTCCTGGAGTTGAAGAAACGTTTGGTTACCTCACCAGTGTTGATTTTGCCAGACGAGACCAAAGATTATGAGGTGTATTGCGACGCTTCATGTCGAGGACTTGGAGAAGTGCTTATGCAGGAAGGGAAGTTGTTTCACATGCCTCAAGACAACTGAAGCCTCATGAGTTGAATTATGCTACGCATCATTTGGAGTTAGCAGTCGTAGTGCATGCGCTGAAAACTTGGAGACATTTTCTGATTGGAAATCATTGTGAGGTGTACACGGATCATAAGAGTTTGAAATACATCTTCACACAGAAGGAGTTAAACCTCAGACAAAGGAGATGGTTGGAGCTCATCAAGGATTATGATATGAGATTGCATTACCATCCCGGAAAGGCTAATGTAGTAGTTGACGCATTAAGCCGTAAGAGCCACGTCAATACATTAATGACGGGAGAAATACCAAGGAAGTTAGCAGAAAATCTTCGTGAGCTATGTTTGGAAATAGTCCCGAGAGGCTATGTAGCAGCATTGGAGATTCAGTCAACTTTGATGGATAAAATCAAAGAAGCCCAGAAGACTGACAAGGAGATTGCCTCTATAAAGGAGAAACTGAGCAAAGGAAAGGCTAAAGGATTTCGTGAGGATGAGCACGACACCCTATGGTTTGAAGACCGTGTCTACGTGCCCAATGACCCAGAGATCAGGAAGTTGATACTGCAAGAGGCACACGATTCACCATATTAGATTCACCCAGGAAATACCAAGATGTATTTGGATTTGAAGGATACTTTCTGGTGGACCGGAATGAAGAAAGATATTGCGGAGTATGTAGCAGTCTGTGATGTGTGTCAGAGAGTAAAGGCAGAGCATCAGAAGCCAGCGGGATTGTTACAACCATTGCCGATACCCAAATGGAAGTGGGATAAGTTAGGCATGGATTTTATCATGGGATTACCCAGGACTCGTTCAGGCTATGACTCGATTTGGGTTGTAGTTGATCGATTGACGAAAGTAGCTCATTTCATCCCAGTAAAGACTACTTACACCAGTGCAAAGTTGGCAAAGATATACATGACCAGGATCGTATGTCTGCATGGAGTTCCGAGGAGTATCGTATCAGATAGAGGAACCCAGTTTACCTCAAAGTTCTGGAAGCAGTTGCATGAAACTTTGGGTACCAGGCTAGAATTCAGTACAACTTTTCATCCACAGACAGATGGACAGACCGAGAGAGTCAATCAGATTTTGGAGGATATGCTAAGAGCTTGTGCGCTAGATTACGGATCTAGTTGGGACGACAATTTGCCATATGCAGAGTTCTCTTACAACAACGGTTACAAAACCAGTTTGAAGATGGCCCCTTTCGAAGCATTGTACGGAAGGAGGTGCAGGACACCGTTGTCGTGGGATGAAGTTGGAGACCGCCAGTTGTTTGGACCTGACTTGATTAAAGAGTCTGAACAAAAGGTGAAGTTGATCCGTGATAGGCTCAAGGTAGCTCAGTCCAGACAGAAGAGTTATGCAGATTCTAAACGCAAGGAGATAGTTTATGAAGTCGGAGATAGAGCTTATCTTCGAGTATCTCCACTTCGAGGAACAAAGCGTTTTGGAGTTAAAGGAAAGTTAGCGCCACGATTTGTAGGACCATATCGAGTTTTGGAGCGTATGGGAGAAGTGGCCTACAAGTTGGAATTGCCCGAAGGATTGTCAGGAGTTCATGATGTGTTTCACGTTTCTCAGTTGAAGAAGTGTCACGCGGAGATGGCTGACATACCTTTGAGAGATACAGTGCCATTGGAAACTATTCAGTTGGATAACAATTTGACCTACGAGGAGAAACCAATTAAGATTCTCGAGTTTGCCAGCCGAGTCACTCGCAGCAAGGTTATCAAGTTTTGCAAAGTTCAGTGGAGCCACCACACGGAGGATGAAGCCACCTGGGAACGAGAGGAAGATTTGCTCAAGGACCACCCTCACCTATTTTCTAGCCAACCTGAATCTCGAGGGCGAGATTCATCTTAAGGGGGTAGGTTTGTAACATCCCAAAATTTCAATTTGGAATGTTATACATTAGATCATCTATGCATATCATATTTTAATTTTGCATTTTGGTAGATCCTAGAAATTCTACGCAACTCAAGGACCCATGGAGAGAGTTGGGGATTTCGTTATTTTCATATTTGAGTTTTCTCAAATTTTGAGAATAGGATCATTTGATTTTGTTATTTTATCGTCAATTATTTCTATTACAAAAATATGAGAGAGGGAATAAAATGACTTTCCCAAAATAAAGAAATATTGAGGATTTAATAATAAAATCAAATAAGATTTTATTTCGGAGTTTTTCGTTATTTTATTTGAATTTAGGAAAAATGTGCATTTTTCAAAATTGCATTTAGGCCCCAAATAAATGTTCACCTTGTGCGGCTTGATTTTAGAAGCCCGGGAAAATTTATTTCGGGATTTTTGGAGTCCGTTTAGTATTTCTTTTTATTTTTCTTCCACACGTAATTATTTAAAAAAACGAACCGACCTAGGGGCCGTGTCCGACCCGGACTCCCGGCATGCTAGGCTTTATAAGCCGGGGGGAGCCCAGCCAGCCTCAGCCCACGCCCCCGAAACCTAGCCAGCGCCGCCCCGCCGCCGCGCCGCCCGCCGCTGATGCCGCCGCCGCCTCACGCCGCCCGAAGTGCGCCTCGGTATCCACGCCAGTTTATTTTTTTCGAAAAACCGTCCGGTTTTTCCATCGGTTTTTTTAGTTTTGGTTTTTTTAAATAGATCGGCTTTCCAATTTATTTAAATAGTGAGTGTTCGTCCGTTCGTTCGTTCTAACGAACATTCATTTTTTTTCTTTTTCTTGGATTAAATCCGTGATTTTTCTGATCGCGATTCCTGATCCGATTTTCTTTTTAGTATAACTTTTCGCTCGTTTATCGGAATCAGGCGATTCAAGCGCCTGGAGTTTCGTCTCGAAACCCTCTATCCGTTTAACCAACTTAAACAAGTTTTTTTGCTACTGTAAAAATTGCCTTAGATCCAGATTAGTAGAACGAAGTTGTTTTCTTTCGCCGTTTGACTTTCGTTGCTTCGTTCGATTTGATTCTTTTTGCAAACCGGAGTTCTTAAGTTGAACCTTCTGGTTAGATCTCTTATTTGACTTTTACCTGTGCATTAGATGAGTACTTATTGTATGCTTGTTTGTTTGTCTGCGATACAATACCTGGAGTGCACCGCCTGTTACTTCGAATCGCTAGGTTTCCCGGATCATCAGCAAGTCAAGTAACACTTTGATCATACCTTTCCTACTACAGTTTTATTGCACTAGATCAATCCTCACACATTGCATGATTAGGATCTAATTAAATTGTGGGATGGGAAGTAGTTGAGGTAGTACCTATTACCTGTTTACTTACAAACCTTTGGGAGTTACTTCTATGTTTGCTTATTATGCCATGCTATGCTAGTAGACGTGGATTGGGTGAGTGATATCCATGACAGATGTGAGTTTGTTAATTAATGGTTTATCTAAGGTGGAAACTTAAACACACATCTGGGTGGATTGAGGCACTTGGGTATTCCAGGACTTGCCTGTTTTCTTTTGGACCGCCACCCAGGCTCAAAGGGATCATGAGACTATTCATACTAGAAACTTCCATGTGTAGCCACAAGCTATTATGGGCTCTAGCATAGTTGATTAAGTCGTGCGAACTCTTACAGGGTAGACTAGCAGATGTAGGGGAAAGTAGGTGTAACGGTCTATCCATCGTAAGGTGCTAGCACTTCTGAAAGACTATGTCTCGGTCATCCGTCTTCTCAAACACCATGTAGTGCGAGAAACCAAACGGAGGCGATCGAGTCTTGTGGGGAAAAGTGCGCAAACCTCTGCAGAGTGTAATAAACTAATCATGGTTAGCCGTGTCCCCAGTTATGGACAATCTTGAGTATCTAGTACTTGGATTATCATGTGAATCTCAACATGTTACCCTAAATTAATTTTGTTGGGCTTTGATTAATGATGATGCTTAATTGGGATTGATAATGCTGTCAACCATTCTCAATGTTTAACAACTACCATGATAGTTAAATAAATTTATTCCTTTGCAATAGGGAAAATTGGCTTTACGCAAAACTGTAACCATAGAGCTTTCCACCAGCCAAAATTGCATACAGTATAGTTGTTTCATTTCATTACTCTCTATGTGCTACCTTGCCAGCATATTCCATGTGCTGACCCGTTTCGGGCTGCAACGTTAATGTTGCAGACTTTTCAGACGACGATTAAGGAGTTTTAGGTCGTGGTTCTATACTCAGTGATGCCGTTGGAGTTGATGGACTCACTTATCTTCCAAGCCTTCCGCTGTTATCGTTATTAGATGGCCTTAAGCCATATTTATTGTAATAAGTTCTCTCTTGAGACACTCGATGTAATAAGTGTGTGATTTATACTCTGTTATAAATCCTCCGAGTACTGTGTGGTGTCAGCATTACTGATCCAGGGATGACACCGGAGCACAGAGATCAGACTGTTTGAGGTCTGGTCGCTCCAGAAGTCATCTTTTCTCTGCCTTATAAAGGTATATTTCTTTGTTTTTATACTTCCGTAGTTTATTATTTATAGACTAGTACGCTAAAATAATTAGATTATCAATTAGTCTCTGTATTTACACATTAGACCTAAAATTCTTTTAGCCATAACTATTTTTCTTCTGTAAAACAGCTTGGCCCTGATTTTTCAAATAGCCATAACTTTTTACTTGTTCATCCAAATTACATGAAACCAACACCCACTTCTTCGTTACGACCCCCTCTATCCAGAATTCCAACTGAAACATGTTTTTGAAATTTTAAAATTTGAATTAGACCATATTTGAATTCAAACTTCATTTGTTCGTAACTTGAGTTTCGTAACTCCGTTTGAGTTGATTCTTTTTGCAAATAAAAGCTCTTGACCTAAAGTTTCTGATAAGGCCAAATACACATAATTTTGGTACTGTTAGAAATTGTTTTATGTTGCAAGAGTTATTCGCTTGGTTTTGATGTGTTCCGAATTGTTTTCTTCGATCTTTCTGATCTTTTGAGTGATTGCTTATGTGTGGTTACTATTGCTTGCTTACGATAGATTGAACGGAGTGTGACAAGTAGAATTATCAAGAGTTATGAGTGCGAATCATCTTCATCAACATTGCAGGCAAGTTCAGACTTTGATCATATCCCTTTATCACCTAGTTTTTATGCATTAGTTCCAATCCTCAAACATTGCATGGTTAGGATGACATTAACATGTGGGTTGGGAAGTAGTTGATGAGGTAGAACCTATTGCCCTGTTACATTCAAACCCTTGGGAGTTACTTACGAATTGCTTGTATTGCTATGCTATGCTCGTAGACGTGGTTTGGGTGAGTGAAATCCATGACAGATGTGAGATTGTTAATTAATGGTTTAACTTAAGGTGGCAACTTAAATACACATCTGGGTGGATTGAGGCACCTGGAGTACCCAGTGTTGCCTGTATTTTTGGAAATCTCGGAGTACCCATGTGATCTTCCTATGGACCGCCACCGAGGCTCAAAGGGATCATAAGATTATTCATGCTAGAAACTTCCGTCTGCAGCCACAAGCTATTATGGGCTCTAGCATAGTTGAGTAAGTTACATGAAGCTCTCGAAGAGGTAGATCAGCAGGTAGTGGGTTGTAGTTTGGTATGGTCTGCCTGGAGTAGAGAGTTAATGTTTCTGAAAGACCGTGTCTCGGTCATCCGTATCTCAAACACCATGTAGTGCGAGAAATTCAACGGAGGCGATCGAGTCTTGTGGGGAAAAGTGCGCAAACCTCTGCAGAGTGTACAAACTAATCATGGTTAGCCATGTCCCCGGTTATGGACATCTTGAGTATCTGGTTCTTGTATTATCATATTGATCTCATCACGCTACTTAAAATAATTTGTTGGGTTATTGATGTTAATTTGGGATTGAGTTGGAGGAACCTTCTCAATATTTTCAACCAACTTTGTAGTTAAATAAATTATATTCCTTTCCAGTAGGGAAAAATTGGCTTTTCGCAAAAACATTATAACCATAGAGCTTTTCCACCAGCCAAATATGCATGTAGTGATAGCCATTATTCATCATTATCCTCTGGTGTGAATTTGCCAGTACATTCAATGTACTGACCCTTTGTGGCTGCAACGTCTCATGTTGCAGGAATCTTACGACGAGTAAGTGATACGTTAGGGTTACGATTTTTACACTCAACTTTGCCGTTGGTGTTGATGGGAATCCACAACCTTGTTGTTACTTCCGTTATTTGGATTGAGGTAATAGTATTTATGTTACTTTATACATGTGATTTACCTCTGTTATAAATCCTCGAGTACTGTGTGTGTCAGCATACCGATCCAGGGATGACACTTAAGCACAGAGATTTGACCGTCTGAGGTCGGGTCGCTACAAGTGTATCACTTTATACCCATTAACGGCTCATTATTCCGTTGGGCCGTCTCCAGCCCATGTTATCTTTCGTCCTTCTCAGAGCCCATTTATTCTTGGGCTCATTTCCAGCATTTGTTTACTTACGACCCGTTACTGTCATTTTCTGCTTGTGGTTAAATTCAGCCTGTGGTTACAGTCGGCCCGTTTGTGGACAACAAGGAAATAAATAAGCAAGCAACTTACACTAGGCTATCACGGCTATTACACATATTACATCCACTAGGCATCAAAGTTCGCCACCAGTGCAAATATAGGGAACACAACAGCATATAAACATCGCAACAAAACAAGTCCAGAACTGAAACCACTTTAGAAGAGCTCAAGAAACAATATCCTGGGTACCGATAATGCTGGCAATAGCAAGCTTATTAAGTTTCTCTTGTTTGGCGCTTAAGTCCTCCAGCGCTTGCTGTTGCACCAGAAAGTATGCATCTGAATTCTGCAGGGACTTCCTCAGTCCTTTGGCTTCCTGTCGCATAACATCTGATCAATGTCTTTCAACTTGAAGTTGAGACTCAAGAAGCCGAACTGATTCAGGAAATGAGTTCAAAGAGCTAGTGCCAGCAGTGGTAGCCAGTAACTCGAACACTACATCAAGACAGGACTTTGGGGTTGTCTCAGTGTCTTCAATATAGTTTTTATCAGCTTTCTTGGAGACAAACAGGGATGTATCACTATCTTGAACCTTATCTGCATTACTTCCTTTACCATTGCATAACAGGGTACTCTTCTCCAATATTTTATCCGTGTTCTAAAAGAGAAACAAACAAACACATCTTAGGTTTACAATGTAGTATATGAAACTCATTTTGGTAAACCAGTTCAGTAGTAAGGTGGACAGGATAACAGCATGAAACAAACATATATCTATGTAGTATGGTCACTGTATGGTCTATATCATTCTAGTTTATGTTGCCAAATCAAGATAGATACAGTTCAAATCATATCTATTTAAGACAAAGCAGCATAGACAGAATATAAGTGTGGGAAACTACACAGCAGTAACAACACTTGTAATGTGCATGGCATGAGAACATAACTGTTTATTCAATTGAAACTGAAATCAACATAGAGCAAGTTACAACAGCAAACAGCCAAACACGTTGAAGAAACAGGTTTAAAACATACCTGTTGCACCATTGGAGTTTCAATTGCATCCTTCAAATTTGAAGTTAGTTGGTATCAGTTAATACAATGATGCAAGAGCAAAGAAGTATGAACCATCGCTATGGAACCTGACCTGAGAACAATTATTCTTCTGCTTTAAGCATTGACTTCGGGTTCGGAGTGGTGGTCCTCGTGATTTGGGCACTGCAGTTGCCTTACTAACTGCTCGTGTTTGGGTGCTCTGTGGTGGAGACGGTGCTGTGTCAACGGGAACTGGGTGTCTATCTGCTGGGGTTGGGGTTAGAAGGGGTGTAGCTGGTTCTCTGTCCAACTGGGTAGGGGTACAATCTGCATGAGTGTGGGTTATGTGTGGTGGGGCTGGTTCTTGGGTAAGTACAACCGTGGTTCTATCTGCATCAACAGGTAGCACGATCTTTTCTAAAGACAGTGTTTTTACTCCCACAGATACTGCCATCACTCCCTCCAATTGAAATGGCTGATAAACAAGAAAAGTAATTGAATGTACAGACATTGTAAGATAGACAGGTGCAATGGATAGTAGGGAAGAAAACAGGGGATGAAATAATTCACATTTATGTTGTCTAAGCAAACAGAATAGTAGGACATGATTTCACATATATGATGGCTAATTAAACAGGATAGCATGACATGATTTCAGATGTATGATGGTTAACTAAACTAGATAGAATGACATACTTCAAAATATGATGACTATGTAAATAGGATGACATGATATAACTATACGATGTGTCTATTAAAGTGGTTGGCATGCCATAAATCACAAACATGCCGTCGATGGAAACATGATGGCATGATATAATTCACGGATAGAATGACATAATTTAAATATGATGACTATGTAAATAGGATGAGATGATATCACTATATTATGTCTTTAGAAAATGCTTTGGCATGCCATAATTCAAATATATGATTTATATTCTAAGGAAGTGACCAGAGGGCAATCGCATATATGATGTGTCAACTAAGGAGATGGCATTCAATATTGTGTATATGATGTAAAAACTAAGCGTTGCAATACAACATATGCATTATATGAGTAATATAACCCTGCCAAGTTTGAGCATACACCTCAGGGGGATAATAGGACTGGTCATCTGCCTCTGAATCCTCCTCTGAAGAGCTATCTGTAACCAGCAAGATATCTGCTTCAGCAGGTGGCATTGTCTGCTCTGAAGACCTTGTTTTCACTCCAGATTTCTCCATCACCAATTCAAATGGCTGATGCACAGGAAGAGCAGTTGAATATACTAACATTGTCGACAAAAGCAATGAGAAATACAAAAAAAGGACGACATGATATAATTCACATATATGACGCTTGCCTAAACAACATGGCATTGCATAATTCACATACATAATGCCTTGCAACAAGATAACATTGCATAATTCACATATATAATGTCTTGCAACAAGATGGCATTGCATAATTCACATATATGGTAATTAGACACTAAACAGGTGGCATTCACACAAAGCATGTCTAAACTAAGCAAATGACATAGCAATGCAAGATACCATATGCACGATATGAGCAACATAACCCTGCCAAGTTAGGGCATGCACCTCGGGGGGGGGGGGGGAATATGACTGGTCATCTATCTTTGAATCCTCCTCTGAGGAGCTATTGGTAACTAGCAAGACACGCGCTTCGTCAGATAGCATTGTCTGCTCTGAAGACCTTGTTTCCACTCCAGATTTTTCCATGACCGTGCCAAATGGCTGATGCACAGGAAGAGTAATTGAATGTACTAAAATTGTTGAAAAATTTAACACGTAATAAAAAAATGATGGCATGATATAATTCACATATAAGATGACTGGCTAACCAGGGTGGCATTGCAAAATTCACATATATGATGCTTGGCTAGACAAGATGGCATTGCATGATTCACATATACGATAAAGAAACTAAACAGATGGCATTGACACAAAGCATGTCTAAACTAAGCAGATGACATCTTTAATGTATATAGTAAGCAATGCAAGGCACCATATGCATGATATTACCAACATGAACATGCCAAGTTAGAGCGAAGACCTCATGGGGTAAATAGGAGTGGTCTTCTCCTTCTGAATTCCCCTCATAACCGTTATCTTCCTCTTGATTACGATCCGAAATGGGTGGAGGGGGGGCTGCCTTTGCGCCCACCATGGAACGACTTCTACATGAAATTTTATTGCCACGCAAGGCTCGTCTCTTTTGCTCTACATGATCAGTTCCATTGTGTACAATAACTGGCATGCATAGGAATAAAACATAGTGAGATTATGTAAGGAGTGCATGCACAAATCCAGAGTGATGGTAGCAAACTGTGGATAGACCCAAAACCAATGATAGCAGGCAGATAATAGCTTTAGTTAAAAAAATACATATAATGGCTCCTTTAATTTTGGTTTGCACCCAACATGAAACTCATAGTAGACACCGGAGATTAACCGGATAGTAGACAGATAGTACTGATTGCTGCCCCAATATGTACACCACAACCATTTAAAAACTCAAGTTTCAGCATTAGTTTGGACCTGACTCGGAGTCTAATAGGTGAACACGACAATAATGTAGCATGTCATCATATTAAGCGACACATAACGTAAGCAGACACGAAAGAGTGCGACCTCTCTTGCGGACCCGTGTAGTCCTCAAGGTCATCTGCTCAATTGATGATGGTAATGTAGTTGCCGTGGCTGTCGGTGGCGGGGAAGAAGATCTGAGGCGGCGAAAGACAGTCTGGAGAGCGGATCCCTGCTATGGTGAACCCTTCCGTCATTGGAGCAGCTGAGCTGGGGTGGAACACAGCGTCGCAGGAGCAGGACAAACCACACAAGGTTTTCTTTGACACATATCTGTAACAGAAGTAATTGAGTATGGGCTTGTTTGAATTTGAGGATTCTAACAATGCAGGGATAGGAAATAGATAGGAATAGGATAGGAATGCACGTGCAAAACAAAGAATTTAAAAACACAGGATTTCTGGCAATCTGGGTGTTAGATTCACAACAATTGGAAGATCACAGGATGCAAAAAAGCATGGTGAGATTAAGTCAAACCACAAGAAAATGTATGGTTATAATGCTATTATGCAACTATCTCTTAGTCTTGTGCTTGATGAATAGGAATATGAAAAGGAGGAGAAGTGGAAATTAGAATTCCTACGGTTTTTTGTTTCAAGGAGACACTAAAGGAACAAATCCTACAGTTTTCCTTTGCTCCATTCCTTTGCACCAAATTCATGAAAAGTAGTACCATAGGAAACTTTCCAATTCCGATGTTTTTCATTCACTTTTCCTTTCAAGCACCGGCAATTCTAGTAGGCAGGCTTGAGCAAGGACATCCTACACTAAAAAAATGTTTTTGTGCTACTTCTTTTACTTTGGACCCAGGCCACTGCCATACTAGCTCAACTCCCAAGCCCATCGACAAATGCATAGCTCAAACGCGCAGAGATAAATAATGATGGCGTTCAAGAGAGTCCATCACGGATAGCTAAGTTGCCTGGTACCTCACTTCTTGTCATATAGTAGGATAAAATAATCGTATTTCCCGTTACTACAAGTGCTTAGTGGACAATATATATAACATGTAGAGTAAACAAGAGATGCAACAAGTGTACAACCTCTTTGGCGAAGCCATGTCGATCTCAGCGTGATTGGGTTGGCCGGTGAGGATGCTCCGGCTAACTTGGCTGTCGGAGGAGGGGAAGAAGATCTTAGGCATCTGGAGATGGAGCCCGAGGTACTGCTCCGCTGTGATGGAGGGTTTCGTCGTTGGAGCAGCTCCGATGAGTTGTACGACGCCGAGGCTGAAGTAGGACAAGAGAGACAACGAACAACGTTAACCTGAGTGGAATTCTAATAGCATCTCCAATACATGATGTAAAATACATAAACACAAAGTGCTAGATGTAAAATACATCAGCCTCTCATCTCTGAACTTAACCGTCGAAACTGAATTTAACTGTCGAAACTGAATTTTGCTGTCGAAACTAAACGCACTAGCAAGGTGAGGTTACACGGCGGTCGACTGACTTTTTCATCTCTGGTCAGTCGATTTTGCAGCTGTTGGATACGAAATCAAGGGCCTGCAGTTCATCTTCAACCTCCACCCCCTGGCCGGCCAAACATCAGCCCCCCGCCGCCCGCGGCCGGCGGTGCGCCGCCCCGCCCGCCCCGAAAACACTCCCCACCGCCAGTCCGCCGCCGCCCCGGCCATCCCTCTAGGCCCCCTCGTGCCGACCTTTTTCTCCGACGATCCCCATGCCACCGCCCTGCCAACGCCCCGCCACCGCCGGCGACCACCGCCCCCATCCTGAATCCTAAGATAGATAGTGGGGTACCTCTCCGGCGAGCCCCCCTCCCTACTGCGGCTGGTTCTTCCTTCCCCCCGGCAGCATCGGAGTGAAGTGTAGCTAAATCGGAGGAGCATCACAAGCAAGAGCAAGAGCGAGAGCAGCAGCGCGAGCAAGAGCAATAGTAAGAGCAGACCAGGCAGGGGACCGAGAGCAAGAGCAGAGCAGCAGCGCGAGCGAGAGCTAAAGCAACACCAGGTCCTACTGATGTGGACGTCGCCGCCGAGGGAGCGATGCCGTGGAGGAAGTGGCCGGCGACGCCGCCGTGGATAGAGCCGCGCCGTGTCGGCTCGGGACCGAGCACCAGCAGCACAGTTAGATTGAATCAAGAAGAAAATGCGGCGATTAGTGTACAACCTCTTTGGTGGCGCCGATTAGGCTGCAGCTTCATCCGAGGAAATGATGATGATGATGCTCTTCCGGTGGTGCAGGTGAAGACGGCGGTGTGGGAATGGAGGTGGCGCGAAAGACGAGGGGAACATCGGGGTAGCTCCTTGGAGGTGGAGGACGGTGTGGCTGAACCGGCGGGATGATGAGATCGACGACGGATCCTCATCCGGTATGGTGGATGAGGGACGTCAAGGTGTTGCTGTGGACGACGTCGTCGGGGAAGAGGCTCCGGCTGGGTGGCGGACGGAGCAGGGTGTGGGGTTTCATCACGGGTTTTCGTGGCCTCGGTGTACGAATGGGTGGGCGGATGGGATGGCAGTGGGGAACCATGGCTTAGAGACGCGCTTGTCTGAAATGTGGGATAAGTTACGAAAGTACCCCCACCGATTTGAGGCGGTTCTTTTGGTTCAGGGGTACCACGGGCATTTCGCGTGTCGGGATTTCACATGAGGTGGGAGTTTTCGCGCGTGTTGTAATTTCGGAATAGCAAGGCACGGGTTGAGATGGAGGGAGTTGTCCGAGCACAATGAGACAAAGATATATCTTAAATATTTCTGGCTAACAAGGCACGGTTGAAGAGGTGGGAGTTTCCCAGCATGATAGACAAAGACACTAGCTTGAATTTTCGGCATAACAAGGCGCGGCTTGAAATTTCGGAAGAACAAGCTTAACGTGTACCCAAAAAAAGACAATTTGCACCTCAACACGCACAACACACACAAACACCATTTAGACTAGAGTAAGGTACACGTGCATTGCACGCATGAGACAACCAAATTATGAATAAATACCACATTATAGCATGCAAGATTTCAGTCATATATGCATGATGTAGATGTTCGTTTAATTCTTATAGTTCATTTCATTCAAAATCATCTAGTTTTTATAAGAAAGCTAATCTATTTTAAGATTCATGGAATTGTGCGTCGTAAGACATAAAGTAAAAACAAATAATGGCAAATCATGTAGAAAAACATTTGGGCAATTCTGATACAGAAGATTCTAGAAATAAGAAGTGCTTGTGTTTTGATGTTTGTGCATTATGCTTAAGTTCAACCATGGAGTCTTCTAGATTATACATGTGGCAAAATCTGGTGGAATCTAGATGATATACAACGGCCAGTAGTGCTCAAATTTGCCATCTTTGGACCATCGGATTCGCCTCATCCAACGACCATCTTTCAAAGTTAAAGTTACCCGCACACAATATAAAAAATATATATAATATAATATAATATATATAGGGGTATAGATATAGATATGTGATGCAAAAGCCGCCCATCATCTCCAATTAGAATAGTGTGTCCATGCACGGATGCGACGTGGCCAAATGATGTCTGCCATCGGTATCTCAAATTCAAATCAGTCTGACCTTGTTCAATGTGTATACATTACAACATGCTCGTTTCCAAACCACACCGCGCAGATCTCCGTTATATTCATGCATGCATGGGTTTCAAACATCTGGATCTCTTATTCAAATATTTGAATTCAACTTTAGATTGATTGTGACCTCACCTATTCAGCTATTCTTTTACACCCACACAGTAGTCTTCTCTTTATAATTGTACCACTAACCTTCTCTCGTGCATGCATGCACACACACTACCAGTCGGCATTATCCGTCGCATGCATGCAATCTTTTTCTTCAGGTCAGTCTCCCATGAAGGCACACACCAACACACATCCCCCTCTCCAACATATCGGGCATTCTTTATCTCTCACACGTGCATGCACAACGATCGATGTTCCTCTATGTATGTGTGTATATAGATAGGTCTTTCATAATTTTCCACACAAACCGATCAATCGATATATCCAGTGAGGTCTCACCCTCTTTCCCATGTCCACATCGATCAATCTATACCTCTCTATATAGGATTAACAGATATAGCTAATACACCCACATTAATTATGTATCCAACGTCCCCCTCTCATCATCCATGCCTTCCGCTTCATCTCTCAGATGCGTGCACAATAGCGAAGACAGGGGGCGGTAAGGGCCCTGCCCCCTTCCCCCCTAACATCACTATATATCAAGGCTAATATGAATGTGATCATTAGACAATTGCTGCTAAAAATGGTTTAACTTCATGAATTGACCCTCCTCGTAAAGGATTAGCAATGCTTGCCCCCCAGCTCATTTCTTTTTCATGGCTCCGCCACTGCGCGCATCAGCGCACGTGTTCGCCCTCTCTCTCTCTAAATATCGATCTCGCACTTGTGCATTCCTTCATAGTCTCCCTCCACTCGGCTCCTCGCACCATCTTCTAGCCCCCCCATCGGATTTTGCCACATGTACAATCTAGCAGACTCCATGGTTGAACTTAAGCATAATGCACAAACCTTAAAACAACAGTGGTTCTCTTTTGTCTAGAATCTTCCGTATCATAACTGCCCAAACTTTTTTCTAGTTGAATTGCCATTATTTGTTTTTTACTTTATGCTTTACAACGCACAATTCCATGAATCATAAAATAGATTAAGGGCTTCTTTAATTCAAAGGATTCTCAAAGGAATTTTGGAGGATTCTAATCATTAGGAATTTTTCCTATCTTGGTTGTTTGATTCGTAGGATTGTAAACCATAGGAATTTTTCCATATGATTCATTTGCACTAGATTTCATAGGAAACATCCCATCCACTCAAACCTCTTTGAAAGAATTCTGCGTTTTTTCTATGCACAATCAAACACTCGTACAATCCTATAGGATTCAAGACGACATTCCACTATAATCCCATGTTTTTCCTATTCCCGCGTTCTTATCTTTTTTATAAAAACTAATTGATTTTGAATGAGATGAACTATAAGAATTAAACGAAGGGCTACATCAGGCATATATGACTCAGAGCTTACATGCTATAGTGTGGTATTTATTCATAATTTGGTTGCAAAATCTGATGCGTGCAATGCACGTGTACCTTACTAGTACTTCGAGTATGTGCAAAACAAGTAAATTAGAATACCAATGGCACGCTACACAGTGTTTCTCTTACAGTTCATGAAGCCACGTGGCACATGTGCAGGCGTTGTCATGACCTCCTTGCGTGGATTGATCACAGTGACGTGCTGCTGGTTCCAAAAGAATGTACTCGTCCTCCCTGAGCCATACTGGCGGTACATGTACGAAGCGAAGATGTGCACGCACGCCATGCATGCACTCATTCCTCGCACGCACACGCGGGTACACGGGCGGACGCAATTTTGTACCATGATCCACCCCATGTGATAATTTTACGCGTGTAAAGTCGTTCACTTCATTGATGGTCAATTAATACAGCGCATGCAAAGTGAGTGGACGTGAGGGCGGAAGAAAGACATTATTACTCCACTGCGCGCATGCGAGTAGTTAAATCGTGGGTTGCTAGTAGTACTTCCATTGGTCTCCTTCGTATTTTGTGCCAATTTTTGACAGTAACATAATATTTACGCATTTGAGCAGTGTAGTAGTACTTGAAATTTATGTTCCGCTAAACTCATCGGGAGTCGTTTCGGGCCTCGAAACCAAAGCCATCAATTAATCTTTACCTTGTTCCCATCACATTCGAAAGCCTGCTCACACCTACTAGTAGTACGTACCAAACCTGAACGTGTTCCACTTGAAATTTATGTTCCGCTAAACTCATCGGGAGTCGTTTCGGGCCTCGAAACCAAAGCCATCAATTAATCTTTACCTTGTTCCCATCACATTTGAAAGCCTGCTCACACCTACTAGTAGTACGTACCAAACCTGAACGTGTTCCCACTATGCAGGTATTAGTACTAGTGCTAGTACTTAGGTTATAAAAAGGGGAACTACCTAACCGAAAATCACTCTACCTTTCCTCCTCATAAGTGCTTCTTCTTCGTCCGTCGTTGCCATGGCCGGTGAGTAGAGCTCTAGGTCGAGAACTACTCGTAACAAGGGAGCGGCAACCAAGGCTACGGAAAAAAAGAGAGGGCTCGCCGCCACGCAGAGACCTCGAAAGATCTCTCACGGGTAGGCGATGGCTCCCAGGAGCGCCCTAGCCGCGGAGGAGAACATGCCGAGCCAGCGGAGCTGGAGTCGTTATCCCTCGACGGCATGCCCGATCAGCTCAATAAGCAGAAGGAGTTCGTCCATGGCTGGATGGAGTTGCTGAAGGAGAGCCTCGACGACATGCCCACTGAGCTCAATCAACAGGGGGAGTTGGCCGCCGGCTTGGTGATGCTGCTAAAGAAGAGCACTGCCTCGGGGAAGAAGGCCACCGGCGAAATCCTGCGACTTCGGGAGGACAATGCGAAGCTCTGCCACAAGATCGACCTATTGAAGGAGAAGAACGCCGACTGGAAGAAGCTGCATGAGAATAGTAGTTCCTCGATGAACATGCTGCAGGACCTCGCCATGGAACAGAAGGAAGAGTTGGCGAAGCTCCTCATCGAGCACCCGGTTGCTGTCAAGGTACGTAATATGGCCGTGGAACAGATGATGAAGGCTTGCGTCGAGAAATGCTGCGTCATGGACACAATGATGAAGATGGCGGAGGAGACGCGCAAGGAGATGGAGGTCGTGGAGGAGATGAAGAAGCAGTTACGACTCCGCGGCGAATTAGATCATTTGGGGTGATAATCTTCCTTCTTCTTTTGCTCCTGTGTTTCATCTTTTGCTTCAGGTGTTTCGCCGCACGTGTCACGTTCTCTGCGAGGCATGAATAGAACAATGTTTTTTTGAGAGACTGAATAAAACAATGCTAACAATGAGATGACTAGCAAATTAGATCATTTTTTATTGCCATATGGCACTGGGCTGCTGTGTTTCGTGCTCCTCCCTCGCAGTACTACTCCAGTGGAAAACTTGAGTATACCGCACGGTTCTTTGCTCCTCCTCGATCAGGTCGTCTGCGCATTTATACGAGCAGTCAAATCACAAGGCCCCGCCTTCCAGCAGTAATGAGCCGTCAAATCACAAAGGCCCCACCTCTCGTGAAACCGACCAAGCTAGACTGCCCCGCCCTCTAGCCTTTAAAGAAATGTATACTTTTGTACAGCAGTAGTATCGATGGATTGCGCCATGGAGCAAAACTTGAAATTAAAAAAAGGTGGTACATGTCGAGAGCGCTCATCGCCAAATTATGCATATAGTACTATTAAAAAGGCTAGTCACAATAATGGTGTCTAGCACAACCCACCCCTCAAATAAAACTAAGAGGGTGCTTGGATACGTTTTAGTCCCATGATTAAAAGTAGTGGGACTAAAACATGCTAGCCTCACCCATGCTTGGATCCAAATACTAAAAAGGCTAAAATCAAGTTAATAAGCATTTATTATCCTCCAAACCCTCCAATCCAGAACTCGCCTGTGTTAAAGGAGAGGAGTTAAATGAGTAGAGAGAGGACTAATCCACATTTTAATAGGGGTACCCCTGACTAAATTTTTTTAGTCTCAAGACTAGTTTTAGCCCCTCTTTAGTCAGGGGTGCTTGGAACTTTAGCCTCTTAAAGAGACTATTTTTAGTCAGACTAAAATAAGTCCCTTGGATCCAAGCACCCTCTAAGCATCCTGGAATTCTTTGACAAAACTAAGCACCCTGAAATTCTTTGACAACTAAACTGCTGGCTATATGATGTTGGCCATATATATTGTACGTATATAATGTGAAGAAACGAGTGGTAGTACTATACCAACTAAAAGATGAAATGTAAGAAATACTAGTATGTACGTACTGAAGAGTTAAAGTAACAAGAAGAAACATAACATAGTTCTGCTGGGGGCTCAGCACAACACACCCCTCAAATTAAATTAAGCACACCTGAAATTAAACTTTGCAACTATTCCGGTAGACACTGCATTAGAACCACCATGAGCAACGACACTGCCACCTTACTCGGAGTCCTCGTCCACGTCCTCGACTTCGTCCTTGTCTCTCTTCCTCTTGGCCGATACTTCTTTGCATGAACCACACACTTGGCTGTTGCTCTTCATCCAACCCTTGTAGATATTGAAGCAAAGGTAGCCATATATTGCAGCGTAGTGGATGTGGTCTATATCTAGTACATTCTGCTGCCATGCATGATGATGAAACGTGTATGGAGGTTTCTCCAGTTTATCGTACGAAGGATGAACCATGGCTCCTGCCAGGGTCAGCATTGAAGGCTGACGAGCGGACACCAGCCAATTCTTCTGGAGGTCGAAGGTGTTGCCTACAACGAGGCCTATCCGATGCAGGACTTCTTTATCGTTACCAAAGTCTACAGTAACGAATTTGACTAGGTTGCTCTTAAGGAAGTCCTTAAAATCCTGGCACTCAACGTCGGCATGGCATATGTGGTAGACCAAGCATAAGTCATGGACGCAAACCTGGATCACGGCGGGCTTCTTCCTCTCTTCGTCCTTTAGATCCTTCTCTCGTCCTAGGACTGTGGTGTACTCAACATCTAGCCCAGCGACCCACTGATCATCTGAGTCTTCAAACATGCGTCTGAAGCGAGAAAGGCATCCTTTCACCGTCGCGGAAGAACGGGTGTAGATGACGTCGAACTCATCGTCGGTGATGGTTCTAACCTTGTACTCACTGCCGATCGTGGAGATTTGGGACGCCATGGATTTGGGAGGAGGGTTAGGATTAGTGGAACTGCCATAATGTGAATGGACGGGACAACTAGGAGCGAACCGCCGTAGTATTGAAGGACGTGCGGGGACGAGTAGGAGCGAACTGCCAGCGCGCGAACGACAGGGTAGTGGGTTTCCATTCTCCCATGATACGGGCTTCCGATAGCCCTTGGATCTGAGATTGAACGGTTGCATGGCGTGATTCTAGACCTATGGGTGAATATCCTATCCTAGAGGGTTATTCTGCAAATTTTAAGCAACTTAGCATGCGACTGTTTGATCTCAGATCCAAGGGCTGCCAGCAGCCCGTATCATGGCCGTGCCTACCATGACCATCGCGTCGCTCGCGCGGTTGCACCCTTGGAGATTTAACACGGTGCGTTAGGCTATCTGATGTTGGCATGTCATACATAGTCATCACTTAGTCACTCATACTACAACAAGGTTGTCTATAAGTGTATTTTTTACTCCTCTCTATCTCTTTCTTCGTACTCAAGGAAGAAACGGTGCTAAGCGCGTGTATTTATTGCATTTGCCAAGGAGTGACCTCTTCCAATGAAATGGTGTTGCTAAGTTTGCTTCATTTAATTAGCTATAGACTCAAAATTGTCTTTTCACCTAGGTACACGCGCTTAGCACCGTTTCTTCCTTGGGTCACCAAACTAGTCTCTCTCTTCTTGATTAACTTGCCACATCAGACTTTATGCTTATGTGGCAAGCTTAAGCACCTGTAGAAGCAAGTAAAAGTAAGTACACTAGTGCACTTTACATGGCATTTTTGCATATGTGGAGGAAAGAGAGGCAAGGAAAAAGTGGAGAAGTGGGCTCTCATGCAAGAGCCAGCCTCTACTACATGGTGGACATTATGAGAGGCACCTGTATGGAGGTGGTCAGGAATCTGGGAGACTCATGCCGGTCGTAGCGCTGCAGTTAAAATGATAATGGCAAGTCAAATCAAGGGCCCCACCTGTCCAGCAGTAACTCGCTGTCAAATCACACAGCCCTACGTTTGCAGCACCCTACTCCCTCGTCTTCTCGCGTCTCTTTCGAACCGACTAGGCGGAACTGCCCTGCCGCCTACCGCGCAGGAAAAGCCCTGCCCTCGACTTTTAAATAGTATACAGTATACTAATTTTTGTATCCATGGATTGCGCCCGTGCCATGGAGCAAATCATCTAGAAAATGGAGGAGAGACGGTGGTCTTGCAATAGAGAAGAGGGAGAGGCGAAACGGTGGTTTTGGAATGGAGATGATGGAGAGGAGAGGAGGTGGTTTTGCAATGGAGAAGAGGGAGAGGAGCGTGCGGCAGCGATTTATGATTGGACGAGAGGGCCGGCGCGCTCTGACTGGTTCAAAATCAAAATCAATTTGGTGACATGCATTCACATTTTGCTTGTCAAATACAGTACGTGGTCAAACTTTGACCCAAAATACGCGAAACAACAAAAAAATACTTCCAAGACCAGCGCCGCTCTTCCGCTCTTCTCCTCTTAAACCACCGCCGCTCCTCTCCTGTTCCAATCTAAATGCAGTGCCGCTCCTCTCCTCTTCCATTTCAAAACCACCGCCCCTCCTCTCCTGTTATAGTCCAAAACCAGCGTCGCTCCTCTCCCGTTCTAATCCAAAACCAGCGCTACTCCTCTCCTCTTCCATTCAAAAACCACCGCCGGCGAGTGAAGGTGCTATGGAGAAGTAGATCGATGGAGGAGTACAACCGATACGTGAGGATAGCAAACGGTGACCCTGTGAAGCTAGATAGGATGTTGGAGATACAGTCTTGGTTTGACAACAAGGACCAACTAGCGGCGACGGCGACATCCATGGCCAAATATCTGCAACAGAGCAAAAAGGCGGCGATACACCCGGAGGGAGTCGCGCCGGAGTACATAGAGCTGCTCCTTTGGGCCATGGAGCAAACAGATTCACCGAATCCGATCGTGAGGGAGCGGTGGTGGGAGTATCGATCCCAGATGGAGCATCCACCAGAGATTGAAGGATCGAGCATCTAAAGGGTGCCGTTTGTGAGGGTGTCCTGCCAGAGCGAGCCGGTGGAGTCTTCGTCGATCGAACCCAACTGCAAGAGCAGAAAAGTAGTTGGCCCAACGACGCTTCCCCGCCATCGTCTCCCTCGCCATTCTCATCGTCTCACGGGGCAGCTGTCTGCCGCCGAGGAATAGGAGGGGGCTGCCCCCCCAGCCCAATAGTCGGGCAGGTTGTGAATTGTCAGGAAGAGCTTAGGGTTGTCAGTATTTGTAGGTTGTGAATTGTGTTTTGTGTTGTGTATTTTGAAAGTACTTTCAGATATGAATGTCTTTTGAATTTCAGATTTGCAGTATTGAGCATATGAAGTATTTTATGAATTCTAGATATATATTTTTAGCACTTAAAAAATGTAGTTTCATTGGAGTATAAAAGTGCAGACAATGTGATTCTCAGAGAAGAAACTGCAAGTTTAAGTTTCAGATAAGAAACTGCAACTTTCAGAGGCAGAGCATTTATATTAACACGACCTTTTCAAACAGGGTTAACATCATGTTGGAAGTTTTATTCATGGTCGAAAATGGAACTACCAGCCAGTTAACATCATGATGATCAACATTCATGCATAGCACATCTTCATATGATGCACAGTCAAAATGCCCACACAATGTCGAGTGTGCGAAACACAGAGAAAACGAGGGACAAAGTTTTGGCAAGTGTTGGACGTGGTTTTGGGCTGCCCCGTCTAGGCTTTCATTTTAAACATGCGCATCCCACATCCTCAGATGGGAGGTCCATAGGCCTGTTTGTATTTTCTTAGGGCCGTCATGTATCGACCGGCCTATGGACCTCCCATCCGAGGTTTTATTTATGGCAGCCCAATTTATGTATTTTTTTTGAATAAAAAGCAGAGGTCTGTTCTATTTTTATATAAGAATAGGAATGCCAGGTCCAACTTATGTTTCCCTTCTAACTATATTGTATATATTTAAATTATTTTATATGTTGATTATTTAGTTCACATAATTGGCAAATAGATGACCGCTCTCGCGATCCACTTCGCCCCCGCCACCACCTCCACCCTCTTCGCCGCCCCCGCCACTACCTCCACCCTCGCTGCCGCCATAGATCTCGCCACCACCCCCCGCCTCCTGACTCCGGGCGCGCCTGCCCCCCTCAGCAAGTCCGCTCGCACGTCCCATGGAGTCGCCGGCCATATCCATGGGGGAATGGCTGGAAGACAGGCAGATGTACAAGATGCATCTCCCACATGTCTACCAAGCCTTCCCGCGGATGCTCCAGCCGCTCGACTCCATCGCGCCGGCAGTGCTGCGGGAGACTCGAGGGAGGAGATGGAGGGAGCGGGCGATGCGGATCCGCGACGAAGCTCTCTCCTGGACCCAGTGCACGCGCGAATGGAGGGAAGCAGAGGAGGAAGCTGCAAGGGAGGAAGCCAAGGAGCGACCGAATCCGTTCTCTCACTTGCGCAGGTATGCTCGGATGTGCAAGGATCATGTGGATTGGGAGCTGCCGAATCTAGCCCTGCGGATCTACTTCGAAGGAGATTTCTCGGAGAAGCACAGGATGCCCCACCCCAGTGAGCCGCCGATTGCGTTCGTTCGATGGGCGAAAGGAGAAGTGAATTCAGGAGATCCACGCCGTGCTACGAGATGGGAATGCTTGACTGGACTCCTGCCCACCAGCACGCCACCGGAGCCGAAGCAGGTGGATCCCCTACCTTACCTCTCCCCCAAACCTGCAGCACATTGAAATTAGGCTTGCAATCTGCTTCAATTGAGCTGTCTGGTGGTTATTTCTGCTTCCTGAGAGACAACATATGGCTGGAGGATGAGAAGGAACCAGGAACTCCGATGAATTTCCCCTATCACAATGGGGGGAGTGCCGGTTGGGCAGTGGTACGACCCACCTCCGCCCCAAATGGGGGCACAATCTGGGCAGGCTCCTGTAATTGCCCAAGATCAATCTGCTGGTGGTTCTGACTCTCAGATCAGTGGGAAATCTCAAGGCAAGAATCAACAAAAGAAGAGACAGGACATCCAGAAAACTGCTCCTGCCCCTGCTTCGGGCCTTATGGCATACTCTGAGGTGATCTGCTACAACTGTGGGGAACCAGGGCATCATTTGGATAAATGTGTCAAGCCCAAGAGTTGTTTTATCTGCAAAATGGTTACCCATAAAGTTGAGAATTGCCCTGTCAGAAGGAAAACCCACAGTTCTGCTAGATATGTTGGAAGTGCTGCTCCAGGATTATGTCCACCATTGACAGAATTTTCTGTGATACAGAATTAGATAGTTTTTCCCCTTTCTAGTTGTAGAGCTCTGCCTAGATGTGGTAGTGACCACACTCCTTTGCTCTGGGACTCTGGTCTTAACTAAACTCCAAAGAGCAATAGTTTTAAATTTGAAAAGTGGTGGTTGCTTAGAGAAGATTTTACTAAGCTAGTCAGGAAAATCTGGAATGAGCCTACTGGGAGCAGCTGCCCCCTAGAAAATTGGCAGATCAAAATCAGGAGATTTAGAAGAACTACCAAAGGGTGGAACTCCAATGAGGAAGCTAATCTTAGAAGATACAAAAGGCTTCTCCTCCTTGAGTTTGATTCTCTAGATATTAAGGCAGAAACCACTAACCTCTCTGAGGCTGAGACTAATAGATTAAACTTTGTCCATGGAGAGCTCAAGAAAATTTGGCTTCAAGCAGAAATCAAAGCCAAACAAAGGTCTAGAGATAGGAACATTAAGGAGGGTGATATAAATACTACTTACTTCCATGCAGTAACTAACTAGAGGAGGAGGAAAACCCTCATTCACTCCCTTGATGGCCCTAATGGCCCTGTTACTGAGGTAGATGAGATGCTGAAAGTGGCTAGTGACTTCTACAAAGACCTGTTTAAGAAATAAAACCCTTCTGGGTTCTCTCTACAAAATAATTTTTTCTCTGCTTCTGAAAAAGTCTCTCCTGCTGAAAATGAGCTGCTAGAAGCCCCTTTTTCAGAGACAGAGGTGAAGGAAGCCATTTTTAGATCTTATCCTGATGGGGCTCCTGGTCCTGATGGGATTCCCTTCTTGTTTTACCAGCATTTTTGGGACTTGGTGAAAAATGATCTCTTAGATCTTTTCCAAGCCTTTCATAGAGGAGAGTTGGATCCAGCAACTTACTCATGGGGGGTCTGTTGGGGTCAAGTTAAATAACTGTGAAAGTGATTTTTTCCTTGCTGGTAAAGGCCTTAGGCAAGGTGACCCCATCTCCCCACTTTTGTTTAATTTAGTAGTGAACATTCTTACTAAAATGCTGAGAAAAGCTGCTGATCATAGTCTGATTGCAGGGCTCTGTCCTAAGGTCTGCCCTGGTGGCATCATGTGCCTTCAATATGCAGATGATACCATCCTTTTCTTAGACAATGACTCCACACATGCTAGCAATCTGAAAACTGTTCTAACCTGGTTTGAACAAGTCTCAGGCATGAGAATCAACTACTCTAAAAGTGAACTCATCCCTATCAACATGGATGATCAGGAGTTAGCTGACTTCCTCTCTATTCAAGTCTGTAATAAAGGTAACTTCCCCATTAAGTACCTAGGTATCCCTCTCCACTATGATAAATTGAGGAGAGAGGATATCCAACCCCTTCTAGATAAAATCATTAAAAGGATTGCTGGGTGGAGGGGCAAACTTCTCTCTTACAGAGGTAGATTGATCCTCATACAAGCTTGTTTGGCTAGCATTCCAGTGTATCTCCTCTCCTTCTTCAAGTTCCCTAAATGGGCAGTGAACCTCATCAATTATCAGATGTCTCATTGCTTATGGAATGATTTTGAGGGAAATAGGAAGCTACACCTTGCTAATTGTGCCCTAGTCTCTATGAAAAAAGATTTTGGAGGCCTAGGCATACCTAACCTCCAAGAAATTAACATCTGTATTCTAGGGTCTTGGATTAAAAGATTCTATCAGGAAGACCTAAAACCCTGGAAGCTTCTTATTGCCCATAAATACCTAGGAAATAAACCTAATATTTTTGTCCCTTCCTCCAAACCTAAGACCTCTAGATTCTAGAAAGAATTAAAATCTATTATGCATGCTGTGAAATTTGGCTACAGATGGAACATAGGGGATAGGAGCAGAACCAGGTTCTAGGAAGATACTTGGTTTGGCACACCCCCCTAGCAGTCCAATTTTGGCCTATTTACTCTATCCGCAATGAGCTTAACAAAAGTGTCAATGAAGTTTGGACGGTCAATGCCTAAAACTCTTTTTTTAGAAGGAACTTTAGTGATAGTCTCATGGAACAATGGTTCTAGTTGGAGGAAATTGCCGAAAGCATTACCTTTACTGCCGAGCCGAATGCCCTGATTTGGCAGCTGGACAATAAGGGGAAGTATTCCTCCAGCTCCCTCTATCATGTTATCAACTTTAGAGGGGTTCAACCCGTGTTTATCCCTATTCTCTGGAAATTGAGAGTTCCCCCTAAAATTCATGTATTTCTTTGGCTTCTCTCCAAAAACAAATTGATGACTAGGGATAACCTTAGGAAGAGACACATCATCAAACCCCTTGATTGTGTTTACTGCTTGGAACAAGAGTCTTGTTCTCACCTATTTTTTGAATGTATAGTTGCTAAACATCTCTGGGCCCACATTGAGGAATATTTCTCTAGTCAGATTGGCTCATCCTTCGGATCTGTCGCCAGATTCTGGATTGCTACCAAAAAGTGCTCAGTTTTAAACATTGTTAGCTCAGCTGTCCTTTGGTGCCTCTGGAAATATAGAAATGTTATGATTTTCAGTAACACCTCCTGGATTTCCATTCCGAAGGTCTTGAGGTTGATCAGGAACATGGTGAGGAACTGGGCGGTTCTCTCCTCCGGATCGGACAAGGACAATTGATGAGCTTTGTGGAAACCCTAGCAAGATCCCTCTAGAAACCGTTGGCGATCACTTGTGGCTGAACAAGGCTCGACCTGCTCTGGGGCTGGACCCGTGGGCTCGTCTCAAGATCTCTGATGAAGATGATGGGCACTTGGCGCCGAAAAAGAGGGACATCCACCATGCTACACCTTCCAGCCTGGTGTCTCCGCTTGCTTACTGGGCGCCGCAGGCTGACACGGCCCCTCGGTTGAAGACCATGAAGGCTTCGCTGGACCCTCCTTATGTCATTTGAGTGCTCTATCCGCTCTGCCTTTGGCACCGCTCGTGTGATTTGTGTTATTCAGAGAACTTGTTCATCCACCCCCCTAGTTTGTAGCTTTTCTACCTTTTCTTTCTAACTGCTCTTTGAGCTGCTGTATCAGAATATGTTGTGGTTTTGTTCTCAACAATGGAACCGGGGAGGTGCTCCCTGTTTTTCTAAAAAAAAAATTTATATGTTATTATATAAAGCTTGGTAAGACTGTAAATTTAAGGACGAATGTAATAATATCACTTATTATTTAAATATATTTATAACAAAATGCTCAGCCCCTTTTTATTTTTTGATAACATTGCTGGCCCAACCCAACATTATAATTAGAATCAGCCCAGCAAAATCGTGTATTTCGAGAAAGTGCAAATGGGCTATAATTTTTTAGGAAATAAAATAAACGGGCCACATGGACGCTACATTATTTGTTCACCCAGCCCACCTAATGGCTGTAATTCAAAAAAAAAATATCAAATTGACTGTAAATTCTACCGCGCAAAAAAAAGACTACAAATTCTGAAAAAATGGGTTGAATGCGTGCCACATTTTTGGAGGCTGAAATGTGGGCCAATAGGTCGAAGCCAATGCAAGTCGTTGTCAATTTAGTCAACAAATGATTCTGACATGTTAGCCGTTGGATTTACATCCAACGACCGGCATCCATCTTCAATCTCTTGTCTTCTTCCTCCAGCGCCGCCGGGACCACCTCCCGCCTCCTGCTGCTAGCAGCTCTGCTTAGCACGCTTCGCTATGAAGCGCTACTCCACCGTTGGCCAGGCCATCCCTCCACCCCTCCACACCTCCTGTTCTTCTCCACCGACTGCCGAACCACACCGCACTAGAACCAGTTAAGCCTCGTACACCTCTCTGTCTGCGACTCTACTCCCGCGTCTTCCCATCTCCAGCTCGTTGCTGTCCGGGGCCTCGCCGTCGTCCACCACCTTGGATGCGCTCGGCGTGGCATGGTCAACGTGGTCAACGAACGACACCATCGGAAGTAGACTGTGCGTGGAGAGGCTGGCAGCTGGGTCCACGGCCGCACACAAGGAAATGCCTCCTTATTACGCGCAAAATAATGATTCCTCCACCTGACATCTTGGACCCACCGGAAGGGCCTCTGTATTTTGCGAAATAAAGTGCCCCCCGCTGACATGTCGGACCCACCAGCTATCTTCGCACGCAAGGAAATGCCTCCTTATTACGCACAAAAAATGAATATACCCCCTGCCAGCTGGAACCCAGCATAGTGGGAGGCTGACTTGTGGGCCTACCAAGTTGACGGGGACGGAGGGCTTTGTCAACTTAGTCAATATGAACGATTCTAGCTCCTCTTACCGTACGATATTCATCCAATGGCCGTAGTGCTTCTTCAACCTCTGGTCTTCATGCTCCAGCCGCCCAAACCAGCGCCGGTCATGCCGCGTGCTCCTGCCACCCGTGGCCGGCTGTGATGCCGCGGAGGCCTCACCGCCCCTACTACTCCCACCGCTGGCCAGGCCATCCCTCTACTCACCCACACCCCCTATTATTCTGCGGTGACAGCAGCCTCACACCGCAGCCGAACCAGTGAACCCTCGTACTCCTCTTTGCATGGGCACCCACTGTTGCGTCTTCCCCGGCTCCGAGTCGTCCCCTTCCTAGGCCTCGCCGTCGTCCACCGCCCTGGTGCTCTCGGCGTGGCGTGGTCAACGTGGTCAAGGAACGACTTCCATCAGACGTGGACTATATGTGGAGAGGCTGACAGCTGGGTCCACGGCCGCAACAAGGAAGTGCCTCCTTATTACATGGAAAATAATGATTCCTCCACCTGACAGCTGGGACCCACCGGACGGGCCACTGTATTTCGTGAAAAAAACATTTCCCCCTGACTGTTGGGACCCACCAGCTACATCTTCGCACGCAAGGAAGTGCGTCCGGGCAAAAAAAATGATTCACCCCCTGACTGCTGGGACCTACCAGCTACATCTTCGCAGGCAAGGAAGTGCCTGACAGTCGGGACCCACCTGGTCAAAGCATATGTAGCGTTGTCATTCTAGTCGCGAACGTGTACGTACATACTGGTCGATGTAGAGGTGCGCATATGTCGTAGTAGAGGCGCGCATGTGTCGTAGTAGAGGCACGCACGTAGCATTTACACGTACGTACATCGGTCAGGGTGCAAGAAAGAAAATACGGCCACATATGTGTACATATGGGGGGGGGTCTCGAACGCCTACTCGCGCATACGTACGGCCAGGGCTCGTGTACATTGCTGGGTCAGAACGGAGAAACAGCGTCGTCGTCGTGTTCATGGGGAGGCAACGGAATGCATCATGTTCATGGGGAGGCAATGGAATGCGTCGTGTTCATCGGGAGGGCTTGGACAGAACAGGCGATGGAAACGAGGCCTGGCGTACCGCAGAACGGAGGAGACGGCCTTGTGTTCGACCGGCCATATTCGAAACAGGATCCTGTTCATCGGGAGGGGTCTGGCGTACCGCAAAACGGAGGAAACGGACCTCCTACCGCCGAAACGGGGGTCCTGTTGATCGGGAGGGGTGTGGTGTACCGCAAAACGGACGAAACGGACTTGTGTTGGAGCGCTACGGTCGAAACGGGGGTCCTGTTCATCGGGAGGGGTGTGGCATACCGCAAAACGGGACTCCACGGGATACTATTCATCTCCACCATCGACCCACTCCAGCCTCCACGAGCTACTATTCATCCACCATCGACCTCCTCCAGCCTCCACCTGCGACCGTTCATCCACGGGCTCCTGTTCATCCAGCCTCCACCACGCGCTACTCCACCGGCTACTGTTCAACCACCCCTCCACCGTCTACTGTTCATCCAGCCCTCCACACCACGAGGTCCTGTTCAACTACCCCTCCACGGGCACCCCTCCATCGTCTACTGTTCATCCAGCCCTCCACACCACGGGGTCCTGTTCAACCACCCCTCCATCGTCTACTGTTCATCCAGCCCTCCACACCACGGGGTCCTGTTCATCCACCCCTCCACGGGCACCCCACTACCGTCTACTGTTCATCCAGCCCTCCACCACACCATGGGGTCCTGTTCATCCAGAGGCAACGCCAGCACTCACTGTTCATCCAAACCCCCCGTAACGTTCACTGTTCATCCCATCGACCGGCTTCAGTTAGCAGCAGTAGCGAAGGAATCGCTCGATCGGGTTCAGTTAACAGCCATCGATCGATCGCTCAGGTTCAGTAACACGTAGCCTACAGTGCAATCGCTCGGGTTCAGTTAGAGCCCAACGCCTCGCTCGGGTTCAGTTAGAGCCAACGCCTCGCACACACGCGCGTACATGTACGAGAGAAACGCGCATCGCTCGGCCCCTGACCTCCCACCGTAACCGGGAACTCCCCGAAATCCCCCCCCTCGCTTCTACCATGGTTTTTTCCGTCATGGACGGCCCAAGGAATGTCATGCAGATGCGTCTCCGGCCCGCCTAGGACGAAAAGGCCATTTTCTGTCATGATTTTTTGTCATAGAAGTAGGAGCCCACCACATCTATGATGATACCGGGTTTTGTCACAATTATCGTCATAGAAGTGTCATATGTATGACAGAAAAAACATTCGTCCGGCCCAAAATGTCACGGATGTGTCTTTTTTTTAGTGAAAAGTTTGCAATAAATAAAGCACTAGAACAAAAAACTAATTGGACCATTGGAGGAGTCACATACCAAAGAACAATCTCTCCAAACAGTTATGTGAATGGAGCTTTCAGCAAAGAGATCGAAAATGGAGACAAGATGAGCTAGAACATAGGTTTGAGCTATGGGAGGAGTTTTTTCTAGAGGAAGACGAAGTGAGTGGGTGCTGGAATAAGTGGAGGGGTCCACATGGGGCCCATGAGGCAGGGGGCGCGCCCTAGGGGGGTGGGCATGCCCTGTGCCCTAATGGCCAAATGGTGGCCCCCCTCGTGTGTTCTCAGTGCCAGAAATTCTTAAATATTCTAAAAAAATCATATTTTTTCAGGACATTTGGAGAACTTTTATTTCCAAAGTATTTTTATTGCAAGGATAATTCAGAAAATAGACATAAAATACTAGTTTTGCTTTATTTAATCTAAATAACAGAAAGTGAAAGGAGGGTACAGAGAGTTGTGCTTTCTAACTTCATCCATCTCGTGCTCATCAAAAGGAATCCACTAACAAGGTTGATCAAGTCTTGTTAACAAAATCTTTCCGAATAACATGAACCTGGATAATTTTCGAATAACACTAGGTTACCTCAACGGGGATATGCATGTCGCCAACAATAAGAATATCATATTTCTTCTTGACAGTAGGAAGAGGGAATTAAAAACCTCCAATAGTAATCATTGAAAATTTTCCAATAGAATTGATACTGTGGACTTGAGGTTGTTTCCTCGGAAAGTGTACCGTATGCTCATTTACCATTAACATGAAAAGTGACATTGCCTTTGTTGCAATTAATAACATCCCCTGCAATATTCAAAAAGGGTCTACCAAGGATAATAGACATACTATCGTCCTTGGGAATATCAAGAATAACAAAGTCCGTTAAAATAGTAATGTTTGCAACCACAATAGGCACATCCTCACAGATACCGACAGGTCTAGCAGTTGAGTTATTGGCCATTTGCTAAGATATTTCAGTAGGTGTCAACTTATTCAAATCAAGTCTACTCTATAAAGAGAGAGGCATACCACTAACACCGGCTCTAAGATCACATAAATCAGTTTTAACATAGTTTCTTTTAATGGAGCATGGTATGGTTGCTACTCCAAGATCTCCTAGTTTCTTCAGTATTACACCTTTAAAAGTATAATTGGCAAGCATGGTGGAAATTTCAGCTTCCGGTATCTTTCTTTTATTTGTAACAGTATCTTTCATATACTCAGCATAAGGATTCATTTTAAGCATATCAGTCAAACGCATACGCAAAAAGATAGGTCTAATCATTTCAGCAAAGCGCTCAAAATCCTCATCATCCTTTTACTTGGATGGTTTAGGAGGAAAAGACATGGGTTTCTGAACCCATGGTTCTCTTTCTTTACCGTGCTTCCTAGCAACGAAGTCTCTCTTATCATAACGTTGATTCATTGATTGTGGGTTATCAAGATCAACGGCGGGTTCAATCTCTACATCATTATTATTGCTAGGTTGAGCATCAATATGAACATCATCATTAACATTATCACTAGGTTCATGTTCATTAGCAGATTGTGTTTTAGCATCAGAAATAGAAATATCATTGGTATTCTCAGGTGTGTCAACAACAGGTTCACTAGAAGCATGCAAAGTCCTCATTTTTCTTTTTCTGCTTCTTAGAAGGACTAGGTGTATCAACATTAGTTCTCTGAGAATCTTGCACAACTCTCTTAGGGTGGCCCTCAGGATACAAAGGTTCCTGAGTCATTTTACCCCCTCTAGTCATAACTCTAACATCATTTTCATTTTTCTTATTATTTAATTCATTGAGCAAATCATCTTGAGCCTTAAGCACTTGTTCTACCTGAGTGTAACCCTAGAAGCATGTTTACTAATAAGTTTAAGGTCACCTTTAACTCAAGACACATAATCACTCAAGTGTTCAATCATATAACCATTACCTTTCAGTTGTTTACCAACATAAGCATTTAAGTTTTCTTGTTTAACAATAAAATTATCAAACTCATCCAAGCATTGGCTAGCTGACTTATTACGAGGAATATTACCTTTATCAAATCTATAGAGAGAATTTACCTTTACTACCTGTGTTGAGTTATTAAGACCATGTATTTCTTCAATAGGTGGTAAATTCTTAACATCTTCAGCTTTAATACCCTTTTCTTTCATAGATTTCTTTGCCTCTTGCATATCTTCACGACTGAGAAATATAATACCCCTTTTCTTCGGAGTTGGCTTAGGAGTTGGTTCAGGAAGTGTCCAATCATTATCATTACTCAATATATTATTCAATAGCAATTCAGCTTGCTCAACAGTTCTTTCCCAGAAAACACTACCAACATAACTATCTAGGTGGTCTCTGGAAGCATTGGTTAGTCCATTATAAAAGATATCAAGTATTTCATTTTTCTTGAGAGGATGATCAGGCAAAGCATTAAGTAATCGGAGAAGCCTCCCCCAAGCTTGTGGGAGACTCTCTTCTTCAGTTTGCACAAAATTATATATTTCCCTTAAGGCATCTTGTTTCTTATGAGCTGGGAAATATTTAGCAGAGAAGTAGTAAGTCTTATCCTAGGGACTATGCACACAACCAGGAGCAAGAGAATTAAACGATGTTTTGGCATCACCCTTTAATGAGAACAGAAATAACTTAAGGATATAGTAGTAAAGAATTTTTTCCTCAGGAGTGAATAGGGTGGCTATATCATTCAATTTAGTAAGATGTGCCACAACAGTTTCAGATTCATAGCCATAAAAAGGATCAGATTCAACCAAAGTAATTAACTCAGGATCGACAGAGAAATCATAATCCTTATCAGAAAAATAGATAGGTGAAGTAGCAAAAGCAGGGTCATATTTCATTCTAGCATTCAAAGACTTTTCTTTCATCTTAGCTAACAGTTTCTTAAGATCATATCTATCTTTGCAAGCAAAAAGGTCTCTAGTAGTTTCTTCATCCATAACTTAACCCTTAGGCACATCAAGCAATTCATATCTAGGGGGAGAATCTTCATCATCACTTTCATCAATATTATCTATTTCAATAATTTCATTCTCTCTAACCCTAGCAAGTTGTTCATCAAGAAATTCACCTAATGGCACGGTATTATCAAGCATATAAGTAGTTTCATCATAAGCATCCTGCATAGTAGAAGTGGCATCATCAATAACATGCGACATATCAGAATCAATAACAGGTGTAGCTGTCGCAAATTTACTCATAACAAAAGGTGAATCAAGTGCAGAGCTAGATGGCAATTCCTTACCTCCCCTCGTAGTTGAGGGAAAAATCTTGGTTCTTTCATCTTTCAAGTTCCTCATAGTGATCAACAGATATAAATCCCAATTGACTCAAAGAATAGAGCTATGCTCCCCAGCAACGGCGCTAGAAAATAGTCTTGATAACCCACAAGTATAGGGGATCGCAACAGTTTTCGAGGGTAGAGTATCCAACAAAAATTTATTGATTCGACACAAGGGGAGCCAAAGAATATTCTCAAGCATTATCAGTTGACTAGTCAATTCAACCACACCTGAAAGACTTAATATCTGCAAAAATTATTTAGTAGCAAAGTAGTATGGAAGTAATGGTAACAGTGGCAAAAGTAATAGTAGTAGTTTTTGTTGCCATCATAACAATGGCAACGGAAAAGTAACTAAGCAAAGATCAATATGTGAAAAGCTCGTAGGCAATGGATCAATGATGGATAATTATGTCGGATGCGATTCCACATGCAACAGTTATAACATAGGGTGACACAGAACTCTCGAGTTCATCAATGTAATATAGGCATGTATTCCAAATATAGTCATACGTGCTTATGAAAAAGAACTTGCATGACATCTTTTGTCCTACCCTTCTGTGGCAGCGGGGTCCTATTGGAAACTAAGGGATATTAAGGCCTCCTTTTAATAGAGTACCGGACCAAAGCATTAACACTTAGTGAATACATGAACTCCCCAAACTACGGTCATCACCGGGAGTGGTCCCGATTATTGTCACTTCGGGGTTGCCAAATCATTACACATAGTAGGTGACTATTGACTTGCAAGGTAGGATCAAGAACTCACATATATTCATGAAAACATAATAGGTTCAGATATGAAATCATGGCACTCAGGCCCTAGTGACAAGCATTAAGTATAGCAAAGTCATAGCAACATCAATCTCAGAACATAATGGATACTAGGGATCAAACCCTAACAAAACTAACTCGATTACAAGGTAAATCTCATCCAACCCATCACCGTCCAGCAAGCCTACGATGAGATTACTCACACACGGCACTGAGCATCATCAAATTGGTGATGGAGGATGGTTGATGATGATGATGGCGACAGATTCCCCTCTCCGGAGCCCCGAAAGGACTCCAGACCAGCCCTCCCGAGGAGGATTAGGGCTTGGTGGCGGTTCCGTATCGTATAACATGATGAATCCTTCTCTCTGTTTTTTCTCCCTAAACATGAATATATGGAGTTGGGGTTGAGGTCGGTGGAGTCCCAGGGGGCCCGCGAGGCAGGGGGCACACCCAAGGGGGTGTCCTGCACTGTCGTGGACAGGGTGTGGGCCCCTTGATGCTGATTCTTTCACTAGTATTTTTTATTAATTCCAAAATGTGTCTCCGTGGATTTTCAGCTCATTTCGAGAACTTTTATTTCTGCAAAAATTAACACCATGGCAATTCTGCTGAAAACAGCGTCAGTCCGGGTTAATTCCATTCAAATCATGCAAGTTAGAGTCCAAAACAAGGGCAAAAGTGTTTGGAAAAGTAGATACGTTGGACAGTATCAGTGTTCTTTTTGTCCAGAAGAAGGATGGCATGGGCCGACTTTGCGTCGATTACCGTCCATTGAACAAGAAGACAATAAAGAACAAGTATCCACTTCCCAACATCAATGAGCTATTCGAGCAACTTAAAGGAGCAATAGTATTCTCCAAGCTTGACCTCCATATGGGTTATCATCAGATTCACATTCATGAACAAGATATCCCCAAGATAGCATTCAGAACAAGCTTTGGTTCTTATGAATATACTGTCATGTCTTTCGGCCTTGTCAATGCTCCTCCAACATTCCCTGGCATGATGAACTTCATCTTCAATCCCTACACAAATGAATTTGTCCTAGTGTATCTCGATGATATCTTGGTCTTCTCCAAGAATAAGAAGGATCATGCCAAGCATTCGCGATTGGTGCTCGACAAGCTCAGAGAGTATCAATTCTATGTGAAGTTTTCCAAATGTGAGTTTTGGCTTGATGAAATTCTTTACCTTGGCCACATCATCTCCGCCAAGGGCATTACTGTTAATCCAGAGAAGGTTTCGGCAATTGTGAATTGGGAGCCTCCTCAGAATGTTAAGCAGCTCCGCAGTTTTCTTGGACTTGCAAGCTATTGCCGAAGGTTCGTTGAGAATTTCTCAAAGATTACAAAGCCTCTTTCCAACCTCTTCTAGAAGCATGTCAAGTATGCCTGGACTCCTCAGTGTGACGTTGCTTTCAACACTCTAAAAGAGAAGCTAGTCTCAGCTCCTGTCTTAACTCCTCCTAATGAAACCAAGCCATTCTAAGTTTTCTGTGATGCCTCATTGCAAGGTCTTGGCGCTGTGTTAATGCAAGAGAAGAAAGTTGTGGCTTATACCTCTCATCAGTTGAAGCCCAACGAAAGGAACTACCCCACTCACGATGTTGAGTTGGCGGCAGTTGTCCATGCATTAATAACATGGAGACATCTCTTGTTGGGAAGGCAAGTGGACATTTTCACCAATCACAAGAGCCTCAAGTATATCTTCACTCTAGGCAATCCAAGTATTGAATATACTCTAGGCAAGTCCAATGTAATTGCAAATGCTTTGAGTAGGAAGGCTTATTGCAAAAGCTTAATTCTCAAGCCATTCCAACCGGATCTTTGTGAAGCTTTCCGCAAACTCAATCTCCAAGTTGTTCCGCGATGTTTTCTTGCCAACCTTCAAGTCACTCCAACTTTGGAAGACCAAATTTGTGAGGCACAACTCCTTGACAGCATGGCGAAGAAGGTGAAACATGGTATTGCCAAGGGCTTACCCAAATACAAGTGCTACCGCATTGATGACAAAGACACTTAATTCTTCAAGGACTAGATTGTGGTTCCTAAAGGTGATCTAAGGAAGGTCATAATGAATGAAGTGCACAGTTCTCTCCTTTCCATTCATCCATGCAGTTCGAAGATGTACCATGACCTCAAGAAGTTGTATTGGTGGACTCGAATGAAGCGAGAGATTGCTCAATTCATGAATGAATGTGATGTCTGCCGAAGGGTGAAAGCAGAACACCAATGACCAGCTGGTCTCCTCCAACCTCTTGCTATTCTAGAATGGCAGTTTGATCATATCGAAATGGACTTTGTCACTGGATTTCCGAAGCCAAGCGTGGGAATGATGTTATGTTCATTGTCATTCACAAGCTTACAAAAGTGGCTCATTTCCTTTCAATCAAAGAATCTATCACAACAGCTCAGTTGGCAAAGCTATACACCTCCAGAATTGTCTCCTAGCACGGTATTTCGCAATTGATCTCTTCAGACCACAGAAGCATTTTCACTTCTAAGTTCTGGGACTCCTTCTAGAAGGCCATGGGCACCAACATTCACTTCAGCACAACTTTCCATCCTCAAACAAGTGGGCAAGTCGAGCGAGTCAATCAAATCCTCGAAGACATGCTCAGGGCTTGTTTCATCTCTTTCGGTAAGAAGTGGGAATATTGTATCCCATATGCTGAGTTCTCCTACAAGAACAACTTCCAATCAAGTTCGGGCCAGGCCCCATTCGAGATTCTATATGGTAAGGCTCCATTGGTCCGAGACTGGTGAACGCCAACTTCTTGGCAATGACTTGATCACAAAAGCTGAAGAAATGTGTAAAGTCATCCGTGAAAATCTCAGAGCCGCGCAATCGCGTCAAAAGAGTTACTATGATAGCAAGCACCGTGACTTGGCTTTCGAGATCGGAGACCATGTCTACCTCTGCGTCCCTCCAATGAAAGGCACTCGACGCTTCGGTATCAACGGGAAGCTTGCCCCGATATATGTGGGTCCTTCAAGATCATTGGCAAAGAGGCGACCTCGCCTATTAACTTGAGCATCTGTCCAACTTCGCAAATGTGCATGATGCGTTTCATGTGTCACAGCTTTGCAAGTGCTTCAAGACGCCCGAGCGCACGATCAAATTCAAAGAGATAGATCTCCAAGAAGATTTGTCTTATCATGAGCATCCCGTTGCTATTCTTGAAGAAATCGAGCGCAAGACTCGCAACAAGTCAATAAAATTCCTGAAAGTTAAGTGGCTGCACCATTCCGACCGAGAAGCCACCTGGGATCGCGAGGATCACCTCCGTTCTGAATATCCGGAGTTCATTCAGTCCTAGATCTCGGGACGAGATCCCCTTGTAGTGGTGGAGTGTTGTAACACCCCTGATGTAACTTTCCATAATTGTAACTCCAACTCTTGCCATTTCCGGCTATGTGATATGATATTTCCTTCATGGTTGGGTTTTGTCTTCATTTTGCATTTTGTTCATGTCATGCATTTCATCTCATGTCATCATGTGCATCCCATTTGCATTCGTGTTCGTCTCATGCACCTGGTCATTTTCCCCGTTGTACATTTCACAATCCGACACCCCCACAAGCACCCGTTACACCCCTCTAACCTCGTTTCGTGAGCGGGAGAAAAACATTCTTGGAATGGGTGGAGATTTGTCGAGTGGCCTTGGTACATCACCGGTAGGCCGCCTGTCAAACTTCACTCCTTTTGGAGGTCGTTTGATGCCCCAACGGTTAACCGGGTAACCGCAAAAGCCCCTCTCTTGTTGCAGCCCAACACCACTCCAAAATAGCCTACTAGCCCATCTAAATCCCCTCCATGCTCTCTATCGTTGGATCATAATCGTGTGGGCGAAAACCGCACCTCATTTGGACACTCCTAGCTCCCTCTACCTTTAAATATGCCTCCCCTCCTCATTTTTCAGATCAAAACCCTAGCTCCCCTCTCCCCGCGCAACCGGACACGTCCCCCACCGTCGCCCGCACCACTCCCGAGCCGACACGTGGCAGCCATACCCCTCCGCCCGCAGCTGGCCTGCTCGGCCCGGGTCGGGCCCCCGAGCCCGAATCGCCCGCGCCGCCACCTCTCGTGCTTCGCCGTCTTCGCGACGCCGCCCGCCGTCACGCGCCGCCGCCCAGAGCCCCGCGCCGCCGTCCGTCTTGACCACCGCCCGCCGCCTCCCTTTGCCATCTTCGCTGCCCTGCCAAGGTCGCCGCCCAGCCCGATCCGCCACTCGGTCGTGTTCCTGCCACCTCCTCCGGCCAGATCCGAGAGCCCCCTCGCCGGATCCTCCCTCCCCGGTCCTCTCCGGTGCCTCGCCACCATGTCCCAAGCTCGCCGGAGCCAGGAGCTCGCCGGCATCGCCTGCACGCCCGCGGCGACCCGATCCGCCGCTCCTTTCAAAACCGTGGAAACCCTAAGACAGGGAGGGTATATTTCTCCAAGTCCTGAAATCCTAGCATCATGTGCACTTGTTCATCATGCTATATCTCCATGACCATAGCTTCGGTTTACGTGCATGATATAGCAAAATGTTCGTCTCGTGATTCTCTTCATGTTAGTCTCATTTTTATACATGTTTCAGTCCATATTGATGCTCTAACCTTCGTTGCAAAAGTGCTATATGATGTTGTCAGCTAGAATTTATCATAACTTGATGATTTGTCATTTTCATTGCATTTTGTGTGTGCATCCTATCAGCATGATGTCTACATGTTTTATGAGATCCATCATGACTTCCTTATAGAGGTGTAAGTCTTGTATCTTTATGAGATATGTGGTGACTAGCACAAGCATGCAAAGTAGGCTATGTGATGTTGCTGATTTCAGACACTTAGTATATTTTGCTAAGTCATTTCCTGTTACATTTTGATGCTATGTTGCCATGTTGATACCATGAGATCCGTGCATATTTTGAGGTAGTTCATTACGAGTGTTTTGAAGATGTGGTATTTCTCTATCCATTCATGCCCATGCTTGCAATTATGGAGTAATTGAGATTGTCATTACCATGCTCTACGTTTGCTAAATATTGTTACTCGCAGATTGTTAACATGCGATTCAGTTTTGCCATTCGTGTTGCTAGTGATACATGTACCCTATGAACTTTCTCTTGCCATGCTTAGATTCCTGAACATGTCTACTTACTTTCGGTTACCTTGTGATGCCATGGAATGCTTTGTGGTGAGTCGCAAGATCTTGCAAAGTTGCTATCATGAATCTGTTTCTGCCATGTCATATTTTTCTTCCAAGTCTGAAAATGATCATATAACTTGCCATGTTTGCTTGGGTGCTACCATATTTTCCATGCATCTTTAGTTAAGGTTCAGTAAGGGAGTTTTGTTCTATGCCTTTAGCACTACCATGCCATGCCTTTGTTTGCCATGATATGTTCCTGTATCATGCTGTTTGCTAGCTCTAAACATTTCTATATGATACTGTTTTTGACATGTTTAGAATTTTCTCTAAGTTTGTGAAGCTGATATCATTTGCATTTTTGCTATGCTATTTCGACCATGTTCTTGTGTGTTCTAGCAGGAGCTCAGTGTTCATGATTTGTAGAGCTTCATGTGTAGTTCACTTGAATGTGCTTTGTTGCTATGTTGGAGTGCTGTAGCATAGTTTCTTATTGCATTCTAAGTGCTATGAGGTGGTTAATCGCAGATTTGCTTCATTCTTGTTTTGCTTGTCATTTGCAAACCGTGCATCCGTTTCCGGTGATCCTTATATCGACTTCGACCGAGAACACACCATATTTCCAGCGGCACACTTGGTTTGTCGAGTTGATGCCTCGATCATCCTTTCCCTTCCGGAGTACCCATATGCATTGCACATCATACCTTGCATTTCATGCCATGTCTTGCATCATGTCGCTTGTGCATTGCATCGTGATTGATTGTTGTTCCATTTCTTGTGTTCTTGCTTTGGGTAGATCCGGGGGACGAGTTTGTGAACGAGGAACCTATTGAGTACGCTAACGAGGAGCAAGCTTTCGACAACTCTGAGAACTTTGCAAGCGAGATGACCATTACCCTCGATATCACTTCTATCTTTGCTTGTTAGTTGTTCGTTCTATCGCTATGTCGTGCTACCTACCACTTGTTTATCATGCCTCCCATATTGCCATGTCAAGCCTCTAACCCACCTTCCCAGCAAACCGTTGTTTGGCTATGTTACCGCTTTTGCCCAGCCCCTCTTATAGCATTGTTAGTTGCAGGTGAAGTTGAAGTTTGTTCAATGTTGGAACATGGTCTTGTTGGGGTACCATAATATCTCTTATTTTAATTAATGCATCTTTATACTTGGTAAATGGTGGAAGGCGGAAACGGATGCACAGTTTGCAAATGACAAGCAACACAAGAACGATGCAAATCTGCGATTAACAACATCATAGCACTTGGAATGCAACAAGAAACTAAGATACGACACTCCAACATAGCAACAAAGCACATGACATTAAAGTACACATGAAGCTCTACAAAACATGAACACTAAGCTCTTGCTATTTCTCACTAGAACAAGCTCAAAATACCATGGCAACAATGCAAATGATATCATCTTCACATACTTAGAGAAAATACTAGACATGTCAAAACAACATTAGGAAGCCATGTTTAGAGCTTGTTAAAAACATTCTACAGGGACATATCATGGCAAACAAAGGCATGGAATGCTACTACTAAAAACATACATCAAATCTCCCTTACTGATCATAACCCAAAGAGGCACGAAAAATATGGTAGCACTAGGCAAACATGGCAAGTTTTATGAACAGTTCCAGACTTGGAAGAAAAATAGAGCATGGCATAAACAGATTCATGATAGCAACTTTACAAGCTCAATTCACTCACCCCAAGGCATTACATGGAATGAAAACTTAACCAACATGGAGTAGACATGTTCAAGAAGCTAAGCATGGCAAGAGAAAGTCCATAGGGTACAAGCATCACTAGCAAAATATATGGCAATATTGAATAACATGTTAACAATCTGAGAGGAACAATATTTAGCAAACGTAGAGCAAGGAAATGACATGCTAGAGTACTCCATAACTGCAACCAGAGGCATGAATGGGTAGATAAATACCACATATACGAAACATGCTTACTTAACTATCACAAAATGTGCATGTATCTCATGGTAGCAACAAGTGTACATAGCATCAAAATGTAACAGGAGAAGGACTTAGCAAAACCACTAAGTGTCTGAAATCAGCAACATCACATAGCCTAGTTTGCATGCTTGTGCTAGTCACCACATATCTCATAAAAATACAGTACTTGCACCCCTGTAATGATGCCATGATGGAGCTGATAAAACATGTAGACATTATGATCATAGGATGCACACACAAAATGCAATGAAAATGACAATTCATCAAGTTCTGTTAACAGAAAGCAGTTAACATCATATAGCACTTTTGCAACAATGATAATGGCATCATAATGGACAGTAACATGCATGAAAATGACAGTAACAAGAAGAGCATCAAGAGGCTAACATTTTGATATATCATATGCATGAAATGGATTATCGAGCACGAAGATATAGCATGTCAAAGAGGGCATCACAATAACACAGATTCAGGACTTAGACGATAATATCACCTCGGGATCGGATCTAGGGTTTGCATGGAAATCGAGGTAGCGGGTCGGATCTGGCGATGGGCGGCTCAACTCCGGCGAGAAGAAGCTAGCCGGCGGCGAGGAAGGTCGGGGAGGAGGCGCACCGGTGACGGGAGACAACGGGGCGGCGGCGGAGATCTGGTAGGCGGCGGCGTGAAGCTGCACGCGGGAGGCACGGGATGGCACAGGCGAGGAAGGAGCGAGGCAGCGGAGGTGCGGGCTTGGCGGTGCACGGGCGCATCCCGCGGAGGCAGACGGCGGCGGGGGCGCGGGCTCGCACGGGTCGGCTGCGGGCCCCATGGTTTGGTGGCGGCGGCGGCTCCAAGGTGCCACGTGGCGCGAAGCTAGTGGCTGAGGGCGGCGGTGGATGCTTGTCCGGTGAGGTTGGACGTGTCCGGTGGCGGAGAGTGGAAAACTGCCAGGGTTTCATCCGGGATTTTCAGGGGGAGGCACATATTTATAGGTAGAGGGAGCTAGGAGTGTCCATATAAGGTGCGGTTTTCACCCACACGATTGTGATCCAATGACGGAGAGCATGGATGGGGTTTACATGGGTTATTGGGCTGTTTTGGACGGGTGTTGGGCTGCAACAAAAGAGAGGCTTTTGCGGTTACCCGGTTAATCGTTGGGGGCATCAAACGACCTCCAAATGGAACGAAATTTGATAGGCGGCCTACCAGTGATGTACCAAGGCCACTTGACAAATCTCGACCCATTCCGAGAACGTTTTTCCCCCGTTCACGAAATGAGATTTGAGGGGTGCAACGGGTGCATGTGGGAGTGTCAGATTGCGAAATGGACAACGGGGAAAATGACTGGATACATGAGATGAACACGAATGCAAAATGAGATGCACATGATAAGACATGATAAGGCATGCATGACATGAATAAAATGCAAAACAAAAGACAAAAACCTAACCACGAAGGGAAATATCATATCCCATAGCCGAAAATAGCAAGAGTCAGAGTCACAAATATGGAAAGTTACATCCGGGGTGTTACAACCCACCGCCAACTTCATAGCCACTGTCGAGGGTTTAACCGACTTGCTGGACTATGCCTCCGAAGACATCGACGGCATGGACGATGATGCCGGAGACGAACAAGGCCAAGACTCGCCGTTGGACAACCACCGCCACATATGACGTGTATATGGTGGACACACCCAAAGAGGATGACGACGACAGGAAGGACCCGGTTGATGACAAGCCTACTGAGGCACGTCCAATGCATCAACGTTAGCGATGTCGCTCAAAACCGCGTCATGGCAAAGACAGTAATACCAGCACCGAAGACAATAATACTCCGGAGGGTGCCGAAGACCCCGAAGCCCCCGTCGAGCCCACATTCGAACAAGATGATGTGGAGGAGGGGCAAATTAACCTTGACGATCCGGTCAGGAACGAGGACTCGTAGGACAACAATTCTCTACCACTCTCCGAGGACGATGTGAGCCTCGGCGACGAAGACTTCATCATGCCAGAGGAACCACTCAAGCAGATGTGCTTTAAGCGCCAACTAATCGCCACTGCAAGAAGCCTTAAAAAGATACGCTCAACGACAGATGGACTCGGGTCTTAGCTGCCGAAGAATATGGCCTTCAATGCCAAACAAGAACTTACCCGAAGCGCCGGCTACTGCCACAATTGGACGAGACGCTGTCAAGCCAAACCCGTCAAAACATACCCATGCCGATGAACCAGATCGGCCACCACGTGGGCGTGACAAAGTAGCCACCCACGCCGAACACCAACCCGCACCTCCTCGCCGTAAGGGCAGAGAGACAGCGGCTCCAGGGTACACCTATGATCTACGAAAAGGCCTGAATAATAGAGCATGCCAAACTAGATCAATCTACGGATCAAGGGGGCGCGCCCCAACATAATAGGCATAACCTCACCAGGGCCTAAAACCGCACACAGACTTCATCCGAATTGCATCGTGACATCGCCTGATACAGAGGCGTCCCTCACCCCTTATGCTTCACTGATGAGGTAATGGAGCACCAGTTCCTAGAAGGGTTTAAACACGTGAACATTGAATCATACGACAGAACGACAAACCCTGCAGTATGGATTGAAGATTTCCTTCTGCACATTCGCATGGCCCGCGGTGACGATCTTCATGCCACCAAGTACCTCCCCTCAAACTCAAGGGACCAGCACGACACTGGTTAAACAACCTCCTAGAAAACTCAACTGGTAGCTAGGAAGACCTGGAGGATGCCTTTAGAGACAACTTCCAAGGTACCTATGTTCGGCCTCCAGACGCCGATGACCTTAGTCACATTGTCCAGCAACCCGGAGAGTTAGCCCGAAAGCTCTGGACCAGGTTCTTTATTAAAAAGAACCAAATTGTAGACTATCCGAACATCGAAGCCCTCGCGGCCTTTAAACACAGCATCCGGGACGAGTGGCTCGCCTGACACCTCAGCCAAGAAAAACCGAAGTCCATGGCAGCTCTCACCGCACTTATGACCCACTTTTGCACGGGAGAAGACAGCTGGCTCACTCGTAGAAGCAACATGACTAGTGACACTGGTACCTCCGAAGCTGGAGATGTCAACGGCAAGCCACTACGCAACAAACACAAGCGTCCAAACAACAACGAAGCCTAAGACACGACGGTCAATGCCGAATTCAGTGGCCTAAACCTGATCAGCGGAAGAAACCATTCAAAGTAAACAAAGATGGTCCATCTAGCCTGGACCGAATACTAGATCGGCCCTACCAGCTTCATGGCACCCCTGACAAGCCTGCCAATCATACCAACAGAGATTGTTGGGTCTTCAAAAAGGCTGGTAAGCTAAACACCGGGCATAAGGGGAAAGGGCGGCCTAGCGACGACAACGATGAAGAGCCTCGCCCACTGAACAAAGGGGGACAGAAGGAATTTCCCCAAGGTCAAAACAGTGAATATGATATACGTCACTCACATCCCCAAGCGGGAGCGCAAGCGCACATTAAGGGACGTCTATGCCATAGAGCCAGTCGCCCGAAAATTCAACCCCTGGTCAGCCTGTCCTTTCACTTTTGATAGCAGAGACCATCCGACCAGTATCCATCATGGAGGTTCGGCAGCATTGGTCCTCGACCCAATTATCAATGGATTCCATCTCACACGAGTCCTTATGGACGACGGCAGCAGTCTTAACCTGCTTTATCAGGACACTGTCCGCAAAATGGTATTGATCTGTCAAGAATCAAGCCCACCAAAACCAGCTTCAAAGGAGTGATACCCGACGTAGAGGCCTGCTGCACAGGGTCCATAACACTGGAGATAGTCTTTGGCTCACCGGATAATTTCCGAAGAGAAGACTTGATCTTCGACATCGTCCCTTTCCGCGGTGGCTATCATGCACTGCTCGGACGAACCGCGTTCGCCCGCTTCAATGGGGTCCCACACTATGCTTATCTCAAGCTCAAGATGCCTGGACCACGTGGCGTTATAACAGTCAATGGAAACATGGAGCGCTCCCTCCGTACTGAGGAGCACACCGTGGCCCTCGCAGCGGAAGTACAGGGTGGCCTTATCAAGCCGAATACTACATGGCAGTCGAGCCACCGAACACTTTTAAACGAGTTCGATCTACCCTGCAGAATGACAGTACAGCTCGTCATGAGCTAGATTAGCAATTCGGCCTCCGTCACAGCCCCAACTGGATTGCGGCATATGTACCATGCGTACATAACTACGCACTAAAGGTACCGTGGGCAAGGACGGAGGCATATCAAAGTCCAGAATATGGCTCGATCCTATGTGGACCGCCATATTCTTCCTTTCTTTTTCCTATTTTTTTCAGGTTCTTCACAAACCCACATTAGTTTTCGATGGTACCAAGGGCCCTTTTCCAGGCCCCTTATGTGTACTCGATCGTCCATCCTCTCAAAGGATCACACATCAAGGCAAAAAGCAGCGCAGACGTGCGGTAGAGTACCCAAAGGATCTTAAAGATCACCTTTTTTAGGACCTGTATACAGCTTTCCCTTATTCTTGGCATGTAAAATAGCCTCGATGCCTATGTCCTCTTCTGTAAAAATATGTTTTGACGTATCAATCAGACTATAATGGAAACAGTTTACAATAACCCTACTCGGTACTAGCCTATTTCCTGATCTATATTCCCTCTCCATGTCAGATTGTCACATATGCCTTGGCGCAATTTTCATCACCAGGTGCTCTATCTGGCCACATATATTTTTCAAAAAAACGAAGCCCGAACACTTTTATAAGTACACTTCGGCATCCCGAATATGGCGTTATATGCATCGGCTCCGAATCATGTCTTTGGTCAATAGTTGGGTTGCCCGGCAACTATGGGTACCACCTTACGTTCCGCTTGTTCGGCCAAGGTAGTAAAGGGAGAACTAATGCGAATGTGTTTCTGGTTCGCCTGGTTAAACACCTCAGTAGAGAAAGCTGAAAACTGACTGTCATGGTATGGTGAGAGCTGGTCAGTTATTCGATGACTAAGTACAAATCTCTTGCGATTTCTTTCCATATTATACGAAGGATGGTCCTCCACCCGGTTAGGCGTCTAAAGCACCTAAGTTCGAAAAACTGAACAACACCTGGGGCTACACCTATAATCTCATTTTCAAACTCCTATGGCTAAGTGAGAGTGATAAAGCCGCATAGTCTGATTGCCTAGTTCGCCGCACTGACACCTCCTTCAAGGACCAAGATGTTGGGTTAAGTGTGTTCATGTGCTATTTCGAACACCCCCATAGTATCTACGTGGGCGCAGAAGTCGATGACTGGCAAACTTTCAGGTACAGCAAACGGCCGCACAGGAGGAAAAAATCCGAGATAAAAAGGAGCAAACATATTATACAAAAGTCTTTTTTCATGATAAAAAGTTCCGGCAGACTGGATACATTCATTCAAAAAATATATCCTTCAAACACTGGCCCTCTATAATGCGGGATCATTCCAGGACTTCATCAAAATACCGCTCCGGTGTGCGATGCTCCTTGCCAGTGGGTGGTCCCTCGGTTGCAAGCTTGGTGGCATTCTTCTTCGCCCACTGCACCTTGACACGTGCGAAGGCCATCCGGGCACCTTCAATACAGACCGACCGCTTAATGGTGTCAAGCCGGGGGCAGGCATTGACCAGCCGCTTCACGAGTCCGAAGTAGTTGCTGGGTATGGGTTCGGCTGGCCAAAGACGAACTATAACATCCTTCATGGCCAATCTGGCCACCCAATGCAGCTCGGTCAACTGCTTCAGCTGATCGCTGAGGGGCACTGGATGCTCTGGCGCAAGGTACTGCGACCAGAACAACTTCTCCATTGAGCTCCCCTCTTTGGCTCGGAAGAACTCTGCACCATTATCAACACTCTGGGGCAGATCCGCAAATGCTCCTGGAGAACTCCGAACCCGGGTCAGTTAGATGTATCTTCTCCATACAAATTTGCTCTGCATATTAAAGGCCTTACCTGCCGCTTTCTGTCTTGCCTCTTGGATCTCCCGGCAGGCAGCTTGGGCTTCAACCCGAGCTTCCTTCGCGCTTTGGAGGGCCTTAGCAAGTTCGGAGTCTTGATCCGAAACCTTGCACTCCAAGGACTCACATTTTATGGCATCCTTGAGCTCTTATTGAACTTCATCCAACCGCGTTTCATGTTTTTGGCGGGCGGCTCGTTCCTCCTCCGCCTCCTTTTTGGCTTCGACCAGTGCGCTCTTGAGGGATTCGACCTCAGATGCATTCACTATGAGTATAACCATAAAACCCAACAAGATAACCAATCAGAGCTCATATCATTTCGGGTATGTATAGGTACCGCATACCTTGCTCTTCCTCAAACCGCTATTGGTGCAGATGCGCTCTTCATCGGCCCGCTCCAACCTCTGCTTAAGTCCGGACACTTCGGCAACATGTGGAGTTGCTGCTAATAGCGAAGCCTGTTTATCAAAATAGACACGTATGTCATCTCCTGCGAATACTAATCAATCCTCTGTTCGGCCCTTCTTTGCAAAAGCCGAACATAGTCTTAGGGGCTACTATCTATACACATGCATATTTTTTGCATATGCAAAGCAGCTAAAAAATATTACTTCACATACCTCAAAGCCTGTTAGTACGGTGGTATAGGCTTCATTCAATCCTTTTTAGCGGACCGAACCTTTTCAACCACCGTACCCATAAGGGTACGGTGTTCCTCCACAATGGAAGCGCGCTGAAGCGGTTCCACCAGAATGTCTGGTGCATCTGGCGCCTCTGGATTGACAGAGGTCGTCGGTGTTGTCGACGTGCCCCCTTCTGTCAAAGGAGGCTTCTCGCTTGATTCCGTAGCCGTGCAGATCTCCGGAATGATATTCGGTTGGGGGTCGAATTGGGCATGGCCCCCATAGCCAATCTCCATGGGGGTCGGTTCCCAATGTTTTCGGCAGCTGAGGTATTACCCTCTGGCACCGTCTTGATGGCCTCCCGCACCTCTCCATGGCCGGGAGAGGTTCTTCAGGACAACACTTTGGTGTTGTCCGTGGCAGTGGGCGGGAAGGCTTGCACAGGCATCTCGCTCTCCATCATGTTCGGTGCCAACGAATTCCCAGAAGACGATCGTTGGGGGAGATCACGAGCCAGACTACAGCACACAATGCAATGTGTTAAAACCACAAAGCATAAAACCGGATATATGTACGATGTCCTTAGATACTTACGATTCGGCCAGGGGGTTTGGCCTGGGGCACCACTCGGGGATGGCTTCGGCGTCCCTTCTGAATCGTCCGAAAGGAAGATCTTCCCCTTCTGGGACTCCTCCGCCTCTAGGTCCACGGAAGCCGCCCTTTTCTTCTTTACCAACTAAAGGGGAGAATTGCTCTCCTCCTCCTCCTATTCATCTTCATCCCCCTCTTGGGAGGAGAGAGCTTCGGTATCCCCGGACGCAGCGTCCGAAGTTCCTTTTCAGCGAAGGCCGCCTCTGACCCCCTTGCCCTTCTTCTTGGCCTTCTTCTTCGGCGCCTGGTACGGCGTCGGGACCAGCATCTTTGTTAGAAGAGGAATGGCTGGGTCTTCGGGCAGCGGAGCCGGACATCGGATCCGCTCCGCTTTCTTTGTCCATCCCTGAAGGAAGAATGGAAGACTCAGCATACTGATACGTCCATTTTGCATCATGCTTTCATATCAATATTTATTGCATTATGGGATGTTATTACACATTATATCACAATACTTATGCCTATTCTCTCTTATTTTACAAGGTTTACTTGAAGAGGGGGAATGCCGGCAGCTGGAATTCTGGGCTGGAAAAGGAGAAAATATTAGAGACCTATTCTACACATCTCCAAAAGTCCAAAAACCTCACGGGAGCACGTTTCAGAATATATAAAAAATATTGGACCAGAGGGGGCCACCCATCGTCCACGAGGGTGGGGGCGCGCCCTATCCCCCTGGGCGCGTCCCCTGGCAGCCCTCTGATGCCCATGTTTGGCTATATGGAGTCTTTCTTGGAGGAAAAAATCATAAGAAAGCTCATGGGACGAAACTCCGCCGCCACGAGGCGGAACCTTGGCGGAACCAATCTAGGGCTCCGGCGGAGCTGTTCGGCCGGGGAAACTTCCCTCCAGCTGGGGGAAATCATCACCATCATCATCGCCAACGATCCTCTCATCGGGAGGGGGTCAATCTCCATCAACATCTTCACCAGCACCATCTCATCTCAAAACCTAGTTCATCTCTTATATCCAATCTTTGTATCCAAACCTCAGATTGGTACCTGTTTGTTGCTAGTAGTGTTGATTACTCCTTGTAGTTGATGCTAGTTGGTTTACTTGGTGGAAGATCATATGTTCAGATCCATTATGCATATTAATACCCCTCTGATTATGAACATGAATATGATTTGTGAGTAGTTACGTTTGTTCCTGAGGACATGGGAGAAGTCTTGCTATAAGTAGTCATGTGAATTTGGTATTCGTTTGATACTTTGATGAGATGTATGTTGTCTTTCCTCTAGTGGTGTCATGTGAACATCGACTACATGACACTTCACCATTGTTTGGGCCTAGAGGAGGGCATTGGGAAGTAATAAGTAGATGATGGGTTGCTAGAGTGACAGAAGCTTAAACCCTAGTTTATGCGTTGCTTCGTAAGGGGCTGATTTGGATCCACATGTTTCATGCTATGGTTAGGTTTACCTTAATACTTCTGTTGTAGTTGCGGATGCTTGCAATAGGGGTTAATCATAAGTGGGACGCTTGTCCAAGGAAGGGAAGTACCCAAGCACCGGTCCACCCACATATCAAATTATCAAAGTATCAAACGCGAATCATATGAACGTGATGAAAACTAGCTTGACGATAATTCCCATGTGTCCTCGGGAGCGCTTTCCTTTATATAAGAGTTAGTCCAGGCTTGTCCTTTGCTACAAAAGGATTGGGCCATCTTGCTGCACCATATTTACTTTCATTACTTGTTACCCGTTACAAATTACCTTATCACAAAACTATTTGTTACCGATAATTTCAGTGCTTGCAGAGAATACCTTGCTAAAAACTGCTTATCATTTCCTTCTGCTCCTCGTTGTGTTTGACACTCATACTTATCGAAAGGACTACGATAGATCCCCTGTACTTGTGGGTCATCAAGACTCTTTTCTGGCGCCGTTGCCGGGGAGAGAAGCGCCTTTGGTAGGTGGAATTTGGTAAGGAAATTTTATATAGTGTGCTGAAATTTACTGTCACTTGTTACTATGGAACATAATCCTTTGAGGGGCTTGTTCGGGGTATCTTCATCCCGACCAGTAGATCAAAGATTTGCTCCTCAACCTACTGAACCTACTGAAAATGTTTACTTAGAAATTCCTTCGGGTATGATAGAGAAACTGCTAGCTAATCCTTTCACATGTGATGGAACCTTACATCCCGATTTACACCTAATCTATGAGGATGAAGTTTGTGGATTATTTAAGCTTGCAGGTATGCCCGAGAATGTTATCAAGAAGAAGGTCTTCCCTTTATCTTTGAAGGGAGAGGCATTGCCATGGTTTAGGCTATGTGATGATATGGGATCATGGAACTACAACCGATTGAAATTGGAATTTCATCAGAAGTTTTATCCTATGCATCTTGTTCATCGTGATCGTAATTATATATACAATTTTTGTCCTCGCGAAGGAGAAGGCATCGCTCAAGCTTGGTGGGGGGGGGCTTAATTCAATGCTATATTCATGACCCAATCATGAGCACTCAAAAGAAATGATTATTCAAAAAATTTAAGCTCGGCTTTCTCTCAGTAATCGCTCCATGCTTGATACTTCTTGTACTGGCTCTTTTATGATGAAGACTATTGAATTCAAATGGGATTTATTGGAAAGAATTAAACACAACTCTGAATATTGGGATCTCGACGAAGGTAAGGAGTCAGGTATAACACCTAAGTTTGATTGTGTTAAATCTTTTATGAATACCGATACTTTCCGTGAATTTAGCACTAAATATGGACTTGACTCTGAGATAGTAGGTTCTTTCTGTGAATCCTTTGCTACTCATGTTGATCTCCCTAAGGAGAAGTGGTTTAAATATAATCCTCCCGTTGAAGTAAAAGTAGTTGCACCTATTAAAGTTGAAGAAAAGACTATCACTTATAATGATCCTATTGTTTCTACTGCTTATATTGAGAAACCACCTTTCCCTGTTAGAATAAAGGATCATGCTAAAGCTTCAACTATGGTTTGTAAGAGTAATACTAGAACACCTACTCCCTCTGAGCAAATTAAAGCTGAACCTAGTGTTGCTATGGTTAAATATCTCTTGGCGGATAATACTGATGGGCATGTTATTTACTTCTGTGATGAATCTGCTAGAATTGCTAGAACCGATACTAAAAATAAACATAGATCTATTGTAGGCATGCCTATTATTTCTATTAAAATAGGAGATCATTGCTATCATGGCTTATGTGATATGGGTGCTAGTGCAAGTGCAATACCCCATTCCTTATATAAATAAATTATGCATGATATTGCACCTGCTAAGTTAGAAGAAATTGATGTTACAATTAAGCTTGCCAATAGAGATAGTGAGATACTATTTCACCAGTTGGAATTGTTAGAGATGTTGAAGTCTTGTGTGGGAAATTAAATATCCTGCTGATTTTCTTGTTCTTGGTTCCCCACAAGATAACTTTTGTCCCATTATATTTGGTAGACCCTTCTTGAATACTGTTAATGCTAAGATAGACTACAATAAGGATATTGTTCCACTGTTCAAGAATTCACCCGATTAATCAGTTAACGGGCCAGTTAATCGCTACTCATATCATGGCCGAATTGAATAACACCTATTCGTCGTGTTAACTTGTCAGGCCGATTAATTGGTCAGTTAGACCGATTAAACTGTTGTCAAGCCGATTAATCCCTATTGGCCCATTAATAGGTGGGCAAACAAGGCCCAAATTTTGGCCCGTAACCTCTTACATCCCCATCCCGTTCCTTAATAGCCAGGATTAATAATTTTATGTCCTCTCTATGCTTTTCATATGTGTATGGCAGCATGTTTTGCTATACTGCATAGCTGGGAGGATAAGAATATGGTGTAATACATAAAAAAATCTATATATATGTTGACAAGGTCTTATTCAATCTACCAATTAATGGCCGACCGATTAATCGCTACTCCTAAACCGATCGAGCAGCTACCAGTTAACGATTTCTTGATCATTGATTGTTTCTGTTGGTTTAGGGGATATGTCTCATGAATTAAATTTTTCTAAATTTCGTAGACAACCCCATGATAAAGAATTTCCTTGTAAATATGAAATTATTGGTCTTGCTTCTATTGCCGTGCCTCCTAATGATCCTTTAGAGCAATATTTGCTAGACCATAAAAATGATATGTTTATGAATGATAGAAGGGAAATAGATGAAGTATTCTTTAAACAGGGACCTATTTTGAAACACAACTTGCCTGTTGAAATCCTAGGGGATCCTCCTCCACCTAAGGGTGATCCCGTATTTGAGCTTAAACCTTTACCTGATACTCTTAAATATGCTTATCTTGATGAGAAAGAGATATATCCTATTATTATTAGTGCTAACCTTTCAGAGCATGAAGAAAAGAAATTATTGAAAACTCTGAAGAAGCACTGTGCTGCTATTGGATATACTCTTGATGATATTAAGGGCATTAGTTCCACTCTTTGCCAGCACAAAATAAAATTGGAGAAAGACGTGAAACCGGTTGTTGATCACCAATGATGGTTAAATCCTAAGATGAAATAAGTGGTAAGAAAAGAAACACTAAAGCTTCTGGGGCAGGTATAATCTATCTCGTTGCTGATAGTCAATGGGTAAGTACTGTCCATTGTGTCCCTAAGAAGGGAGGTATTACTGGTGTCCCTAATGATAAAGATGAAATGATCCCACAAAGAATTGTTACAGGTTATAGAATGGTAATAGATTTCCACAAATTAAATAAAGCTACTAAAAAATATCATTTCCCTTTACCTTTTATTGATCAAATGCTAGAAAGATTATCCAAACATACACATTTTTGCTTCCTAGATGGTTATTCTGGTTCTCTGAAATACCTATGTCAAAAGAGGATCAAGAAAAGATAACTTTTACTTGCCCTTTCGGTACCTTGGCTTATAGACGCATGCCTTTTGGTTTATGCAATGCACCTGCTATTTTTCAAAGATGTATGACTGCTATATTCTGTGAATTTTGTGAAAATATTGTTGAGGTATTCATGGATGATTTTTCTATTTATGGAACTTCTTTTGATGATTGCTTAAGAAACCTTGATAGAGTTTTGCAGAGATGTGAAGAAACTAATCTTGTCTCAGATTGGGAGAAGTGCCACTTTATGGTTAATGAAGGTATTGTCTTGGGGCTTAAAATTTCTGAAAGAGGTATTGAAGTGGATAAAGCTAAAGTTGATGCTATTGAAAAGATGTCGTGTCCTAAGGACATCAAAGGTATAACAAGTTTCCTTGGTCATGTCAGTTTTTATAGGAGGTTCATTAAGGACTTTTCTAAAATTTCTCGGCCTCTAACTAATCTCTTACAAGAAGATGTTCCTTTTGTTTTTGATGATGATTGTGTAGAAGCATTTGAAATACTTAAGAAAGCTTTGATTTCTGCACCTATTGTTCAGCCTCCTGATAGGAATTTACCATTTGAAATCATGTGTGATGCTAGTGATTATGCTGTAGGGCTGTTCTAGGACAAAGAGTTGATAAATAATTAAATGTTATACAATATGCTAGTGAAACTCTAGACAGTGCTCAAAGAAATTATGCTACTACTGAAAAAGAATTTTTAGCAGTTGTATTTGCTTGTGACAAGTTCAGACCTTATATTGTTGATTCTAAAGTAACCATTCACACTGATCATGCTGCTATTAAATATCTTATGGAAAAGAAAGATGCTAAACCTAGACTTATTAGATGGGTTCTCTTGCTACAAGAATTTGATTTGCATATTATTGATAGAAAGGGAGCCGAGAACCCCATTGTAGACAACTTGTCTAGGTTAGAGAATGTTCTTGATGACCCACTACCTATTGATGATAGCTTTCCTGATGAAAAATTAGTTGTGATAAATTCTTCTCGTACTGCTCCATGGTATGCTGATTATGCTAATTATATTGTTGCTAACTTTATACCACCTAGTTTCACATACCAGCAAAAGAAAAAGTTCTTCTATGATTTAAGGCACTACTTCTGGGATGATCCACATCTTTATAAAGAAGGAGTAGATGGTTTTATTAGACGTTGTGTACCTGAGCATGAACAGGAACAGATCATACGCAAGTGTCACTCCGAGGCTTATGGAGGACACCATGCTGGAGATAGAACTCCACACAAGGTATTGCAATCCGGTTTTTATTGGCCGACTCTCTTCAAAGATGCCCGTAAGTTTGTCTTGTCTTGTGATGAATGTCAAAGAGTTGGTAATATTAGTAAACGTCAATAAATGGCTATGAATTATTCACTTGTTATTGAACCATTTGATGTTTGGGGCTTTGATTATATGGGACCGTTTCCTTCCTCTAATGGGTATACACATATTTTAGTTGCTGTTGATTATGTTACTAAGTGGGTAGAAGCAATTCCAACTCATAGTGCTGATCATAACACCTCTATTAAGATGCTTAAAGAAGTTATTTTTCCGAGGTTTGGAGTCCCTTCATATTTAATGACTGATGGTGGTTCACATTTTATTCATGGTGCTTTCCATAAAATGCTTGCTAAGTATGATGTTAATCATAGAATTGCATCTCCGTATCACCCAGTCTAGTGGTCAAGTAGAATTGAGTAATATAGAGGTTAAATTAATTTTGCAAAAGACTGTCAATAAATCTAGGAAGAATTGGTCCAAGAAACTTGATGATGCATTATGGGCCTATAGAAATGCATATAAAAATCCTATGGGTATGTCTCCGTATAAAATGGTTTATGGAAAAGCATGTCACTTACCTCTCGAACTAGAACATAAGGCATATTGGGCCATTAAAGAGCTCAATTATGATTTCAAGCTTGCCGGTGAGAAGAGGCTTTTTGACAGTAGCTCACTTGATGAATGGAGAACCCAGGCCTATGAGAATGCCAAACTGTTTAAAGAAAAGGTTAAAAGATGGCATGACAAAAGGATACAAACACGTGAGTTTAATGTAGGTGATTATGTATTGTTATACAACTCTTGTTTTAAGATTTTTTTGCAGGGAAACTTCTCTCTAAATGGGAAGGTCCTTACGTCATCGAGGAGGCCTATCGTTCCGGTGCCATAAAAATCAACAACTTCAAAGGCACAAATTCGAAGGTGGTAAACGGTCAAAGAATCAAACATTACATCTCAGGTAATCCCATAAATGTTGGAACTAATGTTATTGAAACCGTAACCCCGGAGGAATACATAAGGCACACATTCCAGAACGTTCCACACTCCAAAAAGGAATAGGTACGTGGTACGATAAGTAAACCGACTCCAAAATAGTTCTAATGGCAATTTTTCTCCGTTTTGGAATAACTAAGAAAATAGGAAAATAAGAAGCAGTATGGAAAGGACACGAGGCTTCCATGAGGGTGGAGGACGCGCCCTACACCCTGGGCGCGCCCCTGGCTCGTGGGCATTGTCGGTGTCAAAACCGGCGGATCTCGGGTAGGGGGTCCCGAACTGTGCGTCTAAGGTCAATGGTAACAAGAGACAAGGGACACGATGTTTACCCAGGTTCGGGCCCTCTCTGTAATACCCTACGTCCTACTTGATTGATATTGATGAATATGAGTGTTACAAGAGTTGATCTACCTCGAGATCGTAATGGCAAAACCCTAGAGGTCTAGTGTGTATGGCTATGATAATGAGTCTCTCCTATCCGAACTAAGTCCTCCGGTTTACATAGACACCAGGTGGATCTAGGGTTACATAAGTTCGGTTACAAAGAAAGGAATCTACATATTCGACACCAAGCTTGTCTTCCATGCCAAGGAGAGTCCTATCCGGACACGGGTACCGTCTTCGGTCTCGTATCTTCACAGCCCATCAGTCCGGCCCATGGCTGACAAGCCGGACGCCCGAGGACCCCTTACTCCAGGACTCCCTCAGTAGCCCCTGAAGCTGGCTTCCATGACAAGGTATCCGGCGCGTAGTGCTGTCTTCGGCATTGCAAGGCGGGTTCCTCCTTCCGAACTCCAAAATAGTCTTCGGACGAATTGATCGTGTCCGGACCTGTAACACACAGCCGTAGAGAGTATAGTATTCCATGAATTCAATCTGCTAACAACTTTGGTAACGTGACGTCATGCTTCAATCATTATTTCGAACTGTTTCCTATCCCGCCGTTCCACGTTTCAGGGCGTGGTTTTCGTTGACACGTCTTGTCGAAGCAGAGATCGTGTCCCTTAATTGCGGGATTTTCATCAATACGAGCGTGGGTAACCCAACCGTCCTGCGGGAAAGATTCCTTAGGAATAGGCAGGTTCTTAGGCTTAGGAGGAGGCGTTCAATACCCGCTGCCTTTATAAAGGAACCAAGGGTCGTCCTTTTATGCAAAACCTCTCCTCAGCCTTCCAGACCTCGAGTTCTAGCACCCAAGGTTCGACTTCATTGTTTCAAGCCTCCCCATCATGTCCGGGCCTAGTTCTCAAGGCCGATGGGTGACTTCCTCCGTTACAGAGGAGGACATCGCAAAGCTTCGGGCGGCCAGATATTTGACCGCGGAGGTCCACCACAGGCTTCCTCCTCAAGGACAGGTTATTCCAACCCCCCAGATCCAGCGAGAGGGTCATATTCATCTCCCACTTCCTCCGGGGGCTAGGGTTTGCTCTTCATCCCTTCGGCCCGGGGGCTAATGTTTTATTATGGACTAGATTTTCATGACCTAGCCCCGGACTCTATCCTCAAAGTCTCAGCTTTTATCATTACATGCGAGGCCTTCCTCCAAATCCCCCCACACTTAGGCTTATGGCTCAAGACCTTCAGTGTGCAGCCGAAGGTAGTCGACGGGGAACAGGTGGAGTGCGGCGGTGCTATGATCAGCAAACTCACTAGCACTCCTTGGCCAGAAGGTTCTTTTACCGAAACTTCCAATCACTGGCAGCGGGGGTGGTTTTACGTTACAAAGCCCCGCAGCACCAAGTGGGTAGCTGCACCCACATTCCGTCGTAGCCCACCGTTACAGCTTGCATCATGGGTCAACAAGGGGCTAGACTGAGGATCGGCTGATGAAGTGCAGACTTTATAGAGCCGCATCCGAACCCTCCCCGAGAGAGACATCGATCTTGTCAACGTGATCCAAGTGATGTTAGTTCACCGAATCCTACCATGCCAGCGCAGGTCTTGCCGCATGTGGGAGCTTAATCCAGAAGGACCACAAACCCTCCAACACTTCTTCGGCACCACACATGAAGGGATGTGGAAATTATTTTTTGGGAAGCGGAAACATTGGCCGGATACCACCGAGGACGCCGGCCTGAACTGCAACCGTGCGGATACCCAGTTAAGCACTTGTCTTCTGAACACTTTGTAATTACGCATATCGTAATACGGTACTGAGCAGGCTATCTTTCACCAGGGCTGGATAAAGAAGGCGTAACTAATTATGTGTCTGGCCCCTCTGCCCGAAGGCCCAGCGAATCCTGTTTTAACAAGGATGCTAGCCCCGGCACCATACCAGATGCCTGTGAACGAGGGCGAGGCAGAGTGTGGAAAGACTAAAGATGACCCCTATTCCAAGGGTACCTCAGACATTGTGTCCAGAGGAATCAAAATTCCCTCATCCGAAGACAAGAGTGAAGGGAGGGCCACCGTCTCTTCCCCTCATGGGAAGAAAAAGGCCGCCTCCAAAGATTGGGAGGAACAGGCTCCTAAGCGAGGCAAGATGCCTTAGGTGGGTGGCTCGGGCTTGGAGGAAGTCGAAGCGAAGTCTCATGATGAGGACAAGCCTCATGCCACATCGTAAGTGAACAAGGCTGTTTTAAACAAGTCCCGTTCTTTTTTTATAACGCCTGGGATATATATTTTTTGCAGCTCAACACGCAGTTTTCCTCAATAATCCTCCTCCTTGGGGGACCTTCTCCTAGAGATGATGGAAAGCGAGACGCCCCCACCGGCCTCTTCGTCCAATAGGGCAGACGACTTCGAGGTGTCGTCGCGGAGGGTCTCCCCAGACCAACAAGTGGTGCAAGGGATGATGAAGATGCCACCCGAAGGTGATACTTCAGTGGCCCAGGGTCCTGGGAACAACAATGAGGGCCCCGAACAATCTGGTATACAGCCGGATACGAATGAACGGATCCCTTCAAAGGGTGGCCGTACTCCTACGGCGGCCTCCGGATACCCTGAGGTGCCGGATATCTTGACGAACATGCTGCGGCAGGCGTCCGTCTCAGAGGAACATTGTATCTTGATGGGCACGATGGTTGAAAAGGTCATGTCCACGAAGAGCGGATTGGATGAGGCCTTTGCGAGCCTACTAAGAGGCTTCGAGTTTTGTACTGTAATATGTGCAATTGTGTTTTATTCGCAAAATACACCTGTGTATAGATAGTAGCCCCTGAGACTCGGGTTGGCTTCCCATGGGAGGCGAACGGAGGATCAAGAAGAAATATTCAAGGACTAATCTGATTAACTTGAACACAAGCTGCTTCCCCCTTGGCTACTTCCCAGACTACGGATATGGCCGAGCTGCAACGGAAGCTTGATGTGGCCGGGGATGACATTGCGTTAATCAATATGCGTCTTGACGAATCACAAGGTATGTATTCGGGGCAATCCCTTCACATACATTGTTGTGATATAAGCATGATGCTGAAAGTTATATACTTTAATATGCCTGGCTGCAGATGGTGCTGCTGCCGTTGAAATTCTTTGGGCAAAGCTGGCCCGGGCCAAGGAGCAGGCCCGGTATAGTAATGCGGCTGCCGAAAAGGCATTGGCTGAGTTAAACTGAACAAGCTGCTCAGCGTCAAGATGAGGAGAAGATATCAACGATGGCGCTCAAACTAAAAAATGCTGCTAGCCATTGTAAACTCCTTGACAAGGAGAATGATGCTAAGACGGCTGAAATTGACAAGGCCTTACGAGAGGTGAGAGAAGCACGGTCTGAATCCAGAGCCGCCCGTGAGGAGATCCGAAAAGCTAGGGAGATTGCAGCCGGTAAGCCATTTTTGCTGCAGACTAAGTTCGGCGTTCCGAACTATGCTCAGCTTAAGCAATTATGGAGTTCTCCGGATGAGTTTTTAGACTTGCCGAAGAGTTCTTCCGATGCAGCGCAGTTTTACCAGGCGGGAGAGGGGTATGCAATGGAGAAGCTTTTCTGGTCACAATTCGGCGCGTCGAAGCGCCCCCTGTTGCTGAATGAGCAGATGTCCCAGTGGGCCGAGCTTCATACGATATCCGGCGCTGCCATGAAGAACGTCATAATACGGTTATGGCCAACTGATCCTATTCCGAATAGCTACTTTAGCTTGGTGCAGCGGCTTGTTGACGCGGTGCCACATATTGACGTTGTGAAGCGGTCGGTGTGCATCGAGCATGCACGGATGGCCTTTGCCCGAGTCAAGACATTCTGGGGGAAGATGAAAGCCATCGATGTTGCGGTGAAGAATCCACCCAAGGGCGAGGACCGCCACGAACCAGAGCATTATTCTGAAGACGTTCTAGTGTCCACCCGCCTGATAGAGGGTCAATGCTCGAAATACATAATGTTCGAGTGAGGTGTATGAGAATTGTACGAGACAATTTTATAGTTAATCTATTTTTATATATTGCTCGAAAGTTTGTGTTCCTCCTGTGTGGCCATTTTAATATAATCTGAAAGTTTTCCAGTTGTCGGCTTCAGCCCCATCGTAGGAAGTACGGGGGTGTTCGGAAAAGCATTTGATCACTCTTGACCCAATGTCTTGTTCCGTGAAGGAGGTGTCAATGCAACGAACCACGCAACCAGACTATAGGGCGTTAACACTTTCACTTAGCCATAGGAGTTTTATGGTGGGTCTACGACATAGCCCCTGGTATGTATGCGGCTTATTCATATGACGCGTGTACATATTTGACCGAAAAGAGGTCCTTCGTGTGACACGGAGGAATTGCTAGAGATTCTGATAAGTCATCGAGTGGTTGACCAGCTCTTGCCGCATCATGACAGTCAGTTTTCGGATTTCTCTACTGAGGTGCTGATCCAGGTGAACCGGCAGCACAATCGTAGTAGTTCTCCCTTTACTACCCTACCTGATAGAGCAAAACATAGGATAGCAAGCACAGGAGCCGGGCAACCCAACTATTGACCCAAGACATGATTCGGGGCTGATGCATATAAGGCCAAACTCATGATGCCGAAGTATGCTGTAAAAGCTGTTCGGACTTTGTTGGCAACTCATTTGTTCCCGTACCGAGCCCCTGGCCATTTAAGCCCGCGGTATATCTATGAAGCGACCATAAAGGGCGTATTCATTTGCGGAAAGACGCGGATGATTAATTCGGGTAATCTAAACTAGGACCTGAGTGATATGCCAAAGATTACTTGATATATATAAAGGCCATGACCCCGGCTATTTAATATGCCCTGGGTCGAAGGCAGAGGAAAAAGGCATGTTACAGGCTCGAAAAAGAGTGCGGTCTACAAAAAGTTATTTTGGACCTCTTGTCGCATGTCTGCGCCGCCTATCCTCGACAAGGGGAATCCTTGAAGGAAGTAACCCCGTAGGTGAGTGTGCGGATCCGAACTCTGATGGAGTCGGTCTTAGATGCTTCTCCTTTGCACCACCTGTTTTTAAGAGGTAATGAAGAAAGAAAAAGGAAAGTAAATAAAAATGTTACCGGAGTGCTTGCAGACTTGTCCGTATTATGCTTCTACCAATGCCCAGGTATTTTAAGTGCGTAGTTCTATATGCGCGGTATAGTTTTAACGGGTATATGAGATGGGCAACTGAAGCCGAACTGCTATTTCTGCTCCGGAGTTGATCGATCTTCGGGGGGAAGTTGCTTCTGACCCCCGGCGTTTGGCTGGTGAACCACTCGGTCGTCCCTATTCCCTGGCGCCCCCCTTCCCTTGTGTTTGGCACTGAGCTTGCCGGCCTGCTTGAGGACCCAACAACTTCTGTTGGTATGATTAGATGGTTTATTGGGGTGGCCGTGAATCTGGCATGGTCGGTCTAGTATCCTATATAGGTTGGATGGTCCGTCTTAGTTTGCCTTGAATTGCTTTTTCCATTGACCGGGCTTGGGATTGCTGAGTCCAGCGTTGACCGTTGTGTCATGTGATCTTTCATTATCATTGCGACTGTTGTGTTTGCTTTGTCGTGGCTTGCCATTGCCATCTCGGATTTCGGAAGTGCCTGAGTTGCTAGCGCTATTGCTTCTACGAGCAAGCCAACTGTCTTCTCCCGCGCAAAAGTGGCTCATTAGAGCGGTAAGGGCTATCATGGATCTAGGTCCTTCTTGACTGAGGTGGCTTGCAAGACATTCATCCCGGACACTGTGTTTAAAGGCCGCAAGGGCTTCCGCGTCCGGACAGTCGATGATTTGGTTCTTTTTAACTAAGAACCTAGTCCAGAGCATCCTAGCTGACTCTCCGGGATGCTGGACAATGTGACTTAGGTCATCGGCGTCCGGTGGGCGGACATATGTTCCTTGGAAGTTGTCGCGAAAGGCGTTCTCCAAATCTTCCTAGCTGCCAATAGAATTTTCCGGCAGACTGTTTAACCAGTACTAAGTTGGTCCTTTGAGTTTTAGTGGTAGGTATTTCATGACATGAGGGTCGTCTCCACGGGCCATGTGGATGTGGAGGAGGAAGTCCTCAATCCATACCGTGGGATCTGTTGTTCCATCGTATGATTCGATATTTATAGGTTTGAACCCGTCTAGGAATTCATGCTCCATTACTTTGTCGAATATGTTGGGCCACACTACGACGTACCTCCCATGGAGTCCATTTGCGGTTTTCGGCCCGAGTGTGGCTAGGTTTGTCATGTCCGAATAGGTGGCCGTCGTCGCACGTAGAGGTATGTCCTCGCGATCCGTAGAGCGCTCTTGAGTGTCCTGCTCTACTACCCAAGTCCTGTTGAAGGTCGTATGTACAACCCTGAGTTGTTTTGTTCTTGCCTTTATGGCGAGGTGATGCGGTCTGGTGTTCGGCTCGAGTTGCCGCTTTACCCGGACCAAGTTGTGGTTGACCTGCCGCCTTGTGCAATGATGGCATGGGCTTGAGCGCCTTGTCGTCGCCCTGGGGTTGCAATCTACGCTTCGGGTAGCTTCTGGCTGGGCCACTAAGGCCGTATTCTTCGGCGGCTAGGACTTCGGTCCATCTATCATTGAACAGATCTTGGTCAGCTTGAAGCTGATGCTGCTTCTTTTTCAGGCTCCTTGCAGTGGCTATTAGTTGGCGCTTGAAGCGCTCCTGCTCAAGAGGTTCCTCCGGCACGATGAAATCCTCGGTGCCGACGCTCACCTCATCCTCAGAGACCAGAAGGTAAATGTCGTCCTCTGAATCTTCGTGTGTGGCTTGTTTACCAGGGCTAACCTGCCCATATTCCCGTTCATCTTGGTCTTTAGCTGTGTCAACGGGGTCTTCATTGTTTTCGTCATCGGCGTCCATACTGTCAATGTTCTCGGAGTCGTAATCAAGTGTATCGATCGAATCCTCGAAAGTGGCTATGAAGTTGGTGGTGGGTGGGAAGCAAAATTCTCCACCATCAGCCCCTGGTTCAAGCTGCATATAGTTCGGCTGTGAGTCCTCCACCAAGGACAGGTTCTTTAATGAGTTCAGCACATCTCCCAAAGGCGAGTGCTGGAAGATGTCTGTGGCGCTGAATTGAAAGATCGATAAGCGATCAAGCTCGGCGTCCACGGGCTCGCGTGGTTCGGAACTTACGGCCAGAGACGGGTCCAGAGTTCCACTGACAAAGACGTCGTGAGAGGTTAAGTCTATGTGCGGATCCAATGCCGTGGAATCTCGGGCCTCTGTGGTGGGGTTGATCCTCCCGTCCTTGGATGGCGTAGCTTGCTCCGGATCCTGGGCCGGAGCGGATACAGGAGCAATCTCCTGGATGCAGCCAGATGCTAGATTTAGGTCATGATAATCGAGGTGACCGGGAGCAGCTACCGCGGTCTCGAACCCGGCGAAGATCATGTTTCCACGGATGTCCGTGACGTAGTTCAAGCTCCCAAATCTGACCTGATGGCCAGGATCGTAGCTTTCGATCTGCTCCAGATGGCCAATCGAATTGGCCCGCAGTGCGAAGCCGCCGAATACGAAGATCTGTCCGGGGAGGAAAGTTTCTCCTAGGACAGCGTCATTATTGATGATTGAAGGGGCCATCAAACCTCTTGGCGACAGCACAGCGGAACTCTTAATGAAAGCACCAATGTCGGTGTCAAAAACGGTTGATCTCGGGTAGGGGGTCCCGAACTGTGCGTCTAAGGTCGATGGTAACAGGAGACAAGGGACACGATGTTTACCCAGGTTCGGGCCCTCTCTATGGAGGTAATACCCTACGTCCTACTTGATTGATATTGATGAATATGAGTGTTACAAGAGTTGATCTACCTCGAGATCATAATGGCTAAACCCTAGAGGTCTAGCGTGAATGGCTATGATAATGAGTCTCTCCTATCTGAACTATGTCCTCCAGTTTATATATACACCGGGCGGATCTAGGGTTACATAAGGTCGGTTACAAAGAAAGGAATCTACATATTCGACGCCAAGCTTGTCTTCCATGCTAAGGAGAGTCCTATTTGGACATGGGTACAGTCTTCGGTCTCCGTATCTTCACAGCCCATCAGTCTGGCCCATGGCTAACAGGCCGGACGCCCGATGACCCCTTAGTCCAGGACTCCCTCAGGCACCTCGTGTCCCCTCCAGACTCCGTTTTCTTGCATGATACTTCTTTTGGTCGATAAAAATTCATTACATAATCTCCCGAAGGTTTTGACCACCGTATCACGCAAATATCCTCTGTCTTTGTTTCGAGCTGTTTCTGTTGCAAATATAGAGTAAGATGTCTTCTCAAGAGTTAGTCGGGGAGAGTCAGGTGTCTCATCCGACACCGGGGCCAAGAGCAAACAGCTATGCTGACCACTTTGGGCCATCAACTAAGGAAGAGATGGAGGCCGACTTGAAAATGGTAGATGCCATGGAGGAGGATGAAGAAGTTACTTCTCGTTTCCGAGCTGGATTCACTATGGGGGAACTACAGAGCTCAGCTATTCCAAACTCAGTCATCCCTTCCAATGTTAGATTTCTTTCTTATGAAAATATGAAAGGAGTGTTACTTGTTCTCCTGCAGCTATGCAACATCCTTGGGTGAAAGGAGCTTTAGCCGTCATGGGCAAGCTCCATAAGGAAATAATGGACCTCAAGCAGCAAGTCAATAAGCTCGAGGAAGAGAATCGTATCCTGAGGGGCATCATCGCCAAAAATATCACATCACCACCCCTGAAGAAGGAGACATAAACATATGGGTATGGGCACTCCCCTTGGCAACTGCCAAGCTTAGGGGAGTGCCCCAGTATCGTATCACCATCACACTTTTATCTTTACCGTTTTTCTTAGTTCGATCCTTTTGGTAATATCTTGATCTAGTAGAATGAAGTTTTAGTATGATCTAGTTTTGAGTTTTGCTTTATGATCCTTCTATGTAATCAAGTCCGTGAGCTATATATAATAAAGATTAGTGTTGAGTCAAGGGCTTGATTATCTAACTATGATCTTGAGGGAATAAAATAAAAGAGAAAGAATAAAAAGAAATAAAGAGATCATATGGATCTTATGGAGAGTAATGACTTCACATATAAAGAGTATGATGAATAAAAGTTGTTGAAAGTTGACAAGCATAGTTTTGGTCATCGTTGTAATTAATAGGAAGTAATAAATATACTATCTTGGACATCTTTTATGATAGTGAGCACTCATTAAAATATGACATGCTAAAGATTTGACGTTGGACAAGGAAGACAACATAATGGGTTATGTTTTCTTACATCTGAGATAAATTATATTGTCATGGATCATCCAACATGTTGAGCTTGCCTTTCCCTCTCATGCTAGCCAAATTCTTCGCACCAAGTAGTTTTTCCATGAGAGTCCACAATATCTACCTATGGATTGAATAAGATCCTTCAAGTAAGTTGTCATTGTTGCAAGAAATAAAAATTTCTCTCTAAATATGTATGATTTATTAGTGTGGAGAAAATACGCTTTATACGATCTTGTGATGTGGAAGAAATAAAAGCGACGGATTGCATAATAAAGGTCCATATCACAAGTGGAAATATAAAGTGACGTTCTTTTGCATTAATACTTCGTGCATCCAACCATAAAAGCACATGACAACCTCTACTTCCCTCTGCGAAGGGCCTATCTTTTATTCTTGCCTTATGCTTCATGCAAGAGTCAGGGTGATCTTCACCTTTTCTTTTTATGTTTTATCCTTTGGCAAGCACAATGTGTTGGAAAGATCCTGATATATATGGCTAATTGGATGTGACTTTTCATGAACTATTATTGTTGACATTACCCTTGAGGTAAAAGGTTGGGAGGCAAAACTATAAGCCCCTATATTTCTCTGTGTCCAATTAAAACTTCATAACCATAAATATCGCGTGAGTGTTAGCAATTGTGAAAGGCTAAATGATGGTTGAGTATGTGGACTTGGTGAAAAGCTCTTATATTGACTCTTTCTGATGTTATGATAAATTGCAATTGCTTCAATGACTGAGATTATAGTTTGTTGATTCTCAATGAAGTTTATGATTCATACTTCAAATTGTGAATGAATTGTTACTTTAGCATAAGAAATCATATGAAAATATATAGATATCTTGTTGTTCTAAGAATGATCATGATGCCCTCATGTCCGTATTTTATTTTATCAACACCTCTATCTCTAGACATGTGGACATATTTATCGATATCGGCTTTCGCTGGAGGACAAGCGAGGTCTAAGCTTGGGGGAGTTGATACGTCCATTTTGCATCATGCTTTCATATCAATATTTATTGCATTATGGGCTGTTATTACACATTATATCACAATACTTATGCCTATTCTCTCTTATTTTACAAGGTTTACTTGAAGAGGGGGAATGCCGGCGGCTGGAATTCTGGGCTAGAAAACGAGCAAATATTAGAGACCTATTCTAGACATCTCCAAAAGTCCTAAAACTTCACGGGAGCACATTTTAGAATATATAAAAGATATTGGGCGAAAGAAGTACCAGAGGGGGGCCACTCACCGTCCACGAGGGTGGGGGCGCGCCCTACCCCCTAGGCGCGCCCCCCGCCCTGTGGGCCCCCTAGCAGCCCTCTGATGCCCATCTTTGGCTATATAGAGTCTTTAATGGAGGAAAAAAAATCATAACAAGCTCATGGGATGAAACTCCGCCACCACGAGGTGGAAACTTGGCGGAACCAATCTAGGGCTCCGGCAGAGCTGTTCGGCCAGGGAAACTTCCCTCCAGGAAGGGGAAATCATCACCATCATCATCACCAACGATCCTCTCATCGGGAGGGGGTCAACCTCCATCAACATCTTCACCAGCACCATCTCATCTCAAACCCTAGTTCATCTCTTGTATCCAATCTTTGTATCTAAACCTCAGATTGGTACCTGTGGGTTACTAGTAGTGTTGATTACTCCTTGTAGTTGATGCTAGTTGGTTTACTTGGTGGAAGATCATATGTTCAGATCCATTATGCATATTAATACCCCTCTGATTATGAACATTAATATGATTTGTGAGTAGTTACATTGGTTCCTGAGGACATGTGAGAAATCTTGCCACAAGTAGTCATGTGAATTTGGTATTCGTTCGATATTTTGATAAGATGTATGTTGTCTTTCCTCTAGTGGTGTCATGTGAATGTCGACTATATGACACTTCACCATTGTTTGGGCCTAGAGGAGGGCATTGGGAAATAATAAGTAGATGATGGGTTGCTAGAGTGACAGAAGCTTAAACCCTAGTTTATGCGTTGCTTCATAAGGGGCTGATTTCGATCCACATGTTTCATGCTATGGTTAGGTTTACCTTAATACTTCTGTTGTAGTTACGGATGCTTGCAATAGGGTTTAATCATAAGTGGGATTCTTGTCCAAGGAAGGGCAGTAACAAGCACCGATCCACCCACATATCAAATTATCAAAGTACCGAACGTGAATCATATGAACGTGATGAAAACTAGCTTGACGATAATTCCCATGTGTCATCGGGAGCGCTTTCCTTTATATAAGAGTTTGCCCAGGCTTGTACTTTTCTACAAAAAGGATTGGGCCATCTTGCTGAACCTTATTTACTTTCATTACTTGTTACTCTTTACAAATTACCTTATCACAAAACTATCTGTTACCGATAATTTCAGTGCATGCAGAGAATACCTTGCTGAAAACTGCTTATCACTTCCTTCTGCTCCTCGTTGGGTTCGACACTCTTACTTATCGAAAGGACTATGATAGATCCCCTGTACTTGTGTGTCATAACATACCCCTTTGGGTTTACAAGTTGAAGTTATGATTCGGAAATCCAAAAACTTACTGGAGTGGCTGGATGAGCACAGTCGAGGCCGATATCTTCGGTCGGCTCCGGCCACGACTTCTGGGCCTTGAAAAGCAGCTTCTAGATATCTTCGTGTATCGTGCCGAAGAATCGCTGCAGGTTCCGAGGGATAGCCGGATTGAACTCCCACATGTGGAGAGTCCGGCGCTGGCAGGGGAGAATCCGGCAAAAAAGCATCACCTGGACTACATCAGCAAGGCTGGTGTTCTTCTCCATTATATTTTTGATGCGCTTCTATAGCATCATCACCTCATCGCACGACGCCTAATCCAGACCCCTGTTTATCCATGGTGCAAGCCACATCGGGGGCCTGGATCTGAACTTAGGAGCGCCCACCCAATTGGTGTCGCGGGGTTCGGTGATGTAGGACCACTCCTGCTGCCATATCTTGACGGTCTCCACGAAGGCCCCTTTTGGCCAGGTGACATTCGAGACCTTGCTCATCGTAGCGCCTACACATTCTGCATGCTCTCTGTCAACCACCTTCGGCTTCATGTTGAAGACCTTAAGCCACATGCCGAAGTGGGGGGAATGCAGAGGAGCGCCTCACACATGACGATGAACATGGAAATATGGAGGAAGGAATTTGGGGCTAGATCGTGGAAATCTAGCCCATAATAGAACATGAGGCCGCGGACGAAAGGGTGGAGAGGAAACCCTAGTCCATGGAGAAAGTGAGGGATGAACACTACCCTCTAGTTAGGCTCCAGAGTGGGGATGATCTGCTTTTTAGCAGGGAGCCAGTGGCTGATATCCGCGGCTAAGTACCCTGCTTCCCGGAGTTCCTTGACGTTCCTCTCCGTGATGGAGGAATCCATCCACTTGCCTTGTGAGACGGATCCGGACATGGCTAGAGTGTTTGGTGGCAACAGAAAAGATCGAAACTTGGGCGCTGGAGCTCGAGGATGGAAGGGAAGAGGAGGAAGAAGGCGTGAGGTAAAAAGATGGGTCCTTATCCTCTTATAAAGGCAGTGAATAGCAAGCGCCCCCTCATGAGCCTTAAAACTCGCCTATTCCTAAGGGGTCGTGCAAACGACACGGTTGGATTACCCAAACCCATATTGATAAGAATCCCGCAATAAGGGGACACAATCTCTGCTTTGACAAGACATGTCAATGAAGACCGCGCCTCGAAACACGAAGCGGGAGGCTAAAAACGGTTCGAAATAATAATAAGGCCAGAACATAACGTCTTGCCAAAAAAAACTGTCAGTAGACATGACTTATTTTGTTTAAGTATTTCAACCTAGTGGTTCAGGGTTGTAACTATTGTACAGAGTCGGATATAGTTCTTTTATCCAACTGCTTTGGAGTATTCAGAAGAGGAACCCGCCTTGCAATGTTAAAGACAATCTGCGCGCCGGACACATCATCATTGAAGCCTGGTTTAGGGGCTACTAAGGGAGTCCTGGATTAGGGGGTCCCCGGGCGTCCTAGCTATGTAACATGGGTCGGACTGATGGGCCGTGAAGATACAAGATAGAAGGTCTTCCCCCATGTCCATATGGGACTCTCCTTTGCGTGGATGGCAAGCTTTAACGTTCGGATATGAAGTTTCCTTTCTATGTAAACCGACTTTGTACAACCCTAGGCCCCTCCGGTGTCTATATAAACCGAAGGGTTTAGTCTGTAGAGGAAATCATAATCATGCATGCTACACATCTAGGCCATTATGATCTCAAGGTAGATCAACTCTTGTAACCCCAATACTCATCAAAGTCAATCAACCAGGAAGTAGGGTATTACCTCCATTAAGAGGGCCCGAACCTAGGTAAACATCGTGTCCCGTGCCTCCTGGTACCTTCAATCCTCAGATGCACAGTTCCGGACCCCCTACCCGAGATCGGCCGGTTTTGACACCGACAATCATCACTAACAACTCTCCCATCTTGGGGAGGGCAATCTACATCGACATCTTCAACAACACCATCTCCTCTCAAACCCTAGTTCATCTCTTGTGTTTAATCTTTGTACCGGGACTATAGATTGGTACTTGTGGGTGACTAGTAGTGTCGATTACGTCTTGTAGTTGATTACTATATGGTTTATTTGGTGGAAGATTATATGTTCTGATCCATTATGCTATTTAATACCCCTCTGATCATGAACATGTTTTATCACTTGTGAGTAACCTTACTTTTGTTCTTGAGGTCACGGGAGAAATTTTGTTGCAAGTAATCATGTGAATTTTATATGTGTTCGATATTTTGATAGTATGTATGTTGTGATTCCCTTAGTGGTGTCATGCGAACGTTGAGTACATGGTACTTCACCTATTTGGGCCTAAGGGAATGCATTGTGGAGTAGTTATTAGATGATGGGTTGCGAGAGTGACAGAAGCTTAAACCCTAGTTTATGCGCTATTCCGTAAGGGACCGATTGGATCCAAAAGTTTAATGCTATGGTTAGAATTTATTCTTAATACTTATCTCGTAGTTGCGGATTCTTGTGAGGGGGTTAATCATAAGTAGGACATTTATTCAAGTAAGAACAGCACCTAAGCACCGGTCCATCCACATATCAAATTACCAAAGTAGCGAACACAAATCGAACCAACATGATGAAAGTGATTGGATGAAATTCTCATGTACCCTCAAGAACACTTTCCTTATTATAAGAGACCATTTTGGCCTGTCCTTTGCCTCAAAAGGATTGGGATCCCTTGCTGCATTTTTTTACTATTATTGTCACTTGCTCGTTACAAATTATATTGCAATTAAACTACTCGTTACTTATAATTTCAGTGCTTGCAGACATTACCTTGCTGAAAACCACTTGTCATTTCCTTCTACTCCTCGTTGGGTTCAACACTATTACTTATCAAAAGGACTATGATTGATCCCCTATACCTGTGGGTCATCAAGCCTATTTTCTGGTGCCATTTCCGAGGAGTGAAGCGCTCTTGGTAAGTGGAAATTGGTGTAGAGAAATTATTACTACGTGCTGAAATTTATTGTCACTTGTTACTTTGGAAAACAATCCTTTGATGGGTTTGTTCGGGGTATCTTCACCTCGACCGGAACCACAATTAGTCAAACCTCAACCTACTGCACCTACTGAAAATATAGAATATGAAATTCCTTCGGGTATGATAGAACAACTGCTTGCTAATCCTTATGTAGGAGATGGAACCGAACATCCTGATATGCACTTGATATATGTGGAAGAAATTTGTGGACTGTTTAAGCTTGCAGGTTTACCAGGAGACGAAGCTAAGAAGAAGGTTTTCCCTTTGTATTTGAAGGGAAAAGCATTGGCATGGTATAGGCTATGCGATGCTATTGGATCTTGGAATTGGAATCGATTGAAATTGGAGTTTCACCAAAAAAATTTATCCTATGCATCTAGTTCATCGTGATCGGAATTATATATATAATTTTTGGCCCCGTGAAGGAGAAAGTATCTATCTAGCTTGGGAGGCTTAAGTCAATGTTATATTCATGCCCCAATCATGAGCTCTCGAGAGAAATTATTATTCAGAATTTTTATGCTCGGCTTTTTGATGATGATCGATCCATGCTCGATACTTCTTGTATTGGTTCCTTTATGAAGAAGCTATTGAATTCCGGTGGGATATTTTGAAAAGAATTAAATGCAACTCTGAAGATTGGGAACTCAATGAAGGTAAAGAGCAGGTATTAAGCTTAAGTTTGATTGTGTTAATTCTTTTATGAATACCAATGCTTTCCAGAAGTTTAGCACTAAGTATGGACTTGACTCTGAGATAGTAGCCTCTTTCTGTGAATCTTTTGCTACTCATGTTGATCTCCCCAAGGAGAAGAGGTTTAAATATCACCCACCTATTAAAGAAGAAATTAAAGAACCAGTAATACCTAAAGATGAAACTATTATTCATAATGTTGATCCAGTTATTCGTACTGCTTATATTGAAAAATCACCTTTCCCTGTTAGGATGAAGGAACATGCTAAAGTTTCAACTGTGGTCAATAAAAGTTATATTAGAACACCTAAACTAGATGAACAATAAACCTAGTGTTACTATGGTTAAGGACCTCCTGGTTGAAAATATAGATTGGTATGTTATTTACTTCTGTGATGAAGCTGCTAGAATTGCCAAACCCGATGAAAAATATAAACATAGACCCTTTGTTGGCATGCCCGTTGTCTCAGTTAAGATAGGAGATCACTGTTATCATGGTTTATGCGACGTAGGTGCTAGCGCGAGTGCTATTCCTTTTACCTTATATCAAGAAATTATGAATGACATAGCACCAGCTGAAATAGAAGACATGAGATGTTAATATTAAGCTTGCTAATAGAGACACCACCACACCTCTTGTGATTGTTAGAGATGTTGAAGTCTTGTGTGGGAAGATAAAATACCCTACTGATTTTCTTGTTCTTGGTTCCCCACAAGATGACTTTTCTTGAACACCGTTAATGCTAAAATAGATTGTGAGAAGCAAACAGTCGGTGTTAGCTTTGGTGATGAGCCTCATGAGTTTAATTTTTGCAAGTTTAGTAGAAAGCATCATAAGAAAGAATTGCCTAGTAAGGATGAAATTGTTGGTCTTGCTTGTATTGTTGTACCTCCTACTGATCCACTAGAACGATATTTGCTAGACCATGAGAATGATATACATATGCATGAAAGAAATGAAATAGATAAGATTTTCTTGGAACAACGTCCTCTTCTTAAGCACAATTTGCCTATTGAAACTCTAGGAGGCCGTCCTCCACATAAAGGTGATCCCGTGTTTGAATGAAAACTATTGCCAAACACTTTGAAATATGCTTATCTTGATGACAAGAAGATATATCCTGTTATTATTAGTGCTAACCTTTCAGAACATGAAGTAGAAAGATTATTGAAAGTTCTAAGGAAGCACCAAGTTGCTATTGGATATACTCTTGATGATTTAAAGGGCATCAGTCCCACTCTATGTCAGCACAAGATTAATATGGAACCTGGTGCTGAACCCGTTGTTGATCACCAACGTTGGTTAAATCCCAAGATTTAAAAACCAAGATTCGAAATGTTTGAGGACGAGCCAGGACACCGGTACGGTTGTAATTCGTTCCCATTCCTGCCATGGGACCTAAACATGCACCCAATGACACATGCATAATTTTTCTAGCCATTTTGGTAAATTGGAGCATGTATTTGTAGTTCAGATATGAATTATGGACATTAAATGCCTAGGAAACTCAATTAGTGTATAAAAAGGCCAAACGAACCCTGAATAAGTTTAAATTTCAGCACAAATATCATGTCGTTCCATGTTGCCCGTGGAAGAAAATACAAGGCTAAAAGAGGCAGTGATTACGTATCGCCCACAAGGGGAACACATTTCCCTATCAGAACCACGAGGCTTCTTTGAGAGAAGCTCCGGTTTGCAAGAGGTTTGTAATAAAGCTTGGCCCAAATTGGACAATATTTTTACCATGACATATATGTGCCATGAAGTGACACCATGCCACCTTTGATGACTTTCTAGTGAGATTAGGGTTTACGGGTATTTAAAAACCGAGATTCCAAATGTTTGAGGATGATCTAGGACGCGGGTACGGTTGTAATTCCTTCCCATTCCTGGCATGGGACCTAAACATGCACCCAAGGACACATGTACAAATTTTCTAGCCATTTTGGTGAACTGGAGCATGTATGTGAAGTTCTGATTTGAATTATGGACATTAAATGCTTAGGAAACTCAATTAGTGTACAAAAAGGCCAAACAAACCCTGAATAAGTTTAAATTTCAGCACGGATATCCTGTCATTCCATTTGCCCGTAGAAGAAAATACAAGGCGAAAAGAGGCAGTGATTATGTTTCGCCCACAAGGGGCACACGTCTCCCTATCAGAACCACTCAGCTTCTTTGAGAGAAGATCCGGTTTGTATGAGGCTTGTAATAAAACTTGCGCCAAATTGGACGAAAAAAATTCCTCGACATATATTTGCAATGTCGTGACACCATGCTAGGTTTCACGATTTTCGAGTAGATTTTGGATTTACAGGGATTTAAAAACCGAGATTCTTCTCACGCAATGTTTTCATATAGCACACGGTTCACTCATGAAAGCCGTGTGCCTACCAAACCGTGGCCGATGCCCCATCCCCCCTGCTGCGTGCGTGATCTGAGTCGTGTGTTCTGATTGGCCAAAACCCAAACCCCATGGATCATACGTGTGCACCGTTGGATGGTCCCAGATCGAATGGCAACCTTGAGCCCTTTCGACAGCACATGCAGTACATGGGTAAGTACTGCGCACATGCATCGTGCTAGCTCACGCTTCCTTCTCTACTAGGTTTTCTAAACAGGCTACTGTTTCTCGCCACTCCTCTCATCGGTTTCCCGCCTCTTCTCCCATTGTTTTCCCGCTACCAGTGTCAGTGCTCATTGAAGGCTAGCGGCGACACACTGGCCATGTAAATATCCCACACAGTTTCTAAAAGCACAAATGTGTGTGATAGGAGGGAGTAGGTCCCATAGGGTGACCAGCGTGAAACGCCTTAATGGCAAGGAGGCAATTCTTGTCAGCAAGGGCTAGCTTCCCATCCGCTAGCCTAGTCGAATAGAACGCGGAAATTAAGTGTGCTCGGGCTGGAGTAGTCCAAGGATGGGTGACCCGGTTGGCAGTTGCATATCTCAAGCTTCATTTAAATGCTATGACACGATCATTATAGAGATATATTATATCTCTATGGTGACCTATCATGGCATTTATATAAACCTTGGGATCCTTGTTTTGCTAATTTGTAGACTATGTTTTTGTGGGTTATTTTTTGCTCCAAAAAACATTAAAGAATGATTGACTTGACCTATCATCATGATTATATAAACCTATTATATTTTTATGGGTTAACTGTTTATCTAAAAAATTAAAGAATGATTGACTTGACCTCATGATGATTATATAAACCTTTTTTAGGTTACATGCAGGGTATAGGGGGAAGGGTGTTCTTCTCGAGCAGATCTCCCTTGTGCGGCTTATAGACACCGCACATATCTGTGGGCTCCCCGAGGTATATATACTATCCTTTACCGATAATTAGGGGGCCCCACACAATCTATCCCTTTGACCCAACAACGACAAGGGTTTGACCATGATGGTTTCCTATTGATACTAGTCATTTACACGTGCATTGCACACATGAGATTTGGTAACCAAATTCTGAATAAATACCACACTATAGCATGTAAGCTTTGAGTCATATATGCATGATGTAGATGTTCGTTTAATTCTTATAGTTCATCTCTTCCAAAATCAATTAGTTTTATAAAAAAAAATCTATTTTAAGATTCATGGAATTGTGCATTGTAAAGCAAAAAGTAAAAACAAAAAGTGACAATTCCTTTAGAAAAAAAGTTTGGGCAATTAAGATATGGAAGATTCTAGAGAACAAAGGAGAAGTGCTTGTGTTTTGTGGTTTGTGCATTATGCTTAAGTTCAACCATGGAGTCTTCTAGATTGTACATGTGGTAGAATCTGGTGGAATGTAGATGATATCCAACGACCAGTAGTGCTCGTATTTGCCATCTATGTACCTTCGGATTGGCTTCATCCAACGACCAACTTTCAAAGTTATTCACACACTATATAGGGGTATAGATATAGATGTGTCCCATGCTAGACCAAAAAAATTTTGAGCGCATGCGTGGGACGACCCCCCCCCCCCCCCCCCGCTGCCACCTCAAAGTTTGGAAACTGACATCGTACATATTGAACCAGGCTTGGAGTCGGGTACGGTGTACGGTTTGTAATGTAGTAGGTGGCCCATAGAAGTTGTGCATTTGGGATTTAAACACATCACACACCACCGTACTCATACATATTTTCGGGCCGCATGCAGTGTATACGGGGTCTTCCGATTGACCATGTCTCCCTTGTGCCGTTTTTTGTGATGACACGCATATCTGTGGGCTCCCCGAGTGTGTATATATATATCATCCCTTTGACCGATAACGAGGGGTATGTGTTGACCATCGAAGTTGTTAGTTGTCAGGATTCCCTCCCACATGCTCGGATTGCTGGGTTCGACCTACATCATACCCTGCGTATCTCGTCCTTACCTACCTTGCGTTCATGGTTGTTGTCTGTATCGAGAGGTAGGCACCACATCTAAATTGTACATTATTCAATATTGAAAACACACATCACCCCTTCCCAATGTACATCATTTTGGGCCGCATGCAAGAGGTGATGGTTTTGTGGTCCCTCTCGTGCGATTTTTATGATGGTTCAATCTATTGGCCCAAGCGGTTCATTGACAACAACAACTGTCGTTTGACCAAACGATAGATTCATTTGTTCGTCTTATGGTAGGTCATGGCAACATGCACGCATGACCAAAGTATCGATCATTACGTGCATCTGCCCCGCTGACACGAAGTGGGAGGTGGTGGGCCAAGCATCCTAGCTAGGTACGACATTATGCCATTATATATATATATATATCCAAGGGTTCTTTCGGGTTTGCGAGACAGGTGCCACCAAAGTTATGCATTTTGTATTTAAAGTTTTAAACATCCCCAATATTCCTACATATATTTGGCCACTTCCAGGTGGTTCTTGACTTCTGGCCCCTCTCATCAATCTTCGACGATGCGCCCAACCATGGGCCTGCGCGGTCATGTGCATTGGAGTTTTGAACATCACAAACCACCCTTTTCACTCATATATATTTGGGCCACATGGTGGAGTGGTTGTCTTCTGACCCTCTCTATAGTTATTTTTTGCTGCAAAGACTCTGATGATGCTCAACGGACATGGCTATAATATCTTAACCGTGTACGGCACAAGTGCGCTGTGAATCACCACGCCCGCGCAAGCGCGAGCAAAGGTGGAAGTACTTCCTCAACTGTTTGCGATGCAAGTGCGATGTAAAATCACCACGATCGTGCAAGCGCGAGAAAAGGGTGGAGGTACTGGCTTAACCATGTGCAATGCAAGTGCGTTGTAAAACCACCACCTGTGCAAGGTAAAGGCGGGTAAGTTTATTTGGAAATTAGGACAAACCGTGTGCGATATACCAGCTAGCTAGAAATATAAAAACAAACTACCCACCTTGAGCGTTGCAAAAATCGGCGGTTCCGTGCCACTTTTCCTTATTATCATACACGCATATTGTTATAGGACCATGCGCGATCTTGGGCACTCCCGCCTTGCATCAATTCCTTTACCCAAATTTTAGTAGCCGCCGTACTTCAACCGTCGCTCACACTCCTCCAGTACCGACCTTATAGTAAAATTGCAGTAGACGAGGCATTTGAACCGTTTCCCTCCCTCGTCCACCACCATCTCCACCCACCATTACTAAAATTTTCAGTAGCCGCGGTGTATCCTCAAACACCCCCTCCACAGTCCCCAACCCGCCCCCTCCCCCCTTGAACCCTAGCTCGCGGCCGCCGCCGCGCCGCCGCCAACCCCTACCGGTCTACCCGTTCCTCCTAGCTTAGATAATAAAGTTCAGGTTACCAAGCGATTCCCATACCATCACCCCACTACCCTGAATTTTTAGATGAGGCTTGCGGTGTCCCTCCCCGCCAGATCCACATCCACTGCTCCAAAATGTCATAGCGTAAGCTCAACAACGTATCCTGGGGAGCCCGACGAGCGTTCGGCCAATAAGAGGTTTATCATGGCCTCTCCGGCAGACGTTGGCGAGGTGGCCGCCGTTCACACCGACCTATCGATCCCGAAGCAACACGTCACTATGGAAGCCGGTAAAGGCGTTTACTATGTTACCATGCCGAAGGCTTCATGTCAGTGGGCTAGAATATTACTGTATCTTGGGAAATTTGGCTACGACATCAAGCTCGTCCACAACACGGCTTCACGCAGGCCATGTCATAGGTTAAGTGGTACATCCCCAACCCCTTTGGTTCAACCGCCGTCGATCTCTTCGACGGCCCTGCCGCTGATCTCCTCTGCCAAGCGGTCAAGGATTTTTGAGCTTTATACGCCATTGAGCCCATTTTGTCATTTCTGAAGGACACGTTCCACGGCGGCGGCTTGGGATCCTCAATTGCCATGTCAGATCTCATCGACCGTGACCACGAGGAGGGCACCCACGAAATTTCTTCCAAGGTGAAACAACCCATCTATGACATTAGAGAGCACACCATGGGTCTGTGCTCTTCCAACTGGAAGGACCCCATCCATGAAATGTGAGGCAACATTCTATCAGTAAATCTTACCTTTTCTAGCTTGCCAACTCGTACCCTTTGTTTTAGTAGCATTTGCCGTGCAGTGCTTTAACTGTGCCGTGTTTAATTATTTCAGTTATGCAAAAATGTATTGTTCAATAGGGCTATGTGATGTTTAAGTATGAATTGTCCACTTCAGTTTCACGAATGGCTATATTTGGTTGTTTATAGTGAGTAGATGCCTTGTTTATCTGTATTTGTTTGTTAGGTTGGTTGGAGTGAGCATCTTTCCAGTTATCGAGCAGATGCCTTGTTTATATGTATTTGGTTCTTAGTTTGGTTGAAGTGAGCATTTGTCCAGTTATCAAGAAGATGCCTTTTTATCTGTATTTGGTTGTTAGGTTGCTTTTTTAGTATTTGTCCAATTATCAAGCAGATGTCTTGTTTATCTGTATCTTCTTGTTAGGTTGGTTGTAGTGAGCATTTGTCCAGTTTTAAGCATACACCATGTTTATCTATATTTGCTTGTTAGGTTGGTTGCAGTGAGCCTATGTCCAGTTTTCAATGGCTATATTTGGTTGTTATACTGGTCATTTATGCCTTGTTTATTTCAGTCATTCACAATGTGTTGTTCATTATGTGCAAGTCGACACTGTTCCGCTCGAATACATCAATACCAGTTTGAACGGCTATATTTGGTTCCAATTATTACTGGTGTAGTTAACACATGCCCTTTATTTCAGTTTTACATATTTATCTAGTGTGGTGTTTAAGCATTACCTACTACTACTAGGAAAAACCTTATACAAAGAATCTTAGCATCAACGAGGTTTAAAAACAAACGCTACTGCTAATTAGCAGTAGCGAGCTTCAGAAGATCGCGCTAGTAATAGCGCAGTAGCAATAGCGCTCTAGGTGAAACGAGTGCTGCTACTACTACAATTGCCACGGTGTTGCCTCCAGGCTAGATATAGTAGTAGCGCCCTTCTCCTGGACGCGCTACTGCTAAAGTACTTAGTAGCAGCGTTTTTCTTTAAAACTCGATGCTTCTAAGTATCATCCCCTCTTGCAACTAATTAACTTTAGTCCCATACTTCTAAGCGAACAAGCACTACAAAAAAAAGACACGTCCGTGACATTTTGGGCCGAACGAACTTTTTTTCTGTCATACATATGACACTTCTATGACGATAATTTTGACAAAACCCGGTATCATCATAGATGTGGTGGGCTCCTACTTCTATGACAAAAAATAATGACAGAAAATGGGCTTTTCATCCTGGGCGGGCTGGAGACGCAGCTGCATGACATTCTTTGGGCCGTCCATGATGGAAAAAACCGTGGTAGAAGCGAGGGCGAGGAAAATTTCGGGGAGTTCCCAGTTACGGTGGGAGGTCGGGGGCCGAGCGATGCGCGCTTCTCTCGTACACGTACGCGCGTGTGTGCGAGGCGTTGGCTCTAACTTAACCCGAGCGAGGCGTTGGGCTCTAACTGAACCCGAGCGAGGCGTTGGGCTCTAACTGAACCCGAGCGATTGCACTGCAGGCTACGCATTATTGAACCCGAGTGATCGAGCGATGGCTGTTAACTAAACCCGATCGAGCGATTCCTTCGCTACTGCTGCTAACTGAAGCCGATCGATGCTGCCTCTGGATGAATAGTGAGCATTGCGGGGGGGGGGGGGGGGTTTGGATGAACTGTTCCCGGTGGGGGTGGATGAACAGGACCCCGTGGTGTTGCCTCTAGATGAACAGGACCCCGATCGATCGAGCCGGTTGGGGCTGGATGAACAGGACCCCGTGGAGGGCTGGATGAACAGGACCCCGTGGTGTTGCCTCTAGATGAACAGGACCCCGATCGATCGAGCCGGTTGGGGCTGGATGAACAGGACCCCGTGGAGGGCTGGATGAACAGGACCACCCCGTGGAGAGCAGGATGAACAGTAGATGGTGGAGGGCAGGATGAACAGTAGCCCATGGAGGGTGGTTGAATAGGAGCCCGTGGAGAGGGCTGGTTGAACAGTAGCCGGTGGAGTAGGGCGCAGTGGAGGCTGGATGAACAGGAGCCCGTGGATGAGCAGTCGTAGGTGGAGGCTGGAGGAGGTCGACGGTGGATGAACAGTAGCTCGTGGAGGCTGAAGGGGGTCGACGGTGGAGATGAACAGTATCCCGTGGGGTCCCGTCTTGCGGTACACCACACCCCTCCCGATGAATAGGACCCCTGTTTCGACTGTAGCGCTCCAACACAAGTCCGTTTCCTCCATTTTGCGGTACGCCACTCCCCTCCCGATGAACAGGACCCTTGTTTCGATCGTAGGATGTCTGTTTCCTCCGTTTTGCGGTACGCCAGACCCCTCCCGATCAACAGGACCTCGTTCCGAACGTAGGAGGTCCGTTTCCATCGCCTGTTCCGTCCAAGCCCTCCCGATGAACACGACCACGCATTCCGTTCCGACCCAGCCGGTTGGCTCCCACGCGTTCCGTTGCCTCCTGATGAACACGATGCATTCCGTTGCCTCCCCATGAACACGACATATTTCGTTGCCTCCCCATGAACACGACGCATTCCGTTGCCTCCCCATGAACACGATGACGACACTGTTTCTCCGTTTCGACCCAGCCATGTACACGAGCCCTGGCCGTACGTATGCGTGAGTAGGCGTTCGAGACCTCGCCCATATGTACACATACGTGGCCGTATTTTCTTTCTTGCACCCTGGCCGCTGTACATACGTGTACATGCTACGTGCGCGCCTCTACTACGACACGTGCGCGCCTCTACATCGACCAGTATGTACGTACATGTTTGCGACCAGAATGACAATGCTACGTACGCTTCGGCCAGGTGGGTCCCGACTGTCAGTCACTTCCTTGCCTGCAAAGATGTAGCTGGTGGGTCACAGCAGTCAGGGGGCGAATCGTTTTTTTTGCCCGGACGCACTTCCTTGCGTGCGAAGATGTAGCTGGTTGGTCCCAGCAGTCAGAGGGAAACGTTTTTTTTTGCGAAATACAGTGGCCTGTCCGGTGGGTCCCAGCTGTCAGGTGGTGGAATCATTATTTTCCGCGTAATAAGGAGGCACTTCCTTGCTGCGGTCGTGGACCCAGCTGTCAGCCTCTCCACGTACAGTCCATGTCCGATTGAAGTCGTTCCTTGACCATGTTGACCACGCCGCGCCGAGAGCACCAGGGTGGTGGACGATGGCGAGGCCTAGGAAGGGGACGACACAGAGGCAGGGAAGGCTCGACAGTTGTTTCCCACGCGGAGGGGAGTACGACCGTATGAGGGTTTACTGGTTCGTTTGCCGTCGCCGGAGAATAACAGCAGGTGTGGGTGAGTAGAGGGATGGATAGGCCAGCGATGGGAGTACGGTTGGGCGGTGAGGCCTGCGCGGCAGCACAGTCGGCCGCGAGGAGGAGGGAGTAGGCAGTCCCGCCGGCGCTTGTTTGAGCAGCTGGAGCAGGAAGAGCAGAGATTGAAGAAGCACGACGGCCATTGGATAGACATCCAATAGTCAGTGCTTGTGCGTCAACCTTTTTTTAGGAAAGCCTCAAATCTATGGAAAACAACATACAACCCATCTTCCATTATTTCTAATAATTTACAGCCCATTTGCTAATTCTTATGGTTTTTTTGGAGCCCGTATTCTTTTTGTTAGCATTATAGCCCATATTATGGCAATGGTTAAAAAATTATACGAAATTTTGCATATTTCGGTGCGGCCTGAACTGTTTTTAATCCTGAAATTTCGACTCACATTCAAACTGATTTTAAAAATAAATGTATATCAATATAAAATCCAAAAAATTCTCCACACATAAAAATTAATGTAATTTAAAATCTTGAAATGAAAAAAGATATTTGAAACTAATTGCCGGTTTGATGTGTTTTAAAAATGTACAACCCATTTCTCATTACTGATGGGCCATTTTCTCGACCATCCGAATGAAAGCTCTCCTCGTCTTGAAAGATTTGCAGCCCAACAGGCCTGACAAAGCGACTTATTTGGCAAATCACAAAAAACTGGGCTATGGCCGTGGACCCAGCTGTCAGCCTCTCCACATACAGTACTCTTCTGATGGAAGTCGTTCCTTGACCACTTTGACCATGCCACGCGGAGAGCACCACGGCGTTGGACGACGGCGAGGCCTAGGAAGGGGACGACGTGGCAGTGGAAGCCCGCGCGGAGAGGACTACAAGGGTTCATTGGTTCGGCTGCGGTGTGAGGCTGCCGTCGCCGTAGGGCCTGGTCAGCGTTGGGAATAGTAGGGGGCGGTGAGGACTCTGCGGCAACACAGCCGGCCACGGGAGGCAGGAGCATGCGGCACGACCGACGCTGCTTTGGGCGGCGGGAGCAAGAAGACCAGAGGTTGAAGAAGCACTACGGCCGTTGGATGGACATCGTACGGTCACTGGAGCTAGAATTGTTCATATTGACTAAGTTGACAAAGCCCTTCGTCCCCATCAACTTAGTAGGCCCACAAGTCAGCCTCCTAGAAAGGTGGGTCCAAGCTAGCCGGGGAAGTATTCATGTTTTGTGCGTAATAAGGAGGCACTTTCGGTGGGTCCGAGCTGACAGCGGGGGGGACATTTTTTTCGCGAAATACGTTGGCCCGTCCGGTGGGTCCCCGCTGTCAGGTGGAGGAATAATTATTTTGCACGTAATAAGGAGGCACTTCCTTGCTGCAGCCGTGGACCCAGCTGTCAGCCTCTCCACGTACAGTCCACGTCCGATGGAAGCCGTTCCTTGACCACGTTGACCACGCCTCGCCGAGAGCACTAGGGCGGTGGACGACGGCGAGGCCTAGGAAGGGGACGACGTGGAGCCGGGGAAGACGCGGCAGTGGATGCCCACGCGTAGAGGAGTATGAGGGTTCACTAGTTCGCTGCAGTGTGAGGCTGTCATCGCCGCAGAATAACAGGGGGTGTGGGTGAGTAGAGGGATGGCCTGGCCAGCGGTGGGAGTAGTATGGGGGCGGTGAGGCCTCCACGGCAGCACAGCCGGCCACGGGAGGCAGGAGCAGGCGGCACGATCGGCGCTGCTTTGGGCGGCTGGAGCAAGAAGACCAGAGGTTGAAGAAGCACTACGGCCGTTGGATGGACACCATACGGTCAGTCGAGCTAGAATCGTGCATATTGACTAGGTTGACAAAGCCCTTCGTCCCCGTCAACTTAGTAGGCCCACTATACTGGGTCCCAGCTAGCAGGGGGAGTATTCATTTTTTTGTGCGTAATAAGGAGGCACTTCCTTGTGTGCGGAGATATAGCTGGTGGGTCCGAGCTGTCAGCGTCAGTAACGTTTTTTTGGTGAAATACAGAGGCCGTTTCGGTGGGTCCTAGATGTCAGGTGGAGGAAATCATTATTTTGCGCGTAATAAGGAGGCATTTCCTTGCGTGCGGCCATGGACCCAGCGGTCAGCCTGTCCACGTACAGTCCACTTCAGATGCATGTCGGTCGTTGACCATGTTGACGATGCCACGCCGAGAGCACCAGGGCGGTGGACGAGGGCGAGGCCTAGGAAGGGAACGACACGGAGGCAGGGAAGACTCGGCCATTGTTTTTGTTTCCCATGTGGAGGGGAGTACGACTTTACGAGGGTTTACTGGTTCCTCTGCCATCGCCGGAGAATAACAGCATGTGTGGGTGAGTAGAGGGATGGCTAGGCCAGCGATGGGAGTACGGTGGGGTGGTGAGGCCTGCGCGGCAGCACAGCTGTCCGCGGGGAGGAGGGAGCAGGCAGTCCTGCCGGCGCTTGTTTGAGCGGCTGGAGCAGGAAGAGCAGAGATTGAAGAAGCACAACGGCCGTTGGATGGACATCTAACAGTATACAGGCCATCTGTGGAAAGCCTCAAATCTGTGGAAAACAGCATACAACCCATCTGCCATTATTTCAAATAATTTATAGCCCATTTGCTAATTCTTACGGGTTTTTTTGGAGCCCATATTCTTTATGTTAGCATTACAGCCCATATTGTGGCCACGGTTAAAAAATTATACGAAATTTTGCATATGTCGGTGCGGTCTGAACTGTTTTTAATCCCGAAATTTCGAGTCACATTTAGACTGATTTTAAAAATAAATGTATATCAATATAAAATATAATAAATTGTCCACGCATAAAAATAAATGAAATTTAAAATCTCGAAATGAAAAAAAGTTATTTGAAAATAATTGCCGGTTTGATGTGTTTTAAAAATGTACAGCCCATTTCTCATTACTGATAGGCCATTTTCTCGTCCTGCCGAATGAAGCTCTCCTCTTCTGGAAAGATTTGCAGCCCAACAGGCCTGATAAAGCGACTTACTTGACAAATTGCAAAAGAACTGGGCTAGCCATTTTCAGAAAGAAAAAAACTACTGGGCTAGTCTGTGGTAAACATAAAAGAAAAGGCTGTCTAGACAGGCCAGAGTGTCCCGCACAGCCCAGTTGACACCCTGCTTCCGTCTCAAAAACAAATTAGATAAATGCCACTCCAATTATGGCGATTCATAAAAATTCCACTGCTATTTCCAAACTTTGAAAAATGCCACTACAATTTTTGCAAACTTTGAAAAATGCCACTGCAATTTGCAAACTTTGAAAAATGCCACTCCAGCCTTCGAAAAATGCCACTAGAAATGGCATGAAATGACATTTTTCAAAGTTTGGAAATTGCAGTGGCATTTCTCGGATACACCAGATTTGGAGTGGCATTTATCAAATTAACCCAAAACAAAAATAACTGGGCGAGCTGCTGGGTCCCTGGTGTCAGCCGCTCGTTGTGCAATTCTCTCATTTATTGACTACGTTGACAATGGCATGGGACCCAGATGTCAGAAATCTACTAGGAGGAGCCATTTTTATTGGCTTGAAATAAGGAGGCACTTGCTTGCATACTGCCATGACCTTGGTGGGTCCCTACTGTCATCCTCTCCACGTACAGTACCAGTTAGTCGTGCTTCAAAACTGATCGGCACGCCATTAAAAAAATAAAGGTCGATAACTAATGCGGCACCTCGGGCCAACGCGGCCAGATCACATTTTGCACGAGAAATTACACACCATGTTTCGTTGACATGTGGTCCCGTTCCAACATATCAGTGAGACGACGGCGAGTAGTAGGTGTATTTCCGAACGGACATGTAGGCCGGGGCACCTCTTCGTGAACCGTGGCAAACTCGCAACCGTCCACCAACTCTTTGCCTTTCCCTCTCGATTTGGAACTGATGTCGCACGCTCTTCCTCTCCCTCCTCCATTTTCCTTCAGCCCTTCACCCTTTCTTCTGCCATTGTTCAATTGTCTTCTCCATGGAGGGAACAAGCCAGAAACGACCCCGTTATTCTTGCCCCGATCTAAAAGATGATGTGGTGGAGGAACTCATTGATCGGTGCGACATCATCACCTTAGCTAGCATCGTAGGTTTGTTCAAGCTCATTCTCGACTCAACTAATAAGATCATTACAAAGAACCCAAGAGTCAAGGAGCGGTTAGATCTCCCCTATCTTCTTCGCCGTGACCCCGATGACTGGCGCCGGCACGACAGAGGCCTCGCCCTATGCAAGTTGATGCCGCTTGATAATGATACGCATGATGTTAAGATGCCATCGCTTGATGGAAAGTCTTGGGCGGGCGCAAATGGAGATTGGGTTGTTTACATTGGGTCCAACTGCGAGTGGGAACTTGTGAATGTGTACACTCGTCACCGGGTTCCACTTCCAAAAATCTCAGCACACTGCCCAGAGGATGAGCACAACGGTAATGTACGCGCGTTCAAATACGATCATGGTGACTGTCTTCTACGGAAGATAGCAATTTGTCGAGTTCCCAACCGCTCTTGGAATTACAACAACTATGAAGTTGTTGCTATCTTGGACAAGCTTGTTGCCATCCTTAGTGGTTTGACTCGATGGACATTGCTCAAAAATCAGTTTCTGTGCATGAATGAGTATTGTGATGCAATTCAATACGAGGGCCTTGTGTTTGCTGCCACCACTCGTGGCACTCTTTTTGCATGGTATCCTCGTAGTTTCTGTACGTTTGTCTTCCACCGTAATTATAATTGTTTCATCCACATGCATGCGGGTTAGCAAGTTTCCCTTTACTAATTAACCTTCTTCTTGTGTTTCCAAGGTCCTGTGAACATCCCACCACCTATACTTGAAAATTTTTATAACCAAGGGGGAGATGCCGATGGTGATGATCACGAGCAGCGCCCACATACTCTGTGGCGCATGGCAAATAATTCCGATGGATCACCTCTTCTTGTGTGTATACAGCCAACTGATGATGCTACTGCTAAGGAAGCAGGTGTCTCCCATGGTCGCACTCTCCGGACCTATTCCAACACCCGTTGCATGGTATTCGGGATGGATACTAGTGTGCTAGCGCCAACTCCTTCTCCCTGGCACAGAATTGATAGTCTTGGAGAAAACTCGCTCTTACTTGGACAAAACTATCCGATGATGGTGAAAGGCGATCCAAGTGATGTTAACACATTTATGAGAAGCAAGTGTGTCTATACCTCGGACATTTGGGTGGTTCCTTACCCTGGTACTGATATAGTAGGCCGCTTCAGCCTGGATGATCCGTCCTGCATTGGTCTCCAGATCGACAACGGATGGCCCGTCCCAGAGAATCACTTGTGGTTCAAAGCAAGCGTTTCCAACGCCGCGGAATGGTTGAGTTGAAGTTCATTTCATGGATTGTTATTTGTTGTGTGGTGAAAACTTTAGTATTTATAATGTATCCTCGTTGTCGATGTGGGTTGATGACCTATTGTATGTAATAAAATGATATGCCTGTGATAAACTTACTAAATTTATGAATGACTTTCGAGTCGTTTCTCTGAGTGAGTGGTGCGACGAAGCAAAAAAATATTTTCCGAATACATAATTGTACGTGCATTGCAACAGGTTATCAGATGAGGCCAATCAACAATAGTAGTACACTATTTGTACTAGCTTCACATGCTTCGCGCGTCGGGCGGGTGTTTTTACTGTAGCCATATGTTAATGTGTTTGTTGTACGTAACCAGCACCTCGAATCCTCGATACTAGTACTATATAGTAGGAGTAAGTAGTAGGAGTAGTAGGGTGGCATGGGCCATAACAAGCATTCATGTCCAGGAGTACGGCACATGCCACCACCACGACATCCATCTAACACCATATTATTTCTTGGAGTCCGTGCTAGAGCAATCTCTTCAACCTCGTCATTTCTCTAACTTCAGCCATCGCGCGGCGAGCGAGTTGGGGGTTTGCCGATAGTCAGTTTCCTTAACTGCGGTCCCACTTGTAAGGCCAACTCCAACGCACGACCCCAAACGGACCTCCGTTTTGCACGAACTCCAACGATAATTTTGACTAGAAAAGCAAGACCAAAGAAAACAAGAACCACAAGAATACATTTTACTACTCCTGTAAGTTGGATTAGTGCCTTCTCGATGCATTCATTGTTGATCTGCGGAGGCTCGATCTTGCGTGCTTCTTTCTTCTTCGAGTGTAAAGAAGTAGACGTTGCTTCCTCGCATCTAGTCTCATGTCTAGCCTCCATTCTAGTAGGAGTATCAACAAGTGCACTAATCTCATCCGAGAGCAGAACCGAAAATTTGATCGGGTTCTTCCTCCTTTTGCCAACACGTGGGACATCCAGCATCCAGGTCGTGTCATGAAAGAAAATAGAGTGGTAGTTGAAGCCACGAGATGTGCATCTTGGGCTAAACTATAAATAGAATCTTACTACTCTTGAGTAACTCCAAAAGAGGCCACAGAAGATCTTTATTGGATTTGTTTTCATCACCAGCACGTCAAGGTGAAAGATGTGCAGGTTCAGTGGGTCCTCTTGCGTTTTAACTGACATGTGGGGCCGCATGTGAGCAAACAGATGATGGGCTCCGCGCGTCCGCTGGCTGGCTGAGAAGAGAGATAGAGGAGGGCTGGGCCCGGACTGCGGGAAATTTGTTCTACGTACCTCGATATAGGCTCGATATAGTGGGGTGGCATGGGCCATAACTAGCATTCACGTCTAGCAGTACGACACATGCCACCCACACGAGTCCCATCCGACACCAAGTTTCTTGGAGTCCGTTCTACAACCATCTCTTCTCCCTCTTGTTTTCTCAGCCATCGCGCGGTGGGCGGGGTGGGGATTTGCTGATAGTCGGTTTGCTCAACGGCGGTCCCACATGTAAGTGAAAATGCAACACCGCACGCATTCCCGCTTGAGGGGCGTGCCGGACCAACCGTGTGGGGGTGCGACGCGAACACGGAAGGCTTTTCCTTTTGAACTCGTAACTTGTAAAATTTGGTTCTGCTCCATGGCGTGACCGATAGATAGAAAATAACGATTTTTCCTAGAGTAATTAGAAGTTTGGTTTTGGCGCCATTCATGCATGGAGTACGTATGAAAATTATGAAGTTGATGCGAAAGGTAAGATAATTACTGTAGTATCATATACTACTACATGGATTTGACGGAAACATAAAAATACATATGAATCCATCAACGTTCAACGACATCCTCACGCCCTAGTGCGCCGGGTCACCAAACGACGTGTGAGGAGCAGCGGCATTGGCGGCGAGCTCAACGTGCTTCTGAATAGTGCCGTCCAAGGTTGCCCTGCGTTCCAAGAAGGCCAGCGTCCTATCGTCCTCCTCTTGCATGTAGTAGTCCTTGTGGACTATTTGCGCGTAGACGTGGGTGATTATGTCGATGGTGTCTTCCTGCGCCAGGCGCTGCGCGGCGAGCGCGACCTCGAGGTGGACATTCTCCGGCGCGACAGCGGGCAGTCGCAGGGCCACCAGCGCATCGAAGAGGTTGTTACCATAGTGGCCGTTGATGGTGGCGGGCATCGCAGAGCCTGGGCGCGTTGGCTGGAGGCTTACGTCAAAGTCGTCCGCAAGCTTATTGACGATGGTGAACTTGTCGAGGAAACCGACGAGGACCTCGTCGAACAAGGATACGAAGCTGTCGTCCGAGCGGTCCCTCGCCCTGGCGGCCTCAAGCAATACTACCTCGAGACGTTCCTCAGTGCCGGGCCGCAGGCTGGCGTCGTGGACCATCTGGCACAACTGGCTGATGCTTGCGCTCATCGCCTCCATGGGTCTAGCGTAGCTTCTAGTCAACTGATGTTGCGATTCGAGTGATCACTCAGCCCTTGGTTAGTGTGCGTAGGTGTGTAGGATTTCATACTACTCATCGGCCCTCTACTGCACCTGCCTTTGGCTGTATGATAGGTGGGCCAGCCACCCCCTGGGGCCACGTGTCATTCACCCAAAGGCAGTTGCCGTAAGTCAATGAAGCTGCGTCTCCCTCCGTGGCGGTGCAGTATAGTCATCTAACCGGACCTCTAGTTGGGGGCAAATGAGAGAAGTTTGATGTTTACTGGTTTATTGGTCCCCTTTGCATTTTGTGCCAAGTTTTGACCTTTGATTTAACTAATAAAATGTTAATGCATGTAAACAAAAATATTGTGTAAGTCACCTTACGAAAACCAAATAATCCCAAAATACTTAGGCACGGTGCATTAACTCCCTCCTTGTTTCTTATTTTGTGACATATCAACCAATGAGAGATGTGGGCCGTGCATGCTTTCAATGACTTGAGACTACCAAACATGACATGCAGTGTTTAGTTCATTGCATGTAATCCTATTAGTACTCTAGTTACGAGTAGCAAAAAAACATTAAGTTCTCTCGCCGATAGGAATAAAACACCATGTATTTATTTACAGAGGGAGTAGTACATTTTTGGTGACATGCATTGCTAGATATTGCTAGTCAAATACTAAAATCCAGATGGACGTGGTAGTTCTCCTAAATCCATACGGTGGTGCTACTAGTACTAGTAGTAGTACTACCAATGTAGGAGTAGTAGTAGGAGTACTAGCACTGTACTATCCGTTGGTCAAATTATTACGTGCTGCTCCTCATAGTGATGTGACAAGACCCTGCGCCGGAGGTGACACCTGAGTATAGGCGTCGTGTTCGGCATACCATAGTCAGCCTCACCATCTGCAGTCACTATCATCATGGCTGTAGAGCTAGCCTACTTACAACTAGCCCTGTTCGACATAATTTCCCGTGCGTAGATGCCTGTGCATTGCACGGAACACCAAGATTGGGGGTGGACGGCTCCGGCAGCGGCCATCGCACCAGATTTTTCCACGGCCTTCTACTCCTAGATGTGGTGGGGAGGAGATGAGGCTGATTGTGAGAGACAAGGAGTTGTTTGTAAATAGGGAACAAGTGCGGGCATCTTTTTGCAAAAATGGAGAAGCTTGGTTTGTATGCGTCAGATCTAGATCCGCCAACTATTGGTGGAAAATGGGAGGCACAACATCATCACCAACTCAGGACCTGTTTGATTCGCAGGATTTTGAAAACACAGGAATAGGACACGTCAATATTACAAGTTTCGAACTGATATTACAAATGTTAGAAGTAATGCTGCACCTACGAAGAGGGAATTACTAGGAATTTTACGTAAGAACTTTCGTTACTTTAGGTGGATGCAGCATTATTGTACAAACTAAAATCCACCGCCCTGACAAGTCACTAATGGGAAAATAAGTTTTCGAGTCTCTCGCCACTTGATGTTTCAAAAAAAATTCAGCTTCTGCGGAGAAATGAGCTCCATTGTGTACCCGTGCAGGTGTGGCTGGGCACGAAGCGTGAGAACGTCCACGGTGCACCTATTCTCTTCTTGTATACGTACACCACCTATGTGGGGTTGTGTGAGAGAGATACAAACCTAGAGAGATATAGTGTGTGGGTTCTTGAGAGTTTTTTTTGTGGGGGGGGGGGCAATCAAAAAATTTAACATACGCAATATGTGTGAAATAGAGTCCTCGATATAACATATATATAGAGGGGGCGATCCACGAGAAGAGAGTGGAGGTATCATCGGCTTGAGGTGTCCATAGAATTGAAGAGAGGGATGATGTGTGTGTGTGCGCGTGCGTGATCGATAAATAGTGCCATCAAATTTGTGTGTGCCCACGTCAAAGATATAGAGTGGCTGGCCTACTGGAACGTGAGATGGGACATGTGCAGTTTGTCTCTGTGGCATGGATACCTACCTGCAGCGCTCGACTATCGATGTGTGGTGGGGGAAGAGGGAGGCCCAATTAACAATAGAGGTACAATGGCTGGTATATGTGTGGAGGAGGAGAGAGGCCTACGTCATGTATTAAGGAGATCGATCTGCCTCATGTATTAAGGGAGATCGATCGGCATCCATGCATATGTGCAGGAGATGAATAAGGTTGGGAGAGAGACAGAGCTAGAGTGTTGGAGGGGGTGGTAGTGGAGTTGCTTCTAACAAATGGTGGGATAGGCTTGCTAGACAAACGGAGGGCACGCCTGCAATATCAATAAGAGAGGAGATGGCTGCTTGTTGTCTGTGCATGTGCGTGTGAGAGATGGGTCAGGAGGCATGCACGAATGATGAGGGGGACGATGTGGCTGTGGTAAGCAGACGTAACTACATAGGAAGATCAATCGCCCTTTGTAAGAGAAAGGAGAGACATAACTTGTGAGGTACGTCGATCGATGGGGGGGTAGTTAAAGTCGATCTAGGTATATGTTGGGAGATCGATCAGTATACATGCATGTGTGTGTTAGAAGCAAATGAGGCACGAGGAGAAGGATAGAGAGAGAGGGATGCATGTAGGAGGTGGTACGAGAGGCATACTATATCGAGGGGAAGGAGTGTGCGAGTACGAGAATGATGAAAAGTGTGGTCGGAGTGAGGCATGGACGGTGACAAGAGAAGAGGGGAAGCTTATGTTTGTGCTAGGCAAACCTGGCTAGAGAGACATATCGATCGATGTGTGCCGTAAAGAAGGAGCTGGGGGGCCTACACACACCGTGGGTGAACGACCTAAACTGAAAAGACGAATTTGCGCGATGGAGCTAGAGAATGCTGAGGGAGGGTGAGAGGGATGCGGGCGTGTGCATGCACAAGAGAAAGTTAGCGCTAGCTACAAAGATAAGAGGGTTGTGTGGGTGTAAAAGACGAATAGAGATCATATATACTTCGTTATAAAAGCGAATTCGGATATTTGAAGAATTTATCATAGTGTTTCAAACCGACAGATGTGTGAATATATATAACGGTGATACACATGGTGTGGTTATGAACATGGTATACTACATTTAATATATTTTATCTCTACTCTTATAAAAAACGAAGTTGTTGATGATGGTGTGCCTGCCATCCTGCATTATAGGCCATCTGATTTATATCTGGAGGATAGCAAGGAAACTATGATGGTTGAAGTTGGCAACAATCATGATTGTAGATTCTTATTGAAATAGAGAAATGAATTCAAATTTAGTTCGAATTGCAGCGGTAGTATAGACATTTGGAATGCACTGAAATGTTGGTATCAGCAGGTTACATGCATTATACAGCAAGCGAAAAAATTTAATCGGACATAACATGGATTCATACTCCCTCCTTCCATCTATATAGGGCGTAATGAGATTTTTAAGACCGCCTTTGACTATTGACAAGATTAATAGTACATGACATGCACAATGTGAAAATTATATCATTGAAAGAACCTTTCACAGACGAATTTAACGGTGTGCTTTGTGTAAGTTGCATGTCATATATCATTGCTCTAATATTTGGTGAAAGTTAGCATCGAAAAACGCATTAGGCCCTATATAGATGGAAGGAGGGAGTAGCTTTGAATAGCATTTGTATAGTAAAATGGGGCAAGACTCTCTTTGTGTGGTGTGAATAGTTTTATTTTTTTCATTTTCTTTTTGGTTGAGGGAAGTGCGAATTGATTTGGTAGATACAACTACAATATTACTACACGTTAGGCTTGTCGCTAAAATTCAACCCGCGTCTTGTTATATGCCGAAAATTCAGATATCGTGCTCCCAAAACTGGCGCCTTCACAACCCGCGCCTTGCTATCTCGAAATTACAATGCGCGTGAAAACTCCCTCCAGCTGCCAAATCCCGACACTCGAAATCCCCCTTCTAACCCTGAGCCGAAAGGGCCGCTAGTTCAAATCGGTGCGGGGTACTTTTGTAACACACCCTACATTTTGGACAAGCACGTTCCTAAGTCATGCTTCACCCCCTCCCATCGCCCCCTTTTCGCCATTCGAAATCCCAGGCCGCCATAACCTCTCAGCTCCAGCTGCGAAACCCCACCCTCCTCCGTCCGCCACGTTAGCGCTGCCCAGCCAGAGCCTCTTCCCCGACGACGTCGTCCACCGCAACAGCTCGACGTCCCTCATCCACCTCCCCGGATGAGGATCCGTTGTCCATCTCGCCGTCCCGCCGGTTTAGCCGCCCCGTCCTTCACCTCCAAGGAGCTGCTCCGACGATTGCCTCATCTATCGCGGTTGCTCCATCCCCACAGCGCCGCCTTAACCTGCTCCACCGGAACCGCATCATCCTCAACGACTCCTCAGACGAAGCCGAGCTACTCGGCGCCACCAAAGAGGTTGTACACTCATCGCATCGCACCTTCTCCTTAACTCAACCTCCCGGAGCCGACGGTGCTCCATCTCGCACCACCATGGAGCGGCTACCTTGAAGCCGGTGCCGCGGGCGACATCTCCACGGCGGCTCTCCCCCAGTGCGAGGCCCCTTCAGCAGCGGCGTTCATACCATTCGGATCTGCTGCTGCTGCTGCTCCGGCTCTCGCTCGATTGCTCGCTCGCCCAGCTGCTGCTGCTGCTCTCCCCCTTGCTCGTGCTGCTGCTCTGCTCCGATTAAGCCACACTTCAGTTGACTGAATCGACTTTTGGGTCAGTCGATTTTCAGGGGTTGGGGGGGGGGCTCGCCGGAGTTAAGGAAGAACCACCCGCAGCGGGGACGGGGGCTTGCCAGAGAGGTACCCCACTATCTATCTTAGGGTTCAGGGTGGGGGCGGGGGGCCTAGAGGGCTGGCCAGGGCGGCAGTAGCGAGTTGTTTTGGGGCGGCGAGGCGGCGCTGGGGCCGGCGGTTCGGCCGGTGGTGGCTGGCGGCTCAGGGGGGTTTAGGTTGAAGATGAACTGCATGCCCTCCCTAAACCACATGTCAAGTGCCTCTCTGTTACCATTGCGTTTAGTTTTGACAGTAGCATTTAGATTCCACATTAAATTTCAGTTTCGACAGTTAAGTTCAGAGTCAAAAGTTTTTACCTCATCTATTGTAGTCAGGTGGTTTTTGGTGATGTTAATTTTACATCCGTTTTACATCATCTATTGGAGATGCTATTAGAATCCCACTTGATATTGACGATGTCTGTCTTGTGCTACTTCAGCCTTGACGTCTTACGGCTCACCGGAGCTGCTCCAACAACAGAATGATCCATCACAACAGAGCAGTGCCCTAGACGCCGTCTACAGATTCCTCAGATCTTCCTCCACACCTCCGACAACCACCTCTGCCTCAACTGCTTCAGCGACCAACCCAATGATGCTGAGGTCGACACGGCTACGGCAAAGAGGTTGTACACTTTTTGCATCACTTATTACTATACATTCACGTCGATCCATTAGGGCTATTTTGGTTCAACGGAAAAACATCGATCCACTAGTTGTTACCATCACTCTAAATTTCTGCATGCTCTCCTTACATAATCTCACCATATTTTTTCGTATGCATGTCAGATATTGTACATAGTCATGCTGAACATGTAGGGAAAAAGAGAAGAGTTTTGCACGGCAATACAGTGTCATGCAGACATTGCTCCATGGTGGGTTCAATGGCAAACCCTCCGCACCCCTCTCCAGATTGTAATCCATAGGAAGATATCTGTTCTGAGGTGGCTTCGGACGCCGCTGACCACTCCTATTTACCTCCCAAGGTGTTTGCTCTACCTTGGCATGATGATGTTAGTCATATCATGCATATGTTGCCTTGCAGTGCCTACTTTTGACAACATATATGTCATCTGCTTAGTTTAGACATGTTCCGTAATGCCACCTGTTTAGTTTCTATATCATATATGGGAATTACGCAGTCTCATGTCTTTTAGCCAGCCATAATATATGTGAAATATGCAATACCATCCTGTTTAACTAGGCATCATATATTTGAATGATATCTTACCCATCCTTTTCTTCATTACATTTCCATTTGTCGACAATGTTTGTACATTAAACTACTCTTCCTGTGAATCGGCCATTTGGGTGGGAGATGGAAAAATCTGGAGTGAAAACAAGGCCTTCAGAGCAAACAGTGCTACCTGTCGAAGCAGGTATCTTGTTGGGTCCCGATAGCTCCTCAGAGATGGATTCAGAGATAGATGACCAGTCCTATTCCCCCACTGAGGTGTATGCTCTAACTTGGCACAGTTATACTACTCATATCATGCATACGGTGTCTTTCATTGCATAGTTTAGACATCATATACACAATATTCAACACCATGTCCTTAGTTCAGACATCATATCGAATGCCCTATGTTTAGCATATAAATCACATATGTGAATTAAATGATGTGATCCTGATTACTTAGATAACATGTAGGTGAATTATGTCATGCGATCCTGTTTAGTTATTCATCATATCTTTGAATTATGTTATGCTATGCTATCCAGTTTAGATAGACATCGTATATGTGAAATTATGTCATGCTATCCATTTTAGTTAAATAATATACATGTCAACTATTTCATGCCCTCTTTTTTCCACACTATCTATTGCATCTGTCTCTCATACAATGTCTGTACATTCAACTATGTTTCCTGTTTATCAGCCATTTGAATTAGAGCGGGTGATGCCAGTATCTAGCGGACTGAAAACACGGTCTTCAAATAAAACAGTGCTACCTCTTGGTGGAGATAGCACCCCAGTTGTACATGCACAAGAACCAGCCCTACCACACATAACCCAAACTCTCACAGATTGTACCCCTACTACGATGGACAGAGAACCAGCTTCACCCAATCTAACCCCAACCCCAGCCGATAGTAACCCAGTTCTTGTTGACACAACACCATCTCCACCACAGAGCTCCCAAACAAGAGTAGTAGTAAGGCAGCTCCAGTGCCCAAAGGGCCAATACTATCACGGCGAACCCCAACTCCACCAGTTAGTACGCCTATTCCTGTGGAGGAAGCACAACCAGCTCGTCGTAGTTTAGCGTCTATCGCATTTGATGTTGTTAAATCGTATGTGCGTATCTTCCCATCTTGGAAATATTATACTGAAGATGAAGGAAAATGCCAGTTGCAGGTGTTTGTCCAGGAGTTATGTGTAAGTAATGTTATTCATGGCAATTACTTTGCTTCATCCCATACATCCTACCTCCATGATGGTTATAATACAGCAAATTTTCCCATTTTTCTCTATAGAGAAGGACCAATTTGGAAACTCGGGATGAGGTAACCTGTGCTAATACCTCTGCTATCTTCAAGAATGCTTGGTGGCAGTATCAGAATTACCTGAAGAAAACGTACTTCACCGGCAAAGAAACTCATCAAATTCCCTTACGTTCTCATGAGACACATTTACTGGACGATGACTGGGAATGCCTTGTTCTATACTGCTCCCGAACCAAGAATGTGGTATGGTCTATGAGCTCATTTTCTATTTTTAAGTATTAAATTCTTGCGTCTTACTGTACTCTGTTCATGTAGAACAGGTGCCTAAACCTGAAGAACAACTATTCTAATTTAAGATTCCATTGCTACCATAGGACATAGATATATGTTTGTTTGATGCTTTTATTATGTACTAGTACTTGGCAATAGAAGACTTGGTAGTTTAATCCTGTTCACCTTACTAATGAACTGGTTCACTGAAATGAGTTTCATATACTAGTACATGCTAAACTTGTTATGTGTCTACTTGTTTCTTCTTTTAGAATGCTGACAGAATATTGGGGAAGAGTGCCTTATTAAGCAACGGTAAAGGAAGTAATGCAGATAAGGTTCAGGATAGTGACACATCCTGTCTTGGTTTAGTGTTGGAGTTACTGGCCATTACCGCTTGCACAAGCTATTCAAACTCACTATCTGAATCAGTTTGGTTTCTTGAGTCTCAACTACAAGCTGAAAGACATCGATCAGCTGTGCTGCGACAAGAAACGGAAGGACTGCGGAAGTCCCTGGAGCATTTAGATGCATACTTTCTGGTGCAACAGCAAGCGTTGGAGGATTTTAGCGCCAAACAGGACAAAGCTAATCAGCTTGCTAAGCTTATTGCCAGCATGGTGGATACCCAGGATAACGTTTCTTGAGCTCTTCTGAAGTTGTTTCAGTTATGCTCTTGTTTTGCTGCTGCGTTTATTTGCACTGGTGGCCAATTTTGACGGCCAGTGTATATGATATGCTGCTTTGTTCCCTATATTTGCACTGGTGGCGAACTTTGATGCCCAGTGGATGTAATATGTGTAATAGCCGTGATAGCCTAGCGTTAGTTGCTTGTTTATTTATTTCCTTGTTGTCTTGTTTATTTGTTTGCTTGTAGTCATTGTGGTTCTTTTTCCGAGGTTAACTAGTGGCTGCAATAACCTATTTTTTAAAACTAGGCCACAATAACCATGGGCTAATATTTACTGTAGTGACACTGGGCCTCCTACAGGCCGTAGAACCAGTGGGCCTTCTACGGGCTGTAGAAATAGTAGGCCTTCTACGGGCCGTAGAAACAATGGGCCTTCTATGGGCCGTATCATCAACGGGCCTTATACGGGCCGTATGATCGATTGGCCAAACATGGGCCAATAACAGGCCGCATTATGCCCGTAAACGGGCTAGAGTTGGAATCGTCCGTTCATGGGCCGACCCTAACGGGCCATCGTTAATAGGCCGTATTTGATGACGCTATGAAAACGGCCCAACGTATTAACGGACCACAAACGGGCCGACTGTAACCACGGGTTGAATTTGGCCCAGAAGCAAAAAATGACAGTAACGGGACGTAAGTAAACGAATGCTGGAAATGAGCCCAAGAATAAATGGGCTCTGAGAAGGCCGAAAGGTAACATGGGCTGGAAACAGCCCAACGGAATAACAGGCCATTAATGGGTATAAAGTGATACACTGTTCATTACGGGCCAGTTTCACCACGGGCCGTTAATGGGTGTAAAGTGATACACTGTTCATTACGGGCCAGTTTCACCACGGGCCATTAATAGGCCAAGAGTTACATAGGGCCTCATATGGGCCGAAAGACGTCATGGGCCATACATGGGCCAGAAGTGAAAACGGGCTGGAATCATATTGGATGGCCCAGATGAGGCTGCTGGGCCTAATTCGGATAGGGCGTAACGGGCCTTGGGTTAGCGGGCTGTAAATGGGCTATATGCGAACAGCCCGTTAACAGGCTTTACATGGGCTGGCCCGCCACCTTTTGACCAAGTCAAACGGGCTGGCCTTTTCACAGGAATGGGCCTCTATTGGGTCATGCCACGTGTCGACGTATCATAGGCGCCTATATGACCCACTAACAAGCTGACACGTGTTTCTTCCGTCCAATAAGAATTTTACACGTGCTAATTTCCCATTGGTCGGGGCAGTTAACGGGTTATCGGATCCAAAACCCGACCCAATAGCTTAATGGTGTTCTGTTATGGTGGATGCCACGTGTCGGTTACCCTTGACGAAAGCACTTCTATGACGTGCGATTTATCGTCATGGAAGTGGACACTTCCGTGATGATAATTTTGGTAATGTCATGGAACAGTTCTACGACAGCACAGAGATGACTATCTTGATTCTGTCATAAATTTGTCATGGATGTACATGCATGACAAAAAACATGACCTACTATGAAAAACACGTATCATCACGGAAGTGTATTTTTTTGTAGTGAAGGTGTTTACTACCTTAAATATGTTACTTCTCAAACTATCTCGAGCACTTGGTCTTCATTGAACTGTATGTGTAGGATTTGTGGCTGCAATATGAATCTTCACCTGGGCCTATACAGGTACGGTGAGGATTCATGTTGACTATTTAGATTCTACACAAAAAGATCAATGATGACCAATGTATATTTTTGATGTTTTTACATGCTTAGCCTTAGCCTTAGTAGTAGCGTTTTTTAGGACAAAGCGCTACTGATATTGGGCTTAGCAGTAGCGCCCTACCTATACCCGCGCTAGTGCTACAGCAAAACAAAACACGTGGCCCGCCCCCCGCACACTCATCTCTCAATCATCCTCCCCCGCCCGACGCCGGCAGCTGTGGTTAGGTTTCTCCTCCGCCACCGCGCGCCACCGCCACGGCCGCCGTAGGTAATGCTCCTCCCCCCTCTTGCCGCCCCTCTGTTAGCTACTCCTCCACCCTCTCGCCGCCCACTCTGTCACTGCCCGCGAGCTCTGGCCGGGCGCCTTTGGCCGACCGCCCTCGTTCCTCTCGCCGGCCACTGTCGTCGCCCCCTCTCGTAGGAATGTCACCGGCCTTCCCCTCATCAGCACCCCCGACCGAGGTCACCATGCCATTCCCCCTCCCCATCAGCACCCTCAAGGGCTGCCCTACCTAGATGCAGCGAGGGCTTATGAATTTCATATGGATAAATAGATGCTTTGTTTTTCTATAATAAGTTATTTTTTGCAAAATGTAGGTGCCAATTTAGTTGAAATGCTTTGGTAGGTGGTACAAGTATTTAGTTTGCAAGTGCTAAGTTAATCCCAATTAAATTTGCCACTTGTTTTTTTAATCAGTTATCTTAGGCAATAGGGGCCAAATTAGATGAAATGTGTCTTGGTAGGTGGTACCTTGATTTGGTAGATAACTTATTATAGATCTTAGGATTATACCTTTGGTAGGGGCCAAATAGTTTTGTCGGCAATAGGTGCCCCTGAAATGCTTTCGTAGGTGATACCTTGTCATCTTATATGTTACTAGATGTTAGGATTATAATTGTCCATCAAATTGCTTCTCATGGAAGAATCTCTTCATCTAGAGATATTCTAGAAGGTGTTAGTAAGCTAATTGAGAACTTGTTGTCTGTGAGTCTTGTTGGCTGATTAGGCATTTGCCTGCTAGTTGTTTGTTCTACTATAGAAGGTGTTAGTAAGTTAATTGAGAGCTTGTTGTTTGAATTTTGGGATCGGGTTCCACTATGAAAATATAACTGAAGAAGAACCAAAAATATCACATGCTACTATTTTTATTTCTTCTGAAGTGGATCGTTAATCCTTTGCTCATATTGCTTTAGGAAAATGGTGCCACCACCATGTCAACTGTGCAAGTCAAGGTGTGCCAGTAGCCTTGCATCTGGCAAGCTGTTCGGCATCTACTTCCAGCCGAGTTTTCGTCATGCGGCGGTAAGAAATTATATGAAATGTAACAACTATTTTATTTTTAGTGTTGGCATTACTGCATTGTGTCATTTTGCTTTTTTACACATATCATCCCATGCAATGTGAGGTTGAAATTCAACAAGATGACAGGAGCCACTGTGACATTTGAGGCTCCTGGGGGGTTGTACACTATGGGGGTCGAGAAATGACGCAATATGTCGCAGATTGGAGGAGATGGATGGGCCCGTTTGCTCGCCCGCATGCGTCTTACTAGTGGTTAGTTGATCAGCTTCTCCTTCATAGCAGAAAGACCCAAGCTGGCTATCATTTATATCAACCTGGTGGAAGATGATGAAGATGATGAAGAGAATGAGGACACACTCGATGAAGATGATGAGGACCCACTTCATGAAGCCATCATAGCTCAAAGAATGAGGCTGAGTGAGGAGGAAGTGTGCAACCTATGAGACATAATTCCGCCACGTGATGACTTTGTCGGGGTGCCATTCGTGACCCTCCTGACAAGTACCATGGTCGATCGGCATGATATGGTATGTTATACTTACAAATGCAAATTACCGATGATATGCTTAGTGTAGAGTCCAATGATATGCTGTGTGGAATCTAGTCGATTATATGCTTTAGTGTAGAGTCCGATCACATGCTTATTAGTGTAGAATCAAAGAAACTATTAATAGTGTAGATAATCCATATACTTATTAGTAGAATTCATGCTTAGTACAAATGTGTAGTATTGTGTCTTTTGATAGTCTAGAAATCTATACTTAGTAGAAATATATTTGCAAAAGTATGTGCGAGGCTATTTATTATTTGTTATGTTTTTCTTATTCAGAAATTGCCAAATAGCCTATCTGTGAGTTGTGGTATCGAGCCTGATGAAGAAGGCTCAGCTGGACTACGCCTTACCGCAAGGAGCTCCGTCACCACCTATACTTCCCGCATGGACACGGACGGCCGCACACACTTAAACTCGGTTGGGTGGAAGAGATTCCTCGTTGGCAAGAATATTTGTGTTGGACATGCCATCCTAATTACTATGAGGAACACCCACCGCCCAGGCTTGCGGATGATGATCATCGTCGATATCATCTAGAACTACATATGTGTGTGTGGCTATATCATCTAGAACTACATATGATGATCATCGTCGATATCACCTTTTACTTCTTGAGGATGCATGTTGACTATATATGAAATTGCTATCTAGTACTCTCTCCGTTCCAAATTACTCGTCGTGGTTTTAGTTCAAATTTGAACTTAAACCACGACGAGTAATTTGGAACAGAGGGAATACTACCCAATACGTATAATGCTTTATGAAATTGATATCTAGTAGTACCTAGTATCTGGAAATTGCAGTTTATTGAAACTGAAACTGGGTAGGAAGCGGGGGAAAATGATGAAAGATATAGCAGTAGCGTGGGGCTAGGAAGGCGCTACAGCTAACTATTAGTAGTGCGTTCTGGAAAAGTGCTGCTATTATATATAGTCAGTATTGGTAGCGCGGGTACAGACCGTGCTACTACTAACAGTTAGCTGTAGCACCGTAGTAGTAGCACGGCTGCCCATGCTGCTGATAGCCTCAAAACCCGCGCTACTACTAGGGTTTTCCCTAGTAGTGTACGTTCTATTCATTTTCAACAATACTAGTTTGAATTGCAATATTTGATGGCTGTTAAGCCTGCTATCGGTGACATTGCCTTCCATTTTATATTTGCTTTAACAGCATGCTGAAACCAGCACATTCAAGCTATCATTTGGAGATCATGTTGTTTACCTTTGCTATATTTGTTTGATGTTAAGGTTGTTGTACTTATCATGCCTGTCCACTACTTATGCAGGACAACAGCGGGAGTGGCCACCATTTTCCACCGAGGTTAGCTTCATCCCTCGGCTTTTACTCCCCCCGTCGTTCCATAATGTAGTGCATATAGATCCAGGCCCGGACACTTGTTAGCTTCTAATATTGACTTGTTGCTTGTAGGTACATATGCCCTTGGCAAGGATCGATGCATCGACCCTTTTTGCGTATGGGGCAATGAGATATTCATGAACAAGCATCAAGTGAGGAAACTGATAAGGATTATTTGCAAAAATATACGAATGGTGGCAAGTAAATTATTTATTTATCCTCTAGCCAACACAACAGTGAGCTATAGGATAGTAACTACAAACTCTGCAGCCTTCTCTTTTTACTGCCCATAATGAGTTGTTGGACAACAATGTCTGAATCCTTTTCGTTCGTAGTGGTTCCCGAAGCAGTTCACTCAAGATTACCTTGCAAAGTACATGATTGGTGGACACGCAATGAAGGTTAAAGTATTTCATCAAGACTACAATGAGCATCGAGAAGTCGTAATGAAGACAGTGAAGGATGGACGGGCAGCCATCACAAGGTGTTGGCCTAGAGTCATGCGCACATTACGCATGGAGGAGGGCACAATATGGGCATTCCGATTCACCATCTCCAGCAACCAGAATGTCTTTCAACTCTCTCTTTACAGTCTTTAGTACAACTATGGTTTATCATTCTTTACTTGGTGCTTCTATAGTTCTTCAGTATATGTACCTGTGCATCGAATTATGCATTGGTGGTTGAACCTATATTTGTAATAAACATGGTTGGATATGAAATAAGTGATTGCCTACTTTCAAATTCAAAACATGTGATTTTTAAATTAGGGATTAATTAGGGATTACACTGCACACGGTTTGCGAAAGCGAAACGTCTGCGATAAACATGGAGATCAGAAACATTTCTAGGATCCACTGCGGTAGGCCACCTTGCGCAAATGTTTACCACATAAAAACTATGTGTGATGGACAGCCTTTGCCACATAGTTTCTTCTATGCACCATGTGTGATGCATTCAATAAAGAAAATGATGAAATTATTAATATCGTGTGCAATGGCAACACTATCACAAACGATTTAATGGGCAAAATTGTGTGTGATGTACCTATGAACAAAAACGTTTTCCTTGGAGTGACTGTGTGGGACGTACATACGAATGTAAATGTTTAGTAGGGACTGATTATGTGGGATGTACTTGCGACCGGAAACAATTTCGCCTATATAATTGTATTTTTTTAGCTCTAGTGTACGTGTTTCCGTATTTGAGCTTTCGCCGGTCGCACACGACCTCATTTTGCCGAGGGTGTGTGCCAGTAGGGAATATCCCCGATGGTTTCTAGGTCATGTGGGAAGGACCCCCTATCGCCTTCATTCACTTGGCGACGGTTCCAAACACCATCGCAGAAAGGGGTTAAAAACCATTTGTATAGCACCGACGCATATCAGCGAGAAGTGCCACTTTATGGTTAACGAAGGTATTGTTTTGGGTAATAAAATTTCTAAAATAGGTATTGAGGTGGACAAAGCTAAGGTTGATGCAATTGATAAAATGCCATGTCCTAAAGATGTCAAAGGTATTCGTAGTTTCCTTGGTCATGCTGGTTTCTATAGGAGATTTATCAAAGACTTTTCTAAAATTTCTAGGCCTCTTACAAATCTTTAGCAAAAGGATATTCCTTTTGTTTTTGATGATGATTGTTTAGAAGCCTTTGAAACACTCAATAAAGCCTTAATTTTTGCACCTATTGTTCAACCACCTGATTGGAACTCGCCTTTTGAAATTATGTGTGATGCTAGTGATTATGTTGTTGGTGATGTTCTAGGACAAAGAGTTGATAAGAAACTAAATGTTATTCACTATGCAAGTAAAACTCTAGGTAGTGCACAAAGAAATTATGCTACTTCTGAAAAAAAATTCTAGCAGTGATGTTTGCTTGTGATAAATTTAGATCCTATATTGTAGATTCAAAAGTAATTGTTCACACTGATCATGCTGCAATAAAGTATCGTATGGAAAAGAAAGATGCCAAACCTAGGCTTATTCGATGGGTTCTCCTACTACAAGAATTTGATTTGCATATCACTGATAGAAAAGGAGCAGACAACTCCCTGGCTGAGAACTTGTCTAGGCTTGAATATGTTCTTGATGACCCACTCCCTATTGATGTTAGTTTTCCTGATGAGAAATTAGCTGCAATAAATGTTTCTAATAGTACACCTTGGTATGCTGATTATGCTAATTACATTGTTGCTAAATATTTACCACCTAGTTTCACATACCAACAAAAGAAAAAAATCTTCTATGATTTAAGAAATTACTTTTGGGATGACCCACATCTTTATAAACAAGGAGTAGATGGTATTATTAGACGTTGTGTACGTGAGCATGAACAAGGACAAATCCTACGGAAATGTCACTCCGAAGCTTATGGAGGACGTCATGCGGGAGACTCACAAGGTATTGCAATCTGGGTTTATTGGCCTACTCTCTTCAAGGATGCTCGTATGTTCGTCTTATCTTGTGATGAATGTCAAAGAATAGCTAATATCGATAAGCGTCAATAAATGCCTATGAATTATTCACTTTCTCTTGAATCATTAGATGTTTGGGGATTTGATTACATGGGACCTTTTCCTTCCTCTAATGGGTATACTCACATTTTGGTTGCTGTTGATTATGTTCCTAAGTGGGTAGAAGCTATTCCAACTAGTAGTGATGATCACAACACCTCTATTAAAATGCTTAAGGAAGTTATTTTCACAAGGTTTGGAGTCTCTAGATATTTAATGACTGATGGTGGTTCACACTTTATTCATGGTGCTTTCTGTAAAATGCTTGCCAAGTATGATGTTAACCATACAATTGCATCAGCCTATCATCCTCAGTCTAGTGGTCAATTTGAACTTAGCAATAGAGAAATAAAATTAAATTTGCAAAAGACTGTCAACAGGTCTCGGAATAATTGGTCTAAGAAATTAGATGATGCACTTTGGGCTTATAGAATAACATATAAAAATACTATGGGTATGTCTCCTTATAAAATGGTTTATGGAAAAGCTTGTCATTTGCCTCTTGAGTTAGAACATAAAGCTTATTGGGAAATTAGAGAAGTCAACTATGACTTCAAACTTGCTGGTGAGAAGAGGTTATTTTATATTAGCTCATTAGATGAATGGAGAACCCAAGCTTATGAAAATGCCTTATTTAAAGAAAAAGTTAAAAGATGGCACGATAAAAGAGTCCAAAAGCGTGAGTTCAAGGTGGGAGAATATGTTCTTTTGTACAACTCCCGTTGTAGATTCTTTGCAGGAAAACTCCTCTCCAAATGGGAAGGACCATATGTTATCGAGGAGGTTTTTAGATCTGGAGCTATCAAAATAAATAGTGTTGAAGGTACTACCTCGAAGGTTGTTAATGGGCAACGAATAAAACATTATATCTCAGGTACGCCCATTAATGTTGAAAGTAACATTATCCAAACTATGACACCAGAAGAACACATAAAAGAAACCTTCGGAAACACTCCAGAATCGTGAAAAAGAGGAGGTACATGATACGGTAAGTAAATGAACTTCGAAAAATTTGCAGCTAGGCACTCCCAAGTGGGTTCTTCCCACCTCGGGTACCTTCCGGACTCCGTTTTTCTTTCGTTTGCTTGTAACCCAAGATAAAAAAATATTTATATACCCCCCCGAACCTATTGACCACCGTATCACGGAGAAATCTTCTGTTTTATTTTCTTGCTGTTTTCTTGACAGATCTGAAAATATGTCATCCCAAGACTCGGAGGGTGAGAGCCATGTTGCTAATTATATCACAAACCCTAAGGTTTATGGGGATGTGGAGCACTATAGCTGGACTTCGGAGGAAGAAGAATACTATGAACCTAAAAGGGAGGAGGAGACGAGCTCAGACGAGGATGAATCCCCATTGCCTCAACCTGGGGACATGCACATTGAATTGAAGAAGTCAAATCTCCCCAACAAAGCAAAGAAGCCTAAGATCCAGTTTATCCACTTTCGTCTTTTGTAGGAAAACAAGCAAGATTTATGCAAAAAGGTACTAGAGCTTGAGCAGGAGATCGGTGAATTGAAGGAGGAGAATTGAGTATCGGATAAGCTAAGGAAGAAATTCAAAACCTCCACTTCATCACCACCACCTCCTTCTTCATCACCAAAAAAAATTGAGTATTGGGTATGGGCACTCCCCTTGGCTTGCGCCAAGCTTGGGGGAGGTGCCCTGGTATCGTATCATCCCCACTATCTTTTGCCTTTACTTATCTTAGTTCGATCCATAGTTATCTTTTGCTTTAGATGAATAAAAGTTTAGTTCAATCATTTCTTTCCGAGAGTTTGCTTAGTGATCTATCCTTGTAACCGTGTGTGAGATATATAATGAAGTTTAGTTTGAGTTTTTCTTTATTTACTTTCATGTTTCAATAAAAAGAAAGGAAATCAATGAAAATAATCATATGCTAATCTTATGGTAAGTAATGACATCACATAAGGAAAAGTATAAGTAGAAAATTTTATTGGAGATTGACAAACATAGCATTGGTCAATGATGCAATTCATGAAAGAATTAATAAGGGAAGAGAAGATTCACATGCAAATACACTATCTTGGAAATCTTTTATGATTGTGAGCCGCCATCAAAATATTATATGCCAAAACTGTTGATGTTGGACAAGGAAGACAATGTAATGATTTATGTTTGTTCATATTGACATAGAAGTTATATTGTCATAGATCCTTCAACATGTGGTGTTTGCCCCCCCCCCCCATCTTTGCTATCCAAATTTTTTGCACCAAGTAGAGATACTACTTGTGCATCCAAAAACCCTTAAACCCAAATCTTATTTTCAAGAGTCCATCATACCTACCTAAGGATTGGGTAAGATCCTTCAAGTAAGTTTTCATCGGTGCAATAAGGCAATAAAAATTGCGCCTAAAAGCGTTATAACATTTAGTGCAAGAGAAAATTGAGCATTGTACCTACTTGTGATAGAAAAGAATAAAAGCGACATACCGCATAATAAAGGTTTCTATCATAATGGGTAATATAACGTGACGTTCTTTTGCACTAAGGGATTGAGCATACAAACAAAAAGCGCATGGCAATCTCCAATTCCCTCTGTGAAGGGCCTATCTTTTACTTTTATATATTTACTTTCATGAAAGAGTCAAAGTTTTTCTATCTATTCCTTTTTATTTTTCTCTTTTGGCAAGCATCATGTGGTGAGGACAGATCTAGGCACATATATACAGTTGGATATGGGTAGCATGAGTTATTATTGTTAACATCACCCTTATGTTGGGAGGTGCAATTATAAGCCCCTATCTTTCTATGTGTCCGATTGAAACGTTTTGCTCATGTGTATACGGTGAGTGTTAGCAATCATAGAAGACTATATGATGGCTGAGTACGTGGACTTGCCTAAAGGCTCTGATACGTGGCCCTTCATGAAAAGATGATGACTTGTAGTTGCAAAGGTGACTGAGAACATAGTTTGTTGGTTTCCAATAGAGTTTATGCTTTATACTTTGATATTATGATTAATTGTTACTTATTCATGAGAAGTCTATGATAAAATTTCTATGAAAAAGTTTTATGTTAAAGTTTGTTGCTATTATAATAATATACATGATGCTTCTATGTCTGTATTTTGTTTTTATCGACATCTCTCTCTCTAAGCATGTGGACAAGTTTTTCGATTTCGGTTTTCGCTTGAGGACAAGGGAGTTCCAAGCTTGGGGGAGTTGATACGTCCATTTTGCATTATGTTTAACTACTATTATTTATAATGTTTTTATGCATAATTATGCTTTTTGGAGTAATTCTAATGCCTTTTCTCTCATAATATGCAAGGTTCACACAGAGAGGGAGAATTCCGGCAACTGAAAATCTGGACCTCAAAAAGCTATGTCAGGCTACCTATTCTGCACAACTCCAAATGAGATGAAACTTCAATAGGGATTTTTATGGAACAAATAAGAAATACTGGAGCAAATAACTACCGGAGGTGGGCCACCAGGTGAGCACAAGACACCAGGGTGCGCCAGGCCCCCCAGGCGCGCCCTGATGGGTTGTGCTCAGCCCAGCCCACATCCGGTGCCCATCTTCTGGTATATATGTCATTTTGACCTAGAAAAAAATAAGGAGATGACTTTCAGGACGAAGCATCGCCATCTCGAAGTAGAACTTGGGCAGGAGCACTTTTGCCCTCCGACGGAGCGATTCCGCTGGGGGAACTTCCCTCCCGGAGGGGTAATCATCATCATCATCATCACCAACAACTCTCCCATCTCGGGGCGGGCAATCTCCATCAACATCTTCAACAGCACCATCTCCTCTCAAACCCTAGTTCATCTCTTGTGTTCAATCTTTGTACCGGTACTATACATTGGTACTTGTGGGTGACTAGTAGTGTTGATTATGTCTTGTAGTTGATTACTATATGGTTTATTTGGTGGAAGATTATATGTTCAGCTCCATTATGCTATTTAATACCCCTCTGACCATGAACATGTTTATCACTTGTGAGTAGTTACTTTTGTTCTTGAGGTCAGAGGAGAAATCTTGTTGCAAGTAATCATGTGAATTTTATGTGTTCGATATTTTGATAGTATGTATGTTGTGATTACCTTAGTGGTGTCATGTGAACATGGACTACATGAAACTTCACCATATTTGGGCCTAAGGGAATGCATTGTGGAGTAGTTATTAGATGATGGGTTGCGAGAGTGACAGATGCTTAAACCCTAGTTTATGCGCTATTCCGTAAGGGACCGATTGGATCTAAAAGTTTAATGCTATTGTTAGAATTTGTTATTAATACTTTTCTCGTAAATGCGGATGCTTGCGAGGGGGTTAATCATAAGTAGAAGGTTTTCTCAAGTAAGAACAAGACCTAAGCACCGGTCCACCAACATATCAAATTATCAATGTAGCGAACACAAATCGAACCACCATGATGAAAGTGACTAGATGAAATTCCCGTGTACCCTCAAGAATGCTTTGCTTATTATAAGAGACCGTTTTGGCCTGTCCTTTGCCTCAAAAGGATTGGGCTACCTTTCTGCACTTTTGTTACTATTATTGTTACTTGTTCGTTACAAATTACCTTGCTATCAAACTACTTGTTACTTATAATTTCAGTGCTTGCAAACATTACCTTGCTGTAAACCACTTGTCATTTCCTTCTGCTCCTCGTTGGGTTCGACACTCTTACTTATCGAAAGGAGTACGATTAATCCCCTATACTTGTGGGTCATCACTAGGCAATTGTCTGGTGTGTTCTAGGGTCCCCCTCCTCATATATATAGGTGGGAGGGAGAGGGGAGAGGCCAAGGGGTGCCCCAAGTAGGTTTGAATCCTACTTGGGCTCCTACTCTTCGCCGCGCCCCCTTCCATGTTTGTCGGATGGGGAAGGAAAGAGGGGGGAGAGGGAAGGAAGTGGGAATCCTAATCCACACTTACCTTTCCCTTCTCCACTTTCCTTATCCTCCTTAGGCTGGCCCATATGGGGGCGCACCAGCCCCTTGTGGCTGGTGCCTTTCCCCCTTGGCCCATAAGGCCCATATCTTTTGCCGGGGGTGTTCGGAACCCCTTTCGGTGACTAGATAAGTACCCGGTACCCCCCGAAACACTTCTGATGTCTGAATACCATCGTCCTATATATATACCATCGTCCTCTTCATATCCATGATCTCATCCGGGACTCCAAACAACATTCGGTCACCAAATCACATAACTCGTATAATACTATATCATCATCGAACGTTAAGCGTGTGGACCCTATGGGTTTGAGAACTATGTAGACATGACCGAGACAACTGTCCGGTCAATAAGCAATAGCGGAACCTGGATGCCCATATTGGCTCCTACATATTCTACGAAGATCTTTATCAGTCGAACCGTTATGACAACATACGTAATTCCCTTTGTCCATCAGTATGTTACTTTCCCGAGATTCGATCATCGGTATCTTCATACCAAGTTCAATCTCGTTACCGGTAAGTCTCTTTACTCATTCCGTAATACATCACCTCGTGACTAAGTCCTTAGTTGTTTGCTTGCAAGCTTATGATGTGTATTACCAAGAGGGCCTAGAGATACCTCTCCGATACTCGAAGTGACAAATCCTAAACTCGATCTATGCCAACCCAACAAACACCTTCGGAGATACCTGTAGAGCATCTTTATAATCACCCAGTTATGTTGTGACATTTGATAGCACACAAGGCATTCCTCCAGTATTCGGGAGTTGCATAATCTAATAGTCGAAGGAATATGTATTTGACATGAAAAAAGCAATAGCAAAAAAACTGAACAATCATTATGCTAAGCTAACAGATGGGTCTTGTCCATCACATCATTCTCCTAATGATGTGATCCCGTTATCAAATGACAACACATGTCTATGGTTAGGAAACCTTAACCATCTTTGATCAACGAGCTAGTCTAGTAGAGGCTCACTAGGGACACAGTATTTGTTTATGTATTCACACATGTATTTAAGCTTCCAATCAATACAATTCTGGCATGAATAATAAACCTTTATCATGAACAAGGAAATATAAAATAACAATTTTATTATTGCCTCTAGGGTATATTTCCTTCAATTCCCCGATCCATGATTTGGAAGAGACATTTGCAAACTTGCGCAAGATCAACTTGAAGTTCAACCCTGAGAAGTGTGTATTTGGCATCCCGTCCGGGAAGCTTCTCGGGTTCTTTGTATCTCAACGTGTAGTTGAAGTCAACCCCGACAATATCAAACAATTGAGTAGTTGTAGGCACCAAAGTGCATCAAGGGCGTGAGGCATTTGGCTGGATGCGTAGCAGCTCTAAGCAGGTTCATCTCCAAGTCAGTTGAGCGTGCCTTGCCATTTTTCAAAATCTTGAAAAAGGCAGGTCCAATGCAATGGACCCCTAAGCGGGGGCTGCGCTCCAAGACTTGAAGGAGTACTTATCCTCTCCGCCAGTACTAGTTGCACCAATACCACGAGAGCCGTTGTTTCTATACTTAGCGGCAATCAATCAAATGGTTAGTGCTGCACTAGTGGCCGAGCAGGATGCGGAGGACAAAGACAGAGGAACCACAGAGCCTCATGCCGACAAGCTATAATATTTTCGGGCAAGGTCAGATGCTAACAACCCAAGTTCAGTGCAGGCAAATGAGACAGAACAACAAGCTATGAAGAAGAAGAAGATGATGAAGCAGTGCCCAATTTACTTTGCCAGTTCCCTTCTCCAGGGGGCTAAGTGAAGGTAATATGGTGTGCATAAGTTGCTCTTTGGCCTCCTCATGGCCTCAAGGAAGCTGCATTAGTACTTACAAGCACATCAGATCACCGTCGTCACTCCCTTTCCACTGCAGCACATTTTGAGAAATCCAGAAGCCACTGGTAGGATAGCGGAGTGGGTGTTGGAGTTGGCGAGCTTTGATTTGATGTTTGAAAGTACATCAAGAATCCAAAGCTGAGCCTTGGCAGAGTTCATTGTAGAATGGATACCAACTCCAGACGAAGAAATACCAGAGACCTCGCTTCCCATCAAGGAAGCGCCCCAAGATTTGATCATGTACTTTGACGGGGATTTGTCGCTCCAGGGCGCCGATGCTAGAGTGCTACTTGTAGAACCCATCGGAGAGCATCTCAAGTAGGTAGATCAAATGAAGTTTCCCCAGGAGCGGGCCACCAATAACACTGCTGAGTATGAAGGATTGCTTGCCAGACTCCACACTACAACCAACCTTGGCATCAGAATGTTGATCATCAGAGGAGACTCGCAGTTTGTGGTGAAGCAAGTGGAAAAGGATTACCAGAGCCCATTGATGGAGGCATATGTGGATGAAGTGAGGAAATTGGAAGAGCACGTTGACGGTCTACAGACAGAGCATGTTCCGAGTGGTGAGAACAGCATTGCTGATGACCTGTCGAAGTGTGCCGCCAAGAAATTAGTGTGGAACCAGGTACCTTCGTAGTCCTTTTGAATCAACCTTTGGATACACCGTCGACGAGGCCAGTCAAGAGAAGAAAGTTGGATTCTAGCGACTACTTTCCGGCAGAGCTTCCCTCAGCCATGGAAAGGGAGATTGTTGGAAACAACTCGACGCTTGTCGGTGAGTAGTAGGCTCTGGCAGGACCTAAGGTCCTAGCCGTGGAGACAAGCGCTCCCCTAGAGGAAGAGATGCCTTTTGTCCTTGTCATCAAGCCATAGGCTCCGGCATGGGCAGAACACATAGTCCATTACCTACAGACTGGTCAACTTCCCGATGAACAAGAAGAAGATGAGAAAGTAGCCCGCCAATCAAGTATGTATCAGCTTGTTGATAGCATTCTATATAGAAAGTGGACAAATGGGGTGAAATTGAAGTGCATCTGCCGGGAAGATGGACAGAAGATGATGGCAGAGATACATGAAGGGGTGTGTGGCTCCCATATCGGGTTCCATTGCTTGTTAGTATGGTTTTTCGTCAAGGTTTCTACTGGCCGATGGCCCTTCAAGACGAAGTGGCTGTGGTAAAAAGGTGTGAAGCATTCCAATTCCATGACAAGAACATTCATCAGCTAGCTCAAGCTCTTCGGATGATCCCTCTATCATTGACCTTCCCGGTCTGGGGGCTGGACATCATTGGCCCTTTTCCCTGTGCCATCAGGGGCCTTTAGTACTTTTACGTGGCGATTGACAAGTTCACAAAGTGGCCTCAGGTAGAGGTCCTTTGTAATGGGTTCAATCTTATGGTGCTCAATCCCAATGACAGAAGGGGGCATGACATGTATGTATTGTTGCTACTAATGGTAAAAATATGGGGTGTATTCATACATGAGTTTATCTTGTCAACGTCATGTCATCTTGCTTAAGGCATTACTCCATTTTTCCATGAACTTAATACACTAGATGCATGCTGGATCGCGGTTGATGTGTGGAGTAATAGTAGTAGATGTAGAATCGTTTCAGTCTACTTGTCTTAGATGTGATGCCTATATATGATCGTTGCCTTGGATATCTTCATAATTATTTGCTTTTCTTTCAATTGCCCAACCACTACTGCAGGATGCTGCTAACACGACATTACGACCAGAGACCCTTTGACGAAACTATGTGCGATGCATTAATCACAATTGGGGATGTAAAAAACTCGTCAAAAAGGTGCAAAACGTTTGCGATGGCAGAGCCATCAAACACAGTTCATATTTTAGTCGCGTGTGCGATTCAGGGCACATGGTTAACCCGTTCAAACTGTTTGCGATGAGGCAAAACAACAGAAACGGGCAGCCATATCAATGTGTGTGCGATATACGGCATACAGTTCACTCCGATGAACTGTTTGCTATTAGGGAGTGCAACAGAAACAGTTAGCTAGACCAAGCTGTGTGTGATTTAGGACATACGGTTCACTCATAGGAATTGTTTTTGATTAGCAAACACAATAAAAATGGTTCGACTTAACAAGATGTATGTGATATGTGGCAAACAACTGACTAAGATGAACTGGTTGCAATGAGAAATTACAACACAGACAGTTAATACTATTAGTTCGTGTGCCACTCTGTGTGTACAAAAAACTTTGAAAAAGGCAAACTAGTTGCTTGCGGTGGCTAGGAGTATCGCACACGATGCGTCTGCGAGTACTCAAGTGCGATGATTAGTAAGTTACGCATACGGCCGCAAGGGTGCTATGCTGATCATGGAGTCCAAGAAGACCATCGTCGGAAAGCCGCCAGCTCAGCCTTTTAGCTTATATTTTATTATAATTGTATGCATATGTAGGTCGTGAGTGTTTTGGGCCTTGCCGCATGTGGCATTTTAAATTCTCCTGAATATGTAAGACAATTATTAAGAATCATTAACCGTTGCCATTGTAAATTTGCCTCAACGGCAAGCGGAGCGTGCGCGGGGACGCCAGAGTCGAGCACGCCGCAGCCGCCTCAATGGCAAGGAAAACACGTGGACAGACGTGAGCAGAGCGCGCCGCGGCCGCCTCAACGGCGAGCAACCACATGGTCAACCTTCTGCCATTAATAAATTTTGACCTTGTTTCTCATCACATTGCAGATTACAACGCAATAAGTAATTGCAAATCTGTTCACAGCTATCAAACTAATATGCGTTCACACTTAGCACCGGGCTATAAAAACTACCCACTCGAAAATTACTGCACGGTTCCTCTCCTCATCACCCACAAAACTGGTCTTTCCTGTCAAGTCGTTCCGCCATGACCAGTAGGAGGAGTTTAGGGTGGAAATATAACCAGGCAGCAAAGATCAAGGCCGCAGAAGCAGTAGAGAGGTCCCGCCGCGAAGCCGCAGCTGCAGCAGAGATGTCCCGGCGTGCCGCGGAGCCCTCGAACGAGCTCTCATGGGCACGCGAGGGCTCTCACAAGCGCATTCGCAGCGTCGGCGATCGCGACGAGCTAGCGTTCCTGAAGTCCTTCGCCGGGGACAATGACATTCTCGCTGGCATCACTACGCAGGAGGAGCTGGTCGACAGCTTGATGAAGCTGCTCAAGATCAGTGATGCCTTGGTTGACAAGGCGACCGGCCTCATCGAGCAACTCATGGGTGACAATGCAAAGCTCCTCAAGGTGCTCGCCGAGAAGGAGGAGGAGGTCGCCGACTGGAAGATGCTGCATGAGAAGAGCAATGCCTCGGGGATGACGCTGACAGCGGTCCTTGAGGAACTGATTGGTGACTTGAGGAAGCTCTGGATCAAGTGCGAGCAGGAGGTGGAGGAATCCATGGCTGCTTTCATGCAAAGTCGTGAGGAATTGAAGAAGGAGCTGGAGGATGTCGTTGCCCAGTGATCCATCGGCGAGTAGAGACTGTAGCGACCCAGATTGTTGTCTACAATTTCCTTCTTCTCTTGCCCCCGTGTCTTCCAGGTTTTGCCGCATGTGGCATTTTAAATTATCCAGAATAAGTAAGACAATTATTATCTGCGCCATTGTAAATTTTTTGTCATATTATCCGTTGCCATTTTATTTGTGGCCGTATTATCCGTTGCCCTATGTGGAAATTTAAATTAGGGCTGAATACGAGTTGAAAACATGAACGAAGAAAATGTTGCCATGGGATCACAAGCAAACACCCATCGTCTAGGTGCTTTAATTAACCAATTAATGGAGAAGTTGTGAGCGAGGCGGGCGGTGATAACCCACAAGTATAGGGGATCGCGACAGTTTTCGAGGGTAGAGTATTAAACCCAAATTTATTGATTCGACACAAGAGGAGCCAAAGAATATTCTCAAGTATTAACAGTTGAGTTGTCAATTCAACCGCACATGAAGTACTTAATATCTACAGCAAAGTATTTAGTAGCAAAGTAATATGGAAGTAACGGTAACGGTGGCAAAGGTAATAGTAATAGTTTTGTAGTGATTGTAACAGTAGCAACGGTGAAGTAACTAAGCAAAGATCAATTTGTGAAAAGCTCGTAGGCATTGGATCAGTGATGGATAATTATGTCGGATGCGATTCCTCATGCAACAGTTATAACATAGGGTGACACAGAACTAGCTCCAGTTCATCAATGTAATGTAGGCATGTATTCCGAATATAGTCATACATGCTTATGGAAAAGAACATGCATGACATCTTTTGTCCTACCCGTCCGTGGCAGCGGGGTCCTATTGGAAACTAAGGGATGTTAAGGCCTCCTTTTAATAGAGTACCGGACCAAAGTATTATCACTTAGTGAATACATGAACTCCTCAAACTACGGTCATCAATGGGAGTGGTCCCGATTATTGTCACTTCGGGGTTACCGGATCATAACACATAGTAGGTGACTATTGACATGCAAAATAGGATCAAGAACTCACATATATTCATGAAAACATAATAGGTTTAGATCTGAAATCATGGCACTTGGGCCCTAGTGACAAGCATTAAGCATAGCAAAGTCATAGAAACATCAATCTCAGAACATAATGGATACTAGGGATCAAACCCTAACAAAACTAACTCGATTATATGATAAATCTCATCCAACCCATCACCGTCTAGCAAGCCTACGATGGAATTACTCACACACGGCGGTGAGCATCATGAAATTGGTGATGGAGGAAGGTTGATGATGACGATGGTGACAGATTCCCCTCTCCGGAGCCCCGGACGGACTCCAAATCAGCCCTCCCGGGAGAGATTAGGGTTTGGCAGCGGCTCCGTATCGTAAAATGCGATGAATCCTTCTCTCTGAATTTTTTTCTCCACAAACGTGAATATATAGAGTCGGAGTTGAGGTCGGTGGAGCCTCAAGGGGCCCACGAGATAGGGGGGCGCGCCCCCACCCTTGCGGATAGGGTGTGGGCCCCCTGGCGTTGATTCTTTCTCTAGTATATTTTATATATTCCTAAAATATTCTCCGTGAAGTTTCAGGTCATTCCGAGAACTTTTATTTATGCGCAAAAATAAGACCATGGCAATTCTGCTGGAAATAGCGTCAGTCCGAGTTAGTTCCGTTCAAATCATGCAAGTTAGAGTCCAAAACAAGGTCAAAAGTGTTTGGAAAAGTAGATACGATGGAGACGTATCAACTCCCCCAAGCTTAAACCTTTGCTTGTCCTCAAGCAATTCAGTTGACAAACTGAAAGTGTTAAAGAAAAACTTCTACAAACTCTGTTTGATCTTGTTGTTGTAAATATGTAAAGCCAGCATTCAAGTTTTGAGCAAAGATTATGAACGAACCATATTCACAATAACATTTAGGTCTCATGTTTACTCATATCAATGGCATAATCAACTAGCGAGCAATAATAATAAATCTCGGATGACAAGACTTTCTCAAAACAATCATAATATGATATAACAAGATGGTATCTCGCTAGCCCTTTCTGAGACCGCAAAACATAAATGCAGAGCACCTTTGAAGATCAGGGACTGACTAAACATTGTAATTCATTGTAAAAGAGATCCAACCACAGTCATACTCAATGTAAACTAATTGTAATACATGCAAATGATAGGAGTGCTCTCCAACTGGTGCTTTTTAATAAGAGGATGATGACTCAACATAAAAGTAAATAGACTGGCCCTTCTCAGAGGGAAGCAGGGATTTGTAGAGGTGCCAAAGCTCGATTTTTCAAATAGTATAAATAATATTTTGAGTGTCATACTTTCATTGTCAACATAGCAACCAAGAGATCTCGATATCTTCCATGCTACATACATTATAGGTGGTTCCCAAACAGAATGGTAAACTTTATACTCCCCCTACCACCAACAAACATCAATCCATGGCTTGTCTGAAACAACAGGTGCCTCCAGCGAACAACAATCCTCGGGGAGTTTTGTTTGCAATTATTTTAATTTAAGCATGGGACTGGGCATCCCGGTTACCGGCCATTTTCTTGTGAGTGAGGAGCATAGTCCACTCCTCTTGAGAATAACCTGCCTAGCATGGAAGATATAGGTAGCCCTAGTTAATACATGAGCTATTCGAGCATACAAACCAGAATTTCATTTGAAGGTTTAGAATTTGGCACATACAAATATACTTGCAATGACAGGTAGATACCGCATATAGGAAGGTATGGTGGACTCATATGGAATAATTTTGTGGTTTATGGAAGTGGATGCACAAGCAGTATTCCCGCTTAGTACAAGTGAAGGCTAGAAAGAGACTGGGAAGTGACTAGCTAGAGAGCGACAACAGTCATGAACATGAATTAAAATTAATCAACACTGAGTGCAAGCATGAGTAGGATATAATTCACCATGAACATAAATATTGTGGAGGCTATGTTGATTTTGTTTCAACTACATGCATGAACATGTGCCAAGTCAAGCCACTCGAATCGTTCAAAGGAGGATACCACCCTATCATACCACATCACAACCATTTTAATAGCATGTTGGCACGCAAGGTAAACCATTATAAACTCCTAGCTAATTAAGCATGGCATGAGCAACTATAATCTATAATTGTCATTGCAAACATGTTTCATTCATAATAGGCAGAATCAGGAATGATGAACTAATCATATTTACAAAAACAAGATAGGTCGAGTTCATACCAGCTTTTCTCATCTCAATCAATCCATCATATATCGTCATTATTGCCTTTCACTTGCACGACTGAACAGTGTGGATAATAATAATAGTGCACGTGCATTGGACAAAGCTGGAATCTGCAAGCATTCAATACAAGGGAGAAGACAAGGTAATATGGGCTCTTTGTTAGATCAACAATAATGCATATGAGAGCCACTCAACATTTTCATCATGGTCTTCTCCTCTCGACCCCCAAAGAAAAGAAAAGAAACAAAACTATTTACGCGGGAAAGCTCCCAACAAGCAAAAGAAGAACGAGAAATCTTTTTGGGTTTTCTTTTAATTAGTACTACTACAGGCATGGAAAGTAAACTAGCTAAAAGCTACAACTAATTTTTTGTTTTTTCTTAAGGTTTTTCAAACACACAAGAAGAATGCTGGAAAAGAATATAAACTAGCATGGACATTACAATGAAAAAGTATGAGCACCGACAACTGGCATGAGAGTGTGAACATGAATGTAATGTCGGTGAGGAATACATACTCCCCCAAGCCTAGACTTTTGGCCTAAGTTGGTCTATGGCCATGGCTCAAAGCTGCCCTCTCCGGTGTACGGAGGTGTGTCCTCTAGGTAGCTCATGTTTGCAAAGTAACGTAGAACAGGAAAATGGATGCTAGTAATTCTTGCATCGGAAACCTTCCTCGTTTCCCCTACAGAAATCATATCAATAAATCCCTCCACATCATTATGATGTTGTTCCTCTATGCTGCCCGCAAAGGGTATCTTGCATACCCGACAAAACTCATATAGTGACATCTCCTTAACCTCATCGTATAAATGAAATTCCACCAAAGGTGGTGATTTCTTAGCATGAAAGTAAAAAATTTGCACGAAAATATTAGTGAGGAGGAGATACTGTTCGCGTTGGTCATGGAGGAAGTCGATGAGGCCTGCATTCTCAACCAAATAATAAAAATCTTCATAAATCCCGGCTTCTCTCAAGAACTCATCACAAGGCCATTCACATGGCCGAACCTCCGCAGTGCGGGGGAGATTATATTTGGGCTTCTTATTCTCTTCACTTTGCTTATCATTCGAGGTTCCGCTCGAAGAGCCCCTCAACAATCTCTTCATCATTTTATTTCTCAAAGAACAATCCCCAAAGCACTTATGTGAATGGAGCTTTGAGCAAGGAGATCGAAAATGGCAGCAAGATGAGCTAGACCTCAGGTTTGAGCAGGTGGAGGATTTTTTCTTGAGGAAGACAGAGTGTGTGGGTGCAAGAATAAGTGGAGGGGGCCCACGCTGGGTCCACGAGGAAGGGGGGCGCGCCCCAGGGGGTGGGCGTGCCCTGGACCCTCCTGGCTAGGTGGTGAGGCCCCCAGGTGTGTTGTCAGTGCCAATAATTCTTAAATATTATAGAAAAAATCATATTAAATTTTCAGGACATTTGGAGAACTTTTATTTTCGGGGTATTTTTTTATTGCAAGGATAATTCAGAAAACGGGAAAAAAATTATTTTTGCTTTATTTAATCTAAATAACAAAAAAGTAAGAGGAGGATACAGAGAGTTGTGCTTTCTAACTTCATCCATCTCATGCTCATCAAAAGGAATCCACTAACAAGGTTGATTAGGTCTTGTTAACAAACTCTTTCTGAATAACATGAAACCGGAGAATTTTCGAATAACACTAAGTTACCTCAACGGGGGTATGCATGTCCCCAACAATAAGAATATCATATTTCTTCTTGACAGTAGGAAGAGGAAATTCATAACCTCCAATAGTAATTGTTGAAGTTTTTCCAATAGAATTGATACTGGGGACTTGAGGTTGTTTCCTCAGAAAGTGTACTGTATGCTCATTACCATTAACATGGAAAGTGGCATTGCCTTTATAGCAATCAATAACAGCCCCTGCAGTATTCAAAAAGGGTCTACCAACAATAATACACATACTATTGTCCTCGGGAATATCAAGAATAACAAAGTCCGTTAAAATAGTAACGTCTGCAACCACAACACGCACATCCTCACAAATACTGACAGTTATAGCAGTTGATTTATTGGCCATTTGCAAAGATATTTCAGTAGGTGTCAACTTATTCAAATCAAGTCTAAGATATAAAGAGAGAGGCATAACACTAAGACCGGCTCCAAGATCACATAAAGCAGTTTTAACATAGTTTCTCTTAATGGAGCATGGTATAGTTGGTACTCCTGGATCTCCTAGTTTCTTAGGTATTCCACCCTTAAAAGTATAATTAGCAAGCATGGTAGAAATTTCAGCTTCTGGTATATTTCTTTTATTTGTAACAATATCTTTCATGTACTTAGCATAAGGATTCATTTTGAGCATATCAGTCAAACGAATACGCAAAAAGATAGGTCTAATCATTTCAGCAAAGCACTCAAAATCCGCATCATCCTTTTTCTTGGATGGCTTAGGAGGAAAAGGCATGGGTTTCTGAACCCATGGTTCTCTTTCTTTACCATGCTTCCTAGCAACAAAGTCTCTCTTATCATAATGTTGATTCTTCGATTGTGGGTTATCAAGATCAACAGTAGGTTCAATTTCTACATCAATATCATTGGTAGGTTGAGCATCAACATGAACATCATCATTAACATTACCACTAGGTTCTTGTTCATTACTAGATTGTGTTTCAGCATTAGAAATAGAAATATCACTCGGATTCTCAGGTGTGTCAGCAACAGGTTCACTAGAAGCATGCAAAGTCCTATCATTTTACTTTTTTCCTTTTAGAAGAACTAGGTGCATCAACATTAGTTCTCTGAGAATCTTGCTCAATTCTCTTAGGGCAGCCCTTAGGATACAAAGGTTCGTGAGTCATTTTACCCCCTCTAGTCACAACTCTAACAACATTATCATTTTTCTTTTTATCTAATTCATTGAGCAAATCATTCTGAGCTTTAAGCACTTGTTCTACTTGAGTGGTAACCATGGAAGCATGTTTACTAATAAGTTTAAGTTCACCTTTAACTCTAGACATATAATCACTCAAGTGTTCAATCATATAAGCATTGCGTCTCAATTGTCTACCAACATAAGCATTGAAGTTTTCTTGTTTAACAAAAAATTATCAAACTCATCCAAGCATTGGCTAGCAAACTTAGTAGATGGGATTTCACATTTATCAAATCTATAGAGAGAATTTACCTTTACTACCTATGTCGGGTTATCAAGACCATGTATTTCTTCAATAGGTGGTAAATTCTTAACACCTTCAGCTTTAAACCCTTTTCTTCCATAGATTTCTTTGCCTCTTGCATATCTTTAGGACTGAGAAATAGAATACCCCTTTTCTTCGGAGTTGGCTTAGGAGTTGGTTCAAGAAGTGTCCAGTCATTTTCATTACTCAACATATTATTCAATCGCAATTCAGCTTGATCAACAATTATTTCCCTGAAAACACAGCCAGCACAACTATCCAGGTGGTCTCTGGAGGCATCGGTTAGTCCATTATAAAAGATATCAAGTATTTCATTTTTCTTGAGAGGATGATCAGGCAAAGCATTAAGTAATCGGAGAAGCCTCACCCAAGCTTATGGGAGACTCTCTTCTTCAATTTGCACAAAATTATATATTTCCCTTAAGGCAGCTTGTTTCTTATGAGCAGGGAAATATTTAGCAGAGAAGTAATAAATCATATCCTGGGGACTACGCACACAACCAGGATCAACAGAATTAAACCATGTTTTAGCATCACCCTTTAATGAGAACGAAAACAACTTAAGGATAAAGTAATAGCGATTTTTCTCATCATTAGTGAATAGGGTGGCTATATCATTTAATTTAGTAAGATGTGCCACAACAGTTTCAGATTCATAGCCATAAAAAGGATCAGATTCAACCAAAGTGATTAACTCAGGATCAACAGAGAAATCATAAGATCATATCTATCATTGCATTCTAGCATTCAAGGATTTTTCTTTCAGCTTAGCTCACAGTTTCTTAAGATCATATCTATCATTGCAAGATAAAAAGTCTCTAGTAGTTTCTTCATCCATAACATGACCCTCAGGCACAACAGGCAATTCATATCTAGGGGGAGAATCTTCATCATCACTTTCATCAATATTATCAGTTTCAATAATTTTATTCTCTCTAACCCTAGAAAGTTGTTCATCTAGAAATTCACCTAGTGGCACAGTATTATCAAGCAAAGAAGTAGTTTCATCATAAGTATCATGCAAAGCAGAAGTGACATTATCAATAACATGCGACATATCAGAATGAATAGCAGGAGTAGGTGTCGCAAGTTTACTCATAACAGAAGGTGAATCAAGTGTAGAGCTAGATGGCAGTTCCTTACCTCACCTGGTTGTTGAGGGATAAATCTTGGTTCTTTCATCTTTCAAGTTCTTCATAGGGATCAATAGATATAAATCCAAAGTGACTCAAAGAATAGAGCTATGCTCCCTGGCAACGGTGCCAGAAAATAGTCTTGATAACCCACAAGTATAGGGGATCGCAACAGTTTTCGATGGTAGATTATTCAACCCAAATTTATTGATTCGGCACAAGAGGAGCCAAAGAATATTCTCAAGTATTAACAATTGAGTTGTCAATTCAACCACACCTGAAAGACTTCATATCTGAAGGAAAGTATTTAGTAGCAAAGTAATATGGAAGTAACGGTAACGGTGGCAAACGTAATAGTAATAGTTTTGTAGTGATTGTAACAGTAGCAATGGTAAAGTAACTAAGAAAATATCAATATGTGAAAAGCTCGTAGGCATTGGATCAGTGATGGATAATTATGTCGGATGCAATTCCTCATGCATCAGTTATAACATAGGGTGACACAGAACTAGCTCCAGTTCATCAATGTAATGTAGGCATGTAATATGAATATAGGCATACATGCTTATGGAAAGGAACTTGCATGACATCTTTTGTCCTACCCTCCCGTGGCAGCGGGGTCCTACTGGAAACTAAGGGATGTTAAGGCCTCCTTTTAATAGAGTACCGGACCAAAGCATTAACACTTAGTGAATATATGAACTCCTCAAACTACGCTCATCACCGAGAGAGGTATCGATTATTGTCACTTCGGGGTTAATGGATCATAACACATAGTAGGTGACTATTGAATTACAAAATAGGATCAAGAAGTCACATATATTCATGAAAACATTATAGGTTCAGATCTGAAATCATGGCACTCGGCCATAGTGACAAGCATTAAGCATAACAAAGTCATAGCAACATCAATGTCAGAACATAATGGATACTAGGGATCAAACCCTAACAAAACTAACTCGATTACATGATAAATCTCATCCAACCCATCACCGTCCAGCAAGCCTACGATGAAATTACTCACGCACGGCGGTGAGCATCATGAAATTGGTGATGGAGGAAGGTTGATGATGACAATGACGATGGATTCCCCTCTCCGGAGCCCCGAACAGACTCCAGATCAGCCCTCCCGTGAGAGATTAGGGCTTGGCGGCGGCTCCGTATCGTAAAACGCGATTGAGGGAGTCCTAGCCTAAGGGGTCCTTGGGCGTCCGGCCTGTTAGCCATGGGCGGGACTGATGGGCTGTGAAGATACGAAGACTGAAGACTGCACCCGTGTCCGGATGGGACTCTCCTTGGCGTGGAAGGCAAGCTTGGCGACCGAATATGTAGATTCCTTTCTTTGTAACTGACCTTGTGTAACCCTAGATCCTCCCAGTGTCTATATAAACCGGAGGACTTAGTTTGGATAGGATAGACTCATTATCATAGCCATACAAGCTAGACCTCTAGGGTTTAGTCATTACGATCTCGAGGTAGATCAGCTCTTGTAACACTCATATTCATCAATATCAATCAAGCAGGACGTAGGGTTTTACCTCCATAGAGAGGGCCCGAACCTGGGTAAACATCGTGTCCCTTGTCTCATGTTACCATCGACCTTAGATGCACAGTTCGGGACCTCCTACCCGAGATCCACCGGTTTTGACACCGACATTGGTTCTTTCATTGAGAGTTCCATTGTGTCGTCGACAACAAGATCGATGTCTCTCCTTGTCCTCAAGGATAATATCACCACCGGAGGAACGCTGGCTCCAAGCCAAACCCTCCGGCTGGGCAGCTTTACCGTGACCGCTCGTTCGGTCATTAAGCCGACGATGACCTCTCGGGTCATCGGAAACCCCCTTCGTATCGACTTCGAACACTCCAAGTAGATGGATATGGTGGAGCTTTCGTCCTTAAACGAGCTCCTAGATCGCATCGCCGCCCTGGGGGTCACTACAGACTACGATCGGATTGGGCTTAAACCCGATCAGAGATAAATCAAATCTCTGCCGATCACCCACCAGATAGCGGTAGTTGAGGAGCGAGTTGACAATTCTTCCTCCATATTAAGGACGGACTATGTCCGGATATACGGTCTCGAAGAGCCAGACACCTACCCGCGAGGTGAAGCATCCTACCCTCCAAACATAGAATCAGACGACGGGCCTAAGAAATTATTGGACATCTCGGAGCCCAATCTGCTATGTTTGAAAGACCTTCAAACTCCGGGTCCAAAACTGGGGCAGGGTTCAGATTTAAATCCACCCACCCACCCGAATACAAGCTCTCTCGGGAAATGGTCCACCACTTCTGGGCCATATTCCTTCTTGTCAAAAACAAGATTAAAGATTGTCGCGACGAGGAAGCTGAAAGGATCGAGAAGAGGTGTCTAGAGGGGGGGTGATTAGACACTAAGTGCTAAAAGTTGCAGTTTTTAATTTCTTTAGGTTGAAGTGGAGTTTTGGCACAAGTTTAACAAACACAATACATATCAAGCAAGCATGCAAAGAGTATATGAGCAGCGGAAAGTAAAGCATGCAACTTGCAAGAATGTAAAGGGATGGGATTGGAGGATTCAAACGCAATAGGAGACACGAATGTTTTTGTCGTGGTTCCGATAGGTGGTGCTATTGTACATCCACGTTGATGGAGACTTCAACCCACGAAGGGTAACGGCTGCGTGAGTCCACGGAGGGCTCCACCCACGAAGGGTCTACGAAGAAGCAACCTTGTCTATCCCACCATGGCCGTCGCCCACGAAGGACTTGCCTCACTAGCGGTAGATCTTCACGAAGTAGGCTATCTCCTTGCCATTGCAAACTCCTTGGTTCAACTCCACAATCTTGTCGGAGGCTCCCAAGTGACACCTAGCCAATCTAGGAGACACCACTCTCCAAGAATTAACAAATGGTGTGTTGATGATGAACTCCTTGCTCTTGTGCTTCAAATGATAGTCTCCCCAACACTCAACTCTCTCTCACAGGATATGGATTTGGTGGAAAGAAGATTTGAGTGGAAAGAAACTTGGGGAAGGCTAGATATCAAGATTCATATGGTAAGAATGGAATATCTTGGCCTCAACACAAGTGTAGGTATTTCTCTCTCAGAAAAACTAGCTTGGAAGTGTAGGTTTGTTCCGATAGCTCTCTTTTCAAATGAAGAGGAGGTGGAGGGGTATATATAGCCTCCACACATAATCTAACCGTTACACACAACTTCCCAATCTCGGTGGGACCGAATTGTTAAACTCAGTCGGACCGATTCAGCAAAGCTAGTGACCGTTAGGGTTTTCGGTGGGACCGACTGGATCAACTCGGTGGGACCGATGTGCTAGGGTTAGGGTAAATCCAAAATTCGGTGTGACCGATTACTCAAACTCGGTGGAACCGATTTGGGTAATGAGCGAAACAGAGAGTTGGCCAAGCAAACTCGGTTGGGCCGATTGTATATCTCGGTGGGACCGAAAATATTGAAATGGGTAACAGAGAGTTTGCAAGCCCATCTCGGTGAGACCGAGATCCCATCGGTGAGACCGAACTGATTAGGGTTTCCGGCAGTGCCTATGTCAACTAAACTCGGTGGCTCCGGATAGAAAGAATTGGTGGGACCGAGTTGGATATTTGGTGTGGGACATATTTGGAAGTGAGAAAGTGGTTTAGGGCTTCGGAGCATATCACTAAGCACTTTGAGCAAGCAAGCCATTAGGCAACACCTCATCCCTTCTTAATAGTATTGGATTTTCTTATAGACTCAATGTGATCTTGGATCACTAAAATAGAAAATTTAGAGTCTTGAGATTGGAGCTTGAGCCAATCCTTTGTCCTTAGCATTTTGAAGGGGTTCCACATCCTCTAGTCCATGCCACTTCATTGTTGAACTTATCTGAAACATACTAGGTAAAATTGTTAGTCCAACAAGAGATATGTTGACATTAATTACCAAAACCACCTAGGAAGCACTTGTGCTTTCAATCTCCCCCTTTTTGCTAATTGATGACAACATACATCAAAGCTTTAAATAAACATATAGAGAATAGTAAGTAAAGCTTTGGAAAGACATGTAACATGCAAAGGCTCCCCCTACATGTATGCAGTCACATGAATATGGAATATAGGAGCATGTGAATGCATAAACATGACAGAGTAAGCATTGTGTTACATGTATCTTGGCTATATGCATCAGAGCAAATGATGTGAATATGAGAAATGTACCTTCATGCTCATGAGTCCTTCTTACAAACAGTATGTACATCAGCAAGAATTTCTCACACACATGACTTTGATGCACATACTTACCTTATGGTCTTGAGTCGGCTTAGGATGGGATGAACCTGCATAAACAAGGTTAGATAACACATATAAACCTACTGGCCAAAGCGAACAAAAGAAACCACAAGAGTACCAAGACTGGGATGATATGTAGAGTGAGTACTAAGTACCACATTGGATATAGACATGTCCCCAAAGGTAAAGATGTGCAATAAATCAAGGACTTCCTTTCCTTAGATGTCTTGCTCCCCCTGAATCTAGCATGGGATGCTGGGAGAAGATAGGGAACAGAAAATCAGAGCAAAGGCATAGCTCAAAGGAAATAAACAAAGCTAATGCAAACGAGCAAATATGAACATGTATTTCCCCTCTTGAAGACATGTGACTTCTCTCCTCTTGAAAACTAAGAATCCGGGGTCCTTGATGATTACTCTTTCTTCCCTTGAGTATTCCCTCCCCCTATAGATATCATTAAGCTTTGATGTGATTTCTCTCTCCCCCATTGACACCAATTTCCAAGAAGGGTTCTTCTGGATTTTTTTCATGATGGGTTTGGTCCTTGAGTCACAGAACAAAGCAGCAAGTTGAATGGGATGTTGGTCAAGGACAAGATTCATTGAGTGGAGCTGGATCAAAAAGAATGCAGAGACAAGTGGCAAGATGTCTTTCCTGTAGTGAAATCGGTGACACCGAGTTGTATGGTTCGGTTGTACCGAGAGGATTCGGTTGGACCGAAAGCATCAGACCGGTGAGACCAAGTTCATCACAGAGAAAACACTTGTCACCTTAGCTCACTAGACAATTAAGATCTCACAAGGATTTGCAAGGAATTTACTAAAAGATTTGCAATGAATTTGATGCAAGGAATGCAAAACAGAAAATAAGAGAGAAACTAAAAAGAAGTCTAGATGAAGTTGGAAACAAATATGCATGAGACAAATGCAAGAGCACAAAAAGAAACACAAGAGAACTTGATCTAGAATTGGTCGGCAACAAAGTCACCTATGTTAGAGTATATTGACTTAGGAGTCAAGTGAGATCACTTGATCATAGGTCATACTCATCATTTAAGCTCAAAATGGGGTTACCATTTTCGTTTAAGCTTTTTGATGTATTCACATCTTGTCGAGTTGCTTTGACTCGTGACTTGGAGTAAAGCTTCTCTAAGATGGAATAACATACCTTGGGTGGTGGTGTTGATTATGATCATGTAGTTGAACTTTTGTGGGTTGCTCAAGGTTGATGTAGCTCATCAAGAGTTGGGAGCACCACTTGGAGTTTGAGTTCATTTACCTACATGGGTTAGTTCTTGCAAGGAAGAGCACTTGTATATCCAAAATGACAATCATGAAACTCAACATAAAATTTGTCAAAGGATATGTTTGAATGGTTGCGTGCTTCCTTGTCTTCATCCACCATTGTGTAGAGACTTGGTGATATAGAAATTGCTCAAGATGTGAGTGAGTTGCAATCTCATAGATTTAGATTCATCCAAGTACCTACACAGGTTAGATAACATGCAAGGTGCAAATATATCCAAGACATGAGATAGTCAACATAAGAGAAATAGCAAGGATTAGTCATAGGCTCATGCCTTGCATGTATCAAATGGAGTTCCTACTCCAAGTTTGAAGCATCAATGATGTTCAATTCACCTCTTAACCTGCAAAACACTTTCTCATCAAGTGGTTTCGTGAATATGTCAGCTAACTGCTTTACGGTGCGAACATGCTTAAGATTAATGTCCCCTTTGGCAACATGATCTCGAATGAAATGATGACGAACTTCAATATGCTTTGTTCAAGAATGTTGCACGGGATTGTGAGCAATATTAATAGCACTTTCATTGTCACAAAGTAATGGAACATGTTTCACATATATCGCATAATCTTTAAGAGTCTGGGTCATCCAAAGTAATTGAGCACAACATGATCCAGCGGCAATGTATTCCGCTTCGGCGGTGGATAAGGATACCGAGTTTTGTTTCTTGGAAGACCAAGACACAAGATATCTACCAAGAAATTGACAAGTACCTGAAGTGGACTTTCTATCAGCCTTGTCACCGGCATAGTCCGAGTCGGAGTAGCCAACAAGGTCAAAGGAGGCCCTCTTTGGATACCAAATGCCAAAATTTGGTGTATGGATTAAGTATCTCACTATCCTTTTCACGGCCTTAAGATGACATTCTTTAGGAGCGGCTTGATATCGTGCACACATGCACACACTTAGCATAATATCGGGGCATGAAGCACATAGATATAACAATGAACCAATCATAGAGCGATAAACCTTTTGATCAACCAGTTCACCATCTTTGGTTAAGTCAAGATGTCCACTAGTAGGCATGGGTGTAGTCATACCTTTGCATTCTTGCATATTGAACTTCTTGAATAAGTCCTTGGTGTACTTCGTTTGAGAGACAAAGGTACCTTCCTTAGTTTGCTTGATTTGCAAACCAAGAAAGAATTTGAGTTCACTCATCATTGACATCTCAAACTTCTCCGACATTAGCTTTCCAAACTTTTCACTAAAATGCGGGTTCGTTGATCCAAATATAATATCATCGACATAAATTTGGCACACAAATAGTTCTCCATTAACCCTTTTAGTAAAAAGAGTAGAATCTATTTTTCCAATTTCAAAGCCTTTTTCAATAAGGAACTTGGTCAAGCATTTATACCAAGCTCTAGGAGCTTGTTTAAGACCATAAAGAGCTTTGTGAAGTTTCTAAACATTATTAGGTTTCTTAGGATTGACAAATCCGGGAGGTTGCTTAACATAAACTTCCTCCTCTATTTCATCATTCAGAAAAGCACTTTTAATGTCCATTTGGTACAAGGTGATATCATGATGATTAGCATAGGCATGTAAGATGCGAATGGACTCAAGTCTAGCAATGGGGGCATATGTCTCACCATAGTCCATACCTTTGACTTGAGTGTAGCCTTGGGCGACGAGACGTGCTTTGTTGCGAACTACTTGTCCATCTTCATCTTGCTTGTTGCGAAACACCCATTTGGTACCGATGATGTTGTGGTTGTTGTCGGGCTTCTCAACTAATGTCCAAACTTGATTTCTCTCAAAGTTGTGTAGCTCTTCATGCATGGAATTTATCCAATACGGATCTTCCAAAGCTTCTTCAACCTTCATAGGTTCAATGCTAGAGATGAATGAATAGTGTTCACAAAAGTTAGCTAAACGAGTTTTTGAGCGAGTGATTCTCCCGGTTTGGATATCATTGTAGATATGCTCGACGGGATGGTTTTTGGCAATTCTTGCTCGAACTCGTGAAAGCTTTTGCTTGGATCTTGGTTGAACATCTTCTTCATCTTGTTCTTCTTCTTGGCCTTCTTCGTTGTTGACGTTGTCGTTCTCTTATCGTGGTGGAGAAGGACGTTGTTGGCGTTCATCTTGGTGCACTCCCTTGTTTTCTTCATCTTGGTGTGTCCCGCTTGTGGATGCTTATGTATCAAATCTTGGTTCACCTTGTCGTGAGGTAGAACCTTCCACTTGGATGGACGAGGTACTATCCTTCACCTCCGTTGGACGAATCTTGCCAATATACAAGTCTTGGATTTCTTCCGAAGGGTCTTTGTCTCCTACATCAATTGGCAATTGCTCTACTTGCGAGCCGTTAGATTCATCAAAATTCACATCTATTGTCTCTTCAACCTTTCGGGTGAAATTATTGTAGACACGGTATGTGTGAGAGTTTGATCCATAACCAAGTAGGAAACCTTCATGAGACTTAGGAGCAAATTTAGAACGACGATGCCTGTCAAGAATGTAGCACTTTGAGCCGAATACTCGAAAGTATCCAACTTGTGGTTTGTTACCGGTGACGAGGTCATATGCCGTCATGTCGAGTAGCTTGTGAAGATACAAGCGATTTTGTGACGCCCCCGATTTGACCGTACACTAATCATACACGCAAACGTGTACGATCAAGATCAGGGACTCACGGGAAGATATCACAACACAACTCTACAAATAAAATAAGTCATACAAGCATCATATTACAAGCCAGGGGCCTCGAAGGCTCAAATACAAGAGCTCGATCATAGACGAGTCAGCGGAAGCAACAATATCTGAGTACAGACATAAGTTAAACAAGTTTGCCTTAAGAAGGCTAGCACAAACTGGGATATAGATCGAAAGAGGCGCAGGCCTCCTGCCTGGGATCCTCCTAACTACTCCTGGTCATCATCAGCGGGCAGCACGTAGTAGTAGGCACCTCCGGTGTAGTAGGAGTCGTCGTCGACGGTGGCGTCTGGCTCCTGGGCTCCAACATCTAGTTGCGACAACCAGGTAGAAGGGATAGAGGGAAAGGAAGGAGAAAGCAACCGTGAGTACTCATCCAAAGTACTCGCAAGCAAGGAGCTACACTACATATGCATGGGTAAATGTGTAAAGGGCCATATCGGTGGACTGAACTGCAGAAAGACAGAATAAGAGGGGGATAGCTAATCCTGTCGAAGACTACGCTTCTGGCCACCTCCATCTTGCAGCATGTAGAAGAGAGTAGACTGAAGTCCTCCAAGTAGCATCGCATAGCATAACCCTAACCGATGATCCTCCCCTCGTCGCCCTGTGAGAGAGCGATCACCGGTTGTATCTGGCACTTGGAAGGGTGTGTTTTATTAAGTATCCGGTTCTAGTTGTCATAAGGTCAAGGTACAACTCCAAGTCGTCCTGTTACCGAAGATCACGGCAATTCGAATAGATTAACTTCCCTGCAGGGGTGCACCACATAACCCAACACGCTCGATCCCATTTGGCCGGACACACTTTCCTGGGTCATGCCCGGCCTCGGAAGATCAACACGTCGCAGCCCTACCTAGGCACAACAGAGAGGTCAGCACGCCGGTCTAAATCCTATGGCGCAGGGGTCTGGGCCCTGCGCCATAGGATTTAGACCGGCGTGCTGACCTCTCTGTTGTGCCTAGGTAGGGCTGCGACGTGTTGATCTTCCGAGGCCGGGCATGACCCAGGAAAGTGTGTCCGGCCAAATGGGATCGAGCGTGTTGGGTTATGTGGTGCACCCCTGCAGGGAAGTTAATCTATTCGAATAGCCGTGATCTTCGGTAACAGGACGACTTGGAGTTGTACCTTGACCTTATGACAACTAGAACCGGATACTTAATAAAACACACCCTTCCAAGTGCCAGATACAACCGGTGATCGCTCTCTCACAGGGCGACGAGGGGAGGATCATCGGTTAGGGTTATGCTATGCGATGCTACTTGGAGGACTTCAGTCTACTCTCTTCTACATGCTGCAAGATGGAGGTGGCCAGAAGCGTAGTCTTCGACAGGATTAGCTATCCCCCTCTTATTCTGGCTTTCTGCAGTTCAGTCCACCGATATGGCCCTTTACACATTTACCCATGCATATGTAGTGTAGCTCCTTGCTTGCGAGTACTTTGGATGAGTACTCACGGTTGCTTTCTCCTTCCTTTCCCTCTATCCCTTCTACCTGGTTGTCGCAACCAGATGTTGGAGCCCAGGAGCCAGACGCCACCGTCGACGACGACTCCTACTACACCGGAGGTGCCTACTACTACGTGCTGCCCGCTGATGACGACCAGGAGTAGTTAGGAGGATCCCAGGCAGGAGGCCTGCGCCTCTTTCGATCTGTATCCCAGTTTGTGCTAGCCTTCTTAAGGCAAACTTGTTTAACTTATGTCTGTACTCAGATATTGTTGCTTCCGCTGACTCGTCTATGATCGAGCTCTTGTATTCGAGCCTTCGAGGCCCCTGGCTTGTAATATGATGCTTGTATGACTTATTTTATTTGTAGAGTTGTGTTGTGATATCTTCTCGTGAGTCCCTGATCTTGATCGTACACGTTTGCGTGTATGATTAGTGTACGGTCAAATCGGGGGCATCACAGATTTGTTGCATGACAAGCTATCTCAACCGCTTCCGCCCAAAAGTGCTTTGGCGTCTTGTACTCATTAAGCATCATTCTCGCCATTTCCATGAGTGTCCGGTTCTTCCTCTCAACAACTCAATTTTGTTGAGGTGTGTACGTAGCCATGAACTCATGTGAAATCCCTTCTTTATCAAGATAGGTGTCCACATTTGCATTCTTGAACTCCGTTCTGTTGTCGCTGCGAACCTTCTTGATTTTTACATCAAATTGATTTTGGGCCTTCCTAGCAAAGTTTTTGAAGATGTTTTGGACCTGTGATTTATCATCGAGAAAGAACACCCACGTAAATCTTGAAAAATCATCAACTATAACTAGACCAAAATAGCACCGAGACTTTTGTAAGCGTTGGGACCAAAAAGATCCATGTGAAGTAGCTCGAGTGGCCTCCTTGTCGTCATGATGTTCTTCACGGGATGCCTTCCTCCAACCTGTTTACCTGCTTGACAAGCACTGCAAAGTCTATCCTTATCAAATATGACATAGTTAACGCCAAGGATATGACTTCCTTTAATAAGCTTGTCAAGGTTTCGCATACCAACATGACCTAATCGTCTATGCCATAACCAATCTTTAGAAGATTTAGCAATTAAGAAAGTTCTAGTTGAGCCTTTTTAGTGAAATCAACAATGTAAAGATCACCTCTACGTATACCGGTAAAGGCCATTTTATGATTGTCTCTTTGAAACACTTGGCAATCTACTTCAGTAAATAGGACATTGAAACCGAAATCAGCAAGTCTAGATACTGAAAGTAAATTGTACCCAAGAGATTCAACGAGCATGAGATTTTGTATGGAGCTATCATGTGAGATGGTCACCTTACCTAGGCCAACCACCTTACACTTTGAGTTATCACCAAAGGTGACATACTTTCGAGGGTCATCATTTTCAGCAAGCTCACGGAACATATCTTCATCTCCAGTAATATGATCAGTACATCCACTATCAAGAACCCATTCCTTTCCTCCAGCCATGTAGCCACGAAGATTTACCATAAGACCAAAGTGTCTCATTGCATCATTAAGATCATAGTCACTATCATCATCATCCTCATCATAGTATCCATGTTCAACATCATCTTGTGATTGATCAATTCCTAGTGAGGGTAATTCATTAGATAAATGATCATTTCTATGGTTATCTTTATGAATTCTAATAGCTTTGGAAATGATATTGATAATGATTCCAACATCTCCCTTGGCACTCGTAAGATTAGTAAGCTCAAATAAGCAGTCACCAAATTTGGGATCATTGGAACTCATCTTAATGAAGGCAATAGACTTATGGAGAATTTCATCTAGATTTTTCAAGGAATAACTTGGAAAGCGTTCCTCAAGAAACCTCCATATAGTGTAGGCACAATCAAGAGTAGGAAAACATTCAATCAAGTTTCTAGGCACGCCTCTAGTGATAAGATTAATAGTTCTAAGGTTGCGGATCATGTCAATAGACTCATCAAGGGTAGGATGCAAAGGATCAGCATGAGGTGCACAAGGGCTAGTAATGTACTTGTTCAAATGATATTCATTGAACATCTCAAGCATTTCATTTTTTCGCTCATGAAAATATTCTCCATCAAGAATAGGCACTCTACGTCTAAGACTCCCCAAAGTATACACATCCATCTTCCTCCAATGGTGTTTAAATCAAAGCAATGGACACCAAAGCTCTGATACCAATTGAAAGGATCGAGAAGAGGTGTCTAGAGGGGGGGTGATTAGACACTAAGTGCTAAAAGTTGCAGTTTTTAATTTCTTTAGGTTGAAGTGGAGTTTTGGCACAAGTTTAACAAACACAATACATATCAAGCAAGCATGCAAAGACTATATGAGCAGCGGAAAGTAAAGCATGCAACTTGTAAGAATGTAAAGGGATGGGATTGGAGGATTCAAACGCAATGGGAGACACAGATGTTTTTGTTGTGGTTCCGATAGGTACTGCTATCGTACATCCACATTGATGGAGACTTCAACCCACGAAGGGTAACGACTGCGTGAGTCCACGGAGCGCTCCACCCACGAAGGGTCCACGAAGAAGCAACCTTGTCTATCCCACCATGGCCATCGCCCACAAAGGACTTGCCTCACTAGCGGTAGATCTTCACAAAGTAGGAGATTTCCTTGCCCTTACAAACTCCTTGGTTCAACTCCACAATCTTGTCGGAGGCTCCCAAGTGACACCTAGCCAATCTAGGAGACACCACTCTACAAGAAGTAACAAATGGTGTGTTGATGATGAACTCCTTGCTCTTGTGCTTCAAATGATAGTCTCCCCAACACGCAACTCTCTCTCACATGATATGGATTTGGCGGAAAGAAGATTTGAGTGGAAAGCAACTTGGGGAAGGCTAGAGATCAAGATTCATATGGTAAGAATGGAATATCTTGGCCTCAACACAAGTGTAGGTAGTTCTCTCTCAGAAAAAGTAGGTTGGAAGTGTAGGTTTGTACTGATAGCTCTCTTTTCAAATGAAGAGGTGGTGGAGGGCTATATATAGCCTCGACACAAAATCTAACCGTTACACACAACTTTCCAATCTCGGTGGGACCGAATTGTTAAACTCGGTCGGACCGATTCAGCAAAGCTAGTGACCGATAGAGTTTTCGGTGGGACCGACTGGATCAACTCGGTGGGACCGATGTGCTAGGGTTAGGGTAAATCCAAAACTCGGTTTGACCAATTACTCAAACTCGGTGGGACCGATTTGGGTAATAAGTGAAACAGAGAGTTGGCCAAGCAAACTCGGTGGGGCGGATTCTATATCTCGGTGGGACCAAAAATATTGCAATGGGTAACAGAGAGTTTGCAAGCCCATCTCGGTGAGACCGAGATCCCATCGGTGAGATCGACCTGATTAGGGTTTCTGGCAGTGGCTATGTCAACTGCACTCGGTGGCTCCGGATAGAAAGAATCGGTGGGGCCGAGTTGGATATTTGGTGTGGGACATATTTGGAAGTGAGAAAGTGGTTGAGGGCTTTGGAGCATATCACTAAGCACTTTGAGAAAGCAAGCCATTAAGCAACACCTCATCCCTTCTTAATAGTATTGGCTTTTCTTATAGACTCAATGTGATCTTGGATCACTAAAATAGAAAATGTAGAGTCTTCAGCTTGGAGCTTGAGCCAATCCTTTGTCCTTAGCATTTTGAAGGGGTTCCACATCCTCTAGTCCATGCCACTTCATTGTTGAACTTATCTGAAATATACTAGGTAAAAGTGTTAGTCCAACAAGAGATATGTTGACATTAATTACCAAAACCACCTAGGGAGCACTTGTGCTTTCAGAAGCGATCTCAGTGTTCCGCAACAATTGAAGGGACGAAGGAATTCTCAACGACATCAACCGTTGTCGCATCCTACACTTCGCTGACTTGGAAACTATCGTACAAAAGTACACCGCAATGGAAAGCGCCTGGAAAACTCAAGCAGCTCATTGGGAATCATCAGTCCCCACTCAACCCCTTATCCAGGCAAAAAGGGCGAACCCGGGCAACACGCCCGGCTCAAAGTAAAGAAATAGAAGTCTAGTATGGGGCGCGGAATCGTTCTGGAAGGATGGCTCGATGGGCCATGCAAAATACATGCAACACCGGATAACATACCAACACATAGCCTCAAAGCATGTTGGATACTCCGGCAAGTGGCCAAGAGCGGCGAGGACATCCTCACCAAGAATAACCCGGAACAACACCCCCAGAGGACAACGATCCCAAAGTACTGACGGTCTTAGAGACATTCACCTCAAACAGTAGGCGCAAGAGAGCACTATGTGCACTCACCGAAGTCTATCAAATAGCAGCAATAAACCCTTGGAATGATACAACTATAACTTTTAATGCTGGCGACGAACCAAAAAACAGAACAGTCCGAGCAGCAGCCGCCTTGGTCCTCAGTCCAATTGTGGACAACTTTCGGCTTACCAAGGTCCTTATGGACGGCGGCAGCGGATTAAACCTCATCTACGAAGATACCCTCCACAAAATGGAAATAGACAGGAGCCGCATTGAGTAAAGCAGCACGACCTTTCGAGGAATTATCCCCAGTCAAGAGGCGTGGTGTGCGGGAAAAATAACACTCGACGTGGTATTCGGCATGCCAGAGAACTATCGGTCCGAAGAAATAACCTTCCAAGTGGCCCCTTTCCACAGCGGGTATTAGGCCCTCTTAGGGCAAGATGCATTTACGCACTTCCAAGCGGTACCCCATTAAAGATACATGAAGCTTAAGATGCCTGGGCCCAACAGTATAATCACTCTAGCTAGTGATCCAGACATAGCAATCTGTGCCGAGAATAAACCGCATCCTTGGCCCTCGAGGCATTATCTGAAGCCCTTGCGGCCGAAGAATTAGCCGCGCTGTGCTCTACGGTGGACAGGGACGATGTGGTCCTAGACAAACGACCCAAATCCACCTCCTTCAAAACAGCAGAAAAAATATTCAAATTCCAAGTCCATCCAACTGACCCCAAGAAGACAGCATACATCGGAGCACAATTAGACCCAACAGTTGATGCCGCGCTACAAGAGTTCCTGCGCGAGAATTGGGATATATTCACCTGGCACCCTTCTGATATGCCAGGAATCCCACGCGAGTTGGCCGAACACAGCCTCAATATATTAAAGGGATATAAATCGGTCAAGCAAACACTACCGCGCTTTTCCGAACCCAAACATCAAGCCATGGGGGAGGGGCTAGCCAAGCTAATTCAAGCCGGATTCATCAGAGAAATAAAACATCGGACTGGCTAGCAAACCTGCTGATGGTACCAAAGAAGGACAAATCCTGGCGGTTGTGCATCGATTTTAAAGACCTCAATAAGGCTTTCCCTAAGGATCCCTTCCCCTCCCCCGCATTGATCAAATCATTGATGCTACCGCAGGACACGACTCACTGTGTTTCCTGGATGCATATTACGGATACCATCAAATCAAAATGAAGGAGTCCAATCAAGCTGCAACATCATTCGTTACCCCATATGGGCCATTCTGCTTCAACACCATGCCCTTCGGGCTTAAGAACGCCGGTGCCACATACCAACGCATGATTCAAACATGCCTAGAGAAACAGATCGGCAAGACAGTTGAAGCTTATGTGGACGATGTCATCATCAAAACTAGGCACGTCAAAACACTAATAGATAATTTATGTCTCACATTCGACAACCTCCGCGTGTATGACATTAATCTCAATCCGGAAAAGTGCGTTTTCGGCGTCCTGGCCGGAAAACTGTTGGGCTTCATCGTTTCCAATAGAGGAATTTAAGCAAACCCAGCCAAAATCCGAGCTTTTTCGCAATTGGCTACGCCAACAGACCTTAAACAACTTCAAAAACTCGCGGGTTGCGTGGCAGCTCTAAGCTGCTTCATCTCCAGATTGGGAGAAAAGGCACTGCCACTCTATCACCTTTTATGGCGAACCAATCATTTCGAGTGGACGGACGCGGCAACAGCCGGACTGGAGGAAATAAAAACCATTCTTGCGAGCAATCCAATCCTGGCCACACGAAACGCCGGTGAACCGATATTATTATACATATCGGCAACACATCAGGTGGTGGGCGCCGTACTCGTCGTTGAACGAGAACATGAAAGACATAAATTCCCACTTCAGAAGCCAGTATACTACGTATCCACTATCCTTACACCATGCAAATCCTTGTACCCCCATTATCAAAAGATAGCATACACAGTTTTCATGGCATCCTGAAAGCTCCATCACTACTTCCAGGAGTGTTCGATTACGCTGGCTTCCGAAGTACCACTCAATGACATTATAAATAACCGCGATGCCACGGGCCAGATTGCCAAATGGGCCATTGAGCTCCTCCCATTTGACATTACATACAAACCACGTTGAGCTATTAAATCCCAAGTACTGGCTGAATTCGTCGCTGAATGGACAGAGGCTGAACTCCCTAAAGAGTACAACACATATTTCAATTGGGTTATGTATTTCGATGGCTCCAAAATGCTGACAGGGCTAGGAGCAGGCATCGTTTTAACGTCCCCTACTGGATATGTCATTCAGTACATACTCCAAGTACTATACACAGACTCCAATAATGCAGCCGAATACGAGGCCTTATTGCATGGTCTCCGGATGGCTGTCTCCATGGGCATACAATGCCTAGAAGTGCGCGGGGACTCAAACCTTGCAATATCTCAAACAAATGGAGACTTCGACGCCAAAGATCCAAAGATGGCAGCTTATCATAACGTAGTCATAAAAATGTCGTCCTGGTTTCAGGGGCTCGAGTTCCATCATGTGGCTCGAGAAAGTAATCAAGCGGCGGATGTTCTTGCTCGTATCGGCGCTGAACGCGACCCGGTCCCACCTAATATCTTTCTTGAACGACTTTTTAAGCCATATATGGTGTGGCAGGGGGAGAATGGCAACACAAGTCCGGATCCAAACATAACCCCAGATCTCGGAAACACCGACGTCATCGGAGGCTCAGCCACCGAAATAACACCATCGGCGCATCTCATCATGGCAGTCATTGCCCCATGGACTGAACCCTTCATGGCCTACCTTAGCAGGAAGGAGCTTCCTGAGGACCAGAATGAGGCCCGTTGCATTGTCCGGCGTTTGAAGGCCTACAAGGTTCCTGAGGGAGAGCTCTATAAGAAAAGCGCTACCAGAGTTCTTCAACGATGTATCTCCGAGGAAGAGGGGCGACAGCTCTTGGCTGAAATTCATGCCGGACTCGGCGGTCACCACGCCGCAGCTCGGGCCCTTGTTAGCAAGGCCTTCCATATAGGGTTTTATTGGCCAACGGCCCGAACAGATGCACAGGACCACGTCCAACGTTGCGTTGGATGCCAACTCTTTGCCAACCAAGGCCATATGCCCCCACTGCTTTGCAAACAATCCCCATTACTTGGACTTTTGCGGTCTAGGGACTTGATATGGTCGGAATCCTTAAAGGAGGAAGCCATAAGAGAAAGTCCCTGCTGGTCATGGTGGATAAATTCACTAAATGGATGGAGGCCAAACCAGTCAAAACGGCCGAAGCGGGGCCAGTAATAGATTTCATATTCGGCGTGGTACACCGTTATGGTGTCCCGCACAGCATAATCACTGATAATGGCTCTAATTGCACAGCCGACGAAGTGAAAACATGGTGTACTAATCTAGGCATTAAGATCGGTTACGCCTCTGTCTATCACCCGCAGACAAATGGTCAAGTTGAATGGGCTAATGGTCTTATTATGAGCGGCGTCAAACCTAGACTAGTGCGGTTTTTGAAAGAATCAGACAAGCACAGGGTGGAGGAACTTGAGTCCATACTCTGGGGGCTGCGGACCACGCCCAACCGCACTACTGGATATACACCTTTCTTCATGGTGTACGATGCAGAAGCAGTGTTACCCTGCGATATTATTCATGACTCACCTCGAGTGCACATGTACGAAGAGAGAGAAGCCGAGCTTGATTGTCAGGACAACCTAGACGCCTTGGAGGAGGAGCGCAACATTCCAAAAGCCCGTTCCGCATTTTATCAAAAGCAGACTCGCAAGTATCAAAGCAGATAAGTGTGGGCCAAGACTTATAACGTTGGTGAACTCGTTCTACGCCTGCCAGAGAAGAAAAAGGAGAAACTCAAGCCCAAGTGGGAGGGTCCCTTCATCATTGACGAAGTTCTCACCGGAGGAGCGTACCGCCTGCGTGACGCGTGAGACAATCACCTGGAGTCGAACCCCTGGAATGCAGCCAGACTGCGACGATTTTATGCCTGGACCGTCCTTACCCGATCCGTGCATCCCTACATATGCATGTTCATTATACCTAGGGGCTTCTCGTACAAAATCTTGCTATTATTCTTTGAGCATCAAGCTCACCACATATGCGGTTTTTCATATGTACCTTTTCTTCTCCACTATATGCATCAATATCACTTATGTTTTTGCCAAGCTGGGTTGCCTGGCTCCTGTGCTTATGCCCTACATTCCCGTTAGTTCGGCTAGGGAATAAAGGGAGCACCTCTGCGATTGTTACTGCCGGGTCATCCGGATGTGTACCTCAGACTGGGTGAAGCTGAAAGCTTCCGTTCTTAAGGGAATATTCGGTCAAGGAATTAAATATGTTTCTGCATTAACTCCATTGTGAAACCCTAGAAGTTACTTACTCTACGATTTTTTCTCAATCATAGTTCGAACATGCACCACAAACGCATGCACACCCAGGGAAAGGAACCCTTAACGGAACTATTCTCTCTGGAAGTTGTTTCTTACATAATGTAGTATAACGTAACTAGCCGGATACACATTGTTTGTTTAAGCAACCACGACCCCTAAGCCTGGTTCCCATGCATGCCCCGGTATGTTCTACCGTTAGGGTATTCGGAAACACTCCGCATCTTCAAGTCCTGAGGTCGAAGTGAAAAGGTCGGCCATGACAATTGTTTTTATTATCTAGCTAGAAGGAAAATACATAGTCACTTAGGACTCAAAAACTTCCTCCTCTATACCGTCCAACAGGCGGCCTAACTTACAATCCTGTTGTGAGTATTTAGCAGCCACCTCTACTAGGCCATATACTAAACTAACGGGAATTTATTCCCCATTTGACCATAGTGGTCCGACCCGGGCCATGTGATTCGGATCCAGCTTGGTATATCATGTTTTTACCATGGCCCAGGCTTCTCGCGCACCCTCTCGGCAGGCCGATATCTTCCACAGTCGGATACGCTGCCGCGCTCCCTTGAAGATCTCTACAAGCTTCTCCATACTCCCTGAAGGGGACTCGGATGGCCATAAGGCCTTGTCTACACTCCGCATTGCCAGCCGAGCTTGCTCGTGCAACTGCGACAGCTCTTGTAGAAGATCACTTGATGATCCGGACACTTCCTCTTCAGGACGGCCCGTCAATATACCTGCAATCACAGCTATATCAGCTACTGTTACTTCCAAATTATTATAAGATAAATGCGGCCACATACTGAATATGCCGCCTCATAGTTTTTTGTTCTCCTTCACGGAGTCAGCTAGCTGAACTCGCACATCTTTCAGTTCTTCGCCTAGTTTGGTGTTCGAATCCTAGAGCTTCTTTTTCTCCTGAACGACTTTTGTTAACACACGCTCGCCCGCTGCTAGCAGTTTTTTGGCTCCGTGTTCTTCGCCTCGAGCGGTGTCCAGCTGCTCTCGCAGTTGGTCTGACGATCCAATACAAAGATAAGCAACTAGATTAGCATTATTAGTGTACATTTATTATTTCTCGAAGGAGGGAAACATTACCAGGGGATGCCTTCTTGGATTTCTCCAGTTCGGCATTGGCAGCTGACAGTTGGCTCCGACACTTTTCTAGTTCCTGAGTTAACAGGGTGTTCTTCTCCGTAAGCACCTGGTTGTAGATTGATCCTTAAATCAGTTGTGTCAACTACTTTAAGTCTCGGGGGCTACTGGCATATGGTTATCGTAGTCAGACAAAACAAACTTACCTGCACATCTTTTAAATGTTGTTTTGTGGCTCTGTTAAGCCCATCTCGAGCAGCTCGGATACATGCATCGGCCGAGCTGAAGGCGTTAAATGACTCTTCTGAAAAGCCAGGGTCTTGTAAAACGGCCCTGCGGCGCCGATAATTCATGGCGCTCTCCACTTCCGAGTTGGTGACGGATACATCATCTGTGTCCTCGGCCGGAGGACAGTTCGGCGTCACCCTCGCATCAGCCCCCGTCTTCACGATAGGATTTGAATCCTGGCCGCGGGAAGTATGACCGGCCGGACCCCTGGATATAGTCCGGCACACCTTTTTCCTGATACAGGATAAACGGAAAGGTCACAGTTGGATGTGACTGCCAAGGTGCATACTTGCAAATTCATACCTCTTTGATGAATGCTCGGCCATATCTTCGTTTGTCTTCCTCTTAGAAGGCTTTCCTGGTAGAGGGACGCTCTCTTCGGAGATGCTCCCGGGGCTGCATGGCGCACCGAACGCTTCCCCTTCTAAGCATAGGACAGTGCGGTGGGTAAGCTGGAATGAGAAAACTCTTTTGGATAAGGTGTCTTCGGATTACTTACACGTGAAGCAGGAAGGAGGGCGGGGTAATCAGTGATAATAGATACATATGTACCATCGTAGCTCATCTGATAGAATATTCCATCCTCGAGCTCCACAAATATGTCCGGATCTTCCTCATATTCGGGGTCAAGATCCCGGTTACGATTCTCCAGCTAAGGGGCAGGGTCATGGATCCCCTCGACAGCCTTTTGCCATTCCTTTTATGAGCAGATAAGATGCTGCCGGTCAAGAATAATTCAGGGACAAAAGTAAAATTGTGGAGCTGAACCTTACCCAGCTGGGAGGATTATACATGGAGAATCCGTCTTGATATTGGAGACGGGTGAACTCCTCCTTTTCCCGTTTATACAGCTCGGCGAGTATTTTGGCCAGGGCGGCGGGGGTCTTCGGGCCCTTCCGACCATAGCGTGAGGTGTTGTCTTCCCCGTTGTAATGCCACATGGGTAGGACTCTGTATTGGAGTGGCTGGACCCCCGCATTATAGAGATCGCCGTTACCTTGGTTATTGACAATCCAGACTGGGCAAGCGCCTTAATCTTGCCCAGCAGTAGACTGACCTCCGCACTATCCTCTTCCTCGAGGCTCCGAGGACACCAGCTATGGCGTTTCTTCAGTGGAGAATTTGAAAACTCGGGGTGGCCCATGCGGACGGGTTCGGGTAGAGTGACGTCGTCGATGTAGAACCATCCGGAAGGCCACTCTTCGGGAGCTTTCTTCGGCGTGCCGGACACGTATCCGGTCCCCGCAATGCACCACACTTCGGCTCCTCCCACTTCAAAAATTGACCCACCTTGATTGCCAGGGACGAGGCAGAACAGTCTTCTCCACAAGTCGAAATGGGCCTCGCAACCCAGGAATAGTTCGCATAAAGCGACATAACCCACAATGTGCAGGACGGAGGCCGGGGTAAAATTATGCAGCTGGAGGCCATAGTACTCCAGAAGCCCTCAGAGGAATGGGTGAAATGGAAATCCCATGCCCCTCAGCAAATAGGGGACGAAGCACACTCGTACTCCCGCAGACGGATTGGGGAAATCCTCCGCTTGGGTTTTGCTGTTGAAGGAGGCCAATCCTACTCGAACAGGGACCATATCTGCAGGAGGGAGAAATCCCTGCGTTTGCAACTTCGCTAATTGGCTGTGGGGCATGGAGCACCTCTCCCACTTGCCTCTCTCTAGGTTGGAATGGGAAGAGGAGCTGGGAATGTTGGCCATGTTGGAATGGTTTTGCCTGGCAGTATCTGAGGATTTTCTCCGCGTGATGCCGAAAGGATCTGAGATCCAGTCTCTTTAAATGGACACTCTTTCTTGTAGGGCTAGGGTGTTATTTACAAAAATACCCTAACCATCCACATTCGCAGGTCATAAATGCACAGAATCCGAGGGGTGCGGCATTGGATTGAAAGCCGAAAACCCCACTTGGAAGACGTCGAAGGAGGAACCCGCCTTGCAATGCCGAAGACAGTCTGCGCAGCGAACACCTCATCATTGAAGCCTGGATTGGGGGCTACTGAGGGCGTCCTAGACTAAGGGGTCCTTGGGCGTCCGGCTATTAGCCATGGGCCAGACTACTGGGCTGTGAAGATACGAAGACCGAAGACTGCACCCATGTCCGGATGGGACTCTCCTTGGTGTGGAAGGCAAGCTTGGCGACCGAATATGTAGATTCATTTCTTTGTAAACGACCTTGTGTAACCCTAGATCCTCCCGGGGTCTATATAAACCGGAGGACTTAGTCCGGATAGGACAGACTCATTAGCATAGCCATACAAGCTAGACCTCTAGGGTTTAGCCATTACGATCTCGAGGTAGATCAACTCTTGTAACACTCATATTCATCAATATCAATCAAGCAGGACGTAGGGTTTTACCTCCATAGAGAGGGCCCGAACCTGGGTAAACATCGTGTCCCTTGTCTCCTGTTACCATCGCCAGTATTTTTATATATTCCGAAAATATTCTCTATGAAGTTTTAGGTCATTCTGAGAACTTCTATTTCTGCACAAAAATAACACCATGGAAATTCTGCTGAAAACAACATCAGTCCGGGTTAGTTCCATTCAAATCATGCAAGTTAGAGTCCAAAACAAGGTCAAAAGTGTTTGGAAAAGTAGATACGATGGAGACGTATCAGGCGGCGGCTGGTGCATGGAGGTCAAAGAGCTCGCTTCCCGGTGAACATGGGCAGCCATGCTGCTCGCACGTGACCCGTCGAGCCTGCGAGGTGGACATGATGCACATGTCCCGTCGAGCCTGCGCGGTGGACTGCTCGCACGCGTCCCATCGAGCCTGCAAGGCAGACTTCTCGCGCTTGTCCCGCCTAATCAAACAGCTGCACGCATGCCACCAGGTATGGTTAAATTTCAACACGGTTAATATAATACAACCATTTGCGATATTAACGTGTCAGCTTTTTGTTTCAAAACGGACTTCATTGGCTACTAATGTGTGCGCCTCTTCTCAAACTGGACGATTTTTTTACCATAGCATATATGTGCCATGTCATGAAACCATGCCAAGTTTCATGTTTTTCGGGTGAGTTTTTGATTTACTGGGATTTAAAAACCGATATTCTCAATGTTTTAGGATGACCACAAGTTTGTAATTCATTCCCATTCCTTAAATGAGACCTAAACATGCACCCAATGACACATGTACGATTTTCCACCCATTTTGCTTCACTTGAGCATGTGCTTGTAGTTCAAATTTGAATTATGGACTACATTAAATGCATAGGAAACTTAGTAATTTTTAATATATATACAATGGCCAAACGAACCCTGAACAGTTTCAAATTTCAGCGTGACACTCCTGTTAATCTATGTTGCCTGTAGAAAACAAAGTTCAAGGAGAGAAGAGGCAGTGATTATCGTTTCGCCCACAAGAGGGGCATGTTTTCCTACTGGAACCACGAGGGTTGCGACAGACTCTGGTTTGTAAGAGGATTGTAATATAGCTTCACCCAAATTGGATAATTATATGTACCATGTAGTGACACCATGCCAAGTTTCATGATTTTCTAGTGAGTTTTGGATTTACAGAGATTTGAAAACTGAGATTCGCAATGTTTGTGGCCAAGCGAGGATGGAGAGATGGTTGAATTTGTTCCCATTCGTTCCATGGGACTTAAACATGCACCGCAAGAAAACATGTACATTTTTTCTTGCCATTTTTGTGCACTGGAGCATGTATTTGTAGTTCGGATTTGAATTATGGACATTAAATGCCTAGAAAACTCAATGAATAAAAAAGGTTAGACAAACCCTGAATAATTTCAATGTTCAGTGCGATTCTCCCGTTGTTCCATGTCGCGTGTAGTAGAAAATGCGAGGCTAGAAGAGGGAGCGATTATCGTTTGGCCCACAAGGGGACACGTTTCCCTATCGAAACCACGAGGGTTCATGTGAGATGCTCCGGTTTGTAGGAGGTTTGCAATAAAGCTTGGCCCAAATTGGGAATGTTTTTACCATGACATATATGTGCCATGACGTGACACCATGCCACCTTTGATGACTTTCTGGTGAGTTTTGGATTTATGGGGATTTAAAAATCGAGATTCGAAATGTTTCAGGACGAGCCAAGACACCAGTATAGTTGTAATTCGTTGCCATTCCTCGCATGGGACCTAAACATGCACCCAAGGACACATGTATAAATTTTCTAGCCATTTTTGTGAACTGGAGCATGTATTTGAAGTTCATTTTGGAATTATGGACATTAAATGCCTAGGAAACTCTGTTAGTGTATAAAAAGGCCAAACGAACCCTGAATAAGTTTAAATTTCAGCATGGATATCATGTTGTTCATTGTTGCCCATGGAAGAAAATACAAGGCAAAAAGAGGCAGTGATTATGTTTCTCCCACAAGGGAAACACGTTTCCCTATCGGAACCACGAGGCTTCTTTGAGAGAAGCTCTGGTTTGTAAGAGGTTTGTAATAAAGCTTGGCCCAAATTGGACAATGTTTTTACCATGACATATATGTGCCATGACGTGACACTATGCCACCTTTGATGACTTTCTGGTGAGTTTAGGATTTACGGGGATTTAAAAACCGAGATTCCAAATGTTTGAGGACGAACCAGGGCACGGGTACGGTTGTAATTCATTCCCATTCCTGGCATGGGACCTAAACATGCACCCAAGGACGCATGTATAAATTTTCTAGCCATTTTGGTGAATTGGAGCATGTATTTGAAGTTCAGATTTGAATTATGGACATTCAATGCCTAGGATACTCAATTAGGGTATAAAAAGGCCAAACAAACTCTGAATAAGTTTAAATTTCAGCACAGATATCCTGTCGTTCCATGTTGCCCGTAGAAGAAAATACAAGGCAAAAAGAGGCAGTGATTACGTTTCACCCACAAGGGGCACACGTCTCCCTATCGCAACCACGAGGCTTGTTTGAGAGAAGCTCCGGTTTGTAAGAGGTTTGTAATAAAACTGGTGCCAAAATGGACGGAAAAAATTCCTCGACATATATGTTCCATGTCGTGACACCATGCCAGGTTTCACGATTTTTGGGTTAGTTTTGGATTTACAGGGACTTAAAAACCGTGATTCTTCTCACGAAATGTTTTCAAATAGCACATGGTTCACTCATGAAAACCATGTTCCTGCCGAACCATGGCCGATGCTGCCTCCCCCCTATTGCGGATGCGATCTGAGTCGTGCGTTCTGATTGACCAGAACCCAAACCCCACGGATCGTACGTGTGCACCGTTGGATGCTCCTAGATCGAATGGCAACCCTGAGCCCTTTCGACAGCACATGCAGTACATGGGTAAGCACTGTGTGCAGGTGTCGTGCTAGCTCATGCTTCCTTCTCTACTAGGTTTTCTAAATAGGCTACCATTTATCGCCACTCCTCTCATCAGTTTCCCGCCACTTCTCCCATCATTTTCCTGCTACCAGTGTCAGTGCTCATTGAAGGCTAGCAGTGACACACTAGCCATGTAAATATCCCACACAGTTTCTAAAAGCACAAATGTTTGTGATAGAGGCAGTAGGTCCCATAGGGTGACCAGTGTGAAATACCTTAATGGCAGGGAGGCAATTCTTATCAGCAAGGGCTGGCTTCCAATCCGCTAGCCTAGTCGAATAGAACGCAGAACTTAAGCGTCCTTGGGCTGGAGTAGTCCAAGGATGGGTGACTCGGTGGGAAGTTGCATATCTCAAGCTTCATTTAAATGCTATGACACAGTCATTATAGAGATATATTATATATCTATAGTGACCTATCATGGCATTTATATAAACCTTGGGATCCTTGTTATGCTAATTTGTAGACTATGTTTTTCTGGGTTATTTTTTGCTCTAAAATATTAAATAATGATTGACTTGACCTATCATGGCGATTATATAAACCTACTATGATTTTATGGGTTATTGTTTGCTCCGAAAAATAAAAGAATTATTGAATTGTCCTGTCATGGTGATTATATAAACCTTTTTCAGGTTGTGTGCAGGGTATAGGGGGCAGGGTGTTCTTCTCAAGCATGTCGCCCTTGTGCGGCTTATAGACACAACACATATATGTGGGCTCCCCGAGGTATATATACTATCCTTTATCGACAATTAGGGGGCCCACACAATCTATCCCTTTGACCCAACAACGAGAAGGGTTTGACCATGATGGTTTCTGATACTAGTAAGGTACACGTGCATTGAGTCATATTTGCATGATGTAGATGTTCATTTAATTATTATAGTTCATCTCATCCAAAATCAATTAGTTTTATAAAAGAATCTATTTTAAGATTCATGTAATTGTGCATTGTAAAGCATAAAGTAAAAACAAAAAGTGACAATTCATTTAGAAAAAAAGTTTGGGAAATTAAGATATGGATGATTCTAGAGAACAAAGGAGAAGTGCTTGTGTTTTATTGTTTGTGCATTATGCCGAAGTTCAACCATGGAGTCTTCTAGATTTTACATGTGGCAGAATCAGGTGGAATGTAGATGATATCCAATGGCCAGTAGTGCACGGATTTGCCATCTCTGTACTGTCGAATTGGCTTCATCCAACGACCAACTTTAAAAATATTCACACACTATATAGGGGTATAGATATAGATGTGTCCCATGCTAGACCAACTAAAGTTTGAGCGCATGCGTGGGAAGACCCCCCCCTGCCGCCGTTGCCTCGAAGTTGGGAAACTGACATCGTACGTATTGAACCAGGCTTGGAGTCGAGTACGGTGTTCGGTTTGTAATGTAGTTGGTGGCCCATCGAAGTTATGCATTTGGGATTTGAACACATCACACACCACCATACACATACATATTTTCGGGCCGCATGCGGTGTATACAGGGTCTTCTGATCGACCACATCTCCCTTGTGCAGTTTTTTGTGATGACACGCATATCTGTGGGCTCCCCGAGTGTATATATATCATCCCTTTGACCGTTAATGAGGGGTATGTGTTGGACATGAATGGATTCCTCCTAGTTCGTGTTAGGTCCGGTCACCGTCACATGTCGCTCAACCAAAGCTCAAGCTCATGCATTGTTAGGATTCCCTCCCACATGCTCGGATTGCTGGGTACGACCTACATCATACACTGCATATCTCGTCCTTAACTACCTTGCCTTCATGGCTGTTCTCTGTATCAAGAGGTAGGCACCACACATAAATTGTACATTATTCTATATTGAAAAAAACATCACCCCTTCCCAACGTACATCATTTTGGGCCGGATGTAAGGGGTGCTAGTTTTGTGGTCCCTCTCGTGTGATTTTTATGATGGTTCAATCTATTGGCCCAAGCGGTTTATCGACAACAACAGTTGTCGTTTGACAAAATGATAGATTCATTGGTCCGTCCTATGGTAGGTCATGGCGACATGCATGTATGACCAAAGTATCGATCATTACGTGCATCCGCCTCGCTGACACGAAGTGGGAGGTGGTGGGCTCAGCATCCTAGCTAGGTACGACATTATGTGATTATAGACATATATATCCAAGGGTGCTTTCGAGTTTGCGAGGATCGTGCCACCAAAGTTATGCCTTGTGTTTTTAAAGTTTTAAACATCCGCAATATTCCTACATATATTTGGCCACTTCCAGGTGGTTCTTGACATTTGGCCCCTCTGACCGATCTTTGACGACGCGCCGAACCGTGGGCCCGCGTGGTCAAAGTTGTGCATTGGAATTTTGAACGTCATCGACCACCCTTTTCACTCATATATATTTGGGCCACATGCTGGTGTGCTTGTCTTCTGACCCTCTCTAACGTTATTTTTTGCTGCAAAGACTCTGATGACGCTCAACGGACACGAGTATAATATCTTAACCGTGTGCGATACAAGTGCGCTGTGAATCACCACACCTGCGCAAGCGCAAGCAAAGGTGGAGGTACTGGCTCAACCGTGTGAGATGCAAGTGCGCTGTAAAATCACCACAACCGCGCAAGCGCGAGCAAAGGGTGGAGGTACTGGCTTAACCGTGTGCGATGCAAGTGCGCTATAAAACCACCACCTGTGCAAGCCAAAGGCGGGTAAGTTTAATTGGAAATTAGGATGAACCGTGTGTGATAAACCAGCTAGCTAGAAATATAAACACAAACTACCTGCCTTGAGCGTTGCAAAAATTGGCGGTTCCACGCAACTTTTCCGTATTATCATACACGCATATTGTTATTGGACCGTGCGTGATCTTGGGCACTCCTGCCCCGCATAAATTCATTTACCCAAATTTTAGTAGCCGCCGTACTTCAACTGTTGCCCACACTCCTCCAGCACCAACCTTATAGTAAAATTGCAGTAGCCGAGGCATTTGAACCGTCGCCCTCCCTCGTCCACCACCATCTCCATAGACCATTAGTAAAATTTTCAGTAGCCGCGGCGTATCCTCAAACACCCCCTCCCCAGTCCCCCACCTGATCCCTCCCACACTCGAACCCTAGCTCACGACTGCCGCCAGCGCCGCCGCCACCCCCCGCCGGTCTGCCCATTCCTCCTAGCTTAGATAATAAAGTTTAGGTTACCCAGCGATTCCCATACCGTCGCCCCACTCCCCTGAGTTTTTAGATGAGGCCTGCGGTGTCCCTCCCTACCAGATCCACATCCCCTGATCTAGAATGTCGCAGCCTAAGCTCGACCACCTATCCTGGGGAGCCCGACAAGCGTTGGACCAAGAAGAGCTTTATCATGGCCACTCCGGCGGACATTGGCGAGGTGTACGCCGTTCGCCCCGACATGTCGATCCCGGAGCAACATGTCACCGCGGAAGCCGGCGAAGACTTTGACTACGTTGCCATGTCGAAGGCTTCATGTCAGTGGGCTAGCGTATTACTGTATCTCGGGAAATCTGGCTACGGCATCAAGCTCGTCCACAAGGACGGCTTCACGCGGGCCATGTCATGGGTTAAGTGGTCCATCCCCAACCCCTCTAGTTCAACCGTCGTCGATCTCTTCGACGGCCCTACCACTGATCTCCTCTGCCAAGCGGTCAAGGATTTGCGAGCTTTATACGCCATCGAGCCCATAATGTCATTTCTGAAGGACACGTTCTACAACGTCTACTTGGATCCTCAATTGCCAAGTCAAATCTCATTGACCATGACCACGACCATGATGAGGGCACCCATGAAGGTTCTTCCAAGGTGAAACAACCCATCTATGATATCAGAGAGCGTATCATTGGTCTGTGCTCTTCCAACTGGAAGGATCCCATCCATGAAATGTGAGGCAACATTCTATCAGCAAATCTTACCTTTTGTAGCTTGCCAACCCGCACCCTTTGTTGTAGTAGCATTTGCGTGCTGTGCTTTAACTGTGCCGTGTTTAATTATTTCAGTTATGCAAAAATGTATTGTTCAATAGGGCCATGTGATGTTTAAGTATGAATTGTCCACTTCAGTTTCACGAATGACTATATTTGGTTGTTTATAGTGAGTAGATGCCTTGTTTATCTGTATTTGGTTGTTAGGCTGGTTGGAGTGAGCATTTTTCCAGTTATCGAGCAGATGCCTTGTTTATATGTATTTGGTTCTTAGTTTGGTTGTAGTGAGCATTTGTTCAGTTATCAAGCAGATGCCTTGTTTATCTGTATTTGGTCATTAGGTTGCTTTTTTAGCATTTGTCCAGTTATCAAGCAGATGCCTCATTTATCTGTATCTTCTTGTTAGGTTGGTTGAAGTGAGCATTTCTCTAGTTTTCAAGCATATGCCCTGCTTATCTGTATTTGCTTGTTAGGTTGGTTGAAGTGAGACTCTGTCCAGTTTTCAATGGCTATATTTGGTTGTTATACTGGTCATTTGTGCCTTGTTTATTTCAGTCATTCACAATCTGTTGTTCATTATGTGCAAGTAGGAACTGTGCCGCTCGACTTCATCAATACCAGTTTGAACGGCTATATTTGGTTCCAGTTATTCCTTGTGTAGTTAACACATGCCCTTTATTTCAGTTTTACACATTTATCCAGTGTGATGTTTAAGCATTACCTACGTTCTATTCTTTTTCAACAATACCAGTTTGAATTGGAATATTTGATGGCTGTTAATCCTGCTGTCGGTAACATTGCCTTCCATTTTATATCTGCTTTAACAGCATGCTGAAACCAACACATTCAAGCTATCAATTGGAGATGATGTTTTTTACCTTTGTTATAATTGTTTGATATTAAGGTTGTTGTACTTTTCATGCCTTTCCACTACTTATGCAGGACAACAACGGGAGTGGCCACCATTTTCCGCCGAGGTTAGCTTCATCCCTCGACTTTTACTCCCCCCGTCGTTCCATAATGTAGTACATATAGATCTAGGCCTGGACACTTGTTAGCTTCTAATATTGACTTTTTGATTGTAGGTACATATGCCCTTGGCAAGGATCCATGCATCGACCCTTTTTGCGTATGAGGCAATGAGATATTCATGAACAAGCATCAAGTGATGAAACTGATAAGGATTATGAGCAAAAAGATACGAATGGTGGCAAGCAAATTATTTGTTTATGCTCTATCCGACACAACAGTGAGCTGCAGGATGGTAACTACAAACTTTGTTGTCTTCTCTTTTTACTACCCATAATGAGTTGTTAGACAACAATGTCTGAATCTTTTTCGTTCACAGTGGTTCCTGAAGCAGTTCACTCAAGATTACCTCGCAAAGTACATGATTGGTGGACACACAATGAAGGTTAAAGTATTTCATCCAGAATACAATGAGCATCGAGAAGTCGTAATGAAGACAATGAAGGATGGACGGGCAACCATCATAAGGGGTTCGCCTAGAGTCGTGCGAGCATTACTCATGGAGGAGGGCACAATATGGGCATTCTGCTTCACCTTCTCCAGCGACCAGAATGTCTTTCACCTCTCTCTTTATAGTCTTTAGTACAACTGTGGTTCATCATTCTTTACTTGGTGCTTGTGTAGTTCTTTAGTATATGTACTTGTGCATCGAATTATGCATTCGTGGTTGAACCTATATTTGTAATAAACATGGTTGGATATGAAATAAGCGATTGCCTACTTTCAAATTCAAAACATGTGATTTTCAAATTAGGGATTAATTAAGGATTAATTAGGGATTATACTACACATGGTTTGCAAAAGCGAAACATCTGTGATAGACGTGGAGATCAGAAACTTTTCTAGGATCCACTACGTGTGCAATCAATCTCCACTACACACACGACATCCTATTGAAAACGGTTTGCATTAGGACACTATCAGTGTCAAAACTGGCGGATCTCGGGTAGGGGGTCCCGAACTTTGCATCTAAGGCGGATGGTAACAGGAGGCAGTGGTCACCATGTTTTACCTAGGTTCGGGCCCTCTTGATGGAGGTATAACCCTACGTCCTGCTTGATTATACTTTATAATATGAGTAGTACAAGAGTTGATCTACCACGAGATCAGAGAGGCTAAACCCTAGAAGCTAGCCTATGGTATGATTGTTGTTGTCCTACGGACTAAACCCTCCAGTTTATATAGACACCGGAGGGGGCTAGGGTTACACAGAGTCAGTTACAAGGAAGGAGATCTACATATCCGTATTGCCAAGCTTGCCTTCCATGCCAAGGAGAGTCCCATCCGGACATGGGACGAAGTCTTCAATCTTGTATCTTCATAGTCCAACAGTCTGGCCAAAGGATATAATCCGGCCGTCCGGATACCCCCTAATCCAGGACTCCCTTAGTAGCCCCTGAACCAGGCTTCAATGACGATGAATCCGGCGCGCAAATTGTCTTCGGCATTGCAAGGCGGGTTCCTCCTCCGAATACTTCATAGAAGATTTTGAACACGAGGATCGTGTCCGGCTCTGCAAAACAAGTTCCACATACCACCGTAGAGAGAATAATATTTCCACAAATCTAATCTGCTGACGTACCCCATAGCGTGACATCACACCACAACCAGGTCTTTATTCGAATCGTTTTTCGTAACCTATCTCAGCGTGTTTCGCGAGGCGGTTTCCTTGGCACGTCTTGTCGAAGCAGAGATCGTGCCCCCTTATTACGGGATTCCCATCAATATGGACGTGGGTAACCCAACCGCGCCATCAATTACGGCGCTTGGGGGATAAGCGAGCTTTACCAGGTTAGTGGGGGCGCATAGTTTCGTCCACCGTCTGGAAGGTGCTGTTCAAGGGCACCGAGGTCCCCCCTTCTCTTACCAAGGACCGTGGGCTAAGCGTGAAGCACCCTGCGAATCCGGTAAGTCATGTACATCTGGTAGGGTCTTTATTTCCCATAGCTTAACCACGTGCGGGGTCTGAGCTCCCACGCCTTTGACAGGACTGGGTGGAGACATCGGAGCAGATTAAATGTCTGGCCCCTCTGCCCGAAGACCCTGCAGACGCTCTCCTGACGGAGATGCGGACTCCGGATCCTTATGAGGTGCCGGAGAAGACCAAGAAGAAGGCCATGGGAACCCGAAAGAGTTCCCGGCGCCAGGTGGTATCGGACTCATCGTCCAATAACTCCAAGACACACTCCCCCGTGAAAACGAGGAGGAGGAAGACGAAGATTCTCCCCCCCACCCAACCGGGGAGGCCGAAGGGTCCAAGAAGGGAAGGACTCTCCTTCCGGACTGTTCCACCACAGCCGCCGACGGCGAAGACGAGTGGTTACTCAAGGCCAAGCCCCTGGCGAAGTCGTAAGTATTCGGATACCAGAGTAACTCATAGCATACTTTTGTTGCACTGCTTCTCCTAACATTGAATATGATCATGCAGTCCGCCCTGAGCCCGTATCGACGTATCCTCGTCGGACGGTTCCTTGGACTCGTTGGATATGGATAGCGATCCACTTCCATCCGCCTCCTCTCCTCGCCCTACAGACAATATCGAGGTACTGTCTCAAGGGGCACCGAACTGGGGGGAGATAGTCCCGGAGGCGCCTCAAGGCGACCTTCCGGACTCTAGGAGAAAAGGGAGCAAGGCTCCAAGGGGCTCCAAGTTCGGCCCTCAGCCAAACACCGCGCTGGAACCTCCAGTGGTTCAGGACTCGAGTAGGAGGCCCCCTTCCAAGAGGGGCAAGCCATCCGTGCGGGTGACCTCTGTCCATCCAGAGGCACTGGACGACCTGCTGGGAGCACTTCACGGCGCTTCCATCGATGAAGAGCACCGCACTATTATGAGTGCGGTGATCAAGAAGGTTCAGTCCGCCAAGAGCAGACTGACTGAAGCCTGTGCCAGCCTTCTAACAGTCTTTGAGGTAAGTATTTAAAATATAGGAAAAATATTACTCCATAGACAGTAGCCCCTGATGCTCTGTTTGGTGTTCACAAAGAAAAGCCGAATAGAGGATCAAATAATATCTGGAGGAGTCTAATATAAGTATGTCTGTATACGTATGCAGGCTTCGCTGCTGACCTCTGCCGCACTGACTGCGGAGGTCGCTGCACTGAGGCAGAGCCTCGAGCGGTTTGAGAAAGAGCTCGGTCTTGCCAAGAGGCAGCTCGAGGAGAACAAAGGTAAGTAATGCCTTGTCCATATATATATTTATATATAATATATATATATATAAAAGATGCGGTTGCAAAATGATAGGATCATCATGGATGTGCCAGGGGCCACGACCGAAGTGGCGACCCTGAAGCAAGCGCTGTCCGAGGCCAAAAACAAAGCGGCCAAGGAGCGCACCGAGCGGGAAAAACAAGAGGCACGGGTGGGCGAGGTGCAGCAAGAGCTCCAGACTCTCGTGAAGAAGCATGAGGCTTTGGAGCTTGACTTGAAGACGCGAGAGTCCGAGCTCGCCGCAGCCCTTGAGAGCACAAAGCATGCCAAGGCTGAAGCCCAAATGTCCCTCCAGGAAATTGAGGCGATGAGGAAGATAGCGGCGGGTAAGGCCTTCAATATGCAAAGGAAGCATGTGAAAGTAAAGTACTTGTTACTTACCCAAGTCCGGAGCTCTCCGGGAGCATTCGCAGATTTGCCCCGCAGCGTGTCGGATGCCGCGAAGTATTACCAGGCTGAGGAGGGAAGCTCAATCGAGAAGTTGTTCTGGTCTCAGTATACTGGGACCAAACACCCGATGCATGTGAGCGACCAGCTGAAGCAACTGGTCCAGCTGCACAAGGTGGCCGAACAGGCCATGAGGGGCCTTATAGTCCGGATGTGGCCTGGCGACTCCCTTCCCAACAGCTACTTCGGCCTGGTGTGGCGGCTTGTGGAGGCCTGCCCACGGCTGGAAGTCATAAAGCGGTCCGTCTGCATCGAAGGTGCACGCCGGGCTTTTGCCCGTGCGAAGGTGCACTGGGCCAAGATGAACGCCGAGAAGCTGGTGAAGGAGGGGCCGCCACAGGGCAAGGAGCATCGCCACCCCGAAATGTATTACGAGTGTTGGGGATATGACTATTTGTGTAAGCCATCCAGGAGGGGCCGGGTTATGCAAATAGAGATTCATCAGAAGCCTAAGACCAAGGCATGCAGATGGCGGTTCACTAAAAGGCTTAAAGGCCCACACGCGACTCTGAGGCCCGTAAAGATAAACCGCCATGATGGTATAACTTGTACTGTAAGATAGAAGTAACTAGTCGCCGAGCCGGACACTGTTTATGAGCCGGCCGGGACTCTGTAGGCCGCAGGGCGTCAACCCGTGTATATAAGGGGACAACCCGCCAGAGGCTTAGGGAGAGAAGACAACTGATCGAGAGCCAGGCATAGCGTATCTCGCTCCCTGGTCATCGAAACCTCAAGCAATTCCAACCCAACTAGACGTAGGCCTTCCTTCACCGTAAGGGGCTGAACTAGTATAAACCTCACGTGTCCTTGTCCCGATTAACCCCTTTAAGGTTCCTAGTTGCGATGGCTCCACGACTAAGTCCTTGCAAAAGGACATCTGCCGTGACAATTCAACGACAGTTGGCACCCACCGTGGGGCCAGCGCACGCTGGATTTGAGTTCTTGAAGGCAGCTTCGAAGGGCTCAAGGGATACGTAGTTGGCCGGATGACCAAGAGTCGTCACGACAAGATGTACATCGACGACGAAGGCTGGGGCCCCGACGCTGGCTCAATTGAGTACGGGTATCGGGTCCCCTTTGGCGGAATCCACGTCTTCATCGGCCGGATTGGTGAGCCGGGCCCTGAGCCGGACAGCTGCACCGACCTCGTCAAGATGGCTCAGTGTGCGAAACCCGCCCGAGCTCAACCCGTCGTGAAGCGTGCCTTTGTGGGTTGCATCCACGGAGGTGAACTTTCTAAAGGATCTGAAGGTGATGGTGAGCCGGTCGCCCTCTCTGACGGTGATTCGTCCGCCGGCTCAACAGATTCGTTGTATCAAGTTCAAGATGGTGTGCTTGGGGGCTGTTCCGATGGCAGCACTATTCCGGACCCCTCAGAGTCGCCAAACTGGGCAGGAGTCTTCATGGCTGGTACTCAACCCGGCCAAAATTCTACGGCCTCAGCAGCGATAACGGCCGGGTTAGGAGCAGCCGGGGCAGGAGGCCCTGTGCGCTCACCGGCTCAGGTGCTGATGGATCTCATGGATAAACTTACGGCCTTGTTAACTGCTACAGTCGTCCCTGTGAACCAATCTGAGCATGAGGCAGAGTTGGCACAGGTTCGCGATGAGATCGCCCGGTCCAAGGAAACCTTAGCAGCTGAAGATACTAGATTAGCCACAGAGCGGGCGGCTTTGGACGTACGGGCGCAGCAACTTCAGGCAGAGGCCTTTCAGCTCACGTTGAGCTTGAACGCATCTAATAAGGTAATGAGGAGACATCAGAAAACTCAGTCCCGTTTACCTCAGATTTATGATCCTCGGAATCTCTTTGCTACACCCGGGGCCGGCCCAAGTAACCCGCCAGGTGCAAATCAGTTTATGACATCCGGAGCGGGAGGCCCAGTCCAGCCTCAGGTGACGGCGCCTCTTCACGGCAATATGGCACCGCCCCATTACGTACCAATACCACAGGGTCACTTCTCCAACCCCATGGAGAACTTAATCCCAGCATCAGCACGTTTGGCGGCTCTCCCAATAGATGGTGATGATCCGACAGCGGTGGAAACCCGGAGGATCAGGGAACTTGTCCAAACAGCCCTGGCTCAGCAAGAGACCTACTCCTACAGCCGGGACAGGATTCACTCAACTCCTCCGCCCTGGTTAGCTCCGCTTCGTCAAAACCGGAGCCCGAGTTACAGTAGACACATGGAGTCAGAGGCCTTATCAAGTAGCGCTCAGCACTGGAACCAGCCCGGCGGGTATAACCCGGTTCAGGATCGGATACGTCAGGAGGACGAGCAGACGGCTCAGCTAGCGGCTCAGCTAGCAGCCCAACAGGACTCACCGGCTTACCCGACGACTTCCATTGAGGCGGTTGTTGCTACTAGAACTGGAGGAGTTCCTTGTCTAGTACCGGCTCTACGTAATGTATGTCTGCCCAAGGATTTCAAGGGACCTCGAAAGGTGCCGAATTATACGGCCGATTTACAGCCTGGGGCGTGGATTGAAAGTTACGAGATGGCCATGGAGCTGCTGGAGGTTAGTGATGAAGCGATGGCGAAATACTTCACCATGATGTTGGACGGAACGGCCCGTTCTTGGTTAAAGGGTTTGCCACCCAATTCAATTAGGTCATGGGCGGAGCTAAGGCCCGTTTCATCCAGAACTTCAAGGACACTTGCAAGCAGTCTATGTCGATTGTGGACCTGACAAATTGTAAGCAGGAGGAATGTGAATCTACGACTCATTGGGTGCGCCGGGTCAAAGACATAATACATTCGTATGACAAGATGGATGCCGGCTCAGCAGTTCTCATGCTGGAGAAGAATTGCCGCTTTGAGCCTCTGAGACAGAAACTGGGGCGCCTTAAGCGTGATTGCAACGATATGGGGACGCTGATGGCGGCTTTAGTCAAGTATGCCGATTCTGATAGTACCAAGGATCCCGCGTCTGATGAGGAAAAGACAGGGATGGGAAAGAAGAACGGTAATGGAAAGGGTCAGCAGCATAACCCGGCGAGTCAAGGAGGCAATAAGCATAAGGCGGATGGTAACCCGAAATTTGTGGCCAATGCATAGGGTAACAATCAGAAGCGCAAAGGAAAGCCACCCCGTCGGTTTGGTGGGTCAGGTCCGTCTCTTGAGCAACTACTCAATGAGCCCTGCCCGAAACACGGCAGCCGGGAACGACCAGCGACTCATTTATGGAAGGATTGCGCAATCATGAAGGCTTTCAAGAATTCTAATACGTTTGATGGCAATCAAGGCCCAGGCGGCAGCTCAGGAGCTGGCGGCTTTCATGGCCTGGGCGGCGGTTTAGGATCCGGTTTTCAGGGAAGCTAGGGTGGTTATAATCAACAGCAGTCTGGTCAAGGAGGTCAGCAGGAGCAGCAGTCGGGTTATCAGAGTCATCCAAAACAGCTGAACAGTGGGCAGTATCATATGTTCACCACAAGTTTGTGTAAACGTGATCAGAAAGTTCATAAGAGGGTTGTGAATTCTATTGAGCCGGTAGTCCTTTGTTACTTGAGGTGGTCGGAACAGCCTATTGTCTGGAGCAGGGAGGATCACCCTCCCCGGGTTGATAATCTGGGTCAACTGGCCCTGGTGGTGGCACCGCAGGTTGGTGGTTATAAATTTACTAAGGTGCTCATGGATGGAGGGAGCAGCATCAACATCTTCTATTACGAGACCTTTCGGCGCATGGGCTTAACTGACAAGAATTTAAAGACTTCCAACACCGTCTTCCATGGAGTGGTGACTGGTAAGTCGGCATATCCTGTGGGTAAGATTGAACTAGAGGTGGCTTTTGGAGACGAGCATGATTCTAGGGCAGAAAGGTTAACTTTTGAAGTGGTCAAAATCAAGAGTCCATATCACGCTTTGTTCGGGCGGCCGGCTTATGCCAAGTTCATGGCGCGGCCGTGTTATGTTTATTTACATCTCAAGATGCCGGGTTACAAGGGTACCATCACTATGCATGGAAGCCGAAAGGTGGCCCTGGAGTGTGAAGAAGGTGATGCGGCTTATGCCGAGTCTGCCTGTGCAGCAGAGGAGCTCAAATTTTATCAAGATAACGTTGACCCGGCGGATATGACCTCCCTCAAGAAGCTGACTACGGAGCATGACCCGGCCATGAAGTTTAAATCGGCTGCAGAGACTAAGCTTGTTGATTTTACTCCGGGCGATTCGTCTAAGCAATTCAGCATCAGTGCCAACTTGGATCCTAAATAGGTAAGCACGCTCATCGAGTTCATCCGTGAGAACCGGGACATCTTTGCATGGAAGCCTTCTGACAGGCCGGGTGTACCGAGAGGACTCGCTGAGCACACTCTTAATATTGATCCGAAGTATAAGTCGGTCAGGCAGTTTCTGCGGCGATTCAATGAGGAACGATGAAAGGCTATAGGAGAAGAGGTCGCCCAGCTCTTGGCAGCTGGGTTCGTTGTCGAAGTTTTTCACCCAGAGTGGTTGGCTAACCCGGTGCTCGTGCTCAAGAAAAACGGCACCTGGCGGATGTGTGTGGATTACACAGACTTAAATAAGGCTTGTCCGGCTGATCCTTTCGCTCTCCCCCGTATTAATCAAATCATTGATGCTACGGCGGATTGTGCACGTTTGAGCTTTTTGGATGCTTACTTTGGTTATCATCAGATCAAGATGGCAGTTAAGGACCAGGAGAAGACGGCTTTCATCACTCCGTTTGGAGCCTTCTGCTATGTGTCTATGCCTTTTGGGCTCAAGAGTGCCCAGGCGACTTATCAATGGTGTGTACAGAATTGTCTCCACAATCAAATTGGGCACAATGTTCATGCTTATGTGGATGACATAGTGGTGAAATCCAGAGAGGCGGAAACCTTGATATCTGATCTCAGAGAAACCTTTGAAAATCTCCGGGTTTACAAAATGATGCTTAACCCGGAGAAGTGTGTATTTGGTGTGCCTGCAGGCAAGCTTTTGGGATTCTTGGTCTCAAACAGGGGCATCGAGGCTAATCCGGAGAAGATTAAGGCAATCACTTCTTTGGCTAAACCGGCATGTATCAATGATGTTCAGCGATTGGCGGGTCGTGTTGCCGCTTTAAGCCGGTTCATAAGCCGGTTAGGTGAGAAGGCCCTACCGCCGTACCAACTGATGAAGAAGGCAGACACCTTTGTCTGGAGTAATGCTGCTAATGTTGCTTTTGAGGATTTGAAGAGGCAGTTATCTGAGCCGCCAGTTCTTGCAGCTCCCATTGACAAAGAGCCTTTGATGTTATATGTGGCGGCTAATTCACGAGCCATCAGTGTGGCAATTGTGGTAGAGCGCAAGGAGGCTGGTAAGGGACATCCGGTTCAATGGTCGGTTTATTATGTCAGTGAGGTACTCATTGAGTCAAAACAAAGATATCCTCATTGGCAGAAACTTTTTTACGGGGTGTTCATGGCAAGTCGGAAGCTGAAGCAATACTTCCAAGGTCACCCTATCACTGTAGTAAGTTCTGCCCCCTTGGGAGACATCATTCAGAACAGAGAGGCTACAGGACGAGTCGCCAAGTGGGCCATCAAGCTCGGGCCTCATGGTCTGAAGTACGTACCACACACTGCCATTAAGTCTCTTGGTGGATTTCATCAATGACTGGACAGAGCTATGGGCACCTGAGGAGAAGCCCGATAACACTTATTGGACTATTCACTTTGATGGGTCCAGACAGTTGGAAGGCTCGGGGGCTGGAGTCGTGTTAACTTCCCCTCGAGGTGACAAATTTTGTTATGTCCTCCGGCTTATGTTTCCTTGTACAAACAATGCAGCTGAGTACGAGTCCCTACTCCATGGTCTCCGGATGGCCAAAGAGATGAACTTGAGCCAGGTAAGATGCTTGGGAGACTCGGACCTTGTGGCTCAACAGGTGTCAGGCAAGTGGGACTCTAAAGATCCCCTTACGGCGGCTTACCGTCGTGAAGTCGATGTTGTGGCTGGACATTTCAAGGGTTATGTGGTGGAACACATTGATCGAAGGAAGAATGAGGCGGATGATGCCTTAAGCCGGCTGGGGTCTCAGCGTAAGCCAGTGCCGCCTAACACCTTTCTTGATGTTTTGCATAATCCTTCTGTTAAGTTACCTACAGAGGAAGATCTAGCAATACCAGACCCGGAGGCACAGCTGGTGGAAGCTCTCCACGTTATCCCGGATTGGACAGTGCCTTATTTGGCTTACATGACTCGGGGAGAGTTGCCTGAAGATGAGATCTTGGCAAGACAAATCGCCTAGCGGTCCAAGTCCATGACAATTGTCAATGGCGAGTTACATCACTACAGCGTCACTAGAGCATTTCAACGCTGCGTGTCACCTACAGAGGGTCAGGAGATCCTTCGTGAGATTCGTGAAGGCGATTGTGGTCATCACGCCGGCTCAAAATCTCTTGTGGCCAAAGCTTTCCGTCATGGGTTTTATTGGCTGATGGCTCATGCTCATGCAGAAGACCTGGTCAGTAAATGTGACAGATGTTAGAAATTCTCACGACGAGCCCATGTGCCGGCTCAAGAATTGAGGATGATTCCAATTACTTGGCCGTTTGCAGTCTGGGGGCTTGATATGGTCGGGCCTTTCAAAAGGTCTAAGGATAAAAAGACGCACCTCTTGGTGGCGGTTGACAAGTTCACAAAGTGGGTGAAGGCGGAGCCAGTCAGTAAGTGTGATGCAGCCACGGCGGTCCAGTTTATGAAAAAGGTGATTTTTCGCTTTGGTTTTCCACACAGCATTATAACTGATAATGGCACTAATCTCTCCAAAGGAGCTATGGAAGAGTTCTGTCAACGAGAGCATATCCAGCTTGACGTTTCAGCTGTGGCTCACCCTCAATCCAATGGTCAAGCAGAACGAGCTAATCAAGAAATCTTGAGGGGTATCAAGCCCCGGCTCTTGGTCCCCTTGCAGCGGACGCCGGGTTGTTGGGTGGAGGAGTTACCTTCTATACTTTGGAGCATCAATACTACACCTAACAGATCTACGGGTTACACGCCTTTCTTTATGGTGTATGGAGCAAAGGCGGTCCTGCTAAGTGACATTCGTCATGACTCACCCCGTGTGGCGGCTTATGTTGAGGAAGACAATGAAAAAGCTCGGCAAGACGCACTTGACCTGTTGGATGAAGAGCGAGACTTGGCAATAGCCCGCTCGGCGATTTACCAGCAAGACCTGCGCCGCTACCACAGCCGCCGGGTTAGGTCCAGAACCTTTCAGGAAGGTGACTTAGTGCTCCGACTCATCCAGGATCAATCTGACATGCACAAGCTATCCCCTCCTTGGGAAGGACCCTTTGTGGTCAGCAAGAATCTGAACAACGGATCATACTACCTTATCGACGTTCGGGAGCACAAAGACTCACGTAAGTCGGAGGAGGAGACCCGTCGGCCATGGAATATCGCTCATCTTCGGCCTTATAATACTTGAGCCATCGGCTCTAATGTTTATATACTTATACTATGTATATTACATAAAGCAATAAAGTAGGACCTCTGTCCTTTTTTTCCACTCCCAAAAAAGGTTTATGTGTTTTCTTTGTCAGGTGGTGGAGATAACCAAGGAGAAGCGGATCATATCTGAATCCGGCTTTCCTTTGGTCCGGCTTATGATCATATCTGAATCTAGCTGTGATCACTTGGGGGCTTCCTGTTCAAACTTAGGTCGTATTCGAACCAAAGAGAACATAGCTGTCGATACCCACTTGATCGGCATACTGCCAAACCCACTTGGGGGCTTCTTGATCATATTTGAATCATAGCTTAACCCCTTTGGGTCTGACATGGATCGTATTCGAATCAGCGTCATTAAACAACTCTTATGGTCACTTGGGGGCTTCCTGTTCAAACATAGGTCGTATTCGAACCAAAGAGAACATAGCTATCGATACCCACTTGATCGGCATCGTCACAGCCACTGGGGGCTAACAGATCGTATCTGAATCTTAGCTCAACCCCTTTGGAACGGTTCACTGATCGTATTCGAATCAGAAACCCATGAATTTTGTTCATCATATTTTACAAGTATCAACATTGGATATCTTGCGACCCTCTTGAAAATACAATGGAATACATTGCAATCCTCCAGGATTAATATTGGTTACATTAGGTTGTTAGGTACTAGGTGAACTTTTATGTGCCAATTTTCAGGAGTTAAACTTACCCTCAGGGGTTGGCTTATATAAGCCGGAAAAGCAGCCGTAAGCATCACAGGGCAATGCAAGACATTTCTGCAAAGGACATAACAGATTCATATAAACTACAAAGTGCATAGTGACGGTGGCTTATGCAAGTATTAAGGGCCATAAGCATGCGCAAAGGCGTAGCAAAACTCAAAGTATTTTCTACTCTGTTACAAGACTCCCCGAGTCTGAATGATGCGTCACTGTTTTTCTACAACGACATAAGCAGGTGGCGCCTAGCAATCTACTTTTGGGGTTGACTTGAAGCCTCCGGGTTATCCTTCTCCGCCTCTCCTCCGGCTGCTTTGTCTTGGAAGGATGATGAGGCCCAATCAATGCCACTCAAGGCCTCAAACTCAGCTTCATCATCTATTAAACCGGTTGGGTCGACTTCAGGGGAAAAGGTGTGCTTACGGATTGGAGGGATCAAGCTGACATCGTCATAATGCGGCGTGGGGATTCTCTGATTCTCCTTGTCATAACCCGGCTGACACTTGGTGAGGTCAGTGTCGTTTCCAATTTGAGTGGCCACAGGGTGTATATCCCTCACGCAGGTGGTGAAATCCTTTTCATCAAATGGAGTGCCATCCTCCTTTAAACTTGGATACCCAAGAGCGATGTCGGACGGGTCTAGCTCTGGTAACCAGGCTTTGGCCCGACTCAAAGCGGCTATTGCTCCGGCTCTTGCTTGGGCTCTAGCTCTGGTAACCAGGAAGTACAGCAAGCCATTTTAACACATCTTGCAAGAGGTGGGGCACATCATTTGATAAGGCTACAACGGCCAAGGCACGTTGGGACCCGATGTACAGTTGCTCTACTAGAGTATACACCGCCTTCAATTTGATCAGCATATTCTGCTTGAGGTTTGTGCTCCTGGGGCCTGTATTGGTAAGTATAAGGTAAACCTCAGGTAACAATTGAAGGAATATTTACAATATTTAATGCTTTCTTAAGATAACTTACCAAAGATCGCTGAGACCATCCGAGATATCTGGCGTTGTAAGCCGGTCAGTTCGGCTGTTGCGTTTGCCAGCGACGGCTCTGCTGTCTCGGCCCGGGTCACCAGTCCGGCCTTTTCGTCAGTCCAAATTTTCTTCTCCGACTCAAAATTTTTCTTCAGCTTCTCTTGTTCAGAGACGCTGAATTCAAATTTGGAGTTGGCCTTTTGAATTTCAATCTCTAGGCTGCCAGGCGGGTCTTCAGGTCAGCAATCTCCGATTCAAATTGACTTATGGTGGCCTGCATTGCACCGGATAGTAGTCAAGATTACGGTAAATAATATTAAGTCCCAAGGACTTTGCAAGCAAAGATACTTGACACTTGGGGGCTAATGTATACCGAAGCTTTCTAAATTATTAAGCCGGTCCTGGATATTAAGTCCCAAATACTTTGCAAGCAAAGATACTTGGCACTTGGGGCTAATGTGTATCGCAAGTTAAAGGTATTCTGTTACATCCGGTTTAAATATTTTTTCTTTAAGCCGGGCAAGCAGCTCTAACAATTTTTCTAAGTCTACAGCATATTTATTCATAAGCAATAGACTTGGGGGCTGGTACAGTAAGTATGATTGAAAGTAAGGAAGCATAAGTCATACCTCAGATTTTTGTTGTATTTGCTTCACCATGTCAATTTCCAGGTCACGACTGCTTTGCACCTGGTTGATATAGCCCGAGATGATCTCTCCAATACTTAAATGAGTATAGTCGGTGATATCCATCTTGGCCTTACGGCGTTCTAGCAACTCCTCTTTAGCCAAGCATTTGGCAAGGACGGTGGGCCTGGCCGGCTCAATGAATTGAGCCTTGAGAAATTCCACTTCTGGGTCAGCCGTTTTGACTGGGCTAGGTGCCTCCGGGTTAATAGAACCATCAAGAATATCTTGAGCTGGCTCAGGCGGCGGTTGATGTGTGGAAGAGTCGGGAGCAGCTATACCCTATTCCGGTTCAGTCACCACAGGGGTTTGGGCCGATTTATCCTTCTTGGTTTTCTTCCTGGGCTTAACCTGCACGCTATGGGCAAAGCAGAGAAATGAGTAAAGAAACATGAAGAAAGAAAAACATAAGGTGAATAAATTGATATTACCCAGGGGCAGTCTTAAAAGCCGGCATGTTTGATTGCATGGACTCGCCGGATGAAGGAGAGGTATCCTGGTAATTGGAGTCAGATGAATTGAGAGGTTGACGGATTAGAGCCGCCAAAGGTAAAAAGGGGTATAAGTTGGAGATAACCTCAGTCCGAGGCTTCCGGGTTGTGTCAGGCAGGCCGGAAGATAGCTCTGCATCCTTGCTGGTCCGGGTCTGCCTCCGATTTTCAAATTGCTGTTGCTTCAAAAGAAAGTCGGGATCTTGGTAAGCCAAAGGCTGTGAAAATCTTACTTTCCGGTTTACTCTTCGAATTTTTTGACGCGGCCGAAGCTCGGAGTCGGAGGAGATTATCGTTACCTCTTCCTCGACGGGTTGGCTATTGCCCGTGTCTTCCTGAAAGAAGGTTAATATCAGTAAGGTAGTGATAAAGGAGAAAGGGAAATTAAAAAGTTACCTCTTCCTCATTATCATCAGAATCATCAAGCTGAAACAGCTCAGAAGCGCTTGGCTTCCTTTTCCTTGAAGTGGTGGGCTTGGCAGTTTTCCTTTCGGCTCTCTTGGCCGCCCTGGCTTGCTTGGCCGCCTCATGATCATATTGGATTTTCCAGAAGTTATCATTTGCCTGTAAAAGGTTATAACGGGTTATGCGTAAGAATACAGTATAACATGATAAAAAATAACCCGACGGCTGGAAACTTACTGCAGGGGCCGGGTTCTTCTTGCAAAAAGGTAGTAAGCCGAAAGCGTTACTATTCACTGTGCCCTCTTTCAACAAATACTGAGTTGTAGCTTCCACTATGTCATCTGGTAAGTCGTCAGGACTATGACGCTGAGGGTCATCTTTCTCGCCTGAATAATCACACATTAAGCCGGGGCGGCGGCTTAACGGAATTATTCTCCAAGCAACCCAGACTCGGAGCAGGTCAATGCCATCTAAGCCGTTCCCTAAAAGAGCTTTAATCTTCTTGATCTTGGGGGTGAGTGGCAGACGTTCAATAGCAGTCAACTTATCCAGCAGCGGGTGAGTAGATTCAAGGCGCAATGCACGGAAGTCGGGCAGCGGGTTTTCACCAGCCGGAGAAGTATCTTGGCAGTAGAACCATGTCTGGTTCCAGTCCTTTGGATGACTCGGCAATTCAGCATAAGGGAACAGGCAGTCTCTCCGCCTTTGAATCAATATGCCACCAAGCTCCAGACTGGGGCCGTTGGCCCGCTCATTCTGCCGTTCAAATAGAACAATTCCCTGAACAAAAGTAGGTTGGGTTCTTCTCCAAGGTAGAACTCACAGAAAACTTGGAAGTTGCAGATATTTGACACGGAATTGGGCCCGATGTCTTGAGGTCTTAAGTCAAAGAAGTGCAAAACGTCTCTAAAGAATTTTGAACCGGGAGGAGCAAATCCCCGGCTCATGTGATCGGTAAAAATGATCACCTCCCCTTCCTTTGGTTGAGGTTTCTCCTCAGATGGGTCAGGAGCATGATAAGACATGACATCCTTCTTGGGAAGATGGCCATACTTTACAAACTCGGACAATTTGCTCTCTGTAACAATGGATGGGACCCAGTTGTAGGTAACCGGAGGTTTAACGGCTTTGGGTGCCATTGGGTAAATTGAAGCCTACAACAAGATAAAGGAAATTTTCCTGTTTATTATAACCCGGAGAATAAGCATTATTTGGTTATTTAAGATGGCGGCTTAAGAAGGGGCCTAATGACATACAGGTAACTATGTGATAATGTTTAACAGCTGCAGGTATTAAAGATGATTAAGGTTTTCGTAAGTCGCCAGAAGCAAGCGGTGCTGACAGCCGGTATTATCTTAAACCGGTTACACGGACTACTATAGATGAAACAGAGTCAAGAAACACAGTTATTGGCTAAGTGTGGAGCAAACAAGTTTCAAAAATTGCAATTATTATTTTGGATCAAACGATGCTCTGGAGAGGGAAAATTGCTAGACCTAAAACAGTACAGGGAAGTTCATATACTCAAGGAGGGCTTCCAAAACAAGGAAATGAGATCTGTTTTCATAGAGAATAAGCACACAACATCCTCCGCAGCAGTTCTATGTGGTTTTTACGATCTGAATAAGGTATTAGAGGTAAGAACTAATGGAGGTTGCATCGGGCGACGATGAACGTCGACGAACTCAAGACAGTACTAATGCAGATCTAAGAAAGGGGGGAAAGAGAACTCACCGATGTGGAAGAACTGCAGAGGGTTGCCGTTGTTCTCTGGTCAAAAACCAGGGTGATGCAGCGGCCTGAGTCGGTGTAGACGAGGTTTCCGACGGTGGCAGCGGCGGAGCTCGAGCGGCAGAAGAGGAGTGCGAGGAAGAAGACGACCGGAGGAAATGAAAAAGACCTAGGTCGCGCCTATTTATAAGGAGGACCGACTGAGACGGCGCGAGAAACAAGGAGACCAAGACATCATTATCCAGCGGCCCCGACACCTCGATTTTCGGGAGGGTCAGTAAAGGCAAAGATCCGTTGAAGATATGATGAATTAAAATATAAGTTTTATTGAAGATGATGTCACGATGATTTAACCTGGAGCCAGAGGATGACGTCACGGTGGGTTACAATTTTCACGCAAGACAAAAGACTAAAGGCCACTTCATAAGGTTTTCAAAGATTGACATGAACCGGTTCAAATCAATCTGGGGCCTAATGTTGGGGATATGACTATTTGTGTAAGCCATCCAGGAGCGGCCGGGTTACGCAAATAGAGGTTCATCAGAAGCCCAAGACCAAGGCATGAATATGGCGGTTCACTAAAATGATTAAAGGCCCACAGGCGACTCTGAGGCCCGTAAAGATAAACCGCCATGATGGTATAACTTGTACTGTAAGGTAGAAGTAACTAGTCGCCGAGCCGGACACTGTTTATGAGCCGGCCGGGACTCTATAGGCCGCAGGGCGTCAACCCGTGTATATAAGGGGACGACCCGCCAGCGGCTTAGGGAGAGAAGACAACTGATCGAGAGCCAGGCATAGCGTATCTTGCTCCCTGGTCATCGAAACCTCAAGCAATTCCAACCCAACTAGACATAGGCCTTCCTTCACCGTAAGGGGCTGAACTAGTATAAACCTCGCGTGTCCTTGTCCCGATTAACCCCTTTAAGCTTCCTAGTTGCGATGGCTCCACGACTGAGTCCTTGCAAAAGGACATCTGCCGTGACAATTCAACTACAATGTGGGTGTCCTGAAGGGTGCCCGCCTTGTGGCGGACGAGTGTGCGAAGGATGTAATTTTTGAATGAACTTGCTCGTGTGATCCTGTATTATGAAAACTTGTTCATATGCGCTATGCAATGCTTGTTTGAATTTAAAATATTACCTTCTGTGTGGCTGTTTGTTAAATCTGAGAGATGGCCAGTCGTCGGCTTCTACCCCCATGCCACAAGTGCTGCGGTGTTCGGGATAAATTTGAGCACTCTTTTTCCCATTGTTGGGTCCTTCGAGGGAGGTGCTAAGCACAACGAACAAGGCAATCGGACTATAATGCTTTATCACTCTCACTTAGCCATAGAAGTCTACAATTTTAAATTTTGGCGAAGCCCCTAGTATTCGGAAGGCCGAATTCGGGGCCCTATACATGCCTTAAGCCGGACAAAGTCGACTCCTCGCTCTAAGCGGCATAAGTCTTTAGGGACTCGAGACCTCTCGAACAGCGACCAGCTCTCGCCTTATCATGACAGTCAGTTTTAGCTTTCTCTACTGAGGTTCTTAGCACAGATGAACCGGGGCACAATCGCAGTAGTTCTCCCAGTGCTACCTTAGCCGATATAGCGGAACGTAAGGTACCAAAACATGGGAGCCGGGCAAACCCAACTATTGACCCAAGACATGATTCGGAGCTGATGCATATAATGCTATAAGTTCAGGGTGCCGCACTATCGAAAGTAGGACTATTTGACATGTCCCCTCCAAGGGCAACCTGAGGAATGGTATTTAAGGCAAGTATTTCACTCGTTATCAGAGACCACCTGGGAGTTCCGTGGTGCGACGTAGCTTTTTGCCTCCTTTGTTGCATCGTGTGTCCGGCAATCGTACTGCCAGACGGGGTTTCCAGAGATTAAAGTCCTGAAAGAGAGAAAAATAACAAAGCGGGAAGCCCCTAGTGTGGTTGAGCCGCGTCTTGGGGCGTGTCATAGTCGTGCCCCCCTCCCCACCTGTGCCCATGGTGTTTTCAATGCACAATTATGTATGCGTGGCACGGATTTCACCGTTTGGCTGGGACTGGGGTGGTGGCCGTATTGCTATGCGAGCTCGAAACGTGCCAGGCGGTCTTGTTGCCGAGTACTCCATGCGTGCTTGAAGGTGTCTGGGTCTTTAATCGCCGAACTGGTGGATTGCCTTAAGAGGCTGCTTTGCGCTTTTGCTGCGAGGGCCGCAGTGTGCTCCTCCTTGCGGAGAGAGCGCTCTATGTTTCCATTGACTGTGATGACCCCCCGAGGTCCTGGCATCTCGAGCTTGAGATATGCATAGTGCAGTACCGCGTTGAATCTCGAAAATGCAGTTCGCCCGAGCAGTGCATGATAGCCGCTGCGGAACGGGACTATATCGAAGATTAACTCCTCGCTTCGAAAGTTATCCGGGGATCCGAAGACCACTTCCAGTGTGACTGAGCCTATGCAATGGGCCTCTACACCTGGTATGACTCCTTTGAAGGTCGTTTTTGTGGGTTTGATCCTTGAGGGGTCTATACCCATTTTGTGCACTGTGTCCTGATAAAGCAGGTTTAGGCTGCTGCAGCCATCCATAAGGACTCGAGTGAGGTGAAATCCATCGATGATTGGGTCTAGGACCAGTGTGGCGAATCCGCCATGACGGATACTAGTGGGATGGTCCCTGCGATCGAAGGTGATCAGACAGGAGGACCATGGATTGAACTTTGGGGCGACTGGCTCCAACGCATATAAATCCCTTAACGTACGCTTCTGCTCCCTCTTGGGGATGTGGGTTGCGTATATCATGTTCATCGTCCGCACTTGTGGGGGGAACCTCTTCTACCCTCCGGTGTTCAGCTTCCAGGGCTCCTCCTCGTCATCGCTATGTAGGCCCTTATCTTTGTTTTCGGTGTTTAACTTGCCGGCCTGCTTGAACACCCAACATTCCCTATTGGTGTGGTTGGCTGGCTTGTCGGGGGTGCCATGTATTTGGCACGAGCGATCGAGTATACGGTCCAAACTGGACGGGCCCGGAGTGCTTCTTTTGAATGGCTTTTTCCGCTGACCGGGTTTAGAGCCTCTGAATCCGGCATTGACTGCCATATCCTCGGTATTGTCGCTATTGACGCGACGCTTATGTTTGTTGCGACGTGACCTGCCATTGCTATCCTTGGTATCTGAAGTACCGTGGTTCTTTGATATGTTATTGCTGCGAGCCAGCCAGTTGTCTTCTCCCGTGCAAAAGTGGGTCATGAGTGTTGTAAGGGCTGCCATAGATTTCGGCTTTTCCTCGGCAAGGTGCCGGGCGAGCCACTAGCCACGGATGTTGTGCTTAAAAGCTGCTAGGGCCTCTGCATCCGGACAGTCGACGATTTGATTTTTCTTTGTCAGGAACCATGTCCAGAATTGCCTGGCCGATTCCTCTGGCTGTTGAATTATGTGGCTCAAGTCATCGGCATCTGGTGGTCGCACATAAGTGCCCTGGAAGTTGTCGAGGAATGCGGCTTCCAGATCTTCCCAACAGCCAATGGATTCTGCTGGCAGGCTGTTGAGCCAATGCCGAGCTGGTCCATTGAGCTTGAGAGGGAGGTATTTGATGGCGTGCAGATCATCACCGCGGGCCATGTGGATGTGCAGGAGGAAGTCCTCGATCCATACCGCAGGATCTGTTGTGCCGTCGTATGATTCGATATTTACAGGTTTGAAACCCTCTGGGATTTGGTGATCCATTACTTCGTCTGTGAAGCATATGGGGTATGCGGCGCCTCTGTAGTGGGCTATGTCGCGACGCAGCTCGAATGAGTCTTGTCCGCTGTGTTCGCCCCGACCGGATTTACTTTTATTTTATCCGGCGTGACGGTTATCATCTCGCGTAGTGGCGCGCCCTCGTGATCCGTAGATCTATCTTGCGTGTTTTCCTTTGTCCTCCAATACGTCTCGTAGGTCTAGCATGTTTCCCCGTGCCTTGTCATTTTTATTTGAGTGGCCTCACGGTGCAGGCTGAGTTTTTGGCTGAAATGCCTCTCTGTCGCGGCCACGAGGTGGCTGATCAGCCGCGTCATATGCTAGAGATGTAGGTTTTAATGCTTCCTCCTCCAGTCAGGGTAGCAACCTGCGCTTGTGTAACTCTTGGAGGGGCGTTCGAGTTCATATTCCTCGGCCGCAAGGACTTCAGTCCATCTGTCAGCTAGCAAATCTTGATCAGCTTGAAGCTGCTGCTGCTTTTTCTTAAGGCTATTTGTCGTGGCTATAAGCTGGCGCTTGAAGTGCTCTTGCTCGGCAGGATCCTCTGGCACGACAAATTCGTCGTCATTGAGGCTTGCCTCGTCTTCGGACGGAGGCATGTAATTATCATCCTCCGCCTCTCCATCTGCCGCTCTCTCGGGATGGCTGTCTTATCCATCCTCTTGCTCTAAATCTTGCTGGAGGGGATTGTTGTCGTCTTCGGCACTGTCCGGAGTGCTACTATCTCCGGTGCTGGTGTCACCGCTTTTGCTTTGGCAAGACATAGAGCGGTGCCGCTGACATCGGCGCTTGGGTTGCTTCTTGGAGGGGTCATCCTCCATTGTCCCGTCGCCATTGCCTTCTTTGGGTGTGTCCAGGCGATTCGGAGTCCGTGGCTAGGGAAGAATCTGGCAATTTGGCGTCACGGCTCTCGTCCGGCAATTTGGCGTCCCTAGACTGAGAATCTGGCCTCCGTGGTGGGGTCTGTCCCCCGGTCCGTGGATGGCGCAATCGGCTCCGAATTGAGGATCGGAGCGGTTGCCGGTGCGGTCTCCTGAACACTGTCTAATGGTAGAGATAAATCATGCTCATCGTGACCGTGCGGCGCACTCGGCAGGGGCTTGAATCCGTTAAATATCAAGTCTCCGCGGATGTCGGCCGTGTAGTTTAAGCTTCCAAACCCGACCTGGTGGCCAGGGGCGTAACTCTCGATCTGCTCTAGATGGCCAAGCGAGTTGGCCCGCAGTGCGAAGTCGCCGAATACAAAGATCTATCCGGGGAGAAAAGTCTCACCCTGGACTGCATCGCTATCGATGATCGAAGGAGCCATCAAGCCTAACGGTGACGACACAGAGGAACTCTCAATGAAAGCACCAATGTCGGTGTCAAAACCGGCGGATCTTGGGTAGGGGGTCCGAACTGTGCGTCTAAGGCGGATGGTAACAGGAGGCAGGGGACACGATGTTTTACCCAGGTTCGGGCCCTCTTGATGGAGGTAAAACCTTACGTCCTGCTTGATTATTCTTGATAATATGAGTAGTACAAGAGTTGATCTACCACGAGATCAGAGAGGCTAAACCCTAGAAGCTAGCCTATGGTATGATTGTTGTTGTCCTACGGACTAAACCCTCTAGTTTATATAGACACTGGAGGGGGCTAGGGTTACATAGAGTCGGTTACAAGGAAGGAGATCTACATATCCGTATTGCCAAGCTTGCCTTCCATGCCAAGGAGAGTCCCATCCGGACACGGGACGAAGTCTTCAATCTTGTATCTTCATAGTCCAACTATCCGGCCAAAGGATATAATCTGGCCGTCCGGATACCCCCTAATCCAGGACTCCCTCAGACACCTTGAGCAAATGTTTGCCACATAAAAGCTGTGAGTGAAGGACAGCCTTTGCCACATAGTTTCTTCTACGCACCGTGTGTGATGCATTCAATAACGCAAACAATAAAATAGTTAATATCGTATGCAATGGCAACGCTATCACAAACGATTTATCGGGGAAAATTGTGTGTGATGTACCTATGAATGATACATCCATTTTGCATCATGCTTTTATATCGATATTTATTGCATTATGGGCTGTTATCACACATTATGTCACAATACTTATGCCTGTTCTCTCTTATTTTACAAGGTTTACATAAAGAGGGAGAATGCCGGCAGTTGGGATTCTGGGCTGGAAAAGGAGAAAATATTAGAGACCTATTCTGCACAGCTCCAAAAGTCCTGAAACTTCACGGAAGTCATTTTCAGAATATATAAAAAATACTGAGCACAAGAAGTTCCAGAGGGGGGCCACACCATGCCCACGAGGGTGGGGGGCGCGCCCCCTGCCTCGTGGGTCCCCTGGTGGCCCTCCAATGCCCATCTTCTGCTATATGGAGTCCTTCGATGAGAAAAAAATCATAAGCAAGCTTTCGGGACGAGACTCCACCGCCACGAGGCGGAACCTTGGCGGAACCAATCTAGGGCTCTGGCGGAGCTGTTCTGCTGGGGAAACTTCTCTCCAGGAGGGGGAAATCATTGCCATCGTCATCACCAACGATCCTCTCATCGGGAGGGGGTTAATCTCCATCAACATCTTCACCAGCACCATCTCCTCTCAAACCCTAGTTCATCTCTTGCATCCAATTCTTGTCTCTAAGTCTGGGATTGATACCTGTGGGTCGCTAGTAGTGTTGATTACTTCTTGTAGTTGATGCTAGTTGGTTTATTAATACCCCTCTGATTATGAACATGAATATGCTTTGTGAGTACTTATGTTTGTTCCTAAGAACATGGGAGAAGTCTTGCTATTAGTAGTCATGTGAATTTGGTATTCGTTCGATATTTTGATGATATGTATGTTGTCTCTCCTCTAGTGGTGTTATGTGAACGTCGACTACATGACACTTCACCATTATTTGGGCCTAGAGGAATGCATTGGGAAGTAATAAGTAGATGATGGGTTGCTAGAGTGACAGAAGCTTAAACCCTAGTTTATGTGTTGCTTCGTAAGGGGATGATTTGGTTCCATATGTTTCATGCTATGGTTAGGTTTACCTTAATACTTTTGTTGTAGTTGCAGATGCTTGCAATAGAGGTTAATCATAAGTGGGATGCTTTTCCAAGTAAGGAAAACACCCAAGCACCGGTCCACCCACATATCAGATTATCAAAGTACCGAACACGAATCATATGATCATGATGAAACCTAGCTTGACGATATTCCCATGTGTCCTCAGGAGCGCTTTTCTCTATATAAGAGCTTGTCCAGGCTTGTACTTTGTTACAAAAAGGATTGGGCCACCTTGCTGCACTTTATTTAATTTTGTTACTTGTTACTCGTTACAAATTATCTTATCACAAAACTATATTTTACCTATAATTTCGGTGCTTGCGGAGAATACCTTGCTGAAAACCGCTTATCATTTCCTTCTGCTCCTCGTTGGGTTCGACACTCTTACTTATCAAAAGGACTACGATAGATCCCCTATACTTGTGGGTCATCAAGACTCTTTTCTGGCGCCGTTACCTGGGAGTGAAGCGCCTTTGGTAGGTGGAATTTGTGAAGGAAAAATTTATATAGTGTGCTGAAATTTACTGTCACTTGTTTCTATGGAAAGTAATCCTTTGAGGGGCTTGTTCGAGGTATCTTAACCCCGACCTGTGGAGCATAGAGTTGATCCTAAACATACTGAACGTACTGAAAATGAAAATGTCTGCTTTGAAATTCCTTCGGGTAAGATAGAAAAACTGCTAGCTAATCCTTTTGCAGGAGATGGAACATTACATCCTGATGAGCACCTAATATATGTGGATGAAGTTTGTGGATTATTTAAGCTTGCAGGTATGCCCGATGATGTTATCAAGAAGAAGGTCTTCCTTTTATCTTTGGAGGGAGATGCATTGACATGGTATAGGCTATGTGATGATATAGGATCATGGAACTACAAATGATTGAAATTGGAATTTCATCAGAAGTTTTATCCTATGCATCTTGTTCATCGTGATCGCAATTATATATATAATTTTTGGCCTCGCGAAGGAGAAAGCATCGCTCAAGGTTGGGGGAGGCTTAAGTCAATGTTATATTCATGTCCCAATCATGAGCTCTCAAGAGAAATGATTATTCAAAAAAATTATGCTCGGCTTTCTGATAACAACCGCACCATGCTCGATACTTCTTGTGCTGGCTCTTTTGTGATGAAGACTATTGAATTCAAATGGGATTTATTGGAAAGAATTAAACTCAACTCTGAAGATTGGGATCTCGACGAAGGTAAGGAGTCAGGTATGACACCTAAGTTTGATTGTGTTAAATCTTTTATGGATACCGATGTTTTCCATAAATTTAGCACTAAATATGGACTTGACTCTGAGATAGTACCTTCTTTCTGTGAATCTTTTGCTACTCATGTTGATCTCCCTAAGGAGAAGTGGTTTAAATATCATCCCCCCATTGAAGTAAAAGTAGTTGAATGATCAAGTGTAATATAGCAGGGTTTTTACGCCCAAACTACGGATGTCGTGTTCTCCACAGGGATCTAGAACTTCGAAGCACACATTCGAAACATTCAGAACAACGGAACAGATGGATCAAACCGTAGTGATAACAAGCAGCCAATGGCACAAGGTAAAACCAAATAATATGCAGCAAAGGTAAAGGGTTCAGAAATAGGATTGTCTCTTTTTAGTGGTTTTCTTGTAATCAAACAGAGAAGTAACACTAGCAGATGGAAGATGGTTCAGACCTCACACACAACTCATGCAACCAATTAAAGTGACAACAGCTCGCAGGAAAATAACTACTAACTCAATATCCATCAAAGGGTCACCACAATTCAGCAAGGATAGATGAGGATTCAGCAAAGGTACACAAGTGACAAGGTAAATTTCAGACTCAACAGTGCATATATTTAGAGAATAGGAACAAGAGAAGATAGAGATTCAAAGCCTATGGGTCTTGATGATCTTCAATTCGAAGCTGAAGGGGTTGCAGGCGAAGAAGAATAAAAGCAGGACCACATTAGAGACAATCTGTAGTAGGAGAGGCTTCCGCGTGGTCATTGAGGAAGAGTAGCAGAGAAGATTCCTTGAGAAGATCCGGAGCAGAGCACCACCAGGAGTCGGACGTAGAGCACCAGAAGGCCCGACGCCCCTGGCCTTTAGTCGATCCTCTCCCTCTCAGCAGCGAGGAGGAGGGGAGAAGGAGTGGCAGCGGCAAGGCGTAGGAGATGCGGCGCTGGTGGTGACGATGATGACTGGATGATGGTGCTGGTTATGGTGGAGGCGGGTGATGGAGATGATGGAGGCATGGTGGTGGATCGGGCGGCGCTGGCGGCGGCGTTGATGGAGGCGTAGTGGTGGATTTGGTCGATGCCCTCTCTCTCTGGCCTTTGTCTGGTGTGATGGGTTAATAGCGAGAAGAACCAGCCGCGCGTGGCAACAGACAGCTGTCTGGCCGGTCGCGCCAGCCCCCGGCTCCTCTCACGCGTGCCACAGGACGCTTCCTCTGGTTCTTTTCGCTTTTGCCCCCTTTAGAACTGAACTCTTCTCCAAGTTGATCCCTGCTTTAGTGTTGGACGAACTTTTGATGAAGATTGGGTGCCTAAACGCACCAATTCTGCATAATATGAAGAAGTGTTGTAAGAAATGTCATAATAGGAACATTTCTGTAGGAATGAATATTTTATAAGTAATTATTGTGGTCAAATGTTTAACTTGAGATGCAAAAAGGCTTAAAATACTATATGCATAAATGTGCTATCAATTTCCCCCACACCCAGATCTTTGCTTGTCCTCAAGTAAAGGAAAATGATGGTGACACTACCCACACTGCCTAGTAAAGATGCACTTTTGGAAAGATAGTAATTCCGACAATACTGGAACTAGGCAACTGTACTCTACTGAAGCTAGATTGTGATAAGCAATAATTTATAACACACTGTAAATGTTCCAAGTCAATGGCCTTGAGTGAAAGTGAATCCTATAAATCAAGAGCTGACTGTGTCTTCAGCCCTAAGATAAGCTGGGACCCCAAACTCAATTAAAAAAACAAGTTACTTATTGAATTTAAAGCACAAGTGAAGATATTATATTAGTATCACCGAAGGAGCATACCACCGATCCCGAGAACATAGTATACACCTGGCTCGACCAATTATTATTATTATTATTATTATTATTATTATTATTATTGTTATCTCCCCAAAGGAACATACCACCGATCCAGAGAACATGGTATACACCTGGTTCGATAATTATCGCAAATTTTAGTTATTGTCTCCCCAAAGGAACATACCACCGATCCAGAGAACATGGTATACACCTGGTTCGATAATTATCGCAAATTTTAGTTATTGTCTCCCCAAAGGAACATACCACCGATCCAGAGAACATGGTATACACCTGGTTCGACAATTATATAAAATTTTACAGTCCAATCTACCAGATTTCACAAGCCACCGATCCAGGGAACATGACATGCTACTATAGGTCGATCGGACTTAAATAATTATAAATATTTTATTTATTTATACGAAGATTACTTAGCTTAAGTAAAATAGGAGTAACTGAAAGAGAAATCCATAGCTAATGGCACTATTTTTCACAGACTACAGATCCAGAGATCATAGTTACTACTTAAGTGCCCCCAGCTACTTAGCTTAACTTGGGACAGTCAGACACAACACATCAATTCATCAGTAGGTTTCACTTAGACTCAAGGCATTCCCATTGAACATTTACATGGAGGTATAAAGTATTCATTATCACAATTTACCATAACAAGAATACATCTGCATAGTTTTAGTATTAAGAGAATAAACAATCTTCTTGAGGTGAATCCTACTTTGCAGTGATGAGTAACGTGTCACAATGCAAAAAAAGAAAGATTTTCAAGGCAATTAAATGCCAGTCCTCATACTAAATTTTCTAAAGGTTGCTTCAAGTGGAACAGAATCACCTGGTATTTGTATAATCTTCTCCCCTAGTTTCTTTTCTCCACTCTTCTCGTTTTGTATTCCCTATTTGTGCTCCCCTTGCCTTTATTCGCTGAAAAAGAAAGAAATAAACACATAAAAACTTTTCTATGAAAACTAAATAAGGAAAAGAACTTATTAAAGATTCAGGTTGCCTCCTGAAAAGTGCTTGATTTATGTCTTTAGCTCGACCATGTCTCTTCAGTGAGGTCAGGGTCTTGCAGGGGTTGACACCACCTCTTGGCTCCCCTCGCCTTCTTGAATTTCCTTCTCCAGGTCTTGATCTTCGCTTGCATTCTCATCTTCAGAAATCAGGGGTGTGTCTCCAGAGATATAGGGCTTCAGTCTTTGACCGTTTACAAGGAAGAGACCTCCAGAAGTACTTTGCACTTGGATAGCACCACTTTTCAGAATCTTCTTCACCTTGCAAGGGCCATACCATCTTGACTTGAATTTACCGGGAAATAAATGAAACCTAGTATCGTAGACCAATACCAACTGTCCAATATGAAATTCTTTCCTCAATATATGCTTATCATGCCAGATCTTGGTCTTTTCTTTGTAGATTCTTGCACTCTCGTAAGAATCAGCTCTCAGTTCTTCCATTTCACAGAGTTGAAGTTTTCTATGTTTTCCTGCTGTATCAAGGTCCATGTTGAGTTTCCTTAGTGCCCATTGAGCTTTGTGTTCAAGTTCAACGGGTAGATGGCATGCTTTTCCATATATTAACCTGAATGGTGACATTCCAATTGGTGTTTTATAAGCTGTCCTATATGCCCATAGTGTGTCTGGTAATTTCAGTACCCAGTCAGACCTTGACTTTGATACTACCTTCTCGAGGATGGCCTTTATTTCTCTATTAGACAGCTCCACTTGTCCATTTGCTTGTGGGTGATATGGAGTTGTAATTCTGTGATTATGAACTCCATATTTTTCTAAGAGAGATTCTAGTTGGGAGTTGTTGAAATGCGTTCCTCCATCACTGATAACAATCCGTGGCACACCAAATCTTGGAAAAATCACTTGCCTGAATAAATTGCAAACTGACTTGGGATCAGCATTGACGGTTGTCACAGCCTCAACCCATTTTGACACATAGTCCACTGCCACCAATATGTATTTGTACCCTTTTGATGATGGCAAGGGTCCAACATAATCAATTCCCCATACATCAAAGAGCTCTACTTCAAGAATTGCTTTTTGGGGCATCTCTTGCCTTTTTGAAATCTTTCCAGTTCTCTGACAAGGATCACAAGCTTCAATAAAGGAATGTACATCCTTGAATAAAGTTTGCCAATAAAATCCTGCTTGCAAAATTTTTGCTTGAGTCTTTCGAGTACGTGCATGACCTCCATAAGGGGATGAATGGCAATGATAAATCACACTTTTAGTTTCACTTTCCAGCAAGCATCTTCGAACAATACCATCAACACAATGCTTGAATAAGTAAGGTTCATCCCAAAAGAAATGCTTCATATCTGATAGGAATTTCTTCTTCTTCTGATACCCAAAATCTTACAGACCAGATAATTAACTATATCTGCATACCATGGTGTATAATTTTGTATACTAGTCACTTGCATAAGATTGCTCCCTGGTGAAACATCATTGATGGGTAAGGAGTCTACTGCATTGTTTTGCAATCTCGACAAGTGAGTTGCCACAACATTTTCAGCTCCTTTGTTGTCCTTGATTTCCACATCAAATTCTTGAAGCAGGAGTATCCATCTAATTAACCTTGGCTTAGCTTCTTTCTTGCTGAGTAAATATCTGATTGCAGCATGGTCTGTGTAAACTACACAATGAGATCCCACAAGATATTGCCTTAATTTGTCAAAGGCATACACTACTGCCAGCAATTCCTTTTCGGTAGTTGTATAATTAGCTTGAGCATCATCAAGTGTTTTGCTAGCATAGTATATTACATGCAAATCTTTTCCTTTTCTTTGTCCAAGTACTGCACCTACAGCAAAGTCGCTTGCATCACACATTATCTCAAATGGTAATTCCCAGTTAGGGGGTTGCACTACTGGAGCAGTGACCAATGCTTTCTTGAGCAGGTTGAAGGATTTTTCACATTCTGCATCAAAGTTGAACTTAACATCATTGTTTAGGAGATTAGTGAGGGGTTTGGCGATCTTGGAGAAATCCTTTATGAATCTTCTGTAGAACCCAGCATGTCCCAAAAAGCTCCTCACTCCCTTCACATTTACAGGTGGTGGAAGTTTTGACATTACTTCGACTTTTGCTTGATCAACCTCAATTCCTCTTTTAGATACCAAATGTCCCAAAATAATTCCTTCCCTTACAAGAAACTGACACTTCTCCCAGTTTAGGACTAGATTGTGTTCTGAATACCTCTGAAGAACTGCTGCCAGATTATTTAAGCAATCTTCATAACTTTTTCCAACGACTGTAATATCATCTATGAACACCTCCACTTTGATTCCTATCATATCTGAGAATATAGAGAGTATAAACCTTTGAAATGTTTGGGGTGCATTACAAAGTCCATAAGCTAGTCTTTTGTAAGCAAATGTTCTGTATGGGCAAGTGAAAGTTGCTTTGTCTTGATCATCCGGGTGAATTGGGATTTGCAAGAATCCTGAATACCCATCTAAGCAGCAGAAATATTCATGCCCAGCAAGCCTTTCCATCATTTGGTCAATAAATGGTAAAGGAAAATGGTCCTTCCTTGTTACTTCATTTAACTTTCTGAAATCATTGACCATTCTCCAGCCTGTGATAGTCCTACTAGGAATAGTTTGCCCTTGTTCATTTTCAATGACAGTTATTCCTCCTTTTTTGGGCACCATGTGAATGGGACTCACCCACTCGCTGTCCGAAATTGGGTATATGATATTAGCAGAGAGAAATTTTAGAATCTCCTTTTTGACCACCTCTTGCAAATGGGGATTTAACCTTCTTTGATTTTCTCTAATTGGCACACTGCTTTCTTTCAAGTAAATCCTATGAGAGCAGACAACAGGGTTTATCCCTTTCATATCATCAATTGAATATCCGATAACATCCTTGTACTTTTGCAAAACTGCTTGAAGCCCTTTTATTTGCGTTTCCGTCAACTCACTGTTTACGATAATTGGCCACTGGTTTTCATTATCTAAGAATGCATACTTCAAACTTTCTGGAAGTTGTTTCATTTCTATTTGCCTTGGTTGCATCTTCTCTAATGACCTTGCACAACTTTCCAACATGCTCACAAGTCTGATTTCCTCGTATCTGATTTCACTATTGTCCTCCTCAACTACTTCACAACAATTACTTCCATACCTCTCTTCATAACCTTCTTCTACACATTTCTGTAATGTATCAATTCTGTAGCAGTGTTCTTCACTTTGCGGAACATGTGTTGCATGCTTCATGTCAAACTCCACCTTTTCATTTCCAAACCTCAAGCTCAATTTAGCTTCTTGGACATCAATAAGTGCACCAGCTGTGGCCAGAAATGGTCTTCCAAGAATCACAACCTCACTCTTGTCCTCCATATCTAGCACTACAAAGTCAACCAGATAAGCAAACTTCCCAACTTTGATTGGAACATCCTCAAGAATTCCAACAGGTCTCCTATATGTTCTGTCAGCCAACTGAAGAGTTATGGATGTTGGTTTAATTCTCCCAAGAACATCCTTTTGCTAACTGAATGTGGTAACACACTAACACTTGAACCCAAGTCACATAGAGCACTGTAAGTTTTGTTTCCAATCACACATGGCACACAAAAACTTCCTGGATCATCCAATTTTTCAGGCATGGAGTTCTGAATTATTGCACTGCATTCCTTTGATAGAGTTACAACTTCTGGCTCAGACATGCTTGTTTTATTTGTTAATAATTCCTTGAAATATTTGGCATACATCGGAACATGCAAAACAGCTTCAAGAATAGGAATAGTAATCTGAACTCCTTTCATAGTTTCCAAAAATTTGGCAAATTGCTTGTCATCTTTGGATTTGTTGAACCTCTCAAGAAAGGGAATGTTGTTGGTTGTTATTGCTTCCTCTGGAAAAAGCTCAGCTCTTGTTTGAAAACCAGGAAATTCGACTTCAGTTTCAATTCGATTATCAACTTCTTTCTCCTTTATTTTCTCTGATGATGTTGAAGGTGGAGTTCCCGATGATCTTGGCCTCATAGCAGGAGGCACATATGTCTTCGGAATAGGAAGTAATTGTCCTGTCATAGCTCCACTCCTTGTAGTCACTGCATCAACTGAATATATTACCCCACAGTGAGCTTTCAGGTTCGGAATTGGTTGAGCAGGCAGCCTTGCTTCATTTTCTCCCACCATACTATCCATTTTGCTCACAAGCATCGTAACAGAATCCTTTAAGCCATTAACTTCATTTGTCATCTTGTTCATTAATTCCAACTGCATCTTCATGATTTCCTCCATTCCATTTGGCTAAAAATTTTGTTGTTCATTCTGCCTCGGCACTTGAAATTGACTTGGATGATTTGATGGTCGATTTCCTTGTATTGTCGATCCACCTGCATATGATTGATTGTTCTTGTACGACAAGTTTGGATGGTTCCTCCAAGAAGGATTGTAGCTATTTGAGAATGGACCTTGACCTTGGGCATAACTTACTTCTAAAACCGATGATCCAATTGCTGAGTAGAAGGAACATTCTGTTGAAGGATGACCTGCTTGGCCGCATACATCACACATTTGAAGCACACTTACTGAAGCTACAGATGTACCGATGCAATTTGACATGATACTATCCATCTTCTTGTTCAAAATGTCAATCTGAGCCGCCATGCTATCATTTGCAGACACATTATACACACCAGGATGTGGTGGTGCTATTGCTCTTTAACTTGACCATTGAAAATGATGAGACGCCATACTTTCAATCAATGCAAATGCTTCATCAAGGATTTTATTCATGATTCCTCCTCCAGCAGAAGAATCGACAAAAGCTCTGGTCTGAGTGGACAGTCCTTTGTAAAAGGTTTGTAACACCAGCCATCTTTCTAAACCACGATGAAGACACATTCTAATTAAAGAGTTGAATCTTTGCCATGCGTCATACAAACTTTGTCCATCATATTGAGTAAACCTTGTTAACTTGTCCCTGTATTCGACATCTTTTGTGGGTGGGAAGTATCTCTCTAGAAATGTCTGCAATAAGGTCTCCCAAGTATCTTTCAGATGTTCAGGCAATGAGTGAAGCCATACTCTTGCTCCATCTCTCAAGGAAAATGAGAATAGTGATAATCTGATAGCACTCGGTGAAACTCCATTTTGCTTGAGGGTGTTACAATACTCCAAGAAAGTCCTTATATGCTAATGTGGGTCTTCTAAAGCTGTTCCACCAAATCTGGACTGTTGTACCATGTTAATCAGAGCAGGCTTCAATTCAAAATTGTTCGCTTGAATAATTGGTTGAACCATTTCTCCTGGTATCCCATGATCCCTTGGGATCCACAAGTCCCTGAGAAAAGGTACTTGATTAGTCATATTTTCTTCTTCTTGATCTTGCAAAGTTTCGGCAACTTGAAATCGCGTTTGATTCTCTCTTCTTCTCCTCAATAAAGTCCTTTCAATTTCTGGATCAAATGGCTCTAGTGAATATTTAGGTTGAAGCATAAGACAATTTCCTGTAAAGTTCCTGAAATTGACACATGCTAGTTTCTCTCAAAACTGCAGCCAATGTTAGGAAATGGTTAGTTGCCTAAAATAAATCCTGATCTGCTTCTACTAATGTGCTAATGAAATTTAGATCCCCGGCAACGGTGCCAAAAAATGATCAAGTGTAATATAGCAGGGTTTTTACGCCAAACTACGGATGTCGTGTTATCCATAGGGATCTAGAACTTCGAAGCACACATTCGAAACATTCAGAACAATGGAACAGATGGATCAAACCGTAGTGATAACAAGCAGCCACGGGCACAAGGTAAAACCAAATAATATGCAGCAAAGGTAAAGGGTTCAGAAATAGGATTGTCTCTTTTTAGTGGTTTTCTTGTAATCAAACAGACAAGTAACACTAGCAGATGGAAGATGGTTCAGACCTCACACACAACTCATGCAACCAATTAAAGTGACAACAGCTCGCAGGAAAATAACTACTAACTCAATATCCAGCAAAGGGTCACAACAATTCAGCAAGGATACATGAGGATTCAGCAAAGGTACACAAGTGACAAGGTAAATTTCAGACTCAACAGTGCATATATTTAGAGAACAGGAACAAGAGAAGATAGAGATTCAATGCCTATGGGTCTTGATGATCTTCAATTCGAAGCTGAAGGGGTTGCAGGCGAAGAAGAATAAAAGCAGGACCACATTGGAGACGATCTGTAGTAGGAGAGGCTTCCGCGTGGTTGTTGAGGAAGAGTAGCAGAGAAGATTCCTTGAGAAGATCCGGAGCAGAGCACCACCAGGAGTCCGACGTAGAGCACCAGAAGGCCCGATGGCCCTGGCCTTTAGTCGATCCCTCCCTCTCAGCAGCGAGGAGGAGGGGTGAAGGAGTGGCAGCGGCAAGGCGTAGGAGATGCGGCGCTGGTGGTGATGATGATGACTGGATGATGGCGCTGGTTATGGTGGAGGCAGGTGATGGAGATGATGGAGGCACGGTGGTGGATCGGGCGGCGCTGGCGGCAGCATTGATGGAGGTGTAGTGGTGGATCCAGTCGATGCCCTCTCTATTTGGCCTTCGTCTGGTGTGGTGGGTCAATAGCAAGAAGAACCAGCCGCGCGAGGCAACAGACAGTTGTCTGGCCGGTCGCGCCAGCCCCCGGCTCCTCTCACGCGTGCCACAGGATGCTTCCTCTGGTTATTTTCGGTTTTGCCCCCTTTAGAACTGAACTCTTCTCCAAGTTGATCCCTGCTTTAGTGTTGGAAGCACTTTCGATGAAGATTGGGTGCCTAAATGCACCAATTCTGCATAATATGAAGAAGTGTTATAAGAAATGTCATAATAGGAACATTTTTGTAGGAATGAATATTTTATAAGTAATTATTGTGGTCAAATGTTTAACTTGAGATGCAAAAAGGCTTAAAATACTATATGCATAAATGTGCTATCACTTCACCTATTAAAGTTGAAGAAAAGACTGTCACTTATAATGATCCTATTACTACTACTGCTTATTTTGAGAAACCACCTTTTCCTGTTAGGATAAAAGATCATGCTAAAGCTTCAATTGTGGTTCGTAAAAGCAATATTAGAACCTATACACCTCCTGAGCAAGTTAAAGCTGAACCTAATATTGCTATTGTTAAGGATCTCTTGGCTGATAATATTGATGGGCATGTTATTTATTTCTATGATGAAACTGCTAGAATTGCTAAACCTTGTGCTAAAGATAAACATAGACCTGTGGTAGGCATGCCAGTTATTTCTGTTAAAATAGGAGATCATTGTTATCATGGCTTGTGTGATATGGGTGCTAGTGCTAGTGCAAACCTATTGACTTATATAAAGAAATTATGCATGATATTGCACCTGCTGAGTTAGAAGAAATTGATGTCACCATTAAACTTGCCAATAGAGATACTATTTCACCAATGGGAATTGTTAGAGATGTTGAAGTCTTGTGTGGGAAAACTAAATATCCTGCTGTTTTTCTTGTTCTTGGTTCCCCACAAGATAGCTTTTGCCCCATTATATTTGGTAGAGCGTTCTTAAACACTGTTAATGCTAGGATAGACTACAAAAAGGATGTTATTACTATTGGCTTAGGTGATATGTATCATGAGTTCAACTTTCCTAAATTTCGTAGACAACACTGTGAAGAAGAATTGCCTAGTAAAGATGAAATTATTGGTCTTGCTTCTATTGCCGTACCTCCTAGTGATCCTTTAGAACAATATTTGCTAGACCATGAAAATGATATGTATATGAACGAAAGAAGGGAAATAGATGAAGTGTTCTTTAAAAAGGGACCTATTCTGAAACACAACTTGCCTATTGAAATCTTAGGGGATCCTCCTCCACCCAAGGGTGATCCCGTGTTTGAGCTTAAACCATTGCCTGATACTCTTAAATATGCTTATCTCGATGAAAAGAAGATATATCCTGTTATTATTAGTGCTAACCTTTCAAGGAAGGAGGAAGAAAGATTATTGAAAACTCTAAAGAAGCACCATGCTGCTATTGGATATACTCTTGATGATCTTAAGGGCATTAGTCCCACTCTATGTCAACACAAAATAAATTTGGAAAAAGATGCCAAACCAGTTATTGATCACCAACGACGACTGAATCCTAAGATGAAAGAAGTGGTAAGAAAATAAATAATAACGCTCCTTGAGGCAGGTATAATTTATCCCGTTGCTGATCGTCAGTGGGTAAGTCTTGTCCATTGTGTTCCTAAGAAGGGAGGTATTACTGTCGTTCCTAATGATAAAGATGAATTGATTTTGCAAAGAATTATTACAGGTTATAGGATGGTAATTGATTTCCGCAAATTAAATAAGGCTACTAAAAAGATCATTACCCCTTAACTTTTATTGATCAAATGCTAGAAAGATTATGCAAACATACACATTTTTGCTTTCTAGATGGTTATTCTGGTTTCTCCCAAATACCTGTGTCAGCTGATGATGAATCTAAGACCACTTTTACTTGCCCTTTCGGTACTTTTGCTTATAGACGTATGCCTTTTGGTTTATGTAATGCACCTGCTACCTTTCAAAGATGCATGATGGCTATATTTTCTGATTTTTGTGAAAAGAAATGTGAGGTATTCATGGATGATTTCTCCATTATGGATCCTCTTTTGATGATTGATTAAGAAACCTTGATCGAGTTTTGCAGAGATGTGAAGAAACTAACCTTGTCTTGAATTGGGAGAAATGCCACTTTATGGTTAATGAAGGTATTGTCTTGGGGCACAAAATTTCTGAAAGAGGCATTGAAGTTGATAAAGCTAAAGTTGATGCTATTGAAAAGATGTCGTGTCCCAAGGACATCAAAGGTATAAGAAGTTTCCTTGGTCATGCCTCTGACTAATTTATTACAAAAAGAAATACCATTCGTCTTTGATGATGATTGTGTAGAAGCCTTTGAAATACTTAAGAAACCATTAATCTCTGCACCTATTGTTCAATCACCTGATTGGAATTTACCTTTTGAAATTATGTGTGATGCTAGTGATTATGCTGTAGGTGCTGTTCTAGGGCAAAGAGTTGATAAGAAATTAAATGTTATTCAATATGCTAGTAAAACTCTAGACAATGCCCGGAGAAATTATGCTACAACTGAAAAATAATTCTTAGTAGTTGTATTTGCTTGTGATAAGTTCAGATCTTATATTGTTGATTCTAAAGTAACCATTCACACTAATCTTGCTTCTATTAAATATCTTTTGGAAAAGAAAGATGCTAAACCTAGACTTATTAGATGGAAAAGAATTTGATTTGCATATTATTCATAGAAAGGGAGCTGAGAAACCCGTCGCAGACAACTTGTCTAGGTTAGAAAATGTTCTTGATGACCCAATACCTATTGATGATAGCTTTCTTGATGAGCAATTAAATGTCATGAATGCTTCTCACACTGCTCCATGGTATGCTGATTATGCTAATTACATTGTTGCTAAATTTATACCACCTAGTTTCACATACCAGCAAAAGAAAAAGTTCTTCTATGATTTGAGACATTGCTTTTGGGATGACCCACATCTTTATAAAGAAGGAGTAGATGGTGTTATTAGACGTTGTGTACCTGAGCATGAACAGGAACAGATCCTACGCAAGTGCCACTCCAAGGCTTATGGAGGACACCATGCTGGAGATAAAACTGCACACAAGGTATTGCAATCCGGTTTTTATTGGCCTACTCTCTTCAAGGATGCGTGTAAGTTTGTCTTGTCTTGTGATGAATGTCAAAGAATTGGTAATATTAGTAGACGTGAAGAAATGCCTATGAATTATTCACTCATTATTGAACCATTTCATGTCTGGGGCTTTGATTATATGGGGCCATTTCCTTCCTCTAATGGATATACACATATTTTAGTTGCTATTGATTATGTTACTAAGTGGGTAGAAGCTATTCAAACTAGTAGTGTTGATCATAACACCTCTATTAAGATGCTTAAAGAAGTTATTTTCCCAAGGTTTGGAGTCCCTGGATATTTAATGACTGATGGTGGTTCACATTTTATTCATGGTGCTTTCCGTAAAATGCTTGCTAAGTATGATGTTAATCATATGATTGCATCTCCTTATCACCCACAGTCTAGTGGTCAAGTAGAATTGAGTAATAGAGAACTCAAATTAATTTTGCAAAAGACTGTTAGTAGATCTAGAAAGAATTGGTCGAAGAAACTTGATGATGCATTATGGGCCTCTAGAACTGCATATAAAAATCCTATGGGTATGTCTTCGTATAAAATGGTTTATGGAAAAGCATGTCACTTACCTCTCGAACTAGAACATCAGGCTTATTGGGCTATTAAAGACCTCAATTATGATTTCAAACTTGCCAGTGAGAAAAGGTTATTTGACATTAGCTCACTTGATGAATGGAGAACCGAAGCCTATGAGAATGCCAAATTGTTTAAAGAAAAGGTTAAAAGATGGCATGACAAAAGTATACAAAAGCGTGAGTTTAATGTAGGTGATTATGTATTGCTATACAACTCTCGTTTAAGATTTTTTGCAGGAAAGCTTCTCTCTGAATGGGAAGGTCGTTACGTTATTGAGGAGGTCTATCGTTCCGGTGCCATAAAAATCAACAACTTCGAAGGCACAAATCCAAAGGTGGTGAACGGTAAAAAAATCAAACATTATATCTTAGGTAATCCTATAAATGTTGAAACCAATGTTATTGAAACCGTAACCCTGGAGGAATATATAAGGGACACTTTCTAGAATGTTTCAGACTCCGAAAAGGAATATGTACGTCGTACGGTAAGGAAACCGACTCCAAAACAGTTCTAATGGCAATTTTTCTCCGTTTTGGAGTTGTCACACCCTAGCTAGTTCAAGCATTCGAGTGTGCATCATGTTTAAATTTCTCTTAAATTTGAAATGGGGAAGGCAGATACCCCCAACACCCCCCTGGAAACAACTAGGGTTTACTAAAATTATTTTCAATGAACCTGAAATGCCCTTCTAAAAAGTTCACCCTCTTTGGCTTGGGTTAAAACCTCTGGCAAAATTGGTGCACATTTTTCTAGGTCAACAGAAGGTCATTGAATTAAATCATAAGTATTTGAATTTGGGCATTTAAATGCTATAAAATAATTTAAATGCCCAAATAATTCTAGAAATAAATGTTTGCTGTTGGAAATAATCTAAACATAGCCCACAATTATTTTCAGGATTTTTGGAAACGTTTTAGTATTTTAATTAAAGCCCAACAGTTGCAGTTAAATAGAAAAACATAAACAAATTAGAAAAAAAGAGAGGGAAGCTACCTGGGCCTTACCTGTGCTGGCCCAGCCCACCTGGCTCAGCCCAGCCTACTGGCTCTGCCAGTCGTCGTCCTCCTCGCGCCAGAAGGACGCGGAGCGCGTGGCCGGCGCCCGCGGCCACACGCCGGCCACCTCCTGCTTCTGCCGACGTCCTGGAGACGTCCAGGGATGCCACACGACCCCCACGTCCCCCTCTCATCCTCGCTCACTCTCCCCCTCGTCTCCCTCACTCTCTCCCGCGATGCCCGAACGCGTTCCTCGCCGCCGTTCGTCGTAGACGACGTCAGAGCCACACCTTCGCCCCTTCGACAAGCCAAATCGCTCCGCCGTGACGCCCTCGCCCTCCCCACCGAGCCATGATTCGCCGGAGGCCCTGCATCGCCGCTATCGCGTCGTCTTCAACCTCGGTACCCGCCGGACGCCGTTCATCGATTTGCCTCGCTCCGGTCGCCCCCGAGCCCACTGAGCTGCTCATCGACCTCCCTGTGAGCTCCGCCGCCTTCCCCCTCTTCTTTTCCACGCATTTGCACCCTCTAGGCCATAGTTCCAACATGGACGAAGCTCGTCTCCGCTCGAGCTCGTCGCCGGCGTCGCTCCGGCGACCATTTGGTCCTCCCATGCTATGCAACATGCTTGCCGCATCGCGTAGTGCCTCGCTAGCACTTCAGTTTCCGTGTTTGCACGCCGCAGCCCAAACCCCGCACATGGCCGAACTCCGGCCACCGCCTTGGAGCTCGCCGTCATTGTCTCCGGCCACCATAGGCCCGGCCTCCACCACCACTAGATGCGCGACTGCAAGAGCTCCCCAATGAGCCCAAGAACGGCCTCGCCCGTGCCCTGTGGGCGTTTTCCGAGCTGCGCCACCGTCTCGGGCCTCGCCGGCGTCGAGTCGCCGGCGAGTTTGACCCAGTTTGACTCCTCGGTGGGCCCAGGTAGACCCCCCTGAGTCTGTGACAGGTGGGGCCGGTCTGCTAACTAATTTAGGATTAGTTTTAATTAATTTTAATTAAATCAGTCACTGACATGTGGGCCCAGGCCCCACTAATAGCTAATTAGTGTCAATCTAATCTTGTTAATTAGCTGAGAGGCTGACAGAAGGGGCCCACCAGTCAGGTTTGACCTGGGCTGGCACCTTTGACCTGCTGAGGTAAGCATGATGCAATGCTGACGCAGTAATGCATTTTCTGGATTTATTCTTATACAGGAAATTCCAGAAAATAGTCAAAACTTCTAAAAATCATAAAAAATCAACCAAAGCTCCAAATGCAAAGATTTATATATGAAAAATGATCAGAAAAATTCAATCTATCCATGTGTAATGGTTTCATGCATGAAAAAACAAGTTTACCTTGCTGTTTAAGCAGAATAAGGAAATGCACTATTAAGGCCATGTTTAATGAGCTAATATTTGAATCTTTGATTCAAATGAGTTCATTCCTTTTTGTTATAGCTTGCATTAGGCCAACACACATTCATATTGCCATGTCATAGCATGCATCATATTGTTGCATATCGTCATGTGTTGATTGTGTTCCGATGTGTTCTTCGTGGTAGGTTCTGCCTCCGAGGATATTCACGAGTATCCAGCTGAAGGGCAGTATCCCACTACCACAACATCAGGCAAGCAACCCATTGATCATTCTGATACAAACCCATGTTCTCGCTTCTGCTCTTGTTTACTTCATTAAGACAACGCGTTTCAATCTGCTGTGTGCTACGATAGTTGAACCCTTATCCTCTGCATGACCTGTCATTGCCACAGTAACTAGATGAAACCCACTAGCATGTGTAGGAGTTGATTGAGCCATGTATGTGATTCCTACCTTGCTATGCCTGCTATGCTTAGAGTTGTGTCAGGTCTGGTTCATCTGGGTGATGGGCTAGAGTGAAATGCTTATGTCAGTAATGTGAGGGATTTGTTGAACATGTTTTGGTAAAGGTATCGATGAGAGGCCATGTAGGAGTACATGGTGGGTTGTTTCATTGAGGCCGTCCCTAAGAACTGAGATCTGTATGTGTGATTTAAGATGCAGCTACTACCGTACATTGGGCCCGAAACCAATGGACCCTCTCGGCTTCTTAATCACCTTAGTACTCTGTCCAGGAGTTGCAAATAGTTTCTGGTGTTTGTAGGTTATGTGTTGGCGGCCGTGCGTAGCGCTGACCCTAGGGTGAGCTATGTTGCGGTAGATACACCATGGCCGGGTACGCCGGGCGCCCGTTTGGCGTCTCGGGACCCTATTCACATCGTTCGGGGCCGTATGTGGAAACCTCGGGCGGACTCCCTGCGGATGGAACCTGGATAGGTGATAAACCTGGACTAGAGACTTAAGTGTTTAGGTAGGCCATGGCCGACACCCTCGCTGGGCTTCCGCTTGAAGGTTGTCGAGTACATGTCGTGTAAGCGGCGGTAAGTGGTGAAAGCATGTATGACGAAGTACACCCCTGCAGGGTATAAAACTATTCGAATAGCCGCGTCCGCGGTAAAGGACTACTTGGTTGCCTATACAGTACATAGACAAGTTAATGGATACTGCTAAAAGACTCAAGATAAGTGTGAGTACCGAGGATGGCCCGCTCGTAGGATGACGAGGGAGGATCCCCGGTGGAGTATTGTGTTGGTGAGTAGTGGACTCGTGTGCGAAAACTATTTTACTGGTGGAGTTCTGTAGGATAGCTTAGCCAAGAGTCAAAGCTGGCTTGCTGCATTAACCCCACCACCTTCTTGAGAATAAGCATGTATAGTAGGTTCTGATGTAAGACTTGCTGAGTACCTTTGTACTCATGTTTGCTTAATTACTGTTTTCAGACGACATCGCCCCCTCCGATGGGTTCTACGTAGACCTTGACATCGACGAGTGACTAGCCACCCAGGTGGTGATCCTGGCCATGGAGGGCCCTATGTAGATAGACAGGCTTCGAGAAGCCTTCTTTCTTTCTAGAGTCTGTACTCAGACTAGTTGCTTCCGCATGTGCTTGTATGTTTGTATGACTTGAGTGTCGGGTCATGTGACCCCTATCTGTATGAACATGTTATGTATGGCTCCCTGGAGCCTTTAAATAAAGTACTTGAGTTGTAGAGTTTTGTTGTGATGCCATGTTGTATGTACTCATATCGGGCATATTGTGTGTATGATTGAATGCTTGGTATGAGTGGGATCCGACAATCTAGTTGTTTATCCTTGGCAGCCTTTCTTATGGGGAAATGTAGTCTAGTGTTCCTCGACCATAGTAGTCCGCTACAGCCCGGTTCACCGGAGTCCTGCTAGCCCAGCACTACTGTTTAGGACACTTGACTGGCTGGCATGTTTTTCACTTCATTCCTATGTCTGTCCCTTCGGGGAAATGTCGCGCGGTGACTTCCGGAGTCCTGCCTAGCCTGCTATAGCCCGGGTTCCCCGGAGTCCTGTTAGCCCAGTGCTATAGCCCGGAAGCAATCGCTGATGACCGACATGCTCGATGTGATTCATGTATGCCTGTCTCCATAGGTCTGTGCCACTTTGGGTTCATGACTAGCCATGTCGGCCCGGGTTCTCTGTCATATGGATGCTAGCGACACTATCATATACGTGAGCCAAAAGGCGCAAACGGTCCGGGGCCATGGTAAGGCGACACCCGTGGGATACCGTGCGTGAGGCCGCAAAGTGATATGAGGTGTTACCGGCTAGATCGATGTGACTTGGAATCGGGGTCCTGACAGCGTTGGCATCAGAGCTGGACTGCTTGTAGGTTCGTTGAGCCAAACTGGTCGATGTCGAGTCTAGAAATGCTTTAGTTATATGTAGGGGAATTGATTGTCGGAGGGAACGTAAGGCTCTTTTACTCCTTTACCCTATGCCTCTGATCTGAGTCATTCTCTTCTCATTCAACGTGGGTTAAGGACTAGGCTCTCTCCTTCTATCAGGTTCACGTGTTACTAATCCGTAGTAGCTTATAGGATTGATGCTACAAGCCCCAGTTCAGTTTCTACTATTTTAGTATGTTGCTAACTGGATCAGAATCTTGATATGATGTTGTTGAGTGGTATTGCGAACTGTTGTGGATGTCTCAAATCTTTTTCTGAGCATTTACAGTTGTTATGCTGTCCAATTTTCCCTAGAAATTTTGATGTCTTTGCATTGTGGTTGTGCTTTCAGATGGCCAACCGTGTTCAAAACCAAGTGGTTCGCCTGACCCGGTGCCTCGACGTGCCCGGTCATACTGCTATGTTAGTCCGGGTAATGATCGAGACGGGCTACCGTTGGTATCCCGAATACACCGTCGAAGAGAAGTTCCGCGACTTTAATCAAAGCCAATATTTCTGCACCATCAGGATATTTCCTTCTTATCCTGGATCTATCGAGCCCCTTCACTGTTCCTATGGACTCGGGGTTACTGTTGAGATGGCTGTGCAAGATGCTGCCTATTCCATAATGACCATTATGCGAGTCCGGACTGGCCTGCTTCGGAACACCGACTTCCGTTACATGCCAGCTTCACTTCCAGGAGCGCAAGGGTATCTTCAGGCTATCTATGCTGACTCCACTCAGGAGGACTCATTAACTCGCACCACTGCCGAGATGCTCGAAGATAAGGACCGAGAGAATCGGGCCTTGAGGCTGGAGCTTTTCAATACCCGTGCTGATCATTGGGCCACATTGACTCGGTTTGCACCTGCGGTGCAAGCTGGATGTATGGATACAAGGGATCTGTATCCTGTGAGATCAGCTCTGCCAGACATGGTGGATTGGCGTGATGTGGGAGGCATCACCCCACCCCGTGGTCCCCGCAGGCCACCGTTTGTTGGTCCAAGACCTCATCCTAGCCCCTTTGGTCCACAGGCTCCTCAGGACCGTATGTTCCCGGATGGTCATGTTGAACTTCCAGGCTACGGAGGTGACTTCTATGAGGATTACTACGGAGCTGTTTGAGTTAGTAGTAGTACCACTAGTATTGTAGTAGTTGTATCTCCACTGTCCTGCGTGACTTGTGGAATACGACTTAGTGTGTAGTCAATTCCGGAGGTGTAGACAAATAATGTATAGGAGCTTGGAATGCCTCCGATGAGATGTAATGTCTTTCATCATAGTTGTACTGTAGCCTGGGCTTGTACTAAACTATGTATGATGTGTATGACCGTTGGTATATATATGGCAGTTTTATATTACCATGATATACGGATGAACATCTCCGCATTCCGTGTTATCCATTACATTCTGCACTTCCTTGCTAAGTTTGAGCCATCCTTATCTAAACCATTGTCTTGTTTTCTCCTAGGATGGTCAACACCCGCAGCAACCCTGCTGCCTCGGAGTAGGGGGAAGCCAGTGCAGGTAGGGGTGAAAATCTGCCTCACCCGCCTTCTCTGGCCAAAGTAATGATGGAGGCAGAAAGAAACAAGCGTGAGACTAACCGCCTGCTGGAGCGGATTGAGCAGAACACTGCACGCCACCCACGAAATGACTTGGTGTTGATCAATGACTTTATCAAGCTGTACCCACCAAAGTTTAACCATTCCGTCAAACCCCTCGACGCGGATGACTGGCTTCGCAGCATCACCCACAAGCTACGTTCTGCCAACATAGCCGAAGCCGACAAAGTTACTTATGCTGCCTATCATCTCGAAGGCCCTGCTAGCCTTTGGTGGGAAAACTTCGAAGCTATGCGCCCGGTCGGCCAAATCACTACTTGGGCTGAATTCAGTGAGGCTTTCCGTGAGCATCACATTCCGAAAGGTCTCATGGATCGCAAGAGGGAGGAGTTCTGCAACTTCACCCAAGGAAGACTGACTGCGGATGCATATAGTCGTGAATTTGGGAATCTGGCACACTATGCCCCTGAAGAGGTATCTACTGACGCTAAGAAGCAGGCAAGCTTCCGCAAGGGACTTAGCCCTGAGCTTCGCCGCGATCTTCGTCTGCACAAGTGCACCTCCTTTCAGAAGTTGGTCAATAAAGCCATCAGTGCTGAGACGGGCCAGACTGATTATGACGCTTCACGCAAGCACTCCCGTGATTTTGGCTCTTCATCCGGCTCTGGAACTCAGAAGCGCCGGGTGTGGATTCCAAGCACGGCACTGCCACCCAGGTTCATCCCGAGGCCATCCTTTGAGGCGCCTCGTCCCAACCAGCAATTTGCACCGCCCAAGCCCTATGGTGGCCCCGCTGCTAATGCTGCTCCATGCCCCAATGTGGTGACATGCTTTAAGTGTGGAGAGCCGGGTCACTATAGTCGAGAGTGTCCCCAGAACAACAACCCCATTCAGACTGTAAAGTCCGTTGGCCGTGGTAAGCCCGCGGGAAAGACATTCTACGCCAAGCCAGTCACCACTACCCGTGGCCATGTCAACTATGTTTCAGCTGAGGAGGCTCATGAGGATCCCAACGTCGTCCTTGGTACGCTCCTTGTTAACTGCCATCCGGCATCCGTTCTTTTCGATACTGGAGCATCTCATTCATTCATATCCGAGAGCTATGCTCGATTGCATAACATGACATTCTGTGACATGCCCACTTCCATGGTAATTCAAACTCCGGGTTCCAAATGGCAAACTTCTAGAGTAAGTCATGGGAACAAAATTCTTGTCGATAGACTTGTCTTCCTTGCATCCTTGATAGCTCTCAAGTCCTTGGACATAAACATCATCTTGGGTATGGACTGGATGTCAGCTCATTATGCTAAGATCGACTGTGCCACTAGAACCGTTCAACTTACTCACCCATCGGGCAAGACAGTCAATGTCTTAACTCGAGTGGCCAAGCGCTAGTTTTACTCTTTAAATGCCAACCCCCTTCCAGATCTTGAGGATGTTCCGGTAGTCCGAGACTTTCCGGATGTCTTTCCAGAAGAAATGCCAGGTGTTCCACCTGACAGGGATGTTGAGTTTGTGATAGACCTTGTTCCAGGAACCGTTCCAATTTATAGAAGACCCTACAAGATGGCACCCTTAGAACTAGCCGAGCTTAAGAACCAACTCGATGAGTCCTTGAAAAAGGGTTTCATCCATCCTAGTTCCTCTCCTTGGGCTTGCCCCGTCCTCTTCGTCAAGAAGAAGGATGGAACGGATCGAATGGTTGTGGATTACCGACCTGTCAATTTGGTCACCATCAAGAACAAATATCCGCTTCCCAGGATCAACGATCTGTATGATCAGCTTGCTGGATCCTCAGTCTTTTCCAAGATGGATCTGAGGTTGGGCTACCATCAAACCAAAATCAGAAATGGGGACATTCCCAAAACGGCCTTTGTTACTCGTTATGGCCAATACAAGTACACCGTGATGTCCTTCGGTTTAACCAATGCCCCAGCCACCTTCTCCCGGTTAATGAACTCGGTTTTCATGGAGTACTTGGATAAATTCGTCGTGGTATACCTCGATGACATACTCATCTACTCCAAGAATGAAGAGGAACATGCCGAACATCTAAGGCTGATATTGATGAAACTTCGAGAGCATCGCCTTTATGCCAAATTCTCCAAGTGTGAATTTTGGTTGCCAGAAGTGACCTATCTAGGCCATGTAATCTCTGGCAAGGGTATTGCTGTCAATCCCGAGCGAGTTCAAGCCGTCCTTGATTGGACTCCACCTGAGACGGTCAAGCAAGTTCGGAGTTTCCTTGGCTTAGCGAGCTATTGCCGCCACTTCGTTGAGAATTTCTCCAAGGTTGCTAAACCTCTAACTGAACTCCTCAAGAAAGATAAAAAGTTTGAGTGGACTCCACAGTGCGAGTTCAGTTTTCAGGAATTGAAAAGACGCCTCGCGACAAGGACTAGGTTGCATACTCATGCAAGATCGTCACGTAATTTCCTATGCTTCACGGCAATTACACCCACATGAGGAAAATTATCCCACACATGATCTAGAGCTTGCAGCTGTAGTCCATGCACTTAAAACTTTGCGACATTACCTTCTCGGTAATCGTTGCGAGATCTTCACCGATCACCAAAGTTTGAAATATATCTTCACCCAACCAGATTTGAATCTCAAGCAAAGACGTTGGGTTGAGTTGATCTTGGATTACGACTTAGGAATAACTTACATCCCGGGCAAAGCCAATGTCATGGCTGATGCGCTAAGCTGTAAGTCCTATTGTAACAACCTGATGTTACAACAAAGTCAACCATTTCTCCATGAGGAATTTCGTAAGCTAAATCTTCACATTGTTCCTCAAGGATTCCTATCCACCCTGGTGGCGAAACCTACCCTTACGGATCAGATCATCAAGGCACAGAAGGTAGATCCGGGGATCTCCTGTATTAAGAGAAACATTAAGAAAGGAGTCGCGAATTGTTTCTCCATTGATGATCAAGGTGTCGTATACTTTGGGAATCGCCTAGTGGTTCCAAAGGCACGAAACCTGAGGCGGCTGATCCTTAAGGAAGCTCATGAATCCCCTCTCACCATTCATCCTGGTAGTACTAAAATGTGTCAAGTCCTACGCCAGAGGTTTTGGTGGACTAGGATGAAGAGAGAAATCGCTCAATACATTGCTAATTGCGACATTTGTCGTCGTGTTAAAGCAGAGCATCAACGGCCTGCCGGCACCCTTCAACCTTTGGCTATTCCCGAGTGGAAATGGGATAAAATCAGTATGGATTTCATCACTGGGTTTCCCAGGACCAAGAGAGGGAATAATGCCATCTTCGTCGTGATCGACCGTCTTTCCAAAGTAGCCCATTTCCTACCTGTTCGTGAGAGTATCACCGCTAGCCAGCTAGCTGATTTATACATCTCTCGAACAGTGTCTCTTCATGGTGTTCCATTGGAAATTAACTCAGACCGTGGAAGTCTCTTCACCTCTCGATTTTGGGAAAGTTTCCAAAATGCTATGGGAACTCGTCTCTCCTTTAGCACCGCCTTCCATCCTCAATCAAGTTGTCAAGTGGAATGAGTCAATCAAATTCTGGAAGATATGCTCCGAGCTTCTGTCATCTCGTTCGGAATGAGTTGTGAGAAATGCCTTCCATTCGCGTAGTTTGCTTATAACAATAGTTATCAAGAAGCTTAGGCAAGGCTCCTTTCGAAGTTCTCTATGGACGAAAATGTCGAACGCCTCTTAACTGGTCAGAAACCGAGGAAAGACAACTCTTTGGCCCGGATATGATTCAGGAAGCAGAAGAGAAGGTTCGCGTTATTTGTGAGAAATTGAAAACAGCCCAATCTCGTCAAAAGAGTCAATATGATCGTAAACATAAGCCAATGACTTATGAAGTCGATGAGAAGGCTTACCTTCGGGTTACTCCGTTAAAGGGAACCCATCATTTCGGTATCAAAGGCAAATTGGCCCCTCATTACATTGGACCCTTTCGCATTCTTGCCAAACGAGGAGAAGTTTGCTACCAATTGGAACTACCTCCGCATCTTTCCAGAGTTCACGATGTCTTCCACGTTTCACAACTCAGGTGTTGCTTCGCGGATCCTATCCGTGGAGTGGACCACGAAACGCTTGATCTACAAGATAACCTCTCCTATCGGGAATATCCCGTTCGTATCCTTGATCAGGCCGAGCGTACCACTCGACGACAGAATATCAAGTTTCTCAAGGTTCAATGGTCACACCATTCTGAGAAAGAAGCCACTTGGGAAAGGGAGGATCGTCTTCGACTCGAGTACCCCACCTTCTTTCCAGAGGATCCTAAATCTCGGGACGAGATTCTTTTGAGTGGGGGTGAGTTGTCACACCCTAGCTAGTTCAAGCATTAGAGTGTGCATCATGTTTAAATTTCTCTTAAATTTGAAATGGGGAAGGCAGAAACCCCCAACACCCCCCTGGAAACAACTAGGGTTTACTAAAATTATTTTCAATGAACCTGAAATGCCCTTCTAAAAAGTTCACCCTCTTTGTCTTGGGTTAAAACCTCTGGCAAAATTGGTGCACATTTTTATAGTTCAACAGAAGGTCATTGAATTAAATCATAAGTATTTGAATTTGGGCATTTAAATGCTATAAAATAATTTAAATGCCCAAATAATTCTGGAAATAAATGTTTGCTGTTGGAAATAATCTAAACAGAGCCCACAATTATTTTCAGGATTTTTGGAAACGTTTTAGTATTTTAATTAAAGCCCAACAGTTGCAGTTAAATAGAAAAACATAAACAAATTAGAAAAAAAGAGAGAGAGAGGGAAGCTACCTGGGCCTTACCTGTGCTGGCCCAGCCCACCTGGCTCGGCCCAGCCTACTGGCTCTGCCAGTCGTCGTCCTCCTCGCGCCAGAAGGACGCGGAGCACGTGGCCGACGCCCACGGCCACACCCCGGCCACCTCCTGCTTCTGCCGACGTCCTGGAGACGTCTAGGGATGCCATGCGACCCCCACGTCCCCCTCTCATCCTCGCTCACTCTCCCCCTCGTCTCCCTCACTCTCTCCCGCGATGCCCGAGAGCGTTCCTCGCCGCCGTTCGCCGTAGACGACGCCAGAGCCACCCCTTCGCCCCTCCGACAAGCTAAATAGCTCCGCCGTGACACCCTCGCCCTCCCCACCGAACGGCGGCGCTATCGGTTTCCCCGGAGTCGTGACAAGCTAAATAGCCTGCTATAGCCCGGGTTCCCCGGAGTCCTGTTAGCCCAGTGCTATAGCCCGGAAGCAATCGCTGATGACCGACATGCTCGATGTGATTCATGTATGCCTGTCTCCATAGGTCTGTGCCACTTTGGGTTCATGACTAGCCATGTCGGCCCGGGTTCTCTGTCATATGGATGCTAGCGACACTATCATATACGTGAGCCAAAAGGTGCAAACGGTCCCGGGCCATGGTAAGGCGACACCCGTGGGATACCGTGCGTGAGGCCGCAAAGTGATATGAGGTGTTACCGGCTAGATCGATGTGACTTGGAATCGGGGTCCTGACAGGAATATTTAGAAAAATAGAAAAATAAGAAGCATTCCGGTAAGGACACGAGGGCTCCACGAGGGTGGAGGGTGCACCCTACCCCCCTGGGCGCCCCCCTGCCTCGTGGGCACCTCGTGTGCTCTCCGGACTCCGTTTTCTTGCACGTTATGTATATTGGTCGGTAAAAATTCATTATATTATCTCCCGAAGGTTTTGGCCACCGTATCAAGCAAAATTCTCCTGTTCTTGTTTCGAGCTGTTTCTGCTGCAGATTAGAGCAATATGTCATGCCAGGATTCAGAAGAAGAAAGCTATGTGGTTGATTATCTTGTAGATCCCAAGGTCTATGGGGACGTGGAGCATTGTGGTTGGACTACAGAAGAAGAGGACTATGAACCCAGGGGAAAGGAGGAGACGAGTTCAGATGAATATGAAGTCCCATTACCTCAACCTAGGGACATTCATGTGGAGTTCAAAAAGTCAAGCCTCCCAGATAGAGCAAAGAAACCTAAGATCGAGTGTCGGTGTCAAAACCAGCGGATCTCGGGTAGGGGGTCCTGAACTGTGTGTCTAGGCGGATGGTAACAGGAGACAAGGGACACGATGTTTTTACCCAGGTTCAGGCCCACTCGATGGAGGTAAAACCCTACTCCTGCTTGATTAATATTGATGATATGGGTAGTGCAAGAGTAGATCTACCACGAGATCAGAGAGGCTAAACCCTAGAAGCTAGACTATGGTATGATTGTTGTGATTGTTGTGTCCTACAGACTAAACACTCCGGTTTATATAGACACCGGAGGGGGCTAGGGTTACACAGAGTCGGTTACAATGGGAGGAGATCTACATATCAGTATTGCCAAGCTTGCCTTCCATGTCAAGGAAAGTCTCATCCGGACATGGGACGAAGTCTTCAATCCTGTATCTTCATAGTCCAAGAGTCCGGCCAATGGTTATAGTCTGGTGTCCGGATACCCCCTAATCCAGGACTCCCTCAGTAGCCCCTGAACCAGGCTTCAATGACGACGAGTCCGGTGCGCAGATTGTCTTCGGCATTGCAAGGCTGGTTCCTCCTCCGAATACTTTCATAGAAGATTTTGAACACGAGAATCGTTTCCGGCTCTGCAAAACAAGTTCCACATATCACCGAGAGGGAGAGAGTAACATTTCCACAAATCTAATCTGCTGACGTATACTGTAGCGTGACATCACACCACAACCAAGCCTTTATTCAAATCGTTTTTTACTGTCCCACCTCAGCGCATTTTGTGAGGCGGTTTCCTTGGCACGTCTTGTCAAAGCAGAGATCGTGTCCCCTTATCACGGGATTCTCATCAATACGTGCGTGGGTAACCCAACCGTGCCATTGATTACGGCGCTTGGGGGATAAGCGAGTTTTACCAGGCTGGTGGGGACACATAGTTTCGTCCTCCCATATAAAGGGATAAGGATTCACCTTTTCATCCATGCCTTCTTCCTCCTTTGCTCATCCATTTTCGCTCACTCGAGCTCCAGCGCCCAAGTCCGCACTTGCCACATCAACCCTCTCCAAACATGTCCGGAGTGGGAGGCAGCTGGATGGTCTCCTCCGTTATGGAGGGACACATCGAGAAGCTGAGGAGAGCCGGATACCTGCCCGACGACATCGCGCACCGGCTCCCAGATGAGGGGCAGCTCATCCCCAGCCCCAGGCCCCACAAGAGGGTAGTGTTCCTTACCCATTTCCTTCGCGGACTAGGATTCCCTCTCCACCCATTCGTCCGGGGGCTCATGTTCTACTACGGCCTGGATTTCCACGATCTGGCCCCGAACTTCATCCTCAACATCTCGGCGTTTATCGTCGTCTGCGAGGCCTTCCTCCGGATCAAGCCCCACTTCGGCTTATGGATGAAGACCTTCAATGTCAAGCCGACGGTAGTGAGCGGCCGCCAGGTGGAGTGCAGAGGCGCCATGGAGGGCAAGATGCCCAACGTCACATGGCTCGAGGGCTCCTTCGTGGAGACCATAAAGGGATGGCAATCGGGTGGTTCTATATCACCGAGCCACGTGACCCCTTATGGGCAGCGGCCCCCGAGTTCCGATCTGGCATCCCCATGCGGCTCATCTCCTGGCAAGAGAAGGGCCTATCCTGGGGTAGTTCGGGAGAGCTGACTGGACTCCAAACATGTATTCAAAACATGGTGAGCAAGAAGCTCAAACTCGTCAACGTAGTCCAGGTCATGCTCATCCGCCGGATACTCCCGTGTCAACGACGGGCTTTCAACTTGTGGGAGTTCGACTCGGCCCAGCACCAAACTCCGAACAGGCTCTTCGACACAACACACGACGATGCCTGGAAGGTGCTATTCAAGGGCGCCAAGGTTCCCCCTCCCACTACCGAGGATAGCGGATTCTGTGCGAAGCGCCAAGCCAGTGCGGTAAGCTGTTTTTACCTCTTACAGGATACTTGGTTTTCATAGTTTTACTCTATGCGGGATCTAAGCTCTCGTACCTTTGACCGGACTGGCAAGAGACGGCCGGACAGATCGACTGTCTGGCTCCTTTGCCCGAAGGACCAGTAGACGCCCACTTAGCAAGGCTGCTGGTTCCGGCACCTTACGTGGTGCCGGAGAAGAAGGCCAAGAAGAAGGGCACGGGAACCCGAAAGAGTTCCCGGTGCCAGGTGGTGTCGGACTTGTCATCCGATGACTCCGAGGCACACTCCTCCCACGAAGATGAGGAGGAGGAAAAAGAGGCTTCTTCCCCTCCAGCAGGGGGACAAAAGAAAAGGAAGGCCGCCCCAACGGGGGAGGCCGGAGGGTCCAAGAAGGGAAGGACCCTTCCTCCGGACTACTCCACCAACGCCGCCGACGGCGAAGAGGAGTGGCCGCCCAGGGCCAAGCCCCTGGCGAAGTCATAAGTGTTCGGACACGAGAGTGACTCGTAGCGTTGCTTTATTGCACAGCTTCTCCTAACGCCGAATATAATCATCCAGTCTGCCCCGAGCCAAGTCGACGTATCGTCGAGTCGTTCCTTGGATTCGTCGGATGTGAATAGCTTTTCGCTTCCGACCACTTCCACCCCACGCCCTACGGCTAACGCCGAGGTGCTATCCCAAAGGGTTCCAAGCCGAGGGGAAGTGGTCCTGGAGGCAGTGCAAGGCGACCTTCCGGACTGCAGGCACAAGGGGAGCAAGGCTCCCAAGGGCTCCAAGTCCGGCCCTAGGCCCAACATCGCACCGGAACCTTCAGTGGTTCCGGACTCCGGTAGGCGGCCCCCCACTAAGAAGGGCAAGCCTACCACACCGGTGACCTCCGTCCAACCGGAGGCACCGGATAACTTGCTGGAGGTGCTTAACGACGCCTCCATCGATGAGGAGCACCGCACTATTATGAGTGCGGTGATCCAGAAAGTTCAGTCCGCCAAGAGCGGGCTGACTGAAGCCTATGCCAGCCTTCTAACAGGCTTTGAGGTATGTAAAAAATATTTGAAAATATTACCTCATAGACAGTAGCCCCTGATGCTCTGTTTGGTGTTCACAAAGAAAAGCCGAATAGAGGATCTAATAATAAACACAGGAGTCTAACATAAGTATGTCAATATGGGTATGCAGGCTGCGCTGCTGACCTCTGTCGCACTGACTGTGGAGGTCGATGCGTTAAAGCAGAGCATCGAGCGGTCCGAGAAAGAGCTCGGCCTTGCCAAGAAGCAGCTCGAGGAGAAAGAAGGTAAGTAATACCTTGTGTAAGTATATTAAAAAGATGTGCTTGCGAAAAATGATAGGATCATCGTGGCTATGGCAGGGGCCACTAACGAGGTGGCGACCCTGAAGCAAGTGTTGTCCGAGGCCGAAAACAAAGCGGCCACGGAGCGCACCGAGCAAGGGAAACAGGAAGCGCGGGTGGAGGAGGTGCAGCAAGAGCTCCAAGCTCTTGTAAAAAAACACGAGAGTTTGGAGCTTGACTCGAAGACTCGAGAGTCCGAGCTCGCGGCGGCCCTTGAAAGCGCCAAGTCTGCCAAGGCCGAAGCCCAAAATGCCCTCTAGGAAATTGACGCGATGAAGAAGATAGAGGCGGGTAAGGCATTCATTATGCAAAGCAAGCACGTGAAAGTGAATTACTTGTTACTTACCCGAGTACAGAGCTCTCCAGGAGCGTTTGTAGATTTGCCCCGCAGCGTATCAGATGCTGCCACCTACTACTGGGTCGAGGAAGGGAGCTCGACGGAGAAGGTGTTCTGGTCTCAGTATGCTGAGGCCGGACACCCGGTGCCCTTGAGCGACTAGCTGAAGCAATTGGTCGAGCTCAACAAGGTGGCCGAACAGGCCATGAAGGGTCTTATAGTCCGGCTGTGGCCTGGAGAGGCCATGCTTGGGAGCTACTTTGGGCTGGTGAGGCGGCTGGCGGATGCCTGTCCATGGCTTGAAGTCATCAAGCACTCCGTCTGCATCGAGGGCGCCCGCAGGGCGCTTGCCCGTGTTAAAGTACACTGGGGCAAGATGGATGTTGAGAAGCTGGTGAAGGACGGGCCACCGCAGGGCAAGGAGCATCGCAACCCCGAGATGTACTATCAGGGCATCCTGAAGGGTGCCCGCCTTGTGGCAGATGAATGTTCCAAGGATGTAATTTTTGAGTGAACTCGCATTTGTGATCCCGTACGTTGAAAACTTTTTCATATGCGCTATGCAACTCTTGTTTGAATTTAAAATATTACCTTCTATATGGCCGTTTATTAAATCTGAGAGATGGCAAGTCGTCGACTTCTGCCCCCATGCCACGAGTGCGGGGGTGTTCGGGATAAATCTGAGCACTCTTTTTCCCATTCTTGGGTCCTTCGAGGGAGGTGCTCAGCACAACGAACAAGGCAATCAGACTATAATGCATTATCACTCTCACTTAGCTAGAGAATTCTATAATTTTAAATTTTGGCGAAGCCCCTAGTGTTCAGAAGACCGAGTTCGGGGCGCTATACATGCCTAGGCCGGACAAAGCCGGCTCCTCGCCCTAAGCGGCATAAGTCTTTAGGGACTCGAAACCTCTCGAACAGCGACCAGCTCTCGCCCTATCATGACAGTCAGTTTTAGCTTTCTCTACTGAGGTTCTTAGCCCAGCTGAACCGGGGCACAATCGCAGTAGTTCTCCCAGTGCCACCTTAGCCTATATAGCGGAACATAAGGTACCAAAACATGGGAGCCGGGCAAACCCAACTACTGACCAAAGACATGATTCGGAGTTGATGCATATAATGCTATAAGTTCGGGGTGCCGCACTTGTGAAAGTGTTCAGACTTCTCACACCATATTGTGGCGTACCTAAGCCCCTGGTGTATTGGCCGTACCAAAGTGTACGGTTGCAAGGTGTCATTAATGAACACATATATAAAAGAAAAATGCAAAAATAGACTGAAGCTATGCATTGCGTATTCGAAAAGATGCATTGAAGCAAAACAACACAAGTAGTGTGATAAGCAGAAAATGGGACTATTTGACATGTCTCTTCCAAGGGTAAGCTGCGGCATGGTAGTGAAAGCGGGTATTTCGCTCGTTATAGAGACTACCTGGGAGTTCCATGATGCGACGTAGCTTCCGGCCCCCCTGGTCCTTGCATCGTGTGTTCGGCGATTATATTGCCGGACAGGGCTTCCAGAGAGTGAAGTCCTGAAAGAGAGAAAAAATAACAAAGTAGGGAGCCCCTAGTGCGGTTGAGCTGCGTTTCGGGGCATGCCGTAGTCGTGCCCCTCCCCTGTGCCCATGGTATTTTTAATGCACAATTGTGTATGCGTGGCACGTGTGTCGCCATTTGGATGGGGCTGGGGTAGGGGCCGCATTGCTATGCGAGCTCAGAACGTGCCAGGCGGTCCTGTTGCAGATTACTTCGGGCACGCTTGACGGTGTCCGGACGTCTGATCACCGGACTGGAGAATTGCCTTGATAGGCTGCTTTGCACTTCTGCTGCGAGGGCCGTAGTGTGCTCCTCGGTTCGCAGAGAGCGCTCTGTGTTTCCGTTGACTGTGATGACCCCCCGAGGTCCTCACATCTTGAGCTTGAGGTATGTGTAGTGCGGCACCGCATTGAATTTTGCAAATGCGGTTCGTCCGAGCAGTGCGTGATAGCCACTGCGGAACGGGACTATGTCGAAGTTTAACTCCTCGCTTCGGAAATTATCCGGGGATCCGAAGACCACTTCTAGTGTGACTGAGCCTATGCAATGGGCCTCGACACCTGGTATTACGCCCTTAAAGGTCGTTTCTGTGGGTTTAATTCTTGAGGGATCTATGCCCATTTTGCGCACTGTGTCCTGATAAAGCAGGTTCAAGCTGCTACCGCCGTCCATAAGGACTCGAGTGAGGTGAAATCTGTCAATGATTGGGTCTAGAACCAATGCGGCAAATCCGCCATGGCGGATACTAGTGGGGTGGTCCTTGCGATCGAAAGTGATCGGGCAGGAGGACCATGGGTTGAACTTTGGGGCGACTGCCTCCAACGCGTATACGTCCCTTAAGGCACGCTTCCACTCCCTCTTGGGGATGTGGGTTGCGTATATCATGTTCACCGTCCGCACTTGTGGGGGAAACCCCTTCTGTCCTCCGGTGTTCGGTGGTCGGGGCTCCTCCTCGTCGTCGCTATGTAACCCCTTGTTTTTGTTTTCGGCACTTAACTTGCCGGCCTGCTTGAACACCCAACAGTCCTTGTTGGTGTGGTTGGCTGGCTTGTCAGGGGTGCCATGTATCTGACACGATCGATCGAGTATACGGTCCAAACTGGACGGGCCCGGAGTGCTTCTTTTGAATGGCTTTTTCCATTGACCGGGCTTAGAGCCTCTTAGTCCGGCATTAACTGTCGTATCCTCGGTATTGTCGCTATTAATGCGGTGCTTGTGCTTGTGCTTGTTGTGACGTGACCTGCCATTGCTGTCCTTAGTATCCGAATTACTAGGGCTCTTTGACATGTTGTTGCTACGAGCTAGCCAGCTGTCTTCTCCCGCGCAAAAGCGGGTCATGAGTGTCGTGAGGGCTGCCGTAGATTTCGGCTTTTCCTGTCCAAGGTGCCGGGCAAGCCACTCATCGCGGATGTTATGCTTGAAATCTGCATCCGGACAATCGATGATTTGATTTTTCTTAGTTAGGAACCATGTCCAGAATTGTCTGGCCGATTCCTCTGGCTGTTGAATTATGTGGCTCAAGTCATCGGCATCTGGTGGTCGCACATTGGTGCCCTGGAAGTTGTCTAGGAATGCGGCTTCTAGGTCCTCCCAACGACCTATGGATTCTGCTGGCAAGCTGTTGAGCCAATGCCGGGCTGGTCCTTTAAGCTTGAGTGGGAGGTATTTGATGGCGTGTAGATCGTCACCACGGGCCATGTGGATATGAAGGACATAGTCCTCGATCCATACCGCGGGATTTGTCGTAGCATCATATGATTCGATATTCACGGGTTTGAAACCCTCTGGGATTTGATGAACCATTACCTCATCTGTGAAGCATAACGGGTGTGCGGCGCCTCTGTACTGGGCTATATCACGACGCAGCTCGAATGAGTTTTGTCTGTTGTGTTCGACCCTACCGGATTTACTTTTGTTGTTTCCGGTGTGATTGTTATCGTCTCGTGTCATGGGGCGCCCATGCGATCCGTAGATCGATCTTGTTTGCCTTGCTTTGTCCTCCAATATATCTTGCAGGTCTAGCGCTTTTCCTCGAGCCTTGGTATTTTTTGAGTGGCGCCGGTGTGCAGCTTGAGTTGTGGGCCGAGAGGCCTCTCTGTCGCATCCACGAGGTGGCCGGTCAGCCGCGTCATACGCTGGAGACGTAGGTTTAGATGCTTCCTCCTCTAATCGGGGTAGCAACCTGCATTTTGGGTAGCTTTTGGAGGGGCGTCTGAGTTCATATTCCTCGGCCGCAAGGACTTCAGTCCATCTGTCAGCTCGCAAGTCTTGATCAGCTCTAAGCTGCTGCTGCTTTTTCTTAAGGCTAGTTGTCATGGCTATAAGCCGGTGCTTGAAGCGCTCTTGCTCAATGGGATCCTCAGGCACGAAAAATTCGTCGTTGCCGAGACTTGCCTCGTCTTCGGAGGGAGGTATGTAATTATTATTCTCTTCCTCTATATCTGCTGCTCTCTCATGAGGGCTGGCATCTCCATCCTCCTGTGTTGAATCTTGCTGGAGGGGGTTGTCTTCGGCACTGTCCGGGGTGTTATTATCTCCTGTGCCGGAATCACCGTTTTTACTTCGGCGGGACTTAGAGCGGCGCCGCTGACGCCGGCGCTTAGGTTGCTTCTTGGAGGGGTCATCCTCTGTTGTTCCGTCACCATTTCCTTCTTTGGGTGTGTCCACCCTATAGGCGCTGGTTCCTGTTCGTCTCCTGCATCGTCGTCCATACCATCGATGTCTTTGGAGTCAAAGTAGAGCATGTCGGCTAAGTCATCGACAGTGGCTATGAAGTGGGTGGTGGGTGGGCGTCGAATTTCTTCATCATCCGCATCCCAATCCTGCCAGTCATAATCCGGCCAGGACTCTCCTGACAAAGAGAGAGACCTTAGTGAATTCAGTACGTCGCCGAAGGGTGAGTGCTGAAAGATATCTGCGGCAGTGAACTCCACGATCGGCGCCCAATCGGATTCGATTGGCAGGGGCGCGGATGGTCTAGAGTCCGGAGGAGAGTCCGACGATGGGGAGTCACGGGCCTCGCGAAGGATAAGGTTGGTGTTCGATTCGATCTCCGTTGAGGCTGCTGCCTCCGCGGCGGGGTCTAACCACCCACCCTTGGATGGCGCAGTTGGCTCCGAGTTAAAGGTCGGAGCGGCTGCAGGTGCGGTCTCCAGGACACTGTTCGGTGGCCGAGCAAAATCATGCCCATCGTGACAGTGCGGCACACTCAGCAGGGGCTCGAATTCGTCGAAGATCAAGTCTCCGCGAATATCGGCCGTGTAGTTTAGGCTTCCAAACCTGACCTGATGGCCAGGGGCGTAGCTTTCAATCTGCTCCAGATGGCCAAGCGAATTGGCCCGTAGTGCAAAGCCACCGAATACAAAAATCTGTCCGGGAGAAAAGTCTCACCCTGGACTGCATCGCTAACGATGTTCGAAGGAGCCATCACGCCTGATGATGACGACACAGAGGAACTCTCAATGAAAGCACCAATGTTGGTGTCAAAACCGGCGGATCTCGGGTAGGGGGTCCCGAACTGTGTGTCTAGGCGGATGGTAACAGGAGACAAGGGACACGATGTTTTTACCCAGGATCGAGCCCTCTCGATGGAGGTGAAACCCTACTCCTGCTTGATTAACATTGATGATATGGGTAGTACAAGAGTAGATCTACCACGAGATCAGAGAGGCTAAACCCTAGAAGCTAGCCTATGGTATGATTATTGTGATTGTTGTGTCCTACGGACGAAACCCTCCGGTTTATATAGACACCGGAGGGGGCTAGGGTTACACAGAGTCAGTTACAATGGGAGGAGATCTACATATCCGTATTGCCAAGCTTGCGTTCCACGTCAAGGAAAGTCCCATCCAGACACGGGATGAAGTCTTCAATCTTGTATCTTCATAGTCCAAGAGTCCGGCCAATGGTTATAGTGCGGCTGTCCGGATACCCCCTAATCCAGGACTCCCTCATCGAGTTTATCCCCTTTCGCCTCTTGCAGGAAAACAAACAGGAATTATGCAAGAAGATATTAAGCCTTGACCAGGAAATCGATGACCTAAGGGATCAAAATTATGTCCCCAAGTGCAAATTAAGGAAGAAGCCTACATCATCAACAACTCCACCCTCTCCACCAACAAAGAAGAATTGAGTATCTGGTATGGGCACTCCCCTTGGCAACTGCCAAGCTTAGGGGAGTCCCCCGGTATTGTATCACCATCACTTTTATCTTTACCATTTTTCTTAGTTCGGTCCTTTTGATAATATTTTGATCTAGTAGAATAAAAGTTTTAGTATGATCTAGTTGTGAGTTTTGCTTTATGATACTTCTATGTAATTGAGTCCGTGAGCTATATATAATAAAGATTAGTGTTGAGGCGAGGGCTTGATTATTTTGCCATAATCTTGAATGAATAAAAAAAGAGAGGAAGAAATAAAAAGAAACAAAGAGATCATATGGATCTTATGGAGAGTAATGAGCTCACATAGAAAGAGTATGATGAATAAAAGTTGTTGAGAGTTGACAAACATAGTTTTGGTCATCGTTGCAATTAATAGGAAGTAATAAAGAAAGAGAGGTCTTCACATATAAATACACTATCTTGGACATCTTTTATGATTGTGAGCACTCATTAAAATATGACATGCTAAAGAGTTGATGTTGGACAAGGAAGACAACGTAATGGGTTATGTTTTCTTACATCTGAGATAAATCATATTGTCATGGATCATCCAACATGATTGAGCTTGCCTTTCCCCCTCATGCTAGCCAAATTCTTTGCACCAAGTAGAGATACTACTTGTGCTTCCAAACATCCTTAAACCAGTTTTGCCATGAGAGTCCACCATACCTACCTATGGATTGAGTAAGATCCCTCAAGTTGTCATCGGTGCAAGCAATAAAAATTGCCCTCTAAATATGTATGACTTATTAGTGTGGGAGAAAATAAGCTTTATACGATCATGTGATACAGAAGAAATAAAAGCGACAGACTGCATAATAAAGGTCCATGTTACAAGTGGCAATATAAAGTGACGTTCTTTCGCATTAAGCTTTTGTGCCTCCAACCATAAAAGTGCATGACAACCTCTGCTTCCCTCTGCGAAGGGCCTATCTTTCAATTTTATCTCCTACCATGCATAAGAGTCATGGTGATCTTCACGCTTCCTTTCTACATTTTATCTTTTGGCAAGCACAACATGTTGGAAAGATCCTGGTATATATGGCTAATTGGATGTGAGTTTTCATTAACTATTATTATTGACATTACCCTTGAGGTAAAACGTTGGGAGGCAAAACTATAAGCCCCTATCTTTCTCTGTGTCCGATTAAAACTCCATACCCATAAGTATTGCGTGAGTGTTAGCAATTGTGAAAGACTATTTGATAGTTGAGTATGTGGACTTGCTGAAAAGCACTTATATTGACTCTTTCCTATGTTATGATAAATTGCAATTGCTCCAATGACTGAGATTATAGTTTGTTAGTTTTCAATGAAGTTTATGATTCCTACTTGAAATTGTGATTGAATTGTTACTCTAGCATAAGAGATCATATGACAAGAATTATATAAGTTGTTGTTCTAAGAATGATCATGATTCCCTCATGTCCGTATTTTATTTTTACCGACACCGCTATCTCTAAACATGTGGACATATTTTTCGATTTCGGCTTTCGCTTGAGGACGAGCGAGGTCCAAGCTTGGGGGAGTTAATACATCCATTTTGCATCATGCTTTTATATCGATATGTATTGCATTATGGGCTGTTATTACACACTATGCCACAATACTTATCCCTATTCTCTCTTATTTTACAAGGTTTACATAAAGAGGGAGAATGCCGGCAGCTGGGATTCTGGGCTGGAGAAGGAGAAAATATTAGAGACCTATTCTGCACAGCTCCAAAAGTCCTGAAACTTCACGGAAGTCATTTTCAGAATATATAAAAAATACTGAGCACAAGAAGTTCCAGAGGGGGGCCACAGCCTGCCCACGAGGGTGGGGGGCACGCCCTACCCCCCTGGGCGCGCCCCCTGCCTCGTGGGCCCCCTGGTGGCCCTACGATGCCCATCTTCTGCTACATGGAGTCCTTTGATGAGAAAAAAAATCATAAGCAAGCTTTCTTGATGAGACTCCGCCGCCACGAGGCGGAACCTTGGCGGAACCAATCTAGGGCTCTGGCGGAGCTGTTCTGCGGGGGAAACTTCCCTCCGGGAGGGGAAAATCATCGCCGTCGTCATCACCAATGATCCTCTCATCGGGAGGGGGTCAATCTCCATCAACATCTTCACCAGCATCATCTCCTATCAAACCCTAGTTCATCTCTTGTATCCAATTCTTTTCTTTAAGTCTGGGATTGGTACCTGTGGGTTGCTAGTAGTGTTGATTACTCCTTGTAGTTGATGCTAGTTGGTTTATTTGGTGGAAGATCATATGTTTAGATCCTATATGCATATTAATACTCCTATGATTATGAACATGAATATTCTTTGTGAGGATTTACGTTTGTTCCTGAGGACATGGGAGCAGTCTTGCTATTAGTAGTCATGTCAATTTGGTATTCGTTCGATATTTTGATGAGATGTATGTTGTCTCTCCTCTAGTGGTGTTATGTGAACGTCGACTACATGACACTCCACCATTATTTGGGCCTAGAGGAAGCATTGGGAAGTAATAAGTAGATGATGGGTTGCTAGAGTGATAGAAGCTTAAACCCTAGTTTATGCGTTGCTTCGTAAGGGGCTAATTTGGATCCATATGTTTCATGTTATGGTTAGGTTTACCTTAATACTTTTGTTGTAGTTGCGGATACTTGCAATAGAGGTTAATCATAAGTGGGATGCTTGTCCAAGTAAGGACAGCACCCAAGCACCGGTCCACCCACATATCAGATTATCATAGTACCGAACGCGAATCATATGATCATGATGAAACCTAGCTTGACGATATTCCCATGTGTCCTCGGGAGCGCTTTTCTCTATATAAGAGTTTGTCCAGGTTGTCCTTTGCTACAAAAAGGATTGAGCCACCTTGGTGCACTTTATTTACTTTTGTTACTTGTTACTCATTACAAATTATCTTATCACAAAACTAGTTGTTACCTATAATTTCAGTGCTTGCAGAGAATACCTTGCTGGAAACCGCTTATCATTTCCTTCTGCACCTCGTTGGGTTCGACACTCTTACTTATCGAAAGGACTACGATAGATCCCCTATACTTGTGGGTCATCAGTAAATGGAAACGTTTTCCTTCGAGCGACTATGTGGGATGTACATACGAACAGAAACATTTAGCAAGGACTGACTGTGTGGGATGTACTTGCGACTGGAAACAATTTCGCATGTGTAATTGTATTTTTAGTTCTACTGTACGTATTCCCATATTTGAGCGCTCGGCGATCGCACACGACCTCATTTTGCCGAGCGTGTGTGCCAGGAGGGCATATCCCCGACGGTTTCTGGGTCGTGTGGGAAGGACCGCCCCTATCGCCGTCAGTCACTAGGCGACGGTTCCAAATGACGTCGCAGAATGGGGTTAAAACCTGTTTGTATAGCATCGACACGTACCAGTGAATAGTAATTTGTTTACCCACTGTATATTATTTTCAAGAGAGAAGCCTCTAGTGAAAACTATGGCCCCCAAGTCTATCTTTTATCATATATTAAAACCAGAAATACCTTGCTGCAATTTTCTTTTATTTAATTTATTTTGTATTTTTGTCTGATCTATCAATCAAAAACTATACTATTTAATCTTGCTCGTAACCGTGAAGGGATTGACAATGTCACACCCTAGCTAGTTCATGCATTAGAGTGTTGCATCATGTCTACTCTTCCAAAAAACTGAAATGGGGATGACAGAACACCCAACACCCCCTGGAAATAACTAGGGTTTACTAAAATCTTTTTCAATGAACCTGAAATGCCCTTCTAAAAAGTCCACCCTTTTTGTTTTGGGTTAGAACCTCTGACAAAATGGGTTCACATTTTTTCCAGGACACATAAGGTCATTGGATTAAATCATTCCTATTCGCATTTGGGCAATTTAAATCCTATAAATATTTTAAAATGCTCAAATAATCTTGAAGGTATTTTTAGGCTGTTGAGAATAATTTCAAATGTGCCTCTGAATATTTTCAGGTTTTTCCTAAATGCAATAGTATTTTTACTATTTCAAAACACAGAACAGGAACAAATAAAAAAAAAGAAAAGCAGGGAGCGGAGGACTTACCTGGCGCTCACCTAGCAGGCCCACCTAGCCGGCCCAGCCCAACAACCGCTCCAGCGAGCTGCTTGACTCGGCCAAGCAGGCAGGCAGGTGCTCGACGCCGGCACCAGCGCGCGCCACGCAGCTACCTGCCGCCCTGCTTCCTCCCCTCGCTGTTCTACTGGCCTGGGTGGATCACCCATTCCTCCCCCTGGCTTGCAGACACATTCCTTCCTCCCCAGCTCCTCTCCCTCGCTCTCCCGCACTAGGGCTGACGCTGCCACGCCCGCGCCACCGTGAAACCCGTGTCCGCCGTCGTCCTCGTGCCGCGCTGCCGTGTCCGTTCGCTCCGCAGTTGTCGTCCATGTCTAGCAGGGCGAGCCCCGAGCGCTCGCCCTCTCTGGAGTCGCCCCTTACCCCGTCTTCCCCAACTCCGGCCGACGAGATCGCCATCGTCGCCCCGCCCAGCTCCAGCCTTCCCCGAGCCCGCTTCGATGCTTGCTGCGATCGCCGTGAGCCCTGCTCCGTCCTCCCCCTCTCCGTTACCTCTCTGATGCATCGTGTGCACCGCACCATGCTCACCCGCACCCTCCGCCGCCGAGCTCATCGCCAACGTGACTCCGGCCACCCACTGGCCAAACCACTGTGACCAACACACTCACCGCACTCGCAGGAACCCATAGCACTACTCCACGCGCCTCGCTGTGTCCCGTAGCCTTGGGTTTGACCTCACCCGAGCTCCGGCAGCCGCACAGCTCGTCGCCGGCGACATTTCCGGCCACCCCGAGCTCCACCACTGCTAGCAAACGACGCAGCTTGCTCCCAGCTACACATAGATGCTCTCCGCCGCCCATTTGGTCGCCGGAGCACGAAACCCGCACCGCTCCGCTGCGTCTGGCCTCACCGGCGGTTAAATGTCGGCGAGGTTGACCTCGTTTGACCCTGGTTGACCCCGTCTGGGCCCAGGTTGGCTCCCCCTGAGTCTATGACAAGTGGGACCGCTCTGCTAATTAACTTAGATTAGCACTAACTAAATTTAGTTAGTTAATTAACAACTGACATGCGGGTCCCACTAGTTAGGTTTGACCTGGACCGGCTCCGTTGACCACTGACGTCACCCTGACGCAATGCAGACGCATTAATTCAATTACCGGAATTATTCTTATACAGGAAATTCCAGAAAATACTACAAACTTCAAAAATTCATAACTTTTAATCTGTAACTCCAAATGCAAAGATTTATATATGAAATTTGATCAGAAAAATACAATCTTTCTATCTGTAATGGTTTCATGCATGACAAAACACTTTAACCTTGCAGTTTAGGTGAAACAAGAAAATGCACTTATATGACTTAATAACATAAGCTTCCATTTGAAACTTTGATTCAAATGGATTCAAACCAACTTGTTTCACAATGCATTAGCCAGGACACCTCATATTGCCATGTCATAGCATGCATCATATTGCATATTGCCATGTGATGATTGTGTTCTGCGATGGCTTTCGTGGTAGGTTCTGCCTCCGAGGATATTCTCGAGTATCCAACTGAAGGGCAGTACCCTACTACTACTCCATCAGGCAAGCAGCCCCATTGATCATATCGATACAATCCCATGTTCTCGCTCCTGATCTCATTTACTGCATTAAGACAACAACGTTTGAAACTGCTGTGTGCTGCGGTAGTTGAACCCTTATCCTCTGCATGACCTCTCATTGCCACAGTAACTAGATGAAACCCACTAGCATGTGTAGGAGTTGACTGAGCCATGTATGTGTTTCCTACCTTGCTATGCCTGCTATGCTTAGAGTTGTGTCAGGTCTGGTTCATCTGGATGATGGGCTAGAGTGAAATGATTACATCGGTAATGTGAGGGATGTGTTGAACATGTTTTGGTAAAGTTCTCGATGAGAGACCATGTAGGAGTACATGGTTGGTTGTTTCATTGAGGCTGTCCTTAAGAACTGAGATCTGTATGTGTGATTTAAGAATTAGTTACTACCATGCATTGGGATCCTTAATTGACCCTCTCGGCTTCTTAACAACCCTAGTACTCTGTCCAGGAGTTGCAACTAGTTTCTGGTGTTTTGTAGGTTATGTGTTGGCGGCCGTGTGTAGCGCTGACCCTAGGGGTGGGCTATGATGCGGTAGATACACCGTGGCACGGTGTACCGAGTCACCCGTTTGGTGTCTCAGGAACCCTGTGGAAACCTCGGCCGGACTCCCTGCGGATGGAACCTGGATAGGCGATAAACCTGGACTAGAGACTTGAGTGTTTAGGTAGGCCGTGGCCGACACCCTCGTTGGGCTTCCGCTTGAAGGTTGCCGAGTACATGTCGTGTAAACGACGGTAAGTGGTGAGAGCGTGTATGAAGAAGTACACCCCTGCAGGGTTAACATCATCTATTCGAATAGTTGCGTCCGCGGTAAAGGACTACTTGGTTTCCTATACAGTTCATAGACAAGTTAATGGTTACTACTAAAAGACCCAAGATAAGCGTGAGTACCGTGGATGGCCTCTCGTAGGATGATGAGGGAGGATCCACGGTGGAGTATTGTGTTGGTGATTAGTGGACTCGTGTGGGAAACTATTTTACAAGTGGTGTCTCATAGGATAGCTTAGCCAAGAGTCAAAGCTGGCTTGCTGCAACAACTCCACCACCTTCTTGAGAATGAGCATGTATAGTAGGATCTATTGTAAGACTTGCTGAGTACCTTTGTACTCATGTTACTTTAATTACTATTTTTAGACGAAAACACCGCCCCCTCCGACGGGTTTTACGTAGACCTCGATGTCGATGAGTGACTTGCCACCCAGGTGGTGATTCTGGCCATGGAGGGCCCTTTGTAGATAGACAGGCTTCGTCAAGCCTTCTTTCTTTGTAGTGTCTGTACTCAGAATAGTTTGCTTCCGCATGTGCTTGTATGCTTGTATGACTTGAGTGTCGGGTCATGTAACCCCTACCTATATGAACATGTTATGTATGGCTCTCTGGAGCCTTTAAATAAAGTACTTTGAGTTGTAGAGTTTTGTTGTGATGCCATGTCGTAGTTACACATATCGAGCATATTGTGTGTATGATTGAAATGCTTGGTTTGTGTGGGATCCGACAATCTAGTTGTTTATCCTTGGTAGCCTCTCTTATGGGGAAATGTAGTCTAGTGCTTCCATGAGCCATAGTAGTCCGCTACAGCCCGATTCACTGGAGTCCTGCTAGCCCAGCACCACTGCTCAGGACACCTGACTGGCCGGCATGTGTTTCACTTCGTTCCTGTGTCTGTCCCTTCGGGGAAATCTCACACGGTGACATCCAGAGTCCTGCCTAGCCTGCTACAGCCTGGGGTCCCAGAGTCCTATTAGCCCAGTGCTATAGCCCAGATTCACACGCTGCTGACTGACATGCTCGATGTGATTCAATAATGCCTGTCCCCATAGGTTAGTGCCGCTTTGGGTTCACGACTAGCCATGTCGGCCCGGGTTCTCTGTCATATGGATGCTAGCGACACTATCATATACGTGAGCCAAAAGGCGCAAACGGTCCCGGACCATGGTAAGGCAACACCCGTGGGAATATCGTGCGTGAGGCCGCAAAGTGATATGAGGTGTTACAGGGTGGATCGGTGTGACTTGGAATCGGGGTCCTAACAGCGTTGGCATCAGAGCCGGACTGCCTGTAGGTTCGTTGAGCCAAATTGGTCGATGTCGAGTCTAGAAATGCTTTAGTTATATGTAGGGGAATTGATTGTGGGAGGGAACGTAAGGCTCTTTTACTCCTTTACCTTATGCCCTCTGATCTGAGTCATTCTCTTCTCATTCTACGTGGGTTAAGGACTAGGCTCTCTTCTCTCTATCAGGTTCACGTGTTACTAATCCGTAGTAACTTATAGGATTGTGGGTTCAAACCTGAGTTCAGTTTCTACTACTTTTAGTATGTTGTCAGTTGAACCAGAACCTTGATATGATGTTGTTGAGTGGTTTGGCAAACTGTTGTGAATGTCTCAAACTTTTTCTGAGCATTTACAGCCGTTATGCTGTCCAATTTCTCCTAGAAAATTCTAATGCCTTTGCATTATTCTGTGCTTTCAGATGGCCACCCGTTCCCAGAACCAAGTGGTTCGTCTGACAAGGTGCCTCGATGTACCTGGTCACACGGCCATGTTGGTCTGAGTGATGGTCGAGACAGGCTATCGATGGTATCCGGAGTATACTGTCGAGGAGCAGTTCCGAGACTTCAATCAGAGCCAATACCTTTGTACTGTCAGGATATACCCCTCTTATACTAGAGCCACTGAACCCCTTCACTGCTCTTATGGACTTGGGGTTACGATCGAGATGTCCGTGCGGGATGCAGCTTACTCAATGATGACTATCATTCGAGCCAGAACGGCCTTGCTTCAAAACACCGATTTCCTCTACATGCCAGCCTCACTCCCTAGGGCACAGGGGTACTATCAAGCTTTGTACTATGACTCTACACATGAGGATTCACTACTCCGCACCACTGCCGAGATGCTCGAGGACAAGGACCGCGAAAATCGGGCCTTGCAGATGGAGCTTTTCAACTCTGGTTCTGACCACTGGGCCACTTTGACCCGGTTTGCACCTGCTGTGCAGGCTGGATACATGGACATGAGGGACCTGTACCCCATGCGGTCTGAATTGCCAGATTGTATGGACTGGCGTGATGTAGGAGGCATCACCCCTCCTCGTGGTCCCCGTCTGCCACCGTTTGTTGGACCAAGGCCACATCCGAGTCCCTATGGCCCGCAACCTCCACAGGACCGTCTGTTCCTAGATGATCATGCTCCTCTTCCAGGCTTTGGTGGTGACTTTTATGAGGATTACTACGGAGCTGTCTGAGCTAGTAGTAGTTTCACTAGTACTGTAATAGTTGTATTCTCCACAGTCTTGCGTGACCCGTGGGATACGACTTGGTGTGTATCACGCTCCGAAGGTGTAGAAAATAATGTATAGGAGCTTGGAATGCCTCCAATGATATGTAACGTCTTTCACCATAGTTGTACTCTAGCCTGGGCTTGTACTAAACTATGTACGGTGTATATGACCGATGGTATATATATGGCAGTTTCTATATTACCATGTCGTGCAATGAACATCTCAGCATTCCATGTTATCCATTACATTACGCACTTCCTTGCCAAGATTGTGCCATCCTTGTCTAAACCATTGTCTTGTTTTTCCTAGGATGGTCAACACCCGCAGCAACCCTGCTGCCCCGCAGCAGGGGGAAGCCAGTGCAGCTAGGGATGGGAATCTGCCTCACCCGCCTTCTCTGGCCAAAGTTATGCTGGAGGCAGAAAGAAACAAGCGCGAGACTAACTGCTTCCTGGAGCGGATTGAGAAAAACACTGCACGCCATCAGAGGAATGACTTGGTGTCAATCAATGACTTTATCAAGTTGTATCCACCAAAGTTTAATCATTCCGTCAAGCCCCTCGATGCGGACGATTGGCTTCGCAGCATCACCGATAAGCTACGTTCTGCCAATGTAGCCGAAGCTGATAAGGTTACCTATGTTGCCTATCACCTCGAAGGCCCTGCTAGCCTTTGGTGGGAAAACTTTGAGGCTATGCGCCCGGTCGGCCAAATCACTACTTGGGCTGAATTAAGTGAGGCTTTCCATGAGCATCACATCACGGAAGGTCTCATGGATCATAAGAGGGAAGAGTTCTGCAATTTCACCCAAGGCAGGCTGACTGTGGATGCATACAACCGTGAGTTTGGAAACCTAGCACGTTATGCTCCTGAAGAGGTATCCACCGACGCTAAGAAGCAGGCAAGGTTCCGCAAGGGACTTAGCCCCGAGCTTCGTCGTGATCTTCGTCTGCAGGAGTGCACCTCCTTCCAGAAGCTGGTCAATAAGGCCATCAGTGCTGAGACAGGTCAGACTGACTATGACGCTTCACACAAGCACTCCCGTGATTTTGGTTCCTCATCCGGATCTGGATCTCAGAAGCGCCGGGTGTGGATTCCAAGCACAGCGCTGCCACCCAGGTTCACCCTGAGGCCATCCTTTGAGGCGCCTCGCCCCAACCAGCAGTTTGCACCGCCTAAGGCCTATGGTGGCCCCGCTACTAATGCTGCTCCACGCCCCAATATTGTGACATGTTTCAAGTGTGGAGAGCCGGGTCACTACAGTCGAGAGTGTCCCCAGAACAACAACCCTGACCAGTTTGGAATGTCCGTTAGCCGTGGTAAGCCAGCGGGAAAGACATTCTACGCCAAGCCAGCCACCACTACACGTGGCCATGTCAACTATGTATCAGCTGAGGAGGCTCATGATGATCCTAACGTCATCCTTGGTATGCTCCTTAGTAATTGCCATCCGGCATCTATTATTTTTGATACTAGAGCATCTCATTCATTCATATCTGAGAGCTATGCTCGATTACATAACACGGCATTCTGTGACATGCCCACTTCCATGGTAATTCAAACTCCGGGTTCCAAATGGCAAACTTCTAGAGTAAGCCATGGGAATGAAATTCTTGTCGATAGACTTATCTTCCTTGCATCCTTAATAGCTCTCAAGTCCTCAGACATAAACATCATCTTGGGTATGGACTGGATGTCAGCTCATTATGCTAAGATTGATTGTGCCACTAGAACAGTTCAACTTACTCACCCATCGGGCAAGATAGTCAATGTCTTAACTCGAGAGGCCAAGCGCCAGCTTTACTCCCTAAATGCCAACCCCCTTACAGATCTTGAAGATATTCCGGTAGTCTGAGACTTCCAGGATGTCTTTCCAGAAGAACTGCCAGGTGTTCCACCTGACAGGGATGAGTGCGTGATAGACCTTGTTCCAGGAACCGTCCCAATTTCTAGAAGACCCAATAAGATGGCACCCTTAGAACTAGCCGAGGTTAAGATTCAACTCGATGAGTCCTTGAAAAAGGGTTTCATCCGACCTAGTTCTTCTCCTTGGGCTTGCCCCATCCTCTTCGTCAAGAAGAAGGATGGAACGTATCGGATGGTTGTAGATTACCGACCTGTCAACTTGGTCACTATCAAGAACAAGTATCCACTCCCCAGGATCAACGATCTATATGACCAGCTCACTGGATCCTCAGTCTTTTCCAAAATGGATTTGAGGTTGGGCTACCATCAAATCAAAATAAAAAACGGGGACATTCCCAAAACGGCCTTTGTTACTCGTTATGGCCAATACAAGTACACTGTTATGTCCTTCGGTTTAACCAATGCCCCAGCCACCTTCTCTCGGTTAATGAACTCGGTCTTCATGGAGTATTTGTATAAATTCGTCGTGGTATACCTCGATGATATACTCATCTACTCCAAGAGTGAGGAAGAACATGCCGAACATCTAAGGATGGAATTGACGAAACTTCGAGAGCATCGCCTTTATGCCAAATTCTCCAAGTGTGAATTTTGGTTGCCAGAAGTGACCTATCTGGGCCATGTAATATCTGGTAAGGGTATTGCTGTCAATCCCGAGCGAGTTCAAGCCGTCCTTGATTGGACTCCACCTGAAACGGTCAAGCAAGTTCAGAGCTTACTTGGCTTAGCGAGCTATTGTCGTCGCTTCATCGAGAATTTCTCCAAGGTTGCTAAACCTCTGACTGAAGTCCTCAAGAAAGATAAAAAGTTCGAGTGGACCCCATAGTGTGAGTTCAGCTTTCAGGAACTGAAAAGACGCCTCACATCTGCTCCCGTACTGGTACCACCAGATTTCTCCAAGGACTTTATTATCTATTGCAATGCCTCTCGACAAGGACTAGGTTGTATACTCATGCAAGATCGTCAGGTAATTGCCTATGCTTCACGACAATTACACCCACACGAGGAAAACTATCCCACACATGATCTAGACCTTGCAGCTGTAGTCCATGCACTTAAAACTTGGCGACATTACCTTCTCGATAATCGTTGCGAGATCTTCACTGATCACCAAAGTATGAAATATATCTTCACCCAACCGGATTTAAATCTCAGGCAAAGACGTTGGGTCGAGTTGATCTCAGATTGCGACTTAGGGATAACCTACACCCTGGGGAAAGCCAATGTTATGGCTGATGCACTAAGTCGTAAATCCTATTGTAGCAACCTGATGTTACAACAAGGTCAACCTATTCTCCATGAGGAATTTCGGAAGCTTAATCTTCACATTGTTCCTCAGGGATTCCTATCTACCTTGGTGGTGAAACAAGCCCTTATGGATCAGATCATACCCGCCCAGCGATATTACAAGGGGATATCTTCGATCAAGCAGAACATTGCTAGCGGAGTTGCTACGTGTTTCTGTGTGAACGATCAAGGTGTTGTCTTCTTTGAGAACCGCCTAGTGGTTCCCAAGAAACAAAAACTACGGCAACTGATCCTTAAGGAAGCTCATAAATCCCCTCTCACCATTCATCCCGGTAGTACTAAGATGTATCAAGACCTACGCCAGAGGTTTTGGTGGACTAGGATGGAGAGAAATTGCTCAATACATTACTAGTTGCGACGTATGTCGTCGTGTTAAAGTAGAGCATCAACGACCTGCTGGCACCCTTCAACCTTTGGCTATTCCTGAATGGAAATCGGATAAAATCAGTATGGATTTCATTACCGGGTTTCCCAGGACCAAGAAAGGGAATAATGCTATCTTCGTCGTGATCGATCGTCTTTCCAAAGTAGCCCACTTCCTACCTGTTCATGAGAGTATCACCGCTAGCCAGCTAGCTGACTTATACATCTCCCGAATAGTGTCTCTTCATGGTGTCCAATTGGAAATTAACTCAGATTGTGGGAGTCTCTTCACCTCTCGATTTTGGGAAAGTTTTCAAAATTCTATGGGAACTCGTCTCTCCTTTAGCACCGCCTTCCACCCCCAATCAAGTGGTCAAGTAGAACGAGTCAATCAAATTCTGGAGGATATGCTCCGAGCTTCTGTCATCTCTTTCGGTATGGAATGGGAGAAATGCCTTCCATTCGCGGAGTTTGCTTATAACAATAGTTATCAAGCTAGCTTGGGCAAAGCTCCTTTCGAAGTTCTCTATGGACGAAAATGTCGAACGCCTCTTAACTGGTCAGAAACCGGGGAAAGACAACTCTTTGGCCCGGATATGATTCAGGATGCAGAAGAGAAGGTTCGCGTTATTCATGAGAAATTGAGAACAGCCCAATCTCGTCAAAAGAGCCAATATGACCACAAACATAAGCTCATGACTTATGAAGTCAGCGAGAAGGCTTACCTTCGGGTTTCTCCTTTAAAGGGAACCCATCATTTTGGTATCAAAGGCAAATTGGCTCCTCGTTACATTGGACCTTTTCGCATTCTTGCCAAATGAGGAGAAGTTGCCTACCAATTGGAACTACCTCCGCATCTTTCCAGAGTCCACGATGTCTTCCACGTTTCTCAACTCAGGCGTTTCTTCGCGGATCCTATTCGTGGAGTGGACCACGAAACGCTTGATCTCCAAGATAATCTCACCTATCTGGAATATCCCATTCGTATCCTTGATCAAGCCGAGTGTACCACTCGATGCCTTAACATCAAGTTTCTCAAGGTTTAATGGTCGACCCACTCTGAAAAAGAAGCCACATGGGAAAGGGAGGATCGTCTTCGACTTGAGTACCCCACCTTCTTCCCAGCGGATCCTAAATCTCGGGACGAGATTCTTTTGAGTGGGGGTGAGTTGTCACAACCTAGCTAGTTCATGCATTAGAGTGTTGCATCATGTCTACTCTTCCAGAAAACTGAAATGGGGATGACAGAACCCCCAGCACCCCTGGAAATAACTAGGGTTTACTAAAATCTTTTTCAATGAACCTGAAATGCCCTTCTAAAAAGTCTGCCATTTTTGTTTTGGGTTAAAACCTCTGACAAAATGGGTTCACATTTTTTCCAGGACACATAAGGTCATTGGATTTAATCATTACTATTTGCATTTGGGCAATTTAAATCTTATAAATATTTTAAAATGCCCAAATAATCTTGAAGGTATTTTTAGGCTGTTGAGAATAATTTCAAATGTGCCTCTAAATATTTTCAGGTTTTTCCTAAATGGAATAGTATTTTCACTATTTCAAAACACAGAACATGAACAAATAAAAAAGAAAAACAAAAGCAGAGAGAAGAGGACTTACTTGGCGCTCACCTAGCAGGCCCACCTAGCCGGCCCAGCCCAGCAACCGCTCCAGCGAGCTGCTTGACTCGGCCAGGCAGGCAGGCAGGTGCTCGACGCCGGCACCAGCGCGCGCCACGCAGCTGCCTGCCGCCCTACTTCCTCCCTTCGCCGTTCTGCTGGCCTGGGTAGATCACCCATTCCTCCCCCGAGCTCGCAGACACACTCCTTCCTCCCCATCTCCTCTCCCTCGCTCTCCCGCACCATGGCCGACACTGCCGCGCCCGCGCCACCGTGAAACCCGCGTCCGCCGTCGTCCCCGTGTCGCGCTGCCGTGTCCGTTCGCTCCGCAGTCGTCGTCCACGTCGAGCAGGCCGAGCCCCGAGCGCTTGCCCGCTCTGGAGTCGCCCCCGACCCCGTCTTCCCCAACCCCGGCCACCGAGATCGCCATCGTCGCCCCGCTCAGCTCCGGCCTTCCCCGAGCCCGCTTCGATGCTTGCTGCGATCGCCTGATCCCTGCTCCATCGTCCCTTCTCTGTTACCTCTCTCATGCACCATGTGCACCGCACCATGCTCACCCGCACCCGCCGCCGCCGAGATCGTCGCCGACGTGACTCCGGCCACCCAACGGCCACACCACTGTGACCAACACACTCACCGCACTCGCAGGAACCCATAGCACTACTCCACGCGCCTCGCCGTGTCCCGTAGCCTCGGGTTCGACCTCACCCGAGCTTAGGCAGCCGCACAGCTCGTCGCCGGCGACGTTTCCGGCCACCCCGAGCTCCACCACTACCACCAAACGACATGGCTTGCTCACAGCTACGTGTGGATGCTCTCCGCCGCCCATTTGGTCGCCGGAGCATGAAACCCGCACCGCTCCGCCGTGTCTGGCCTTGCTGGCGGCTAAACGCCGGCGAGTTTAACCTCGTTTGACCCTGGTTGACCCCGTGTGGGCCCAGGTTGACTCCCCCTGAGTCTACGAAAAGTGGGACCGCTCTGCTAATTAACTTAGATTAGCACTAACTAAATTTAGTTAGTTAATTAACTACTGACATGCGGGCCCCACTAGTCAGGTTTGACCTGGACCAGTTCCATTGACCACTGACGTCACCCTGACGCAATGCTGATGCATTAATTCAATTACTGGAATTATTCTTATACAGGAAATTCCAGAAAATACTACAAACTTCAAAAATTCATAATTTTTAATCTGTAACTCCAAATGCAAAGATTTATATATGAAATTTGATCAGAAAAATTCAATCTTTCCATCTGTAATGGTTTCATGCATGACAAAACACTTTAACCTTGCAGTTTAGGTGAAACAAGAAAATGCACTTATATGACTTAATAACATAAGCTTCCATTTGAACCTTTGATTCAAATGGACTCAAACTGACTTGTTTCACAATGCATTAGCCAGGACACCTCATATTGCCATGTCATAGCATGCATCATCTTGTTGCATATTGCCATGTGATGATTGTGTTCTGTGATGTCTTTCGTGGTAGGTTATGCCTCCGAGGATATTCTCGAGTATCCAACTGAAGGGCAGTACCCTACTACTACTCCATCAAGCAAGCAGCCCCATTGATCATATCGATACAATCCCATGTTCTCCCTCCTGCTCTCATTTACTGCATTAGGACAACAACGTTTCAAACTGCTGTGTGCTGCGGTAGTTGAACCTTTATCCTCTGCATGACCTGTCATTGCCACAGTAACTAGATGAAACACACTAGCATGTGTAGGAGTTGATTGAGCCATTATGTGTTTCCTACCTTGCTATGCCTGCTATGCTTAGAGTTGTGTCAGGTCTGGTTCATCTAGGTGATCGGCTAGAGTAAAATGATTACGTCGGTAATGTGAGGGATGTGTTGAACATGTTTTGGTAAAGGTATCGATGAGAGGTCGTGTAGGAGTACGTGGTGGGTTGTTTCACTGAGGCCGTCCTTAAGAACTGAGATCTGTATGTGTGATTTAAGAATCAGTTACTACCATGCATTGGGATCCTTAATTGACCCTCTCGACTTCTTAACCACCCTAGTACTCTGTCCAGGAGTTGCAACTAGTTTCTGGTGTTTGTAGGTTATGTGTTGGCGGCCGTGCGTAGCGCTGACCCTAGGGGTGGCCTATGATGCGGTAGATACACCGTGGCACGGTGTACCGAGTCGCCTGTTTGGTGTCTCGAGAACCCTGTTCACATCGTTCGGGGCCGTATGTGGAAACCTCCGCCAGACTCCCTTCAGATGGAACCTGGATAGGCGATAAACCTGGACTAGAGACTTGAGTGTTTAGGTAGGCCGTGGCCGACACCCTCGTTGGGCTTCCGCTTGAAGGTTGCCGAGTACATCTCGTGTAAACGACAGTAAGTGGTGAGAGCGTGTATGAAGAAGTACACCCCTGCAGTGTTAACATCATCTATTCGAATAGCCGCGTCCGCGGTAAAGGACTACTTGGTTGCCTATACAGTTCATAGACAAGTTAATGGTTACTACTAAAAGACTTAAGATAAGTGTGAGTACCGCGGATGGCCCTCTCGTAGGATGACGAGAGAGGATCCACGGTGGAGTATTGTGTTGGTGATTAGTGGACTCGTGTGGGAAACTATTTTACAAGTGGTGTCTCGTAGGATAGCTTAGCCAAGAGTCAAAGCTGGCTTGCTGCAACAACTCCACCACCTTCTTGAGAATGAGCATGTATAGTAGGATCTATTGTAAGACTTGCTGAGTACCTTTGTGCTCATGTTACTTTAATTACTGTTTTTAGACGAAAACACCGCCCCCTCCGACGGGTTTTACGTAGACCTCGACGTCGATGAGTGACTTGCCACCCAGGTGGTGATTCTGGCCATGGAGGGCCCTTTGTAGATAGACAGGCTTCGTCAAGCCTTCTTTCTTTGTAGTGTCTGTACTCAGACTAGTTTGCTTTCGCAGGTGCTTGTATGCTTGTATGACTTGAGTGTCGGGTCATGTGACCCCTACCTATATGAACATGTTATGTATGGCTCTCTGGAGCATTTAAATAAAGTACTTTGAGTTGTAGAGTTTTGTTGTGATGCCATGTTGTATTTACACACATCGAGCATATTGTGTGTATGATTGAAATGCTTGGTATGTGTGGGATCCGACAATCTAGTTGTTTATCCTTGGCAGCCTCTCTTATGGGGAAATGTATTCTAGTGCTTCCATGAGCCGTAATAGTCCGCTACAGCCCGGTTCATCGGAGTCCTTCTAGCCCAGCACTACTACTCAAGACACTTGACTGGCCGGCATGTATTTTACTTTGTTCCTGTGTCTGTCCCTTTGGGGAAATGTCACGCGGTGACATCCGGAGTCCTGCCTAGCCTGCTACAGCCCGGGTTCCCGGAGTCCTGTTAGCCCAGTGCTACAGCCCGGATTCACACGCTGCTGACCGACATACTCGATGTGATACATGTATGCCTGTACCCATAGGTTAGTGCCGCTTTGGGTTCACGACTAGCCATGTCGGCCCGGGTTCTCTGTCATATGGATGCTAGCGACACTATCATATAAATGAACCAATAGGCGCAAACGGTCCCGGGCCATGGTAAGGCGACACTCGTGGGAATATCGTGCGTGAGGCCGCAAAGTGATATCAGGTGTTACAGGCTAGATCGGTGTGACTTGGAATCGGGGTCCTGACAGACAACCCCTTGTACGCGTTGGGTTGCAAGTATTTTTTGTTTGTGTGCAGGTGTTATTAATGAGTCATACTGGATTGATAACCTTGGTTTCATAACTGAGGGAAATACTTATCTCTACTGTACTGCATCATCCTCTCCTCTTCGGGGAAATCCCAAAGTAGCTCAGAAGTAGCAGGACCATACGAGAATCTGCTGATGACCCACAGGTATATGGGATCAATTGTAGTCCTTTCGATAAGTCAGAGTGTCGAACCTAACGAGTACTAGAAGGAAATGACAAGCAGTTTTCAGCAAGGTATTCTCTGCAATCACTGAAATTGTAAGTAATGAGTAGTTTGATATCAAGATAATCTGTAACGAGCAAGTAACGGTAACGACAAATAATATGCAACAAGGTAGCCCAATCCTTTTGTGGCAAAGGACAGGCCAAAACAGTCTCTTATGATAGGCAAAGTGTTCTTGAGGTTACAAGTGAATTTCATCTAGTCACTTTCATCATGTTGGTTTGATTCGTCTTCGCTACTTTGATAATTTGATATGTGGGTGGACCATTGCTTAGGTGTTCTTCTTACTTGAACAAACCTCCTACTTATTATTAACCCCCTCGCAAGCATCTGCAACTACTAGAAAAGTATTAAGATAAAATCTAACCATAGCATTAAACTTTTGGATCCAAATCAGTCCCTTACGAAGTAGCGCATAAACTAGGGTTTAAGCTTCTGTCACTCTCGCAACCCATCATCTAATTAGTACTCCACAATGCATTCCCTTAGGCCCAAATATGGTGAAGTGCCATGTAGTCGACGTTCACATGACACCACTAAGGGAATCACAACATACATACCATCAAAATATTGAACACATATTAAGTTCACATGATTACTTGCAACAAGATTTCTCCCGTGACCTCAAGAACAAAAGTAAATACTCACAAATGATAATCATGCTCAAGATCATAGGGGTATTAAATAGCATAATGGATTTGAACATATAATCTTCCACCAAATAAACCATATAGTAATCAACTACAAGATGTAATCAACACTACTAGTCACCCACAAGCACCAATCTAAGGTTCCAGTACAAAGATTGAACACAAGAGATGAACTAGGATTTGAGAGGAGATGGTGTTGTTGAAGATGTTGATGGAAATTACCCTCCCCAAGATGGGAGAGTTGTTGGTGATGATGATGACGATGATTTCCCCCTCCCGGAGGGAAGTTCCCTGTGACAACCCGAGACCGACGCTCCAGATGCCTTCCTTGTTTTGCGTGTCAGCTGCGTTAATTATTTGTTTGTTGCATTCATCATCGCATCATTCGCATTGCATTGGCACTCCGTTGCCGTCATGTTTTCAAAACTTGCTTCCGTTCGTGGTTGCCGCTTCTTCCATGTCTCTGCCAGACCGTTTTCTTCTCTCTTGTCTTCTCCGTGGCAATGTTGTTAGACCGTTTGTCTTCCTTGACGATTCTCAGTCCAACCACACAGTTGACCTGGTCTGCCTAACCCCTCCTTGCATAGTGCACCAACCCCTCACCCGTGTCCGAAACTTCCCCGAACCCGAACCGGGTTGTCGTGACCGTTGGGTCTAGATCATCACCAAACATCCCAAAAATATCTCCCTTTTCTTATTTGTACTTCCTACCCTATTTATTTTCGACCGTCCGATTATAATCAGAGAGACGAGATAGCCTCTAACTTAATCCACATGCTATAAATAAACTATTCCAACACTAATCTTTAGGAGGATTGTCCCATCAGTCTCGTCCCCACCACCAGCCTTCCACCCACTCGCCTCCCACCTTGGGATCCTCCCAGATCCATCCGGGGCCAACCACCATCTCCCCTCGATCCATCCACCCAAACACACTGTAGCCAGCCACCTCCCGCAGCCTCCCGCGGTGCTCGATCCATTCTGGATCGACGCAACACCCACGATCGAGCATAGCCCCGAGCCACTCCCGCGCCTGATGGCCTCCGCCTGTCCCGGTGCTTGCCACTGGTGATAGCAGCAGCACCTGACCCCCTGCCTCTCCCTCCATCTTCCTCCCTTCGCCGCTCTCTCTCTCTCCCTCTTAGATCTCCCTCTCTCTGTCTCTGTTTCTCTTACAGGACTCCGCTGCATGGCCTCAAGCCGCCCTCAACCTCCTTCGAGCGCCGCCACTTGCCGACCTCCTCTGCCCGCCTCCACCGCGAGCCTTGTCGCCGGTGAGTCGCACCAGCAGCACTTCTCCCTTCTTCTTGTTTCTTCCTTGTCTCTCTCTCTCCCCCTCTAATCTCTCGGTCTCTCTCTCAGTGTTCTCAGGAAGCCCGAGGAGCCCCATCGACCCCATGGCCGTCGCCCCGCTTCTTCGAAACTAGCCGCTGCTGATCTACATCCATGCCGCCTCCCGCCATCGACCGCAAGCCAAGGAGCCTCCTCGTGCTCCTCCACCTCGTCTTATCATCTGGCAACCGGCGCTGCCGCCGGCGACCACGGGACAGGAGCGCAATGGCTATTAGTCCACATCAAGCTCCACGCTCGGACTTCCTCGTTGAACCTCGCCGGAGTTCCTCCTTGTCGCCAGCAACAGCAGCAGCCGCTGCACCCTCTCGCTGACGAACCCAGCAGATGAGCCGCCGCCATCCTCCACGCCTCCTCGCAGGCCTCCTCCACCTTCCCACCGCGCCAGCAACTCCAGCCGCTCAAGTCCCATCTCAAGCTCCGTGCCTGTGCCCCGGATTCGTATCCTGGGCGTACGAGGACCCTGCCGCTGGACCAACAGCGAGGCGCCCCGCCGCGCTCGCCACCTCTGCGTCCTGCAGCCTCCGCTCGATCGGGAGAGGAGCTCCCAATCCTCGCACCGCTCATCCCCTTCGTTTTGGCAGGAGCTCGACGGGGCCCTAACTCTGGTCCCCTGCCGTCCCCGTGCCAAGTCCATCCCTTGCTTCCTCTGCATCAGTCTGCTGCGCGAGGAGATCACAAGCATTGTATGTATTGACCACTCCCTGCCTCGTCAGCCAATGCCTGAGACCCCGGCTGAGGCGGTGACCAAGCCCAGCTCCAAGCCAGCCCGATGGCCCATGGTGAGCACCACCAGATCCAGCGCCCTGTGCACTACTGGCCCAACGTGCTTCAGATTTGGCCATGCCGTGTTTTTTCTACGTCTATGAATTTCCTAATTATCGAGAGTTGACAGATTTGCAGAAAAACCCTCTTTGTCATGCATATAATAACTTAATAACCATGCATCTTTTGTAAAAACATTATATATGAAAAATGCTTAGATTTTCAAGTAGGTTAACATTTTCCCAACTTTCATCTATGTTTAATATGTTTAAAATGTTGTTTGATTGAATTTGCTCAAATTCCATGCTAAGATGCGTTTTTTCATAACTAAATAACTGTAGCTCCAAATTTAATAATCTTTATATGTAAATGGGGTAGAAAAATGCATAGTTTAACATGGTGGCATTACTTTGCATGTTTAAGAACTCTAAAATATGGTTTATGGTAGAACAGTACCAAATTTAAAAATTGCACATGAGGATTTACTGGAATTGTTGTTTGATGTTTCCAGCCTCATTTAAACTTGCCTAAATAGTTAGTTTAATTATGCTTCACCTCTTGGCATGTTTGAACAACATTTAATATTGTTGGGTACATAGACAGGAGAGAACTAAATAATTGAATGTGGTGTTTTGTCAATGGTGCAACTCATTGCATATTGAGCTCCACTTAATTTGTAGTATTGCTTGTTGCACTTTGCGATGTCATGACATGCTATTTAACCGGACATGCATCATACTTCTTTGTGCATCATACCATGTTTATGCTTGTGTGTTTACTATGTTGTTTGCTTCTTTCTGGTTGCACCTCTCCTTGATAGTTTTGGCTATGTTGCGATTGTGAGGATCCGTTTGACTATGTTGGTTTGTCTTCTTCATGAATTCGGTCTTCTTCCTAGCGGGATTTCAGGCAAGATGACCGTCACCTTGGATCTCACTACTATCTTTGCTATACTAGTTGTCTCGATCCTATCGCTATGATGCGCTACCTACCACTTGTTTATCAAGCCTCCCAAATTGCCATGACAGCCTCTAACATTTTTACCCTTCCTAGCAAACCGTTTTTTTGGCTATGTTACCGCTTTGCTCAGCCCCTCTTATAGCGTTGCTAGTTGCAGGTGCGGTTGCAGGTTGTTCCATGTTGGGTCATGGATATCATGGGATATCACAATATCTCTTATTTAATTAACACATATATATACTTGGTAAAGGGTGGAAGGCTCGACCTTATGCCTCGTGTTTTGTTCCACTCTTGCCGCCCTAGTTTCAATCATACCGGTGTTATGTTCCTTGATTTTGTGTCCCTAACATGATGAGGGGTATGGGACCCTCTTGACAGTTCGCTTTGAATAAAACTCTTCCAGCAAGGCCCAACATTGGTTTTACCATTTGCATAATAACAACTAAAACTTGCATAGGGACTTGCCGGCCCCCATGGACTTAATTCAACCCCCAGGCCAGTGCTCCACATGAGTGTTTGTCCAAACTAGAGCACCGTGTCGGGCCGCCCCATGGTAACTTGGGGTATTTGGTATATACCTGTATGCTTCGCTCATCCGGTGTACCCTGAGAGCGAGACCGCGCAACTCCTATCAGACTAGGTCGGTGCATCGGGAGGTCTTGCCGATTTTGTTTTACCATTGTCAAAATTTCTTGTGCACCGGAATTCCGAGTCTGATATGGTGCCCCGCGATGGAGGATTGTCTCAGCGGATCGTGAACTTGTCATGGGCTAAGTTGGGACACCCCTATAGGGTTTAAACTTTCGAGAGCCGTTCCCGCGGTTATGTGGCAGATGGGAAGTTGTTAATATCCGGTTGTAGAGGATTTGAAGTAAACTCAATTTAAAATACCCCAAGCACTTGCGTAACCATGACAGTCTCTTTCCGAGGGAGTCGAGAAGAGAACACGGCGGGGTTATGTTTGTACGTAAGTAGTTCAGGATCACTTCTAGTTTATGACCGTTGCGTAGCTTCTCATCTTACTCTTGTAGTCATAAGTTAGCTACCATATGATGCTTAGCACTGCTGCAACCTCACCACTTATCCTTTCTATACCGTTTAAGCTTTTCTAGTCTTGATACCCATGGTAATGGGATTGTTGAGTCCTCGTGGCTCTCAGATTAGTACAAAAACAGTTGCAGGTACATGTAATGTGATGTTCTGACGCGAGTGCGATGCTTGCTTGTCTAGAATTCTTCTGCTTCTTCTTCTTCTTTGATCAAGGGATAGGTTCCGGGTCGTGGAACCTGGGATTAGCAGGGTGGATGTCGTTCTTCTTTTTTGTTTGATTTCATCCGTAGTCGGATCCGACTCTTCTATATGATGGTTGCCATGTATTGATGTAATGTTGTATGAATGATGTAACTTGTGGCGAGTGTAAGCCTTTATCTTGTATTCCCATCTATTCAGTACATGGTATGTTGTAATGATATCCACCTTGCAATGCGCTCGAAATGCGGTTGTGCCCCAATCATGAGTTCATCATGTGATTGGGAAAGAATCACATCTTGGGCGCTACATTCCCCTGACAGAATCGCTCCGCCGAAGGGCAAAAGTGCTCCTGCCCAAGTTCCGCCTCGAGACAACGGCGCTTCATCCCAAAAGTCCTCCCCTTATTTTTTCTAGGTCAAAATGACTTATATACCAGAAGAGGGGCATCATAGGTGGGCCGAGGAAGGCACAACCCACCAGGGTGCGCCTGGACTCCCTGGCGCGCCCAGGTGGGTTGTACCCACCTGGTGGGCCCCCTCTAGTAGTTATTTGCTCCAATAAATCATATATATTCCATAAAAAATCTCCATGAATTTTAAGCTCATTTGGAGATGTGCAAAATAGGTGGCCTGACATAGCTTTTTCAGGTCTAGAATTCTAGCTGCCGGTATTCTCCCTCTTTGTGTGAACCTTGCATATTATCAGAGAAAAGGCATTAGAATTACTAAAAATGTATTATTATGTATACAAACATCATAAATAATAGTAGGAAAACATGATGCAAAATGGACGTATCAACTTCCCCAAGCTTAGACCTCGCTTGTCCTCAAGCGAAAACCGAAATCGAAAAGCATGTCCACATGCTTAGAGAGAGAGTTGTCGATAAAAACAAAATACGGACATAGAAGCATCATGTATATTATTATAACAGCAACAAACTTTATCATAGAACTTCTATCACATAACTTTTATCATAGACTTCTCATGAATAAGTAACAATTCATCACAACATCGAAGTATAAAGCATAAACTCTATTGAAAATAAACAAACTATGTTCTCAGTCAACTTTGCACCTACAATTCATCATCTCTTCAGGAAGGGTCATGTATCAGAGCCTTTTGGCAAGTCCACATACTCAACCATCATATAGTCTTCTATGATTGTTAACACTCACCGCATACACATGAGCAAAAAGTTCCAACCGGACACATAGAAAGATAGGGGCTTATAGTTCTGCTTCCCAATGTTTTTCACCTCAAGGGTGATTGTCGGATCCCTAGCTTCTGGTACTGCCTGGTGTTTGCATTTTGTTGCATCATGTTTAAATTTTATTTAAGTTGAAATGGGGATTGATCAAACCCTATGTAATGCCCCAAGACTGATGTGCCACGTGTCTTCCAGTTATTCGATGTCGTTGCCTTTTCATTGCTTGCGTGTCATGCATCTCATATCATGTCATCATGTGCATTGCATTTGCATACATGTTCGTCTCATGCATCCGAACATTTTTCCCGTTGTCCGTTTTGCATTCCGGCGCTCCTATCTCCTCCGGTGGTCCTTTCTACCTTCTTTTCATGTGTGGGGGTTAAACATTTCCGGACTGGACCGAGACTTGCCAAGCAGCCTTGGTTTACTACCGGTAGACCGCCTGTCAAGTTTCGTACCATTTGGACTTCGTTTGATGCTCCAACGGTTAACCGAGGGACCGAGAAGGCCTCGTGTGTGTTGCAGCCCAACACCCTTCCATTTTGGCCCAAAACCCACCAAAACTTTCTCCATCATCTAGAGCGTTCGATCATGATCACGTGGCCGAAAACCGCACCTCATTTGGACTCTCCTAGCTCCCTCTATGCCTATTTAAAGGTCCCCCTTCGAAATTTCGGATCTCTCCCCCCGAAACCCTAGCCTCCGTCTTCCTCCGCGCGCCGGACAACGTCCGCCGGCACCGTACGTGTCCGGTTCCAACCTCGCCGCCACGTGTCGCTCCCCCATTCGCCGCGCTGCTGCCCCACTTCGTCGCCGCCGCCGGCCCAGGAGGCCCAGATCGGGCCCCCGAGGCCCATCCGCCGCCGCGCCGCGCCAGGGCACGTCCCCGCCGCCACATCGCCGCCCATCGCCTCTACTCCGGCGGCCAGGCCACCGCACCTTCGCGGGGCTGCCGCACTCCTCGCCGCCCGGCGTAGCCCGCGACCACGCCGGCGATCGCACCCCGGCGCGCCTCCACCTCGCCGGCCCCGGATCCGGCGAGATCCGGCCAGCCAGCTACTCCGGCGAGCTCCGGCCTCCTCCCCCTTGAACTCCGGCGAACTTCCTCCTCCAGCCAACCTCGTTTTCCGCGCTGCTATAGTAACCGGATCCAGATACAGATCCAAAACTCGGTTGACTTTCTCCCGGAACCCTAATTATTTTGTAATATTCATCATACTATATCTCCGCATCCGTAGCTCCGTTTTCGGCGTGTAGCATATCAAAATGTTCGCCTCAGAGAGAACATCATTTCATCTCATTGCATCATTTTCATTTGAGCTCATCTTGATGCCCGAAATGCTGTTGGAAGAGAGCTATTTGAGTTAGTTGTCAGATCTGTTGCACCAAATAGCTTTTTGGTCTTTTTTGCCATGTTTAATGTGTGCATGATATGCCCCTGAGCTCTACATGAGTTTTGTTATATGCTTTGCCATCATTACAGGGGTGCTATCCATGTATTTTTGTGATATGTGTGGTGACTAGCACAAGCTTGCAAAGTGGTGCATTCGTTAATGCTGATTTCAGGGACTTAGCAATTTCACCAAGTTCTTGATCTGTTTTTACCAATATGTCATATGTTCATGTTGTTTCCTAGTGATCCATGCCTCTTGTGAGGATTATCAGTAAGGATGATTTGTTAAGATTGTGGTGCTCTATCCATCCATGTCTTTCTTTGCATTTATGGAGCATCCTAGCTTGAGTCAATCGAGCTCTACTTTTGCTATTTCGTGAATCTGGGCAGATTGTCTACTTGTTAGCGATTTTGCCGAGGATGTTGTTGTTGATCCGTGCATGCTATGTTGTTGTTCTTGCCATGTGTAACTTATATAATGTGTATTGTTGATGCGTGTATGCTTAGATTGTCATGCCTTGCTCTGTAGTGAGTGCATCGAGCTCGTGAACATGCCTACTTGTTAACAGATTTGCATGTTCCAGTTTTTCTCCAAGTCTGAGATATGGTTATGTTTTTGCCATGTTCACATGCTTGCAATTGTATTTTCCTATCCCTTTTGGCTCAAGGTCACTAAGGGACCTTTGTTAAGTTCTTTTAGTATCTCGATACCATGTCTTGCTTTGCCATGTTAAGTTCCTGTAGCATAAAGTTTTCATGCTCCAAAGTGTGCTACCTGATCTGAAATTTCAGGCTTGTGTTAATTTCACAAAGTCTGAAACCTGTTTATCATTTGCGCTTTTGCCATGCTTGTTTGAACCTGTTAATGGAAGAATTGGTCATAGCTCAGTGTTCATCTTTTGTCAAGCATCATGAGTGGATACCTGCCATGTATTTTGTTGTCATGTTTGAGTGATGTAGCATAATTATCTTGATGCATTTAGATGGCTACTTGCTGTTTATCGCAGACCGGTGCCATATTTGTTTTGCTTGCCATTTCCAAACCGTGTCTCCGTTTCCGGTGTCTTTATATCAATTTCAACCGAAATCACCTCACCTTTCCAGTGGCACACTTGGATTTCCAAGTTGAGGCCAGGTTCATTCATTCCCTTGCAAATCATGCATATGAATCGCATACCGCATCCCGCATCCCGCATCCCGCATATCATACCATGTTCATGTGTGGTTTGTTTACTATGTTGTGTGCTTCTTTCCGGTGTTTGCTTCTTCGGGTTGGTTTCGGTAACGTCGCGTTTGTGAGGACCCGTTTGACTACGTCCGTTTGTCTTCTTCATGGACTCGTTCTTCTTCCTTGCGGAATTTCAGGCAAGATGATCATACCCTCGAAATCACTTATATCTTTGCTTGCTAAATGCTCGCTCTTTTGCTATGCCTATGCTGCGATGCCTACCACTTGCTTATCATGCCTCCTATATTGTTGAACCAAACCTCTAACCCACCTTGTCCTAGCAAACCGTTGATTGGCTATGTTACCGCTTTGCTCAGCCCCTCTTATTGCGTTGTTAGTTGCAGGTGAAGATTGAAGTTTGTTCCTTGTTGGAACATGGAGATGTTGTTTCTTGTTGGAACATGTTTACTTGTTGGGATATCACAATATATCTTATTTAATTAATGCATCTATATACTTGGTAAAGGGTGGAAGGCTCGGCCTTTTGCCTAGTGTTTTGTTCCACTCTTGTCGCCCTAGTTTCCGTCATATCGGTGTTATGTTCCCGGATTTTGCGTTCCTTACGCGGTTGGTTAATAATGGGAACCCCTTGACAGTTCGCCTTGAATAAAACTCTTCCAGCAATGCCCAACATTGGTTCTACCGTTTGCCACCTAGCCTTTTTTTCCCTTGGGTTTCGCGGACTCAAGGGTCATCTTTATTTAAACCCCCCCCCCCCGGGCCAGTGCTCCTCTGAGTGTTGGTCCAAACTAGAGTCCTATGCAGCGCCCCCTTGGGGAAACTCGAGGTTTGGTTTTATTTGTATGGAGAGCTCATCTGAGTGTGCCCTGAGAACGAGATATGTGCAGCTCCTATCGGGATTTGTCGGCACATTCGGGCGGTGTTGCTGGATTTGTTTTAACTTGTCGAAGTTGTCTTGTAGAACTGGGATACCGAGTCTGACCGGAATGTCTCGGGAGAAGGTATATCCTTCGTTGACCGTGAGAGCTTGTGATGGGCTAAGTTGGGACACCCCTGCAGGGATTTGAACTTTCGAAAGCCGTGCGCGCGGTTATGGGCAGATGGGAATTTGTTAACGTCCGGTTGTAGAAAACCTGAAGTTTATCTTAATTAAAATACATCAACCGCGTGTGTAACCGTGATGGTCTCTTTCCGGCGGAGTCCGGGAAGTGAACACGGTGTTGGAGTTATGCTTGACGTAGGTTGTTCTAGGATCACTTCTTGATCATAGTTTCTCGATCGTGCTTTGCCTTCTCTTCTTGCTCTCTTTTGCGAAGAGGTTAGCCGCCATATATGCTAGTCGCTTGCTGCAACTCCACCTCATACCTTTTACCCTTCCTATAAGCTTAAATAGTCTTGATCGCGAGGGTGTGAGATTGCTGAGTCCCCGTGACTCACAGTTACTTCCAAAACCAGCTTGCAGGTGCCGATGAGTCCGTGCAGATGACGAAACCAAGCTCAAGGAGGAGCTCGATGAAGATCTTGTCCTTTGTCTTGTTTCGTTTCTAGTTGATCAGTAGTGGAGCCCAGTTGGGGTCGATCGAGGGACCTTGTCGCATTTGGGGTTGCTTTTTATTTTGGTTCCGTAGTCGGACCTTGATTGCATTTGGATGTTGTAATTCTTTATTCATGTAATTGTGTGAAGTGGCGATTGTAATCCAACTATGTATCTTTTCCCTTATGTATTAAATGGGTTGTGTGAAGATTACCTCACTTGCGACAGTGCTTTCAATGCGGTTATGCCTCTAAGTCGTGCTTCGACACGTGGGAGATATAGCCACATCGAGGGCATTACAAGTTGGTAATCAGAGCCTTCCCCGACCTTAGGATCCCCCACTACTTGATCGTTATTAGTAGCCGTTGTTGAGTCTAGAAAAATGTTTTGAGTCATTTAGAAATTATATATCGGAGAGTTTAGGAATTCTTTCTACTCCCCAGCCCCTCATCTCTCTGGTAAGGCATCCCGACGTAGAGTTTTGACTCTTCTCTTCTCAAATTTCACTAAAAAAAATTTAGGATCACGCGGGTATCTTGAAATCATTCTAATGGATTTGTGACGAGAACATTGTTCTTGGTGCCTCATGTCATTTAGGGGTTGTGGCAGTGTCCCGGGGAGTTGAGCTCCGAGGTGTTGTCCTCACAATTTTATCGTTGAAGTTCTGGAATACCTGAGTTTAGTTTCACCGACATAGAAAATCTCTTTTATGGAGTTGTTGGTGAGATAACCTCGATGCCACCCAGTACTGGGGCGGGAGTTCGGGACTATTGCCATAACTCGTATAACGGATGCTTTTTCAAAGGTTGAGGTAGACGATTTCCGAAGGTTTCTTGGTTATGTGTTGAAGGATGGATACAGCTGGATGTAGGATTTGTTAGAATTGGGTGAGATATTATGCTTCCCCTGTATCCCCAACACCTGATTGCATAACTGGAAAAATTTCGGGAGTTTATATGTGGGAATTCAAGTAGCTCTTAGGATATCTTTCCGACAGATGTATGATATGAAATTGGGGTTCGACGTCTAGTGGTCCGCCTATTCACGCTCGGTTTTACAGTGGTCTCGTTGTGTCTTAAAGAGTCCTTGGCTATGCCGACTCGGGGACGCTTCGTATGTCATGTGCACTGCCTTGTACATGATGGTGCTGTACGATTGAGCCCGTGTAGGCCCCACCATGAAAACTTCGGACGAAATCTCTGTCATATGTTTGTTCCGCCTTATTTTGCAAGCCAACCCTTGTGTTTTGTTTCAATTTGTGGTATTCGAGTTGCTTCGAAGTCAAATGTGTATTCCATACCTTTTCTAGATGGTGTTCTTATACTCCGTTGTGAATACTAATCCTTCTTGATAATCGAGATTGTCATGTCAATCCTTTTCAACCGGTGTGTCTCTCTTCAAGTGGATCCGATCATTTCAACATCCGCAAGATCAAGCATCGGTTTCTTGTCAACGGTGTTCGCTCATCCATCCCAAGTTGTCTTTGTTTTTCCCACCCTCCCACCCTTTTTCTTCAAGGACTCAGATTTCTTAATCAAGTATCATCTTATTGATGAGAAGTCTCTCCATTATTTTCCGTTAATGTTCTTATCCGGTGATTCTCATGAAGATTCTAATGGAGCTTCAAGCTCATCATTCGTCGTTCTTTTCTTCTCCGGTGGTTTCAATTCAAGCTTTGTTGATCATACCCTTTCCTCATTTCAAGGCTTTCTCATGCCGGTGCAATTCTTAATCGTTCACCTCTCGCTATTCTATTTGTCCCGGAGGGCTCAAGATACCTCAGAAGGCTCGTCTTTTCATTCAAGATCTTTCAAGGTTGTTATCTCATTCAAGCCATTTAATTCAACCGGTGCAATCTCTCTTTTCAAGTAATCGTTCAACGGTGTTTCTTTTGAGTGGGCCCATAACCCACAGGTCTTTTCCCAGCATCTTACCTGACTCTTCTTATTCTTCCGGAGCTTCTCAAATTCTTTTCTAAAGTTTGACGTAAGAATGAATTATCATAAGTCTTATGTTTTTTCTCCAAGATCGTCCACATTCTTTTCATCGTTGGCTCAACATCTTCGCTTTTGATTCTTCCGGAGTGTCTCAACAATTCATGGTGGTGTTTCTTCTCGTCATTCTCGGATTTTGAATACCGAAGAAGAGTTTATCTTTAATCTTGCTCCATTCTCTTCAAGATTCATGATTCTAGCTTGTTGCCATCCTCTCATAATTGTTTTCGATTGTGAGATATTCTTTTCATCCATCCAGAGCAATTCAGGAGTCTTTTCAGCTTGTGCCTCCGAAGCCCATCATCTCAGAATTTATTCATTCTTAGCTTTCAGCTATGGTTCTCCAAATCTTAGCGGTGCTTCGTTCAAGTGATCTCTAATCAGTTCGTGATCCCTTCTTTCTCATGTATCTAGATTCTCTCGAGCATCTTCGTTCATTTGCAAATTCTTCCCGGTGTTTCGTTATCTTCTATTTGTTTTTTTCAATCCTTACGGTGGTTCTTCCAAGATTCTTCTTTCTTCATTTATCATATCAATGTATTCGTTGTTTTCTATCCTACTGGTGACTTGTTGAAGACCTTCTCAAGTTGGCGCTATATCTATCTTAATCCTTTCTACGAGAATAAGTAGTATTCCAAATTCATTGCTTGTCATCAATTAAATTGGTGAAGGATAAGCATAATGTAATTCGTATTCTTGTTTCATCGAAGTGATTTAATTTCTTATTCCTGAGGTTCATCAAAATTCTTGATTTCAGTTGTTTCATCTTTTCTTTTCCCGGAATTCCTAGCTCTCGCAATTACATCACCACGGAGATTCATTTAAATCATTGTAAGGCATCAACCTTATTCTTTTCATCCTCCATTTCGATTGATCGTTTCTTTTATTTTCGGAGTTCTCATGAAGGTTCTACATGATGGTTCATCAAGGATTTATATTCCTTCTCGAAGTGTTCATCGAGATTCTTTTCTAAGGAGCTCAAGCATTCTTCATCTTGCATCCGGAGTGCAATTCTTTCTTCCGTATCATTGGAGATGGTATTATGTCATTCTTGATAAGTTGAGTTCATGTTTCATGATTCACAGGTTGTTAAGAATGGGATATTTTAAATCCATCAACCTCTGCGTTGGAGCTATCTTGGGTTATATTTCACCTAAAGCTTTCCCTAAGGATTGTTACTATTTACGGTGCTTATAAATGATTGAAGTTCTTCTTTAACCTCCCGGTGAAATATTTTCTTGTCTCCTTGGTCATACCAATCCAATTCTTTTTCCCGTTAGTGGCAGATTTTCACCTCATAATTTTGAGATGTCTTCTATAAGTCCATATCAAGCTTATTCTTTTCGTTGTTGGTTTTCCAACAACTCTGTTCTAGTATTTGTTGTAAGTGTGCTCTCTCAAGATCGTGTTCCCCTTCGTTCATTCCATTCCATTCTTACTTTTGTTCCGGAGGCATTGTGATGTTGCTCTCTTCAACCCATCTTCTTGTTTTGTTAGGATCGTGTTCTTTTCTTGGTTTATCCATTTAACCAGAGTGTTGTGCCTTTTTCCTCAAATTCTTTTCGCCTTATCAAGCCTTGCATCTCTTTTCAACCGGAGTGCTGCCCGAATTTGTTCTTCCTTGTTCCTCTTTTCTAACGGAGTGTTTTCAAGTTCGTTCACCTCCGTTGTATTCTTTTCTCGAAATGGCTTAACATTTTCAAGGTTCTTTGGTTTCACTCATTGGTCAAAGAAGCAACTTAGTTTTACCTCTCCTCTTCCTCTTCCTTTTCCCTTCGGTGCCATTCTAGATCTCGGGACGAGATCCTCTTGTAGTGGTGGAGTGTTGTAACACCCTGAGACCGATGTGCCACGTGTCTTCCAGTTATTCACTGTCGTTGCCTTGTCATTGCTTGCGTGTCATGCATCTCATATCATGTCATCATGTGCATTGCATTTGCATACGTGTTTGTCTCATGCATCCGAACATTTTTCCCGTTGTCCGTTTTGCATTCCGGCGCTCCTATCTCCTCCTGAAGGAAATATGCCCTAGAGGCAATAATAAAGTTATTATTTATTTCCTTATAATCATGATAAATGTTTATTATTCATGCTAGAATTGTATTAACCGGAAACATAATACATGTGTGAATACATAAACAAACAAAGTGTCACTAGTATGCCTCTACTTGACTAGCTCGTTAATCAAAGATGGTTATGTTTCCTAACCATGAACAATGAGTTGTTATTTGATTAACGGGATCACATCATTAAGAGAATGATCTGATTGACATGACCCATTCCAGTAGCTTAGCACCCGATCGTTTAGTATGTTGCTATTGCTTTCTTCATGACTTATACATGTTCCTATGACTATGAGATTATGCAACTCCCATTTGCCGGAGGAACACTTTGGGCGCTACCAAACGTCACAACGTAACTGGGTGATTATAAAGGAGCATTACAGGTGTCTCCAAAGGTAGATGTTGGGTTGGCGTATTTCGAGATTAGGATTTGTCACTCTGATTGTCGGAGAGGTATCTCTGGGCCCTCTCGGTAATGCACATCACTTAAGCCTTGCAAGCATTGCAACTAAATGAGTTAGTTGCGGGATGATGTATTACAGAACGAGTAAAGAGACTTGTCGGTAACGAGATTGAACTAGGTATTGGAATACCGACGATCGAATCTCGGGCAAGTAACATACCAATGACAAAGGGAACAACGTATGTTGTTATGTGGTCTGACCGATAAAGATCTTCGTAGAATATGTAGGAGCCAATATGGGCATCCAGGTCCCGCTATTGGTCATTGACCGGAGACGTGTCTCGGTCATGTCTACATTGTTCTCGAACCCGTAGGGTCCGCACGCTTAAGGTTACGATGACAGTTATATTATGAGTTTATACATTTTGATGTACCGAAGGTTGTTCGGAGTCCCGGATATGATCACGGACATGACGAGGAGTCTCGAAATGGTCGAGACATAAAGATTGATATATTGGAAGCCTATGTTTGGATATCGGAAGTGTTCTGGGTGAAATCGGGATTTTACCGGAGTACCGGGAAGGTTACCGGAACCCCCCGGGAGCTAAATGGGCCATGATGGGCCTTAGTGGAAAAGAGAAGAGGCAGCCCTACATGGGCTGTGCGCCTCCCCCTTCCCCTAGTCCTATTAGGACTAGGAGAGGTGGCCGGCCCCCTCTCTCTCTTTTCCCCCTCCGCGAATCCTATTCCAACTAGGATTGGGAGGGGGGGGGAATCCTACTCCCAGAGGGAGTAGGACTCTCCTGGCGCGCCTCCTATGGCCGGCCAGCCTCCCCCCTCTAGTCCTTTATATACTGAGGCAGAGGCACCCTAGAACACACAAGTTGATCCACGTGATCTATTCCTTAGCCGTGTGCGGTGCCCCCTGCCACCATAGTCCTCGATAATACTGTAGCGGAGTTTAGGCGAAGCCCTGCTGCTGTAGTGCATCAAGATCGTCACCACGCCGTCGTGCTGACGGAACTCTTCCGCGACGCTTTGCTGGATCGGAGTCCGGGGATCGTCATCGAGCTGAACGTGTGCTCGAACTCGGAGGTGCCGTAGTTTCGGTGCTTGATCGGTTGGATCGTGAAGACGTACGACTACTTCCTCTACGTTGTGTCATCGCTTCCGCAGTCGGTCTGCGTGGGTATGTAGACAACACTCTTCCCTCTTGTTGCGATGCATCACATGATCTTGCGTGTGCGTAGGAATTTTTTTGAAATTACTACGAAACCCAACAGTGGCATCCGAGCCTAGGTTATTTATGTTGATGTTATATGACGAGTAGAACACAAGTGAGTTGTGGGCGATATAAGTCATACTGCCTACTAGCATGTCATACTTTGGTTCGGCGGCATTGTTGGACGAGACGACCCGGACCAACCTTACGCGTACGCTTACGCGAGACCGGTTCCCCCGACGTGCTTTGCACATAGGTGGCTTGCGGGCGACTGTCTCTCCAACTTTAGTTGAACCAAGTATTGCTACGCCCGGTCCTTGCGAAGGTGAAAACAGAGTCTATTTGAAAAACTATCGTTGTGGTTTTGATGCGTAGGTGAGATTGGTTCTTGCTTAAGCCCGTAGCGGCCACGTAAAACTTGCAACAACAAAGTAGAGGACGTCTAACCTGTTTTTGCAGGGCATGTTGTGATGTGATATGGTCAAGACATGATGCTGAATTTTATTGTATGAGATGATCATGTTTTGTAACCGAGTTATCGGCAACTGGCAGGAGCCATATGGTTGTCGCTTTATTGTATGCAATGAAATCGCGATGTAATGCTTTACTTTATTACTAAGCGGTAGTGATAGTCGTGGAAGCATAAGCTTGGCGAGACGACAACGATGCTACGATGGAGATCAAGGTGTCACGCCGGTGACGATGGTGATCACGACGGTGCTTTGGAGATGGAGATCACAAGCACAAGATGATGATGGCCATATCATATCACTTATATTGATTGCATGTGATGTTTATCCTTTTTATGCATCTTATCTTGCTTTGATTGACGGTAGCATTATATGATGATCTCTCACTAAATTATCAAGAAGTGTTCTCCCTAAGTATGCACCGTTGCGAAAGTTCTTCGTGCTGAGACACCACGTGATGATCGGGTGTGATAGGTTCTACGTTCAAATACAACAGGTGCAAAACAGTTGCACACGCGGAATACTCAGGTTATACTTGACGAGCCAAGCATATACAGATATGGCCTCGGAACACGGAGACCGAAAGGTCGAGCGTGAATCATATAGTAGATATGATCAACATAACGATGTTCACCATTGAAAACTACTCCATCTCACGTGATGATCGGTTATGGTTTAGTTGATTTGGATCACGTAATCACTTAGAGGATTAGAGGGATGTCTATCTAAGTGGGAGTTCTTTAATTAACTTGATTAACTGAACTCAAATTTATCATGAAACTTAGTACCTGATTAGTATCTTGCTTGTTTATGTTTGATTGTAGATAGATGGCTCGTGCTGTTGTTCCGTTGAATTTTAATGCGTTCCTTGAGAAAGCAAAGTTGAAAGATGATGGTAGCAATTACACGGACTGGGTCCGTAACTTGAGGATTATCCTCATTGCTGCACAGAAGAATTACGTCCTGGAAGCACCGCTGGGTGCCAGGCCTGCTGCAGGAGCAACGCCGGATGTTATGAACGTCTGGCAGAGCAAAGCTGATGACTACTCGATAGTTCAGTGTGCCATGCTTTACGGCTTAGAATCGGGACTTCAACGACGTTTTGAACGTCATGGAGCATATGATATGTTTTAGGAGTTGAAGTTAATATTTCAAGCAAATGCCCGGATTGAGAGATATGAAGTCTCCAATAAGTTCTATAGCTGCAAGATGGAGGAGAACAGTTCTGTCAGTGAGCACATACGCAAAATGTCTGGGTATAATAATCACTTGATTCAATTGGGAGTTAATCTTCTAGATGATAGCGTCATTGACAGAATTCTTCAATCACTGCCACCAAGCTACAAGAGCTTCGTGATGAACTATAATATGCAAGGGATGAACAAGACTATTCCCGAGCTCTTCGTGATGCTGAAAGCTACGGAGGTAGAAATCAAGAAGGAGCATCAAGTGTTGATGGTCAACAAGACCACTAGTTTCAAGAAAAAGGGCAAAGGGAAGAAGAAGGGGAACTTCAAAAAGAGCGGCAAGCAAGTTTCTACTCAAGAGAAGAAACCCAAACCTGGACCTAAGCCTGAAACTGAGTGCTTCTATTGCAAGCAGACTAGTCAGTGGAAGCGGAACTGCCCCAAGTATTTGGCAGGTAAGAAGGATGGCAAGGTGAACAAAGGTATATGTGATATACATGTTATTGATGTGTACCTTACTAATGCTCGCAGTAGCACCTAGGTATTTGATACTGGTTCTGTTGCTAATATTTGCAACTCGAAACAGGGACTACGGATCAAGCGAAGATCGGTTAAGGACGAGGTGACGATGCGCGTGGGAAACGGTTCCAAAGTCGATGTGATCGCAGTCGGCACGCTACCTCTACATCTACCTTCGGGATTAGTATTAGACCTAAATAATTGTTATTTGGTGCCAGCGTTAAGCATGAACATTATATCTGGACCTTGTTTGATGCGAGACGGTTATTCATTTAAATCAGAGAATAATGGTTGTTCTATTTATATGAGTAATATCTTTTATGATCATGCACCCTTGAAGAGTGGTCTATTCTTGTTGGATCTCGATAGTAGTAACACACATATTCATAATGTTGAAGCCAAAAGATGCAAAGTTGATAATGATAGTGCGACTTATTTGTGGCACTGCCGTTTAGGTCATATCGGTGTAAAGCGCATGAAGAAACTCCATTCTGATGGACTTTTGTAACCACTTGATTATGAATCACTTGGTACTTGCGAACGCCATTCTCCGGTACTATGGAGAGAGCAACAGATTTGTTGGAAATCATACATATAGATGTATGTGGTCCGATGAATATTGAGGCTCGTGGCGGATATCGTAATTTTCTCACCTTCACAGATGATTTAAGCAGATATGGGTATATCTACTTAATGAAACATAAGTCTGAAACATTTGAAAAGTTCAAAGAATTTCAGAGTGAAGTTGAAAATCATCGTAACAAGAAAATAAAGTTTCTACGATCTGATCGTGGAGGAGAATATTTGAGTTACGAGTTTGGTGTACATTTGAAAAATTGCGGAATAGTTTCGCAACTCACGCCACCCGGAACACCTCAGCGTAATGGTGTGTCCGAACGTCGTAATCGTACTTTACTGGATATGGTGCGATCTATGATGTCTCTTACTGATTTACCACTATCGTTTTGGGGATATGCTCTAGAGACGGCCGCATTCACATTAAATAGGGCACCATCAAAATCCGTTGAGACGATGCCTTATGAACTGTGGTTTGGCAAGAAACCAAAGTTGTCGTTTCTGAAAGTTTGGGGCTGCGATGCTTATGTGAAAAAGCTTCAACCTGATAAGCTCGAACCCAAATCGGAGAAATGTGTCTTCATAGGATATCCAAAGGAAACTATTGGATACACCTTCTATCACAGATCCGAAGGCAAGACTTTTGTTGCTAAATTCGGAAACTTTCTGGAGAAGGAATTTCTATCGAAAGAAGTGAGTGGGAGGAAAGTAGAACTTAACGAGGTAACTGTACCTACTCCCTTATTGGAAAGTAGTACATCACAGAAAACTGTTTCTGTGACACCTACACCAGTCAGTGAGGGAGCTAATGATGATGATCATGAAACTTCAGAACAAGATACTACTGAACCTCGTAGATCAACCAGAGTAAGATCTGCACTAGAGTGGTATGGTAATCCTGTTCTGGAAGTCATGTTATTAGATCATGATGAACCTACGAACTATGAAGAAGCGATGGTGAGCCCAGATTCCGCAAAGTGGCTTGAAGCCATGAAATCTGAGATGGGATCCATGTATGAGAACAAAGTGTGGACTTTGGTTGACTTGCCCGATGATCGGCAAGCAACTGAGAATAAATGGATCTTCAAGAAGAAGACTGACGCTGACGGTAACATTACTGTCTACAAAGCTTGACTTGTCGCAAAAGGTTTTCGGCAAGTTCAAGGGATTGACTACGATGAGACCTTCTCACCCGTAGCGATGCTTAAGTCTGTCCGAATCATGTTAGCAATTGCCGCATTTTATGATTATGAAATTTGGCAGATGGATGTCAAAACTGCATTCCTGAATGGATTTCTGGAAGAAGAGTTGTATATGATGCAACCAGAAGGTTTTGTTGATCCAAAGGGAGCTAACAAAGTGTGCAAGCTCCAGCGATCCATTTATGGACTGGTGCTAGCCTCTCGGAGTTGGAATAAATGTTTTGATAGTGTGATCAAAGCATTTGGTTTTATACAGACTTTTGGAGAAGCCTGTATTTACAAGAAAGTGAGTGGGAGCTCTATAGCATTTCTGATATTATATGTGGATGACATATTGTTGATTGGAAATGATATAGAATTTCTGGATAGCATAAAAGGATACTTGAATAAGAGTTTTTCAATGAAAGACCTCGGTGAAGCTGCTTATATATTAGGCATTAAGATCTATAGAGATAGATCAAGATGCTTAATTGGACTTTCACAAACAACATACCTTGACAAAATTTTGAAGAAGTTCAAAATGGATCAAGGAAAGAAAGGATTCTTGCCTGTGTTACAAGGTGTGAAATTGAGTAAGACTCAATGCCCGACCACTGCAGAAGATAGAGAGAATATGAAAGATGTTGCCTATGCATCAGCAATAGGATCTATCATGTATGCAATGCTGTGTACCAGACCTGATGTGTGCCTTGCTATAAGTCTAGCAGGGAGGTACCAAAGTAATCCAGGAGTGGATCACTGGATAGCGGTCAAGAACGTCCTGAAATACCTGAAAAGGACTAAGGATATGCTTCTCGTATATGGAGGTGACAAAGAGCTCATCGTAAAAGGTTACGTTGATGCAAGCTTTGACACTGATCCGGAAGATTCCAAATCGCAAACCGGATATGTGTTTACATTAAACGGTGGAGTTGTCAGTTGGTGCAGTTCTAAACAAAGCGTCGTAGCGGGATCTACATGTGAAGCGGAGTACATAGCTACTTCGGAAGCAGCAAACGAAGGAGTCTGGATGAAGGAGTTCGTATCCGATCTAGGTGTCATACCTAGTGCATCGGGTCCAATGAAAATCTTTTGTGACAATACTGGTGCAATTGCCTTGGCAAAGGAATCCAGATTTCACAAGAGAACCAAGCACATCAAGAGACGCTTCAATTCCATCCGGGATCTAGTCCAGGTGGGAGACATAGAGATTTGCAAGATACATACGGATCTGAATGTTGCAGACCCATTGACTAAGCCTCTTCCACGAGCAAAACATGATCAACACCAAGGCTCCATGGGTGTTAGAATCATTACAGTGTAATCTAGATTATTGACTCTAGTACAAGTGGGAGACTGAAGGAAATATGCCCTAGAGGCAATAATAAAGTTATTATTTATTTCCTTATAATCATGATAAATGTTTATTATTCATGCTAGAATTGTATTAACCGGAAACATAATACATGTGTGAATACATAGACAAACAAAGTGTCACTAGTATGCCTCTAATTGACTAGCTCGTTAATCAAAGATGGTTATGTTTCCTAACCATGAACAATGAGTTGTTATTTGATTAACGGGATCACATCATTAAGAGAATGATCTGATTGACATGACCCATTCCATTACCTTAGCACCCGATCGTTTAGTATGTTGCTATTGCTTTCTTCATGACTTATACATGTTCCTATGACTATGAGATTATGCAACTCCCGTTTGCCGGAGGAACACTTTGGGCGCTACCAAACGTGACAACGTAACTGGGTGATTATAAAGGAGCATTACAGGTGTCTCCAAAGGTAGATGTTGGGTTGGCGTATTTCGAGATTAGGATTTGTCACTCTGATTGTCGGAGAGGTATCTCTGGGCCCTCTCGGTAATGCACATCACTTAAGCCTTGCAAGCATTGCAACTAAATGAGTTAGTTGCGGGATGATGTATTACAGAACGAGTAAAGAGACTTGCCGGTAACGAGATTGAACTAGGTATTGGAATACCGACGATCGAATCTCGGGCAAGTAACATACCAATGACAAAGGGAACAACGTATGTTGTTATGCAGTCTGACCGATAAAGATCTTCGTAGAATATGTAGGAGCCAATATGGGCATCCAGGTCCCGCTATTGGTTATTGACCGGAGACGTGTCTCGGTCATGTCTACATTGTTCTCGAACCCGTAGGGTCCGCACGCTTAAGGTTACGATGACAGTTATATTATGAGTTTATACATTTTGATGTACCGAAGGTTGTTCGGAGTCCCGGATATGATCACGGACATGACGAGGAGTCTCTAAATGGTCGAGACATAAAGATTGATATATTGGAAGCCTATGTTTGGATATCGGAAGTGTTCCGGGTGAAATCGAGATTTTACCGGAGTACCGGGAAGGTTACCGGAAACCCCCGGGAGCTAAATGGGCCATGATGGGCCTTAGTGGAAAAGAGAAGAGGCAGCCCTACATGAGTTGTGCGCCTCCCCCTTCCCCTAGTCCTATTAGGACTAGGAGATGTGGCCGGCCCCCTGTCTCTCTTTTCCCCCTCCGCGAATCCTATTCCAACTAGGATTGGGGGGGGAATCCTACTCCCAGAGGGAGTAGGACTCTCCTGGCGCGCCTCCTATGGCCGGCCAGCCTCCCCCCTCTAGTCCTTTATATACTGAGGCAGAGGCACCCTAGAACACACAAGTTGATCCACGTGATCTATGCCTTAGCCATGTGCCGTGCCCCCTGCCACCATAGTCCTCGATAATACTGTAGCGGAGTTTAGGCGAAGCCCTGCTGCTGTAGTGCATCAAGATCATCACCAGGCCGTCGTGCTGACGGAACTCTTCCCCGATGCTTTGCTGGATCGGAGTCCGGGGATTGTCATCGAGCTGAACGTGTGCTCGAACTCGGAGGTGTCGTAGTTTCGGTGCTTGATCGGTTCGATCGTGAAGACGTACGACTACTTCCTCTATGTTGTGTCATCGCTTCCGCAGTCGGTCTGCGTGGGTACGTAGACAACACTCTTCCCTCTCGTTGCGATGCATCACATGATCTTGCGTGTGCGTAGGAAATTTTTTGAAATTACTACGAAACCCAACACCTCCGGTGGTCCTTTCTACCTTCTTTTCGTGTGTGGGGGTTAAACATTTCCGGACTAGACCGAGACTTGCCAAGCGGCCTTGGTTTACTACCGGTAGACCGCCTGTCAAGTTTCGTACCATTTGGACTTCGTTTGATGCTCCAACGGTTAACCGAGGGACCAAGAAGTCCTCATGTGTGTTGCATCCCAACACCCTTCTATTTTGGCCCAAAACCCACAAAAACCTTCTCCATCATCTAGAGCGTTCGATCACGATCGCGTGGCTGAAAACCGCACCTCATTTGGACTCTCCTAGCTCCCTCTATGCCTATTTAAAGGTCCCCCTCCAAAATTTCGGATCTCTCCCCCCGAAACCCTAGCCTCCGTCTTCCTCCGCGCGCCGGACAATGTCCGCTGGCGCCGGACGTGTCCGGTTCCAACCCCGCCGCCGCCCCACTTCGTCGCCGCCGCCGGCCCGGGAGGCCCAGATCGGGCCCCCGAGGCCCATCCGCCGCCGCGCTGCGCCAGGGCGCCTCCCCGCCGCCACATCGCCGCCCCTCGCCTCTACTCCGGCGGCCGGGCCACCGCACCTTCGCCGGGCCGCCGCACTCCTCGCCGGCCGGCGCCGCTCGCGACCACGCCAGCGACTGCGCCCCGGCGCGCCTCCACCTCGCCGGCCCCGGATCCGGCAAGATCCGGCCGGCCAGCTACTCCAGTGAGCTTCGGCCTCCTCCCCCTCAAACTCCGGCGAACTTCCTCCCCCGGCCAACCTCGTTTTCCGTGCTGCTACAGTAACCGGGTCCAGATCCAGATCCAAAACTCGGTTGACTTTCTCCCGGAACCCTCATTATTTTGCAATGTTCATCATGCTATATCTCCGCATCCGTAGCTCCGTTTTGGGCGTGTAGCATATCAAAAATGTTCGTATCAGAGAGCACATCATTTCATCTCACTGCATCATTTTCATTTGAGCTCATCTTGATGCCCGAAATGCTTTTTTAAGATAGATATTTGAGTTAGTTGTCAGATCTGTTGCACCAAATAGCTTTTTGGTCTTTTTTTCCATGTTTAATGTGTGCATGATATGACCCTGAGCTCTACATGAGTTTTGTTATATGCTTTGCCATCCTTACAGGGGTGCTATCCATGTATTTTTGTGATATGTGTGGTGACTAGCACAAGCTTCCAAAGTGGTGCATTCGTTAATGCTGATTTCAGGGACTTAGCAATTTCACCAAGTCCTTGATCTGTTTTTATCAATATGCCAAATGTTCATGTTGTTTCCTAGTGATCCGTGCCTCTTGTGAGGATGATCAGTAAGGATGATATGTTAATATTGTGGTGCTCTATACATCCATTTATTTTCTTGCATTTATGGAGCATCCTAGATTGAGCCAATCGAGCTCTACTTTTGCTATTTCGTGAATCTGGGAAGATTGTCTACTTGTTAGCGATTTTGCCGAGGATGTTGTTGTTGATCCGTGCATGCTATGTTGTTGTTCTTGCCATGTCTAACTTATATAATGTGTATTATTGATGAGTGTATGCTTATATTGTCATGCATTGCTCTGTAGTGAGTGCATCGAGCTCGTGAACATGCCTACTTGTTAACAGATTTGCATGTTCCAGTTTTTCTCTAAGTCTGAGATCTGATTATGTTTTTGCCATGTTCACATGCTTGCAATTGTATTTTCTGATCCCTCTTGGCTCAAGGTCACTAAGGGAAATTTTTAAGCTCTTTGAGTAGCTCCATTCCATGCCTTGATTTTCCATGTTAAGTTCCTGTAGCATAAAGTTTTCATGCTCCAAAGTGTGCTACCTGATCTGAAATTCCAGGCTTGTGTTAATTTCACCAAGTCTGAAACCTGTTTATCATTTGCGTTTTTGCCATGCTTGTTTGAACCTGTTAATGGATGAATTGGGCGTAGCTCAGTGTTCATCTTTTGTCAAGCATCATGAGTGGATCCCTGCCATTTATTTTTTTGTCATGTTTGAGTGCTGTAGAATAATTGTCTTGATGCATTTAGATGGCTACTTGCTGTTTATCGCAGACCGGTGCCATATTTGTTTTGCTTGCCATTTCCAAACCGTGTCTCCGTTTCCGGTGTTCTTTATATCGATTTCAACCGAAATCACCTCACCTTTCCAGTGGAACACTTGGATTTCCATGTTGAGGCCAGGCTCATTCATTCCCTTGCAAATCATGCATATGCATCGCATACCGCATCCCGCATATCATATCATGTTCATGTGTGGTTTGTTTACTATGTTGTGTGCTTCTTTCCGGTGTTTGCTTCTTCGGGTTGGTTTCGGTAACGTCACGTTTGTGAGGACCCATTCGAATACATCCGTTTGTCTTCTTCATGGACTCGTTCTTCTTCCTTGCGGAATTTCAGGCAAGATGATCATACCCTCGAAATCACTTCTATCTTTGCTTGCTAGATGTTCGCTCTTTTGCTATGCATATGCTGCGATACCTACCACTTGCTTATCATGCCTCCTATATTGTTGAACCAAACCTCTAACCCACCTTGTCCAAGCAAACCGTTGATTGGCTATGTTACCGCTTTGCTGAGCCCCTCTTATAGCGTTGTTAGTTGCAGGTGAAGATTGAAGTTTGTTCCTTGTTGGAACATGGAGATGTTGTTCCTTGTTGGAACATGTTTACTTGTTGGGATATCACAATATATCTTATTTAATTAATGCATCTATATACTTGGTAAAGGTTGGAATGCTCGGCCTTTTGCCTAGTGTTTTGTTCCACTCTTGCCGCCCTAGTTTCCAGCATATCGGTGTTATGTTCCCGGATTTTGCGTTCCTTACGCGGTTGGGTAATAATGGGAACCCCTTGACAGTTCGCCTTGAATAAAACTCTTCCAGCAATGCCCAACATTGGTTTTACCATTTTCCACCTAGCCTTTTTTCCCTTGGGTTTCGCGGACTCAATGGTCATCTTTATTTAAACTCCCCCCCCGGGGCCAGTGCTCCTCTAAGTGTTGGTCCAAACTAGAGTCCTATGCAGCGCCCCCTCGGGGAAACTCGAGGTTTGGTTTTAGTTGTATGGAGAGCTCATCTGAGTGTGCCCTGAGAACGAGATATGTGCAGCTCCTATCGGGATTTGTCGGCACATTCGGGCGGTGTTGCTAGATTTGTTTTAACTTGTCGAAGTTGTCTTGTAGAACCGGGATACCGAGTCTGATCGGAATGTCTCGGGAGAAGGTATATCCTTCGTTGACCGTGAGAGCTTGTGATGGGCTAAGTTGGGATACCCATGCAGGGATTTGAACTTTCGGAAGCCGTGCCCGTGGTTATGGGCAGTTGGGAATTTGTTAACGTCCGGTTGTAGAAAACCTCAAGTTTATCTTAAATAAAATACATCAACCGCGTGTGTAATCGTGATGGTCTCTTTCCGTGGAGTCCGGGAAGTGAACACGGTGTTGGAGTTATGCTTGACGTAGGTTGTTCTAGGATCACTTCTTGATCATAGTTTCTCGATCGTGCTTTGTCTTCTCTTCTCGCTCTCTTTTGTGAATAGATTAGCCACCATATATGCTAGTCGCTTGCTGCAACTCCACCTCATACCTTTTACCCTTCCTATAAGATTAAATAGTCTTGATCGCGAGGGTGTGAGATTGCTGAGTCCCCGTGACTCACAGTTACTTCCAAAACCAGCTTGCAGGTGCCGATGAGTCCGTGCAGATGACGAAACCAAGCTCAAGGAGGAGCTCGATGAAGATCTTGTCCTTTGTCTTGTTTCGTTTCTAGTTGATCAGTAGTGGAGCCAAGTTGGGGTCGATCGAGGGACCTTGTCGCATTTGGGGTTGCTTTTTATTTTGGTTCCGTAGTCGGACCTTGATTGCATTTGGATGTTGTAATGCTTTATTCCTGTAATTGTGTGAAGTGGCATTGTAAGCCAACTATGTATCTTTTCCCTTATGTATTACATGGGTTGTGTGAAGATTACCTCACTTGCGACATTGCTTTCAATGCGGTTATGCCTCTAAGTCGTGCTTCGACACGTGGGAGATATAGCCACATCGAGGGCGTTACACCCTAGCATCAGAAAGAATTCAAATATGATCATATAAAATCTGTCTTAAATAACCCAAAATGCCCTTTGGAAATGTTCATGATTTTTGATAAAGGTGAAAACCTCTTCCAAAAATGATGAGCATATTTGATGGCCATTTATGGATTTTTGAATTGACCCATATTGTATTTGAATTGGGGCATTTGAATTCTATAAATATTTTAAATGCTCCAAAAATTCTGGTTTCAATTGTGGGCTTTTGGAATAATCCAAATAATGCCCCCAATTTATCTCAAGAGTTTTAAAAATGAATTAGTATTTTTACTAATTCAAAACAGAATAAAAGAAATATGAAAAAACTGAAACAGAAGAAAAATAGAAAAGGGAAAGAAACCTACCTAACTTAGCTGGTGGCCCAGCAGGACCGGCCCAGCTGGTCCAGCCCACTACTGTAGCCACCGCGCCATCTTCCACCTCGCGCCAGTAGGCGAGGCGCGTGCCCGACGCGCGCGCATTGCCGTGCGGCCACCTCCTCCCTTCCTGGCTGCCCCCTCCTCCCTCTAGACGCCCTGGAACGTCGACACACCCCCCCAATCCCTCTCACTCTTCCTCGTGGCCCTCCTCTCCTCTGCTTCCTCTCTCCCACCTAGACCGGTCACGCCCGTCTTCGCCGTCCACTACCACCGCAGCCACCATCGTCATTTCGCCCAGCTAAAGAGTCCAATGGCTCTGCCTCCTCGCGCTGGTCACCTCCACCAACGGACTCGAGCGGATGAGCCTCAAGACGACGACATCGATCCATTCTTCGACCTCCACCCGCCGAGATCGCCGGCGACCCCATGCTCACCACGTTGGCTCCCCGAGGCTCCTGAGCTGCTCTTCTGGACCACTCTGAGCTCCTGCTCCTTCCCCTCTCGCTTCCCCCTTCGTTCTTATCTGTTAGCCAGCGTCCCCGCGAGCCCCAGGCTCTGGCTACCGCCATGGCCACCGAGCTCCATACTCCTGAGCACGTCCGCTCGGCCCAGTGGCACAAGCGTGCTCCTAGAGCCTCTAGGAGTCCTCCCCGTCGCTCAGCTCGCTCGACAGCCAAGCGCAGCGCCTCGCCCGTGCTAAGCAGAACTCCGGCCGCCGCCAGCCGTCGTTGTAGTCGTCATTTCCGACCTCCTCTCGCCAAGCTGCATGCTCCTTTGATGCGACGCGCGTCCAAACCACGAGCAAATGGTCGCCGGACGGCGAATCCCGAGCGCCTCTGCCGCCCTGTTTAGTCGCCGGTGGCTAACCGCCGGTGCGCTGACATGGCCACCTAGTTAGGGATAATCACCGACTAATTAACCCCCTGACCCACTTACACATGGGCCCCACGCCCTAACTAACCATAGTTTAAAACCTGTTTAGTTTTAACAAATCATAGTGGCCCCACACGTCAGCGTTGACCTTGGTGACGTGGGCCTTGACCGACCCCACCTGTCCGTGGCTCGAGCCGGCACTGTGAGACTGACTAGTGGGACCCATTGGTCAGGTTTGACCTGGTCAGCACTATTGACTTGCTGATGCAAGCATGACGGTAAATTCTTTTCTGGAATTAGTTTAATTCTAATTAAACAGAAAATCCAGAAAAAGGCTTAAACTTCACAAAATCATAGAAATTAATCTATAACTCCAAATGAAAAGATTTATATATGGAAAATGATCAGAAAAATCCAATCTATTCATGTGTACCATTTTCATGCATGATTAAACAACTTAACCATGTTGTTTAGATCAAAACTTGTTAATGCACTTTTCAAATTAATAATTTGAGTTTGGAGTTGAACCTTTGGTTCAAAATAACTCAAACCACCCTGTTAGTATTTGCACCCAACACACTCATTTTTCCTTGGCATGATCACGCATCATATTGTTGCGTTGCATTGATTGTGTTCTTCCTTGTTTGCCGGTATTTGTCCCCTCTTAGTAGACGTGGTTCCGACGATGAGTTCGATGTCACCGATGAAGAGCTATTACTATCTTCAGAAGTGCCAGGCAAGCAAAACCCCCTTGTTCATTCCGATACAATCCCACTCTCTCGCTTCTGTTCTATTTTACTGCATTAGGACAACAATGATTCAACTGTTACATGCTGCGGTAGTTGAACCCCTTTCCTCTGCATGACCTGTCATTGCCACAGTAAATAGATGAAACCCACTAGCATGAGTAGGAGTTGTTTGAGACCTGATGTGCCTACTCATTCATGCTTGTTGTCATGCCTGCTACTTCTTAGAGTTGAGTCAGGTCTGATTCATCAGGGATGAATTGGAAAGTTGTGAGCATGTCCTACTGCTGAGAGCTAAGTGCGTGAACATGATTTGGTAAAGGTAGCTATCGTGCCATTGTCCCGGCAGATGTCCTGGACAAGGACTTAGTCGTAGGGCCATCGCACTAGGAAGCTTAAAGGGGTTAATCGGGACAAAGGACACGAGAGGATTTTATAATAGTTCGGCCCCTTACGATGAAGGTAAAAGCCTACGTCTAGTTGGGATTGGTATTGCTGGGGTTTCGATCACCAAGAGGCTCAACTTGCTGGCTTGGTTATCGATTTGTTCTTTCTTGCCCTAAGCCGCCACCGGGTCGTCCCCTTGTATACATGGGTTGATGCCTGGTGGCCTACAGAGTCCCGGCCGGCTCATAATCGTGTCCGGATCGGTGGATTCCTTTACATGCCTTTGTTTACAAGTCTTTCCTTACATACGGCGGTTTACAATACCGGGATTAAGCCACCTCCAGGCCCTTGGGCCTTCTATAAGCTTTAATAAACTATCGTCTTGAACGCTTACTGGGCTTCTTGGGTAACCCGCCATTGGGGCTGACCCGGCCCCTCCTGGGCGGGTCATGACTGATAGTAATATCCCCAACACTAGGCCCCAGGTTGACTTTGAATTTCATTCTTTGTCAATCTTCAGTACTTAGACAAAAATCCATCTTCTTATCTTTGTTGAAGTTTTTGTAACCCGCCGTGATGTCATCTCTTGAAAACGCAAAGAACTTTCATGACATCATCTCCCAACGGATCTTTTATCTTTAATGCTTCCCGAGAATCGAGGCGTCTATGTAGCTAGATAACCTTTATTTGGCTCTCCTCAATTTTCGCGCCCGTCTGTTCACATCTTTCCTTATAAATAGGCACGCCTCGGCCTTCTCATTCTCCTCTCTTACTCCGTCTTCTTCCTCTCGCAAACCCCCTCCTGCTTGAGCTCTGCCGCCGCCGCGCCTCATCTCCGTCTCCGTCGACTTTGGCCGCTTCATCAACCCGAACCGATCCAGAGAGATCACGGCGACCTCCGCAGAAAACCTGCAACCGTAAGTGTTCTTTCCTTCGTTTCTCAGATCTGCATTAGGGTTTTCGAGCTCCTGCGTGTTCTCCATATTTCATCATAGTTCTTCCACCGCAAGCCTTTCCTGATCCAAAAAGCTATATATATGCTCACACGGTAGTGTTTTTGTACCTCTTCTTGATCCACAGATCCCTTTTTCTGATTCAAAAGCTGCTTTAGAACTTTCAGACTCCTCAGCACTAAACTTTTTAGGTCTAGTTTTTTTTCATTTTGAATAGCCATTTGATCTGGAATAATACCAAACAATTTAGGAAACTTGTTTGTCTCAACACTTAGCTTAATTTGCCTTCCTCAAATATCTGTAGTCATGGCGGCTTACCATGCCAGCTTAATTTTCCTTATATGTCATTAGCCCTTAACTAAGCCGCCATTACATGTTTGCATCATCATTAGTTAACTCTCAATCTCACCATTAAACTGAACTGGCATGTTGCCTTTCTTTTCAGTTCGTCTTTGCACATCATGCCGTCCAAAGCACCAACCATCTGTAACTGGGTTCCCTCAACCGTAACTGAGGAACGTTTGAAAGAGTTCTTCACCATAGGATTTCTACCAGCGAAAACCGTCATGTCTTACCGTGCCCCTGACTCAGAAGAAGAACGACCTAATTCAAGAGACGACGAAGTGATCGTTTGCACTGACCACATGAACCGTGGCTTCTCACCGCCCGGCTCAAAGTTCTTCAGAGAGGTCCTCCACTTTTTCAAGCTCCATCCTCAAGATATCGGGCCTAATTCCATAACTAACATCTGTAACTTCCAAGTACTTTGTGAAGTGTATCTTCAATAAGAGCCGACCATGGAGTTGTTTAGAGAATACTTTTATCTGAACCGGCAGAACGAGTGCACCAATGGCCTTAGCCTAGAGCTTGGAGGCATATCAATTCAGCGCCGGCAGGGTGCCGTCTTCCCCCTCATTGTCTTACCAAGTCACCCAAAGGACTGGAACCAGACTTGGTTCTACTGCCAGGACACTTCACCAGCAAACGAGAAGCCAATGCCGGGTTATCGCCCCGATCGTCTTGACTCCAAGTTCGCGCTTCCTAATAAGCTTACTGTCGCTGAACGCAAGAGGATGATACCATCCATCAAAAGGATTAATGCTCTGTTGGGGAACAGGTTAACTTGAGTTGATCTAACCCGCTGCTGGATCTCATGGCGGGTCATCCCTTTAAGCCGCTGGTCAAAGCTGATGTATGAGTATGGTGGAGGCCTGGATGACTCTCTTCGTCACAGCCCCGTTCAATTGACAAAAGAAGATATTGTCTCAATGTCGACCCCTCTGGTGAACGGGAAATATGAAGATTGCAGCATTGTTGGGTTAAACCCCTTCCGCCAGCTTAACCCGGTGCCAGAAGTAAGGATATTGTTATTTCTCTCCTTTGTATTTTCCCAGCCATATTGTTTTAATACTTGCCTGGCTCTTTATCCTGTTTTTACCTGTCTGTAGGCCAACTCTGACTTCTGGAATGTTAAGTATGACCACGAGGCTGCCAAGAAAGCGAAAGTCGCCGCCATAAACGCCAAGAAAATGACCCAGAGGTCAAAAAAGAAGAAAAAGAACACTGTTGAAGATTGGATGAAGCTTGATGACACACCTGATTCGGAGGTAGCCCTTGATTCCCATGGCCAATTTTTTAACAATCTTATTGACACTAATCCTTACCAGGATGACACTGGGGCCAGTCAGGCTGTGGAAGCAGACGTAACTATCATTTCCTCCTACTCAGAGCCCTTGCCAGGACAAAAAGTTCGATGAGTGATCCGTAAAGTAAGGTTTTCTAACCCTTTAGCTCACTTGGATCCCAACTTTCTTTTGAAAAATCAGCAACATGAAAGCCGCCGTCAAGCTCGGACTGAAGATGAGCCGGCTATCGTTCTTCAGCAAACTCCTCAGAAGCGCCCGAATGAGGTTTACTTCTTTCTGTATTTAACTCTGTTTAATGGAGCCTTCCCCTTGTATTACTTTAACTCTATTTTATCTTTTCAGGAGGTGTCTCGCTCTTCTGGCGACTCATCGCAGACGCAATTTCCGGCCTTCAAGACTGCCCCTGGGTAATGAAAAATCCTCATTTTTTCCGGGTTGTTCAAATTGTATCTTTATACTGACAATCCTGCAACATTTTTCTTAGTGGCCAAGCTAAATCCAAGAAGGCAAAGGTAGCTAAACCGGCGGAAGACCCGCCGGTGCTTGCATCTGACCCGGCCAGGCCATCTTCTCCATTAACCGATCCTCCAGAAGACCCGCCTGTTGATGCAGAAGCAAATCCTCCTGAGCCGTCGTTTCATGAGACCACTGTGAACCCTTCTGCTACTGGACCATCAAGCTCAGCCAACCCGCCATCACTGTCTGCACAAGACGTTCAGATCACCGGGAGTCGCTTTATTGAACCAGGGAATCCAACTGTGCTGGCTCGGTGTACTGTGAAACAAGAGGCATTGGAGAGGCAGAAAGTGCGCTTTGACATTGCCAATTACGACCATCTAAATGCCAACGATATTTTATCCGGCTATCTCAGCCACGTGCACTCCAGTCACGACTCTGAGATCGAAATGGTCAAACAGTTGCAGCTGAAATATGAGGTATGTTCTTCTGGCTTATCTATATCCTTCAGCCCCCAAGTCTTCAGATTATGAAACAACCGGAATGATCTATAGACTTTAGCATATAGGCCAAGACCTTTACCTTTGATTTTCTTGAATTCAATAAAATGGAACAAAACTTGACCTGTAGTCCCCAAGGGCCGGTTCTTTTTGATCATAAATGAGTCGGTACCTTAAATTGTTTTGTATCGTATTCAACGAACTTAATATTCCAGCTTAACCTTGAGAAACTTGCTGAATTGCATACATTAGCCCCCAAGTGCCAAGTGTTGTTACTTTGTAAAGTACTTGGGACTTAAAGTATGTCTTTAGAGCCATAATAAATTGTTTTGGTATACATTAGCCCCCAAGTGTCAAGTGGTTTTTTGTAAAGTACTTGAGACTTGAATTTTGATTGTTGAACTTTAAGCGAAATCTTGACTCATTTGAGTATGCTCTTTTTGCAGAATGCTTTATCTGAACTGAACTCGCAATTGACTGATGCGAAGACCCGGCTAGCAGGTCAGGAAACAGAAATCAAGTCCGCTAACTCCAAATTGCAAGTAAGTCTCTCTGAGATGGAGAACTTAAAAACCAGCTTGGCTGCCAAGAAGAAGACCTGGCCAGAGGAAAAAATGCTTCTAACACAACGCGCTGAGAGAGCCGATGCAGCCCTTGAAGAGGTGTCAACAGAGCTGAACGGCTTAAAGGGTCGGGTGTCTCAAATGGTGGCCGCCATCTTTGGTAAGCCGTTCGTTTTTAATCTTATGTACTTTTTGCTAATCCAGAATATAAGCCGCCAGCTGACTTTGTTTTTAAAACATGCGCAGGCCCATAAAGTAAGAACCTGAGCCAAGATCCTTTGATTAAACTGAAGGCATTGTACACTATAGTAGAACAACTGTATATTGGCGCACAATGGGCACTTTCCGCCATCTCTCCTTCCAATCAAGGACCCAACCGGCTCAGCGATGTTTTGAAGAAACTATAATTCCTGCCTGCCAGATTTCAAGAAGTGAAGCGCTCCTGTGCGTGAGTCGGGGCTTTGACTGCCCTGAGCCACTCCAAGGCTTGGGTGCCAGACCTAGACCCGGCGGACGTAGCCAGAGGCTATCCCACCATGAAGGAAGACGGATCTCCCTTTGAGCAGGATGACTTCATGGCTTGCATGCGCGGAGTCCGGCCTCAGGCAACTACCCTTGGAGATGATACCAACATTGACAAATATCAGCCGGATTTTGATGTTGAAAATAAGAAGATGGCGACTCCCTCGTACAAGGTGGCAGATTTGATCCCGCCTGTAAGAGAAAATACATTTGCCCCGGAAGTTGCCCCGGAATGGTTTTGACTGGTCAAAACCCAACTTCCAGCCAACAGAGGGCGGTGAACCGGCGAGGGAGGAATAATAACCATCTTCATTGGCTTATAAAAAGCCTTGTAATAGTTTAGCTATGAAAACACCGAATGCCTTGCTTATGCCATCGTGCATAAAACACTGTATGTGACTCCGTGTTTCCTGATGGCAATATATGCATTATATTTGATGATTGTTTCTCCAACACTTTAACTCTGTTCCCTGTAGATACAAGAGAAAAGACTGGCTTGGCGGCTTAGAACCAAACGGGTTAAAACTCCCGGCTTATATCCAATATGTTTGTCATAATAGAAAACAGAAAACAGATATAAATAAAGGACAAGGGCTGAAAACTAACTCTTTATTTAATGCAGCAGGCAATTATATATAAATAATAGCCATACTTGTACCTTTAATCCTTAGACCACCGGCTTGAGTAACCGGGGTAATGAAGCTGATAACTTGATCTTTCTGAGAAACCAATACCTTTGAATACTTTAATGATCGTCATACCTTGGTAGCCTTGTTGTCAAATAGACAAGCCGGCGAAGAAGATCATGCTAATTATTTGCAACAAGAAACTCAAAGGCAAATAATAGTTAACAAGTATGATTTAACCTTATATTTAAAGTTTGGTGGCTTCTGATTCGAATACGATCAGTAAACCAGACCAAAGGGGTTAAGCTAAGGTTCGAATACGACCATATAGCCCGCAGTGGCTGTGGCATTGCGCCGATCAAGAGGGTACCGACAGCTATGTTCTCTTTGGTTCGAATACGACCTATGTTTGAATAGGAAGCCCCCAAATGACCTTGAGATGTTTTTAACGACCCTGATTCGAATACAATCCAAGTCGGACCCAAAAGGGGTTAAGCTATGATTCAGATACGATCAAGAAGCCCCCTAGTGAGTTTGGCCTTGAGCTGATCAAGGGGGTTACGACAGCTATGTTCTCTTTGGTTTGAATACGACCTATGTTTGAACAGGAAGCCCCCAAGTGACCATGATAATTGTAGCTAGATTCGAATACGATCATAAGCCGGACCAAAAAAGGTTAGACTTGATTCAAATATGATCAGCTCCTTAATAGTCATTTGAAAATAAGAAATAACAAAGATGCATAATCTTTGAAAAGAAAAGACACCGATGGTCTTACTTTATTACTTATCATGGTATATACAATGTTAAAGTATGTACATGATGAGAGCCGGTAGCTCAGGTGTAGTATGGCCGTAGTTGAGCAATGTTCCACGGTTGGCAGGTCTCCTCCTCCGACTTACGTGAATCTTTGTGTTCTCGAACAGCAATGAGGTAATACGACCCGTTGTTTAAGTTCTTGCTGACCAAAAAGGGTCCTTCCCAAGGTGGGGATAGCTTGTGCGCATCTGACAGATCCTGGATGAGCCGGAGCACCAGGTCGCCTTCCTGAAAAGTCCTGGATTTGACCCGGCGGCTGTGATAACGGCGCAGGTCCTGTTGATAAATTGCTGACCGAGCCGTTGCTAAGTCTCTTTCTTCATCCAACAAGTCAAGTGGATGTCACTAGGCAACACTGCTTCTGCTCCATACACCATGAAGAAAGGTGTGTAGCCTGTAGACCTGTTAGGTGTGGTGTTGATACTCCACAACACCGAGGGTAATTCCTCTACCCAACAACCCGACGTTCACTGTAAGGGAACCATAAGCCAGGGTTTGAGACCTTTTAAAATTTCCTGATTTGCTCTCTTAGCTTGACCATTGGATTGAGGATGAGCTACAGAAGAAACATCAAGCCGGATGTGCTCACGTTGACAAAACACCTCCATAGCCCCTTGGGACAGATTAGTGCCATTGTCAGTGATAATGCTATGTGGAAAACCAAAATGGAAGATCACCTTTTTCATGAACTGAAACCGCCATCGCCGTGTCACACTTACTCACTGGCTCCGCCTCAACCCACTTAGTGAATTTATCAACTGCCACTAAGAGATGTGTCTTTTTATCCTTAGACCTTTTGAAAGGCCCCACCATGTCAGGCCCCCAGACCGCAAAAGGACAAGTGATTGGAATCATCCGGAGCTCTTGAGCCGGCACATTCGCTTGTCGTGCAAACTTTTGACATCCATCACATCTGCTGACCAGATCCTCTGCATCAGCATGAGCCGTCAACCAGTAAAAACCATGATGAAAAGCCTTGGCCACCAGAGATTTTGACCCGGCGTGATGACCACAATCTCCTTCATGGATCTCATGAAGTATTTCTTGACCTTCTTCGGGGGAAACACACCGCTGAAACGCTCCGGAGACGCTGCGATGGTATAATTCTCCATCCGAAATCGTCATTGACTTAGACCGCGAGGTTATCTGTCGAGCCAGGGTCTCATCCGCTGGCAACTCTCCCCGGGTCATGTAAGCCAAGAACGGCACTATCCAATCTGGGATGACATGAAGAGCCGCCACCAACTGTGCCTCCGGGTCAGGAACAACTAAATCTTCTTCTGTGGGCAACTTGACAGACGGGTTATGCAAAACATCCAAAAAGGTGTTAGGTGGAACCGGCTTACGCTGAGACCCCAACCGGCTTAAAGCATCAGCTGCTTTGTTCTTTCGACGGTCGATGTGCTCCACCTGATAACCTTTAAAATGCCCTGCAACAGCATCAACCTCCCGGCGATAAGTTGCCATGAGAGGGTCCTTGGAATCCCATTTGCCTGATACCTGTTGAGCCACTAGATCTGAGTCGCCAAGACATCTGACCCGGCTCAAACTCATCTCTTTTGCCACTCGAAGACCATGGAGCAAAGCTTCATACTCTGCTGCGTTGTTAGTGCAAGGAAACATCAACCATAACACATAACAAAAAATTTCACCTCGAGGAGAGGTTAAAACAACTCCAGCCCCCGAGCCTTCCAACTGTCTAGACCCATCAAAATGAACAGTCCAATACGTGTTGTCCGGTTTTTCTTTTGGCATCTGCATCTCTGTCCAGCCATTAATGAAGTCAACTAGTGCTTGAGATTTGATCGCGGTACGTGGCATATACTTCAACCCATGAGACCCAAGCTCAATCACCCACTTGGCGACTCGTCCAGTGGCTTCCCTGTTTTGAATGATGTCTCCCAAAGGAGCAGAGCTAACCATGGTGATTGGATGTCCCTGAAAATAATGCTTAAGTTTCCGGCTTGCCATGAACACCCCATATACGAGCTTCTGCCAATGTGGATATCGTTGCTTGGATTCAATTAGCACCTCACTGACGTAGTAAACCGGCCATTGAACCAGATGCTCCTTGCCAACCTCCTTGCGCTCCACCACAATAGCCACACTAATAGCTCGTGAGTTGGCGGCCACGTATAACAGCAGCGGCTCTTTCTCAACTGGAGCAGCCAGGACCGGCGGCTCAGCAAGCTGTGTCTTCAAATCTTCAAAAGCAGAGTTTGCAGCATCGCTCCGAACAAAATCATCTGTTTTCTTCATCATCTGATACAGAGGCATTGCCTTCTCCCCTAACCGGCTTATGAACCGGCTCAAAGCAGTGACACGACCCGCCAGTCGTTGAACGTTAGTGATGCATGTTGGTTTGGCCAGGGATGTAATTGCCTTGATTTTCTCCGGGTTAGCCTCAATACCTCGGTTAGACACCAAAAAACCCAAGAGCTTGCCAGCTGGGACTCCAAAAACACACTTGGCCGGGTTAAGCATCATTTTGTAGACCCAGAGATTATCGAAAGTCTCTTTTAGATCTGCGACCAAGGTTTCCTCCTTCCTGGATTTTACCACTATATCATCCACATAAGCATGAACCTTACGTCCAATTTTATCGTGAAGACAATTCTGCGCACACCGTTGGTAAGTCGCCTGGGCACTCTTCAGCCCAAAAGGCATAGACACATAGTAGAAAGCTCCAAAAGGAGTGATAAAAGCCGTCTTCTCCTGATTTTTGACTGCCATCTTGATCTGATGATAACCAGAATACGCATCCAAAAAACTCAAACATGCGCAACCCGCCGTAGCATCAATGATCTGGTCAATACAATGGAGGGCAAAAGGATCAGCTGGACAAGCCTTGTTCAGATCGGTGTAATCCACACACATACGCTAGGTGCCATTCTTTTTTAATACAAGCACCGGGTTGGCTAACCACTCTGGGTGAAAGACTTCTACAATGAACCCAGCTACCAAAAGCCAGGCCACCTCTTCTCCAATGGCCTTGCGCCTTTCTTCATTGAACAGTCGGAGAAATTGTCTGACAGGTTTAAACTTCGAATCAATATTGAGAGTGTGCTCAGCGAGTTCCCTCGGGACAGCCGGCATGCCTGAAGGTTTCCATGCGAAGATGTCCCAGTTCTCACGGATGAACTCGATGAGCGCGCTTTCCTATTTTGGATCCAAGTTAGCACTGATGGTGAACTGCTTGGATGAGTTCCCAGGCACAAAGTCAACCATCTTGGTGTCATCAGCTGATTTGAACTTCAACACCGGCTCATGCTTTGTTGTTGGTTTCTTTAATGACGTCATGTCTACCAGGTCAACATGATCTTTGTAAAATTTTAACTCCTCTGTTGCACAGACAGATTCAGCATAGGCAGCATCACCTTCTTCACACTCCAAAGCTATTTTCCGGCTCCCGTGTACTGTAATGGTGCCCTTATAACCCGGCATCTTAAGCTACAAATACACATAACACGGCCGAGCCATGAATTTGACATAAGCCGGCCGTCCGAACAGAGCATGATAAGGGCTTTTGATCTTAACCACCTCAAAGGTTAATTTTTCTGCTCTGGAGTCATACTCATCCCCAAAGGCTACTTCTAGCTCAATCTTACCCACTGGGTAAGCTGACTTGCCAGGAACCACACCGTGAAAAACAGTGTTGGATTGTTTAAGACTCTTATCAGTCAATCCCATCCGGCGGAACGTCTCATAGTAGAGGATGTTGATGTTGCTGCCTCCATCCATGAGTACCTTAGTGAATTTGTATCCACCAACCTGAGGCGCCACCACCAAAGCCAAGTGACCCAGATTATCGACCCGGGGTGGGTGATCCTCTCTGCTCCACACAATAGGCTGCTCTGACCAACGTAAGTAACATGGAACCGCCGGCTCAACGGCATTGTCGGCCCTCTTGTGAAGCTTCTAGTCTCTCTTACATAAGCTAGTGGTGAATACATGGTATTGCCCACTATTCAGCTGCTTCGGGTTGCTCTGATATCCAGACTGCTGCTGCTGATTACCTTGGCCGGGTTGCGGATTATACCCTCCTTCGTTACCAGGATGGCCCTGACCGTGGAATCCTCCTCCACCTAAGCCGGCGCCCGGGCCTTGGAAACCGCCTCCACCTGAGCCGCCACCTAGGCCGTGACCTCCATCAAATGCATTTGAATTTTTAAACGCCTTCATGAGCGTACAATATTTCCACAGGTGAGTGGCTGGCTTCTCCCGGGTGTCGTGCTTTGGACAAGGCTCATTCAATAATTGCTCAAGGGTGGGACCTGACCCGCCCGACCGAGGGGGCTGTCTGCCCTTGCGCCGTTGATTTCCGCCCTGTGCATTGGTGTTAGCAACAAACTCATCAGCCTTACGTTTATTACCTCCTTGATTTGCCGGGTTATGCTGGTGACCCTTGCCGTTGTCGTTCTTCTTTCCCTTCGTTGCCTTTTCTTCGTCAAACACCGGGTCCTTGGTAGTATCAGAATCAGCATACTTGACGAGAGCCGCCATCAATATTCCCCTGTCATTACAGTCACGCTTGAGCCTCCCCAGCTTCTGCTTCAGAGGTTCGAAACGGCAATTTTTCTCCCACATTAAGACTGCTGAGTCGGCATCCATCTTATCAGATGAATGTATTATCTCCTTGACCCGGCGCACCCAATGGGTTGTGGTCCACAATCGACATAGGCTGCTTACACGTGTCTTTAAAGTTCTGGATGAACCGGGCCTTTAACTCCGCCCATGAGCCGATAGAATTGGGTGGCAATCCCTTCAACCAAGTACGAGTTGTTCCATCTAACATCATAGTGAAATACTTGGCCATTGCTGCATCGCTGACCTCCAATAACTCCATAACCATCTCATAACTCTCAATCCAAGCCCCGGGCTGTAAGTCAGCTGTGTAATTAGGCACCTTATGAGGCCCCTTAAAATCCTTTGGCAAACACTCATTACGTATGGCAGGCACCAAGCAAGGAACGCCTCCTGTTCTTGTGGCCACTCTTGCCTCGACCGAGGTTGCTGGATAAGCCGGAAAAGTTTGATGAGCCGCCTGATCTGCTGCGATTTGAACTGGTCGTTCCACCTCTTGTCGAATCCTCTCCTGGTCCGCCAAGTTAAGGGCTCCAGCCCGCACCGGCTCATGCCTGTATGGCCGGTTGTGGCATTGAGCATTGCTTGACATATCTACGGATTCCATATGCCTACTGTAACTCGGGCTCCGGCTTGGGTGAAGAGTTGAATGTATCCTGTCTCGACTATAGGAGTATGCATCCTGCTGCGCTAGAGCTGTTTGAAGAAGTTCTCTTACCCTCCGTGTTTCAACTGCCGCCGGTGAGACACCTTCCATCGGAAGAGCCGCCAGACGAGCCAATACTGCGATGAGGTTTTCCAAAGGGTTGGAGAAGTGACTCGGCGGCGTTGGGACGTAATGAGGTGGAGCGGTAATTATACGAGGTGGATCCATGGCACGCGGCTGGACCAGTGCACCGGGTGTTGTAATCCGGGGTGCCTCCGGCGGATTACTTCCCCCGACTCTGGGTGTGTGAAAAAGATTCCTAGGATCGAGCGTCAGAGGCAGACGTGATTGGGTTTTCTGATGCCTCCTCCTCATGACCTCATTCCGTTCAGATCCACCGAGAGCCGGAAGGTCTCCGCTTGAAGCTGTTGAGCATGAACGTCCAAAGCCGCCCGCTCTCCTGCCATCCTGACTTCCTCTATGGCTAGATTTTCCTTAGCTTAAACCATCTCTTCATTTACGGGTGCCACCTCTGCGTCATGTTGGGCTTTATCCGCCGGCTCTACCACAGTAGTCAACAGAGTCGTCAGTTTATCCATGAGGTCCATAAAGATCTGAGCCGGGGGGGGGGGGGCGCGGGGTCTCCTGACCCACCTGCAGCCGACCCGGTAGCTGTTGCCGCCGCTGCTGTAGAGTTCTGCCCAGGCTGTGTCCCTACCATGAAGACTCTAGCCCAATTCGGCGGCTCAAGAGGTTCCGGAATACAGCTGCCATCGGAACAGCCCCTGAGCATGCCGTCCTGCAGCTGGTACAAAGAGTCCGTCTCGCCCGTTGATGATGGAGTGTCAGAACAGACAGCCGTCTCACCGCCCTCCACCGATCCTTCAGAGTATTCACCACCGTGGATGCAGCCTACGAAGGCATGCTTCACGGCAGTTTGAACATAGGCTGTCCTCGCGCGCCGAGCCATTTTGATGAGGTCTGTGTGGACATCCAGCTCAGGACCTGACTCGCCGATCCGGCCAATGAAGACGTGAATTCCGCTGAAGGGGACCCGGTATCTGTACTCAACTGAGCCAGCCTCGGGGCCCCAGCCTTTGTCGTCCATGTAGAGCTTGCCGCGATGACTCTTGGTTATCCGGCCCATAGCGTATCCCTTGAGCCCTTCGAAGTTGCCCTTCAAGAACTCAAATCCACCATGCACTGGCCCCACGGTGGGCGCCAACTGTCATGGAATTGTCACGGCAGATGTCCTAGAGAAAGGACTTAGTCATAGGGCCATCGCACTAGGAAGCTTAATGGGGTTAATCATGACAAAGGACATGAGAGGATTTTATACTAGTCTGGCCCCTTACGTTGAAGTTAAAAGCCTACGTCTAGTTGGGATTGGTATTGCTGGGGTTTCGATCACCAAGAGGCTCAACTTGCCGGCTTGGTTATCGATTTGTTCTTTCTTGCCCTAAGCCGCCACCGGGTCGTCCCCTTATATGCATGGGTTGACGTCTGGTGGGCTACAGAGTCTCGGCCGGCTCATAATCGTGTCTGGCTCGGTGGCTTCCTTTACATGCCTTTCTTTACAAGTCTTTCCTTACATACGGCGGTTTACAATACCGGGCCTTAAGCCGCCTCCAGGCCCTTGGGCCTTCTATAAGCTTTAATAAACTATCGTCTTGAATGTTTACTGGGCTTCTTCCGTAACCCGCCATTGGGGCTGACCCGGCCCCTCCTGGGCGGGTCTTGACTGATAGTAATATCCCCAACAGTAGCGGTGAGAGGCCATGTAGGAGTACATGGTGAGTTGTCTCATTGAAACCATCCTTAGGAACTGAGTTCTGTGTTTGTGATCCATGAACAGCTACTACCACACATTGGGATCCTTAATTGACTCTCTTGACTTATTAACCGCCCTTGTTCTCTGTCCAAGAGTTGCAACTAGTTTTTGGTGTTTGTAGGATATGTGTTGCGGGCCGTGCGTAGCGCTGACCCTAGGGGTGGGCCATGATGCGGTAGAGACACGAGGCATGGTGTACCGAGATGCCCGTTTGGTGCCTCGGGAACCCTGCTCTCATCGTTTGGGGCCGTGAGTGACACCCTGACCGGATCTCCTTGCGGATGGAACCCGAATAGGCGATAAACCTGGACTAGAGACTTATGTGGTTAGTCAGCTCATGGCCGACTCCCTCGCCAGGCTTCCGCTAGAAGGTTGCCGAGATACACAACGTGTACATAGTGGTAAGTGGCGAGAGCGTGTGTGAAGAAATACACCCCTGCAGGGTTAACATCATCTATTCGAATAGACGCATCCGCGGTAAAGGACTTCTGGGTTGCCTGTACAGTTCATATACAAGTGAAAGTGGATACTCTAAAATGCACAAGATAAGCATGAGCGCTATGGATGAAATTCTCGTAGGGAGACGAGAGTGGATCCATAGTGGTGTACTGATTGGTGAATATGTGGACTCATGTGCGCCACCCCAAAATATTTGCTTGCAGTCGTAGTTCAGGATAGCCACCGAGTCTAAGATGGCTTGCTGCAGTTAAACTCCACCAACCCCTTTGTTGATACTAACGCATATGTAGCTAGTTTTGATGTAATTCTTGTTGGGTACATTTGTACTCATGTTTGCTTAATTTATGCTTTGCAGAGAGACTTCAGTCTCCCTAGTAGTTTCGCGTGGACTTTGACGTTTAGCTTGTTACCTCAACTACGATCTTGTGCCCTCAGCGGGGTCTTGTAGATAGTCAGGCTTCTCAGCCTTTCCATTTGTAGTTGTCTATACTGAGACAAGTTAAGCTTCCACATGTGCTTTTTGCTTGTATGACTTGAATGTTGGGTCATCAGACCCATGTTTGTAATATCGGGCTCTTCAGAGCCGAATGAATAAATACTTTGAGTTGTAGAGTTTTGTTGTGATGCCATGTTGTATTTGCACATATCGAGCATATTGTGTGTATGATTTGAAGTGCTTGGTATGGTGGGATCCGACAAGCTAGTTGTTTATCCATGGTAGCCTCTCTTACCGGGAAATGTCTCCTAGTGCTTCCACTGAGCCATGGTAGCTCGCTACTGCTCCGGAACACTTAGGCTGGCCGGCATGTGTCCTTCTTCGTTCCTGTGTTTGTCCCTTCGAGGAAATGTCACGCGGTGTCCACCGGAGTCCTGTTAGCCTGCTACAGCCTGGATTCTCCGGACTCCTGTTAGCCCAGCTACTACAGCCCGGATTCACTCGCTGATGACCGACACGTTCGTTGCTGGGTCATGTATGCCTATCCCTGTAAGTTAGTGCCACTTTGGGTTTACGACTAGTCATGTCAGCCTGGGTTCTCTGTCATATGGATGCTAGTGACACTATCATATACGTGAGCCAAAAGGCGCAAACGGTCCCGGGCCAGGTAAGGTGGCACCCGTGGGAATACCGTGCGTGAGGCCGCAAAGTGATATGATGTGTTACATGCTAGATCGGTGTGACTAGGATTGGGGTCCTGACAGTGATGTCAACAATAATAACACATGCCCACCCATATCCAACTGGATATATGTGCCTACATCTTTACTCACCACATGGTGCTTGCCAAAAGAGAAAATAAAAGGGAATAGAAAGAAATACTTTGACTCTTGCATAAAAGTAAATACATAAAAGTAAAAGATAGACCAATCGTAGAGGGAAGTAGAGGTTACCATGCGCTTTTTGGTTATATTCTCAATATCTTAGTGCAAAGGAATGCCACGTTATACTGCCCCTTATGATAGCAACCTTTATTATGCAGTCTGTCGCCTTTATTATTTTGCCATCACAAGTTCGTACAACGCTCAATTTTCTCTTACACTAAATGATCTAACACATTTAGAAGCAATTTTTATTCCCTTATTACACCGATGACAACTTACTTAAAGCATCTTACTCAATCCATAGGTAGGTATGGTGGGCTCTCAAAACAAGATTTGGGTTGAGGGTTTTGGATGCACAAGTAGTATCTCTACTTAGTGCGGAATTTTTGGCTAGCAAAGATGGGAGGCAAGCACCACATGTTAAAGGATCTATGACAATATAAATTCTATGTGAATATGAACAAACATAAATCATTACGTTGTCTTCCTTTTCTAACATCAACAATTTTGGCATATAATATTTTGATGGGGGCTCACAATCATAAAAGATGTCCAATATACTATATTTGCATGTGAATATTCCCTTCCCTTATTAATTCTTCCATGAATTGCAACATTAACCAATGCTATGTTTGTAAATATCCAACAAACTTTTCTACTTATACTCTTCCTTATGTGATGTCATTGCTTACCATAAGATTAGCATATGATCTTTTTCATTTATTTCCTTTCTTTTTATTGAACAAGAAAGTAAATAAAGCAAAACTAAAACTAAACTTTACTATATATCTCGCACACGATTACAAGGATAGATTACTAAGCAAGTACTTGAAAAGAAAGGATCGAACTAAACTTTTATTCAACTAAAGCAAAAGATAACTAAGGATCGAACTAAGATAAGTAAAGGGAAAAGATAGTGGTGGTGATAAAATACCGGGGCACATCTGGGAGTGCCCATACCCAATACTCAAGTCTCCTTTGGTGATGAAGAAGGAGGTGGTGGTGATGAAGTAGTGGAGGGTTTGTCCTTCTCTTTCAGGCTCACAAGATACTCCAATCTTTGGATGACGCTCCAAAGGGTAATGATGTGCTCTTGCAATAAAATATTTCCACGAGTGAGATATTTGTTTTGAATACAAACCATTTCAATGATCCTTAAGGCTTCAATCTCAGTGGGAGTGAGGTTTTCATAGTATGGTTGAAGGATATGTTCTTCTTTCTCCACGGGCAAGGCCTGCTCTACTGCCGGAGTTTGATCTCCTATAGCTTTCTTGCTCTTGTCCTCCTTGAAAGTTTCTTCGGGCTCTTCTCTCTTCAATTCAATCTTCATCAACCAAGCATCCTCTCCTACGTTGTTGGTGGGGGGAGAAGACATAATGCTGGCCATGGTGGATCTGGCGATACGGTGGTCAGTAGGTTCAGGGGGTGAGTAAAGATTTTTTTTATCTCGGGGAACAAGCAAACGGGAAAAAAACGGAGTCTGAAAGGTACTCGAGGTGGTCACAACCCACCTGGGCAAGCTAGGCACACCCTGGTGTCTTGTGCCCACCAGGGTTACCTTCCTGGTTGTTTCTTATTTTCCTAATTTTTAATATATTCCAAAACTGACAGAAAATAATTTTGTGGATTTTTCGGAGTCCGTTTACTTACAGTATCATGTACCTCCTCTTTTTCAAGATTGTGGAGTCATCCAGATGGTTACTTTTATGTGTTCTTCAAGTGTCATAGTTTGGATAATATTGCTTTCGACATTAATGGGTGTACCCGAGATATAATATTTTATTCTTCGCCTGACAACCTTCGCGTTAGTACCTTCGGCATTCACTACAAAAAAATACACTTCTGTGATGATACATGTTTGTCACAATAGGTCACGTTTTCTGTCATGCATGTACATCCATGACGATTTTATGACAAAATCAAGATAGGCATACCTGTGCTGTCGTAGAAGTGTTCCATGACATTACCAAAATTATCATCATGGAAGTGTTCACTTCCATGATGATAAATGTCGCGTCATGGAAGTGCTTTCGTCAAGGGTGACCGACATGTGGCATCCACCGTAACGGGTCACCGTTAAGCTATCGGGTCCGGTTTTGTATCCGATAACCCGCTAACAGCAATGACCAATGATGATCTTCCACGTGTAAAATTCTCATTGGCCGACGGAACAACGTGTCAACTCCGCATTGGCACAGGTCTCACTCATCCAATGGGTGAGATGCGCCTATAATATGTTGACACGTGGACCGGCCCAAAAGTGGTCCATAAAGATTAAATGGGCCGGCCTAGTTAAAGGCCCACGAGATTTCACCGACCATAATGGGCCGGCCTAGCTAAAGGCCCATGAGATTTCGCTGACCATAATGGTTCGGCCTAGCTAAAGGCCCACAAGATTTTTAGGACACTAATGGGTCGACCCGTTAATAGGATGCCATGTTTTGGGCCAAATGCCGGCCCATATTTGATCCGGTCCATTAACAACCTGCCACCTTCCTGGCCCAATAAAGGCCCATATGAGATCTGACCCATTAAAATCCTACCACGTTCTGGGCCAAATTACGGCCCAGATCAGATCCGACCCTTTAAGAGGCTTTGGGCTAAATTATGGCCCATATCAAATTTAGCCCGTTAACTGGACACTATGATTTTGGGCCCACTTGCTAAAGGCCCATTTAGTAATTCGACTTGACATTAGTTTCGGCCTGTTAAAGGCCTATTTAACATTTCAGCTCTATATTTACTTCGGCCTGTTAAAAGCCCGTCATATAGTTGGGCCTAACTACGGCCTAGTTTGCTTCCGGCCTGCTCATAGCCGGTAATATGATTGTGCCAAACAAGGACCGAGACAATTTTGGCGTGTTAACAGCCCATGATGTGATTGGCATAATCATGGGCCGGGGACTATTTTGGCCTGCTACCGGCCCGTGAGCTGTTCGGCACATTTTAGGCCCAACCTACTTTTCAGCCTCCTAAAAGCCCATTGAGTTTTCTAGCGAAAATAGGTCCGGCGCATTACTCAGCCTATTCGAGGCCCAAATCTAATAGTGAGCCAGTTTACATTTAGGCCTGTTGTCGGGGGGAAAATGACACCTACGGGATCACGAGGAATCCCTTTTTGCTACGGTTGGCGGGCGGGAGGCTGTGGAAAGAGCGGGATTGAGAGATCAACGCGGGGGAGGGGGGATTATCCAGGTTCGAGCCGCAAGTGATGCGTAATACCCTACTCCTACTAGTTTCTGTTTAACTAGTGTTCTTGGACTAGCTACAAGGCGTGCGGGGACAAAAAATCCGAATCCTCTCTCAGGACGCCGCGGGCCTCCTTTTATAGTCAAAGGGGCAGCCACAGTGGCACACAGGAGGTGGAAAGCTATACAGTAGTCGAGTCTATCTCCTGGCATCCTAGGACAAACGCATTTAATGCGCTGCCAACATGCCCTCCTTGCTTTATCGGGGACGGCAAGGAAGCTCGTCCCAGCTGTCGCCGCCTCGCCTGGCTTCGACGCGTGTTCGAACTGACGAGGTGTGTAGTGCCACGCTGGCTGGCTACTGAGTTGGTGCGGTGGCTGAATCTTCACGAAGATATGCATGCCACCACGCAGTTGCTTGCCGAGTCGGCCTCGAGGCTGCACGTCACCACACAGGTGCCTGCCTAGCTTGTGGGCTGGCAGCTGCATGGGAACAATGGTGGAGTCGTGGCAGATGTGGGCCTCGCTGCGGCCCCGCGGATGTTTTCGGCAATAGTCTTGCCGGGCCCCGGCAAGGGTCTTCCCGTGGCATCGTGGTCGTCCCCGACAAGGGTCTTGCCGTGGAATTGTGCTATTCCCCGGCAAGGGTCTTGCCAGGGATCTCTTGGGTATCCTTGGCAAGGATCTTGTCCAGGATCGTCATCTTCTGGTTATCATCTAGTCTTGTGTGCTTCTAGTCTCCACAAAGATCTGCATGCCACCATGGAGGTGCCTCCCGGGCCTCGGTTCCAAAGTGGTTGATGGTGTCGGAACTCTTGGGCTCAAGGGTGGCGGCTCCGCTGGTGTTGGCCAAGTTGCCCCGGCAAGGTTCTTGCGGGGGCTGTGGAGGCCGCCCTGGCAAGGTCCTTGCCAGGGGGGCTCACCTCGCCCTTTTGCTCTTTGTGTTTCTGGCTTGGCGTTGCTCAGGTTGTCTTGTGGCTTTGCTTCCTTCCTCTACCCCACTAGGTGTGGCCCTAGGCGCGCCTCCGACCGCCCGCGCACAAGTAAAGGGGTACAAAATAGGACCCCTCCTTTTGTGCACCGACAGGAGCCCCCAGGCCTGGGCCATACATAAGTGCGACATGATGTTGGGCTAGTCCCAAAACGGTGTGCGTGCATGCGGGGCCGGGTTGTACTGCTGTAACTCCCTCGCCCGTCACACTTCCCCACGACCCACGTTGAATGCGCGACGTGGGGATCGTGCGTGACGTGGGGGTCATGCGTGGGGCGTTTGCTACCCCCATGCGTCACATCATAGTAAATGGTAAAGAGGTGGCCCGCGCCTTCCCCATAAAAAAGGGAAAAACCGCAGGCATGCTACTCATTTACCCTCTGCGCCTCTTCCAATCTCCGAACCGCCGTTCCTCTCTTCTTCCTTAGGCAAAAGATTTGAAGTTCTCGCCTCTGATCGCTACCGCTGTGCCCCATTGCTCTCGATCCTTCACCCCCTCCCAGCTGCCATGGTGGCCAAAACCAGCAGGGACAAGGGAGCAGCCAAGGACGCCGGGGAGAAAGAGGCCGGAGAGCGAGTCGGCGGCGCGGCAGACGCAGATCGCCTACTTCCCATCGACGGTCGATGCGATTCACCTCAAGAACTTCTTATTACCCATGTGGGGGAGGAAGACGACGGGGCACCCCGCCACATGCGTCATCCCCGCCGATTTTGCCGAGGAGGGCCCAAATCGGTACCCCTTCTTCGTCGATTTCTTCTCTTATGGGCTCTGCCCCCTTTCTCTGACTTCTTCAATGACATCATGCACACCTACGGCTTGCATCTTTTGGATCTCACGCCGAACACAGTGTCATGCATGGCTCTCTTCGCCCACCTCTGTGAGGGCTTTGCTGGGGTGCTCCCTAGCATGGCGCTCTTCCACCACTACTTCTCTCCTCGCCTCCTACCAGGGGCGCCATCTCTGGGAGCATCGCCTGGATCCCGAGGACCCAAGAGAAAGGCATGTACCCGGAGGGTGCCCAGAAGGATAGGTGGGAGGAGTGGCGGGGCCGATGATGCTGAATCAAGGAGGAGGACCCGCAGGAGTTTTGCCGGGTTTGTTAGAGCCCGCGGACCCGACACGCGGACTAGAGTGACCTCGACACCAATGGTAAGAAGTTCTCGGTCGCCACCACCAGGATCCATCGCATCACCGCGGCCGGGCTCACTCTTGAGATGATTGGGGCGGACTTCATCCGTTGCCGAATTGCCCCGTTGCACAACAAGGGGAGGTCGGTCTAGGACTTCACGAATGCTGCCGATGTCATGAGGCTCTGCCCTGGCTTGAAGCACAACTTCACAGTGATGGGGCATGCCCATTTCTGTCAAAGGCTCTTTCAGCTCGACGTGGGCAGGGACGGCAGGGCTGAGAGGACCGGCAGGGCCGCGAAGGCCATCAAGGGCCCCCTGTTTGGGCCGTCAAGGGACACCTTGTCGGAGGCTTATGTCCGCGATGAGCCGCTGCTCATCCAAGACACCACCAAGGCCGAGCTGGACTACATCGCCGCCAGGGCGGCGGAGGCGGCACTTGCGAGGGAGGCCGGCAGCGCTGGCGGCATGGAGGATGAGGCCGACGCAGCTGCGGAGGAGAGGGAGCTCACCCAGTGGGCTGGGTCTGCCGGGAAGGCCAGCGGCGCCGGCGATGAGGCTCCCCTCGTGGAAGACATGGGCGATTAGTCGTCCGAAAAGGAGGTCGAGGTGAACGATCCCTCGATCGCGGGGAGGCGGCGTGTCCTGCGGCGAGCTTCCTCTGGCGAGCCGGTCTAGCTCGGCAGGATCACGTAGCGGCAGCCGGCCCAAGGACAGCCCGTGCACGAGACGAGGGCGATGAAGGCCGCGGCAGTGAAGAAGGTGGTGAAGGCCGCGGTGGCGAAGAGGACAACAACTGCCTCTTCCTCGTCCAAGCAGCACCGGACCCCGTCCCCTTCTCCTCCTCCTTCGGACGGCACCCTGGAGGCCGAGTTCGACCTCGGGTCCTTCAGCTTGGCAAGGAAGAGGAACCTAGTGTCGGAGGAGATGGAGGACGATTAAGTATTCTGCCCCCCATCACTTCCTGACCTTACGCCTGTGTTATCCTCCTTTGATTTGGTGTCATCTTCATAGGGACACGGAGACGCTATGGAAGAGGGTGGCGCAGAGGGCCAAGGCCTCAGCGGGCAATAAGACCCTGGCAGGTACTCCGCATAAGCCTTTGCTGGCGGAGAGCAGCCCGAACAGCAGCCCCCGACGCAGCCCTCGCTTCAGCCCCCAGCGTGAGTCCTCCACTCACTTCTTCACTGATGAGCCTTGGGGTGTGGATCTTTGATGTTGACCTTGCCCGGTTTGTAGCAGGAGAACGACAGCAGGAGGAACCGCCGAGGGCCACCCCAACGCGCCGGCCCCTGATACGTCCATTTTGCATCATCCTTTTATATCGATATTTATTGCATTATGGGCTGTGATTACCCATTATGTCACAATACTTAATCCCATTCTCTCTTATTTTACAATGTTTACATAAAGAGGGAGGACGCCGACAGCTGGGATTCTGGGCTGGAAAAGGAGAAAATATTAGAGACCTATTCTGCACAGCTCCAAAAGTCCTGAAACTTCAGGAAGTCATTTTCAGAATATGTAAAAATACTGAGCACAAGAAGTTCCAAAGGGGGGGCACACCCTGCCCACGAGGGTGGGGGCACGCCCTACCCCCCTGGGCGCGCCCCCCTGCCTCGTGGGACCCCTGGTGGCCCTCCGATGCCCATCTTCTACTATATGGAGTCCTTTGATGTGAAAAAAAATCATAAGCAAGCTTTCGGGACGAGACTCCGCCGCCACGAGGTGGAACCTTGGCGGAACCCATCTAAGGCTCTGGCAGAGTTGTTCTGCCAGGGAAACTTCCCTCCGGGAGGGGGAAATCATCGCCATCGTCATCACCAACGATCCTCTCATCTAGAGGGGGTCAATCTCCATCAACATCTTCACTAGCACCATCTCCTCTCAAACCGTAGTTCATCTCTTGTATCCAATTCTTGTCTTTAAGTCTGGGATTGGTACCTATGGGTTGATAGTAGTGTTGATTACTCCTTGTAGTTGATGCTAGTTGGTTTATTTGGTGGAAGATCATATGTTCAGATCCTATATGCATATTAATACTCCTACGATTATGAACATGAATATTCTTTGTGAGGAGTTACGTTTGTTCCTGAGGACATGGGAGAAGTCTTGCTATTAGTAGTCATGTGAATTTAGTATTCGTTCGATATTTTGATGAGATGTATGTTGTCTCTCCTCTAGTGGTGTTATGTGAACGTCGACTACATGACACTCCACCATTATTTGGGCTTAGAGGAAGGCATTGGGACATAATAAGTAGATGATGGGTTGCTAGAGTGACAGAAGATTAAACCCTAGTTTATGTGTTGCTTCGTAAGGGGCTGATTTGGATCCAGATGTTTCATGCTATGGTTAGGTCTACCTTAATACTTTTGTTGTAGTTGCGGATGCTTGCAATAGAGGTTAATGATAAGTGGCATGCTTGTCCAAGTAAGGACAGTACCCAAGCACCGGTCCACCCACATATCAGATTATCAAAGTACCGAACGCAAATCATATGATCGTGATGAAACCTAGCTTGACGATAATTCCCATGTGTCCTCGGGAGCTCTTTTCTCTATATAAGAATTTGTCCAGGCTTGTCCTTTGTTACAAAAAGGATTGGGCCACCTTGCTGCACTTTATTTACTTTTTTACTTGTTGCTCGTTACAAATTATCTTATCACAAAACTATCTGTTACCTATAATTTCAGTGCTTCTAGAGAATACCTTGCTGAAAACCGCTTATCATTTCCTTCTGCTCCTCGTTGGGTTCGACACTCTTACTTATCGAAAGGACTATGATAGATCCCCTATACTTGTGGGACATCAAGACTCTTTTCTGGCACCGTTGCCGGGGAGTGAAGCGCCTTTGGTAGGTGGAATTTGGTAAGGAAAAATTTATATACTATGCTGAAATTTACAATCACTTGTTACTATGGAAAGTAATCCTTTGAGGGGCTTGTTCGGGGTATCTTCACCCAACCAGTAGAGCATAGAGCTGCTCCTCAACCTACTGAACCTACTGAAAATGAAAATTTCTTCTTTGAAATTCCTTCGGGTATGATAGAAAAACTGCTAGCTAATCCTGATGAGCACCTAATATATGTGGATTAATTTTGTGGATTATTTAAGCTGCAGGTATGCCCGATGATGTTATCAAGAAGAAAGTATTCCCTTTATCTTTGGAGGGAGACGCATTAACATGGTATAGGCTATGTGATGATATGGGAACATGGAACTACAAACGATTGAAATTGGAATTTCATCAGAAGTTTTATCCTATGCATCTTGTTCATTGTGATCACAATTATATATATAATTTTTGGCCTCGCGAAGGAGAAAGCATCGCTCAAGCTTGGGGGAGGCTTAAGTCTATGTTATATTCATTCCCCAATCATGATCTCTCAAGAGAAATGATTATTCAAAAAATTTATGCTCGGCTTTCTGATAACAACTGCACCATGCTCGATACTTCTTGTGCTGGCTCTTTTATGATGAAGACTATTGAATTCAAATGGGATTTATTGGAAAGAATTAAACGCAACTCTGAATATTGGGATCTCGACGAAGGTAAGGAGTCAGGTATGACACCTAAGTTTGATTGTGTTAAATCTTTTATGGATACCAATGTTTTCTGTAAATTTAGCACTAAATATGGACTTGACTCTGAGATAGTAGCTTCTTTCTATGAATCTTTTGCTACTCATGTTGATCCCCCTAAGGAGAAGTGGTTTAAATATCATCCCCCCATTGAAGTAAATGTAGATACACCTATTAAAGTTGAAGAAAAGACTGTCACTTATAATGATCCTATTATTCCTACTGCTTATGTTGAGAAACCACCTTTTCCTGTTAGGATAGAAGAGCATGCTAAAGCTTGAACTGTGGTTCGTAAAAGCAATATTAGAACCTATACACCTCCTGAGCAAGTTAAAGTTGAACCTAATATTGCTATTGTTAAGGATCTCTTTGCTGATAATATTGATGGGCATGTTATTTATCTCTGTGATGAAACTGCTAGAATTGCTAAACCTTGTGCTAAAGATAAACATAGACCTGCGGTACACATGCCTGTTATTTCTGTTAAAATAGAAGATCATTGTTATCATGGCTTTTGTGATATGGGTGCTAGTGCTAGTGCAATACCTATTGACTTATACAAAGAAATTATGCATGATATTGCACCTGCTGAGTTAGAAGAAATTGATGTCACCATTAAACTTGCCAATAGAGATACTATTTCACCAATGGGAATTGTTAGAGATGTTGAAGTCTTGTGTGGTAAAACAAAATATCCTGTTGATTTTCTTGTTCTTGGTTCCCCACAAGATAGCTTTTGCCCCATTATATTTGGTAGACCCTTCTTAAACACTGTTAATGCTAGGATAGACTGCAAAAAGGATGTTATTACTATTGGTTTAGGTGATATGTCTCATGAGTTCAACTTTTCTAAATTTCGTAGACAACACCGTGAAGAAGAATTGCCTGGTAAAGATGAAATTATTGGTCTTGCTTCTATTGCCGTACCTCCTAGTGATCCTTTAGAACAATATTTGCTAGACCATGAAAATAATATGTATATGAATGAAAGAAGGGAACTAGATGAAGTGTTCTTTAAACAGGGACCTATTCTGAAACACAACTTGCCTGTTGAAATCTTAGGGGATCCTCCTCCACCCAAGGGTGATCCCGTGTTTGAGCTTAAACCATTGCCCGATACTCTTAAATATGCTTCAGTTGATGAAAAGAAGATATATCCTATTATTATTAGTGCTAAACTTTCAGGGAAGGAGGAAGAAAGATTATTGAAAACTCCGAAGAAGCACCGTGCTGCTATTGGATATACTCTTGATGATCTTAAGGGCATTAGTCCCACTCTATGTCAACACAAAATAAATTTGGAAAAATATGCCAAACCAGTTATTGGTCAACAACGACGACTGAATCCTAAGATGAAAGAAGTGGTAAGAAAAGAAATACTAAAGCTCCTTGAGGCAAGTATAATTTATCCTGTTGCTGATAGTCAGTGGGTAAGTCCTGTCCATTGTTTTCCTAAGAAGGAAGGTATTACCGTCGTTCCTAATGATAAAGATGAATTGATTCCGCAAAGAATTATTACAGGTTATAGGATGGTAATTGATTTCCGTAAATTAAATAAGGCTACTAAAAAAGATCATTACCCCTTACCTTTTATTGATCAAATGCTAGAAAGATTATCCAAACATACACATTTTTGCTTTCTAGATGGTTATTCTGGTTTCTCCCAAATACCTGTGTCAGCTGATGATCAATCTAAGACCACTTTCACTTGCCCTTTCGGTACTTTTGCTTATAGACGTATGCCTTTTGGTTTATGTAATGCACCTCCTACCTTTCAAAGATGCATGATGGTTATATTTTCTGATTTTTGTGAAAAGATATGTGAGGTATTCATGGATGATTTCTCCATTTATGGATCCTCTTTTGTTGATTGCTTAAGAAACCTTGATCGATTTTTGCAGAGATGTGAAGAAACTAACCTTGTCTTGAATTGGGAGAAATGCCACTTGATGGTTAATGAAGGTATTGTCTTGGGGCACAAAATTTCTGAAAGAGGCATTGAAGTTGATAAAGCTAAAGTTGATGCTAAAGTTGATGCTATTTGGTATAGGAAGTTTCCTTGGTCATGCCAGTTTTTATAGGAGGTTCATTAAGGACTTCTCAAAAATTTCTCGGCCTCTGACTAATTTATTACAAGAATATATACCATTCAACTTTGATGATGATTGTGTAGAAGCCTTTGAAATACTTAAGAAAGCATTAATCTCTGCACCTATCGTTCAGCCACCTGATTGGAATTTACCTTTTGAAATTATGTGTGATGCTAATGATTATGTTGTAGGTGATGTTCTAGGGCAAAGAGTTGATAAGAAATTAAATGTTATTCAATATGCTAGTAAAACTCTAGACAATGCCTAGAGAAATTATGCTACAACTAAAAAAGAATTCTTAGCAGTTGTATTATCGTGTGATTAGTTCATACCTTATATTGTTGATTCTAAAGTAACCATTCACATTGATCATGCTTCTATTAAATATCTTATGTAAAAGAAAGATGCTAAACCTAGACTTATTAGATGGGTTCTCTTGCTACAAGAATTTGATTTGCATATTATTGATAGAAAGGGAGCTGAGAACCCTGTCGCAGACAACTTGCCTAGGTTAGAAAATGTTCTTGATGACCCACTACCTATTGATGATAGCTTTCCTGATGAACAATTAAATGTCATAAATGCTTCTGACACTGCTCCATGGTATGCTGATTATGCTAATTACATTGTTGCTAAATTTATACCACCTAGTTTCACATAGGAGCAAAAGAAAAGGTTCTTCTATGATTTGCGACATTACTTTTGGGATGACCCACATCTTTATAAAGAAGGAGTAGATGGTGTTATTAGGTGTTGTGTACCTGAGAATGAACAGGAACAAATCCTACGCAAGTGTCACTCCGAGGCTTATGGAGGACACCATGCTGGAGACAGAACTGCACACAAGGTATTGCAATCCGGTTTTTATTGGCCTACTCTCTTCAAGGATGCCCGTAAGTTTGTCTTGTCTTGTGATGAATGTCAAAGAATTGGTAATATTAGTAGACGTCAATAAATGCCTATGAATTATTCACCTGTTATTGAAACATTTGATGTTTGGGGCTTTGATTATATGGGGCCGTTTCCTTCCTCTAATGGATATACACATATTTTAGTTGTTGTTGATTACGTTACTAAGTGGGTAGAAGCTATTCCAACAAGTAGTGTTGATCATAACACCTCTATTAAGATGCTTAAAGAATATATTTTTCCAAGGTTTGGAGTCCCTATATATTTAATGACTGATGGTGGTTCACATTTTATTCATGGTGCTTTCCGTAAAATGCTTGCTAAGTATGATGTTAATCATAGAATTGTATCTCCTTATCACCCACAGTCTAGTGGTCAAGTAGAATTGAGTAATAGAGAACTCAAATTAATTTTGCAAAAGACTGTTAATAGATCTAGAAAGAATTGATCCAAGAAACTTGATGATGCATTATGGGCCTATAGAACTGGATATAAAAATCCTATGGGTATGTCTCCGTATAAAATGGTTTATGGAAAGGCATGTCACTTACAAGGCTTACTGGGCTATTAAAGAGCTCAATTATGATTTCAAACTTGCCGGTGAGAAAAGGTTATTTGACATTAGCTCAGTTGATGAATGGAGAACCCAAGCCTATGAGAATGCCAAATTGTTTAAAGAAAAGGTTAAAAGATGGCATGATAAAAGGATACAAAAGCGTGAGTTTAACGTAGGTGATTATGTATTGCTATACAACTCTCGTTTAAGATTTTTTGCAGGAAAGCTTCTCTCTAAATGGGAAGGTCCTTACGTTATCGAGGAGGTCTATCGTTCCGGTGCCATAAAAATCAACAACTTCGAAGGCACAAATCCGAAGGTGGTGAGCGGTCAAATAATCAAACATTATATCTCAGGTAATCATATAAATGTTGAAACCAATGTTATTGAAACTGTAACCCCGGAGGAATACATAAGGGAAACTTTCCAGAATGTTTCAAACTCTAAAAAGGAATAGGTATGTGGTACGGTAAGTAAACCGACTCCAAAACAGTTCTAATGGCAATTTTTCTCCGTTTTGGAATATTTAGAAAAATAGAAAAATAAGAAGTAGTCCGTGAAGGACACGAGGGCTCCACGACGGTGGAGGGCGCGCCCTACCCCCTGGGCGCGCCCCCTGCCTCGTGGGCACCTCGTGCGCTCTCTGGACTTCGTTTTCTTGCATGATACGTATTTTGGTCGGTAAAAATTCATTATATAATCTCCCGGAGGTTTTGACTCCCGTATCACGCAAATATCTCTCGTCTTTGTTTCGAACTATTTTCTGATAGATCTAGGTCATCATGTCGTCTTCAAGTGCCCCCAAGGACAAGTTTTTCGAGAAGGTCATCAACCCCTACCTCGCGGAAGTGCTCGAACACCCTCAAACCATTGAGATGCATGAGGGGGTGTTCCACATCCGCGATGTTGAGGGACCAAGAGGACCGGAAGCGTGGAGACAAGGCTTGAGGCAATGGAGCAACAAGTTTTCAACTGCCAGGAGATGGTGGAATGCGGACTCGACACCAACCATATGATGATCGCGGAGTTCACCAACAACCACAAGCTGGATGCCAAGAACATTGGGAAGACCATCTTCAAGCTTCACGAGAAGATCGAGCACCTCCAAGCCAAAATCTATGACCTACAAAACCAAAACTGTGAGTATGAATGTAGATTCAAAAGAATGAGTTTGGCTGCAGATTTGAGGATCCAGGAGACTCGATCCTCCTTCTATGATGGCGAGCTTATGCCTTGGAAGAAGGACGACAAGCCTACATCATCAACAACTCCACCCTCTCCACCAACAAAGAATTGAGTATCTGGTATGGGCACTCCCCTTGGCAACTGCCAAGCTTGGGGGAGTGCCCCGGTATCGTATCACCATCACTTTTATCTTAACTGTTTTTCTTAGTTCGATCCTTTTGATAATATTTTGATCTACGAGAATAAAAGTTCTTAGTATGATCTAGTTGTGAGTTTTGCTTTATGATCCTTCCATGTAATCGAGTCTGTGAGCTATATATAATAAAGATTAGTGTTGATTCAAGGGCTTGATTATCTTGCTATGATCTTGAGTGGATAGAAGAAAAGAGGAAGAAATAAAATGAAACAAAGAGATCATATGGATCTTATGGAGAGTAATGAGCTCACATAGAAAGAGTATGATGAATAAAAGTTGTTGAGAGTTGACAAACATAGTTTTGGTCATCGTTGCAATTAATAGGAAGTAATAAAGAAAGAGAGGTCTTCACATATAAATAAACTATCTTGGACATCTTTTATGATTGTGAGCACTCATTAAAATATGACATGCTAAAGAGTTCACGTTGGACAAGGAAGACAACGTAATGGGTTATGTTTTCTTACATCTGAGATAAGTTCTATTGTCATGGATCATCCAACATGATTGAGCTTGCCTTTCCCCCTCATGCTAGCCAAATTCTTTGCACCAAGTAGAGATACTACTTGTGCTTCCAAACACCCTTAAACCAGTTTTTCCGTGGGAGTCCACCATACCAACCTATGGATTGAGTAAGATCCCTCAAGTAAGTTGTCATCATTGCAAGCAATAAAAATTACCCTCTAAATATGTATGACTTATTAGTGTGGGAGAAAATAAGCTTTATACGATCGTGTGATACAGAAGAAATAAAACCGATGGACTGCATAATAAAGGTCCATATCACAAGTGGCATTATAAAGTGATGTTCTTTCGCATTAATATTTTGTGCATTCAACCATAAAAGCGCATGACAACCTCTGCTTCCCTCTGTGAAGGGCCTATCTTTTACTTTTATCTCCCGCCTTACATAAGAGTCATGGTGATTTTCACCCTTCCTTTTTACATTTTATCTTTTGGCAAGCACAACATGTTGGAAAGATCCTGGTATATATGGCTAATTGGATGTGAGTTTTCATCAACTATTATTGTTGACATTACCCTTGAGGTAAAATGTTGGGAGGCAAAACTATAAGCCCCTATCTTTCTCTGTGTCCAATTAAAACTCCATACCCATAAGTATTGCGTGAGTGTTAGCAATTGTGAAAGACTATATGATAGTTGAGTATGTGGACTTACTCAAAAGCTCTTGTATTGACTCTTTCCTATGTTATGATAAATTGAAATTGCTCCAATGATTGAGATTATTGTTTGTTAGTTTTTAATGAAGTTTATTATTCATACTTGAAATTGTGATTGAATTGTTACTCTAGCATAAGAGATCATATGACAAGAATTATATAAGTTGTTGTTCTAAGAATGATCATGATGCCCTCATGTCCGTATTTTATTTTTATCGACACCTATATCTCTAAACATGTGGACATATTTTTCGATTTCGGCTTTCGCTTGAGGACAAGCGAGGTCTAAGCTTGGGGGAGTTGATACGTCCATTTTACATCATGCTTTTACATCGATATGTATTGCATTATGGGCTGTTATTACACATTATGTCACAATACTTATGCCTATTCTCTCTTATTTTACAAGGTTTACATAAAGAGGGAGAATGCTGGCAGCTGGGATTCTGGGCTGGAAAAGGAGCAAATATTAGACCTATTTTGCACAGCTCCAAAAGTCCTGAAACTTCACGGAAGTCATTTTCAGAATATATAAAAAATACTGAGCGCAAGAAGTTCCAGAGGGGGGCACACCCTGCCCATGAGGGTGGGGGCGCGTCCTACCCCCCTGGGCGCACCCCCTGCCTCATGGGCTCCCTGGTGGCCCTCCGATGCCCATCTTCTTCTATATGGAGTCCTTCGATGAGAAAAAAAATCATAAGCAAGCTTTCGGGACGAGACTCCCCCGCCACGAGGCGGAACCTTGGCGGAACAAATCTAGGGCTCTGGCGAAGCTGTTCTGCGGGGAAACTTCCCTCCGGGAGGGGGAAATCATCGCCATCGTCATCACCAACGATCCTCTCATCGGGAGGGGGTCAATCTCCATCAACATCTTCACCAGCACCATCTCCTCTCAAACCGCAGTTCATCTCTTGTATCCAATTCTTGTCATTAAGTCTGGGATTGGTACCTGTGGGTTGCTAGTAGTGTTGATTACACCTTGTAGTTGATGCTAGTTGGTTTATTTGGTGGAAGATCATATGTTCAGATCCTATATGCATATTAATACTCCTCTGATTATGAACACGAATATGCTTTGTGAGTAGTTACGTTTGTTCCTAAGGACATGGCAGAAGTCTTGCTATTAGTAGTCATGTGAATTTGGTATTCGTTCGATATTTTGATGAGATGTATGTTGTCTCTCCTCTAGTGGTGTTATGTGAACGTCGACTACATGACACTTCACCATTATTTGGGCCTAGAGGAAGGCATTGGGAAGTAATAAGTAGATGACGGGTTGCTAGAGTGACAGAAGCTTAAACCCTAGTTTATGCATTGCTTTGTAAGGGGCTGATTTGGATCCATATGTTTCATGCTATGGTTAGGTTTACCTTAATATTTTTGTTGTAGTTGTGCATGCTTGCAATAGAGGTTAATCATAAGTGGGATGCTTGTCCAAGTAAGGACAACACCCAAGCACCGGTCCACCCACATATCAGATTATCAAAGTACCGAGCGTGAATCATATGATCGTGATGAAACCTAGCTTGATGATAATTCCCATGTGTCCTCGGGAGAGCTTTTCTCTATATAAGAATTTGTCCAGGCTTGTCCTTTGTTACAAAAAGGATTGGGCCACCTTGCTACACTTTATTTACTTTTGTTACTTGTTGCTCGTTACAAATTATCTTATCACAAAACTATCTGTTACCTATAATTTCAGTGCTTGCAAAGAATACCTTGCTGAAAACCGCTTATCATGTCCTTCTGGTCCTCGTTGGGTTCGACACTCTTACTTATCGAAAGGACTATGATAGATCCCCTATAATTGTAGGTCATCACCGACCTCGACTACGCCGCCCAGGGGGGTGTCCCCAGCAAGGGCATCAACCACCGAGCCAACACATATGGAGGAGGAGGAGGGGGCGAGCTTGGGTGCCGGTAGTTCTACCCCGGCAACGAACGTCGGCGGGGAAGGTGCCACTTCTTCCCAGCCTGGTGAAAGTAAGTGGTTCGCTTCTTTTCCCTGGTCCTTCTTCTTCTTTTTGAATCTTGGTCTTGGCTCCGTCTCATTCCCCTTCTTGGTATCCAGGCCCTTCCTCGGCGGCCCAGGAGGATATAGACAGCGTCATCGTGGAGGTCACCAGGGACGCCGAGGACGAGGCCAACAAGATTGCCGCCAAGGAGGCTGCCAAGACCGCCACTGAAGAGGCCGCCAAGGGGCCTGTCAGGGAGGCCGGCAAATGGGCCAGCCGGGGAGGGGTTGGTCGACGATCAACCTTCCTCCCCGGTGCCTCTTGCTTGAGCAAGTGTTTGAAGGTGGGCGACGACCTGTTCGTCCACCTCCCAGGAACGGCGAGCACTAGGGCGCCAACCGAGGGGGAGGTGTTCGATGACGAGGAGCTCGCCGGCGCTAGGCTTGAGGTTGTTGACGAACCAAGTGCTGGTGGCAGTGGTTCCCAAGAGGAGCAGCTCCTTCGGGCCATGAGCGTCAACTTCTAGAAGCTCCAGGCGCTTCACCATGCCCGCCTGGACAAGGCAAAGTCCAGGATGGTGGCGGTGGAAAACGCGGAGGTGGACCTCGACGAGCGTGTCGCTGAGACGTAGGCCTGGTTCTGCCGGGGCCATGATTAACTGAAAGTCGCCCAGGATCTGTTGGCTGAGCGTAGATAGGAGCTCATCCTGAAACAGGCTGACGTCGAGAAAGCCCAGGAGGCAGCGAGGGAATAGGTCGCCAAGGACGAGGCCGCCCGGCACCAGCACCAGGCCAAGCTGAACTCACAAGAGGAGGACCTTGCCGCTCGTGAGGAGGTGCTTGCCGCTACACTCCATGGCAAGGATGAGGAGGTCGAGAAGCTCGTCGCGCAACAGAGCCAGGAGCTGGAGCAGAGGCACAAGGAGGCACTCAATGCTCAAGCCCTGGTCCATGCCGGCAAGGTGGTGGAGCTGGAGGTGGAGCGGGATGGGATGAAGGAATGGGTCCTGAAGCTGACTGAGGAGAAGGATGCGACCAACGGCGCCCTGGCAGAGGCGCAGGCCACGGTCCTTGGCAAGGCCGAGCTGCTCTCCAAGGCCAACAACGCCATCAATGACCTAAAGCTGAAGCTGGAGGGCCTTGAGGGGACGTTTTCGGAGGTTAGGGCCCTGGAAGAGACCTTGACCAAGGGCCTGGATGAGGAGAGGCAGCTGTGGAGGGATGGTGCCGCCGAACACAAGGAGTATGTGGAGAGCATAAACTGTTGGGTCAGCCGCCTTGCCGACGTCGCCGGCAGGATCACCATGAAACTGGCTGCCATGGGGATGCCAAATGGGAGGTACCTCCCGGAGCCAAACGTGAGTCCCAACGCTAGACTGACCATGTTCTTCGAGGGAGTTCTTGGAGCCCTGGAGCAGCTCCGCTCCAACCGGGCAACTTATCTGGCGAACGAGTCCCGGAGGCTCTGCCAGGGGGCCCTGACCAAGGTACTCACCAAGGTGGCGTTCTGGAACCCCTTCGTTAACTTTTTCGACATGTTGGAGAGCTTGCCGGAGGAGGTGGACCTCGCGGTGCTCAAGGAGCGTATCAAGCCCATCATCAACTACATCGATGGAGTTGAGAGGGTGGAGGGCCAGCGCCGGGACTAGGCACCCCGTTTCTCATTGCCGATACGAGTTCAAGACCAAGACAGTCTTATCTTCAGTTAGAACCACAACGATTATTTGATGTAATATAACTCTGTGGTACTTCAATATCATGCATGCTATCTTCCCGTTATATCTTTCTTTGTATGTTTTCACCCTATGGTTGGTGAGATAAGCTGCCGGCGCGTAAACCCATGCCATGGTGCTTGGAGGACGGATACTTAGCACCCTGCCAGGAGGGCGCTTGCTGCCAGGAAAACCACCTAGCCACTCCTAGCGTGGTCGCTTGAACTATTGAGCGGACTCGAAACAGGACAAGAGCACGGCTAGTAGCGGGTAGGCCACCTTGCCGTTCTCAGCGCGACCGCATAAACTATCGAGCGGGCTCGAGACAGAGACAAAGGGCGTTGCCAATAGCGGAAGGGTCCCATTGCGTGCAGATTTCCCATACAAGGAAAGAGATCTTTCGAGGAGGACAGACTCATATAAATAAAATTAGCTAAAATTTTACATAACTTAGCTTTTCGGGGCCATGCGGATGGCTGTCGAAGCTGCAGATGGCATGAGAGGGCGGCCGATCAACGTTGCCTTCTCGCTTCGAGCCATCCCCATGAAAGAGTCATCGCGTCGGCTCCAAAACCAGATTCCCACGGCTTGCGCCCCCTACCTGGCACACCAAAGATGTCGGGGGAAAACAACACCTACGGGATCACGAGGAATCCCTTTTTGCTACGGTTGGCGGGTGTGGGGCTGTGGAAAGAGCGGGATTGAGAGATCAACGCGGGGGGGGGGGGGGAGGGGGGAGGGGTTATCCAGGTTCGCGCTGCAAGTGATGCATAATACCCTACTCCTGCTAGTTTGTGTTTATCTGGTGTTCTTGGACTAGCTACAAGGCGTGCAGGGTCCAAAAAATCCGAATCCTCTCTCAGTACGCTGCGGGCCTCCTTTTATAGTCAAAGGGGCGGCCATAGTGGCACACAGGAGGTGGAAAGCTATACAGTAGTCGAGTCTATCTCCTGGCACCTTAGGAAAAATGTATTTAATGCACTGCCAACGTGCCCTCCTTCCTTTATCGGGGACGGCAAGGAAGCTCGTTCCATCTGTCACCGCCTCACCTGGCTTCGACGCACGTCTGAACTGACGAGGCGTGTAGCGCCACAGTGGCTAGCTGCTGAGTTGGTGCGGTGGCTGAATATTCACGAAGATCTGCATGCCACCACGCAGGTGCTTGCAGAGTCAGCCTAGAGGCCGCACGTCGCCACGTAGGTGCCAACCTAGCTGGTGGGCTGGCAGCTGCATGGAAACGGCGGTGGAGTCTTGGCAGATGTGGGCCTGGCTACGGCCCCGCGGATGTTTTATGCAATAGTCTTGCTAGGGCCCCGGCAAGGGTCTTGCCATGGCATCGTGCTCGTTTCCGGCAAGGGTCCTGCCGGGGGTCTCGTGGGTATCCTTGGCAACGATCTTTCCGAGGATCGTCGTCTTCTGGTTATCATCTAGTCTTGTGCACTTCTGGTCACCACAAAGATCTGCATGCCACCATGGAGGTGCTTCCCAAGCCTCGGTTCCAAAGTTGTTGATGGTGTTGGAACTCTTGGGCTCAAGGTTGGTGGCTGATACGTCTCCGTCGTATCTATTTTTCCAAACACTTTTGCCCTTGTTTTGGACTCTAACTTGCATGATTAGAATGGAACTAACCCGCACTAACGCAGTTTTTAGTAGAATTGCCATGGTGTTATTTTTGTGCAGAAATAAAAGTTCTCAGAATGACCTGAAAATCAACGGAGATTATTTTTGGAATATATAAAAAATACTGGAAGAAGAATCCACGTCAGGGGAGCCACACCCTGTCCATAAGGGTGGGTGGTGCGCCTACCCCCCTGGGCGCGCTCCCTGCCTCGTGGGCCCCCTGACACTCCACCGACCTCAACTCCAACTCCATATATTCGTGTTCAGGGAGAAAAAATCAGAGAGAATGATTCATCGCGTTTTACAATACCGAGCCGCCGCCAAGCCCTAAACTCTCTCAGGAGGGTTGATCTGGAGTCTGTTCCGGGCTACAGAGAGGGGAATTTGTCTCCATCATCATCATCAACCTTCCTCCATCACCAATTTCATGATGCTCACCGCCGTGCATGAGTAATTCCATCATAGGCTTGCTGGACGGTGATGGGTTGGATGAGATTTATCATGTAATCGAGTTAGTTTTGTTAGGGTTTGCTCCCTAGTATCCACTATGTTCTGAGATTGATGTTGCTATGACTTTGCTATGTTTAATGCTTGTCACTAGGGCCCAAGTTCCATGATTTCAGATCTGAACCTATTATGTTTTCATGAATATATATGTGAGTTCTTGAGCCTATCTTGCAAGTCTATAGTCACCTATTATGTGTTATGATCCGTTAACCCTGAAGTGACAATAATCGGAACTATTACCGGTGATGACCGTAGTTTGAGAAGTTCATGTATCCACTATGTGTTAATGCTTTGGTCAGGTACTCTATTAAAAGGAGGCCTTAATATCCCTTAGTTTCCAGTAGGACCCCGCTGCCACGGGAGGGTAGGACAAAAGATGTCATCCAAGTTCTTTTCCATAAGCACGTATGACTATATTCGGAATACATGCCTACATTACATTGATGAACTGGAGCTAGTTCTGTGTCACCCTATGTTATAACTATTGCTTGATCGATCACATCTGACAAAATTCTCCATCACCAATCCAATGCCTACGATCTTTTCACATATTGTTCTTCGCTTATTTACTTTTCCGTTGCTACTGTTACAATCACTATAAAACCCAAAAAAATTACTTTTGCTACTGTTACCACTACAATCATATTACTTTGCTACTAAATACCTTGCTACAGATATTAAGTTTCTAGGTGTCGTTGAATTGACAACTCAGCTGCTAATACTTGAGAATATTCTTTGGCTCCCCTTATGTCGAATCAATAAATTTGGGTTGAATATTCTACCCTTGAAAACTGTTGCTATCCCCTATACTTGTGGGTTATCAAGACTATTTTCTGGCGCCGTTGCCGGGGAGCATAGCTCTATTCTTTGAGTCACTTGGGATTTTTATCTGTTTATCACTATGAAGAACTTGGAAGATCAAAGAACCAAGATTTTCCCCTCAACTACGAGGGGAGGTAAGGAACTGCCATCTAGCTCTGCACTTGATTCACCTACTGTTTTGAGTAAACTTGCAAACCTACACATGCTATTGATTCCGATAGGTCGCTTGTTATTGATGATGCCACTTCTACTTTGCATGATACTTATGATGAAACTACTTCTATGCTTGATACTACTGTGTCATTAGGTCAATTTCTTGATGAACAACTTGCTAGGGCTAGAGAGAATGAAATTATTGAAACTGATAATATTGATGAAAGTGATGATGAAGATTCTCCCCCTAGATATGAATTGCCTGTTATGCCTGAGGGTTATGTTATGGATGAAGAAACTGCTAGAGACTTCTTAGCTTGGAATGATAGATCTGATCTTAAGAACTTATTAGCTAAGCTTAAGGAAAAGTCTTTGAATACTAGAACGTAATATGATCCTGCTTTTGCTACGTCACCTATCTTTATTACTGATAAGGGTTATGATTTCCCTGTCGATCCAGTTAATTACTTTGGTTGAATCTGATCCTTTTTATGGTTATGAATCTGAAACTATTGTAGCACATCTTACTAAATTAAATGATATAGCCACCCTGTTTACTCATGATGAGAAAACTCGCTATTACTTTATCCTTAAGTTGTTTTCGTTCTCATTAAAGGGTGATGCTAAAATATGGTTTAATTCTCTTGATCCTGGTTGTGTGCGTAGTCCCCATGATATGATTTATTATTTCTCTGCTAAATATTTCCCCGCTCATAAGAAACAAGCTGCCTTAAGGGAAATATATAATTTTGTCCAAATTGAAGAAGAATGTCTCCCACAAGATTGGGGGAGGCTTCTCCAATTACTTAATGATTTGCATGATCATCCTCTCAAGAAAAATGAAATACTTGATATCTTTTATAATGGACTAACCGATGCTTCCAGAGATTACGTGAACAGTTGTGTTGGTTCTGTTTTCAGGGAAAGAACTGTTGATCAAGCTAAATTGTTATTGAATAATATGTTGACTAATGAAAACAATTGGACACTTCCTGAACCAACTCCTAAGCCAACTCCTACGAAAAGGGGTATTCTATTTCTCAGTCCTGAAGATATGAAAGAGGCAAAGAAATCTATGAAAGAATAAGGTATTAAAGCTGAAGATGTTAAGAATTTACCACCTATTTAAGAAATACATGGTATTGATAACCTAACACAGGTAGTAAAGGTAAATTCTCTCTATAGATTTGATAAATGTGAAATTTCATTTACTAAGTCTGCTAGCCAATGCTTGGATGAGTTTGATGACTTTACGGTTAAACAAGAAAATTTCAATGCTTAGGTTGGTAGACAATTGAAACACAATGCTGATATGCTTGAACACTTGAGTGATTATATGGCTAGTGTTAAGGGTGAACTTAAACTTATTAGTAAACATGCTTCTATGGTTACCACTCAAGTAGACAAGTACTTCAAGCTCAAAATGATTTGCTCAGTGAATTAAATAATAAGAAGAATGATAATGCTGTTAGAGTTATGACTAGAGGTGGTAAAATGACTCAGGAACCTTTGTATCCCGAGGGCCATCCTAAGAGAATTGAGCAAGATTCTCAGAGAACTAATGTTGATGCACCTAGTCCTTCTAAGAGGAAGAAAAAGAAAAATGATAGGACTTTGCATGCTTCTAGTGAACCTGTTGTTGACACACCTGAGAATCCCAATGATATTTCTATTTCTGATGCTGAAACACAATCTGGTAATGAACATGAACCTAGTGATAATGTTAATGATGATGTTCATGTTGATGCTCAACCTAGCAATGATAATGATGTAGACATTGAACCTGTTGTTGATCTTGATAACCCACAATCAAAGAATCAATGTTATGATAAGAGAGACTTCGTTGCTAGGAAGCACGGTAAAGAAAGAGAACCATGGGTTTATAAACCCATGCCTTTTCCTCCTAAACCATCCAAGAAAATGGATGATGAGGATTTTGAGCGCTTTGCTGAAATGATTAGACCTATCTTTTTGCGAATGCGTTTTACTGATATGCTTAAAATGAATCCTTATGCTAAATATATGAAATATATAGTTACTAATAAAATAAAGATACCGGAAGCTGAAATTTCCACCATGCTTGGTAATTACACTTTTTAGGGTGGAATATCAAAGAAACTTGGAGATCCAGGAGTACCAACTATACCATGCTCCATTAAAAGAAACTGTGTTAAAACTGCTTTATGTGATCTTGGAGCCGATGTTAGTGTTGTGCCTCTCTATTTATATAGTAGGCTTGATTTGAATAAGTTGACACCTACAGAAATATCTTTACAATTGGCTGATAAATTAAATGCTATACCTGTCAATATTTGTGAGGATGTGCCTGTCGGTACAAATGGTTGATATTCCCGAGGACGATAGTATGTCTATTATTCTTGGAAGACCCTTTTTGAATACTGCAGGGGCTGTTATTGATTGCAATAAAGGCAATGTCACTTTTCATGGTAATGGTAATGAGCATATGGTACACTTTCCGAGGAAAAAACTTCAAGTCCATAGTATCAATTTTATTGGAAAAATTTCAACAATTACAATTGGAGGTTTTGAATTTCCTCTTCCTACTGTCAAGAAGAAATATGATATTATTATTGTTGGTGATTTGCATATCCCTGTTGAGGTAACCTAGTGTTATTCGAAAATTCTTCGGTTTCACGTTATTCGAATTGAGTTTGTTAACAAGACTTGATCAACCTTGTTAGTGGATTCCTTTTGGTGCGCATGAGATGGATGAAGTTAGAAAACACAACTCTCTGTACCCTCCTTTTACTTTCTGTTATTTAGTTTAAATAAAGCAAAAATAGTATTTTCTGAATTATCCTTGCAATAAAAATACCCCGAAAATAAAAGTTCTCCAAATGCCCTGAAAATTAAATATGATTTTTTCTAGAATATTTGAGAATATCTGGCACTGAGAACACAGCAGGGGGAGCAGCCACGTGCCCACGAGGGTGGAGGGCGCGCCCCCTACCTCGTGGACCCCACGTGGGTCCCCTCCACTTATTCCATCCACCACACACTCCTTCTTCCTCCCAAAAAAATCACTAGCCAGCTCGAACCCGAGTTCTTGCTCATCTTGCTGCCATTTTCGATCTTCTTGCTCAAAGCTCTATTCACAAAACTGCTTTGGGGGATTGTTCTTTGGTATGTGACTCCTGCAATGGTCCAATTAGTTTTTGTTCTAGTGCTTTATTTAGTGCGAATTTTTGTTGCTTAGGTGACCCTGTTCTTGAGCTTGCATGTCAAATTTATGTGGTCAAAAGTAGTTTTAATGCATGATATGGCCTCTAGGCACTTGTAGGAGTAGTTGCTATCAATCTTGTTGAGTTTGGTTCACTTTTATTTTGAGTTACTGAAAATTTCAGAAATCTTCAGAAAAAGATGAAGAGATTTTTTAGGGCCTCATCAAGCCGAAGCTCGAAGGATAAGCAAAGTGAAGAGAACAAGAAGCCCAAGTATAATCTCCCTCATACTGCGGAGGTTCGGCTATGTGAATGGCCTTGTGATGAGTTCTTGAAAGTGGCCGGGATTCATGAAGATTTTTATCATTTGGCTAAGAATGCAGGCCTCACCGCCTTCCTCCACGACCAGCGTGAACAGGAACTGTGGGAACCTTAGTGCTCCTGATATTGCTATTTTGCGGCATGCCTTGTTTCATGATACTACTTTCAGCTTAGGCGCTATTGTTGCTAGACGGTTAAATCTAAACCGTACAAAGGGCCCCATCCTCGGAGGCATCTTTGCCTCACGCCTTGTTGCACAGTTTAACATACCTATAAGGCATTATGAGAAAGAGGAAAAGTTGCTGCTTCCTATTGCTCTAGGTTATAGGAGTATGGTATCACATGAGTTTATTGTTAAGGATAAAAATAAGACACTCAAATATAAATTGATATTTAACAAAAATTATTGTGAGTTTATTACCTTGCATGCGCCCTCTTTGTTTAACATATTTTTAGGCATATACCTTTTTCCGCAGGAGGACATTCATGCCTACCGGAGCCAGATGTCAGCTGCAGAGCCAGAGCCACCATCTGACCCTCACCGTCAGTCCATTTACAGTGGAATCCGGAGGAGATCGCCAGCCAGTGGCAATCTGAGGACCCTTCTCAGTACGACCCCAACTACAGTTTTGATCCATGGGCATAGACCAACTTAGGCCAAAAGCCTAAGCTTGGGGGAGTACGTATTTCTCACCGACATTACATTCATGTTTAGGCACTGATGCCAGTTGTGTGTGCTCATACTTTTTCATTGTATCATCCATGCTAGTTTATTTTCTTTCTTCTTGTGTGTTTGAAAAACCTTAAGAAAAAGCAAAAAAATTAGTTGTAGCTTTTAGCTACTTTACTTTTCATGCCTTTAGTAGTAGTAATTAAAAAGAAAACCCAAAAAGATTTCTCGTTCTTCTTTTGCTTGTTGGGAGATTTCCCGTGTAAATAGTTTTGTTTCTTTTCTTTCCTTTGGGGTCGAGAGGAGAAGACCATGATGAAAATGTTGAGTGGCTCTCATATGCATTATTGTTGATCTAACAAAGTGCCCATATTACCTTGTCTTCTCCCATGAATTGAATGCATGCAGATTCCAGCTTAGTCCAATGCACATGCACTATTATTATTATCCACACTATTCGGTCGTGCAAGTGAAAGGAAATAATGCTGATTATTTGATGGACTGATTGAGATGAGGAAAGCTGGTATGACTCGACCTCTCTTGGTTTTGTAAATATGATTAGTTCATCATTCCTGATTTAGCCTATTATGAAAGAGACATGTTTGCAATGACAATTAGAGATTGTAGTTGCTTATGCCATGCTTAATTAGCTAGGAGTTTATAATGGTTTACCTTGCATTCCGACATGCTATCAAAATGGTTGTGATGTGGTATGATAAGGTGGTATCCCCCTTTGAACGATTCGAGTGGCTTGACTTGGCACCTGTTCACGCATGTAGTTGAAACAAAATCAACATAGCCTCTATGATATTTATGTTCATGGTGCATTATATCCTACTCATGCTTGCATTCGGTGTTGATTAATTTTAATGCATGTTCATGACTGTTGTCGCTCTCTAGTTGGTCGCTTCCGAGTCTTTTTCTAGCCTTCACTTGTACTAAGCGGGAATACTTCTTGTGCATCCAATTCCATAAACCCCAAAGTTATTCCATATGAGTCCACCATACCTACCTATATACAGTATCTACCTGCCGTTCCAAGTAAATTTGTATGTGCCAAACTCTAAACCTTCAAATAAACATTTTGTTTTGTATGCTCGAATAGCTCATGTATCAACTAGGGCTGTCTGTATCCTCCATGCTAGGCGGGTTATGCTCAAGAGGAGTGGACTCCGCTCCTAATTCATGAGAAAATGGCTGGTCACCGGGATGCCCAGTCCCATGCTCAAATCAAATCAAAATAACTGGAAACAAAACTCCCCCAGGATTGTTGTTAGTTGGAGTCACCCGTTGTTTTGGGCAAGCCATGGATTGATGCTTGTTGGTGGTGAGGGAGTATAAACTTTACCATTGTGCTTGGGAACCGCCTATAATGTGTGTAGCATGGAAGATATCGAGATCTCTCGGTTGTTATGTTGACAATGAAAGTATACCGCTCAAAATATTATTCATTTCTATTTCAAAATCGAGCTCTGGCACCTCTACAAATCCCTGCTTCCCTCTGCGAAGGGCCTATCCATTTACTTTTATGTTGAGTCATCATCCTCTTATTAAAAAGCACCAGTTGGAGAGCACCGCTGTCGTTTGCACCCATTACTGTTAGTTTACAATGCGTATGACTGTGACTGGATCTCTTTTACCATGAATTATAATGTCTAGTCAGTCCTTGATCTTTAAAGGTGCTCTGCATTTATGTTTTGCGGTCTTAGAAAGGGCTAGCGAGATACAATCTTGTTATATCATATCATGATTGTTTTGAGAAAGTGTTGTCATCCGAGATTTATTATTATTGCTTGCTAGTTGATTATGCCATTCATATGAGTAAACATGAGACCTAAGTGTTATTGTGAATATGGTTAGTTCATAATCTTTGCTGAAAACTTGAATGCTGGCTTTACATATTTGCAACAACAAGAGCAAATAGAGTTTGTAAAAGTTTTTCTTTATCACTTTCAGTTTATCAACTCAATTGCTTGAGGACAAGCAAAGGTTTAAGTTTGAGTGAGTTGATACGTCTCCGCCATATCTACTTTTCCAAACACTTTTGCCCTTGTTTTGGACTCTAACTTGCATGATTTGAATGGAACTAACCCGGACTAACACTGTTTTCAGCAGAATTGCCATGGTGTTATTTCTGTGCAGAAATAAAAGTTCTCGGAATGACCTGAAAATCAACAGAGATTATTTTTGGAATATACAAAAAAAACTGGAAGAAGAATCCACGTTAGGGGGCCCGAACCCTGTCCACGATGGTGGGGGGCGCGCCCCCTGCCTCGTGGGCCCACTGATGCTCCACCGACCTCAACTCCAACTCCATATATTCGTATTCGGGGAGAAAAAGATCAGAGAGAAGGATTCATCGCGTTTTATGATACGAAGCCGCCGCCAAGCCCTAAACTCTATAGGGAGGGCTGATCTGGAGTCCGTTCAAGGCTCCGGAGCGGGGAATCCGCCGCCATCGTCATCATCAACCTTCCTCCATCACCAATTTCATGATGCTCACTGCCGTGCATGAGTAATTCCATCATAGGCTTGATGGACTGTGATGGGTTGGATGAGATTTATCATGTAATCGAGTTAGTTTTGTTAGGGTTTGATCCCTAGTATCCACTATGTTCTGAGATTGATGTTGCTATGACTTTGCTATGCTTAATGCTTGTCACTAGGGCCTGAGTGCCATGATTTCAGATCTGAACCTATTATGTTTTCATGAATATATGTGAGTTCTTGATCCTATCTTGCAAGTCTGTAGTCACCTATTATGTGTTATGATCCATTAACCCCGAAATGACAATAATCGGGACCATTACCGGTGATGACTGTAGTTTGAGGGAGTTCATGTATTCACTAGGTGTTAATGCTTTGGTCTGGTACTCTATTAAAAGGAGGCCTTAATATCCCTTAGTTTCCAATAGGACCCCGCTGCCACGGGAGGGTAGGAAAAATATGTCATGCAAGTTCTTTTCCATAAGCACGTATGACTATATTTGGAATACATGCCTACATTACATTGATGAACAGGAGCTAGTCCCGTGTCACCCTATGTTATAACGGTTGCATGATCGATCGCATCCGACATAATTCTCCATCACCAATCCAACGCCTATGAGCTTTTCACATATTGTTCTTCGCTTATTTACTTCACGTTGCTATTATTACAATCACTATAAAACCCCAAAATATTACTTTTGCTACCATTACCACTACTATCATATTACTTTGCTACTAAATACCTTGCTGCAGATATTAAGTTTCCAGGTGTGGTTGAATTGACAACTCAGCTGCTAATACTTGAGAATATTCTTTGGCTCCCCTTTTGTCGAATCAATAAATTTGGGTTGAATACTCTACCCTCGAAAACTGTTGCGATCCCCTATACTTGTGGGTTATCAGCCGCTCCGCTGGTGTTGGGAAAGTTGCCCCGGCAAGTTTCTTGCCCGGGCTGTGGAGGCCGCCCCAGCAAGGGCTTTGCCAGGGGGGGCTCACCTCGCCCTTCTGATCTTCGTGTTTCTGGCTTGGCGTTGCTCTAGTTGTCTTGTGGCTTTGCTTCCTTCCTCTGCCCTGCTAGGTGTGGCCGCAGGCGCGACTCCAACCACCCGCGCACAATTAAAGGGGTACAAAATAGGACCCCTCCTTTTGTGCATCGACACCTGTTAACGGACAGATTATGTAGTGATTTGAATGATGGCCTGATTATGTACCGTAATTTTACGGTTTGGTCGATTTACTACGAAGACAGGATATATATATAGTAAAATAATTGTAGCATCATGAATAAGAAAAAACCTAGACTATACAATAAAAAATTTGCAACATATTACATCCACTAGGCATCAAAGTTCCCCACTATGATAATAAAGCACAAGCAGACAACATATTACATACACTGGGCATCAAAGATCGCCACCAGTGCAAATAAATATGCCGACAAAATAATATACAAAACCGACATCACTTCAATAGAGTTCAAGAAAGGATAGCCCTACTTGGGAGCTGTAGCGCAAGTAGCTGAGCAAGCTGATGAGACCGCGCTTGTTTGACACTTATATCCACCTCACTCTGAAAGATAAACAAGAAGATAGAGGACAACTTTTGCACATATAAGTATCAGTGCTAGCAATTCATCACATTTCTTACTGACGAGTAAAGTGACACGGTTTAGAATAGCATTAACACAATATGGTATTGTTGAGGTTAAGACATGGCAGGAAATGACATTGTGAAGGAGTTGGCAGCTTCATGACACCACTGGATTACAAATCAAGAACTCATAAGTATCAATGGTTAGTGTGCTGTCAATTTATCCCATTTCAGATTGGCAAATAAAAAGACGGTTTAAATAATAGTAGAATGATATGACATTGTTCATAGTTAAGAGATTGCAGAATATGACATTGTGCTGTAGTGGGTAGGTTCACCACACCACTGGATTACGAATCAAGAACAGAAGCATACATGTAGTGCAAAAGAAGATCACTTGCTCTGTATAGTTTAATTTACATGGTATGAAGAAGGAACGTGGTTGTACAACTGAAAACTTAAATTGAGAAGGTCAAACTTCTGTTTATGAACTACGTAATAAACTTTAAACATGAAATTTGATGCAAACACCAAAAATAAACAGCTGTTGCAGTCATACCTAACCAAATATACACAACAAAGTTTGAAGGCTTGAGAAGGACAAATTTACATTATTGGTGAAGACAGGCTCTATAAAGCCCTTGTCCATGCTGATGGGGGGGGGCAATTCAAGAAGTTTACCACATAATCTTCTTCACAAGCATTGCCTTTAGTCTACATTTTGTTAAGAGTAAATATAGATGTGATAATATAAGAAAAATGGAGAATATTTAAGATAAGATGAAGTGTGATTTCGTCAGGTAACACCGATACAGCTGCAATGCTTCCTTGAAAAGCGCAAGCAAGCTTTGCTCGTCATGACTATCTAGAGTGACCCTCACCTACTTACAACAATGTAATGTAAATCATTGATGTTTTCAATTAGCGGAAAACAAGAAAATAATCACCATGAATAATAGCACTTACACGTAAGTGGGACAGGAAGATGTGAAAATGGTGTTTTCCTTCACTATATTCTTCCCATGATGGGAATATATGCACGTAGTCCCTAACAACATTGAAAGCATTGTCTTGAAAAGTAGGAATAACTAGAATGGGGTTCAAATCTGCAGGAATTGGCCATCTCTGCAGTTGGGATTGGTCTTTGATGAATTGGTCGTCTCTGTAGTTGGGATAGGTCTTCGGTGAATTGGTCGTCTCTGTAGTTGGGATATGTCTTCAGCCGGTGGACTTACTATACTTTTTGCTGGAGTGGGATTTTTCTATGGTACGACTGGTCCTATGGCAACTGAAATCGACATACCTTTTGATGGAGTGTAGGTTCTGTGTGGTGGGGCTAATGGTGTGGCCAGTGAAGTATGGGTACAGTCTGCTGGAGTCGGTCCTATGTTTTGTGTCACTGGTTGTACATCCAATATAAGTGGGGTGCTATCAGATTTCTCTGGCACCACCATGTTTTTCAAGGAGTTTGCTGGTGCTCCTTCTGGTTCGGAATCACCCTCTTCCTTTTTGATGTTTGATGCACAAGAAAAACATTCGAGTGGAAAAACATTGTATGATCACAGATGGAATATGTATTGATAATGGATGGGCATGGCATCTTGTGAGCGTTCTGGGAATGGGGGTCCCTAGACTTGCCTCCCTACAGCCCACGGAGTGGCTCTGCAAGCGGGCCTGTATGGCCCATCTTCACCGACAAGCATTCAAGACCCTCGCGAGGCGGACGACATAAGACCTCCTCAGGAGCGGCCTCACCAGGATGGCTAGCGAGGGGCAGAGAGATCAAGGCAAGGCAAACCTCGTGAGGTTCCAATGACGTGAGCCATGACGATCAAGACCAGGCGGGTGCCAGGTGGGCACCACCACGCATGGTGTCCTTGTTTCCTCTTTGGTGCTAAGGAAGCAAGCGCAGGAGAGGAGTTCCGAGGCATCAGGCAAAGGTTTCCATATCGGTGCAACGAGACCAAGACTAGTAGGATGGCAGGACGGAGGTCACCGTGGAGCCAAACGGCGTCACCACCAGAGCCTTTGGCAGGCGAAGACCACCTTTTGTCAGGATAACTTGTACTAGCTGTACCCTTTCAAAATTGGCCGTTGTTCGCTCCCTTCCCGCTCAATATTTGGGGAGAGGACCAGGGCCTCTATAAATAGGACTAGCCACCATAGCAGGACAGGGGGAGAAGGAGATCGATCCGAACAGCCACTAGTTCACCAAGCACAAGAACACCTCTCCTCAGGTGGCTGTTCTTCCCCTTGTATTGTTCATCATTAGCCCAAGAGGCAATCTACCACCACCACACTGGAGTAGGGTATTACACCACAATGGTGGCCCGAAAAAGTATAAATCTTGTGTCCCTTGTGTTGTGAGTTCGTTGAGCTAGCCTTAGAAGTCGCGAAGTGTGTGAGGGCGTGATCGGTGAGGGAGAGATCTTCGCGTGCACCCCAGTGTTTGAATCTTAAGGGTTTTGCCGCAACCCAAAATCCGACATTTGGCGCGTGAGGTAGGGGTGCGCCGAAGCTTCCTTCTGTCGCCCCACGTTCCACCGCTTCGTCGGAACCATGTCAGACGCTCGTCGTGCCCGAGCTGAGCGCTGGGCCGCCCTCGCCACCCGCGTTGCTCAGACGGCTCCTGTCGGTGGGCCTCCCTGTCGTTCTCTGTCACCCGCCGCCAACGCTGCCATCGGCCCGGCGGGGAACGAGCAGCAAGCATCCTCATTGCACCCCTCAGTGCGGTGGGACGGCCGCACCGCCACTCCATCGCTGACCCCCGCAGGTTCCTCGTCCCACGCTTGTCACGCTCCCACGGACGCGTGGGCCGCGTTACTCATGGCGCGTGAGCTCCTGCGTTACCGCCTAGTCGACAACTTCTACGAGGACTGGCTGAACCGCATCGCTGAGCTCGTTAGCACCGCAGGGGGCTCCCCTGCACCGTCCCTCTCGCTGCCTCGTCCACCGCCAGCTACGGGTGACGTAGCTCACGCAGCACCTCCGCCACCCCTGCACCAAGACAGCGCCCTGGCGCCAAGACACGCGGCTCCGCGGTGCGACCCACCGCACCAAGCGCCTGCACATGAAGAAAGAAGCTGTCAAGAAGTTCCTCGACTGGAAGAGAACGCTCCACCCGCTCCCCGCACCGCCGCGTCAGGATCGCTCGGCAGGGCCATGCGCCACTTGCCATGGTGGCGCGCGGGCACCAGGACCAGGCTCCACCACCACGGAGGGTCCCGGTGGCTACGGCCGGCTGCCGCGCCTTCACCCTAGAGTTGCGTAGTGTCGCTTGGTCCGGCAAGTTCAAGCCGGACCTGCCTCCGCGCTACGACAGCACCCCCGACCCCGCTGAGTTCCTGCAGCTCTACGAGCTAAGCATCGAGGCAGCCAATGATGACAATAAAGTCATGGTGAACTGGTTCCCTATGGCTCTCAAGGATTCATGGCTCCTGAACCTGCCTCCGGGCTCCATGTCTTCCTGGAACGAGATACGCAACTGCTTCGTTGCCAACTTCCAGGGGACTCGCGATCGCCCACCATCCGCGGGTGACCTGCGTCACGTCAACCAACAACCAGGGGAGACCCTCCAGAACTACATCCAGCGCTTCAACAATGTTCGTCTCAATATCCCCAAGGGGACGGATGAGGCCATCATCTCTGCGTTCTCCGATGGCGTTCGCGACATCAAGATGAAGGAGGAGCTCGCCATCCACGAGGAGCTGTGCACATCCCTGGAGCTATTCAATCTGGCGACCAAGTGTGCAAGGGCTGAGGAAGGGCGCCTTTCCCTCCTCGAGCTTCTAGCTGCCGACTCGGAAGAGAAGAAACCCAAGGCCAAGGACGTGAAGCGCAAGGGAGTCGCCGTGCTCGTGGCGGAGCCGGACACGAAGCACAGCAGGGACCAGCCTGAGTCATCCAAGAATAGCCGACCGTTCAGCGCCTTCCACAATGTGCACAGCCACAACACCAACGATTGTCAATAGCTCAAGGCCATTCGCGACGGACGCTTCCGTAGACGCCCCGAGCGCAACGGCCGAGGAGGAGGACGTGGCGGAGGACGCTGGGACGACCATGGCCCATGCTAGGAGTGGCGCGACCGACCTCGTGAGGACCGCTGGCAAGATCAGCCTCGAGAGGGCACCTGGAGGGACCAGCCTCGCGAGGATCTCCCTCAGGGGAACCCTGGTCTTCCTCCATTGCCGCCACCACCAAGAAGGAACGATGACCACCACCAAGATGAGGGGGCTGGGGGGCTTCCAGGAGCCGCCTGCTATCGTCCGCATCTTGGGCGGAGCTCACGCCCCATCCTCACAGCATATCTTCAAGCAGTTTGCTCGTGAGGTGAATGCAGTCCTCCCCAAGCTCGAGGCCACACGCCCGCTAAGGTGGTCCAAGTGTGCCATCACTTTGAGTTCGGCAGATCAGCTCAAGTGTGCGGCTACCGCTAGCGGTCTCCCAATGCTTTGTTCACCCATCACCAGCAACGTGCAAGTCACCAAGACCCTCATCGACGGTAGCGCAAGGCTCAACGTCCTGTCCGTCGAGATGTTTGACAACCTTCAAGTGCCCTACGATCAGCTTCAGCCTACCAAGCCCTTCTCAGGAGTGACCGACAGCTCCACCACGTCGATAGGTCAGGCCTGCCTCCCAGTTACCTTCGGAGAATGCAACAACTACCGCAACGAGGTCATCGACTTCGACGTCGCCCACATTCGTCTGCCGTACAATGCCATCCTCGGGGTGCCAGCCCTGGCCAATTTCATGGCAGTGATGCACCACGGCTACAATGTCCTCAAGATGCCAGGGAGCGGCGGGAAAATCACAGTCCCCTGCGAAGAAAGAGATGTGGTGTGCTCCCTCGAGCGCGCCTTCCAAGCAGCATCAATCGAAGACCCCGACGACAATGCAGCTCGGTACCCTCTACAGGTTGTCCCCAGCTACTCCGTGCTAGACCTCGGGAGAGCAGCACCGCAAGTGGAACCTCGTCAGGATCAGTGCCTGCACCTGGGGCGCCTCCCTCTGTCACATAGGAAAGTGCGCCCGGTGCCCTCCTCGGGCGGGGCTTGGGGGCTCTTTTCTGGAGGGCCTCAAACCTTGCCAACATTACGGGGGAGGCGCTTGGGCACCACTTGGAGGCGTGCGTCGCAACACGTCTCTCTCATGAGGACACTGTGCAAGGAGCGCCCGGCGCTCAGAAGTTCATCACCAAGGTATCTCAGGAGCTTCAGGAAGCAAGAGCAATACGCACTACTAGGAAAAGGCCTGCTAGTGGCGCACCTGTTTTGCCTACTAATGGCGCACTACAGGTGCGCCACTAGCATCACGCCATTAGAATTTTTTACTAATGGCGCACCACGCAGTGCCCCATTAGTATGTCCCACGGTGCACCATTAGTATGCCTCCCAGGGGCCATATTTACCCATGTGCTCTGGCTTACTAATGGCACACTAGTCGATGATGCGCCACTAGTGTGCTCTGGCTTACTAATGGCGCACTAGTTGGTGGTGCGCCACTAGTATGAATATTAGGGATTTTTTATTTTCTAATATTTGCACAGGTTACAAAATATATTATTGGACAGAATATAGACAGCACCACACAGCAACAGCAGATTCATCGAATACAATAGAAGATTAGTCTTCGAATACAATTCATCATATTAGTCTCTGAATTCAAAAGACCGAACAAAGATAGAACATTACAAGTCTCGAGACCGCGAGTAGCGAGTTTGTCGAAAGTAATGCTGCATTCGGAGACATTTGAGAGATGTGTCCTCCCTTATCTCCGTGCTACTACTACTGCTATGCCTAAACATGACCTAAATACCCTATTTAAGGTAAAATAGCATAAAAAATAGACCCTGACTCTCCATTATGCTTCCAAGAACCTCCTGTCTCCAATTCTTGCGCTTCGCTTCCTTTTGCTTCCAAGAACCTCCTTACGACTGTCCATACATTTTTCCATCCTTTGATTTGCATGTCTCCACTTCTTTCAGAAATCTGGTATGGACAGTTGAGATTCGTAGGATGACCTGGCTGTATGTTCAAAACATTAAGGCTACCTTTCTGATACATCAAATGAGGCACCCAATTCTCTGGGATTATCTGTTGAAAAACATAGTAATAACTTCATAGTTAGCAATGATGTACTAGTTTTAGAAGTATGCAAAAGATGCACGGATGTCGTAATAGTAAAAAATCTTACTAGGGTATCTCCATGGTAGTTACCGTAGTTGAACACATGCACTAGTTGCACGTATTGACCATAATGTTGAGGAGTTTGATTGTAGATATTGTAATTCTCAATGTCAGTACAAAATCCGACCAGATGATTTTTCTCCTTGTAAGTTAATTCGGAGCCATCGGTGTAGTGGGTTTTGTCTACTATCTCCCGCACATTCTTTGAACAATGAAAATAAGCTGTCAATGGAAATAAGCTGTCAACTATTTTGAAATAAACAATATAAATTAGCTAATAACTATGTTTGAGAAACTCACATAGCGGTAGAATTGGAGGCGTATCAACAAGGACCCGAATGTCCATATTGTCTTGCTCGATTTTAGGATCACCAAGATCCATGGTGACAAGCATACCCTCATCAAAACCATACATCTTGTAAAATGCTTCCCAATTTTTGCAACCAAAATGGGTTAAGCTCCCAGAATTATACATATTTACTTCAAAATCCACATCGTGATGAGTCCTTAGGTGAATTTTCTTTGTTTCAGAATTTTCATGGTCTTCAAAATCCATCCTCTCCAAGACATAGCGTCTTGCATGGCATGGGATAAGCTATACTCGTATTGTAAAAGATGAAAATTACACGTTGAAATAGTTGAAGTCATGCTTAATTATGAAAATAACACTTGTCATCGTTGTGTACCGTTTCAACTTCGAAGGTCTCCTCGAGCTTAATGCTGAAGCGCCGATCATCGTCCAGGTGAGGCATGTCGCACAGACCTCGATCGTCGTGGCACCAGCCGCGGTCCCCCGGGAGACTTTTGTCGTCTGATGACGACATATCCTACGTTCATAATTCAAAACTACATCATCTCTTGCATTTAGCTTTACAATAGAATATTGTTAGTCATGCACACTTGTGCATTTTCAGCTAGGCCAAGTGGAGTTGGCCAAAAAACATTTCTTTCTTTAAGCCTGCTACATCCATCTCAAGTATTTATGGTCAAGGGTTAGCAGGGCCATCCAAATAGAATATGTGGTATGGGCTTTTTAGTAGGTCATCCTACCAGATTAGGGTTTATCGATGACGAGCAACTAACATTAGTAATAACTATGAGTTGATATCACACTTCTATATGTATAACACAAGAGGTAGTTGATCCTACTTAATTAAGTACTAAGATACCCCGGCCCATGCGTTAGTCGCAAGTACCCCATATGTCCTATTTTTAGCAAAGTCATGCTAAAATTCATGGAAAATTTCAGCATGACCTTTGCTGAAAATAGGACATATGGAGTACCCGAATTTGCCGGAATGGAAGTTAATCGACATTCCAGCAAACTCAAGGGCCTCTTGGGGTACCTGCGAAATCATCACGACACGATGGTCGGAGACATGACCTTTGCTGAAAAAGTTTTCTGTAAAAGATGATCATGCCAGCCAGGCAGGTTATTGTCACTCAAATTAAGCTGGGCTTAGACTGAGTGAAGCATCTGTCTTCCTCCCTTTCTTTTTCTCTCTTCCTTTCACATTAACTTTACTTTCCAAAGGAAATAAAAATACAATGCATACATACATACTAAAGCAGGTAGATAGATAGTTAGATAGATGAGCATGCTCAGTTTACAAGAATGAATATAAACAAGCAAAGAATGCATGCATGCATATCAAGCCTGCCTTGACAAATCTACCAAGCCTGCCCTGCATGATGGGTATCACACTATCAGTTACTACCAGTTAATTACTAGTCATGCCAAATAAGATACTCCTCCTCATCATCATATAAAAAATGACCAATCAGCACATGCATCAATATGCTCCTCTCCTCTGCTATTACTTCTCTGCTGCTACAAACATAACCACAACAACAATAACAACTAGTGACCACCAACCAATAGCAGTCTCATTCACCACACAATTCAACAAGACAACACAGACAGAATTTCAGGAATGGTTTGATCAGAATTAGTTAAGCTCAGTCTCAATGTTCTGAAAACATAAGATCTCATGTCATACATATGCTGGTGTGGTAAAGGAAAATATTGATAAAATAGCTCTAGCTCTCATGAGTCTAAATGGAAGCATGTGAACAAATGGCCAAGATTGCACCTTCTATCTACTCTGGCCCTAAGTCCCAATTTAGTTTTACAAGCCAAAGCATGAGAAAATAGCAGATAGAAGAAAAATCAAGCTTGCAGATTTAAAATATGGTTTGACACAAGGCATGTTTGCTTATTTCAAGATATCTAACAACCTTCATTTGAGCCCCCTGCCTAATAGACTAGACGTACTGATTAAATCTTACACCCTATCCATCGAGTTTCACACTAACAGAAAGAATATCACATTTATCATCAAATGCTAAGCTAACATCATTCAAGCGCTTCAATTGACAAATTTGCATAGCAGAGGAGCTCACCATCCGGTGATGAGGCAGAGGTAGGTCGGCAGCGGCCGACGTTGAAGAGGGGGGCGTTGTCGAGGAGGGCGGTGAAGAGGGGGGCATTGTCAAGGAGGGCGGTGAAGAGGGGGGCGTCGGCGTCTCGCCTCGATGCTCTGGACGACGGGCGAGGGGGCGGCGTCCGGAGGCAGAGGAGATGGTAGGCATGGCCCTGAACTCGGGGTTGTCGGTGGAGGAGGAGATGGTGCTGGGAGCCGGCGGCGGGCGGAGTCATCGGCGGCGGGGCTGGATTGGGGGGTGGGGGACAAGGAAGAAGGCGGCGGCGGGGCTGGAAGAATTGAAAGGGGATTGGGGATTTTAGTGGGGGGAGGATTAGCAATGGTGCACCCCCTAGCGGTGCGCCATTAGAAATTATTTTTTTTTGGATAGCAATGGCGCATCACCTAAGGGTGCGCCATTAGTAATCTTTTTTTGGATAGCAATGGCGCACCCACTAGCAGTGTGCCGTTAGTAAAAAAATCGGATTTTTTGTTGCCTAGCAGAGGGCCGGCAGCGGCGTCTTGAACCCTAGTTCTCGCTCAAGGGGGGAGGGAGGGGTGGGTGGTGCGCTCAGCCGATTCCATTCGGGGGAACCGAGCAAGGAGACGGGGGAGGGGTGCGGGGGGTCGTCGCTGGCAGTGGAGCTAGCGGGGGAGGGTGCGGGGGTTCTCAGCAGCGGTGGAGCGGGGGAGGGTGCGGGGGGTCAGCGGCGGTGGAGCGGGGGAGGGTGCGGGGGTGCTTGGCGGCGAGGGGGGTCTGGCGAGGGGGGATAGCGATCGAGATGGAGGGGGATCGAGATCGAGTGTCCTCATGAATATTCAATATTTTTTCATATTGAATATCAAAAAATATCATTAAATTTGAAAAAATATTCATGAATTCAAAAAGTGCCCATGAATTAAATTTAAAAATATTCATGAGTTCAAAAAATATTTTAAAAAATGATAGTAGTGGCGCACATGGTGAGTGGTGCGCCATTACTAGTTAAACTAGTAATGGTGCACTATTCCCTGGTGCGCCATTAGTATTTTTGGAAACAAAATATATGTTGGTAGTGGCGCACCATGAGTGTGGTGCGCCATTAGTGTCTATCACACTAGACACTAATGGCGCACTGACACATGGTGCGCCACTGCTATATAGTAGTGGCGCACCACATGTCTGGTGCGCCATTAGTGTCCATATCATCTATAGCCCTTTTCCTAGTAGTGATGCAGCGACTGCCGCCCACCTGGCGTTGCTCCCCACCTAGGCGAGGGTGGTGAGCTGCGCGTCTGCATCGACATCCCAGGGCTCAACTGAGCTGCATCTCAAGAGCGCTTCTGGCCTTCGCGTGTTGGGCGCTGCGAAGGTCCCCCCCCCAACTACTTTCGCATGTCGTTTGGCTTGCCGAGCATGGCTGCTACCTTCCAGCACAACCTGCGGAGCATCATGGTGGGTCAGGAGGCCAGGCACCATCCAGTCCTGGCGGAGATGGCGACGGTCCTGAAGGAACCGCCAGGACCCCCAGGGCCTCCCGAGGCTCTGGGCCCCGGTGGCTCGTGAGGTGCAACCCCTTCACCGTGTACCTTCAGCTGCCTCAACACCCCTTCATCAACGGAACCAGGTGACACTTTCCAAGTTTGTTTAGCTGGGAGCGCCCCTAGGGCTGCATCATTCCTAGGCCGCGTGGGTCCGTCCCTGTGGCATGTATCCCTTCCTTTTATGTCTTTAGCTTACCTTGCTGGGGGCGCCCCTCAGGCTGCATCATCCCCAAGCCGCTTAGGCCTGACCCAGTGGCACGTATCGTTCATGCATTTACCTGAGCTAAGTTTTCCTTCCATGCTTAATCTATCTATGACTATCACCTGCTTGATTGTCACCCATCACGGGAGCCGCGTGTCGGTCGTCTTTCATCAGGACCCTTCGCATGAGAGGATTAGGCACGTCGTTTGTGCTAGGGCCCGTCCCTACAGCATCGATAAATCCAACGACTAAGCTCTGTCTGGCGGGCCGGCCTCATTCACGTCACCTCCTGGGCCATTGGTGCTTGGCTTTCTCACGTGATAACCTCAGGAGATTCGTTCGACGCAGGTTGTCTAACCACCTCGCAGGACCACCACAACGAACAAGAATCAAGACCAGGCGCAACGCGCCTTGAGGTAGGGCCGCGTGAGTCCTGCGCTGGCTCACGAGTGCCCAGACACACCTCGTCTAGGCCTGCCGTGCAAGCCATGTGTCAGTGCGGGGCTGTACACGCCCCGGGGGCTATCCGCAGTAGGGAGTCCCCTCCCACAAGCCGACAACACACGGGCGATCATTATGGTGATCTATTCCCCTCCTCGCGCTAATCTGCAGGAACTTCCTGAGGACTATGGCGGGCGGTACCGCGGACTCTCTCTTCTCCCATGCGACTTGCTTGCGCGTTAAAAGGAGGGCTCCTGAGCATCGCGACCCAAGAGCACTTACTAGCTCTCCTGCCCTCACCCCCTGGCCTTGACCACGACATCACGACCTTGCATACCAGCGGCGTCTGACCTCGCTCGAGGGCCGGGACCTGAGGACGTAGAGCACCAGGAAGAACATCGAGAAGAGGGGGAGGCTCGCACGGGCCTAACCTAGCTACCCAGTAGCGGCCAACACCCAAGTCCGAAGTGGCACCTGAAGCCAGCTCCGGAATGCCAAGATAAATCTCGTACCTGGACCAACCCAGCGCTACAGCATAAGATCCTCGCCTTTTCGTTGCCCAGCTGCGGAAACGTCCCCTCCCTTCCACATCCTCAGGAAGCTGCTTGCACGATAAAGGGGACCGCTTGAGCATCGCTCCTCAGGAGCTCTTACTAGACCTCAGGCCGTTCACCTCCTGGCCTTGACCACGGCATCGCGACCTGGCATACCAGTGACGGCTGAAGCCTGCCTAGGGACAGGGACCTGTCGGCATAGAGCACCAAGCTACCACGGGGTTGGGAAGGGGGAGACCTAGCCTCAGGAGGACACGCGTTCACAAATTTTCATAGTAAGGATGATATGAACAATAGACATTACAGACGCTTTACACGCCGCCACGGGGTTCGTTTCGATTCCTGGCAGGAGACAAAAGGACATGAATTCCTAAGAGTTCTATCTACATGCACCGGACGTCGCTGAGGCCATCATCAACAGTGGGCCACAAAGGGCCGGCGCCAACCCCATCCAGATCAACGGTGATAGCGGCCAGACGGTGCGGCTCTGCTCCGGGCACAGCGGGAGCTCGGGGGCACATAACTGTCGTCGCTCGTCTTCGGAGACTCCACGAGCTCGGGAGAGTCGCTGGACCACCAGGAGTCGCCGTTGTCACTGGAGGAGCTGCATGCGAGGCCGGCAGCAGGCCCAGCGCCCGCCGTTGTGCTGTCCTAGTGACCTCCTTTAGGGCAGCACTCAAAGCGGCGACCTTCCTCGTCGAAGACCTTGAAGAGCAGCATGTAGGCGCCGTCATACTCGAAGTGGATGGCGAGGGGGCCGTTCACGTGGCAGACTCAGGCAATCTCGCGACGGCTTCAATTTCCGCTCCGGTCGCCGGGGCATCACAGTCGGCTTGCTGCAGCCAAACCTCGAGAGGGCCCATCAGCGGCATCTCGGTGGTGAAGAACTGCAGAAGGCGAATCCAAGTGCACGGGGGCATCACCGCCCACAGCACGAACTCGCGCGAGGAGTCTGCAGCATGGACCCCTGGGGCGATGGCGTGAGTCTCCATGGCACGGCGGCCATGGCCCTAGCACGGGCGGCGGCGCTCAACGCTCCTCTCTCCAGAATCGTCGGCGTGAGCGTAAAAGGGCAACGGGTACCCGGGAGGCGGCCTCTCATACCAAGTCCGCGACACCACCGGCCTCACGACCATCTCGCGGCGATGAGACCTCCTCTTCTTCGGCGGAAGCAGCTCGGGATCGTTGAGGGGAGCCTTGCCCTTCTCCGCGGCCGAGAACCTCCCAATCGGTGCCATGACTGCACCAGCAAGGATTGGAGCAAGGAAGGAGAAGAACCGGGAGAGACAGAGGAGATACGGATGATGGGTGCTCCGCCCCACCTCCCATTTATAGCCAAGGGGATGCCAACCACCGGCCTCCACGATCTAAGATAATAATGATGGTTTTTCCATGCATGCAGCAGGGACTCGTCAAGTCGGGCAGTTGCCGAGGCAGCATGGGGAAGCAGAGACGCCCACGTCCAATCAACCGCCACGCGTCGACCAAGGCCGCAGGCTATTGGGGCCCGCGGCGCTCCGCACTTGCCCTTTGGCTTCGCCTCGAAGCCAAGCCCGAGCGCACCTTGGGCCCTGGGGCTACTGTCGGCGTTCTAGGAATGGGGGTCCCCAGACTTGCCTGCCTGCGACCCACAGCGTGGCTCTGCAAGCGGGCCCGTACGGACCATCTTCACCAACAAGCATTCAAGACCCTCGCGAGGGGCCAAGCCTCACAAGGCGGACGATACAAGACAACCTTAGGAGCAGCCTCGCTAGGCTGGCTCGCGAGGTGCGGAGAGATCAAGGCAAGGCAAACCTCGCGAGGTTCCAATGACGTGAGCCATGACGATCGAGACCAGGAGGGTGCCAGGCGAGCGCCAGCACGCATAGTGTCCTTGTTTCCTCTTTGGTGCTAAGGAGGCAAGCACAAGCGAGGAGTTCTGAGGCATCAAGAAAAGGTTTCCATATCGGTGCAACAAGACCAAGACCAGCAGGACGGCAGCATGGAGGTCACCCTGGAGCCCAAGACGGCGTCACCACCAGAGCCTTTGGCAGGCGAAGACCACCTTTTGTCAGGATAACTTGTACTGGTTGTCCCCTTTCAAAATTGGCCATAGTTGGCTCCCTTCCCGCTCAATATTTGGGGAGAGGACCAGGGCCTCTATAAATAGGACTAGCCACCACAGCAGGACGGGGGGAGAAGGAGATCGATCCGAACAGCCACAAGTTCACCAAGCACAAGAACACCTCTCCTCTGGAGGTTGTTCTTCCCCTTGTACTATTCATCATCAGCCCAAGAGGCAAATCCACCACCACCACACTGGAGTAGGGTATTACACCGCAACGGTGGCCCAAACCATTATAACTCTTTTGTCGCATGTGTTGTGAGTTCATCGAGCTAGCCTTAGAAATCGCGAAGTGTGTGAGGGCGTGATCGGTGAGGGAGAGACCTTCGCACGCACCCCAGTGTTCGAACCTTAAGGGTTTTGCCGGAACCCGAAATCCGACACATCTTGACATATATGATGAGTAAACTAAGAAGATACCGGTGCAACAAAGTAGAAGAAATGCAAGACAACATATGCAAGATACGCGCAATCAAGAAAGCCTTGCCAAACTAGAACAGGCATCTTGATGGGTGAACAGGACAGGCCATCTGCCTTTGACTCCTCGTGGTTAGAATAGTCATTAGGATCATATTCTGAATAAGAATCTACAGGTGGGGAGCATATGAGTCTCATTGCATCCAGAATGGCAGCAAGGTGCATGTTCTAATTTGGCAAGGTTTTCTTGATTGCCCGTATCTTGCATATGTTGTCTTGCATTTCTTATACTTTGTTGCACCCCCATTTGCTTAGTTTACTCATCATATATGTCAAGATGCCATGCCCATCCATTATCAATACATATTCATCTGTCATTATACAGTGTTTTTCCACTCAAATGTTGTTCTTGTGCATCAGACATCAAAAAGGAAGAGGGTGATTGCCGAACCTGAAGGAGCACCAACAAAGTCCTTGGAAAACATGGTGGTGCCGGAGAAATCAGACAGCACCCCACTTATATTGGTTGTACAACTAGTGACACAAAACGTAGGACCGACTCCAGCTGATTGTACCCATATTTCACGGGTCACACCACTAGCCCCACCACACAGGACCTGTACTCCAGCAAAATTATGCCAATTTCAGTTGCCATCACACCAATCGTACCACAGAAATATCCCACTCCAGCAAAAAGTATAGCAAGTCCACCGGCCGAAGATCTATCGCAACTGCAGAGATGACCAATTCATCGAAGACCTATCCCAACTGCAGAGACGGCCAATTCACCGAAGACCAATCCCAACTGCAGAGACGGCCAATTCCTATAGATTGGAACCCCATTCCAGTTATTCCCAGTTTTAAAGACAATGCTTTGAATGTTGTTAGGGACTATGTGCATCTATTCCCATCATGGGAAGAATATAGTGAAGACAAACACCATTTTCACATCTACCTGTCCCGCTTACGTGTAAGTGCTATTCTTCATGGTGATTATTTTCCTGTTTTCTGCTGATTGAACACATCAATGATTTACATTAAATTATGGTAAGTAGGCGAGGGTCACTCTAGATAGTCATGATGAGCAAAGTTTGCTTGTGCTTTTCAAGCAAGCATTGCAGCAGTATCGGTGTTACCTGAGGAAATCACACTTTGATGGCAAGTCTATAAACGAATTTCCGGTGAAGTCTCTTGTGCTAAATTTAGAAGACATTGAATGGAATAACCTTGTTATGCACTGGTATCGTTCCCAGGATGAGGTACTGTCTATGAAATCACATGACAATTTGAACTTCTACTTTTTTGCATGTGCCTTATGGATCTTTTTTGCAGGAAATCAGCTCGAAGAAGAATTCCGGTTTGAAAAGAACGATAGGATATCCCAAATATGCTGACTGCTGCTTTGCTCTTGTTAGTACATGTTGTCTTGTATAACTGTACTTGCATTCATACCTGGTTCATTATGTGACAGCAGTATGCATGATAGCTTGCTTATCAATTGTTCGCTCCAAATTATCTGATCTGTATGAATGGTTACATTAGTGTAGAATATATCCAATACCAATGAATATGTTTAGCTCTGCATTGTTCTTGTAAGTACCTGTTGTCCTTTATCACTGTACTTATATTGACAAGTAGTTGTTCATGTACCATCACTCTGCAGCTTATTTTCCTTTGTCCTCCATTTTCTATGCATCAGATCTATATTTACTCTTATCATAAGGTTGGATAACACCGATGGTCCTGAAGAAGTTTGGCTCTGCATTGCTCTTGGCTCTACCTTTTTCCTGTATCATTGTACATACATTTATAGGTACTTGGTTATGTAGCATCACTCTTCATCTTATCTTAAATATTCTCCATTTTTCTTATATTATCACATCTATATTTACTCTTAACAAAATGTAGAATAAAGGAAATGCTTAGGAAGAAGATTATGTGGTAAACTTCTTGAATCCCCCCCCATCAGCATGGACAAGGGCTTTATAGAGCCTGTCTTCACCAATAATGTAAGTTTGTCCTTCTCAAGCATTCAAACTTTGTTGTGTATATTTGGTTAGGCATGACTGCAACAGCTATTTATTTTTGGTGTTTGCATCAAATTGCATGTTTAAAGTTTATTATGTAGTTCATAAACAAAAGTTTGTCCTTCTCAATTTAAGTTTTCAGTTGTACAACCAAGTTCCTTCTTCATACCATGTGAACTAAACTATACAAAGCAAGTGATCTTCTTTTGCACTGCATGTATGCTTCTGTTCTTGATCCATAAACCAGTGGTGTGGAGAACCTACCCACTACAACACAATGTCATATTCTGCAATGTCTTAACTATGAACAATGTCATATCATTCTACTATTATTTAAATTATCTCTTTATTTGCCAATCTAAAATGGGATAAATTGACAACACACTAACATTGGTACTTATGAGTTCTTGATCCGTAATCCAGTGGTGTCGTGAAGCTGCCAACTCCTTCATAATGTCATTTCCTGCCATGTCGTAACCTGAACAATACCATATTGTGTTAATGCTATTTTAAACTGTGTCACTTCATTCGTCAATAAGAAATATGATGAATTGTCAGCACTAATACTTATATGTGCAAAATTTGTCATCTGTCTTCTTGTTTATCTTTTAGAGTGAGGTGGATATAAGTGTAGAACAAACGCAGTCTCATCAGCTTGCTCAACTGCTTGCGATGAACTCCCGAGTAGGGCTAACCTTTCTTGAACTCTATTGAAGTGTTGTCGGTTTTGTATATTATTTTGCCGGCGTGTTTATTGGCACTGGTGTCGATCTTTGATGCCCAGTGTATGTAATATGTTGTCTTCTTGTGCTTTATTATCATAGTGGCGAACTTTGATGCCTAGTGGATGGAATATGCTGTAATTTCTTTATTGTATAGTCTAGGTTTTTTCTTATTCACGATGGTGCAGTTATTTTACTGTATATATATATATATATATATATATATATATATATATATATATATATATCCTGTCTTCGCAGTAAATCGGCCAAACCATAAAATCACGGTACATAATCAGGCCGTCATTCAAATCACTACATAATCGGTCCGTTAACAGGCCTAAATGTAAACTGGCCCACTAGTAGATTTGGGCCTCTAATAGGCCGAGTAAACCGTCAGCCCTATTTTCGCAAGAAAACTCAATGGGCTTTTAGGAGGCTGAAAAGTAGGTTGTGTCATTTCCACTATAGATCACATACAGATGTATACAGATACATTTTAGAGTGTAGATACACTCATTTTGCTCCATATGTAGTCCATGGTGGAATCTATACAGAGACTTGTATTTAGGAACGCAGAGATTACTTATTAAAGACGAACAGAAGAGGAACATGCTAAAGAAGAGCAAGCAGATTTTGGATAATAAAATGTTCGTTGCACATTGCCCACACATGATGAACCAGAGTGCATTAAGAATGCAACTCCCTGCTATCTCTCTATATGTGGTGCACGTGCTTTTCGGAAGTAAAGTAGGAACATTAGCTGACCAATTAAACGTTATCTGTTTTAGTAATATCAGCATCATATCAGATTCGTATTTGAGCAACATGTTTGGAATTATGAGTGGCACATTGTTTAGCTTGATGGATTCAGGAGCAGTACTAAGAACGTATGATGATGGTACTGAATATAAAGGCATGTCTGCGTGCAAGTGTCGCGTGACTTTTGTCATTTGGGTCAGTCGACCATTTCAGGCAGTTGCATGAAGATCCTACGTCTCATAACCCTTCTTCTTCCTCGTCTCTGATTCTTCCCATACAGAACACCGCATGGGCCGCCGGCCGATCCACCGGCCCCGACCCCCTCGCCCATCCCCTGAACCTCCCCCACCGCCTGTGTTCCTCCGCCACCCCCACCCCCACCCCTTCCCCTACCCGTGTCGAGTTTTCTTCGTTCGGCGAGGCCCCACCACCTCCCCACCCGAGCCCCTTCCTTCGCACCGGCGAACTCCGGCGAGCTCTCAAAAATCGACTGATCCAATTTTGAAATTTAGTCTACTGTCATTTAACTAGTTTGGAATATAAAAGGGGAAAACCATAAGCATTGCGAGTATAGTGTTGAGGTGCCATGGCGGATCTGAAGGTGCAAACCGGACAAAGGCAACTTCGCAACCAATGTTTGCTTTCAACTAACAAGTATGTGATGGACAAGAAATCAGAGTAAAGCAATGGCGATCTATTTTCTTGCTGCGATAAATAAGTTGAGCAGATACGAAAGAGTACCGCCTCTGGTGCGGCGCCGAGTATGCATCTGCTGAGAATTTGACGGTGATGTGGTAGTGATGGTTGTCAGTGGCGTGGAAGCAGATCAAGGCGGGTAGATGGTGGCGGCGGGGCGCGGTGGACGAGACGGTCATAGGTGCGGCGTCGGCAAGGTGGACGATGGCGGGGATGAAGCGAGAGGACAGGATACAAGGATCTCGGTCCGAAGGCATGGATGAGAGCGGTCGATCTCTTGTAATGGATGAGGGTGTCGGGGTATCAGCTCCGGCTTGGTGGAGGAGGACGGCGGTGGATGTGGTGGCAGACAGATGAGGCTGGGGTGGAGAGGGTGTTTTGGCACCCACGGAGTATGAATGGGGAAATGGAGGGAGATAGGAAGGGGAGTACGAATGGGGAAATTTACAAACTTAGCCCCCGTTTAAAATTTCCTACATCACAGCAATATTAGTTGGTTGGGGATAGGACGGTAATCTCGCATACACCGTATATTTGCCGATGAGAGTTTGTTTTTGGCACCACCATGTATGAATTGGGGATGGAGTCGATTTCGGCCGTGGAGAGACTGTGTTTTGGCGCCCACCATGTATTAATCCGGATGAGAGGCGGTTATGTCACGTTTGAGTGAAATGACAAACCTACCCCTATCGAATCCTATAGAAATCGAGCTGATAGGCTTTGTGTGTCAGGGATAGGCAGTAATTTCCATCTTCCAGATTTTGGTTTCGGGCAGTTACTGCGACTTTCCCTGCTTCGTTCAAATTTTTGCAGAGCAAGAGTGCACACTTACTGTGCCAACTCAATTCAAATCCAGTTTGCATTCTATTTTTGTTTGGGCAAGATCCATTTTCGATTGGAATGAAATTCTATATACATCTTTTTTTATATATACTTTCAAAAGCACAACAAAGAATTCTGCTCCTTTATATGTATATAATATGATTTACAAATACAATGATCTCAAAATCATAAGGTTGAATTCGAAAAAAATTAGACCAAATTATGTTCTACTAAAATGTATGGATCAGTAATATCTACATATTAAATAACATAGATGCACGAGAATTCATATGAGTATGCATGTTTGATAGATTAATTTTGGTTCGAGTATGAATTACATGTATCATCATCTCAAATTTAAATATTCGAATCCCTTTTATGTTGACTCCTTTCACGCCCATCTCTCTCGTATGCTCCTTCATGTAGCTATCATTCTCTTTTCTCCAGCTCACCCGCACGCTCACTTCATGTTTCTCCTATGTCCGCAAACATGGTCTCTCGATGTCTCCCTTGAGAAGTGTCACACTCTCCCTATCATTATACATTACACGGTTTTCATTATCTCTCACGTCTGTACCGTTCTCTAGTATCACTAGGTACCTAAGCTTTCTTTTTCACCGCCACACACATAGTCTCACTCATCTTTCACTTTGTCTTTCTCTCTATGGGGTTCTCTTCACACCCTATATGTATCTAGATATGACCCATACCACTAAAATTACTCTCTTCCGCAGACACAACATTTGTTGTGGTCTCCCTCCTTTCCATCTCCATCCCAGTTATAAAACTGAGATTATTCATTTGTTTAGCAATCAGACAAACTCCCCCCCCCCCGCTCTCTCTCTCTCACACACACACACAGCTCTTTCTTCCACTCCCCTTCTCGACAATCGTCTCTCTCTCACACACACAAAACTCTCGCTTTCGCGCCCCGACCCATATTTCTACACCCGCACACTCATGCTTCCACTATCGCGTACATGTATCTCTCGCACTCCTTGTATCTATGTAGAATTTTCGTCCCATCTTGAGACACACCCTCTCGATCGTGCACACAGACACTATCGCCTCATTTTAAGCTGATACCTCTCTCACACACACTCTTTGTGTCTTTGTCACACATGCACTCCGTCCTCCTCCTCTCTCCCTCTCTCTCACACACACAACACACACACATGGGCTTTTTGCAACAACTAGCAAGATGCCCATGTGTTGCACAGAACATCAAGATGCATTTGTATGAGTAGTTTATCTTGTGGGAGAAAAGGATGAACGAGGGAAGGCCTTATTTGCAAATGTGGAGAGGGCTGTGTGTATCTTTTTGCAAAATTGCCATAGTTTCCTTCCTATCCGTCAGATATAAATCAGACGGCCTATATTGCAGGATGGCAGGCACACCATCGTCACCAACTCTATTTTTTATCACTACTCTTATAAAAAGCATAGCCGGTGATGATGGTGTGCCTACCATCCTGCAATATAGGTCGTCCGATCTATATCTAATGGATAGGAAGGAAACTATGGCAATTTATACGCACTCCTCTCCACATTTGCAGATAAGGCCTTCCCTTGTTCATCCTTTTCTCCCAATAGATCATGATGTTTCGTGGAACGCATGGGCATCTTGCTAGTAAGAATAGAAATTAGAGATATACCACTTCTAGAATCTTGAAACCAACAACATTCCTCCCTTATCTCATCAAAACCGCCAAAGGAATATTTTTTGAGTGAAACATAAGATATTTTTAGTGATACACGAATTGCAAAACTAGACTATTTTTTCTATCAAATCAGTGAATATGTATTAATCTACCTTGATCGTGTGGCAATGCATTGGCACATTGCTAGTAGTTGTTACTACTTTATAATTTTTTGGACACCGGACAAACAGTGGAGTACATATACGAAGAGAAGAGGCGCACGCACGCAGTCGGTCTCTCGATGTCTCCCACACATGAGAGTTATGTAAAGGCACCGTTAACAAATAAACCCTAAAACCCTAGGTGCACGATTGCTGCATGCATAGGTACCGGGTACGTGGTGGAGCGCACCTTTGTAGGAATAGTCAGCTTGCATGATAATTTGATCCATGGGAGTTGATGGTCGGGACCATAGGTGAACGACATGGAGGCGGTGGCTCGTCAGTTGCCATAGATCGAGTAGCCATGTTTAAAATATCATTTTTAGTGGGGTAAGAGTTTCGATTTTCAAGGGCGCGTTATAAGTACTTAAGTACTTTTTAGAACGATTGGTATGGAGCGAAAATGGAATTTATAACTACTACCTCCTTGGCGTATGGTTGTATGGGTTTATGTTGCGAGATGTTGAACCGGGTAGTTCTAAGGCAAATACTATGGTTTAGATGTTCGTTTTCGGTAATGAAAATCGGAAGGGGGGAACCCTTCTTTGATAAAAAAAAACTACTACCTCCGTCCTGGTTTACTAGTCCCCGTCGTATTTTGGGTCAAAGTTTATCCACGAATTTTACTTGTAAAATGTGAATGGAAAACGAGATTTTGGTATACCCAAACAAAAAAGGATAGGAGGGAATGATTGGTCTGACATGGACGTGACCTCTCATGGCGCAGGTATTGAACTAGCACGCTGACCAAGAGGGCCCCACTCATTGCAGGCCTGGCTGAACACGCCTCCTCGCCGCATGCAATCGGCTTCAGACTACCCCGCATGCCTCCATTGAATATGTGCGTGTGCCGGCAACACGTCCTTCCACAAGCCGCCGGCATTTTAGAACACAAAAAATGATAAAAATATAATTAATTACGCATGGTCTTGACTTGTTGTGCTCGCACTAGTAGCAGGAACTAGAGGTTTTTTCTTTATTTATAACTCTCCTCGCATTTTTTTGGCTTTGAAGTGAAGCATGGTTGTGGACATTATCTAAGAATGTGCTAATATCTGTGAACATGAGTTTGATGTGGAAGTTGAACTTCAAATGTTGGGCTTGCGCATGAACTATACCATGTCCAATGCTTCGTTTGTTATTGTTTGGAAAGTAATTGCTGTTATTACATGACCCTAAAAACATTTATTTTGTGCCACATCAGTAGATGCACGGACATCACAACATGCATGCTGACTGGATAAACATTTTAACCTAGCTATTATGAAGGAAAATTTGTATTGACAACAATTTTAGATAGCAGGAGACGCCTAGCTTGCTCTGCCTCTGCTAGCTTCTTTCTGGCTTCTTACATCTCTTCTTTGGCTTGGGTGAAGAGAACAGTTGATTGATCTTTTCACTTCTTCAGGAACTCAGCTACATTCTGAAGGGTTGTTGCACGCTTTCTTTCAGCCTTTACAAGAGCCATGAGGACACGAACAGTTGACGACTCCACTGGCTTCTGTGTAATCTGGCATCATCTGGTAATTTTCACCTTGTGTCTAATCCAGGATCATTAGGGAACTGGCACCTTGTGTGTAATCAAGTTGGAAACATGATCTCAAGGTTGTCCTTACTTCGCTCCTCGGAGGAACTGCATCCTGACATGAAGTTACTTCTTTTTAGATCAATACTCAGAGCAACCCAGATCCATTTAGTAGAAGACAGATAAACAGGACTCGGAGAAGTAAATTCAGAAGGAAAAATATAAAAACAGACTACCAGGTGAGATCACCCACTTCCTGCATCAAGCTAAAAACGAAAGCACTAGGACGATTAAGACTCTTCTTAATACACATCGAAGAACACGGGGCTAAGAGAAACAGAAACTACAACATATACACATCGAGGAACATGAGCCTAAACGAAAGTAATTGAAAGGGTGTTACTTACCAAAGCTCGTTTTATAGGTCAGGTCCTCTTGAACTTACCACGCTCCTTGAAGATGACCCCAATATCCCGTGTCTGGTCTTCATTGCTCCTCTGCATGTTCGCACTCGTGGTTTTAAAATCTCAACATGGAAAGAAAAATATACTAGTAATATTCACGCATCTTGTGGGCAACATTAAAGCACTCATCTGCCATGTTAGAGCATCTCCAACAGAAGCGCAATGCACAGAGCTTTAAAAAAGCGTTTACAGTGTTAAGATTGAGAAGTAGAGATAGAGAGTAGAGACAAGAGAGTAGAGAAACAGATAGTTCTCAGCATAGATATAGCATAGATAGATAAAATATAGATAGTTCAACTACTCCTCGTTGTCTGACTCCTCGGTGATGCCCTCCTCCGACATCTCAATGTAGGCGTGAAGATACTGATCATTGTCGGATTCCCAGGGCGACGCTGCTCCTAGCCTCATGTTGAATTGAGCGTCCGATTTTCGCGTACACTTGTCCTCGCGATAGGCGGCTCGCTCCGCCCTCCTCTTCTCCCTCTCCGCCCTCCTTCGCGCGTAGAACTCACTATCGTTGATGATGTCCTATGGGAAGCATTGGCGCCATAGCGCCATGGCTTCCTCGTCCATCTCGGCGATGCCGAGATGGTGCTCCCGCCTCTGGTTATCACGACGATCCTCATCGGTTATAAGCCGCGGTAGACGCGTGAGCTCCTACGCCCGCTCCCGCGTCGGCACGTTGGGGAACTTCAATGTTCCATGAGGCCACCGGAGGCGCCATGCCGCTGTGTCATATGCGCGGATAGCCTCGTTGGTGGTGTCAAAATTGCCAAGGCCGAGGCGCATCCCGCGGAACCGGATCTCGGCGGAGAATCCGCCGAGCGGCGTCCGCGGACGCCGCGGTATCCCCAAGTTTACCGGCGACGCGGCGGCATGGTGGCGCGACGGTGGTGAGGCGAGAAAGAGCGGGGAGAGAGTAGTGGCGAGGCGTAGAGCAGGGAGAGAGCGGTGGCGACACACAAAGCAGGGAGAGAGCGGTGGCAAGGCATAGAGCGGTGGGAGGGCGTCGGATTTTATAAAGCGCGCCGGATGCCGCACGCCAAAACTAGCACGTGCCCGACCACTTTTTCCCGTGCGTGTGTGATTCTTACCCGACGTCCCTGCTATCTCTACTCTCTTCTCTACTGTTATATTTATTTTATATTTAAAATTTATCTCTACTCTCTTCTCTACCAACTACTCTTTTTTTCTACTTTTTTTCTTTTAAAAAACAGAGTTGGTGATGATGGTGTGCCTGCCATCCTGCAATATAGGACGTCTGATTTATATCTGACGGATAGGAAGGAAACTATGGCAATTTTGCAGAAAGATACCCACACCCCTCTCCATATTTGCATATAAGGCCTTCCCTCGTTCATCCTTTTCTCCTACAAGATAAACTACTCATACAAATGCCTCTTGATGTTTCGTGCAACGCATGGGCATCTTGCTAGGTTTAAGAAACTTTCCATCATTTGCCACACTACTAGTTGCAGATGAAGAACCTACCGAACCACAGTGCGATACAGGAGTGACGCACAATTACAAGCTGATATTCTATTGGAATTGGAGGCTATAACCAATTACTTTTACGGGAACAATAACAACCATGAAATTTAAGGGTAGGTATGAACAAAATTGGAACTTGACATGTACTGCTAAGTGATTCAATACACACATTACCAATTAAAGAGGATAACGATGGTCGCAACGGCCTCTGTGCATCATGTTCAGCAATGGGACTCAGTTCATTATCCACAACGGTGGTGCTTCTGTGCTTGGCGTCGGCTTCCGGGAAGCAGATCCGAGATCATGGAAGACTGTGCCGAGGAAGAGGCTCTGTGTACGACGACGATGGTGGACCGGCTCCAGTGCGGTGTACGAGGTCGTCGATGAGGCAGATGCGCTGCGGTGGACGAGTGCACCGATGGAGAAGGGGAGGAGCACAAAGGCTGTGGTGCCCTGGAGAAGTCTATTTTGGTGTGGGGATGGAAAATGGGGAGTATTCAGGTGTACTACTCTAGGTGCCGGGGTGGGGTTGGCTGGGTAGGGTGAACCTGAAGTTACGAAAATAAGCCCCTACCAATCAATCCGTAGATCTGTTCCAAAGGTTATGATGGTAACTTCGCACTGCTCGAATCAGGGTCGCGGGAGATTTTCCCGCCGACCTCAAAATTTTGTGACACTGAACTCCCTATGTGGCGTGTTGGGTGACTGGGCTAAGAAACTAGCGAGTAGTACTATTAACTGCTAGTACTCCCTCTAATTTATTAACTCTGCATATTAGGTTTGACCGAAGTCAAACTTCATAAAGTTTGACCAAGTTTATACAAAAATATAAACATTTACCATAACAAATATGTATGATGTGGAAGTACATTCAATAATGAATCTAATGGTATTTATTTGTTATTGTATATGTTAATATTTTTTGTTATGAACTATCTGAGAGTTTACAAAACTTGACTTTGACCAATGCTAATACGCGGACTTAAATAAAAATGGAGGGAGTACACATTTGTTTTCTTAGTTTGTAGTGAATTAATCATTTGGTGCAATTGTGAAATAAATATATTAGGCTACTGACTTCAAATGTAATGGTCTATACAATTCAATAGTTACAATCATTGTTGAATTCCAAGATGTATACGAGGTCTATAGTACTTCACAATATGCTCAAACTCACATAATCCCAATGAAATGAGAATCTAAATGCATTTCATAATTATTACTTTGTAGGATGCAAAAAAACCAACCATAACTCTACATCATCCATTATAAAAGCAACATTTTGAACACATCCCAATGTGTGAATGAAACGTGTAGAGAGAGCTTGCGAAGATGCAGCAGATAGGGCGGTAAAGATTGTGTGTATGTGGACAAGAGAGTAGGAGACAAACCTAACGAGAGAGAGAGAGATAGACAGAGAAAGAGAGAGGAAGAAGTTAGGTCTGTGAGATAGATGGAGACATGTAATATACATGAGATGTGTGTGCATCCGGATTCTGTAGACGTGGAAGGACAAGAGACAACAGGTTTGATGACATAGCTGGAAAAACATGGATGAGAGGGGAAGGATCTCGTGGGTTGAGGGATTGATAATTTTGTGCGGGAGAGAGAGGGATTGGTAATTTTGGGCGGGAGAGAGAGGGGGAGGAGTCAGTCAGTCATTGCCACATCATCCTGCTTCCAAATGGCCCCTCATTCTCTAGTGCAGTGTGGTCCCCGTCTTCAATCTCCTTGATGCCCTCTTTGAAGGTTGAGGTGTTGTGCATGGTGGGGTGCAGAGAAGCACAAGCGAGAGTGGTCGCCATATAGCCTTGGATGGGGATGAATTGTGTGCTCGGGGGAGGGGCAGTGTGTGCGGTGTGTGTGTGTGTCAGGTATTGAGAGAAATCAAACCTATGGAGAGAAATGTGTGTGTATGTGACGGAAAGCTACATGCTAAATAGGGTTTTCACGAAGAGATTGTGTGTGCGAGATAGATAGCGATGTGCGGACCTTGAGGTGGGCAGGGGCCGGGTGAGGGTGTCAAAATGTGTGCGTTGATGCATGTGTTACATGTGATCGTGTGAGGGACGGACGAATTGAGAGAGATGGTTGTTGTGTTACGGGTGCTCCTCTCTCTCACACACACACAAGTACAAATATAAGACCGTTCTCTCATGTATACAGAACGTATCGGTATCTGTCTATGTCTCACTCATGCATGATCATTTGCACATTCACACCTCTCTATGTCTCTATCACACGCACACCGTCTCCACATTACCCTTCCGCCACAACACACATATGGACACATACACGCGTTCTCTCTCAGTCACACACACAAAATCAATATTTAAAAAAACTAGGGCGCACCTAAAATGTCCAAATCCAAATAAACACATACTGGAGCTAAATTCAAATATATGCAAATATTGTAGCATCAAGAACTTTTCCAAGAAAAAAAGTTAAGTAATATTCGAGGATTGTTTTCACACATGCAAAAAGGTTCGGTGGGTGTCCTTCGAGCGCGACATGGTGACGCACCGTTCGATCAACCGCACGGCCGCGGTTCACGCGCTTGCACATGATTCTATATTGTGGTTGTCGTAACTAATATAAGTGTTGACTCAGTCTAATGTTTACGTGTACTAACACGGTTTTATTTTAAGTTTGACCAACCCTATATAAAACTAAACTAAGCTCCGATACGTGCACTCATCAATATGCCGCTGCCGCCGTTGCGCATGCCGGCGCCCGCTTGCTCCAGCCAACCATTTCTCGCCCATCACCGTGATACGTCTCCAATGTATCTATAATTTTTGATTGTTCCATGCTATTATATTATCCATCTAGGACGTTTTATATGCATTTATATGCTATTTTATATGATTTTTGGGACTAACCTATTAACCTAGAGCCCAGTGCCAGTTTCTGTTTTTCCTTGTTTTTGAGTATTGTAGAAAAGGAAAATCAAACGGAGTCCAATTGACCTGAAATTTCACGAAGATTATTTTTGGACCAGAAGAAGCCCATGGAATACCGGAGATGGACCAGAGGAGTCCCGAGGCCACCACGAGGGTGGGGGCACGCCCTCCCCCCTGGGCGCGCCCCCTATCTCGTGGCCGCCTAGGGGACCCCCCTGACTTGTTCCCGACTCCAACACCTCTTATATATACCCAAACATCCAGAAAGAAACCTAGATCGGGATTTCCACCGCCGCAAGCCTCTGTAGCCACCGAAATCCAATATAGACCCGTTTCGGCACCCTACCGGAGGGGGGAATCCCTCTCCGGTGGCCATCTTCATCATCCAAGCACTCTCCATGACGAGGAGTGAGTAGTTCATCCTCGGGGCTAAGGGTATGTACCATTAGCTATGTGTTTGATCTCTCTCTCTCTCTCTTTCTCTCTCTCGTGTTCTTGATTCGGCACGATCTTGATGTATCGGGAGCTTTACTATTATAGTTGGATCTTATGATGTTTCTCCCCATCTACTCTTTTGTAATGGATTGAGTTTTCCCTTTGAAGTTATCTTATCGGATTGAGTCTTTAAGGATTTGAGAACACTTGATGTATGTCTTGCATGTGCTTATCTGTGGTGACAATGGGATATCACGTAATCCACTTGATGTATGTTTTGGTGATCAACTTGCGAGTTCCGCGACCTTGTGAACTTATGCAGAGGGGTTGGCACACGTTTGCGTCTTGACTCTCTGTTAGAAACATTGGGGCACTCTTTGAAGTTATTTGTGCTGGTTGAATAGATGAATCTGAGATTATGTGATGCATATCGTATAATCATACCCACGGATACTTGCGGTGACCTAGGAGTATCTAGGTGACATTAGGGTTTTGGTTGATTTGTGTATTAAGGTGTTATTTTAGTACGAACTCTAGGATATATTGAAAGGAAAGAATAGCTTTGTTTTATTTTACTACAGCCTCTTGAATAGATCGATCAGAAAGGATAACTTTGAGGTAGTTTCTTACCCTACAATAATCTCTTCGTTTGCTCTCCGCTATTAGTGACTTTGGAGTGACTCTTTGTTGCATGTTGAGGGATTGTTATATGATCCAATTGTGTTATTATTGTTGAGAGAACTTGCACTAGTGAAAGTATGAACCCTAGGCCTTGTTTTCTAGCATTGCAATACCGTTTACGCTCACTTTTATCATTAGTTACCTTGTTGTTTTTATATTTTTAGATTACAAAAACCTTTATCTATCATCTATATTGCACTTGTATCACCATGTCTTCGCCGAACTAGTGCACTTATACAATTTACCATTGTATTGAGTGTGTTGGGGACAGAAGAGACTCTTTGTTATTTGGTTGCAGGGTTGTTTGAGAGAGACCATCTTCATCCTACGCCTCCCATGGATTGATAAACCTTAGGTCATCCACTTGAGGGAAATTTGCTGCTGTCCTACAAATCTCTGCAGTTGGAGGCCCAACAACGTCTACAAGAAGTAGGTTGTGTAGTACACATCAAGCCCTTTTCTGGCACCATTGCCGGGGAGGTTAATGCTTGAAGGTATATCTTTAGATCTTGCAATCGAATCTTTTAGTTTCTTGTTTTATCACTAGTTTAGTCTATAAAAGAAAACTACAAAAAATGGAATTAAGGTTGCCGCATATGCTTCATCTTTTTAATGTCTTTCGTGGAAAGAAGGATTCCTATAATTGTGCCAAAGTGTTAGAAGAAGAATGTATTAAAATGTTTGGCACTAAATATTTGAATGATGAGCATGATTGCAATGTTGTTAGTATGAATCCCTTGAATATGTATGATGCTAATGACATGCAAAGCCACAAGCTTGGGTATGCTATGTTTGAAGAAAATAATATTCCCCCCCCCCAAGCTTAGATGAGCAAATTTATTATGATGAAAGCATCCCTCCTATCTATGATGATTATTGTGATGACACGTATGCTATAAAGAACAATGATAACCATGAAACTTGTCATCTTGATTTTAATTTTCAATTGGATTGTGCCTCACATGATATTTATTTTGTTATGTGATAGTTATATTATTGAATTCATTCATGATGCTACTGAAAATTGTTATGAGCGAGGAATATGTGCTTGTAGGAATTGCAATAATATCAAGTTTCTTCTCTATGTGTTGAAAATCTTGAAGTTATCCTTGTTTTACCTTCCTATGCAAGTTGATTCTTGTTCCCATAAGTTGTTTGCTCACAAAATCCCTATGCATAGGAAGTGGGTTAGGCTTAAATGTGCTAGTCATATTCTTCATGATTCTCTCTTTATGTTTCAATTCTTATCTTTTATGTGAGCATCATTGAGATCATCGTGCCTAGCTAGGGGCGTTAAACGATAGCGCTTGTTGGGAAGCAACCCAATTTTATTTTTGTTCTTTGCTTTTTGCTCCTGTTTAGTAATAAATAATTCATATAGCCTCTGTTTAGATGTGGTTTTATGTTTTAATTAGTGTTTGTGCGAAGTAGAACCTTGGGGAAGACTTGGGTGAAGTCTTTGCGATCTTGCAGTAAAAAAACAGAGACTTTTGTGCTCACGAGATTAGCTGCCATTTTTTACTGGAGAGTGCGTTTAGGTTGATTCTTTTTGCAGATGATTAAAAGACAAATTCCTCAGTTCCACCAGTTTATTTCGGAATTTTTGGAGTGACAGAAGTATTCGAATGATACAGATTACTACAGACTATTCTGTTTTTGACAGATTCTGTTTTTATTGTGTTGTTTGCTTATTCTGATGAATCTATGAGTAGTATCGGAGGTATGAACCATAGAGAAGTTGGAATACAGTAGATATTACACCAATATGAATTTAGAACATCATATTGGTGTAAGACGACCATCAAGTTTAAGTGTTACAACTCAAAAGAACCAACTGTATCGAAAGCGAGAGTTGTAAGCACTTGGCAAAAGTATAGCAACCACCCTTATGGACCCGCTTGAAGACTATCAACCCATATGCTTCTCCCCCTTTTGTCAGCGAGGACCAAAAAGGTTTGAAGACATAGAGCTTTCTACTCATTCCCATGAGTAGGTGGTGAAGTAGCAGCGTCGTCGTTGAGGTTTGGTGGTGCAGAAGAACTTGGTGCAGTGTCGATACGCACCGAAGTTGGAGGTGGTGAAGTAGCATGTTCTTGGTCATCAATGACTCTGGCATTAACAGTTGCAGCTGAGGAGGAATAGTTAGAGTCTTCAAGTGAGGGAGTCCGACGCAGGTGAGCATTCCTGGGACGAGTGGAATCAAACGTGAATCTTTCAGCGAAGCCATCCTGTTGAAGATCATCTTCAGAGCTCAGCAAAGTCAGACTCTTCCACGATCGGCGACAGGTTTCATGAGTGACAAATGCATTCTTGGTGGCAAGGTTGCGAATGTGATTGACATCCACCAAGAGGCTCTGCATCTGATGCTTGAGCCAGTCATGATGCTTATCCTGTTTTTGATGTAGGGCGACGAGAAGCTCTCGGTCATTGAGAACACGAGAGCGCTTCCGAGGCCTTTGGGAAATTGTGCTTTCAGTGGCTTCAGTATGGGCACGAGGTGTGCGTGTATTTCCAGCCAAAGGATAAACACGAGTTGCAGCAAGAACTCCTTAAATAGGTTGAGTGAAGCTTTGACGATCGATGTTGTGAAGATCAATTGGCTCCTTGGTAGGCTCTGGGTATATGGCTTCGACAGACAAATCAACCTCTGGCAATAATATGAGATGATTGCGTGCAGAAGGCTGATAGTTGATAGCAGAGTGAAGCTTGATGAGGCGCATTACCCATGGAGCATAGAACTTCAGACCAAAGATATTGGAGCCAGATGCAGCCAATTGCCTGATGAAGAAGTATTGAGCATTGAAGCTAATGCCATTGAAGATATGGAAAACCAATGTCTTCATTGCTCCTTCAAGCTTCGCTGCAGGAGAATGTCCTTTGATAGGCCAAAGACTTCGCCTGATAATATGAAAAATAGTGCGGGGCAGATACTCTAGGTCTTCAACAAAGAACTCCTTAGGATATTCAGCGTCTTATGGCAGTGGCTTCATCATGCTCAGCATTTGGATCATGTTTGGCTCTGGCTTCTGGAAGATTCTCTCCAAAGCATTTTGGTGCAGATGACAACCTGGTTCATAGTGTTCACCAGAAGTGGGCAGGGCAGTAAGCTCAATGATTGCTTGGGCTTTGGCTTCATGGTGTACATCGCCTGTCATCCACTCAAGGACCCAAGTCTTTGGATCCCTGTAGTAACCGCGAATGTGGAGAGTTGCATAGAATTTGAGCAGAAGCTCTTCATTCCAATGCTCTTTATCGGTCACAAACTGTAGAAGCCAGCATCTCTGAAGCAGTCAAGGGCTTCTTCTAGGCAGGGCAGGCCAGCCATGGCTTCGCAGTCTAGATGCATATGAGGAAAAATGCGCCCCTGATTGTACAGTATGCAGGAATAGTAACTGTGCTGTTGATAACTCCAGAACCTAACAGATGATATTCTTGGCTTGGAATATGGGTTCTTGGCACTATCAAAGAAGGTGTTGTGTGCTATGAATCCATTCACATTAAACGATCCTGGTGAAGTTGCAGTACCTGGAAACCTTGGCAGCCTTGGCTTTGGCTTCTGGACCTGAGGCATGTGCTCCACATGATAGTCAAATTGCGGACCGGTAGCAGGTGGAGGAACCAGAATGGGCCATCTGACAGTAACCGACTGACCACGATCAAATGCTTGCTTGATGGTGTGTGGCCTTGGAGGTGGTACAGGAGCAGTGGCAGTGGCATTTACTTTAGGCTGCAGAGTTGCATCAAGTGCAACATTGGCTTCAGGTGCATTCACTTCTGGCACCACATTAGCTTCAGGCGCCACATTAGCTTCGGCCATGACAATGGCATTGGCTTCAGTTGAGTTGTTTGTGGCCGCCTCAGTATTGTCAACCTCCACTTGAGTAGTTGGAGGGTCGGACACGTTCTCCTTGAGAACAAATTTAGGTTGGACGTGGTTGTAGCAACACGTTCTTCTTCTTCTCTTGGTTTTTCTCGTTCATCGGCTGATGTAGCCGGAATGTCTTCAGCAGCTTTTGCTTCGGACTCAAAGACATTCATAGTTGGAGTGGCGTCAGGGAACACTTTCGTGCCACTGAGTTATGTTGCTCTTCTCCTTCTGGAACGCTCGACAGAGTGACTTGTGGCCTTGGTCCTTTGTGAAGCCTGCAGAGTGCGGCCGACGCCTTTGGAGAGGGAGTCGGCTGGACCACAAAGTCATCATCTTCAAGCACCAGAGTGGTGGCTTGAAGTGGGGGAGTACTTGGAGAGTCTTGAGGGCGATCAACCCATGAATCATCCTAAGAAATTTGCGTCAGAGGACGACCAATGCTGATGAGTTCGTTGTTTGTGAGAACAGGCGATGATACCATTTGGTGCTCAATCCGAGGAAGGACTTCATCATCTTCTACATTGTCGTGATGACCAATGTCTTCAACTTCAGGAGCTGGAATGTCTTCAGTTTCAGGAGCCTCTGTGGAAGCAGGCTCATGAACTATTAACTGGCACTCTCGGTGTTCGGACGCAGGACGAGCAACTGAGATTGGCTCGACGACAAGGGGCTCTGTGGGAGTAGCCCGATCTTTCTTCTTTGTATTTCTCTTCTTGGTCGGTGGACAATTGTCAGTAGTGTTCTTGGTCTTGCGCTTTTGGGCTTCGGTTTCAGCCGCCCTTGTTTTCTTGAGTTCCGAAGCAGCTGTGGGGACCTTAGGCTTCATGCCTGTCATGCTGGCAGGGAAGACAATGCGAGGTTCTTCCTGCCTTGATGCTTTAGCTTGGGCCACAACAGGCTTCTTCTTCTTCTTTGCAGCCATTTTGGGGTCGATGCCAGGGCGCCCCAGAGCCATGCACTTTTCTGCTTTATTGTGAGCTTGAACACTTTTCTCAGCAAAGTACTTCATTCTCTCTCTCTTGAACCATTTACTTCCTGGCATTTCTGGTGAAACTTCTCCTTGAGCTCATGCAGCGTCTACTTGAAGCTTTGAACATCAGCCATGCTGAGGTTTGCCATGTTTCTCTCGAACTGAGCTTTCTCATAATCAATCTTGTTCTTCAGTCCAACAATCTTTTGAGCCAGAGCTAGCTCAGTAGCAATGGCACTGTGGAAAGAGACACTGATGCCTACCGGAAGCTCAAGGTCATCGAGGTTGATGATGGGGTTTTCAAACCATTCATCAATGAAGTTGTTCAAGATATCCACATCAAACAGGGGTAGATCATTGAAGATCTCCGCCTCTTACTTTCTCTTTATCAGCAGCTCAATAGTGTCGTCGCCAAGATCGTCGTGACTTGACAGATCAATGGCTTGATTTTCGTTCCTCAGAACGGCAGCTGGGGTCAGTGCTTGACCGGAAATCTGGATGGGCTTCTTCTTCTTCTCAGTCTTGGAGATGCCAGAGAGATCTTCAGACTGCACACTGGCTTCAGGAGGTGTAGCGGCCAGAGGCTTCACACACGAAGCTTTTGGTGAAGTGGAGGGCTTTGAAGCCTTTGATTTCTTCTGCTTCTGTGGCTTGGGAGGAGCTGGCGCTTCATCAGAATCAGCATCGTCTGCTGAGTGCTCCACAGCAGCCCCCTGAACAGCAATGTGAGTGAGGAGACCATCGAGGTTGTAGAAAGGCCCGATGATATTGGGTTCGGCATCATGAGTGCCATCAGCCCGAGGAGCAGATGGACCAAGGTTGAAGTCGAGTCCAAGGTCCTTCTTGTTCTTCTTTGTAGACTCTTTGGCGAACTAGAAGTTGCGCTTGAAGAGATTGTCTTCACGACACCATAGCAGAGAAGATGGGTTGGCATTAGCAGGCTGAGGTCCATGGACCATGCAAGGGTAGAAACCTTGAGCAATGGCTTCAAACTTGGACTTGGGCTGAAGACCTTTGTATACAATATCTCCCCAAGGGCCCTTGATGGAATTCTTTTCAGCATATTCGTCAGTGACAAATTTGTACTTGAACCATTCCTCTGCCCAATATCTTCGAATCCATTGGATTCTATTCTTGCGTTCCCCATATGTCTCTTCAGGATCTGACTTGCCTAGTTCATAGAGATATGGTGGCAGGTCCTTGGCTGTGTTCCCACGGTGCTGTCTGCCGCCCTTCCTAACTGATTTCTCTGTCGCCATGAAGTTCAGACTGGATGGCTTCAGAACTTGCAAAGGCTTCCGTCTGCTGGTCAGATAGGAACTAGCTTCAGGAGAATTGATGTGATGCTGTAAGAATTCTGCAAATGAATGCAGACTGTGAGAACCAAGGGATTCTCCCACGGACATGTACCTGTGACAGCATTAGAGATGCGAGGGAAGGGGAAGAGGTCATATGCATTCTCAAAAGATTTTGAAGATAAATCAGTTTAGAAGACATTGACCTCATAGCGTGAAGACATTCACTTATATGTTGAGAGTTGGTTCCGGATTTGTACGAATCCAAGAATAAGTACAAGTGAGGAATCTAATTGTGTGTGAAGAATAAGTGAATATACTAGGCATGTTATGAGATGCACAACAAGATAGATCCAAATTTGTAGGGACAGAAACCACTTGTGGTTGAAAAGGATGGATCTATCAGATTAAAAAGACAGTAAAAAGAGAGTTTTAATTTACCACATGATGAACTACTAGATGGAGTAGAAGATGAGGCCGAGCATTCGATCTTATGTGCCCTAACTTGGTGATGGAGGACACCTATGGCGGCGGCGGAGAAGACGATGTCCGCGGCCGGAGAGAGATCGGCATCGGTGAGGTCGCGGCAGCTAAGCGCTTTGTCGCCGGTGTCATCGAGAGCTAGCGGTGGCGCTAGAGTTTGTGGAGAGGTGGAACAAAAGATAATGACTGGGGTGTGGTGTGTATTTATAAGGACAGGGATGGCACAGAGTTATTACGCAGGTGCCCCTGGCGGTTCACATCTAAGGGACACGTGGCGAACATGCAACACATTGGAAGTTGTTCCATGTTCCCATGCACGCCTGGATTGTCGGGTGGTCATTCCCGCTTCTCCAGTTTTCAGGCAAAAAGGATAGATCATTAAAATAGATTCAATTTTGTCTCTGTGTCTTCTACTGACAGGGACTTAGAGAAGACAATTGACAGATTCAATAGAATGCATATGATTTGGATAGATAGAATCTGAGATAGCAGCATAGAGAGGTTAGGGTCTGATCACATTCACTCAGTTCAAAAGATTCAAACGAGAAGACATAGCTATAAGTGAATGTTGTAGAGGACAGAACACAAATATATGTATATATCAGAATAAGACCAAATCAACATTGTGAAGATAAACATGAAGTCATGTCAATATTGAAGACAAACCAAATGCGAAGACTATGCAAATGTAACGCCAACAGAAAACACTCCAAACAAAAGTTTAGTGGTGGCGTTACCCACCGTATAGGAAGTATTAGACCCAGACACGGCGCACAATTATCGTGGCGCTCCCAAGTCAAATTCCGCGTTAATGTATTCACACTTAGAGTGTAAGTCTTCATTAATTGAAGATATACGTTACTTCGTGTGTTGCACTTCTAAGTCATCAACATGCATAAGTGTTAGGATGTGTGCCTAATCACAGGACATTTGAGGATTCCAAGATATTTAGCTCACACTGCAACTTGCAAAACCTTTTCTCATCCAAGGGCTTTGTGAAGATATCTGCCAGTTGCTCTTCAGTGTTGACGTGAATGATATCAATATCTTCCTTCATGACATGATCTCTAAGAAAGTGATGACGAATTTCAATGTGCTTTGTCTTCGAGTGCTGAACTGGGTTGTTGGCAATCTTGATGGCGCTTTCATTGTCGCAGTAGAGTGGTACTTTCTTCAGATGGATGCCATAGTCCTTGAGTGTTTGCTTCATCCATAGAAGCTGAGTGCAGCAAGATCCAGTAGCAATGTATTCAGATTCAGCCGTGGAGAGAGATACACAGTTCTGCTTCTTTGAAGACCAACAAACAAGTGATCGTCCTAGAAAGTGACATGTGCCTGATGTAGACTTGCGATCCACCTTGTCACCAGCATAATCAGCATCCGAGAATCCAAATAGATCAAACTTTGAGCCCTTTGGATACCATAATCCTAATGTTGGGGTGTAGGCCAAATATCAAAGAATTCGCTTCACAGCTAAGTGATGCGATTCTTTTGGTGCCGCTTGGAATTGGGCACACATGCAAACGCTAACCATTATATCTGGCCTAGATGCACATAAATAAAGTAAAGAACCAATCATGGAGCGGTATACCTTTTGATCAAACTCTTTACCATTGGCGTCAGGACCTAGATGACTTTTGGTTGGCATCGGCGTCGTGTATCCTTTGCAATCTTGCATTCCAAACTTCCTCAGGCAGTCTTTGAGATATTTTTCTTGAGATATGAAGATGCCGTTGCTTTGCTGACGTATTTGAAGACCAAGGAAGAAATTCAGCTCGCCCATCATGGACATCTGATATTGCTCTTGCATCATATGTCCAAACTCATCACTGTATTTTTGATTAGTGCAGCCGAACATAATGTCATCCACATATATTTGGCACACAAACAGTTCACCATCATATATCTTCGTGAAGAGTGTGGGATCCAGGGAACCAGGTTTGAAGCCTTTGCTCTTTAGAAAATCTTTGAGTGTGTCATACCAAGCGTGAGGGGCTTGTTTGAGGCCATACAGTGCCTTATTGAGCTTGTATACGATATCAGGATGTCTTGGATCTTCAAAGCCAGGCGGTTGTGCAACATACACTTCTTCTTCAATCTTGCCATTGAGGAAGGCACTCTTCACATCCATTTGATAAAGAAGGATATTATTATGATTTGCGTAGGCTAGCAGTATGCGAATGGCTTCAAGCCTAGCCACGAGAGCAAATGTTTCATCGAAGTCAATCCCTTCAACTTGAGTGTATCCTTGAGAAACGAGACAATCCTTGTTTCTGAAAACTTGACCATGCTCATCTTGCTTGTTGCGATATATCCATTTAGTGCCTATGATATTGTATTTACGAGGATCAGGATGCTTGACCAATTCCCACACATTGTTTAGCTCAAACTGTTGAAGCTCTTCTTGCATAGCTTGAATCCATTTAGGTTCCATGAAGACTTCAACAACTTTCTTGGGTTCAGATATTGAGACAAATGCAAAGTGCCCACAGAAATTTGCTAGCTGTGTTGCTCTTGAACGAGTGAGTGGACCAGGTGCATTGATGCTACCAATTATCTTCTCAATATGTACTTCATTTCCAACACGAGGATGAACTGGACAAAGATTTTTCTCTTGCTGATCATCGTCATCATTAGGAGGATTGTCTTCAGGCTGAGCATTGTCTTCAAGTTGATTAGGTGTAGAAATGATAAGTTCCTCTTCAGCCTGAGCTTCAGACGGTATGATTTCTCCAGTTCCATAAGCTTGATGGATTCACTAGGTGGAACTTCATCTAGCGCATTTGGCAGGTGCTCTCTTTGCGAGCCGTTAGTCTCATCAAACCGCACATCCACAGTTTCAACCACTTTATAGTGAAAGAGGTTGAAGACTCTGTAGGAGTGCGAATCCTTTCCGTAAGCAAGCATAAAACCTTCATGTGCTTTGGGTGCATATTTTGAAGTGTAATGTGGATCCTTGATCCAGCACCTAACACCAAATACTCTGAAGTAACTGACATTTGGCTTCTTACTAGTAAGGAGTTCATAGGATGTCTTCTTCAGAAGCTTGTGAAGATAAACACGGTTGATGACATGGCATGCGGTATCAATGGCTTCGGGCCAGAACTTTCTTGGAGTCTTGTATTCATCAAGCATCGTCCGAGCCATCTCAATGAGTGTTCTGTTCTTACGCTCCACGATACCATTTTGCTGCGGCGTGTACAGAGCTGAGAACTCATGAGTGATGCCCAATGTATCAAGATAAGTGTCGAGGCCAGTGTTCTTGAATTCTATGCCATTGTCACTTCTGATATGCTTAATTTTGACGCCATAGTTCGTCATGGCACGATCGGCAAAGCGTCTGAAGACATCCTGCACTTCATTCATGTAGAGGATTATATGCACCCAAGTATATCTTGAATAATCATCAACAATTACGAAGCCATAGAGACAAGCGGTAGTAGTGAGAGTAGAGTAGTGAGTAGGGCCAAATAGGTCCATGTATAGTAGTTCGAAGGGTTGGGTTGTTGTCATGTTTGTGTTCGAGGGATGCTTGGCCCTCGTCATCTTCCCAGCTTTGCAGGCACCGCAAAGATGATACTTTTTGGACTTGACGCCCTCGATGCCTACGACATGCTTCTTCTTTGAGAGAGTATGCAAGTTCCTCATGCTAGCATGCCCTAGCCTCCAATGCTAGAGCCAGCACTCTGAAGCTTTTGCTAGAAGTTATACGGCTAACTTTGGTCCTGCTGAGAAATCTACCATGTACAAATCATTTTTCCGATACCCTTCAAAGACTAGACACTTGTCAGATTCCATTATAACAAGGCAACGATATTTTCCAAATATCACAATCATGTTCAAATCGCAAAGCATTGAGACAGACATTAAGTTGAAGCCAAGGGATTCAACAAGCATCACTTTATACATGTGCTGATCCTTTGAGATTGCAACTCTACCTAGACCCAATACCTTGCTTTTACAAGTGTCAGCAAATGTGATATGACTCTTGTCAGATGGATGTAAGGTTGAGTCCATGAGAAGACTTCGATCGCCAGTCATGTGGTTAGTGCATCCACTATCAATAATCCATTCTGAAGCAGCTGGTGTCATACCCTACAGTGCAGTGAGGGGGATAGGCTTCACGAAGAGTATTGTGAAGCATAAACATTTGACAAGCAAGTGGATTATGAAATCTCAGCTCCAGATTAGGACTAATAGGATGCATGGCAAGCAACTCAGGAATGAAATACATAATAAGACCATTTGGGCATTTTATCTTGCGCCCCACAAGATGTTTTAGGTCCCCAGCAATAGCATCTGACGCCTTTGATTTCCGGCTGGAGACCTTTCCCTGCAAAAGAGAGTTAAGTCTCCTTAACCACCCACATCTTTAGGGGTGGCTTCGAAGCAATGAGTCTAAGTGATGCATCTGAGAACTTTGGCTTTTGGGCCCTAGCAAATAGTCTTGTAGGAGGTGAATAATACTCATAAGAATAAGCAGAGTAGTTCTTAGTCTTATGAACATAGCGGTTTGATGATCCACGCTCATATTCATAAGTTTGAGTATGATTTTCCTGCAAAACATTGGTGTTAGGGTGATTCAGGTGAGTCCTGTGTATATATGAAGCCTTTGGACCATATGAAGCCTTTAGTCTGGGGTTTGTCTTCTTCCCGTGTGGTGTCATGACGACATTCACAGGAAGATTCTCCAGACACCTTTCGGGCACCCAGATTTTCTTCATAGGTGGCCCATTCCTACAGGTAGTACCAATATACCTCGCAAACACTTCACCATTCTGATTCTTAAACAGTTTATAGTTTGCATCAAAGGATGCATCAATGATAATAGGGTTAGCACAAGTGAAGCCAGATAGGGTGGATGGATTCACTGAAGGTTCCTTTGTAGCAACCCATGTGGTTTTGGGGTACTGATCAGGCTTCCAGTAAGAACCATCAACATTCCTTTTCCTCTCGAACCCAACACCCTCTTTCCTAGGGTTTCGGTTCAGAATCTGCTTTTTGAGGACATCACATAGTGTCTGATGCCCTTTGAGACTTTTGTACATCCCTGTCTCAAGCAATGTCTTCAACCTAGCATTTTCATCAGCAATAGCAGTGGCATGCTCAGTAGAGGGGTTAGTTACCACATCAACAGTTGAAGATATTGCAACAGTAGCAGCAGTAGAACATTCAGCAACAGATGTAGCGTTATCACGCTCAAGGAATTTTATACATGGTGGTTCAAATCCTTCCTGAGCGGGACTGATCTGTTGAGCGCGAAGTGACTCGTTTTCTTTTTGAAGATCTTCATGAACTGCTCTCAATTTCTCGAGTTCTTGCTTCCTTTGAAGATAATCATAGGAAAGCTTTCCATGAGTTGTTGAGAGCGTTTCATGACGACTTTCAAGTTCCTCATACTTAACATGAAGATTTTTTATGTCTTCAATTAAGGACTGAGATCGGGTCATTCCCGTGTCCAACAGGTCATCGCTTTTGTCTAACAGTTTTTTAATATGTTACATAGCTTTCTGTTGTTTAGTTGCAATTTTAGCAAGTGTTTTGTAGCTGGGTTTGGATTCATAATCAGAGTCATCTTCACTTGATGTTTGAACGTAAGCATCGCGTGAGTTTACCTTGGCACCATGTGCTATGAAGCAGTAGGTGGGAGCGGAGTCGTCCTTGTCATTAGCATCAGCGTAGGTGAAGGAGCCATTGTCTTTAATGTTGAAGATGGACTTGGCAACGTAGGCTGTAGCTAGAGCCAGACTTGCAACGCCAGAGTCGGACTCTTCCTCAGACTCCACCTCCGCCTCCTCAGAAGCGGACTCCTCTGAATCCATCTCCTTGCCAACAAAAGCACGAGCCTTGCTAGATGAGCTCTTCTTGTGTGATGAAGACTTTGATGAAGACTTGGAAGAAGACTTTGAGGATTTCTTCTTCCTCTTGTCATCAGAATCATATTCCTTTCTCTTCTTCTTCTTGTTGTTTTCATTGTCCCACTGCGGACACTTAGAGATGTAGTGACCAGGTTTCTTGCACTTGTGGCATGTTCTCTTCTTGTGGTCATGAGTAGAAGCTTCATCATTTCTTGAGCTGGATCGTGAAGACTTTCTGAAGCCTTTCTTATTGGTGAATTTCTGGAACTTCTTCACAAGCATAGCAAGCTCCTTTCCAATGTCTTCAGGATCACCAGAACAGCAGTCAGATTCTTCTTCAGATGAGGAAGTAGCTTTTGCCTTCAAAGCGCGAGTTTGGCCATAGTTGGGACCATAGATATCTCTTTTCTCAGATAGCTAAAACTCATGTGTGTTGAGCCTCTCAAGTATGTCAGATGGATCGAGTGTCTTGAAGTCAGGGCGTTCTTGAATCATCAGGGCTAGGGTGTCAAACGAGCTGTCAAGTGATCTCAGGAGTGTCTTGACGATTTCATGCTTGGTGATCTCAATGGCGCCTAGAGCATGAAGCTCATTTGTGATGTCAGTGAGGCGATCAAATGTGAGCTGAACATTCTCATTGTCGTTTCTCTTGAAGCGGTTGAAGAGGTTGCGAAGGACACTGATCCTTTGATCTCTCTGGGTTGAGACGCCTTCGTTGACCTTGGAGAGCCAGTCCCAGACTATCTTCGATGTTTCTAGAGCACTCACACGGCCATACTGTCCTTTGCTCAGATGACCACAGATGATGTTCTTGGCAGTAGAATCCAGTTGAATGAACTTCTTGAAATCCGCAGGGGTGACACCTTCACCAGTCTTGGGAACGCTGTTCTTGACGACATACCATAGATCGACATCAATGGCTTCAAGATGCATGCGCATCTTATTCTTCCAGTAGTGGTAATCAGTGCCATCGAAGACAGGGCACGCAACGGAGACTTTGATTATCCCTGCAGTCGACATAGCTAAAACTCCAGGTGGTTAAACTGAATCACACAGAACAAGGGAGTAACTTTCTCTGATACCAATTGAAAGTGCTAGTTATCGACTAGAGGGGGGTGAATAGGCGATTTTTATGAAAGTCTTCAAAACACGGGGGCTTTGAAGACAAACAGTAGAAATGAACCTATTGATATGCAGCGGAAGGTAGACTACACTAGACAGGCTATAGTCAAGTAAGCAATGAAGTGAAAGCACGAAGACTATTAGCAGCTAGGTAGTATGGATCAAGATGGAAGAAAGTATGAAACCAATCAACAACGGTCTTCACATAGTGAAGTCAATCATATCATGCAAGCAGGCAATGGCTTCACGAACACAAACTATAAGTAAAGAGAGAGGTAAGGATAGAACCAGTTGCTTGGTGAGGACAGGTATTTGTTGGACCAGCTCGAGTTGCTGTGACAACTGTACGTCTGGTTAGGGAGGCTGAGATTCAACTTAGAAGACCGCGTCTTCACCTTATTCCCCTTGAGCTAAGGACACACAGTCCTCGCCCAATCACTCTGGTAAGTCTTCAAGGTAGACTTCCAAACCTTCACAGACTTCGTTCACCGGCAATCCACAATTACTCTTGGATGCTCAGAACACGATGCCTAATGGGCTGGAGGATTCACAATCCTCAAGTGTAACAAGTCTTCAGATCACGTAGACAGAAAGACTTCAGTGATGCCTAACACTCTTTGGCTTTGGGTGCTTAGGGCTTTGTCCTCGCAAGGATTTCTCTCTCAAAGGCTTCGAGGTGGGTTGCTCTCAAACGACAAAAGCCGTGTACTAACTCTGAGCAGCCACCAATTTATGGTGTAGGGGGTGGGCTATTTGTAGCCACTAGGAAACCCGACCTGATTTGTCCGAAATGACCCTGGGTCACTAAGGAACTGACACATGTTCCAATGGTAAGATTTCAAACACACACGGCAGCTTGACTTGGGATACAAGTAAAGCTGACTCATCCAGCTCTAGATAAGATTTGCTCTCATTGTCTTCGCTTGAAGACATAGGATTTGGTTGAGCATCACTTCGGTCACCCAGACTTTGTTCACTTGGACCCCACTTAACAGTACGGTGGTTCCTATGACTCAACAAAGAAGAAAGTGAAACTACGAAACAACTATGTCTTCGCAATCCATAGTCTTCATACGATGTCTTCTCATGTCATAGTCTTCAACGTGAAACTCTTCACAGACCACCATTGTCTTCAATGTCTTCACACATTTTTAGGGGTCATCTCCGGTAGGTAAACCGAATCAATGAGGGACTACTACCTGTGTTATCCTGCAATTCTCACAAACACGTTAGTCCTTCAACCAAGTTTGTTGTTAATACTCCGAAACCAACTAGGGGTGGCACTAGATGCACTTACAGATATTACACCAATATGAATTTAGAATGAGTTCACAACAGTACCTAAGTGGTGATTTATTTTCTTATACTAACGGAGCTTACGAGTTTTCTTTTGAGTTTTGTGTTGTGAAGTTTTCAAGTTTTGGGTAAAGATTCGATGGACTATGGAATAAGGAGTGGCAAGAGCTTTGGGGCACTCTTTGAAGTTCTTTGTGTTGGTTGAATAGATGAATCTGAGATTGTGTGATGCATATCATATAATCATACCCACGGATACTTGAGGTGACATTAGGGTTTTGGTTGACTTGTGTCTTAAGGTGTTATTCTAGTACGAACTCTAGGATAGATTGAACGGAAAGAATAGCTTCGTGTTATTTTACTACGGACTCTTGAATAGATCGATTAGAAAGGATAACTTTGAGGTGGTTTCGTACCCTACAATAATATCTTCGTTTGTTCTCTGCTATTAGTGACTTTGGAGTGACTCTTTGTTGCATGTTGAGGGATTATTATATGATCCAATTATGTTATTATTGTTGAGAGAACTTGCACTAGTCAAATTATGAACCCTAGGCCTTGTTTGCTAGCATTGCAATACCATTTACGCTCACTTTTATCATTAGCTACCTTGCTGTTTTTATATTTTCGGATTACAAAAACCTTTATCTACCATCCATATTGCACTTGTATCACCATATCTTCACCGAACTAGTGCACCTATACAATTTACCATTGTATTAGGTGTGTTGGGGACACAAGAGACTCTTTGTTATTTGGTTGCAGGGTTGTTTGAGAGAGACCATCTTCATCCTACACCTCCCACAGATTGATAAGCCTTAGGTCATCCACTTGAGGGAAATTTGTTGTTGTCCTACAAACCTCTGCGCTTGAAGGCGCAACAATGTCTACAAGAAGAAGGTTGTGTCGTAGACATCACATCGCTGTGTTGCCGCAATCCCTGTACCATGAAGCCAAAGCCTCACCCACTCACGTCATCTGCAGTCCCTCCTCATGATGCTGCCGCGCTGCCAAGCATGCGAGCAGCTGGTGGAGCAACGTCTATGCACGCAATGTACGAAGAGGAGGACGAGCACATGAGGAGGAACAAGCATGTCATTGTCGTCTCTGCCCGCCCGGAGGAGGCGCGCATGGTGGCTGTCGCGGCGAAAGCCGGTCGCGCCCTCGCCGAGCATGCAAACCGGGTGTGGACGCGGAATCTACCTTAGAGACCTTGAATTCCACGTGGATCCTGCAATATGAAGGAGCAATTTGGGTCAGTCGACTCTTGTGAGCCGTTGGATGCAACATGGATGGCTAGACGGGCTTCTTCAACCTCCGAAATTGATACACTGTTCATCTTCTCAACCCGCCGAACGCCTAACCGGCTGCCATCACCGCCCCACCCTCCCCTCAACTGCCTGCCACCGCCATGCTCCCCCCACCCCCGCCATCCATTTAACCCCGGGCATGATCCATTTTTTTCGGTGAACTGCATTCCACACCGAACACTGATAAGATAGATCATGGGCACCCTGCCACCCTAATATAGATACTAGGGTAGTTTCTCTGTCGTCTTCTTCCTTCGCTCCGTCGAACTTCTTTCACAAATCGACTGATCCAAATTATACTACTGGTATGAACTTATTAAGTACAGTACGAACACGAAGATACAAGCAATAGTACCAACTACAAGAAGAACAGTAGTAAGACATAGTACTAGTAATACTATACGTACTAAAGAGTTCAAATAACAAGAAAGAACATAAAGTTAAAATAACGAGAAAGAACATAAACATAGTTCTGATGGGGGCTCAGCACAACACACCCCTAAAATAAAACTAAGCAACTTGTCTGCTTGACACTGTAGTAGAACCAGCATGAGCGACGGCACTGCCACCTTACTCGAAGTCTGAGTCGATGTCCTCGACTCCGTCCACGTCCCTCTTCCTCTTCCTCTTCGTCGCTGCTTCTTTGCTCGAATCGGACACTGGGATCTGCTTCTTCATCCAACCCTTGTAGATATTTAGGTAGGCATCCATTGCTGCGTACATGATGTGATCTTCATCTATTGTCTTCACCTCCCATGCATGATGAAACTCGTGGTGAGGTTTCTTCAGTTTAGCGTACGAAGGATCAATCATGGTTGCTGCCTTCTAGAGATCGAAGGGCTAGCCTACAACGAGGCCTATCCGACCCAGGACATCACTGTCGTTCCTAAAGTCTACAGTGACAAATTTCACTCTTTCATCCTTGAGGAAGTTCTTAAAATCCTAGCACTCTACATCGGCATAGCATATGTGGTAGACCAAGCACACGTTATGTACGCAAACCTGGATCATGGCAGGCTTCTTCTTCTCTGCCTCCTTTAGAACATTCTCGCTTTCTAGGACTGTGGTGTACTCAAAATCTAGCACAGCGACCCACTCATCCTTCGAGTTTTCGAACATGCTTCTGAAGCGAGTAGGGCATCCTTTCACCATCGCGGTTCCATGGGTGTAGATGATGATGAACTAATCGTCGGTGATGGTTCTAACCTGGTACTCAGCGGCGACCATGGAGATTTGGAAGGCCATGGATTTTGGAGGAGGGTTAGGAGAAGTTGAACTGGTGTAATGTGAAAGGACGGGACGACTGGGAGAGAACTATTGTAAGGTAGAAGACGGGGACGAGTAGGGCGTGCGAACGGCATGGGGTTGTTAGCTTGCCCGCTGGATAAACGGCTGCAAGCCCCCAAAGAGTTCTCGAGTACTATGCGGGACCCACTAGATGTCATGTATACTAGACCCATATCGTAGGCGTGACTGTATAGCTTCTGCCTGTTCGCATGCCATGCCAGCGCATGGATGTAACTTCACTTAATTCCCTCAACCGTCGCGCCTCCCAGGACCTTCGCCTCCCTCGCGCGGCCGCGCCCTTTGAGACTTCGACTGGCTATAAATGAGCAATTTGTTTTGCCTACTCTGCATGCATGATACTCCCTCGGGTCCTTTTTACTTCCGTTAACCGTTTGCAAAGTTTTTGACCAAATTTATACTAAAAGTATCAATATCTACAATACTGATTATAATGAGTATAAAAAATACATTTTATAATGAGTATAAAAACATTGAGTTGACATTGTGAATGTTGATGTACATATTTCTATAAGTTTGGTCAAAGTAGTGGTACATTGACTTGAGACAAAACTTAAATGCACAATGCAGACTAGTTACTCTGTCCAGGTGTGTGCCATGTCCTATCTAGTCATCACAACAAGGTTAGAGCATAGTTAATAATATAGCCAACAACTGGCTATATGAAGTTGCCATGTCACGTATAGTCAACCTTATAGCCAACATGTATAGTATCTAGTTGCTAAGTTGTACTACTTTATCAATGCATGACCCACCATACACTCTCACAATGTTTCTTGGAGTCTGTGCTGCAGCCGGCTGTTAATCTACAGCCCGCTTCACTTCTCTCTCCTCTTCTCTCTCATCCAACTCATCATATATATAATTGTTTAATCCTTATAGCCTACTGACTGTACCTTATTATACTTGCTCTTAGCTATTAGATTACCACTACCTCGCTTCTAGTTTAAAGGGCTCGATTCAAAAATTTCACCTACTCTTACTAAGATAGAGGCGGTGGAATAATTTTTGTAGTGGTTTCTAGAGTCTGGACTCCATCTTCAGGAACCTTCGCCGCCGCAAGCAAGAATACATGGAGATGAACCAAAAAGGAAAAGAGGCTGGAATGAGTAGTTCCGTATTTTATACAGTCGCAGAGGTGGGTAAATATCTTCTATATAGTACCTCCGGTGGCAATGCCATGTCTGTATGCACACACATCTCAGCCGTTGGTTCCAAGTAGATCGAACGACTCACATTGTCCAGAGGCAGATATACCATCACCACCAACTGACATTTTTATAAGAGTGGTCATGCATGCATGAGGTGTCATTAATGCATCGGTTTACACAAATTTTTGAGAAAAATGAGAGTACTAATTAAGTACTTTTGCAAACTATGGAATTAATTCCACCATTCATCATCTACCTTGGTTGAAGGGATTTTCAAATTAAGCCCTATAAATCAGAATGGAGGGAGTACCACATTACCACCATTATGGCCAGCCTTAATCATCACATGCAATAATTTAGTGCACCTTGAAATTCGAACGCCAGCTTGACTCTCCTTCTCCCTCCAGCAGTCCCACCACTCCACCCCGTGTGGAAAAAATCTGCATGCATGACTCTCCTCCCCCGCGCTCGTCCAATCCGTTGTGACCAACAATATTTCCACCCCTTCCCTCACCTGTAATTTACTCCAACAAATATGCCCACATAGCTGCTTTAGTTACTTAACTGTAGGTGCATTGGGCACTGACATGTGGGCCCAACAGGCATCTGGCCCACATGTCAGTGACACAACTAGACCTGCAGTTAAGTTAGTGAAGCTTAGTCCATATATTACGTAGGTGTGCCATTGCTCGCTACAAATACGGCGCCTCCCAAGACATTCGGAAGAACGCTCACGTTCATCGCTATCTCCTCCCCCTCCCTCTCACGTCGACCACCATGGCATCCCCCCTCCCAAGCCTTAAGCGCCCCTCGCTGCACCGCGTGGATGATCACGCGTCGCCATTCCGTTCCTCGCTGCCACTAGTCGAGGAGGACACATTGATGTTTCGTTCCTCGCCGCCACTAGTCAAGGAGAATGCGTCGTCGTTCCGCTCCTCGCCACGACATGTCGAGGTGGACGCGTCGGTGTTCCCAATCTCGCCAGCACGCGCATCGGAGGACGCATCGACTCCCCACTACGAGGAGAACACCGCGCCGCCCGCCGAGCCCCCCCCCCAGCCTTGAGGATCTTTGGAAAGAAATGTATTTCGCCTTGTGGGAGGCTTTTCGTCCGGCAGAGCGCGCCAAAATAGAGGCGGAGAAGAAGGCCGAGGATGAGAAGCGCGCCGCGAGGCAAGCTGCCTGGCAGGCCTATGTCGCATCCGAGAGAGTCAGGCAATTGGCTCTTTGGTAGAAGGCTCGTGTGAGGGCCGTGCGGGTGGCGGAGGACGCCCCTGCCAATGCACTGAGTGCAGTCGGGCCCAAGCGCCTCATCTATGCTTGGCGGTACGTGGACCGGGTGCATGCTTCCAGCGAGGAGGAGTACCTGTTGGCACCGGATCACCACATCGGTGAGATCGCGCTCGCCCGCCGGCAAGCCGCCAATCAGCACCTCGCGAGTTCGCGAGGCTGAGGAAGAGGTGTTGTGTCGGTGCGCTGGGAAACGGCCGCGCATCAGGGCACTCGTGGCGCTCCGCAAGCACTCCTGGGAGCTTCGTGGCTTTTATTAGGAATATAATTTAGTTTCATAAGGCGATCTCATTAGCTTTGGGACGCAAATGATAAATCTCGAACGTTCGGGAATTATTAGGGTCCTTAATTAAGTATGTAAAAAGAAAAGTTTGGAAACCTTGTGTATCCGTACGTATTTTGTAAGTACGTGCATATGTCACATGCACTAATATTTTATCAGTTAATTCTTTGGTCAAAATTTAGCACTAATTACAATGGTGATTAATAAACCAGGACGGAGGTACTAGTAGTAGTTTAGAAGCCCAAATAAATGAGTGAGGTGCCTTAATGTTACTCTCCACTAACTAGTCTTATGAGAAAAGCTGGGGAAGAGACGGCTTATTTTTTAGGCCGCCAAAAGAATTGGCCCTAGGAGTAGTAGCTAGGGATACTAGGAGTAGTAGCTAGGGATCGAGTGTGCGAGATGAAATGCAAAAAGGACAAAGGGTGTGATGTTTTCTTGTCCGTTTATTTTACCATGCCACTTATTACTGGGAGTGGTTGGGTTTTGTGATATGAAGGCTTTACTGCCGCGCCACGAGCGGGGTGAGACTCGCGTGCAGCGTCGCTCGCTACGCTAGTACTACATCGGTCGTGGTTTATTAGTCCCCCATTGAATTTGACTGAAGATTTAACTGAAAAAAAATTTAGTGCATGTCAACAAAAACTATAACGTTGAATTCGTATTTGAACATAGTTTTCAATGATATAATTTTAGGTGACATGCATCAGCATTTATCATACTCTATATAGTGTTAGTTCAATTTTTTGTCGTACTAATCTATAGTAAGGTGCCCGTGCGTTGCACGGAACAGTGAAATGCATTGATCGGGGAGTTGTTTATTTTGACAAAGGATGTGGGGGTCATCTCATGTGTAACAGATATCGATAGGTTTCTTCGGATATTATTTCATCTCTAGAGCTCACAAACATCTGGGTGAAATAGATAAATAAGTATCTTTTGCAAACAAAAGCGTTCAACTATTCAACCATATCCAAAACTTGTGAAGAAATAACACTTATTGTGCTTTGCAAGAAATGAGCTATAAGAATTAGTTTTTGAGTATCCATTGTAATACATGTTGGCTACAGATGTCATGGCACTTTCTTATAGTCAACAGTTGGCTATACTATAAAGTATTAACCATGCCCTTATACACCTAGACGGAGGGATTAAATCAGGATGACTTGGAAGGGGGCAGAGGAGATGTAAGAAATGGCTCATCATAAGTGTTTCCCTAGTACTGTAGTAAAAATTCATACATGCAAGATTGTAGACTAAACCATAAATGGATACACTTTTATTCATGCGCGATACTCCAATAGAGCAAGATCATGCATGGAAATCTCCAGATGCTTAGACAGCGGATTACATTGAGTGAAGACTAATGATCAACATTTAACTTGGTAATGCATATGTCCATATGAACCTCCTTGGAGTCCACGTGCACCACATTGGGGGGGGGGAATCATACCATGTGTCTTCCATGTCCACATCGGTGGGAAGGTCCCAGCTCGGCACAGTCCTAGTCAGCTTCCTGTAGCCAGTGTCGCCGCACACGTAACTCGGAGGGGTAGTAACAGTGAGCACGCACCCGTACATCGGCCTTGTGTCAGTGTCAGCGGCATCGCCCCTGACGCACACTACAGAGACGGGGCAGCGGCCTGCGCGGGCCTCGACGGTGCCCGCGATCAAGAGGAAGACGCTGCCATCCTCCTCCGAGACTAGCAGGCGATGGTGATCCTCCAATGACTCCGGCATGGTGAACGGGTAGCACGTCTCGTACTTGATGTTCTTCGCCGCAAGCCAGTAGTGATAGACGGACGCCTGCGAGCCCCAAAACGGCATCGGGCACTTAGCAGTACATGAAGGGCTCCTTGGAGGCATCGACCAGGCTGTCCATGAAACGGGAGTGGCTGTAGGGGACAGTGGGCCGGTTGAATATATGAGCAAGTTACCACGATGTTTAGTCTGAATAAGCACAAAATAAATCATGACGGCTATAACAGAGATTAAACTAATCATGTGGACTAGCATAGTAGGTGAACAGATCAAAACTAGGACACAGACTAGAAACATGAATTCTATCACGATTTCGAACAGGAAGGACAGAAACACATACGGTGCAACGGGAGCAGCACCATTGGCATTGAGGTTGTCGCCCATATTGTTGAGGAAGAGCTTGTCGAGGTCAGGGAAGAAGTCGTCATTGATGAAGTCGTCGCTGCTAGCAGTCGCGAGAGTGCGCTCCCCAAATTTCAACATGGCCCGCCAAATGGAGTGCATGAGGGAGTGGCTGTAGGGGACGTTGCGGCCGCCGAATGGAGTGCAGGAGTAGCCCACGAAGCAGTAGATGGTTCTCCTCCCTAGTCTCTACTCCTATCTCTATCTTGTAACCTCTTGAGCATGCGTTGGTTTTCCCTTGAAGAGGAAAGGGTGATGCAACAAAGTAGCATAAGTATTTCCCTCAGTTTTTGATAACCAAGGTATCAATCCAGTAGGAGACAACGCACAAGTCACCTAGTACCTGCACAAACAATCAAGAACCTCACAACCAACGCGATAAAGGGGTTGTCAATCCCTTCACGGTCACTTGCAAAAGTAAGATCTGATAGAGATAGTAAAATAAATATTTTTGGTATTTTTGTTATATAGATTGGAAAGTCAAGATTGCAAAATAGTAAACGAGATGTGATGTAACTAAAGGAGATGCAATATAATAAGAAAGGGACCTGGGGGCCATAGGTTTCAATAGTGGCTTCTCTCAAGATAGCATGTATTACGGTGGGTGAACAAATTACTGCCGAGCAAATGATAGAAAAGCGCATAGTTATGAAGATATCTAAGGCAATGATCATGAATATAGGCATCACGTCCGTGTCAAGTAGATCGAAATGATTCTGCATCTACTACTATTACTCCACACATCGACCGCTATCTAGCATGCATCTAGAGTATTAAGTTCATAAGAACAGAGTAACGCTTTAAGCAAGATGACATGATGTAGAGGGATAAACTCAAGAAATATGATATAAACCCCATCTTTTTATCCTCGATGGCAACAATACAATACATGCCTTGCAGCCCCTACTGTCACTGGGAAAGGATTGAACCCAAAGACAAGAACTTCTCCCATTGCAAGAAAGATCAATCTAGTAGGCCAAACTAAAAACCGATAATTTGAAGAGACTTGCAAAGATATCAAATCATGCATATAAGAATTCAGAAAAGAACCAAATAATATTCATAGTTAATCTTGTTCATAAACCCACAATTCATACGATCTCGGCAAACACACCGCAAAAGAGTATTACATCGAATAGATTTCCAAGAACATCGAGGAGAACTTTGTATTGAGAATCAAAGAGAGAGAAGAAACCATCTCGCTAATAACTATGGACCCAAAGGTCTGTGGTAAACTACTCATGCTTCATCGGAGAGGCTTTGTTGTTGATGTTGAAGCCCTTCGTGATCGATTGCCCCTCTGGCAGGTTGCCGGAAAAGGCCCCCAGATGGGATCTCACGGGTACATAAGGTTGCGGCGGTGGCAAAGTAGTTTCGTGGCTCTCTGCGATGTCTCTAGGGTATAAGAGTATATATAGGCGGAAGAAGTACGTTGGTAGAGATACGAGGGGCCCACGAGGGTTGGGGCGCGCCTACCCCTTGGGCGCGCCCTCCTGCCTCATGGCCACCTATTGGCGTTCTAGACTTCAACTCCAAGTCTTCTGGTTTGCTTTCGGTCCAAGAAAGATCATCGCGAAGGTTTCATTCCGTTTGGACTCCGTTTGGTATTCCTTTTCTGCGAAACTCTAAAATAGGCAACAAAAAACAAAAACTGGCACTGGGCCTCCGGTTAATAGGTTAGTCCCAAAAATAATATAAAAGAGCATATTAAAGCCCATTAAACGTCCAAAACAGATAATATAATAGCATGGAACAATAAAAAATTATAGATACATTGGATACGTATCAAGCATCCCCAAGCTTAATTCCTGCAATACATGATAAAAACAGAATTTTTGATGTGGAATGCTACCTATCATAATTATGAATGTAATATTCTTTATTGTGGCATGAATGTTCAGATCCGGAAGATTCAAGACAAAAGTTTAATATTGACATAAAAATAATAATACTTCAAGCATACTAACAAAGTAATCATGTCTTCTCAAAATAACATGGCCAAAGAAAGCTATCCCTACAAAATCATATAGTCTGGCTATGCTATATCTTCATCAAACAAAATATTTAATCATGCACAACCCCGATGTCAAGCCAAGCAATTGTTTCATACTTTTGATGTTCTCAAACTTTTTCAATCTTCGCGCAATACATGACTGTGAGCCATGGACATAGCACTATAGGTGGAACAGAATGGTGGTTGTGGAGAAAAAAAAGGAGAAGATAGTCTCACATCAACTAGGCATATCAAGGGGCTATGGAGATTCCCAGCAATATATATATCAATGTGAGTAAGTAGGGATTTCCATGCAATGGATGCACAACAACTATAAGTGTATGAAAGCACAAAAAGAATTTAAGTGGGTGTGCATCCAACTCGCTTGCTCACGAAGAACTAGGGCATTTTGAGGAAGCCCATCATTGGAATATACAAGCCAAGTTATATAATGAAAAATTCCCACTAGTATATGAAAGTGAAAACATCGGAGACTCTCTATCATGAAGATCATGGTGCTACTTTGAAGCACAAGTGTGGGAAAAGGATAGTAGCATTGTCCCTTTCTCTCCTTTTCTCTAATTTTTTTATTTGGGCCTTCTCTCTTTTTTATGGTCTCTTTTCCCCCTTTTTTTGGTTCGGAGTCTCATCCTGACTTGTGGTGGAATCATAGTCTCCATCATCCTTTCCTCACTGGGACAATGCTCTAATAATGATGATCATCACACTTTTTTTTACTTACAACTCAAGAATTACAACTCGATACTAGAACAAAATATGACTCTATGTAAATGCCTCCAGTGGTGTACCGGGATGTGCAATGATTCAAGAGTGACATGCATGAAAGAATTATGAAGGTGGCTTTGCCACAAATACGATGTCAAGTACATGATCATGCAAGGCAATATGACAATGATGGAACGTGTCATAATAAATGGAACGGTGGAAAGTTGCATGGCAATATATCTTGGAATGGCTATGGAAATGCCATAATAGGTAGGTATGGTGGCTATTTTATGGAAAGGAAATGGTGGGTTTATGGTACCGACGAAAGTTTCATGGTACTATAGAGGCTAGCAATGGTGAAAGGGTGAGAGTGCGTATAATCCATGGACTCAACATTAGTCATAAAGAACTTAGATACTTATTGCAAAAATATATTAGATATTGAAAGGGAGTACTACGCGCATGCTCCTAGGGGGATAGATTGGTAGGAAAAGACAATTGCTCATCCCCGACCGCCACTCATAAGGAAGACAATCAAAAAATAAATCATGCTCCGACTTCATCACATAACGGTTCACCACACGTGCATGCTACGAGAATCACAAACTTTAACACAAGTATCTCTCAAATTCACAAGTACTCAACTAGCATGACTCTAATATCACCATCTTCATATCTCAAAACAATCATAAGGAATCAAACTTCTCATAGTATTCAACGCACTTTATATATATGAAAGTTTTTATTATACCCATCTTGGATGCCTATCATATTAGGACTAATTTTATAGCCAAAGAAAATTACCATGCTGTTCTAAAAGACTCTCAAAATAATATAAATGAATCATGAGAGATCAATAATTTCTATAAAATAAAACCACCATCGTGCTCTAAAAAGATATAAGTGAAGCACTAGAGCAAAATTATCTAGCTCAAAAGATATAAGTGAATCACATAGAGTATTCTAATAAATTCAGATTCATGTGTATCTCTCCCAAAAGGTGTGTACAGCAAGGATGATTGTGGTAAACTAAAAAGAAAAGACTCATATCATACAGGACGCTCCAAGCAAAACACATATCATGTGGTGAATAAAAATATAGCCTCAAGTAAAGTTACGGATAGATGAAGACGAAAGAGGGGATGCCTTCTGGGGCATCCCCAACCTTAGGCTTTTGGTTGTCCTTGAATTTTACCTTGGGGTGCCTTGGGCGTCCCCAAGCTTAGGCTCTTGCCACTCCTTATTCCACAATCCATCAAATCTTTACCCAAAAACTTGAAAACTTCACAACACAAAACTCAACAGAAAATCTCATGAGCTCCGTTAGTATAAGAAAATAAACCACCACTTTAAGGTACTGTAATGAACTCATTCTTTATTTATATTGGTGTTAAACCTACTGTATTCCAACTTCTCTATGGTTCATACCCCTCAATACTAGCCATAGATGCATCAAAATAAGCAAACAACACGTGAAAAACAGAATCTGTCAAAAACAGAACAGTCTGTAGCAATCTGGAGGTTTTGAATACTTCTGTAACTCAAAAAATTCTGAAACATTAGGATGACCAGGATAATTTTTATATTGATATACTGTAGTTTGAATTGGTATTTTATCGCTCTCTGGTAAAAAATGAAAATTATTTTCATGAGCGCATACTTTCTGTTTTTATCAGCAAGATCAATCAACAATCACCCAAGAAGATCCTAAAGGCTTTACATGGCACAAACACTAATTAGAACATAAAAACACAATCATAACCGAATCTAGATGAATTATTTATTTATTTATTACTAAACAGGATCAAAAATCAAAGAACAAAACTAAAATTGGGTTGCCTCCCAACAATCGCTATCGTTTAATGCCCTTAGCTAGGCATAAAAACAAGAATAGATCTAGGTGTTGTCATCTTTGGTGTGCAATCCATCAGTGGCTCTCATAATAGATTCATAAGGTAATTTAATTTTCTTCGTAGGAAATAGTTCCATGCCTTTCCTTAATAGAAATTGGAATCTAATATTTCCTTCTTTCATGTCAATAATTGCACCAATCGTTCTAAGGAAAGGTCTACCAAGAATAATAGGACATGTAGGATTGCAATCTATATCAAGAACAATGAAATCTACGGGCACATAATTCATATTTGCAACAATAATAACATCATTAATCCTTCCCATAGGTTCTTAATGGTGGAATCTGCAAGATGCAAATTTAAAGAACAATCATCAAACTCTCGGAAACCTAGCACATCACACAAAGTTTTTGGAATCGTGGAAACACTAGCACCCAAATCACACAAAGCATAGCATTCATAATCTTTAATCTTAATTTTAATAGTAGGTTCCCACTCATCATAAACTTTTCTAGGGATAGAAACTTCTAGTTCAAGCTTTTCTTCATAAAATTGGGTTGCCTCCCAATAAGCGCTATCATTTAACGCCTCTAGCTAGGCATAAAAACAAGAATAGATCTAGGTATTGCCATCTTTGGTATGCAATCCATAAGTGGCTCTCATAATAGATTCATAAGGAAATTTCATTTTCTTCCTAGGAAAGTGTTCCATGCCTTTCCTTGACGGAAATTGGAATCTAATATTTCCTTCTTTCATGTCAATAATTGCACCAATCGTTCTAAGGAAAGGTCTACCAAGAATAATAGGACATGTAGGATTGCAATCTATATCAAGAACAATGAAATCTACTGGCACATAATTCCTATTTGTAACAATAAGAACATCGTTAATCCTTCTCACAGGTTTCTTGATGGTGGAATCCGCAAGATGCAAATTTAAAGAACAATCATCAAATTCACGGAAACCTAGCACATCACACACAGTTTTTGGAATTGTGGAAACACTAGCACCCAAATCACACAAGGCATAGCATTCATAATCTTTAATCTTAATTTTGATAGTAGGTTCCCACTCATCATAAAGTTTTCTAGGGATAGAAACTTCTAGTTCAAGCTTTTCTTCATAGGATTGCATTAAAGCATCAACGATATGTTTAGTAAAAGATTTATTTTGATTATAAGGATGAGGAGAATTTAACATGGATTGCAACAAGGAAATACAATATATCAAAGAGCAATTATTATAATTAAATTCCTTGAAATAAAAAATAGTGGGTTCATTGTAAAGTTTTGACCTCTTAAATCCACTTTTATTAATTTTTGCATCAAGATCTAAAAACTCCGAATCATTGGGACGCCTTTTAACTAAAGTTGGCTCATCTCTAGTCCCATATTTATCTATATTCATATTGGAAAACAAAGATTTAATAGGAATCACATCAATTACTTCTAGATATTCATCATTATTATCATGAAAACTAGAAGAACACGCTTTCACAAAGCAATCTTTTTAGCACGCATCCTAGCGGTTCTTTCTTTGCACTCATCAATGGAAATTCTCATGGCTTTGAGAGACTCATTGATGTCATGCTTAGGTGGAATAGATCTAAGTTTCAAAGAATCAACATCAAGAGAAATTCTATCCACATTCCTAGCCAACTCATCAATCTTAAGCAATTTTTCTTCAACCAAAGCACTGAAATTCTTTTGCAAATTCAGAAATTCTTTAACACTAGTCTCAAAATCAGAGGGCATCTTATTAAAATTTCCATAAGAATTGTTGTAGGAATTACCATAATTATTAGAGGAATTACTAGGAAGCGACCTAGAATTAAAGTTTCCTCTATATGCGTTGTCACCAAAATTGTTCCTACCAACAAAATTCTCATCCATAGATTTATTATTATTCTCAATCAAAGTGGACAAAGGCATATCATTAGGATTAGAAGAAACACTTTTATTAACAAAGAATTTCATAGGTTCATCCATGTTTCCACTCAAAACATTAATCTCTTCAATCGCATGAACTTTTTTACTAGTGGATCTTTCGATGTGCCATTGAGAATAATTAAACATAATATTTTCTAGGCGTTTAGTAGCTTCTCCTAAAGTGATTTCCATAAAAGTGCCTCCGTGGCCGAATCTAAAAGTTTTCTAGAAGCAAAATTTAATCCGGCATAAAAAATTTGTATAATCATCCACAAATTCAAACCATGTAGGGCAATTACATATCATTAATTTCATCCTCTCCCAAGCTTGTGCAACATGCTCATGATCAAGTTGCTTAAAATTCATAATATCGTTCCTAAGAGAGATAATTTTAGCGGGAGGAAAATACTTAGAGATAAAAGCATATTTGCACTTATTCCATGAATCAATACTATTTTTAGGCAAAAAGAGAACCAAGGTTTAGCACTATCTCTAAGCGAAAACAGAAATAGCTTCAATTTAACAATATCATTATCCACATATTTCTTCTTTTGCATATCACACAAATCAACAAAGTTGTTTAGATGGGTAGCGGCATCTTCACTAGGAAGGCCCTAAAATTGATCTTTCATACCAAGATTCAACAAAGCGGTATTAATTTCACAAGATTCGGCATCATTAGCAGAAGCAATCGGAGTGCTAATAAAATCATTGTTGTTGGTATTGGAAAAGTCACACAATTTGGTATTATCTTGAGCCATCGTGACAAATAGTCAATCCAACACACAAGCACACAATAAGCAAGCGAAAAGAGATGAACGGAAGAGGGGCGAATAAAATGGCAAATTGTGAAGTGGGGGAAAGGAAAACAAGAGGGAAATGGAAAATAATGTAATGCGAGGGAGAAGAGTTTATGATGGGTACTTGGTATGTCTTGACTTGGCGTAGATCTCCCCGGCAACGACGCCAGAAATCCTTCTTGCAACCTCTTGAGCATGCGTTGGTTTTCCCTCGAAGAGGAAAGGGTGATGCAGCAAAGTAGCGTAAGTATTTCCCTCAGTTTTTGAGAACCAATGTATCAATCCAATAGGAGACAATGCACAAGTCACCTAGTACCTGCACAAACAATCAAGAACCTCGCAACCAACGCGATAAAGGGGTTGTCAATCCCTTTACGGTCACTCGCAAAAGTAAGATCTGATAGAGATAGCAAAATAAATAATTTTTGGTATTTTTGTTATATAGATTGGAAAGTAAAGATTGCAAAATAGTAAACGATATGCAATGTAAATAAAAGAGATGCAATATAATAAGAAAGAGACCCGGGGGCCATAGGTTTCACTAGTGGCTTCTCTCAAGATAGCATGTATTACGGTGGGTGAACAAATTACTCTCGAGCAATTGATAGAAAAGAGCATAGTTATGAAGATATCTAAGGCAATGATCATGGATATAGGCATCACATCCGTGTCAAGTAGATCGAAACAGTTCTGCATCTAGTACTATTACTCCACACATTAACCGCTATCCAGCATGCATCTAGAGTATTAAGTTCATAGGAACAGAGTAACGCTTTAAGCAAGATGACATGATGTAGAGGGATAAACTCAAGCAATATGATATAAACCCCATCTTTTTATCCTCGATGGCAACAATACAATACGTGCCTTGCAGCCCCTACTGTCACTAGGAAAGGACACCGCAAGAGTGAACCCAAAGCTAACCACTTCTCCCATTGCAAAAAAGATCAATCTAGTAGGCCTAACTATAAACCAATAATTTGAAGAGACTTGCAAAGATATCAAATCATGCATATAAGAATTAAGAAATAACCAAATGATATTCATAGATAATCTTGTTCAAAAACCAACAACTCATCGGATCTCGGCAAACACACCGCAAAAGAGTATTACATCGAATAGATCTCCAAGAACATCGAGGAGAACTTTGTATTGAGAATCAAAGAGAGAGAAAAGAAGCAATCTAGCTAATAACGATGGACCCGAAGGTCTGTGGTAAACTACTCACGCTTCAACGGAGAGGCTACACTACAAAAAAATACACTTCCATGATGATACGTGTTTGTCACAATAGGTCGCATTTTCTGTCATGCATGTACATCCATGATGATTTTATGACAGAATCAAGATAGTCATACTTGTGCTATCGTAGAAGTGTTCCATGACATTACCAAAATTGTCATCATGGAAGTGTCCACTTCCATGAAGATAAATCGCGTGTCACAGAAGTGCTTTCGTCAAGGGTGACCGACACATGGCATCCACCATAACGGAACACCGTTAAGCTATCGGGTCGGGTTTTCGATCCGATAACTCGTTAACAGCTCCGACCAATGGGAATTTTCCACGTGTAAAATCATCATTGGCTGGAGGAGACACGTGTCAGGTCCACGTTGGCACAGGTGTCACTCATCCAATGGGCGAGACGCGCCTATGATATGTTGACACGTGGACCGACCCATCAAGTTTAAATGGGCCGGCCCAACTGAAGGCCCACAAGATTTTGCGGGCCATAATGGGCCGGCCCAGCTAAAGGCCCACGAGATTTTGCAGACCATAATGGGCTGGCCCAGCTAAAGGCCCACAAGATTTTGCGGGCCATAATGGGCCGGGCCAGGTAAAGGCCCACAAGATTTTTGTGTGCCATAATGGGCCGGCCCAGGTAAAGGCCCACAAGATTCTTGCGGATCATAATGGGCTAGCCCAGCTAAAGGCCCACGAGATTTTGCCAACATTAATGGGCTGGCCCAGCTGTAGGCCCACAAGATTTTGAGGACCCTAGTAGGCCGGCCCATTAACTGGCTGCCATGTTTTGGGCCAAATGCCGGCCCATATTTGATCCGGTCCATTAATGACCTGCCACGCTCCGGGCCTAATAGTGGCCCATATGAGATCCGGCCCCGTTAAAAGCCTACCACGTTCTGGGCCAAATTATGGCCCAGATCAGGTCTGGCCATTTAAGAGGCTTTGGGCTCAATTATGGCCCATATTAGATTCGGCCCGTCAACTGGAAACTATGCTTTTCGGCCCACTTGCTAAAGGCCCACTTAGTAATTCCGCCTGATATTAGTTTTGGCCTGTTAAGGGCCCGTTTAACATTTCGGCCCTATATTAATTTCGGCCTGTTAAAAGCCCGTCATATAGTTGGGCCTAACTACGGCCCGGTTTGCATCCGGCCTGCTCGTAGCCGATATCTGATTGGGCCAAACAAGGACCGGGACAATTTTGGCCTGTTAAAAGCCCGTGATTTTATTCGCACAATCATGGGCCGGGGTTCATTTCGGGCTGCTGCCAGCCCGTGAGCTGTTCGACATGTTTCAGGCCCAACCTACATCGTGATTGCATGACGGCCCGATTATGTACCGTAATTTTACGGTTTGGCCGGTTTACTGCGAAGACAGGATATATATACAGTAAAATAACTACAACATCATGAATAAGAAAAAACCTAGACTATACAATAAAGAAATTACGACATATTACATCCACTGGGCATCAAAGTTCGCCACTATGATAATAAAGCACATGAAGACAACAGATTACATACACTGGGCATCAAAGATCGCCACCAGTGCAAATAAACACGCCGACAAAATAATATACAAAACCGACAGCACTTCAATAGAGTTCAAGAAAGGTTAGCCCTGCTGGGGAGCTGCAGCGCAAGGAGCTGAGCAAGATGATGAGACTGCGCTTGTTCAACACTTATATCTTCGTCACTCTGAAAGATAAACAAGCAGACAGATGACAGGTTTTGCACATAAAAGTATCAGTGCTGACAATTCATCACATTTCTTACTGACGAATAAAGTGACACACTTTAAAATTGCATTAACACAATATGGTATTGTTCAGGTCAAGACATGGCAGGAAATGACATTGTGAAGGAGTTGGCAGCTTCACGACACTACTGGATTACAGATCAAGAACTCATAAGTATCAATGGTTAGTGTGCTGTCAATTTATACCATTTCAGATTGGCAAATAAAGAGACGGTTTAAATAATAGTAGAATGATTTGACATTGTTCATAGTTAAGACATTGCAGAATATGACATTGTGCTGTAGTGGGTAGGTTCACCACACCACTGGATTACGGATGAAGAACAGAAGCATACATGCAGTGCAAAAGAAAATCACTTGCTCTGTATAGTTTAATTTATATGATATGAAGAAGGAACTAGGTTGTACAACTGAAAACTTAAATTGAGAAAGGACAAACTTTTGTTTATGAACTGCATAATAAACTTTAAACAAGTAATTTGATGCAAACACCAAAAATAAACAGCTATTGTAGTCATGCCTAACCAAATATATACAACAAAGTTTGAAGGCTTGAGATGGACAAACTTACATTATTGGTGCAGACAGGCTCTATAAAGGCCTTGTCCATGCTGATGAGGGGGGGGGCAATTCAAGAAGTTTACCATAGAATCTTCTTCAAAAGCATTGCCTTTATTCTACATTTTGTTAAGAGTAAATATAGATGTGATAATATACGAAAAAATGGAGAATATTTAAGATAAGATGAAGAGTGATGCTACATAACCAAGTAGCTATAAATGTAAGTGCAGCGATACAGGCAAAAGGTACAGCCAAGACCAATGCACAGCTAAACTTCTTTAGTACCAACCTTATGGTAAGAGTAAATATAGATCTGATGTGTAGAAAATGGAGGGCAAAGGAAAATAAGCTACAGAGTGATGGTACATGAACAACTACCTGTCATTATAAGTACACTGATAAAGGACAGCATGTACTTACAAGAACAATGCAGAACTAAAAAAACATTGGCATTGGATATATTCTACACTAATGTAACCATTCGTACAGATCAGATAATTTGGAGCGGACAATTGATAAGCAAGCTATCATGCATACTGCTGTCACATAATGAACCAGGTATGTATGCAAGTATAGTGATACAGGACAACAGGTACTAACAAGAGCAAAGCAGCGGGCAGCATATTTGCGATATCATGTCGTTCTTGTCAAACCGGAATTCTTCTTCGAGCAGATTTCCTGCAAAAAAGATCCGTAAGGCACATGTGGAAAAGTAGAAGTTCAAATTGTCATGTGATTTCATAGACAGTACCTCATCCTGGGAATGAGACCAGTGCATAACAAGGTTTTTCCATTCAATGTCTTCTAAATTTAGCACAGGAGACTTCACCGGAAATTCGTTTATAGACTTGCCATCGAAGTGTGATTTCCTCAGGTAACACCGATACTGCTGCAATGCTTCCTTGAAAAGCACAAGCAAGCTTTGCTCGTCATGACTATCCAGATTGACCCTCGCCTAGTTACAACAATGTAATGTAAATCATTGATGTGTTCAATCAGCATAAAACAGGAAAATAATAACCATGAATAATAGCACTTACACGTAAGTTGGACAGGAAGATGTGAAAATGGTGTTTGTCTTCACAATAATCTTCCCATGATTGGAATATATGCACGTAGTCCCTAACAACATTGAAAGCATTGTCTTTTAAACTGGGAATAAATGGAATGGGGTTCCAATCTGCAGGAATTGGTCGTCCTTGAAGTTGGGATAGGTCTTCGGCCGATGGACTTGCTGTACTTTTTGCTGGAGTGGGATTTTTCTATGGTACAGCTGGTGCTATGGCAAATGAAATCGGTATACCTTTTGCTGGAGTGCAGGTCCTGTGTGGTGGGGCTAGTGGTGTGGTCAGTGAAGTATGGGTACAGTCTGCTGGAGTCGGTCCTATGTTTTGTGTCACTGGTTGTACAGCCAATATAAGTGGGGTACTGTCTGATTTCTCCGGCACCACCATGTTTTTCAAGGACTTTGCTGGTGCTCCTTCAGGTTCGGCAATCACCCTCTTCCTTTTTGATGTCTGATGCACAAGAACAGCATTTGAGTGAAAAACATGGTATGATGACAGATGGAATATGTATTGATAATGGATGGGCATGGCATCTCGACATATATGATGAGTAAACTAAGCAGATGGTGGTGCAACAAAAGTAGAAGAAATGCAAGACAACATATGCAAGATACCCGCAATCAATAAAACATTGCCAAATTAGAACAGGCACCTTGATGGGTGAACAGGACAGGCCATCTGCCTTTGACTCCTCGAGGTTAGAATAGTCATTAGGATCATATTCCGAACAAGAATCAACAGGTGGGGAGCGTATGAGTTTCATTGCATCTAGAATGGCACTCAATGCCTTGGTGCCAATTTTGTAAGTCATTGCAGTGTTTAGCTTCAAGAGTGGACTGCTGCTAGTGCGACACAAAGCAGCTACAAAGATCATAGTGTAGATATAACGGGAAAACCTTAAGCATGAGAGTAAAATCAGCAAAGTGGACCTTGCTGGAATATATGTGGTAGTATTGCTGGTACGGCTAGAAAGGCTTCGGATACCAGCTCTCTTCAAGTGAAGGTGCGATAGTGTTAATATCAGTGTAACTCTCAAAGGTGACAAAGCTCCCCGCATTTCCTTGCTATTCTTATAGGATTCAAGTCGGAAGGCCACTACAAATCCTATTCCTATGTTTATAAGATCCGACGAATCAAAGAGGCTCAAAGTTTCCATCACAACCGACCGTATAGACCTCTACACTGCAAATGTCCCTGCTCATCTTCAGTACAAGGAACATATTGTACTACTATCATACTCCATCCGTTCCAAAATATAAGTCTTGGTAGAGATTTCCACTATGGATCACATATAGATGTATCCAGATACATTTTAGAGTGTAGATTCACTCATTTTGCTCCATATGTAGTCCATGGTGGAATCTATACAAAGACTTGTATTTAGGAACGGAGAGAATACATATTAAAGAAGAACGGAAGAGGAACATGGTAAAGAAGAGCCAGCAGATTTTGGATAATAAAATGTTGGTTGCGTAGTGCCCACACATGATGAACCAGAGCACATTAAGAATGCAACTCCCAGCTGTCTCTCGACCATTTCAGGAGGTTGGATGAAGATCCTACGTCTCCTAACCCTTCTTCTTCCTCGTCTCTGATTCTTCCCATACAAAACACCGCACGGGCCGACGGCCGGACCACCGGCCCCCACCGCCTGTGTTCCTCCGCCACCCCCACCACCACCCCCGCCCCAATCCCCACCCGCGTCGAGTTTTCTTTGTTCGGCGAGGCCCCACAACCACTCGAGCCCCTTCGATCGCACCGGCGAACTCCGGCGAGCTCTGAAAAATCGACTGACCCAATTTTGAAATTTAGTCTACTGTGATTTAATTAGTATGGAATATAAAAGGGGGAAACCATAAGCATTGGAAGTATAGTGTTGAGTGTGCCATGGCGGATCTGAAGGTGCAAACCGGACAAAGGCAACTTCGCAACCAAGACAAGAAATCAGAGTAAAGTAGTGGCGATCTATTTTCTTGCTGTGGTAAATAAGTTGAGCAGATGCGAAAGAGTACCGCCTCTGGTGCGGCGCCGTGTATGCATCTGCTGAGAATTTGACGATGTTGCAGTAGCGATGGCTGTCGGTGGCGTGGAAGCAGATCTAGGAGGGTACACGGTGGCGGCGGGGCGCGGTGGACGATACGGTCGTAGGAGCAGCACCGACAAGGTGGACGACGGCGGGGATGAAGCGAGAGGATGGGATGCAAGGATCCCGGTCCGAAGCCATGGATGAGAGAGGTCGTTCTCTTGTAATGGACGGCGGCGTCGGGGTATCAGCTCCGGCATGGTGGAGGAGGACGGCGGTGGATGGGGTGGCGGACGGCGGCAGACGGAGGAGGGTGGGGTGGAGAGGGTGTTTTGGCGCCCACGGAGTACGAATGGGGAAAAGGGAGGTAGAGAGGAACGGGGGAACCATGTATTTAGGGCGCGATTGTCTCAAATGCGAGGAAATTTACAAACTTAGCCCCTGTTTCAAATTTCTACTACATCAAAGCAACATTAGTCGGTTGGGGATAGGACGGTAATCTCGCATACACCGAATATTTGCCGACGAGAGTTTGTTTTTGGCGCCCACCGTGTATGAATATGAATCGTGCAGGGAGTCGATTTCGGCCGAGGACACACTGTGTTTTGGCGCCCACCGTGTATGAATCCGGGTGAGAGGCGGTTATGTCACGTTTGGGTGAAATTAAAAACCTACCCCTATCGAAACCTATAGAAATCCAGCAGATAGGCTTTGCGTGGCAGGGATAGGCAGTAGTGATTTCCATCTCGCAGCTTTTGGTTTCGGGCGGTTACTGTGACTTTCCCCACTTCTTTCAAATTTTGCAGAGTGCATGTTTACCTTGCCAACTCAATTCGAATCCCGTTTGTATTCTATATTTTTTCGGGCGGGATCCATTTTCAATTGGAATTACATTCTATATACATCATTTTTTTATATATACTTTCAAAAGCACAACAAAGAATTCTGCTCCTTTATATGTATAATATGATTTACAAATACAACGATCTCAAAATCTTAAGGTTGAATTCAAAAAAATTTAACCAAATTATGTTCTACTAAAATGTATGGATCAGTAATATCTACATATGAAATAACATAGATGTGCATGAATTCATATGAGTATGCATGTTTGATAGATCAATTTTTGTTCGAGTATGGATTACATGTATCATCATCTCGAATTCAAATATTTGAATCCCTTTTTTGTTCACTCCTTTCACGCCCATCTCTCTCGCATGCATGCTCCTTTAGGTAGCTATCACTCTCTTTTCTCCATCTCACCCGCACGCTCACTTCATGTTTCTCCTATCCTCGCAAACATGGTCTCTCGACGTCTCCCTTGAGAAGTGTCACACTCTTCCTATCATTATACATTACACGGTTTTCATTATCTCTCACGTCCCTACTGTTCTCTGGTATCACTTGGTACCTAAGCTTTCTTTTTCACCGCCACACACACAGTCTCCACTCGTCTTTCACTTTGTCTTTCTCTCTATGGGATTCTCTCACACACCCTATATGTCTCTACATATGACTCATACCACTAAAATTACTCTCTCTCTCCTGTAGACACAACATTTGTTGCGGTCTCCTTTTCATCTCCATCCCAGACTGACATTATTCATTTGTTTACCAATCAGACAACCCTGACTACCGTCTCCTCTCTCTCTCTCTCACAGACACACACACACACACCTCCTTCTTCCACTCCCCTTCCCGACTACCGTCTCTCTCACACACACACACACAAAACTCTCGCTTTCGCGCCCCGACTCGTATTTCTCTCACAAACATTTATCGACTAGCTAGCCTCTAGATAGGTTTATACACCCGCACACTCGTGCTTCCACCATCGCATACATGTCTCTCTCCCGCTCCTTGTATCTATGTAGATTTTTCTTCCCTTCTTGAGACACGCCCTCTCGATTGTGCACACACACACTATCGCCTCATTTTAAGGTGATACCTATCGCACACACACTCCTTGTGTCTTTGTTACACATGCACTCCGTCCTCCTCCACTCTCCCTCTATCTCACACACACATGGGCTTTTTACAACAACTAGCAAGATGCCCATGCATTGCACGGAACATCAAGATGCATTTGTATGAGTAGTTTATCTTGTGGGGGAAAATGATGAATGAGGGAAGGCCTTATTTGCAAATGTGGAGAGGGGTGTGGGTATCTTTTTGCAAAATTGCCATAGTTTCCTTCCTATCCGTCAGATATAGATCGGACGGCCTATATTGCTGGATGGCAGGCACACGATAATCACCAACAATGCTTTTTGTAAGAGTAGGAATAAATAATAGAGTTGGTGATGATGGTGGGCCTGCCATCCTGCAATGTAGGTCGTCCAATTTATATCTGACGGATAGGAAGGAAAATATGGAAATATACCCGCTCTCTTCACCCCATTTGCAGATAAGGCCTTCCCTCGTTCATATTTTTCTCCCACAAGATCTTGATGTTCCGTGCAACGCACGGGCATTTTGCTAGTAAGAGTAGAAATTAGACATATACCACTTCTCGAATCTTGAAACCAACAACATTCCTCCCTTATCTCATCAAAACCGCCAAAGGAATATATTTTGAGTGAAACATAACATATTTTTAGTGATATACGTATTTCAAAACTAGAATTTTTTCCTATAAAATCGGTGAATATGTATTAATCTACTCTGATCGTGTGGCAACGCATTGGCACATTGCTAGTAGTTATTATAATTTTTGGACACCAGACAAACGGTGGAGTACATATACGAAGAGAAGAGGCGCACGCACGCAGTCGGCCTCTCGATGTCTCGCACACATGAGTGTTACGTAAAGGCGACGTTAACAAATAAACCCTAAAACCCTAGGTGCACGATTGCTGCATTCGCGGGTACCGGGTACGTGGTGGAGCACCTTTGTAGGAATAGTCAGCTCGCATGATAATTTGATCCGTAGGAGTTGACGGTCGGGACCACAGGTGAATGACTTGGAGCGCGCTGGCTCGCCAGTTGCCACAGATCGAGTAGCCACGTTTAAAATATCGTTTTTTAGTGGGGTTAAGAGTTCCGATTTTCAATGGCACGTTATAAGTAGTAAGTAGTTTTTAGAACGATTGGTATGGAGCGAAAATGGAATTCATAGTACTACGTACCTCCTTGGCGTATGGTTGTATGGTTTTTTTGCGATGGAGGTTGTATGGGTTTATGTTGCGAGATGTTGAACCTGGTAGTTCTAGGGCAAATACTATGGTTTAGATTTAGATGCTGGTTTTCAGTAATGAAAATCGGAAGGGGAAACCCTTCTTTGATTAAAAAAACTACTACCTCCATTCTGGTTTACTAGTCCCCATCGTACTTTGGGTCAAAGTTTGTCCACAAATTTTACTTGTAAAATGTGAATGGGAAAAGAGATTTTGTTATACCCAAACAAAAAAGGACTGGAGGGAGTGATTGCTCTTACACGGACGTGACCTCTCATATCGTAGGCATTGAACCGGCGCGCCGGCCAAGAGGGCCGCACTTGCTGCAGGCCCGGCTGAGCACGCCTCCTCGCCGCGTGCAACCAGCTTATGACTGCCCCGCCTGCCTTCATTGAATCTGCGCGTGGCCGGCAACACGTCCTTCTGCGAGCCAGCAGGCATTTTAGAACACAAAAATTACTAAAATATAATTAGTTTACGCATGGTCTTGACTTGTTGTGCTCGCAATGGTAGCAGGAACTAGTAGATGATTTTCTTTATTTATAACTCTCCTCACATTTTTTTGGCTTTGAAGTGAATCATGGTTGTGGACATTATGTATGAATGTGCAGATATCTGTGAACATGAGTTTGATGTGGAAGTTGAACTTGGAATGTCGGGCTTGCGCGTGAACTAAACCATGTCCAATGCTTCATCTGTTATTGTTTGGAAAGTAATTGCTGTTATTACATGACCTGAAAAAACATTTTGTGCCACATCAGTAGATGCATGGACATCACAACAGGCATGCTGACTGGATAAACATTTGAACCTAGCTATTATGAAGGAAATTTTGTATTGACAACAGTTTTAGATAGCAGGAGACGCCTAGCCCGCTCTGCCTCTGTTACCTTATTTCTGGCTTCTTCCATCTCTTCATGGCTTGGGTGAAGAGAGCATCTGATTGCTCTTTTCGCTTCTTCAAGAACTCAGCTACATTCTCAAGGGCTGCTGCACGCTTTCTTTCAGCCTTTACTAATGCCACGAGGACACGAACAACTGACGAATCCACCTGGCTTGTGTGTAATAAAGCATCATCTTGGAATTTGCACCTTGTGTCTAATCCAGCATCATTAGGGAACTGGCACCTTGTGTGTAATCTAGCCTCATTTTGGAAACATGATCTCGAGGTTGACCATACTTCCCTCCTCGTAGGAACTTCATCCTGACATGAAGTTACTTCTTTTTTAGATCAATACTCAGAGCAACCTAGATCCATTTAGTAGAAGCCAGATAAACAGAACTCGGAGAAGTGAATTCAAAAGGAAAAAAAATAAAAACAGACTACAAGGTGAGAACACCCACTTCCTACATCAAGCTAAAAACGAAAGAATTAGGATGATTAAGACTCTTCTTATTACACATCGAAGAACACCACGCTTAAGAGAAATAGAAACTACAACATATACACATCGAAGAACACGAGGCTACTTGAAAGTAATTGAAAGGGTGTTACTTACCAGAGCTTGTTTTTCATGTTCGGTGCAGCTCTCTTTAACTTGGCACGCTCCTTGAAGATGTCCCGAATATCCCGTGTTTGGTCTTCATTGCTCCTCTGCATGTTCGCACTCATGGTTTTAAAATCTCAACATGGCAAGAAAATATACTACTAGTAATACTCGCGCATCTTGTGGACAACATTAAAGCACTCGTCTGCCATGTTAGAGCATCTCCAATAGAATCGCAACGCGCGGCGCTTTAAAAATCTCAACATGCTATCTCTACTATCTTCTCTACTGTTATATTTATTTAATATTTAATATTTATCTCTACTTCCTTTACTGTCTACTTTTTTCTCTATACTTTTTTTCTTGCAATATAGGTCGTTCGATTTATATCTGACAGATAGGAAGGAAACAAATGGGAATTTTGCAAAAAGATACGCGTACCCCTCTCTAGATTTGCAAATAAGGCCTTCCCTCGTTCATCCTTTTCTCCCACAAGATAAACTACTCATACAAATGCATCTTGATGCGTGCAACGCATGGGCATCTTGCTAGTTCTAAAAACATTTCCATCATTTGCCACACTACTGGTTGCAGATGAAAAACCTACCCAAGCACAGCGCGATACAGGAGCAACGCATAATTACAAGCTGATATTCTGTTGGACAATGGAGGCTATAACCAATTACTTTTATGGGAGCAATAGCACCCAGGAAATTTGAAGGGTAGGTATGAACAAAATTGGAACTACACATGTACTGCTAAGTGATTCAATACACACATTACCAATCGAGGAGGAGAACGATGGTCGCGGCGGCCTCTGTGAGTCATGGTCGGCAACGGGAGTCAGTTCATTGTCCACGACGGTGGTACTTCTGCGCTTGGCATCGGCTTCGGGAAGCAGATCTGAGACCGTGGAAGACGATGCCGGGGAAGAGGCTCCGTGTACGACGACGACGGTGGACCAGCTCCAGTGCGGTGGCGTACGAGGTCGTCGATGAGGCAGATGCACTGCGGTGGACGAGTGCGCCGATGTAAAGGGGAGGAGAACGAAGGCTGCGGTGCCGTGGAGAAGTCTATTTTGCGGTGGGGATAGAAAATGGGGAGTATTCAGGTGTACTACTCTGGGTGCCGGGGTGGGGTTGGCTGGGTAGGTTGAACCTGAAGTTACGAAAACAGCCCCCTACCAAGCGTCATTCGTAGGCCTGTTCCGAAGGCTATGATGGTAACTTCCCACTGCTCGAATCAGGGTCACAGGAGATTTTCCCGCCAACCTCTAAATTTTGTGACACTAGACTCCCCATGTGGCGTGTTGAGTGATTCGGCTAAGCAACTAGCGAGGTAGTAGTAAACTCTAGATATTAGGTTTGACCAAAGTCAAACTTCCTAAAGTTTGACCAAGTTTATAGAAAAATATAAACATTTACCATAACAAATATGTATGATGTGAAAGTACATTCAATAATGAACGTAATGGTATTTATTTGTTATTGTATATGTTAATATTTTTTGTTATAAGCTTTCTGAGAGTTTACAAAACTTGACTTTGACCAATGCTAATATGCGGACTTAAATAAAAACGGAGGGAGTACACATTTGTTTTCTTAGTTTGTAGTGAACTAATCATTTGTTGAAATTGTGAAATAAATATATTAGGCTATTGACTTTGAATGTAATGGTCTATACAATTCAATAGTTACAATCATTGTCGAATCCCAATATGTATACAAGGTCTATAGTACTTCACAACATGCTCAAACTCACATAATCCTAGTCAAATGAGAATCTAAATGCATTTCATAGTTATTACTTTGTAGGATGCAAAAAAACAACCATAACTCTACATCAACCATTATAGAAGCAACATTTTGACATATCATAATATGTGAATGAAACGTGCAGAGAGAGCTTTTGAAGATGGAGCGGATAGGGCGGGAAAGATTGTATGTATGTGGACGAGAGAGTAGGAGACAAACCTAAAGAGACAGAGAGAGAGAGATAGAGAGAGAAAGAGAGAGGAAGAAGTTAGGTCTGTGAGAAAGATGGATGCATGTAATATACATGAGATGTGTGTGCATCTGGATTCTGTATACGTGGAGGGAGAAGAGACAACATGTTTGATGAGAGAGCTAGAAAAACATGGATGAGAGGGGAAGGATCTCGTGGGTTGAGGGATTGACAATTTTGTGCGGGGGAGAGAGGGATTGGTAATTTTGTGCAAGAGAGAGAGAGAGGTGGTGGGAGGAGGAGTCAGTCAGCCGTCGTCACATCACCCTGCGTCCAAATGACACAGCATTCTCTAGCGCGGTGTGGTCGCCGTCTTTGATCTGCTCGATGCCCTCTTTGAAGATTGAGGTGTTGTGCATGTTGGGGTGCAAAGAAGCACAAGCGAGAGTGGTCGCCGTATAACCTTGGATGGGGATGAATTGTGTGCTCGGGGGAGTGTGTGTGTGTGTGTGTGTTGTGCTGCGTGTGTCTCTGTGTGTGTGTGTCAGATATTGAGAGAAAACAAACCTAAGGAGAGAAATGAGTATTCACGAAGAGATTGTGCGGGCCTTGAGGTGGACAGGGGCTGGGTGAGGGTGTCTGTCAGATTTCGGGTTCCGGCAGACCCTTGAGGTTCGAACACTGCGGTGCGCGCGGAGATTTCGCCTCCTACCTACCTGCACCCCTCCGCCATGCTAGGATCTAAAACTAAGGAAAGAACAACACAAGAGACACAGGGTTTATACTGGTTCGGGCCACCGTTGTGGTGTAATACCCTACTCCAGTGTGTGGTGTGGTGGATTGCCTCTTGGGCTGATGATGATGAACAATACAAGGAAGAACAGCCTCGCAAGGGTCTGTTCTTGGCTGGGGGGATGAACTACTGAGAAGAGTTCAGTCACCTTTTCCTCTCTATCTCTTCCTCTCTCTCTCTCACTTCCGACCTTCCAAACCTCCCTTGCTATGTGGGTGGCTGGTCCTATTTATAGAGGCCCTGGTCCTCTTCCCAAATATCGAGCGGGAAGGGAGCCAACAATGGCGGGCTAATTTGAAGGGGGACAGCTAGTATCAACTATCCTAACAAAAGTAGTCTTCGCCTGCGCAAAGCTCTGGTGATGACAACGTCTTGGGCTCCACGGTGACCTCCATCTCGTAGTCCTCCTGGTCTTGGTCTCGTTGCACCGAAATGGAAACCATTGCCTGATGCCTCGGTACTCCGCGGCTGCGCTTGCCCCCTTTGCACCAAAGAGGAAGGGAGGACGCTGCACGGGCTGGCACCCGCCTGGCGCCTTTGGTCGTCATGGCTTGCGTCATGGGAACCTCGTGAGGTACCCCGCCTTGATCTCTCCGCCTCCTCGTGAGCCAGCCTGACGAGGCCGTGCCTGAGGAAGCTCCGCGTCGTCCGCCCCGCGAGGCTTGGCCCCTCGCGAGGGTCTTGGGTTTGTGTTGGTGAAGATGGGCCGTGCTGGGCCCCCCCTTGAGCCACGCCGCAGGCCACAGGCAGGCAAGTCTGGGGACCCCCGTTCCCAGAACGCCGACAGTAGCCCCCAGGCCCAAGGCGCGCCCGGACTTGGCCGTGCAGGGAGGCGGAAGGGCAAGAGCGAAGCGCCGCGGGCCCTAACAGCCTGTGGCCTTGGGCGCCGCGTGGCGGTTGATTGGACGTGGGCGGCACTGTTCCCCCACGCCCTCCTTACTTTGCGCCATGCTAGCCGGACCCGTAGTTGTACACAGCCGTTCCCCTTTTTGGTTGCTCGTGCGCCCTCTGTCCTTCCTCCGCTCGAACTCCGGTTTCTGTTCTCAACTCAATCTTGAACCTTCCTCCCCCTCCTTCTCATCGCCATGGCTCCGACGAAGAAGGGAAGAGGGAAGAAATCCGTGTCTCCGCCTTGCCCGCCGCCGTTGGCGGCCCCCGCCGAGGGTTTGGGCAAGGTCAGCTTAGCCCTGGCCACCATCTTCAATGAATGCGGGAGGACGACGGCCTGGCCCGTGTCCCACTTCTCCATCGACAGGATAGCCACCGAGGTCCCGTACTTTGCCGATGCCCTGCGGGCGGGTCTGGCTCCTCCTTTTTCCGGTTTCTTCAATGTCATGCTTTCCCACTATCAGATCCACATGATGCATCTGGGTCCTGAATCCATCACTCTCCTTTCGGTCTTCGCCTTTGTTTGCGAGGCCATGATGGGCATCCTTCCTTCGGCCGCCTTGCTGCGCCACTTCTTCTCGCTGTGCCTTGTTGACCCTTCCTAATGTTGGGCGTGTGTGAGCTTCGTTGCCGTGCCTGAGACGGCGGCCTCTGGGATTGACTTCAAGCTCCCTCCGCCCACGGCTGGGTTCCGCGAGCGGTGGCTGTATGTGGATGCTGGGGTGCCCAGCCCCCTGCTGTCGGAGCCAACTTCGCCTGCTGTCCCCAATTCGGGCTGGGGCCAGGAGACGCTTGAGAGCCCCCGGCTCGTCTTCGTCTGGCACCGCTTCGCGTTCTTGAGGTCGCTTGGCATGACAGCGCCCAAGGTGGTGAAGGAGTTCCTGCTTCGCCGCATTGCTCCTCTCGAGCGCCACTCCCACCGGATGTGGGCCTTCGGCGGGCGCGATGATCGTATGAGGCTCCAGGAAGAGGACCTGATGCCTGAAGTGCTGAGGACGGCGCTCTTGACCCTGATGGGGGACCCCAACCCTGGCAGTATCCAGCAGGGAGGGGCCTTGCTGTACCTCTGCCAGAGCGGGGGCAATTTTGTGAGGCAGATTCCTATCTTCGATGAGTGGGGGCCGTGCCCCGCCGGCCTCCAAGGGCCTCGCAAGAACCCAGTGGTGGTGACTGCCCTTCCAGTCGGCCAAGGTGACTCCTCCTCAAGTGGCGGAGCAGGGAGGCACGAGGCGCCAGAGGCCGAGGGGGCTCTCGGCGTGGTGACAGCATCGGGCGAGGCTCATGAGGAAGCAGTTATCGGGGCCTGTGCCGCTGAGGCCGAGGGTGACAAACAGTTGCCCTCTGCGCCTGTGACTGGGCCCCCTGTGGCTCCAGCTGCTTCTCTTGGGGAGGCGATCGACAGTGCACATCAAACAGGCGCCCCTGCCGCAGATCGCCTTGATGCTCCGTCTTCGTCGCAGGTTGATCCATGTGCCCAACTCTTGGGCCGCTTCCGCGTGAACTTCGAGGCTCTCCGGAAGAGAAGGGAGGCCCTGGGCGACGATTACCCTTGTTGCCTGCTGAAGTGTAGGAAGTACTTCGCCACTGATGAGTAAGCCTTCTCCTTTCCTGGCTCCCGATCCTTCTGTTACTTGTACTGACCCTTGCTCCGCAGGCCCCTTCCAGCCGAGCCTGCGGAGACGGCTGAGGAGCCGTCCCCCTTGGCTTCGCCCCCTCCACCATCCTCGAGCGCTCCGGGCAGCGGAGCCCTTGTGGTGAGGGCGACTGACGAGGCGAACCGTCCCGAGGCGTATCGTGGCCCCGCGCACCTCGCGATCCTTCGCGGGCCTTCTCGTGGCATAGCCAGCCTGCTGTGGGCTTCTCGCCTGGTCGTGGACTGCGATCGGCTGAGCCGCTTCCTGCGCTCTTCACCTGGGGACGGGCTGGCCCCCGGCCGGGCTTCTGACGCAGCATGCCCGGCCGTCGCGAGGGTGCCAGCCCCCAGCCCGGAGGGGGAGTCCTGGCTCGCGGCCCCCGGCGCTTGCTTGGAGCAGATGATGGTGTGGAGGACGTGCTCGAGCGTGCTCGGGAGCGTCGCGCTCTCCGCCAAGGATTCCGTTGAAGGGCGGCTGACGCGGTAAGCCTGCTTGGAGAGGAGCTTGCCGATGAAGACGCGCGCCTTGAGGCCGAGGGCCTGCGCCTGGCTGCAGAGAGGCGCGAGCTGGAGGGCGCCGTCGCCCTAGCGCGCCGTCAGTGCGATCTTGACGATGAAGAGGCCAAGGCGTCGCTGGTGGCCTCTCGGGAGGCCCGATCTTGGGCCGCTGAGGAGGCTCGGGAAGCTGACCGGCGGCGAACGGCGGCGAAGGAGCGGGCTCGGGAGCTCCTGGCCTGGTGCCACTCGCTGGAGGAGCAGGTGGAGCTGCGCGAGGCAGCCCTTGCGTCGATGAAGGTGGCCTCTGGCGACTCAGCAGAGCTCCAGAAGCGTGAGGAGGCGTTGACGCTGGAAGCCGCCGAACGTACCCGTGAGTACGAGCGTCTGGAGACGAGGGAGCGCTTGGTGACGCAGGCGGAGGATGATGTTGCCGCACAGGAAGCCCGCGTCCTGGAGGAGGTCGGACGTCGAGTGGCGATGGCACGTTTGAACCTTGAGCTCGAGTTCGAAGAGAAGTTGGGGCTGATCCGGGCTGAAGCTGAAGGCAGGACTGCCGCCTTGAGGGCCAAGCTGGAGGAGGCGACGCGGCGGGCCGATGCTTCCCGGGCCACCCTTGAGGTGGCGCGAGGTGAGTTAACCACCTCCCAGGCTGAGGTGCTCCTTCTTCGCCAGCGGGTGGAGGAGGCTGAGGCCGTCACGCGCCAGAATGCGGACGAGATACGTCAGCGGCGGATCTTGGAGCATGAGCACGGCCCCATGCTCACCACTCTCCGGGAGAGAGCCAACGCGGCCTTGGGCAACATCTGCGAGGAGGCCGTCGGCGAGCCGCATGCAGTCAACTACGCGGGCAATCTTTAGTTCTTCACTGACGTGGTGACGCAGCTGGAGGCGCGGTCGACCAGGGCTGACAGGTTGGTGGAGGAGAGGAGCCGTGCCCTGCTCAGGCGCGCCTTTTTCCGCGTCTTCGGCCACCTCCGGAACATGGATCCCCACTTCGATTTCGACGCCGCCATTGCCCCAGTCCCCCAGGCCGTCCGAGGCGATCTGGCGCGCTGGGTGGAAGACAATGTGGATGCTCTTATTAGGGCCTTCGCCTCAGACAACGATGATGCGATCGTGGCGGCCGACAAGGGCGGCGTGATGGACGGCCCTGACGCCACTGGCGGCGACGCGGACAGCGATGGCGAGTTCAGCGACGCCAGCAACGGCTCAGGTGGTGCTCCTGAGGACGCATTGGGGGATTCGTCCGACTGATTGTGCATCGTTCCTGCTTCCTTACCCTGCATGAATAGAACTCAGGTTTTGGCCTGATGACTATGAGAGCATTTTGGAGGGGGGCCCTCATGTAAAACTTGTGTTCATCGTATTAGCAGATGCTACACTGCCCTTGCACCCGCGCCAAGTGGTTGGCCCAAGCGACGCGCTGGTCGGCTAGTTTACCTTTGTTCCGTGCCGGCCCTGAGGCAGCCCGCGGGGAGTTGTGTTGTCTTGAGTGTTCCCTGACTGGGTTCATAGGATCTACAGTAAAACACCCTCCTGAGAGGTCTAGTCTGTGGCAGTCTGGGCTACGCGCAAGCTAGGCCTGACCCGTCTCACGAGGGGAGGCAGCTGAGGCGAAGCGGTAACCAAAGCGCGAGAAATTGCTCGAACGAGACTAAGCACCCCTTCCCCGAACACACGCAAATCTCAAATTCGAATCCAACTTGAATCCAGTGGGGGAAAGCGACAACCAAAGGGAAGAGCAACGAAAGCAAACAAAAGGCCGCGCCTGGCACCTAGTCTAGTCTTGGACGTCTTCTCACCAGCGCGGAGCTAAGTGCTGCCACTGGGCGTGGGAGGGAGCCCCAGGGCCTGAGGCCGGCACCCCTGAGACTCCGGGGCGTGTACAGCCCCACTCATTATTACGTGAGAGTGTCACGAGGCGGCGAGCTTCACAGGCACTGGGCCTTCTTCACAGGTACTGGCCTTGCTTCATATCGCCAGATGAGGGCCCCGCCTTGCGCCACACTCTAGTGCCATCAACGACGACCGGAAACCAGGACGCCGCCGATGGGGTAGAGCGGTCGCCAGCGGTTCCCCCGACGACCACGGGTCCTCCGCCGGGGGCAAGCCCTGGGGCACCTCCCCAGCGGAGGGCCTACCTCTTGAGAACACCTTGCTCCGAACGCCGCGGTGGTGATGTCGGATCCCTGCCCCTCTCCTGCAGCCCCCTGCGCCCTCCTCCCGAGGGGTAGGAGACTGTGGGAGCGAGGCAGCTGCTCGCTGTGGCAAGCTGCACCTCCTGCGATCCATGGTTAGCGTATGCCTGCTGAAGAATTAGCGGTACTCGATAATCATTGCCTCCAGCATGCCCAGTGGGACCGTCCCGGGACTCCTGGAAGGGCTCAGCTTTTGGCGCCTCGTCCCCCCAGCTTGGGCTGAGGAGCGAGCCTTGTTCGCCCTTGTGTCGGTGTCCTTGGTCCATCATGAGGGGCACGTATTCCTCTGGCGCCATCACCCTGAAGGCCACGCCGTAGTGCTCTGCGCGCCACGCGGCCCTGCCTGACGCGCCTACCATGGGGTGGCAGCGCGGCTGTCCACTGGGGCCGAGGGCCGCGTCGTGTCCTTCTTCTTCGCGGACCAGGAGTGGGGGCTGCGCCGCCGCCGGTCCGGTGCTGACAGCCTCGCTAGTGTTGGAGTAGCCTTGGAGCCCGCGGGCGCATGCGGAGCCCCCGCGCGGGCCGCCCTGGGTTGGAGATGGGAGCCGGGTGCAGAAGGGGTGAGCCCCCGAGGCGGCGAAGCCTAGGAGCTCTGCCACCCGCTCCAGCAGCACGTCGCGACCGCCCTCCAGCAGTCTGCACTGCAGCAGCTCTCAGGCCACCGTGAGCGCGGCCCTCGAGTTCGCCTGCTCCCGGCGAGTGTACGGTGTTGTGGTCGCGGCGTGATTGGAGGCCCTTGCTGCCGACCGCGCCTGCCGCGGTGTGAGAGCTATCGAAGCATGTCCGCGTCGCCCGCGGCCCGCAGCGCCCTATGGACCGCGAGCTGCCTGGGGCACGGGGTCGCCCGAGGCGAGCGGCTCTGCGCGGGCGGGCCACGCCGCCCATGGGTCTGGGTTGCCCTCCTGGTCGCCGGGCATGGTGATGATGACGCGACGGGGCACGAAGCGGTGGAAGGTGGATTCCGGTGCACCCCTACCTGGCGCGCTAAATGTCGGATTTCAGGTTCCAGCAGACCCTTGAGGTTCGAACACTGGGGTGTGCGCGGAGATTTCGCCTCCTACCTACCTGCACCCCTCCGCCATGCTAGGATCTAAAACTAAGGAAAGAACAACACAAGAGACACAGGGTTTATACTGGTTCGGGCCACCGTTGTGGTGTAATACCCTACTCCAGTGTGTGATGTGGTGGATTGCCTCTTGGGCCGATGATGATGAACAATACAAGGAAGAACAGCCTCGCAAGGCTCTGCCTTGGCTGGGGGGGATGAACTACTGAGAAGAGTTCAGTCACCTTTTCCTCTCTATCTCTTCCTCTCTCTCTCTAACTTCCGACCTTCCAAACCTCCCTTGCTATGTGGGTGGCTGGTCCTATTTATAGAGGCCCTGGTCCTCTTCCCAAATATCGAGCGGGAAGGGAGCCAACAATGGCGGGCTAATTTGAAGGGGGACAGCTAGTATCAACTATCCTGACAAAAGTAGTCTTCGCCTGCGCAAAGCTCTGGTGATGACGCCGTCTTGGGCTCCACGGTGACCTCCGTCTCGTAGTCCTCCTGGTCTTGGTCTCGTTGCACCGAAATGGCAACCTTTGCCTGATGCCTCGGTACTCTGCGGCTGCGCTTGCCCCCTTTGCACCAAAGATGAAGGGAGGACGCTGCGAGGGCTGGTACCCGCCTGGCGCCCTTGGTCGTCATGGCTTGCGTCATGGGCACCTTGTGAGGTACCCCGCCTTGATCTCTCCGCCTCCTCGTGAGCCAGCCTGACGAGGCCGTGCCTGAGGAGGCTCCGCGTCGTCTGCCCCGCGAGGCTTGGCCCCTCGCGAGGGTCTTGGGTTTGTGTTGGTGAAGATGGGCCGTGCTGGGCCCCCCCTTGAGCCACGCCGCAGGCCGCAGGCAGGCAAGTCTGGGGACCCCCATTCCCAGAACGCCGACAGTGTCAAAATGTGCGCGTTGATGCATGTGTTGCATGCGACCGTGCGAGGGACGGACGAATCGAGAGAGATGGTTGTTGTGTTACCGATGCTCCTCTCTATGTCTCTCTCTCCCTCTCTCTCTCTCTCTCTAACACACACACACAAGTAAACTAGAAGACCGTTCTCTCATGTATACACAACGTATGGGCATATGTCTATGTCTCACTCATGCATGATCATTTGCACATTCACACCTCTCTCTGTCTGTATCACACACACACCGTCTCCACATTGCCCTTCCGCCACAACACACATATGGACACATACACACCTTCTCTCTCAGTCACACACACAAAATCAGTATTAAAAAAATAGGGCGCACCTAAAACGTCGAAATCCAAATAAACACGAACTAGAGCTAAATTCAAATAGATGGAAATATTGCAGCATCAAGAACTTTCACAAGAAAAAAAGTTGAGTAATATTCGAGGATTTTTTTCACACACACACAAAAAGGTTCGGTGGATGTCCTTCGAGCGCGACACAGTGACGCACCGTTTGGTCGACCGCGCGGCCGCGGTTCACGCGCTTGCACATGATTCCGTATTGTGGCTGTGGCACTAACTAATAAAAGCGCTGCCTAAGTCTAATGTTTATGTGTACTAGTACAGTTTTCTTTTAAGTTTGACCAACCTTATATATAAAACTAAAGTAAGCTCCCACATGCGCACTCATCGATATGCCGCCGCCGTTGCGCGTGCCGGCACCCGCCTGCTCCGACCAACAATTTCTCGCCCATCACCGCCGTGTCGCCGCCATCCCTGTGCCATGAAGCCGAAGGCTCGCCCACTCACGTCGTCTACAGTCCCTCCTTGCGATGCCGCCGCGCTGCCAAGCACGCGCGCAGCTGCTGGAGCCGCGTCTATGCACGCAGCGTATGAAGAGGAGGACGAGCGCGTGCTCTAGCACGCCAGCGAGGAGGAACTAGTGTGTCATTGTCATCTCCACCCGCGCGGAGGAGGCGTGCATGGTGGCTGTCGTGGCGGAAGCCGGTCGCGCGCGCGTCGAGCCCGCAAACCGGGTGCAGACGCGGAATCTACCTTCGAGACCTTGAATGCCATGTGGATCCTGCAATCTGAAGGAGCAATTTGGGTCAGTCGACTCATGTGAGCCGTTTGATGCAACATGGATGGCTAGAAGGGCTTCTTCCACCTCTTCTGCCGTCGTCTTCCTTCGCTCCGTCGAACTTCTTTCACAAATCGACTGACCCAAATTATACTACTAGTACGAACGTATTAAGTACAGTAGGAACACGAAGATACGAGCAGTAGTACCAACTGCAAGAAGAACAGTAGTAAGACATAGTACTAGTACTACTGTACATACTAAAGAGTTCAAATAATGAGAAAGAACATAAACATAGTTCTGCTAGGGCCTCAGCACAACACACCCTTGAAAATAAACTAAGCAACTAGTCCGCTTGACACTGCAGTAGAACCAGCATGAGCGACGGCACTGCCACCTACTCGGAGTCCGAGTCCACGTCCTCGACTTCGTCCTCGTCCCTCTTCCTCTTCCTCTTCGCCGTCGCTTCTTTGCTTTAACCGGACACCGGGCTCTGCTTCTTCATCAAACCCTTGTAGATATGTAAACAAAGGTAGGCATCCATTGCTGCGTACAGGATGTGATCTTCATCTAATGCCTTCGACTCCCATGCATGATGAAACTCGTGATGAGGTTTCTTCAATTTAGCGTACGAAGGATCAATCATGGCTGCTGCCAGGGTCAGCATTGAAGGTTGAGAAGAGGACACCAGGCTTGCCTTCTGGAGATCGAAGGGCTGGCCTACAACGAGACTTATCCGACGCAGGACATCACTGTCATTCTTAAAGCCTACAGTAACGAATTTCACTCTTTTGTCCTTGGGGAAGTTCTTAAAATCCTGGCACTCAACGTCGGCATGGCATATGTGGTAGACCAAGCAAACGTTATGTACGCAAACCTGGACCACGGCGGGCTTCTTCCTCTCTTCGTCCTTTAGATCCTTCTCTCATCCCAGGACTGTGGTGTACTCAACATCTAGCCCAGCGACCCACTCATCCGTTGAACTATTGAACATGCGTAGGAAGCGAGCAAGCCATGCTTTCCCCTCTCGGATCGACATGTGTAGATGAAGATGAACTGATCGCCGGTGATGGCTCTAACCTGGTACTCAGCGGCAACCATGGAGATTTGGGAGGCCATGGATTTTGGAGGAGGGTTAGGAGAAGTTGAACTGTTGTACCCCGCAAAAAAACTGGGAGCGAACTAATGTGAAAGGACGGGACGACTGGGAGCGAACTGTTGTAAGGTAGAAGACGAGGACGAGTAGGGTGTGCGAACGGCGTGGGGTTGCTGGCTTGCCCGGTGGATAAACGGCTGCAAGCCCCCAAAGAATTAGCGAGAACTATGCGGAACCCACTAGATGTCATGTCTACTAGACCCATATCGTAGGCCTGACGGTATAGCTTCTGCCTGTTCGCACGCCATGTCGGCCTGTAACTTCACTTAATTCCGTCAAACGTCGCGCCTCCCACGACCTTCGACTCCCTCGCGCAGTCGCGCCCTTTGAGACTTCGACCGGCTATAAATGAGCAATTTTTTTGCATTGTTTTAGACAAGCAATTTTTTTCCTACTCCGCATGCATGATACTCCCTCTGGTCCTTTTTACTCCCGTCAACCGTTTTCAAAGTGTTTGACCAAATTTGTACTTTTTTGAACACCACCTTATATTAATTAACCAGCCACACCAATACACTCATTTGATACAATATTCACCACACAGGGCGGTACGTTATTTACAAGAATACCATCTAATCTATTGTCAAAGCTATACTTAGCGATTAAGTGTGCCACCTTATTGGCCGAACGGCTAATCTTTGACAATTGAAGATTGTTGATCAACTTCGAGATGCTCAGCACTTTCATCTTCAGGTCACGCATAGCAGACCTGTCATAGTCCCCCGATACAAGAGACGCTACCACAAAAGCGCAATCAGTCTCTAAAATTACAGGATTATGAAGAGAAATACCTATGTAGAGACCCGCAATGCAAGCCCTAAGCTCCGCTTCCTCCACGCTTTGACAGGCATCAATGAAATCCCACGACCAAATTTATACTAAAAATATCAATATCTACAATACTTATTATAATGAGTATAAGAACTATGTTTTATAATGAGTGTAAAAATATTGATTTGACATTGTGAATGTTGACACATTTTTCTATAAGTCTGGTGAAAGTAGAGGTACATTGACTTCAGACAAAACTTAAATGCACAATGCGGACTAGTTCCTCCGTCCAGGTGCGTGCCATGTCCTATCTTGTCATCACAACAAGGTTAGCTATTAGAGTGCCACGACCTCCCTTCTAGTTTAAAGGGCGCGATTAAAAAATTTCACCTACTCTTAGCAAGATAGTAGAGGCGGTGGAATAGTTTTTGAAGTCTGCAAAAGTACTCAACTAGTGCTATCATTCTTCACAAAAAATGTGTTTACCAATGCATGCATGAACACTAGTTACTCTAACCCCCTCTCTTCTTTAATTCTTTGCCACATCAGCATGTTTGCTATTCCCGTGTGCATGATACCAGCTAAGATACCACCATTATGGCCAGCCTTAATCATCGCATGCAATAATTTAGTGCACCTTGAAATATGAACATGTGTGGGGCGTGTATGTTTTTAATGACTTGAGACTATACCTAGCCCGGCATGCAAGATGACTTATTATGCACCGATCCCCATACCTGCAGGAAGCCCGTGTGAAAAAATCTGCATGCATGACTCTCCTACCCTCACGCTCGTCCAATCCGTTGTGACCAGCAATATTTCCACCCCTTCGCTCCCCCGTAATTTACTCCAACAAATATGCCCACGTAGTTGTTACTTAACTGCAGGTGCATTGGGCCACTGACATATGGGCCCAACAGGGGTCTGGCCCACATGTCAGTGACGCAACTGGACCTGCAGTTAAATCAGTGCAGCTCAGTCCATATCTTACGTAGGTGTGCCATTGCTCGCTATAAATACTGCGCCTCCCACGACATCGCTATCTCCTCCCCCTCACGTTCACGTTCATCGCTATCTCCTCCCCCTCCCTCTCACGTCGACCACCATGGCATCGCCCCTCCCGAGCCCTAGGAGCCCCTCGCTGCACCGCGCGGACGGTCACGCGTCGCCGTTCCGTCCCTCGCCGCCACTAGTCGAGCAGGACGCATCGGTGTTCCACTCCTCGCTGCCACTAGTCGAGGAGGACGTGTCGGCGTTCCGCTCCTCGCCGCGACGCGACGCATTGATACGTCTCCAACGTATCTATAATTTTTGATTGCTCCATGCTATATTATCTACTATTTTGGGCAATATTGGGCTTTATTATCCACTTTTATATTACTTTCGGTACTAACCTATTAACCAGAGGCCCGGCCCAGATTTGCTGGGTTTTTTGCCTATTTCAGTGTTTTGAAGAAAAGGAATATAAGACGGAGTCGAAACAGAACGAAATCAACTAGAGAAGTTATTTTTGGAACGAAAGCCACCCGATGTACTTGGACCCCACGTCAAGGAAGGAACGAGGAAGCCACGAGGGTGGGGGCGCCCCCACCCCCCTGGGGTGCGCCCCCTGCCTCGTGGGGCCCTTGTGGCTCCCCTAACGTGCTTCTTCTGCCTATATAACTCCATATACCCTAAAACTTCCAGAACAGAGATTAGATCAAGAGTTCCGCCGCAAGAAGCCTCCGTAGCCACCAAAAGTCAATCGGGACCCTTTTCCGGCACCCTGCCGGAGGGGGAATCCCTCACCGGTGGCCATCTTCATCATCCCGGTGCTCTCCATGACGAGGAGGGAGTAGTTCTCCCTCGGGGCTGAGGGTATGTACCAGTAGCTAGGTATTTGATCTTCTCTCTCGTGTTCTTGAGATTATACGATCTTGATGTATCGCGAGCTTTGCTATTATAGTTGGATCCTATGTTTCTCCTCCCCCTCTTCTCTCTTGGAATGAATTGAGTTTCCCTTTGAAGTAATCTTATCGGATTGAGTCTTTAAAGATTTGAGAACACTTGATGTATGTCTTGGTGATCAACTTGCGGGTTTCGTGACATTGGGAACCTATGCATAGGGGTTGGCACACGTTCTCGTCGTGATTCTCCGGTAGAAACTTTGGGGCACTCTTTGAGGTCCTTTGTGTTGGTTGAATAGATGAATCTGAGATTGTGTGATGCATATCGTATAATCATACCCACGGATACTTGAGGTGACATTGGAGTATGTAGCTGACATTAGGGTTTTGATTGATTGGTGTCTTAAGGTGTTATTCTAGTACGAACTCTAGGGCTGTTTGTGACACTTATAGGAATAGCCCAACGGATTGATTGGAAAGAATAACTTTGAGGTGGTTTCGTACCCTACCATGATCTCTTCGTTCGTTCTCCGCTATTAGTGACTTTGGAGTGACTCTTTGTTGCATGTTGAGGGATAGTTTTATGATCCAATTATGTTAGTATTGTTGAGGGAACTTACACTAGTGAAAGTATGAACCCTAGGCCTTATTTCCTATCATTGCAATACCGTTTACGCTCTCTTTTACCATTAGTTACCTTGCTGTTTTTATATTTTCAGATTACAAAAACCTATATGTACTATCCATATTGCACTTGTATCACCATCTCTTCGCTGAACTAGTGCACCTATACAATTTACCATTGTATTGGGTGTGTTGGGGACACAAGAGACTCTTTGTTATTTGGTTGCAGGGTTGCTTGAGAGAGACCATCTTCATCCTACGCCTCCTATGGATTAATAAACCTTAGGTCATCCACTTGAGGGAAACTTGCTACTGTCCTACAAACCTCTGCACTTGGAGGCCCAACAATGTCTACAAGAATAAGGTTGTGTAGTAGACTTCAAGCTCTTTTCTGGCGCCATTGCCGGGGAGGTTAGCGCTTTAAGGTATATCTTTAGATCTTGCAATCGAGTCTTTTAGTTTCTTGTTTTATCACTAGTTTAGTTTATAAAATAAAACTATAAAAAATGGAATTGAGTTTGTCTCGTACGCTTCATCTTTTTAATATCTTTCATGAGTATGATGGAAAGGATAATTGTGCCCAAGTGCTAGAAGAAGACATCTATAGAATGTTTGGCACTAAATATTTGAATGATGAGCATGAATGCAATATTGTTAGTATGAATTCCTTTAATATCTATGATTCTAATGATATGCAAAGCCACAAGCTTGGGGAAGCTACGTTTGTTGAAGATGATATTTTTTGTCCCCCAAGCTTTGATGAGCAAATTTATTATGATGAAAGCATGCCTCCTATCTATGATGATTATTGTGATGACACGTATGCTATAAAGAATAATGATAACCATGAAACTTGTCATCATGATTTTAACTTTCAATTGGATTATGCCTCACATGATAGTTATTTTGTTGAGTTTGCTCCCACTACTATTCATGAGAAGAAATTTGCTTATGTGGAGAGTAATAAAAATTCTATGCTTGTAGATCATGAAAAGAATGATTTAGGTGATAGTTATATTGTTGAATTCATTCATGATGCTACTGAAAATTATTATGAGGGAGGAACATATGCTTGTAGGAATTGCAGTAATATCAAGTTTCCTCTCTATATGCTTAAAGTTTTGAAGTTATGATTGTTTTGCCCTCCTATGCTAGTTGATTATTGTTCCCATAAGTTGTTTGCTCACAAAATCCCTATGCATAGGAAGTGGGTTAGACTTAAATGTGCTAGTCATGTTCTTCAAGATTCTCTCTTTATGTTACAATTCTTATCTTTTATGTGAGCATCGTTGAAATCATCATGCCTAGCTAGGGGCGTTAAACGATAGCGCTTGTTGGGAGGCAACCCAACTTTACTTTTGTTCCTTGCTTTTTGCTCCTGTTTAGTAATAAATAATTCATATAGCCTCTGTTTATATGTGTTTTTATGTGTTTAATTAGTTTTTGTGCCAAGTAGAACCTTTGTGAAGACTTGGGGAAAGTCTTGTTGATCATGCTGTAAAAAACAGAAACTTTAGCGCTCACGAGAACTGCTGCCATTTTTATTTGGAGAGTTATATTTAGTTAATTCTTTTTGCAGATGATTAATAGATAAATTCATCAGGTCCATCAATTTAGTTGCGAATTTTATGAGTTCCAGAAGTATATGTTTGATTCAGATTACTACAGACTGTTCTGTTTTTGACAGATTCTGTTTTCATTGTGTTGTTTGCTTATTTTGATGAATCTATGGCTAGTAAAATAGTTTATAAACCATAGAGAAGTTGGAATACAGTAGGTTTAACACCAATATAAATAAATAATGAGTTAATTACAGTACCTTGAAGTGGTGTTTTGTTTTCTTTCGCTAACGGAGCTTACAAGTTTTCTGTTAAGTTTTGTGTTGTGAAGTTTTCAAGTTTTGGGTAAGGATTCGATGGACTATTGAATAAGGAGTGTGAAGAGCCTAAGCTTGGGGATTCCCAAGGCACCCCAAGGTAATATTCAAGGACAACCAAGAGCCTAAGCTTGGGGATGCCCCGGAAGGCATCCCCTCTTTCGTCTTCGTCCATCGGTAACTTTACTTGGAGCTATATTTTTATTCACCACATGATATGTGTTTCGCTTGGAGCATCAATTTATTTTGTTAGTATTTGCTTGCTGTTATTTATAACATTGTTTTTCATCTTTTATTTCAATAAAAGTGGCATTGATAGCCTTTACTATACCTATTTTAGAAGTCTACATGTTGCTGTTTGAAAATAGAAAGTTTACCGCTGTTGCAATAATTCCCTAGAAAAGTCACAATGTGATAAAATGTTGAAACCTTTTGCATATTTAGCTCTGATAAATTTACTACAGTGTGAATTTTATTTCATAATTTTTGGAGCTAGGTAAGTATGGATGTTGCTGCATTCTTTAAAGACTATCCTATTTAGGCAGATTGCTGTTATGCTTGCATTGTTTGCATATGTTTGCTTCTTTAATGATTCTATTTGAGGATAGGACTATTAAATTTGCAGAGGCCTTTAGTATGCAATGTTGAATAATAATTTTAGTGATTTGCTACAGTATAGTGTGATAAGGTTTTGGCAATGGTTTATACTAACTTATCTCACGAGTCCTTGTTGAGTTTTGTGTGGATGAAGCTTTTGAGATTTAGGGAGACCTCGATGTGAGAGGAATTAAGGAGATACAAAAGCTCAAGCTTGGGGATGCCCAAGGCACCCCAAGATAATATTTCAAGAAGTATAAAGCGTCTAAGCTTGGGGATCCCCCGGTTGGCATCCCACCTTTCTTCTTCAACAACTATCGGTCAGTATCGGTTGATCCTAAGTTTTTGCTTCTTCACATGATGTTTACTATTCCTAGAATGTCATTTTATTTTGCTTTGCTTGTTGTTTAAATAAAATACCAAGATCTGAAATTATTAAATGTTAGAGTCTTCACATAGTTGCATAATTATTTGACAACTCATTGATCTTCACTTATATTTCTCGGAGTAGTTTGTCATTTGCTCTAGTGCTTCACTTATACCTTTTTAGAGCATGGTGGTAGTTTTATTTTGAAGAAATAGATGAACTCTCATGCTTCACTTATATTATTTTGAGAGTCTTAAATAGCATGGTAATTTGCTTAAAATCCTAATATGCTAGGTATACAAGATTAATAATAAAATTCTCTTATGCGTGTTTTGAATACTAAGAGAGTTTGATGCTTGATGATTGTTTTGAGATATGGAGATGGTGATATTAGAGTCATACTAGTTGAGTAGTTGTGAATTTGAGAAATACTTGTTTTGAAGTTTGTGATTCCCGTAGCATGCACGTATGGTGAACCGTTATGTGATGAAGTCGGAGAATGATTTATTTATTGATTGTCCTCCTTATGAGTGGCGGTCGGGGACGAGCGATGGTCTTTTCCTACCAATCTATCCCCCTAGGAGCATGCGCGTAATACTTTTCTTTCATAACTTGTAGATTTTTGCAATAAGTATATGAGTTCTTTATGACTAATGTTGAGTCCATGGATTATACACACTCTCACCCTTCCACCTTTGCTAGCCTCTCTAATATCGCACCTTTCGCCGGTATCATACACCCACCATATACCTTCCTCAAAACAGCCACCATACCTACCTATTATGGCATTTCCATAGCCATTCCGAGATATATTGCCATGCAACTTTCCATCATTCCGTTTATTATGACACGCTTCATCATTGTCATATTTCTTTGCATGATCATGTAGTTGACATTGTATTTTTGTGGAAAAGCCACCGTAAATAATTCTTTCATACATGTCAGCCATGCATCATTGCACATCCCGGTACACCGCCGGAGGCATTCATATAGAGTCATATTTTGTTCTAAGTATCGAGTTGTAATTCTTGAGTTGTAAGAAAAATAAAAGTGTGATGATCATCATTATTAGAGCATTGTCCCAGTGAGGAAAGGATGATGGAGACTATGATTGCCCCACAAGTCGGGATGAGACTCCGGACGAAAATAAATAAATAAAAGAGGCCAAAGAAGCCCAAATAAAAAAAATAAAAGAGGCCATAAAAAAAGAGAAGGCCCAAATAAAAATAATAATGAAAAAATAATAATAAAATGAGAGAAAAAGAGAGAAGGGGCAATGCTACTATCCTTTTACCACACTTGTGCTTCAAAGTAGCACCATGATCTTCATGATAGAGAGTCTCCTATGTTGTCACTTTCATATACTAGTGGGAATGTTTCATTATATAACTTGTCTTGTATATTCCAATGATGGGCTTCCTCAAAATTCCCTAGGTCTTCGTGAGCAAGAAAGTTGGATGCACACTCACTAGTTTCTTTTGTTGAGCTTTCATATACTTATAGCTCTAGTGCATCCGTTGCATGGCAATCCCTACTCACTCACATTAATATCTATTAATGGGCATCTCCATAGCCCGCTGATACGCCTAGTTGATGTGAGACTATATATCTTCTCCCTTTTTGTCTTCTCTACAACCACCATTCTATTCCACCTATAGTGCTATGTCCATGGCTCACGCTCATGTATTGCGTGAAGATTGAAAAAGTTTGAGAACATCAAATGTATGAAACAATTGCTTGGCTTGTCATCGGGGTTGTGCATGATTTAAATATGTTGTGTGGTGAAGATGGAGCATAGCCAGACTATATGATTTTGTAGGGATAACTTTCTTTGGCCATGTTATTTTGAGAAGACATAATTGCTTAGTTAGTATGCTTGAAGTATTATCATTTTTATGTCAATACGAACTTTTGTCTTGAATCTTATGGATCTGAATATTCATACCACAATTAAGAAGAATTACATTGAAATTATGCCAAATAGCATTCCACATCAAAATTTATCTTTTTTATCATTTACCTACTCGAGGACGAGCAGGAATTAAGCTTGGGGATGCTTGATACATCTCCAACGTATCTATAATTTTTGATTGCTCCATGCTATATTATCTACTGTTTTGGGCAATATTGGGCTTTATTATCCACTTTTATATTACTTTCGGGACTAACCTATTAACCGGAGGCCCAGCCCAGATTTGCTGTTTTTTGCCTATTTCAGTGTTTTGAAGAAAAGGAATATCAGACGGAGTCGAAACGGAACGAAATCAACTAGAGAAGTTATTTTTGGAACGAAAGCCACCCGATGGACTTGGACCCCATGTTAAGGAAGGAACGAGGAAGCCACGAGGGTGGGGGGCGCGCCCACCCCCCTGGGGCACGCCCCCTGCCTCGTGGGGCCCTCATGGCTCCGCTGACGTGCTTCTTCTGCCTATATAACTCCATATACCCTAAAACTTCCAGAACAGAGATTAGATCGAGAGTTCCGCCGCCAGAAGCCTTCGTAGCCACCAAAAGTCAATCGGGACCCTGTTCCGGCACCCTGCCGGAGGGGGGATCCCTCACCGGTGGCCATCTTCATCATCCCGGCGCTCTCCATGACGAGGAGGGAGTAGTTCTCCCTCGGGGCTGAGGGTATGTACCAGTAGCTATGTGTTTGATCTCTCTCTCTCTTATGTTCTTGAGATGATACGATCTTGATGTATCGCGAGCTTTGCTATTATAGTTGGATCCTATTTTTCTCCTCCCCCTCTTCTCTCTTGTAATGAATTGAGTTTCCCCTTTGAAGTAATCTTATCGGATTGAGTCTTTAAAGATTTGAGAACACTTAATGTATGTCTCGGTGATCAACTTGCGGGTTTCGTAACATTGGGAACCTATGCATAGGGGTTGGCACACGTTCTCGTCATGATTCTCTGGTAGAAACTTTGGGGCACGCTTTGAGGTCCTTTGTGTTGGTTGAATAGATGAATCTGAGATTGTGTGATGCATATCGTATAATCATACCCACGGATACTTGAGGTGACATTGGAGTATCTAGGTGACATTAGGGTTTTGATTGATTTGTGTCTTAAGGTGTTATTCTAGTACGAACTCTAGGGCTGTTTGTCACACTTATAGGAATAGCCCAACGGATTGATTGGAAAGAATAACTTTGAGGTGGTTTCGTACCCTACCATAATCTCTTCGTTCGTTCTCCGCTATTAGTGACTTTGGAGTGACTCTTTGTTGCATGTTGAGGGATAGTTTTATGATCCAATTATGTTAGTATTGTTGAGGGAACTTACACTAGTGAAAGTATGAACCCTAGGCATTATTTCCTATCATTGCAATACCATTTACGCTCACTTTTATCATTAGTTACCTTGCTGTTTTTATATTTTCAGACTACAAAAACCTATATCTACTATCCATATTGCACGTGTATCACCATCTCTTCGCCGAACTAGTGCACCTATACAATTTACCATTGTATTGGGTGTGTTGGGGACACAAGAGACTCTTTGTTATTTGGTTGCAGGATTGGTTGAGAGAGACCATCTTCATGCTACGCCTCCTACGGATTGATAAACCTTAGGTCATCCACTTGAGGGAAATTTGCTACTGTCCTACAAACCTCTGCACTTGGAGGCCCAACAACGTCTACAAGAAGAAGGTTGTCTAGTAGACATCATGTGTCGTTGTTCCGTTCCTCGCCGCCACCAGTCGAGGAGGACGCGTCGGTATTCCACTCCTCGCCACGACGCGTCGAGGTGGACGCGTCGGCGTTCCCAATATCGCCAGCACGCGCACCGGAGGACGCGTCGGCTCCCCGCTATGTGGAGAACGCTGCACCGCCTGCCGAGCCCCCCCAGCCTTGAGGAGCTTTGGAAGGAAATGGATGTCTCCTTGTGGGAGGCTTTGCCTCCAGCAGAGCGCGCCAAAATAGAGGCGGAGAAGAAGGCCGAGGAAGAGAAGCGCACCGCGGAACAAGCCGCCTGGGAGGTCTATGTCGCATCCGAGAGAGTCAGGCAATTGGGTCTTTGGCAGAAGGCTCGTGCGAGGGCCGTGAGGGTGGCGGAGGACGCCCGTGCCGACGCCCTGATTGCAGTCAGGCCCAAGCGCCTCATCTACTCTTGGCGGTACGTGGACCGGGTGCACGCTTCCAGCGAGGAGGAGTACCTGTTGGCACCGGATCACCACACCGGTGAGATCGCGCTCGCCCGCCGGCAAGCCGCCAATCAGCACCTCGCGAGTTGCGAGGCTGAGGAAGAGGCGTTGTGTCGGCGCGCTGGGAAACAGCCGCGCACCAGGGCACTCGTGGCGCGCCGCAAGCGCTCCTGCGAGCGCCGTGGCTTTTAGGAGGAGTATAATTTTTGTTTCATAAGGCGATCTCATTAGTTTTGGGATGCAAATGATAAATCCCGAACGTTCAGGAATTTTTAGCGTCCTTAATTAAGTATGTAAAAGGGAAAGTTTGGAAACCTTGTGTATTCGTACGCATTTTGCAAGTACGTGCATATAGCACAAACTTTGCTATATACTATCGCACTACACATCTCTCTCGATATATGCTTGCAGACTGTGCTACTCCCTCCGTCCAGGTCAATAAGTCATCTTTGGTTGTGCACCATGACCAAGAAGGAGGGAAGACTTATACACCTAGACGGAGGGAGTACTACTATTACTTAGTACGTGCAAATGCACGTTTTAACATTATGATGCGGTTTTTGTAAAAGTAGAAAACAGCACTAGTCAAGCTTGTGAAATGATTCAATGCAAAACAAAAGCAAAAATGCTCGTTTGATTGTTTACTTTTAGCTTCCTTCTCTATGGTTATTTCTCTGTCGTACTTTGTACGGAGTATCTCACTCGTTGGAAAGGCAAATTCCCAAACCGCTTCCTACACCCTGCATCGAATTTTTTGCCTAACAAGTTGTGCCGTGCAATTGGAATTCCAAATTGAGTACTACTACTAGTAGGAGTACCAGGGGCCAGTTCTTTTAGGCTTCTAGATTAGTAATCCCATAACTACTACCTCCGTCCTGGTTTATTGGTCCCCATTGTAATCTCTGTCCAATTTTGATCATAAATTTAACTAATGAAATGTTAGTGCATGTCACATGCACTACTCCATCCGTCTAGGTGAGTAAGTCATCTTAGGCTGTGCACCGTGACCAAGGAGGAGGAGAAAATGAGAAACGTTAATGTTTATTTGCTAATTAATAGTATTGCATGCAATGAACTAACCACTGCATGTCGTGTTTGATATCTCAAGTCATTAAAAGCATGCACACTCTTTATCTCTTATTGGTTGATATGTCAAGAAACAAGAAACGAGGTAGAAGTTAATGCACCGCACCTAAGTGTTTTGGGATTATTTGGTTTTCGTAAGATGACTTACACACCTAGACGGAGGGATTACAATGGTGAGGAATAAACCAGTTAAATCTTTGGTCAAAATTTAGCACAAATTACAATGGTGAGGAATGAACCAGGATGGAGTAGTAGTTTAGAAGCCCAAATAAATGAGTGAGGCGCCTTATTGTTACTCTCCACTGTGACTAGTCTTGTGGGAAAAGCTGGGGAAGCCGCCAAAAGAACTGGCCCTAGGAGTAGTAGCTAGGGATCAAGTGTGCGAGATGAACCGGATAAAGTAAATGCAGAGAGATGAAATGCAAAAAAGATGGAGGGATGTGATGGTTGCTTGTCCGTTTATTTTACCAGGCCACTTATTACTGGGAGTGGTTGGGTTTTGTGATATGATGGCTTTACTGCCGCGCCACGAGAGGGGTGAGAGGTGAGACTCCCGTGCAGCGCCGCCCTCTACACTTGTACTACATCGGTCGTGGTTTATTAGTCCCCCATTGAATTTGACTGAAGATTTAACTGACAAAATGTTAGTGCATGTCAACCAAAACTATATCGTTGGATTCGTATTTGAACATAGTTTTGAATGATATAATTTTAGGTGACATGCATCAGCATTTGTCGTACTATATATAATGCTAGTTCAATTTTTGGTCGTACTAATCTATAGTAGTAAGGTGCCCGTGCGTTGCACCGAAGAGTGAAATGCATTGATCGGGGAGTTGTTTATTTTGACAAAGGATGTGGGGGTCATCTCATGTGTAACGGGTATCGATAGGTTTCTTCAGATATTATTTCATCTCTAGAGCTCACAAACATCCGCGTGAAATAGATAAAAAGGTATCTTTTGCAAACAAAAGCGTTCAACTGTTCAACCTGCATCCAAAACTTGTGAAGAAATAACACTTATTGTGCTTTGCAAGAAATGATCTTTAAGAATTAGTTTTTGAGTATCGATTGTTATACATGTTGGCTACATATGACATGGCACTTTCTTATAGTCAACAGTTGGCTATACTATTAAGTAATATTAACCATGCCCTTATACACCTAGACGGAGGGATTAAATCAGGATGACTTGCAAGCGGGCAGAGGAGATGTAAGAAATGGTTCATCGTAAGTCTTTCACCAGTACTGTAGTAAAAATTCATACATGGAAGATTCTAGACTAAACCATAAACGGATACACTTTTATTCATGCGTGATACTCCAATAGAGCAAGATCCTGCATGGAAGTCTCCACATGCTTAGACAGTGGATTACATTGAGCGAAGACTAATGATAAACATTTAACTTGATAATGCGTATGTCCAGGTGAACCTCCTTGGAGTCCCCGTGCACCGCATCGGCGGGTAAAGGATGCCATGGGTTTTCCAAGTCCACATTGGCGGGATAGTCCCAGCTCCCCAGAGTCCAAGTCCGTTCGATGAGGCCGGTGTCGTCGCCCACGCGACTCGGAGGGGTAGTAACACTGACCACGCACCCATACATCGGCCTCGTGTCAGTGTCAGTGTCAGCGGCGTCGCCCCCGACGCACATTACAGAGACGGGGCGGCGGCCTGCGCGGGCCTCGCCGGTGCCCACGATCAACAGGAAGACACTGCCGTCCTCCTCCGAGACTAGCAGGCGGCAGTGATCCTCCAGCAACTCCGGCATGGTGAACGGGTAGCACTTCTCGTACTTGATGTTCTCCGCCAAGGGCCAACAGTGACCGCTGCACGCATCCGTGAGGTGATGCACCATGTCTGCCGGCGAGCCACAAAACGGCATCGGGCACTCATATCAGTGGATGAAGGGCTCCTTGGAGGCATCGACCAGGCCGTCCATGAAACGGGAGTGGCTGTAAGGGACGTTGCGCTAGTTGAATATATGAGCAAGTTACTACGAGATTTAATCCGAATAAGCACAAAATAAATCATGAATTCTACCACGATGTCGAATGGGAAGGACATAAACACATACGGTGCAATGGGAGCAGCACCGTTGGCGTTGAGGTTGTCGCCCATGTCCAAACACCACGTAGACACGGTCTTTGAGCACGGTTGGTAGTCGTTCCACGCTCGAGCATTGAAGTTTGTAACTATTTTAGATTAGAATATACTACTCCTCCGGTGCTAGTAGTAGAGCAGAGTCCTACTCTACTACTCTACTCAAGAAAGTTAGGGCATAACACTGTAGGGAGTACCAGTACTGTGATCACTCAAGCAAGTTGTCTGGCATCGACATGACCCTACGCTGCTGGTATGTGTCTCATATTATGGATTGTGATGATAACTGGATAGTATGGATCTGGGATTGCTTTCTCGCAGGGAGTCGAGAAAGGATCTCTGGTCGAGGTTGAAACACTTCTACTACTTTACTTTATGCTACTCTACTCCCTCCTGTTGCTGCAAGATGGTGGGTTCCAGAAGATGCTAGTCTTCGATAGGCTAGGTTTTCCCCTTCCCTTCTGGCATTCTGCAGTTTAGTCCACAGATACAACCTATTCCTTTGATACAGATGCATACTTAGTTTAGTTCTGATGTAAGTCTTGCGAGTATTTTGGATGAGTACTCACGGTTTCCTTGCTACCTCTTTTCCCCCCTACCCGATTGTTGCGACCAGATGACGGATCCCAGGAGCCAGACGATGCCACTGATGACTACTACTACCCGGAGGATGCCTACTCCTACGTGAAGACCGCAGACGACTAGGAGTAGTTAGGAGGCTCCCAGGCAGGAGGCCTTGCCTTTTCGATCGTTGTTGTTTTTGTGCTAGCCTTCTTAAGGCAAACTTGTCTAACTTATGTCTGTACTCAGATATTGTTGCTTCCGCTGACTCTTGTGTATTCGAGCTTATGTATTCAAGCCCTCGAGGCCCCTGGCTTGTAATATAAAGCTTGTATTATTTTAATTTGTTTCTAGAGTTGTGTTGTGATATCTTCCAGTGAGTTCTTGATCTTGATCGTACACATTTGCGTGTATGATTAGTGTACGGTCAAATCGGGGGCATCACAAGTTGGTATTAGAGCCGACTACCTGTAGGTAGCCCCCTTTCCAACTCCTTGGCCGAAGTTGAGTCTAGTCACTGAAAAACTTTTTAATAACATGGTTGTGTGTCTTACGGGCCCACGTCGCCATTGGTTGGTATTAGGATCTTTTATTCCTCGTCTATACTCTGGGATTCTGATCTCTCATCTATTCGGGTTAAACATTTTACGGACTTTGACATTAGGTTCTCGTACCCACTTCCTCCCGGAGAGCCACGACAATCGCTTACTACACCAGAAGATTATGAAGATACTCTCCGATGTTTCCCCGAAACCCTTGTGCCCCAGCCTTTGCAATTCCCTACCACCGATATATTCTTATGAATAACTTCACACAGTTGCTATTCGTACATCCATTCCTAGTTACTCTTGTTATTACAAGATGCCTTGAAATACTCAGCTCACTGCCTTGCAGTTCATACCGCTTGAAATCACTTACGGATGATTCCTCACACTTACCGAGAATTCGTTTATCCCCAGTTGTTCATGCGTTTCACCAATGTCTTCGAAACACTATTCAATCTTCCGAAAATCCTCAGCAACCTATTGCTCTGGAAAGATTTACCTGCTTGCATTATGGTTAATTCCATATGTATAGCAATATTCATTATAAATCTTTTGTAGTTGTCATTCTGAGCCTTTGATTCAACATGTGTGCAATTACTCGCAGTCTTCAATTGATCCTTAGAAATTTTACTTTTGGCTCAGACGATATTTTAAACAGGAGCTGGTTCTCGGCAAATCAAACCTTGGTTGATTTCCATTCTAATTCTATTCAAGTTGCCCATCATTTGATCAGAGCATCTGCTTCTGATCCTTCATTTTGGAAATCATAATTCCTTTGTTAATTAAACTTTGAGTTAGTCAGATGTTTCTATAATCTCATCTCCTTGCATTCTTTCTTCATCTGATTGATTACCGATACTCAATTCAACACCGTCGTGAATCGCCAGATCCATTGTTGGGTTGTTATCTGACAGTGTCCTTCACATCCAAAAATCTTGTGAATTTTTCCTTGATACATAATACCTTTGGTAAATTGTATCACCTGCTTTGACTTCGATACTCTGCTTTCGAACTCGTATCTCTTGCTTGGTTGATGGTTGTATAGATTCGTAAAATGCCCCGATGGGTTGAACTTATGCCTTCCATAATCCTTGTGAACCCGAGAGTTCTCACGGGCCATACTCTATTGGTGTTACACCGAATAAAAATTTCTACACTACAAATTTGTCAAAAGCGAGAAGTAAATGAGAGGTTATGCATTGAAGAAGTGGGAGTCGACCTTGAACTTTGTGTTCATGCCCATAGGCACGATGTAGATCTTATCATGGAAGCTTCTCTTATAATCAAATGTTCCCTTGGTATAAGCTCATCTTGCATCTTTAAATTGATTCTTTGCAATCGTGGTTCCGACCATATTTTCTCCTTGATTCCATTTCCCGGACAAGTTAAAATACTTGTCTTCTGCAGATCATTTCATCTGTCCAACCTCTATTTTGATCTACCTTGAGTATTGCCCCCTGTTATCTCGAGGATATTGTGTCATTGCACTACCTCTTGTGTATTCTCATTGGAATGATACTCCCATCACATCATTCCTATCCTGATCGGCTATATCATTATCAAGAAAATTTTTAACTGTGCTACGTGGTCCTTATGCCCGGAGCAACTTTCAACGATGAGCTAAGCTTATGTCGATCTTCCTCATCTTATCATTTCACCTCGAACAACAAGCTTGACTTCGAGCTTATGTCGAATCCGTGGTTCCCATAGCCTTTCACTTCATCCTTCCTTTTCTACTCAATGGCATTTTCATAGAGTCTCTCGACAAAATCTGTCGTGATCACCGTCAAACACTTTGGCTTCTTCAGAGATGTCAATTCAATTCATGTCCCTCAATGATTTGTGATATCATCGATGACATCTTGACTTTCTGCCACACCAGACCTTGTTGTCCTTGGTTATTCCTTACGTTCTGAGATATCTTCGAATTGTTTCTCAATATCTCTTGGGATCTTCGAACCCAATCTTTACTTGACACCATATCATTGCCGCATCGAAGCATGGCTGTGGTATTTCGAATATCAACAAGAATATCGGAAGCATAATACAAAATGTTTCTCGTTCAATTACCCTCACGCCGTTGTATGGGTAATATCATGATTCTTCCCTCTTCCCATTATCTAAATGCTTTTGAACTTGCTGTCCTATCATGTATATCCTGCTACGCTTTCCTTGGGAAGGACATACTCCCAACTCTTATGTGTAAACACATCTTCCTTTCCTTTGGGTTGTTTGATTCGATAATCATATTTTTCCTTTCCATTGGTTTGCTTAACCCTTCTTGTGATCTATATGATATAAGAAGTAATAATTCCCTGCTTATGTAAACACCTCGCTGTACAACTCTATCAGTAAGACCATGTTACTATTGTTGATGACATTCCCGCAACCCCCGATGGACGAGAACTTTGCCTATTGGTCCGCCTCGTTCAGCGAGCAGGAAAATGGTTCTCTTCGTCCCTCGCCCTTGGTACAAATGTTGTTGCCAACATAACTGACAGTCTATGCTCTGACATGCCTTGCTATCAGCGCCCTTCCTACTTTTAACCCACATGGTGGGCCCATAACCCGCAGTTCCACAGGATCGAAACCTGACTCTCTTGTACACCTCTGTTTCTCAAGTTATTTCTCATGCTTGGCTTCGTATGAAATTCACGAGCCACCTTCCTAGTGATCTATTCTGGTATCAGACGCAATACTTATTCCCATTGCTCTGGACCCCTTCCACCCACTAATTCAGGCAATGAGCGATTGCCTACCCGGTTGAAGCTTCTTATTGCACCTTCTTACCATGCCCTCGAGGACTTTCTTGAATTTCAACTCGAGAGATGCCTCTATGCCACGCTCGATGAGATAGCCCCCAGGTACCTATCTTGTGTTGAGTTCCGTCCGTCCCGAGTCTTTCCCCCTTACTCCACCCCTTAAATCTCGGGACGAGATTTCTTGTAGTGGAGGAGATTTGTAACACCCCGAGAATCATGCTACAGTGATCTCCCCTTTAATGATTCCATGTCATCATGTTTTGCAGACTAAATTGCCACTTGAGAAAAATCAAATCCAAATTCCTTTTGAAATACAAGTCAAATTCTTAATTCTTTCATCTGTCAAACAAAAATGTTCGTTGGGTTGCAAATATTCACAAGCTAATTATCCTGTGGCAACCAACATCATTTGGCTCTCCCTTTAATCCCTAGGCCAATATATAGTGGTCCAACTGCAACACACGTAACCTTTTCAAAATAAAGAAATGTTTATGAGTTTCCAAATGACTCAAGCTTTATGTGCAACTTCAAAATATTGCGCTTGACTTTTGTACCACATTTCAAGCTTAACCAAATTCCTTTGCTATAACAACTAAATAGAAAACAGTGATAGAAATGTAAAGAAAGAGAAAAGAGAAAGAGGAAGAGGAGGACCTAATCTAATGGCGCTATGGCCCATCTAGCAAAAGGGAAGGCCCAGCCCACCTCCCTTGAGTCATCTCCCTCCTCTGTACAGGAGGCAGGGGTCGTGGCAGGCATCCCCCGGCAATGGCCGTGCCTTGCCACGCGTCGGCCATCCGCCGGCTCCTCCCCCTACATCTACCCCGACACGCCTCCCAGGAAACCCTAGCTCTCATCCCCTCCTTCTTGCGCCGTTCTCTCGCGGACAACACACACACGCACTGCCGACGCCATGGTCGATCTCGTCCTCCTGGCCACCATGCTCCCCGACGCTTGGGAGGATGACCAGGAGCTTCACCGCCGTCATCTGCTTCGTCTATGTACGGCGTATCGAGCGGGGCGTCCTCGTATGCTCGTCACAACCGTCTTCTTCCCCGCCACGGTCAACGACCGCCGTCGTCGCTCCGGCCGCACCAGAGCCTCCCCGAGCTCTGTCAAGTCCGGTCGTCCTCTGCGCTCCTAAGCCGCCGAAGGTCATCGTGTGCCCCGCGGTGAGCCCCGTCACTCCCTATTTATCCTCTTCCCTCGTCCCAAACGCCGTAGACCGTCACGCCCGAAGCCACCGGCGCTAGTCCCCGCCCCTCTGGTCGAGACCTCGCGCACCCGCCAGCCCGGGCCATGCCCTGCTCGACCCTGCGCGCCCGCCCGTCCTTCTGCTGCCGCTCGTGCCTGCCCCCTACGCCATGCGCGCAGGCCGAGCTGCGCCACAGTCGCCCGCGCATGTCCACGCCGCCGCAGCGCTCTGCTCGCCTTCTGCAGCCACGCGTGCCCGCTGCCGCCCTCGTCCTGCTCATGCCCGACGCTCCTTGGCCGCGGCCAGCCCACCCCGCGCACGTGTGGCCGTGCCTGTGCTAGCCGCGCCCGCGCCCGCCTTCCCCTGTGCCCGTACGCCGGCTCGCTCACTGCTGCTACTTCCTGTGTGGCCGCCGTCGCTGCCGCTGACGCACCCGCAGGCGCCGGGCCGCGTCCGCTGCCACTCCCTTGCGCGCCCCTGGCCGTCCCTACCCGCGCCCTCGCTTGCCCCTACCTTCCGCCGGCTGCTGCTGTTGCAGATGGCCATGGCCATGGCCATGTCCATGGCCGTGAGCTGTGTGTGGTGTATGATGTGTGTGTGTGTGTGCTCTGTGTGTGCGTGTGGTGTGTGCAGTGTGTGCGTGGCTCCGGCCTCGCCCGCCTTCGGCCAGCCTCGCCGCGCCTGCGCCACGCCATTGCGCTGCCCCTGCTTCCCCATTGCCGATGCTGCTCGCTGCCTACTGTCGCTGCTCTACCTGTACTCCTGCAGCTACAGTAACTGAACGCTAGCTAGCTTTTCTAATTCTACGATGGTTAACCCTCTAGATAGCCCTTAAACTCCGGCAAACAATTGTTAACATGAGTAAAAATAATATGTGAAGGAGGTACACTTGACAAACTTCAGTATACCCCACTGGACCAAATCCATTTGATGCGCGGATTAAATCCTATGAAATTCACAAAATGGTAAGTTTTGTTAGCTGGAAAACTGAAAAACAGCTTTATAATAATAGCTACTTTAGAGCTGTTGATGATCAAGCAAATGAACTCTAATATGGAGGAAGGTGTTACTAACATGTAGATCTCAGAAAAATGCTCATAATGTAAGGCACAAGATCATAGGATGTATAGAACAACAGTTATAGCCTCCGAAAAACAGCTAAGTAATGTTCAAAAACCGAACAGTCCTCAGACTTAGCCAATTTTCAGGAATTCCATAATTTTTGTTTAAACTTCGGAAAATCATAGAAAATAAACCGTAACTCGGATGAAAAGGTTTTATACATGAAAGTTGCTCAGAACGATGAGACGAATCCGAATACGCGGTCCGTTCGTCCGCGAAACGCACCTAGCATAGCAAACACGCAACCTTCCCCCTCCCATTCCTTTGTCCGAAAATGCCTAACTCCGGGAAAACTTTTCCGGATGTTATCCCCCTTCGCCAGTATCGTGTAGCACCACGTTAGAATACCCCTAGTACCGCTTGTTGTCTTGTCATGCATCTGTTTGCTTTGTATTTACTGTTTCTTCCCCCTCTTCTCTCCGGTAGACTCCGAGACTGATGTTGCCCATGTGATCGACTACGTCGACGATGACACTTCTTCTTTTTCAGCAGAGCTACCAGGCATGCAAACCCCCCCTTGAGCATTTCGATATCGCCCATTTCTTTCCATCTCATGCTTGCATTAGAACTGCTACTGCTTTCTGTATGATCCTACTCTGATGCATAGCCTGTTGTTGTTACCTGCTTTCATACCTTACCTGCTTGTCCTAAACTGCTTAGTATAGGTTGGTTAGTGATCCATTAGTGACCCCCACCTTGTCCCAGTTGCCTCACTTTATGTTCGATGACTCGATCAACATGATCGACGTCCAGGCCCCGACACCGCACATCCCCCCCTAGTTGAACGACTCTGCAGAGTTACCATCGAGTGCCGAGGGTGGAACCTCATACATCACTCCTGATGAGACCTCTGTAGTGTAGCTAATCGGTCGTGGTCATCGAGGATGATTTCCTCCTTAACCACTTCCGATACGGTTCTGTCTTGCAACCCCTCAAGTGTGAACCTCGAGGGTGGATCCTCTTACGTTCACCTTGATGATAACATCGAGTGGAATTCACCGGGGGTGATTCCTCGGGTTTTCCCCTTGGTGTTAGACACACAGTTACTATGGTTACTATGACTTTACACTGAACCATGTTACTAAAGACGGATTGACCTGCAAGGTACCCGCGCGAGCTTAGTAGCGAGTGATGTGGAGTCGGGTTGACCTGGAAGGTGCCCGCGAGATAACTACGAGGCGTGGCCGGGCATTCTTAGCCCTTGCCGCAAGTACTCGAGATGGGGCAACAGGGTCACATCTTTCGTGAGTCTATGCTTGTTACCGTGTGCTCCTAATCCACTACGATTTGGATATTTGATCCGAGGGGCCTCTGGCCTGATAGCACTAACCATCACGTGGGCATAGTATGGGCGTTCTGCGTCGTATGCATCAGCCGAAGCTTAATAGACGTCAGCGACTGAGTGGCATGCTCTGGGTTGGACTGGTAAGCACCTACCTTGTTGAAGGAGGTAGCTAGGTCTGCTCACCGGCCGCGTACGCAACGTGCAGGAGTTCCCCAGAGATGGCCCATGACCCCTGGGGGCATAGGTTTAGTCCGGCATGCTGACCTCTTTATTAAGCCTAGGTCGGGTTGCGGCGTATTGTTTGGCCGAGGCCGGGCATGACCCAGGAAAGTGTGTCCGGCCGGAGTTAATCGAGCATGGTGGGTAAGTTGGTGCACCCCTGTAGAGAAGAAAACATCTATCGATAGCCTATCCTACGGTAACGGACACTTGGAGTTGTATCCCGATCGATACAACTAGAACTGGATACTTGTGATGAGAATTGGATGGTGATGAGAATTGGATGGTGATGAGAATTGGATTGTGATGATAACTGGATAGTATGGCTCTGGGATTGCTTTCTCACAGGGAGTCGAGAAAGGATCTCTGGCCGAGGTTGATAACACTTCTACTACTTTACTTTATGCTACTCTACTCCCTCCTGTTGCTGCAAGATGGTGGGTTCCAGAAGATGCTAGTCTTCGATAGGCTAGGCTTTCCCCTTCCCTTCTGGCATTCTGCAGTTTAGTCCACAGATACAACCCATTCCTTTGATACAGATGCATACTTAGTTTAGTTTTGATGTAAGTCTTGCGAATATTTTGGATGAGTACTCACGGTTGCCTTGCTACCTCTTTTCCCCCCTACCCGATTGTTGCGACCAGATGACGGATCCCAGGAGCCAGACGACGCCACTGATGACTACTACTACCCGGAGGATGCCTACTCCTACGTGAAGACCGCAGACGACTAGGAGTAGTTAGGAGGCTCCCAGGCAGGAGGCCTTGCCTTTTCGATCGTTGTTGTTTTTGTGCTAGCCTTCTTAAGGAAAACTTGTCTAACTTATGTTTGTACTCAGATATTGTTGCTTCCGCTGACTCTTGTGTATTCGAGCTTATGTATTCGAGCCCTCGAGGCCCCTGGCTTGTAATATAAAGCTTGTATTATTTTAATTTGTGTCTAGAGTTGTGTTGTGATATATTCCCATGAGTCCTTGATCTTGATCGTACACATTTGCGTGTATGATTAGTGTACGGTCAAATCGGGGGCATCACAAAATCTTTCAAGACGAGGAGGGATTCATTCCGGCCTGGCGAGTATGGTCAATGTCTGTTAAAAGTAATATCAAAAGGGTTTGAAAATTCCAAAAAATTTATAGCAAATGGGATATAAGTTTCTTTTTTTTTTGTTTTTGTTCTTCACTGATATCTTATACATATTTCATTGGATTTAACATGACATAGTACTAATTTATTTTTAAATTTGTTTTAGTATGGCTATTATTTTTGGATCAAGAATATTTCGTTCCCGGCAAAAATTTGCGATTTTTTTCAAAATTTCCCACATATTTTAGTTAATTTTTTGACCGTGGTACTAACCAGAAAATGACCAACAATTCTAAAAATGGAAAACGGGCTGCAATAAATTCCATATGAATTAGGAAATGAGTAAAAATTATAAAAATAATAGCAAATGGGCTGTACACGCCACATATTTCGAGGCTGACTTGTTTACGCAAGGCTTTGTCAGTGAACACACGATTCTAGCAGCAGTGACCGTTGGATGTCCATCCAACGGCCGACGTGCTTCTTCAATCTCTGATCTTCCTGCTCCAGCCGCCTAAACTAGCGCCAACGGGACTGCCTGCTCCCTCCTCTTGTGGCCCGCTGTGATGCCGCGCAGGCTTCCCCGGCCCACCCTACTCCCTCCGTTGGACTGGCTGCACGCAATCAACTACCTCCTTATTATGCGAAAAGATGATTCCTCCCACTAACATCTGGGGTGCACCGGTTGGGAGGCTGACCTGTGGGCCTACTAAGTTGACGCGTACGTAGGGCTTGTCAACTTAGTCAACAAACAATTCTAGCAGCAGTAACCGTTGGATTTGAATCGAACGGTCCTGTTGCTTCTTCAATCGCTGTTGTTCTTGCACCAGCCGCCCAAACTAGTGCCGGGGAGACCGCCTGCTCCTGCCTCCAGTGGCCGGCTGTGCTGCCGTTGAGGCCTCATTGCCCCCTACTACTCCCACGCTAGCCAGGCCCTGCGGCGACGGTAGCCTTACACCGCAGCCGAACCAGTGAACCCTCATACTCCTCTCCGCGTGGGCATCCACTGCCGCATCTTCCCTGGCTCTGTGTCGTCCCCTTCCTAGGCTTCGCCGTCGTCCACCGCCTTGGTTCCCTCGGCGCGGCGTGGTCAACATGGTCAACGGCATTCCATCTGAAGAGTACTGTACGTGGAGAGGCTGACAGCTGGGTCCACGGCCACAGCCCAGTTTTTTTGTGATTTGCCAAGTAAGTCGCTTTGTCAGGCCTGTTGGGCTGCAAATCTTTCAAGACGAGGAGAGCTTTCATTCGGCTAGCCGAGAAAATGGCCCATCAGTAATGAGAAATGGGATGTACATTTTTAAAACACATCAAACGAGCAATTAGTTTCAAATATCTTTTTTTCATTTCGAGATTTAAATTACATTAATTTTTATGCATGAAGAATTTGTTGGATTTTATATTGATATATATTTATTTTTAAAATCAGTTTGAATGTGAGTCGAAATTTCAGGATTAAAAATAGTTCGGACCGCACCGAAATATGCAAAATTTCGTATAATTTTGTAACCGTGGCCAGAATATGGGCTGTAATGCTAACAAAAAGAATATGGGCTCCAAAAAAACGTAATAATTAGCAAATGGGCTGTAAATTATTAGAAATAATGGCAGATGGGCTGTATGCTGTTTTCCACAGATTTGAGGATTTCCTCAAAAAAGGTTGACGCACAAGCAGTGACTGTTGGATGGCCATCCAACGGCCGTCGTGCTTCTTCATTCTCTGCTCTTGCTGCTCCAGCCGCTCAAAGAAGCGCCGGCGGGACTGCCTGCTCCCTCCTCCCCGCGGTCGGCTCTGCTGCCGCGCAGGCCTCACCGCCCCACCGTACTCCCATCGCTGGCCTAGCCATCCCTCTACTCACCCACACCTGCTGTTATCCTCCGGCGACGGCAGACGAACCAGTAAACCCTCGTACAGTTGTACTCCCCCCCTACGTGGGAAACAACTTTCGAATCTTCCCTGCCTCTGAGTCGTTCCCTTCCTAGGCCTCGCCGTCGTCCACCGCCTTGGTGCTCTCGGCGCGGCCTGGTCAACGTTGTCAACGACCGACATGCATCTGAAGTGGACTGTACATGGAGAGGCCGACAGCTAGGTCCATGGCCGCACGCAAGGAAATGCCTCCTTATTACGCGCAAAATAATGATTCCTCCACCTGACATCAGGGACCCACCGAAAGGGCCTCTGTATTTTGCGAAAAAAACGTTACCGCTGCTGACAGCTCGTACCCACCAGCTATATCTTCGCACGCAAGGAAGTGCCTCCTTATTACGCATAAAGAAAAATGAATACTCCCCCTGTTAGCTGGGACCCAGTATAGTGGCAGGCTGACTTGTGGGCCTACTAAGTTGACGGGGACGGAGGGCTTTGTCAACTTAGTCAATATGCACGATTCTAGCTCCAGTGACCGTACGATGTCCATCCAACAGCCGTAGTGCTTCTTCAACCTCTGGTCTTCTTGCTCCAGCTGCCTAAACCAGCACCGGTCGTGCCTCCTGCTCCTGCCTCCCGTGGCCGGCTGTGATGCGGTGGAGGCCTCACCACCCCCTACTACTCCCACCATTGGCCAAGTCATCCCTCTACTCACCCACACCCCCTGTTATTCTGCGGCGACGGCAGCCTCACACCGCAGCGAACTAGTGAACCCTCGGACTCCTCAACGTGTTGGCATCCACTGCCGCGTCTTCCCCGGCTCCATGTCGTCCCCTTCCTAGGCCTCGCCGTCGTCCACCGCCCTGGTGCTCTCGGCGTGGCATGGTCAACGTGGTCAAGGAACGGCTTCCATCGGACGTGGACCGTATGTGGAGAGGCTGACAGCTGGGTCCACGGCCGCAGCAAGGAAGTGCCTCCTTATTACGTGCAAAATAATTATTCCTCCACCTGATAGGGGGGACCCACCGGACGGGCCACCGTATTTCGCGAAAAAAACGTTTCCCCTTGACTGCTGGGACACACCAGCTACATCTTCGCACGCAAGGAAGTGCCTGACAGTCGGGACCCACCTGGTCGAAGAGTACGTAGCGTTGTCATTCTGGTCGCGAACATGTACGTACATATATACTGGTGGATGTAGAGGCGCGCACGTGTTGTAGTAGAGGCGCGCACGTAGCATGTACATGTACGTACAGCGGCCAGGGTGCAAGAAAGAAAATATGGCCATGTATGTGTACATACGGGCGGGGTCTCGAACGCCTACTCGCGCATACGTACGGCCAGGGCTCGTATACATGGCTGGGTCGGAACGGAGAAACAGCGTCGTCGTCGTGTTCATGGGGAGGCAACGAAATGCGTCCTGTTCATGGGGAGGCAACAGAATGCGTCGTGCTCATGGGGAGGCAACGGAATGCGTCGTGTTCATTGGGAGGCAACGGAACGCATGGGAGCCAACCGGCTATGTCAGAACGGAATGCGTGGTCGTGTTCATTGGGAGGGCTTGGATGGAACAGACGATGGAAACGAGGCCTAGCGTACCGCAAAATGGAGGAAACGGACCTCCTACGGTCGAAACGGGGTCCTATTGATCGGGAGGGGTGTGGCGTACCGCAAAACGGACGAAACGGACCTCCTACGGTCGAAACGGGGGTCCTGTTGATCGGGAAGGGGTGTGGCGTACCGCAAAACGGATGAAACGGACCTCCTACGGTCGAAATGGGGGTCCTGTTCATCGGGAGGGGTGTGGCGTACCGCAAAACGGGACTCCACGGGATACTGTTCATCTCCACCGTCGACCTCCTCCAGCCTCCACGGGCTACCGTCGACCTCCTCCAGCCTCCACGGGCTCCTGTTCATCCAGCCTCCACCGCGCGCTACTCCATCGGCTACTGTTCAACCACCCCTCCACCGTCTACTGTTCATCCTGCCCTCCACACCACGGGGTCCTGTTCAACCACCCCTCCACGGGCACCCCTCCATCGTCTACTGTTCATCCAGCCCTCCACACCACGGGGTCCTGTTCATCCAGAGGCAACGCCACCGCTCACTGTTCATCCACCCCCCCCCCCCCCCCGCAACGCTCACTGTTCATCCAATCGATCGACTTCAGTTAGGAGCAGTAGCGAAGGAATCGCTCGATCGGGTTCAGTTGACAGCCATCGATCGATCGCTCGAGTTCAGTAACGCGTAGCCTGCAATGCAATCGCTCTGGTTCAGTTAGAGCCCAACGCCTCGCTCGGGTTCAGTTAGAGCCGACGCAGCGCACACACATGCGTAGGTGTACGAGAGAAATGCGCATCGCTCAGCCCCCGACCTCCCACCGTAACCGGGAAATCCCCGAAATTTTCCTCCCCCTCGCTTCTACCACGGTTTTTTCCGTCATGGACGGCCCAAAGAATGTCATGCAACTGCGTCTCCGGCCCGCCGAGGATGAAAAGCCCATTTTTTGTCATGATTTTTTGTCATAGAAGTAGGAGCCCACCACATCTATGATGATACCGGATTTTGTCACAATTATCGTCATAGAAGTGTCATATGTATGACAGAAAAAAAATTTCGTTTGGCCCAAAATGTCACGGATGTGTCTTTTTTTTGTAGTGCTATGGTGTTGATGTAGAAGCCCTCCGTGATCGATTCCCCCTCCGCCAGATTGCCAGAAAAGGCCGCTAGAAGGGATCTCGCGGGTATAGAAGGTTGCGGCAGTGGAAAAGTGGTTTCGTAGCTCTCTGCAATGTTTCTAGGGTATAAGAGTATATATAGGCGGAAGAAGTACATCAGTGGAGCTACGAGGGGCCCACTAGGGTGGGGGGCACGCCCTCCTGCCTCGTGGCGTTCCAGACTTGAACTCCAAGTTTTCTGGTTTGCTTTCGGCCCAAGAAAGATCATCGTGAAGGTTTCATTCCGTTTGGACTCCGTTTGGTATTCCTTTTCTGCGAAACTCTAAAATAGGCAAGAAAAAACAGAAACTGGCACTGGCCCTCCGGTTAATAGGTTAGTCCCAAAAAGAATATAAAAGAGCATATTAAAGCCCATTAAACATCCAAAACAGATAATATAATAGCATGGAACAATCAAAAATTATAGATATGTTGGAGACGTACCATATCTGTACTATTCTTCTTTGTTTTTTTTATAATATACTAGTAGTAGCTGTCAAATCGAATAGTACTGCGCCATCCGCTGCACGCCCAACTGAACATGCCTCCTCGCATCCATCAAACCCCTCCGTTAAACCCGCATGCAAACCAAGAAACCTACTTCGGCCCACGGGAGGAAATTTGTCGGTTGCCATTGGAGAATAATAGAGTCACGTCCAATCCATTTGAGTTAATTGCGTGTATGATTCTGCCTCTATAAAAAGTTAATTGCATCCTTAATCTTGTATTCTAATTACTCTGTGGGTTCCACTGTCAGTACAGTGTACACTACTTGCAGGCTGGCTACAGATTCGTACAGAAAGTTAGAAAGAAACGAATCCATCCTTAATCTTGTATTCTAAGTACTCTGTAGGTTCCACACCTAGTGCAGTAGCGAAAGAAGTATATATTAAAAAAGTAAAAAGGTATTAAAAATACAAAAAGCTATAGTTTAGGACAAAATTCGAACTCAGGCCATCGCGCTGCAAGCATCCGGCCCAGACCAGTACACTAGGTGTTCATTGCGGATGATGCAAGAGATAAACCTTTATAGAAATGAGCCCGTCCGTTGCAACGGATCCAAAGTAGAATAATACATATTCACAAATTTGAAATAAAATTGTTTAGTTTTGATATACATATCACTAAAAATATTTTATGTTTCACTCCAAATATATTCTTTGGGCTATTTTGATGAGGTAAGGGAGGAATGTGGTTGGTTTCAAGATACTAAGGGGTTTTGCGTAAACTGGAGCAAAGAAGTTGGAATTGTTGCGAAAGGCCACAACTTACATCGCAGCAGTTAGATGCAGATCTAATGGTCAGAAATGGCGGACGGAAGACACACCATCATCACCAAATGAGTCTTTTATAGGATTACTAGCAAGATGCCCATGCGTTGCACGGAAAATCAAGATCTTGTGGGAGAAAAGGATGAACGATGGAAGGCCTTATCTGCAAATGTGGAGTGGAGTGCGGGTAAATTACTAAATTGTCAGAGTTTCCTTCCTATCCGTTACATATAGATCGGACGTCCTATATTGCAGGATGGCAGGCACACCATCATCACCAACTCTGCTTTTTTATAAGAGTAGATAAGTACAAGTAATATAGGAGTAGGAGTAGAGAAAAAACCGAGTTAGTGATGATGGTGTGCCTGCCATCTTACAGTATAGACCATCCGATCTATATCTGACGGATAGAAATCAAACTATGACAATTTTACAAAAGATAGCCGCACCTCTCTCCACATTTACAGATAAGGCCTTGCCTCGTTCAACCTTATCTCCCACAACCTCATTGCCGAGCAATTAAAAAAAGGAAGTCTCTGGAATAATCTAGCATGGTGGCCGCTGATGGCGCCGTCCATCCACATGCCTCCGCCCAGTCCGACCACCAGTCACCAGCACGCCCCACTCCTCCTCACCTTATCTATCATCTTTCTTGAGATATCATTTTTTCAATGAAATGGTCGAGATACCATGTTTTCAATAAAATTCTCGAGATATCATTAGTTTTTACACATGGGATTACTCCTACCTGGATCAATCACAACATGTGTTTTGTAAAAAAATGCATCTTGATGTTCCGTGCAATGCACGTGCATCTTGCTAGTTTTTTTGCATATAATTCCAAACATCACATAGACACGGTCTTTGGCCATTTTACAACTATGTTAGTACCATTGTTAGTGGCCAGCCGGTGCAAGTTATAGCCCCGGGTGTTTTAACCTTTTTTTAGTAATGATATCCGGCGATTGTTCACCACGAGCTCAATCATGGCGAATTCCACGTAACCGTCAGATTTCCATCCGACGATGGGCTGTTTTTAAGCCATAGTATTTGACAAAACGCCACCCTTACACACTTACTGTAACTGCGTCGCGGGTGTTTGCAACTGCCATGTCTGCGAGCGAACGTTTGTTGGGGATTGGAGTTAGCACCGATGGAGGTTCGTAGTCGTTCCACGCTCGGGCATTGAAGCTTGTAACTATTTTAGATACTCCACTAATACTCTAATCAAGCAAGTTAGGGCATAGTAGTAGGTACTATAGGGAGTACCAGTACTATGATTACTCAAGCAAGTTGGCTGGCATCGATATGACCCTACGTTGCTGGTATATGTCTCGTAAGTCAAGCAGCGTGTTGTAGTCATCATCCCTTGTCCACTTCCCATAGAACATATTCACTTCTCCATCCTTGTCTACACATAATCGTCCAATCTTCCATCCCCGCTAAGGCGCCTCCCCCCTCTTCCGAACCCAAGCACTAACAATGGCAGAACCGAGCAGTGTCCGCCAAAAGAGTGGCTGGAATTTGCTCCCCACAAAGGTAATCAAGCTCATTGTTTCGCGTGTGGATAATATCAGTACCATTCCGCTCGCCGCATGCTCGTCGGGGCTGTACCGTTTACTCAAAGCCCTCAGGACGGAGCTTTTTAAGCTAGCTCCTTGCTTGCTAATGCCGCCTGATCTTTAGAAACGGCGTGTCACGCAGCATAAATGATCGTAGGGTGGTGAGCATCAACCCTCTTGACTGTGATCCGATCCCCGTCACGCTCAACTACATTAACGGTATGTACTGGGTTGGCATGAACACGTCTTGGATGGTAATCGTCGACAGTGGTGGTAGCTGGATGCTCGTGGAGGTCTACACTCGGCGATTGATCCCCCTTCCTTCGAGTAACACTGCACTGCTTTGGCACCGCGGCCCAGAATACTCGGAATCTTACAGTAGCCAACATGATACCAAGTTTGATTTGCTCAAGGTTGTAATCTCCCAAGTGCCCACAAGATCTGTGAATTATAAAGACTTCAGGCTAATTGTGTTCTTCAACCGTGGTCTCGCCTATTGATACGTCCATTTTGCATCATGCTTTTATAGCAATATTTATTGCACTATGGCATGTTACTACACATTATTTCACAATGCTTATGCCTTTTCTCTCTTATTTTACAAGGTTTACATGAAGAGGGAGAATGCCGGCAGCTGGAATTCTGGGCTAGAAAAGGAGCAAATATTAGAGACCAATTCTGCACAACTCCAAAAGTACTGAAGCTCCACGAAAGTCAGTTTTGGAATATATAAAAAATATTGGGCGAAGGAAGCACCAGAGGGAGCCACCCACTGTCCACGAGGGTGGAGGGCACGCTGTCGGCGTTCTGTGAACGGGGGTCCCCAGACTTTCCTGCCTGCGGCCCACGGCGTGGCTGAGCTAGCAGGTCTGTACGACCCATCTTCATCGACGAGGTATTCAAGACCCTCGCGAGGGGCCAAGCCTCGCGAGGCGGACGACGCAAGACCTCCTCAGGAGCGGCCTTGCTAGGCAGGCTCACGAGGGGCTGAGAGAACAAGGCAAGGCGAACGTCGCGAGTTCCTCGTGACGTGAGCCATGATGATCGAGACCAGGCGGGCGCCAGTGCACGCAACGTCCTTGTTTTCGCTTTGGTGCCAAGGGGGAAAGCGCAGGTGTGGAGTACCGAGGCATCAAGGAAAGGTTTCCATATCGGTGCAACGAGACCGAGACCAGTAGGACGGCAAGACGGAGGTCACCATGGAGCCCAAGATGGCGTCACCACCAGAGCCTTTTGCAGGCGAAGACTACTTTTGTCAGGATAAGCTGTACAAGATGTCCCCTTTCAAATTTGCCGTTGTTAGCCCCCTTCCCGCTCAATATTTGGGGAGAGGACCAGGGCCTATATAAGTAGAACTAGCCACCACAGTAGAGAAAAAAGGAAGAACTCATTCAGAGGCATCTCACCCACACAAGTTCGCCAAGCACAAGAACACCTCAACCTCAGGAGGCAGTTCTTCCCCTTGTACTGCTCATCATCAGCCCAAGAGGCAATCCACCACCACCACCACCACCACACTGGAGTAGGGTATTACACCACAACGGTGACTCGAACCAGTATAAATCATGTGTCTTTGTGTTGCAAGTTCGTGGAGTTCATCCGCGAGATCTTAGCGACCTAGGGCGTGGATCGATAGGGAGAAAACCTTCGCGCGCACCCTAGTGTTCGAACCTCGAGGGTTTTGCCGGAACCCGTGATCCGACATTAGGCGCGCCAGGTAGGGGGCGCCGAAGCTTCCTTCCGTCGCTCCGTGCCCTATTCCTCCGTCGTCTCCATGGCAGACGCGCGCCGCGCTCGTGCCGAGCGCCGGGCTGCCCTCGCCGCCCGCGTCGCTCAGACGACTCCCATTGGCGGGCCACTTCGTCATTCCCCGTCGCCTGCCGCCAACGCCGCCACCGGCCCGGTGGGGAACGAGCATCAAGCATCCTCTCTGCACCCCTTGGTGCGGCAGGATGGCCGCACTGCCACTCCATTGCTGACCCCGGCCAGTTCTTCTTCCCATGCATGTCGCCCTCCCATGGACGCACGGGCCGCGCTCCTCATGGCACACGATCTCCTGCGCTACCGACCGGTCGACGACCTCTACGAGGACTGGCTCGACCGCATCATCGAGCTTGTCCGTGCCATAGGGGGCTCCCCTGTGTTGTCCCTCTCTCCGCCTCGCCCTCCGCCAGCTACGGGCGACGTAGCTCACGAAGCGCCTGTAGGATCGAAAGTATGTCTAGAGGGGGCATGATTAGACTACTTGACCAAATAAAAATCTAGCCTTTTCCCAATTTTAGTTCTTGGCTGATTTTAGCAACTTAGTACAAACAAGTAATCAACCTACACATGCAATTCTAAGAGTATAGCAGCGGAATGTAAAACAATTGCATATGAGGGTAAAGGGAGGAGTTTGATGGAGCAAACGCAATGTTGACATAGAGATTTTTGGCATGGTTCCGATAGGTGGTGCTATCGTACATCCACGTTGATGGAGACTTCAACCCACGAAGGGTAACGGTTGCGTGAGTCCACAGAGGGCTCCACCCACGAAGGGTCCACGAAGAAGCAACCTTGTCTATCCCACCATGGCCATCGCCCACGAAGGACTTGCCTCACTAGGGTAGATCTTCACGAAGTAGGTGATCTCCTTGACCTTGCAAACTCCTTGGTTCAACTCCACAATCTTGTCGGAGGCTCCCAAGTGACACCTCTCCAATCTAGGAGACACCACTCTCCAAGAAGTAACAAACGATATGTTGATGATGAACTCCTTGCTCTTGTGCTTCAAATGATAGTCTCCCCAACACTCAACTCTCTCTCATAGGATTGGATTTGGTAGAAATAAGATTTGAGTGGAAAGCAACTTGGGGAAGGCTAGAGATCAAGATTTATGTGGTTGGAATGGAATATCTTGACCTCAACACAAGTGTAGGTGGTTCTCTCTCAGAAAATATGTATTGGAAGTGTAGGCATGTTCTGATGGCTCTATCCACGAATGAAGAGTGGGTGGAGGGGTATTTATATCCTCCACACAAAATCTAACCGTTACACACAAATCACCAAACTCGGTGGGACCGAATCATGAAACTCGGTCAGACCGATTTAGTTCAAAATGTGAACGTTAGGATTCACGGTGGGACCGACATGTCAACTCGGTGGGACCGATTTTGTTAGGGTTAGGGCATACGTAATCTCGATGAGACCAATTACACAAACTCGGTGAGACCGATTTTGGTAATTGACTAACGGAGAGTTGGTCAGGCAAACTCGGTGGGACCGATTCGCTCATCTCGGTTGGACCGAAGTGTTACGAAAGGGAAACAGAGAGTTTACATTGCAATCTCGGTAGGACCGATCGCTCATCTCTGTTTGACCGAAACATTATGAAGGGAAACAAAGAGATTACAATCCCATCTCGGTGAGACCAAGATCCCTATCGGTGAGACCGAAAAGATTAGGGTTTCTGGCAGTGGCTATGTCAACTGAACTCGGTGGCGCCGGATAGAAATAATCGGTGGGGCCGAGTTTGACTTTTGGTGTGGGACATATGTGGATATGAGAAAGTAGTGGAGGGTTTTGGAGCATATCACTAAGCATTTTGAGCAAGCACGTCATTAGGCAACACCTCATCCCTTCTTAATAGTATTGGCTTTTCTTATAGACTCAATGTGATCTTGGATCACTAAAATAGAAAATGTAGAGTCTTGTGCTTTGAGCTTGAGCCAATCTTTTATCCTTAGCATTTTGAAGGGTCCACTTTCTAATCCATGCCATGCCAACCATTGAGCTTTCCTGAAATATTCATCTTGAAATAGCATTAGCTCAATGAGCTATATGTTGTTAGGAATTACCAAAACCACCCAGGGATAGTTGCACTTTCAATCTCCCCCCTTTTGGTAATTGATGACAACATATAGATCAAAGCTTCGACAAATGATAAATAGTACTTGAAAAACATCGTCGCTTTGAGAAGTATGTGATAAGCAAGAGCTCCCCCTATATTTGTGCATTATTTAAAATTTGCTTTTGAATGCAAATGCACAATCGATTAGGATCATGGGTTACTCTTCCACGTCACATACATCTTGGTGGAGCGCTCAAAATGATAGAGATTAAAAGCATGCACTCATCACCACGCAAGTGAATGATCATATAAGAGATATAAAAGATAGCATCATTCAACCAAACATTAAGGGTAGCAAATGATCAAACACATGATCAACAAGTATCTCACAAGTAGCTCACACAAGCACACAATAAATTTTCAAACAAAATAGCAAGAGAGATAAAAACCAACACTCTCTCTTGAAGCCTATGATCTATACATTTTTCTCCCCCTTTGGCAACAAGTTACCAAAAAGTTCAAAAATGCATAGTGCTAAACGACTCTCAGGCTTGATCTTTGGGAGGTGGTGTAGAGAGAACTCCAAGGACGAAGGCTTCCGATGAAGTAGTTGGAGCTGATGGAGTGGGTGCTGGAGGTGGAACTGGAGCTGTGGCTGCTGGTGCTAACACTGAAGCTCGAGTATCTGTCACAGGCACTACAGCAGACCTTGGACCTCGTGGCACTCGCTTGAAAGCATCAGTAGTAGACTTTCCCTTCCTCTCCCCTGCTTCCTCCTATAGCTGCTCAACTGCAGTTTGGATCTCAGTTACCTTGACATCCAGATCATAGAAATTTTGCTCAAAGATCCTCTCCAAACTCTCGTGGTTCTTAGTCAGGGTGGCCAAGCCCTTCTCAATCCTCATTGTGGATTGGATCAGATATCCAAGTTGATCTTGTTTGGATTTCAAGAACACTTGAGATGCCTCTTCAATAGTTGGCATCTTTGCAGCTTTCTCTGCCTTTTCCTTCTCTCTCTTCTCATGTGCTTGAGCCGAAGATGGTTCATTTTCATCCATCACCACCGTGTTTTTTTCAAATTCAGGATAGATGGGCAGGTGTTCCTTGTCCAAAAGATATGTGTCTGTGCCCATCTTTGAGTTAATGAGCTCCTGAATTTGTGGAGCATATCCACAACTCCTCTTTTGATCAGCAACAGTCCTCTTGATTGTCTCAACAATCAGGCTCATGAATTTGAACTTCTATGGGACATCAAATATGTGCAGCAAGTTTATAGCATGTCCTCTAATCATCTTGTGATCACCTGACTTGGGTAGCAGTGTGTGCCTCAGAATCCAGTTTATGGTAGGCAAACCATACAACAGGTAGTGGACAGATCCAAATTTGTGTGTATCCAAGGTAGCATCTGGGATCTCCTTGTACATGTTGGCCATAGTGTAGTGGTCTTTCTTTTTGTCTGCATAAACATCCAAGTCATCCTCACTTTCTTTTGGGGCATTGATCAAATGAGCCCATTCATCAACAAATGACTGGTACCTGGTACCCTCACACATCCAAACAATCTTCCCATCTGGATAGAAGTGGGCAGTGTAGTAGAACTGCATGATCAGCTCATCATTCCACTTGGTGAGCTTTTGTGCAATGAATTCATCAACTCCACATGCCTTAATGCTGTCATACACTCCAGGATAGTGATCTTCATTCTTCTGGATGTACCATAGTCTACCCATTTCATGTCACACACAATGGGCTTCTTGTCAAGCAACACTGTCTCATAGAAGTCCTGTTGTTCCTTAGTGTGAAACCTGTAGTCCACAACAGTTCTTCTCCTGATAGCATATGGATCAGACTCTCTCCATATTCTCAATCATGCATCCTTCCTGATTTTCATGTTTTCTGTAACTGGATGTGCATCATTGTGGTCAGGGATCTTGGGTTTCAGCTTCCTTAGCACTTGAGTTTCATTTTCTTCAGCAGCTTCAGGCACCGGGGCCTTGTTCTTTTCCTCAGCAGAAATGTTTCTAGTGCTTCTCTTGGGCTTCTAAGCTGGAGCAACTACCTTGGGAGCAGCTTTGGGCTTAGATGGAGCAGCCCCTGATCTGATTGCATCTCCCATGAGCTTTTGAGCTTAGGGTGCTGGTGCAACATCCTCTTCCTCTTCATCATCATCTCTCGTAATTGATGATCTGCCAAGCACTCTGGTAGTGGTCTTCTTGACCCTTTCCTTCCTTTTCTTGCCTTCTCCAACTTCCTCTTCAGATGGCTTGGAGGTTTCAGCAGTGGATGCTCTGGCCTTAGACATGGGGATTCTCTTTGCTGGTGCCTTCTTATGCATCCCTGGCCTGAATGAAGTAGCTGAGCCATACTCCTTTATCAACAACTTTTTCTTGCAGCTGACTTCTTCCTCAACAGCCACATAGTCCTCATCCTCTGAATCTGAGGTCTTCTTCTTTCTTGTTCTGGTGGCTACCTTTGGCAAGTTACTTGGTGTGCTCCTGCTACCATCATTAGATGAACTGGAGGAACTAGTGCCCTCACTCAGTTGAACCAGCTCCTCGGACTTGTTCTGGCTATCACTTTGGTCAGATATCATGTAGGCAAACTATCAGCAGACCCTGTGAATAGATTATAGATGAGGTAGAGTAGATGAGCATCACAAAGTACGAGAGTTTTGCAAAAAGATTGACTCAAAAACTTAGTTTTAGTTCTTCACAGAAAGCATTTAGGATCTACCGATTTGTAAACTCGGTGATACCGAAGCAGTTTTTGGGACCTAAACTAGTGAACTTGGTCACACCAAGTCACAGTTCGGTGGCACCGAGACTACTAGGGTTTCACAGACCATTGAACTCGGTCACACCAATTTGCAATTTTCGGTCAGACCGAAAACGCGTGTGCTCTGGCCTAAGGCAAAATCGGTGAGACCGATTTCTACAACTCGGTCGGTCCGAGATGAATTCGGCGGAGACCTAACCCTAAATTTTCAAATCAAAACTAGTCTACGGGATGCTTTTGCTGGACAGGATGATTTCATTCGTGGCAAGAATCATGCCAAAGCAATGTGCTAAGAATCAGAGTTAAGGATTAGCACAATGATCAGGTTCGTACCCTAGTTCGGCAAAGAACTTGCTATGGTAGCAACGGCGGTGAAGATTTCCGTTGACGGCGGCAGAGACCAGCGGCGGGAGGTCGCTGGCGACGAGAGGACGATCCGGAGACCCGAGGAGGCAGAGTAGGTTATGCGTGGGCGAGGAGGTTCGGAAAATTTCCAAATTTTGGCCCGTCGGTATATATAACCTGACCCTGTCGGTGTGACCGAGTGGAATGACTCGGTGGCACCAAGATGCAAAACTGCAGGCAGTTACTGCAACTCGGTGTGACCGAAAGGTTCTAATAGGTTGCATCGAGATTGAAAAACCCTAGATCAACTTAGTGACTCGGTAGGACCGAAAAAGATGAATCAGTCAGACCGAGATGCACAAAGAGGTTTTGGAGGTTTAAGTATATGACGAATCGAGAACTCTGAGTGCTCCTCACACAGAGTGGTTCGAATCTGACTTGATCAAACTTTGTGATGTAGCATGAATAGAGTTTGAGACGAGAAAAGCATAGATAGCTAGAGGGAGTTCTTAGGCATTCTTGTTCATCCATTTGGCAAAAAGGAAAGAGCCAAACAATCAAAACAACAAATGGATGTCCTCGAATGAGTAAAATAAGCAACCAACATGCTCACACAATAAAATGACAAATGAAATATGTGACAAAGCATGCACAAACACTCTAGCATCTATCAAGCAATTTGGCGATGACTAGGTCATCTATATATGAGTATATTGACTTAGGAGTCAAATGAGAACATTTGATCATAGGTCATACTCATCGTTTAAGCACAACTGGGGTTACCACTTTTACATAAAGCATTGTTGTGTTCACACCATTAGAGTTTCTTTAGCTCAATTGGTTAGAGCAAAGCTCCCCCTAGATGTGATATCCCCCCTAAGAGGGATGAACTAACCTTGGGTTTTGTCGATGATGACTTCATGTAGGTGTTGAAGATGTAGATGCTCAATGTTGATGTAGATCATTTGGAGCAATCCTTTGGAGTGAGTTGCACTTTCAGTACCTACACGGGTTAGTCCCACAGGGAACAAAAAAGGATATCCATAGACATAGAGTGATGCATACACAAGATGATGTCCATGAAAGCATTAGGTTACCTTTTCCCTTGTCTTACCAACAAGAGGGTTTGTGACTCCTTGAACTAGTGCAAGATATGGAAGTTGTTTGCACTTGTCCTCCCCAAAATGATACGAGTGAAGTATGTTGGCGAGTCACCCTCAAAAACTCTCTAGTTCTTCTTCATCTGGATCCACACCATCTTTATGGGAACCCTTGGAGTTGTAGTTGTACTTGATGAAGTAGAACTTGATGTGGTCTTGGGAACCCACTTGACCAAGGCCTTGGGTGCTTCTTCAAATGCATCAATTTCCTCGTGAAGCTTGTCCTTGCCTTTTTGCTTGTGGTCTTGTGGTGGAAGATCATCTTGAGCTTGTGTCCCCTTGAAAGAAGTAGGATCATACTTCTCGTGTTGGGGAACAAACTTTTTCTTGGGGTATTGATCTTCTTCCACTCAACTCCATTGGCATTGAACTTTCGTTGAAAACCAACACCTTGATTCTTCCGGTGTTTTCCTTGCTTGCGTACAATTTCCTCAAATTGCTTACTCCCGGCAAGGCTCTTGTAAACACCTTTCTCTATAATTCCCTTCAATAATCTATTTTATTTCTCAAGTGTAACTTGGCTAAGAGAATCATTAGTGGAATCAAGAGAACTACTAGAAGCAACAATATTGGATTTAGCATGATTGTTGTTACTACTAGATGAAGAACCTTTCTTGCTCTTGTTGCTAGATTTAACTTGTGGCATGTAAGTAGACAAGAGTAAACGCTTGGCAATGTAAGAAGAATTTTTCTTGCGAAGATCATCATTGATTTCCTTTAAAAACTCATGCTCTTGCTCAAGGTTGAGGTTTTCAAAGCGTAGCTTATCATGAGTCTTTAAAAGTTCTCGATGATTTTCCAAGATAGTTTCATGAGCTAACTTAAGAGTGTTTAGTTCTTGAGTTAGACGCTCAATATCCTTCTTATCATCATCATTCATTTTATCTTGATTAGCATGATAAATTGACGTTTCATCATAGTATTCATCACTAGAGTTGTCAACAGGTAAATCATCATCACCTAGCAAATCATCTTCATCACTATTGAAATCAACATACTCGGGATGTGCTACCTTTGGACCTTTGGCCATGAAGCACCTTCCAATTCCTTCATTTGGTGAGTCAAATATGTCATAGGAGTTGGTTGACACAAGTGCTAGACCGGCAACACCTTCATCTTGAGTATATTCGGAGTCGGAGTGATAACTTCTTTCGGAGTGATTGTCAGAATCAGAGCCGGATACCCATTCACCAACATGAGCTTGATGTCTTCTTTTTGTGTAGCTCCTTGATGAATTTTCTTTCCTTTCCGAATCCTTGCTTCTCCAAGAGGGTTTTCGTTCATAACGATAATCTCTACTCCTCCTTTCTCTTGGTGGTGATTCTTCTCTTCTACTTCTTCTTTTGGGAGAATCTTCTCTTCTTTTGTAGGGAGCCGTACACTCATTGGAGTAGTGTCCGGGTCTTCCACAATTGTAGCAATTACGCTCACGACTAGAAGATCTTTTGTCATTGTAGGACCTTGACTTGGAACTTCTTTCTTTGCTTCTACTCTTGTAGAACTTGTTGAAGTTCTTTACCACTAGGCTCAATTCTTCATTGCAGGTTTGTTTCTCACTTGATGACGTGGGAGCATCACATGAGGCTTTGTAAGCACCACTTGACTTGTTGTGAAGCTCTTCCTTATCCTTGAGTGACATCTCATGAGCAAGAATTCTTCCAATGACTTCCGTTGGCTTGAGATCTTTGTAATTTGGCATCATTTGGATCAATGTGCACACAGTATCATATTTTCCATCCAAGGCTCTTAGGATCTTCTTGATAATGAATTTGTCGGTCATCTCTTCACTTCCTAAGCCGGCAATCTCATTTGTGATGAGAGCAAGCCTAGAATACATTTCGGCGACACCTTCACCATCCTTCAGTTTGAACTTGTCAAGTTGACTTTGAAGCACATCCAATTTGGATGCCTTGACGGAGTCGGTACCTTCGTGCATATCAATCAAAGTATCCCGAATTTCCTTTGCATTCTCAAGACAGCTGATTTTGTTGAATTCTTCGGGGCACAATTCATTAAAGACAATATCACAAGCTTGTGCATTGTATTGTAGCATCTTCAACTTGCCATGGTGTTATTTATGTGCAGAAACAAAAGTTCTCGGAATGACCTGAAACTCCACAGAGCGTCTTTTTGGAAATAATAAAAAATGCTGGCAAAAGATCAAGACCAGGGGGCCCACACCCTAGCCACGAGGGTGGGGGCGCGCCTGCTCCCCTGGGCGCGGACCCTACCTCGTGGGCCCCCTAAAGCTCCTCCGACCTCAACTCCAACTCTATATATTCACTTTCGGGGAGAAAAAATAAAGGAGAAGGATTCATCGCATTTTACGATACAGAGCCGCCGCCAAGCCCTAAAACCTCTCGGGAGGGCTGATCTGGAGTCCGTTTGGGGCTCCGGAGAGGGGAATCTGTCACCATCGTCATCATCAACCATCCTCCATCACCAATTTCATGATGCTCACCGCCGTGCGTGAGTAATTCCATCGTAGGCTTGCTAGAAGGTGATGGGTTGGATGAGATTTATCATGTAATCGAGTTAGTTTTGTTAGGGTTTGATCCCTAGTATCCTCTATGTTCTGAGATTGATGTTGCTATGACTTTGCTATGCTTAATGCTTGTCACTAGGGCCCGAGTGCCATGATTTCAGATCTGAACCTATGATGTTTTCATGAATATATGTGAGTTCTTGATCCTATCTTGCAAGTCTATAGTCACCTACCATGTGTTATGATCCGGCAACCCCAAAGTGACAATAATCGGGACCACTCCCGGTGATGACCGTAGTTTGAGGAGTTCATGTATTCACTATGTGTTAATGCTTTGGTCCGTACTCTATTAAAAGGAGGCCTTAATATCCCTTAGTTTCCGCTAGGACCCCGCTGCCACGGGAGGGTAGGACAAAAGATGTCATGCAAGTTCTTTTCCATAAGCACGTATGACTATATTCGGAATACATGCCTACATTTCATTGATGAATTGGAGCTAGTTCTGTGTCACCCTAGGTTATGACTGTTACATGATGAACCACATCCGACATAATTCTCTATCACCGATCCATTGCCTACGAGCTTTCCATATATTGTTCTCCGCTTATTTACTTTTCCGTTGCTATTGTTACAATCACTACAAAATACCAAAAACATTACTTTTGTTATCATTACCTTTTGCTACCATTACCACTACTATCATATTACTTTGCTACTAAATACTTTGCTGCAAATATTAAGTTTCCAGGTGTGGTTGAATTGACAACTCAGCTGCTAATACTTGAGAATATTCTTTGGCTCCCCTTGTGTCGAATCAATAAATTTGGGTTGAATACTCTACCCTCAAAAACTGTTGGATCCCCTATACTTGTGGGTTATCAAGACTATTTTCTGGCGCCGTTGCCGGGGAGCATAGCTCTATTCTTTGAGTCACTTGGGATTTATATCTGCTTATCATTATGAAGAAGTTTAAAGATCCAAGAACCAAGATTTATCCCTCAACTACATGGGGAGGTAAGGAACTGCCATCTAGCTCTGCACTTGATTCACCTTCTGTTTTGAGTAAGCTTGCGACACCTAAACCTGCTTCTGCTAATGATTCTGATATGTCGCATATTATTGATGATGCCACTTCTGCTATGCATGATACTTATGATGAAACTACTTCTATGCTTGATACTACTATGCCACTTGGTGAATTTCTTGATGAACAACTTGCTAGGGTTAGAGAGAATGAAATTATTGAAACTGATAATATTGATGAAAGTGATGATGAAGACTCTCCCCCTAATAAATATGAATTACCTATTGTGCCTGAGGGTTATGTTCTAGATGAAGAATCTGCTAGAGCTATTCTTGCTTGCAATGATAGATATGATCTAAAGAGGTTATTAGCTAAATGGAAGCAACAATCCCTTAATGCTAGAATGAAACTTGACCCTACTTTTGCTACTTCACCTATCTGTGTTACTGATAAGGAGTATGAATTTTCTGTTGATCCTGATATAATTACTTTGGTTGAATCTGATCCTTTTTATGGCTATGAAACTGAAACTGTTGTGGCACATCTTACTAAATTAAATGATATAGCTACCCTGTTCACTAATGATGAGAGAACTCGCTACTTTTATATCCTTAAAATATTTCCTTTCTCATTAAAGGGTGATGCTAAGATATGGTTTAATTCTCTTGATCCTAGTTGTGTGTGTAGTCCACAGGATATAATTTATTACTTCTCTGCTAAATATTTCCCTGCTCATAAGAAACAAGCTGCCTTAAGGGACATATATAATTTTGTGCAAATTGAAGAAGAGAGTCACCCACAAGCTTGGGGGAGGCTTCTCCAATTACTTAATGCTTTGCCTGATCATCCTCTTAAGAAAAGTCAAATACTTGATATCTTTTATAATGGACTAACCGATGCTTCCAGAGATTACCTGGATAGTTGTGTTGGTTCTGTTTTCAGGGAAAGAACACCGGATGAAGCTGAAATTCTATTAAATAATATGTTGACTAATGAAAATAATTGGACATTTCCTGAGCCTATTCCTAAACCAACTCCGAAGAAGAGAGGTGTTCTATTTCTCAGTCCAGAAGATATGCAAGAGGCAAAGAAATCCATGAAAGAAAAGGGTATTAAAGTTGAAGATGTTAAGAATTTACCTCCTATTGAAGAAATACATGGTCTTATTTTACCGCCTGTCAAAGAAATGCATAATTTTAATCCATCTTCTACTAAAGAAATACATGGTCTTGATAACCCGACACAGGTAGTAAAGGTAAATTCTCTCTATAGATATGATAAAGCTGAAATCCCATTTACTAAGTTTGCTAGCCCATGCTTAGATGAGTTTGATAAATTTATGGTTAAGCAAGAAGACTTCAATGCTTATTTTGGTAGAGAATTAAAATGAAGTGCTGATATGCTTGAGCACTTGGGTGATTATATGGCTAATGTCAAAGGCGAACTTAAACTTATTAGTAAACATGCTTCTATGGTTACCACTCAAGTAGAACAAGTACTTAAAGCTCAAAATGATTTGCTCAATGAATTGAATAGTAAGAATAATGATAATGTTGTTAGAGTTATGACTAGAGGTGGTAAGATGACTCAGGAACCTTTGTATCCTGGAGACCACCCTAAGAGAATTGAGCAAGATTCTCAGAGAAATAATATAGATGCACCTAGTCCTTCTAAAAGGAAGAAAAAGAAAAATGATAGGATTTTGCATGCTTCTAGTGAACTATAACACCCACGATGCGGCTATATCTCCCACGTGTCGGAGCACGACTTAGAGGCATAACTGCATAGTAGACATGTCGCAAGAGGAGTAATCTTTACACATCCCATGTACTGAATAAGAAGGGATAAAGAGTTGGCTTACAATCGCCACTTCACACAATACATAAATATAGCATTACATCATCTAGAATACAAACAAGGTCCGACTATGGAACCAAATAAAGAAAGACAACCCCTAATGCATAGATCCCCGATCGCCCTGACTGGGCTCCACTACTGATCAACTGGAAACGAAACAACACAACGAACACGATCTTCATTGAGCTCCCACTCGAGCTCGGCTACGTCACCTGCACTGGAATCATCGGCACCTGAAAACTGGTTTTGGAAGTAATCTATGAGTCATGGGGACTCAGCAATCTCACACCCTCGTGATCAAGACTATTTAAGCTTATGGGTAGGAAAAGGTAGTGAGGTGGAGCTGCAGCAAGCACTAGCATATATGGTGGCTAACTTACGCAAATGAGAGCGAGAAGAGAAGCAAAGCACGGTCATGAACTAGAAGTGATCAAGAAGTGATCCTGAAACTACTTACGTTCAAATATAACTCCAAAACCGTGTTCACTTCCCGGACTCCGCCGAGAAGAGACCATCACGGCTACACACGCGGTTGATGCATTTTAATTAAGTTAAGTTTCAAGTTCTCTACAACCGGACATTAACAAATTCCCATCTACCCATAACCACGGGCACGACTTTCGAAATTTCAAAACCCCGCAGGGGTGTCCCAACTTAGCCCATCACAAGCTCTCACGGTCAACGAAGGATATTCCTTCTCCCAGGAAGACCCGATCAGACTTAGAATCCCGGTTACAAGACATTTCGACAATGGTAAAACAAAACCAGCAAGACCGCCCGATGTGCCGACATCTCGATTGGAGTTGCACATATCTCGTTCTCAGGGCAACACCGGATGAGACAAGCTATGAGTAAAACCAGACCTCGAGTTTCCCCGAGGTGGCCCCGCAGGCGGCTCGGTTCGGACCAACACTTGGACAAGCACTGGCCCGGGGGGGCTAAAATAAAGATGACCCTCGAGCCGGCCGACCCGAGCGAAGGGTAGGTGGTGGTGAGGCAAATGGTAAAACCAAGGTTGGGCCTTGCTGGAGGATTTTTATTCAAAGTGAACTGTCAAGGGGTCCCCATAACACCCAACCGTGTAAGGAACGCAAAATCAAGGAACATAACACCGGTATGACGGAAACTAGGGTGGCAAGAGTGGAACAAAACACCAGGCATAAGGCCGAGCCTTCCACCCTTTACCAAGTATATAGATGCATTAATTAATAAGAGATATTGTGATATCCCAACATATCCATGTTCCAAACATGGAACAAACTCCATCTTCACCTGCAACTGGCAACGCTATAAGAGGGGCTGAGAAAAGCGGTAACATAGCCAAACAATGGTTTGCTAGGACAAGGTGGGTTAGAGGTTTGACATGGCAATATGGGAGGCATGATATAGCAAGTGGTAGGTATCGCGGCATAGCAATAGAGCGAGCAACTAGCAAGCAAAGATAGAAGTGATTTCGAGGGTATGGTCATCTTGCCTGCAAAGTTCTCCGAGTTGACGAAAGCCTGATCCTCGTAAGCGTATTCAACGGGTTCCTCGAGCACGAACTTGTCTCCGGCTCTACCCAAAGCAAGAGCACAAGCAAAAGAAACCACAATCAACCACGATGCAATGCTCAAGAAACATGATGCAAAACATGGCATGGTATGCGGAATGCTATGCAATGCGTATGCAGGCTTCAGACAGGAAAGATTGAACCAGGCCTCAACTTGGCAAACCAAGAGTGCCGTTGGAAAGATGAGTTGATTTTGGTCGAAATCGATATAAAGATCACCGGAACCGGATGCACGGTTTGCAAATGACAAGTAAACAATAATGGCACAATTCTGCGATTAACATCATGATGCCATCTAGAATGCAACAAGAAACTAAGCTACTGCACTCCAACATAGCAACAAAGCACATGGCAGTGATCTACTCAAGATGCTTGACAAAAGATGAACACTAAGCTACGGCTAAATCACACAAGAGCAGGTTCAAACAAGCATGGCAAAAGTGCAAAAGATATCAGCTTCACAGACTTAGTGAAAATAACATGTTAGGAATTAACATCAGGAAGCAATGTTTAGAGCAAGATAACAACATGCTACAGGAACAGAACATAGCAAAAAAAGGCATGGCATGGATCTAGTCAAAGCATATAACAAAAGTCCCTTACTGACCATAAGCCAAAAAGGATCAGAAGATATGATGGCACCCATGTAAACATAGCAAGTTTCGTTAACAGATTCAGACTTAGTAGAAAACTGGACATGGCATAAACAAAATTATGAAGGCATGTTTGCGAGCTCGATGCACTCAACACAAGGCATTGCATGACAAGCTAAGCATACTACCAGTAATAAGACATGTTCAAGAAGCTAAACAAAGCAAGAACAAGTTCATAGCATGCATGGATGAACTACAACAACCTTGGCAAAATTGATTAACACGTAAACAATCTGCCAGGAACATTTTATAGCAGAAGTAGAGCAAGATTGAGTCACGCTAGGGCACTCCATAAATTCAAAAAAGGACATGGATGGATAGAGCATAACCATATGTCAAAATCATCCTTACTGAACATACACAAAAGAAGCATGGATCCCTCTGTAGCAACATGAATACATGGCATAAAAATAACATCAGGGAAATGACTTAGTGAAATTCTAAGTCCCTGAAATCAGCAACATCACGAGAGTTACTTTGCATGCATGTGCTAGTCACCACATTGATCACAAAAATACGTGGTATACACCCCTGTAAAGATGGCATGGCATATCCCAAAACACATGTAGAGCTCAAGCTCATATGCAGCACACAATAATCATGGCAAAAATGACAAATGCTCATAATCTGATAAGAATCAGGAACTCACATTATGAAGCACTCTCGAAACAGTCATTTGGGCATCAAGATGGACTCAAACAAGCATGGCACAATGGAATGAAATGAAGAGCACATCATGATGAACATTTTGATATATCATGCACATGAACCGGAGCTACGGTCACTGAGATATGATAGGTCAAATGAGGCATAAAAATATCAGGATCTAGGGACTTAGCAAAAAAAAGGTAAGCGAAGGATAGATATAGGATGCTCGGGCGAGATTTAGCAGATGCTCACCCTGGGCTTCAACCCGGTTAGGAGGGCAAGGAGAGTGGGCCGACGGGCGCGGAATCTAGGCCTGGCCCAGCGTGGGGTTGCGGTCAACGGCGATGGTGGATCGGGGCTCCTCCCGATCCCGCACGGCGGCGGCGGCGTACACGGGTGCTCCGGCGACGGGGATGGCCGGATCCGCGGTGGCAGCGCCGGATCCGGGAGCGGACGGACACCGGGGTCCCTCCTTGGTTCGGATCGAGGCGGAGGCGTCCCGAGTCGGCGGCGGGGAAGCGCTGGGTCGACGGGGGCGACGAGCTCATGCTCCGGCGAGCTCGGACGGTGGTCGGTGCAAGGCAAGGCGTGGCACTGCGGCGGGGCAAGGTGGCAGGCGGCGGCGCTACATCCATCGGCGATGGAGGGAGCCGGGCGGCGCGGGATCTGAGTGGCGACGCGGGGCCTCGGGCCCGGGCGGGCCTCGCGCGGGCTCCGTGGGCCGTGGCGGTGGGGAGGCCGGATGGGACGCGTGGCGGCGTGTGATTCGGCGGGGGAGCGGTGCGGACATGTCCGGCGGCGCGAGAGGAGCGGGGTTAGGGTTCATCCGTGAAAATTTCAAGGGAGACGACATATATATAGGTAGAGGGATCTAGGAGAGTCTAAATGAGGAGCGGTTTTCGGCCACGTGATCGTGATCGAATGACCGAGAGGATGGAGGGGGTTAGGATGGGTTATTGGGCCACTTTTGGAGGGGTGTTGGGCTGCAACACACACGAGGCTTTTACGGTTCCCCGGTTTACCGTTGGAGTATCAAACTGACTCCAAATGGAACGAAACTTGATAGGTGGTCTACCGGTGGTGAACCAAGCCCGCTTGGCAAATCTCGGTCCATTCCAAGAATGTTTAACACCCGCACACGAAAAGAGACAAGAGGGGTACGCCGGAGGACATAGGAGCGCCGGATTGCAAAACGAACAACGGGGAAAATGCTCGGATGCATGAGACGAACATGTATGCAAATGAGATGCACATGATGACATGATATGAGATGCATGACACGCAACCAAATGACAAGGCAACAACAATGAATAAGTAGAAGACACCTGGCGCAACGGTGTCGGGGCGTTACATGAACCTATTACTGAAACACCTGAGAATCCAAATGATATTTCTATTTCTGACGCTGAAACACAATCTGGTAACGAACCTGAAACTAGTGATAATGTTAACGATAATGTTCATGTTGATGCTCAACCTGCAATGATAATGATATAGAAATTGAACCTGCCGTTGATCTTGATAACCCATAATCAAAGAATCAACCCTATGATAAGAGAGACTTTCTTGCTAGGAAGCATGGTAAAGAAAGAGAACCATGGGTTCAGAAACCGATGCCTTTTCCTCCCAAACCATCCAAGAAAAAGGATGATGAGGATTTTGAGCACTTTGCTGAAATGATTAGACCTATCTTTTTGCGTATGCGATTAACTGATATGCTTAAAATGAATCCTTATTCTAAGTACATGAAAGAAATTGTTACTAATAAAAGAAAGATACCAAAAGCTGATATTTCCACCATGCTTGCTAATTACACTTTTAAGGGTGGAATACCTAAGAAGTTAGGAGATCCAGGAGTACCCACTATACCATGCTCCATTAAAAGAAACTATGTTAAAACTGTTTTATGTGATCTTGGAGCTGGTGTTAGTGTTATGCCTCTCTCTTTATATTGTAGACTTGATTTGAATAAGTTGACACCTACTGAAATATCTTTGCAAATGGCTGATAAATCAACTACCATACCTGTCAGCATTTGTGAGGATGTGCCTGTTGTGGTTGCAAACATTACTATTTTAACGGACTTTGTTATTCTTGATATTCCCGAGGACGATAGTATGTCTATTATTCTTGGAAGACCTTTTTTGAATACTGTAGGAGCTGTTATTGATTGCAACAAAGGCAACGTCACTTTTCATGTTAATGGTAATGAGCATACGGTACACTTTCCGAGGAAACAACCTCAAGTCCAAAGTATCAATTCTATTGGAAAAATTCCATCGATTATTTTTGGAGGTTTTGAATTTCCTCTTCCAACTGTCAAGAAGAAATATAATATTCTTATTGTTGGGGATGTGCATATCCCCGTTGAGGTAACCTAGTGTTATTCGAAAATTCCCCAGTTCCATGTTATTCGGAATGAGTTTGTTAACAAGACTTGATCAACCTTGTTAATGGATCACTTTTGATGATCATGAGATGGATGAAGTTAGAAAACACAACTCTCTGTACGCCTCTTTTACTTTTTGTTATTTATATTAAATAAAATAAAAATAGTATTTTCTGTCTGTTATCTAAATTATCCGTGCAATATAAAAATACACCAAAAATAAAAATTCTCCAAATGCCTTGAAATTTAAATATGATTTTTTCTAGAATATTTGAGAATATTTGGCACTGAGAACACGGCAGGGGGCATCCACCTGGGCACGAGGGTGGAGGGCGCGCCCTACCCCCCTGGGCGCGCCCCCTACCTCGTGGGCCCACGGTGGACCTCCTCCACTTATTCCTGCACCCACACACTCCTTCTTCCTCCCATAAATACCATTATCCAGTTCAAATCCGAGTCCAAGCTCATTTGCTGCCATTTTCGATCTCCTTTCTCAAAGCACCTCTCACAAAACTGCTTGGGGGGATTGTTCCTTGGTATGTGACTCCTCCATTGGTCCAATTAGTTTTTGTTCTAGTGCTTTATTCATTGCAAATTTGTGCTGCCTAGGTGACACTGTTCTTGAGCTTGCATGTCAAATTTACATGGTCAAAAGTAGTTTTGATGCATGATATAGGCTCTAGGCACTTGAAGGAGTAGTTGCTATCAATTTTGTTGAGTTTGGTTTACTTTTATTTGAAGTTACTAAAAATTTCAGAAATTTTTCGGAGGAAGAAATATGTTTAGCAAAATGTACCAAGGTGGTCCTTCAAGGAAGCAAGGACCCAGGCTTGCAATGTGTGATGCTGATGATGAGCCACCAAGGGATGTTCCAGTGCGGCCTTGTGAATGTCCTTCGAAGGACTTCATGGATCGAGCGGGAATTAAGGAAGAATTTAATGCATATTTGCGTAACACTGATCTTGTGAGCTTCGAGGAAGAAAAATGCCGTCAGTACCACAATCTCACTAGCTCCTTTGTGAGGAGGCTTGAATTTTCATCTTCACATAATTCTCAAACTGTCTTGTTTGATCTTTATGAAAATTCTTACACTATGGACTTAGATGACTTTACCACTGCTTGCAAACTTCGACAATGGGGTAGTACTAGTGAACCTTGCAAATCTGAATTTAGAGATTTTCTTGGTAGTATAACTATGCGGGAATCTAGAGATATAGCACAAGCCACCATAGGGAGCATTCACTTTCCTACTATACATTATTTTGCTTTCTTCATAGGTAGATGCATTAACGGTAAAGATGAAGCATGTCACATGTGTGTCCCTGATCTCAGCATTCTTAGGAGTGCTGTGTTAGGAGATAAATCTTATAATTTGGGAGCCATTGTTACACGTAGGTTGCATCTTAATAGATTTAATGGAGATTTCTTTGGTGGAATTTATGCAACCCGCATAGCTAATTTTCTTGGTATAACCATACGTGAGGATGATATTGAGTTGCCTCCTACTTATTTGGATTATGAGGCTATGGTTCGCCATCAGTTTGTTGAGAGGAACGATCAGTTCCTCCAGTACCGACTAATCTTTGACAGACGATGCACCTATCACGTCGCTCTCCCTGCTTCTACTTTATGTGATTTTTAGGCAAAGGGGAGATATTATATAACCAGAGAGGTGGTGGAAGAGTATAATAGGAGAGCTGAGATAGCTCGCCTCCATGCTGCACCCCATGATGCAATGACTGCTGCATCTCAGTACGATCCCAACTACAACTTTGGATATGCGCCAGGCCATCCGTGGCATTAGACCAATTTAGGCCAAAAGCCCAAGCTTGGGGGAGTACGTATTTCTCACCGACATTACATTCATGTTCACACACTAATTGCTAGAAGTCGGTGCTCATACCTTTTCATTGTATCATCCATGCTAGTTTATTTTCCTTTTTATGCTTTCTTCTTGTGTGTTTAGTAAACCTTAAGAAAAACCAAAAAATTAGTTGTAGCTTTTAGCTAGTTTTACTTTACACACTTGTAGTAGTAATTAAAAAGAAAATCCAAAATGATTTCCTGTTCTTGTTTTGCTTGTTGGGAGCTTTCCCGTGTAAATAGTTTTATTTCTTTTCTTTTCTTTGGGGGTCGATAGGAGAAGACCATGATTAAATTGTTGAAGTGGCTCTTATAAGCATTATTGTTGATCTAACAAAAGAGCCCATACTGCCTTGTCTTCTCTTGTTTATTGAATGCTTGCAAATTCCAGCTTAGTCCAATGCACGTGCACTATTATTATTATTATCCACATCGTTCGGTCGTGCAAGTGAAAGGCAATTATGACGATATATGATGGTCTGGTTGAGATGAGAAAAGCTGGTATGAACTCGACCTCTCTTGTTTTTGTAAATATGATTAGTTCATCGTTCCAAATTCAGCCTATTATGAATAAACATGTTTGCAATGACAATTAGAGATTATAGTTTCTTATGACATGCTTAATTAGCTAGGAGCTTATAATGGTTTACCTTGCTGCCAACATGCTATTAAAATGGTTGTGATGTGGTATGATAGGGTGGTATCCTCTTTTGAACGATTTGAGTGGCTTGACTTGGCACATGTTCACGCATGTAGTTGAAACAAAATCAACATAGCCTCTACGATATTTATGTTCATGGTGCATTATATCCTACTCATGCTTGCATTCGGTGTTCATTAATTTTAATGCATGTTCATGACTGTTGTCGCTTCCCAGTCTCTTTCTATCCTTCACCTGTACTAAGCGGGAATAGTGTTTGTGCATCCAATCCCATAAACCCCAAAGTTATTCCATATGAGTCCACCATACCTACCTATATACGGTATCTACCTGCCGTTCCAAGTAAATTTGTATGTGCCAAACTCTAAAACTTCAAATAAATATCCTGTTTTATATGCTCGAATAGCTCATGTATCAACTAGGGTTGTCAGTATCTTCCAAGTTAGGCGGGTTATTCTCAAGAGGAGTGGACTCCGCTCCTCACTCACGAGAAAATGGCTGGTCACTGGGATGCCCAGTCCCATGCTTAATGCAAATAAAATCAAAATAATTGCAAACAAAACTCCCCCTGGGACTCTTGTTAGTTGGAGGCACTCGTTGTTTCGAGCAAGCCATGGATTGATGCTTGTTGGTGGAGGGGGAGTATAAACTTTACCATTCTGTTTGGGAACCGCCTATAATGTGTGTAGCATGGAAGATATCGCCATCTCTTGGTTGTTATGTTGACAATGAAAGTATACCGCTCAAAATATTATTCATATCTATTTAAAAATCGAGCTCTCGCACCTCTACAAATCCCTGCTTCCCTCTGCGAAGGGCCTATCTATTTACTTTTATGTTGAGTCATCATCCTCTTATTAAAAAGCAACAGTTGGAGAGCACCGCTATCATTTGCATTCATTACTGTTAGTTTACATTGAGTATGACTTGACTGGATCTCTTTTACCATGAATTACAATGTCTAGTCAGTCCTTGATCTTTAAAGGTGCTCTGCATTTATGTTTTGCGGTCTCGGAAAGGGCTAGCGAGATACCATCTTGTTATATCATATTATGATTATTTTGAGAAAGTGTTGTCATCCGAGATTTATTATTATTGCTCGCTAGTTGATTATGCCATTGATATGAGTAAACATAAGACCTATGCGTTATTGTCAATATGGTTAGTTTACAATGTTTGCTGAAAACTTGAAGGCTGGCTTTACATATTTACAACAACAAGAGCAAACAGAGTTTGTAAAAGTTTTTCTTTATCACTTTCAATTTATCAACTGAATTGCTTGAGGACAAGCAAAGGTTTAAGCTTGGGGGAGTTGATACGTCTCCATCGTATCTACTTTTCCAAACACTTTTGCCCTTATTTTGGACTCTAACTTGCATGATTTGAATGGAACTAACCCGGACTGACGCTGTTTTCAGCAGAATTGCCATGGTGTTATTTATGTGTAGAAACAAAAGTTCTCGGAATGACCTGAAACTCCACAGAGCGTCTTTTTGGAAATAATAAAAAATACTTGCAAAACATCAAGACCAGGGGCCCACACCCTAGCCACTAGGGTGGGGGCGCGCCTGCCCCCCTGGGCGCGCCCCCTACCTCATGGGCCCCCTGGAGCTCCTCCAACCTCAACTCCAACTCTATATATTCACTTCCAGGGAAAAAAATAAAGGAGAAGGATTCATCGTGTTTTACGATATGGAGCCCGCCAAGCCCTAAAACCTCTCGGGAGGGCTGATCTGGAGTCCGTTTGGGGCTCCGGAGAGGGGAATCCATCTCCATCGTCATCATCAACCATCCTCTATCACCAATTTCATGATGCTCACCGCCGTGCGTGAGTAATTCCATTGTAGGCTTGCTGGACAGTGATGGGTTGGATGAGATTTATCATGTAATCGAGTTAGTTTTGTTAGGGTTTGATCCCTAGTATCCACTATGTTCTGAGATTGATGTTGCTATGACTTTGCTATGCTTAATGCTTGTCACTAGGGCCCGAGTGCCATGATTTTAGATCAGAACCTATTATGTTTTCATGAATATATGTGAGTTCTTGATCCTATCTTGCATGTCTATAGTCACCTACTATGTGTTATGATCCGGCAACCCCGAAGTGACAATAATTGGGACCACTCCCAGTGATGACCGTAGTTTGAGGAGTTCATGTATTCACTATGTGTTAATGCTTTGGTCCGGTACTCTATTAAAAGGAGGCCTTAATATCCCTTAGTTTCCGCTAGGACCCCGCTGCCACAGGAGGCTAGGACAAAAGATGTCATGCAAATTATTTTCCATAAGCACGTATGACTATATTCAGAATACATGCCTACATTACATTGATGAATTGGAGCTAGTTCTGTGTCACCCTCGGTTATGACTGTTACATGATGAACCACATCCGGCATTATTCTCTATCACTGATCCATTGCCTACGACCTTTCCATATATTGATCTCCGCTTATTTACTTTTCCAGTGCTATTGTTACAATCACTACAAAATACCAAAAACATTACTTTTGTTATAATTACCTTTTGCTACCATTACCACTACTATCATATTACTTTGCTACTAAATACTTTGCTGCAGATATTAAGTTTCCAGGTGTGGTTGAATTGACAACTCAGCTACTAATACTTGAGAATATTCTTTGGCTCCCCTTGTGTCGAATCAATAAATTTGGGTTGAATAATCTACCCTCAAAAACTGTTGCGATCCCCTATACTTGTGGGTTATCAGCTTCATGGTTTGTTCTCTCCCATCAAACAATTCACCTTGCAAGCCAACACACACAATAGCCCAAACGGCGGGGTTATGTCCAAGAATATGCATTTTCATCTTATGCTTCCAACTAGCAAAATTTGTACCATCAAAGTAAGGACCTCTACGGAGGTAATTTTCCTCGCTGGACGCCATACTCTCCTAGGTTGTGAAACCAAGGCTATGACCACCAAAAGCTATGGAAATCAAGGCAAATGGAGACCAAAGCTCTGATACCACTTGTAGGATCGAAAGTATGTCTAGAGGGGGGTGATTAGACTACTTGACCAAATAAAAATCTAGCCTTTTCCCAATTTTAGTTCTTGGAAGATTTTAGCAACTTAGCACAAACAAGTAATCAACCTACACATGCAATTCTAAGAGTATAGCAGCGAAACGTAAAAAAATTGCATATGAGGGTAAAGGGAGGAGTTTGATGGAGCAAACGCAATGTTGACACGGAGATTTTTGGCGTGGTTCCGATAGGTGGTGCTATCGTACATCCACGTTGATGGAGACTTCAACCCACGAAGGGTAACGGTTTCGCGAGTCCATAGAGGGCTACACCCACGAAGGGTCCACGAAGAAGAAACCTTGTCTATCCCACCATGGCCATCGCCCACGAAGGACTTGCCTCACTAGGGTAGATCTTCACCAAGTAGGCGATCTCCTTGGCCTTACAAACTCCTTGGTTCAACTCCACAATCTTGTTAGAGGCTCCCAAGTGACACCTAGCCAATCCAGGAGACACCACTCTCCAAGAAGTAACAAACTGTGTGTTGATGATGAACTCCTTGCTCTTATTCTTCAAATGATAGTCTCCCCAACACTCAACTCTCTCTCATAGGATTGGATTTGGTAGAAATAAGATTTGAGTGGAAAGAAACTTGGGGAACGGTAGAGATCAAGATTTATGTGGTTGGAATGGAATATCTTGACCTCAACACAAGTGTAGGTGGTTCTCTCTCAGAAAATATGTATTGGAAGTGTAGGCATGTTCTGATGGCTCTCTCCATGAATGAAGAGTGGGTGGAGGGGTATTTATAGACTCCGCACAAAACTAACCGTTACACACAAATCACCAAACTCGGTGGGACCGAATCATGAAACTCGGTCAGACCGATTTAGTTCAAAATGTGAATGTTAGGATTCTCGGTGGGACCGACATGTCAACTCGGTGGGACTGATTTCGTTAGGGTTAGGTGTCGGGACCCCGATCCTAAGTCACACCGATCTAGCATTTAACACTTCATATCACTTTGCGGCCTCACGCACACTATTCCCACGGGTGCCACCTTACCTAGCACAGGACCGTTTGCGCCTTTTGGCTCACGTATATGATAGTGTCACTAGCATCCATATGACAGAGAACCCAGGCCAACATGACTAGTCGTGAACCCAAAGTGGCACTAACTTACAGGGACAGACATACATGAATCAACCTCGAGGATGTCGGTCAACAGCGTATGAATCCGGGTTGTAGCACTGGGCTAACAGGACTCAGGGAACCCGGGCTATAGCAGGCTAGGCAGGACTCCGGATGTCACCGCGTGACATTTCCCCGAAGGGACAGACGCAGGAACGAAGTGAATCACATGCCGGCCAGTCAAGTGTTCCGAAGCAGTAGTGCTGGGCTAGCAGGACTCCGGTGAACCGGGCTGTAGCGGACTACTATGGCTCATGGAAGCACAAGACTACATTTCCCCATAAGAGAGGCTACCAGGGATACACAACTAGGTTGTTGGATCCCACACATAGCAATACATGTTACACGTACGCATAACATGCAAGTATGTGCTGTACAACATGGCATCACAACATAACTCAAACTCATATAGATAAAGGCCCAGAAGAGCCACATAGCATTCAATACAAACAGGGGTGTCATGACCCATCATTCAGAGCATACATGCAACGGGAGCATTACATGTCTGAGTACAGACAACTACAAAAGGAAAAGACTAAGAAGCCTGACTAAACACGACCCTCCCAAGGGTACAAGATCGTAGCTGGGATACAAGCTAGTCATCGAAGTCACTAGTGTAACAAACTGCAAAACATAAATAAGCAAACGTGAGTACGAAGGTACTCAGCAAGTCTTACATCAGAACTATCTACATATGCAACATTATCAACAAAGGGGGTGCACTAGTAGAAAACAGGGCTATGGTCCAGGCCGGCTCAACCCATTAGTCCCGGTTCAGTCTAGAACCGGGACTAATGTGAGCATTGGTCCCGGTTCGTGCGGCTAAGGCATTAGTCCCAGTTCATCTAGACCTTTTGGTCCCGGTTGGTGGGATGAACCGGGACCAATGGGCCTCGCTCCTGGCCGACAACCATTGGTCCCGGTTCGTGCCACAAACTGGGAGTAAAGATTAGACCTTTAGTCCCGGTTTGAGGCACGAACCGGGACTAATGGGGATGAGACCTTTAGTCCCGGTTCATGCCACGAACCGGTACTAAAGGTCCCATTTTCAAACTATACCCCCCCCCCGTGGATCGCCTTTTCAGTTTAAAAAAAATAAAAGAAAATAAGTTTCACATGTGATATGTGGTCTAGTTGTTGGGAAAATTTACAAATATGAATTTCGACTTTATTTACAAAATCTCTCTGGAATTTGTAAAATGGGCATAACTTTTGCAAATTTCTAGAATCCTCAGATTCCAAAAGGAAAAAAAGTTATGCTCAAATTTCAGTTTTTTTAAATTTTAGTTTTTTTAAATACTTATTCAAGAAGTATTAGTGTTACTAAATAATTATTCAAGAATATTAGTGTTATTAAATAATTATTTCACCTTTTTTGAATTTTGGTCAAATCTGGTCAAACTATGGTCAAACTGTGGTCAAACAATGGTCAAACTACTTATTCAAAAATATTAGTGTTACTAAAAAATTATTGTTTTTTAGAACAATAGTTTTAAACTCAAATAGTGAAATATGTGACTTCATGCTCAAGCTAAATTCCTGAGGGTTAATAGGATTGACATCTTACTATTGTCAGGAAAACAACAAGTGCAGACTTGGAAACGAGGGAGAATAGAACCCAGAAGTTGAGCGTGCTTAGGCTGGAGTAGTGAGAGGATGGGTGACCGTTCGGGAAGTGAGATGATTTGGAATGATGAGGGGTGACTAGAGATTAAGTTGAGCAGTGATGAGGGGTGATTAGAGATTAGAGGTTAAAATAATTCAGAAATTTGAAAATAAAAAAATTCAAAAAAAAATTCAAAAAAAATTCAATTTTTTTAAGGGAATTTCCTTTAGTACCGGTTGGTGTTACCAATCGGGACTAAAGGTGGACCGGCCACGTGGAGGGCCTTTAGTCCCGGTTCTGGATTGAACCGGGACTAAAGGGTCAGGGCATTAGTACCGACACTTTAGTCCCGGTTCCAGAACCGGGACTAAAGGCCCTTTTTCTACCAGTGGTGGTGGAGTTTTAATAGCAGCAAGCCAGCTTTGACTCGGTGGCTAACCTATACTACGAGTATCAGAAACTTCTTTGAGGTGAGAGGACGCACACGAGTCCACATATTCACCATATCAATACTCCACTATGGATCCGTTCCCGTCTCCCTACGAGAAGGCCATCCATAGCACTCACGCTTATCTTGCGGATTTTAGGGTATCCACTTCAAGTTGTCTATGTACTATATAAGTCCTCCAAGTTTCCATATCCGAGGAAAACGGCTATTCGAATAGATAATGTTGACCCTGCAGGGGTGTACTTCTTCACACACGCTCTCGCCACTTATAGCCCTGTACATGTCATGTACCTCGGCAACCTTCAAGCGGAAGCCGGGCGAGGGTGTCGGCCACGACCTGACTAACCACACAAGTCTCTCGTCCAGGTTTATCGCCTATTCGGGTTCCATCCGCAAGGAGATCCGGCCAGGGTGTCGCTCACGGCCCCAAATGATGTGTGCAGGGTTCCCAAGCCCACCATCTGGGTGCCATTTGGTACACCGTGCCACGGTGCCTAGTCTATCCCAAGCCCGTCCCGTCGGACACCACCTGGTAGACAAGTAGCACTACCTACAAACGCCAGAAACTAGTTGCAACTCCTGGACAGAGATCAAGTGGATTAATAAGCCGAGAGGGGCCGGATAACCGGAACCCAATGTGTGGTAGTAACTGGACTTGGACAACATACACAGAACTCAGTGCTTAGGGACGGTTCCAATGAGACCACCCACCATGTACTCCTACATGGCCTCTCATCGCTACCTTTACCAAACGTGTTCACACACTTAGCCTTTATCGGTAGAACATGTTCACCACTCCAATTCATTCCCGATGAATCAGACCTGACACAACTCTAAGCATAGCTGGCATAAACAAAACAAGCATGGATGAGTAGGCACATCAAGGCTCAAGCAACTCCTACTCATGCTAGTGGGTTTCAACTATTTACGGTGGCAATGACAGGTCATGTAGAGGAATGGGTTCAACTACCACAGCAGAAAAGTAGTAGTTGAATCATTGTTGTCCTAATGCAATATAAGAAGCAAGAGCGAGAGAGTGGGATTTATCGAGATGCTCAACGGGGTTTGCTTGCCTGATAGAACGACGAAGGGGTACGGCTCCTCTGACAGGTACTCGGGAACACCTTCCGGAGTGGAACCTATCGAGAAGAAACGGTGCCGGTGATCAACACACAAACAAATGCAACAAAATGATGCATGAACATGGCATGTGCAAATGCTAGTGTTTGGGCTAATGCAAGATGCTACCAAGTTGGTTGAAGCCCATTTGAATCAAAGATTCAAATGCAATTCAAAATAAAGCACTTAAAATGCCCATATTATGTTTTCACTTATACAGCATGTATAAGTTTGTTTTTCATGCATGTAACTGGCATAAATGGATTCTTGCATTTTTCTGATAATTTTTCATATATAATTTATTTCATTCTGAGCTACCGTTGAATTTCTATGATTTTTAGAAGTTTGAGACATATTCTAGAATTTTCTAATTATTTAAAATCCAGAAAATGATTTACTGCGTCAGCATGACATAGCTGTGATGTCAGCAGGTCAACTGGGTCGGCCAGGTCAAACCTGACTTGTGGGACCCATACGTCAGTGTCTCAGACTGGTTTGGTGGATGACAGGTGGGACCGGTCCACGTTGACTTGACCAAAGTCAAAGCGGATACGTGGGGTCCACATGTATTTGTACTAATCTTAACAGAAAATTAGACTAACGTAACTATGCTCGGGGACCCACATGTCATTGACACATGCAATAACTAAACATGATTAGCACCTAACTAATGGTGCCACGTCAGCCACCGGCGTTTAACCGCCGGTGACGACAGGCCGCGACGGTGCCCGCGTCGGGTTTGCTCTACAGGCCACCGTTCGACGAGCGGTTTGTGGCTACGGGTTGGTGGCGCTTGCGCGCATCCAGTGGTGCCCTCAGCTTTGCCGGAGATGGCCCAGAATGACGGCAGTGATGGCAAGTGCGGCAGCCAGCGTTCAGGCGTCGAACGAGTCGACGGTGCAGGGCATGGCAGGAGCCACGGTTAGGCGCGTTGGACTCATGGGGGTGCGGTGAGCTCAGTGGTAAGCTTAGACGCGTGCTTGCACGGCCGTAGCTGCGGTGGCGACATGGCCGGTGGCGAGGAGCAATCGGCTCCGATGGCCACGGTGGCTAGAAGGCGCGGACGAGCACGGGGAGAGAGGGGAAAGAAACAACGGCTCACGGCGAATCTAGCAGAGTCAACGGCGAGGCCGGGGAGGGTCTGGAGCTCACGAATCCACTCCGGTGAGCTTCAGTGGCCGACGATGAAGAAGATGGAGATGGCGTTGATGCAGAGCTTCCCGGGTCGCCTGGCTCGTTGAGGATGTAGCAGGCGGCGAGGCGGAGCTCTGGGGCAAGATGAGAGGCCAGAGGGGCACGGTGACTATGGTGAACGGCGTCAGTGGCGACGAGCGGGTTCGGGTATGCTCGGGAGAGGGGCTAGAGGCCAGGGGAGAGAGCAGAGAGCGAAGGGAGAGTGAGAGAGAGTCGAGGGGGTCTGTGTGGCGTCTCCAGGGGTCGCGGGAGCAAGTAGGGAGGCAGGAGGTGGCGTGCGGCGGCCGTGCGCGCGTCGGGCATGCGCTGTGCATCCGACTGGCGGGAGGAAGAAGACCTCCCTGCCCCTGGTGGGCTGGGCCGGCCAGATGGGCTACCAGGTGAGCGCCAGGTAAGTGCTTTCTCCCTCTCTTATTTGTTTCAGTTTTTCTAATTTCTACTACTGTTTTGCAAATAAAATACTAACCAAAACACTGTGGTTAATTCTGTAAATTTTTGTGAGGAATATTTGAAATATTTTCAAACCACACAACAAATTTTAGAAAAATTGGAGCAACCAATATTTAATGGTAAATTTTAAACTCCAACTCAATTACCATAATGATTTAATTCAATGACCGAAATGTCCTGGAAAAATATGCATCATCTCTGGTAGAGGCTTTCACCTTTTTCCATAGATCATGAACATTTTAAAAGGATATTTTGAGGTCATTGAAAATATTTTGGTTGAACCTATTTCAATTGCATTTGTGCTAGGGTTTATCAATCCCCAATTCAACTTCATTTGAAAATTAAACATGATGCACAAAGCAAACCTATAACATACCAGAACTAGGGATGTGGCATTAGGGCATAACATAATCTCGGTGAGACCGATTACACAAACTCGGTGAGTCCGATTTTGGTAATGGACTAACAGAGAGTTGGTCAGGCAAACTCGGTGGGACCGATTCGCTCATCTCGGTTGGACCGAAGTGTTACAAAAGGGAAACGGAGAGTTTACATTGCAATCTCGGTGGGACCGATCGCTCATCTCGATTTGACCAAAACGTTACGAAGGGAAACAGAGAGATTACAATCCCATCTCGGTGAGACTGAGATCCTATCGGTGAGACCGAAAAGATTAGGGTTTCTGGCAGTGGCTATGTCAACTGAACTCGGTCGCGCCAGATAGAAAGAATCGGTGGGGCCGAGTTTGACTTTTGGTGTGGACATATGTGGATATGAGAAAGTAGTGGAGGGTTTTGGAGCATATCACTAAGCATTTTGAGCAAGCACCTCATTAGGAAACACCTCGTCCCTTCTTAATAGTATTGGCTTTTCTTATAGACTCAATGTGATCTTGGATCACTAAAATAGAAAATGTAGAGTCTTGTGCTTTGAGCTTGAGCCAATCTTTTATCCTTAGCATTTTGAAGGGTCCACTTTCTAATCCTTGCCATGCCAACCATTGAGCTTTCCTGAATTATTCATCTTGAAATAGCATTAGCTCAATGAGCTATATGTTGTTAGGAATTACCAAAACCACCCAGGGATAGTTGCACTTTCAATCTCCCCCTTTTTGGTAATTGATGACAACATATAGATCAAAGCTTCGACAAATGATAAATAGTAGTTGAAAAACATCGTCGCTTTTGAGAAGTATGTGATAAGCAAGAGCTCCCCCTAAATTTGTGCATTATTTAAAATTTGCTTTTGAATGCAAATGCACAATCGATTAGGATCATGGTTTACTCTTCCATGTCACATACATCTTGGTGGAGCGCTCAAAATGATAGAGATTAAAAGCATGCACTCATCACCACGCAAATGAATGATCATATAAGAGATATAAAAGATAGCATCAGTCAACCAAACATTAAGGGTAGCAAATGATCAAACACATGATCAACAAGTATCTCACAAGTAGCTCACACAAGCACACAATAAAGTTTCAAAAAAAAATAGCAAGAGAGATAAAAACCAACACTCTCTCTCGAATCCTATGATCTATACATTTTTCTCCCCCTTTGGCAACAAGTTACCAAAAAGTTCAAAAATGCATAGTGCTAAACGACGCTCAGGCTTGATCTTCGGGAGGTGGTGTAGAGAGAACCCCAAGGACGAAGGCTTCCGATGAAGTAGTTGGAGCTGATGGAGTGGGTGCTGGAGGTGGAACTGTAGCTATGGCTGCTGGTGCTGACACTGAAGCTAGAGTATCTGTCTTAGGCACTACAGCAGACCTTGGACCTCGTGGCACTCACTTGAAAGCATCAGTAGTAGACTTGCCCTTCCTCTCCTCTGCTTCCTCCTATAGCTACTCAACTGCAGGTTGGATCTGAGTTACCTTGACATCCAGATCATAGAACTTTTTCTCAACGATCCTCTCCAAACTCTCCTGGTTCTTAGTCAAGGTGGCCAAGCCCTTCTCAATCCTCATGGTGGTTTGGATCAGATATCCAAGTTGATCTTTTTTGGATTTCAAGAACACTTGAGATGCCTCTTCAACAGTTGGCATCTTTGCAGCTTTCTCTGCCTTTGCCTTCTCTCTCTTCTCATGTGCTCGAGCTGAAGATGGTTCATTTTCCTCCATCACCATGGTGTTGTCTTCAAATTTAGGATAGATGGGCAGGTGTTCCTTGTCCAAAAGATATGTGCCTATGCCCATCTTTGAGTTAATGAGCTCCTGAATTTGTGGAGCATACCCACAACTCCTCTTCTGATCAGCAGGAGTCCTCTTGATTGTCTCAACAATCAGGCTCATGAATTTGAACTTCTATGGGACATCAAATATGTGCAGCAAGTTTATAGCATGTTCTCTGATCATCTTGTGATCACCTGACTTGGGTAGCAGTGTGTGCCTCAGAATCTAGTTCATGGTAGGAAGACCAGACAACAGGTAGTGGACAGATCCAAACTTGTGCGTATCCAAGGCAGCATCTGGGATCTCCTTGTACATGTTGGCCATAGTGTTGTGGTCTTTCTTTTTCTCTGCAAAACATCCAAGGCATCCTCACTTTCTTTTGGGCCATTGATCAAATGAGCCCATTCATCAATAGACGACTGGTACCTGGTACCCTCACACATCCAAACAATCTTCCCATCTGGATAGAAGTGGGCAGTGTAGTAGAACTGCATGATCAACTCATCATTCCACTTGGTGAGCTTTTGTGCAATGAATTCATCAACTCCACATGCCTTAAAGCTGTCATACACTCTAGGATAGTGATCTTCATTCTTCTAGATGTACCCCAGTCTACCCATTTCATGTCACACACAATGGGCTTCTTGTCAAGCAACACTGTCTCATAGAAGTCCTGCTATTCCTTAGTGTGAAACCTGTAGTCCACAGCAGTTCTTCTGCTGATAGCATATGGATCAGACTCTCTCCATATTCTCAATCCCGCATCCTTCCTGATTTTCATGTTTTCTGTGACTGGATGTGCATAATTATTGTCAGGGATCTTGGGTTTCAGCTTCCTTAGCACTTGAGTTTCATCTTCTTCAGCAGCTTCAGGCACTGGGGCCTTGTTGTTTCCCTCAGCAGAAATGTTTCTAGTGCTTCTCTTGGGCTTCTGAGCTGGAGCAGCTGCCTTGGGAGCAGCTTTGGGCTTAGATGGAGCAGCCCCTGATCTGATTGCATCTCGCATGAGCTTTTGAGCTTTGGGTGCTGGTGCAGCATCCTCTTCATCATCATCTCTCATAATTGATGATCTGCCAAGCACTCTGGCAGTGGTCTTCTTGACCCTTTCCTTCCTTTTCTTGCCTTCTCCAACTGCCTCTTCAGATGGCTTGGAGGTTTCAGCAATGGATGCTCTGGCCTTAGATATGGGGATTCTCTTTGCTGGTGCCTTCTTATGCATCCCTGGCTTGACTGTAGCAGCTGAGCCATACTCCTTTTTTAGCACCTTTTTCTTGGAGCTGACTTCTTCCTCAACAGACACATAGTCCTCATCCTCTGAATCTGAGGTCTTCTTCTTTCTTGTTCTGGTGGCTGCCTTTGGCAAGTTAATTGGTGTGCTCCTGCTGCCATCATCAGATGAACTGGAGGGACTAGTGCCCTCACTCAGTTGAACCTGCTCCTTAGACTTGTTCTGGCTATCACTTTGGTCAAACAACATGCAGGCAAACTGTCAGCAGACCCTGTGAATAGATTATAGATGAGGTAGAGTAGATGAGCATCACAAAGTACAGGAGTTTTGCAAAAAGATTGACTCAAAAACTTAGTTTTAGTTCTTCACAGAAAGCATTTCGAATCTACCGATTTGTAAACTCGGTGATACCGAAGCAGTTTTTGGAACCTAAACTGGTGAACTCGGTCAGACTGAGTCATAGTTCGGTGGCACCGAGACTGCTAGGGTTTCACAGAGAATTGAACTTGGTCACATCGATTTGCAATTTTCGGTCAGACCGAAAACGCGTGTGCTCTGGCCTAAGCCAAAATCGGTGAGACCGATTTCTACATATCGGTCGGTCTGAGATGAATTCGGCGGAGACCTAATCCTAAATTTTCAAATCAAAACTAGTCTACGGGATGCTTTTGCTGGACAGGATGATTTGATTCGTGGCAAGAATCATGGCAAAGCAATATGCTAAGAATCGGAGTTAAGGATTAGCACAATGATCAAGTTCGTACCCTAGTTCGGCAACGAATTTGCTACGGCGGTACCGGCGGTGAAGATTTCCGTTGACGGCGGCAGAGATCAGCGGCGGGAGGTCGCTAGCGACAAGAGGATGATTCGGAGACCCGAGGAGGCAGAGTAGGTTATGCGCGGGCGAGGAGGTTCGGAAAAATTTCCAAATTTTGGCCCGTTGGTATATATAACCTGACCCTGTCTATGTGACCGACTGGAACGACTCGGTGGCACCAAGATGCAAAATTGCAGGCAGTTACTGCAACTCGGTGTGACCGAAAGGTTCTAATCGGTTGCACCGACACTGAAAAACCCTAGATCAACTTAGTGACTCGGTAGGACCGAAAAGGATGAATCGGTCAGACCGAGATGCACAAAGAGGTTTTGGAGGTTTAAGTCTGACGAATCAGGAACTCTGAGTGCTCCTTACACAGAGTGGTTCTAATCTGACTTGATCAAACTTTGTGATGTAGCATGAATAGAGTTTGAGACGAGAAAAGCATAGATAGCTATAGGGAGTTCTTAGGCATTCTTCTTCATACATTTGGCAAAAAGGAAAGAGCCAAATAGTCAAAACAACAAATGGATGTACTCAAATGAGTAAAATATGCAACCAACATGCTCACCCAATAAAAGGACAAATGAAATATGTGACAAAGAATGCACAAACACTCTAGCATCTATCAAGCAATTTGGCGATGACTAGGTCATCTATATATGAGTATATTGACTTAGGAGTCAAATGAGAACATTTGATCATAGGTCATACTCATCGTTTAAGCACAACTGGGGTTACCACTTTTACATAAAGCATTGTTGTGTTCACACCATTAGAGTTGCTTTAGCTCAATTGGTTAGAGAAAAGCTCCCCCTAGATGTGATATGCCCCCTAAGAGGGATGAACTAACCTTGGGTTTTGTCGATGATGACTTCATGTAGGTGTTGAAGATGTAGATGCTCAATGTTGATGTAGATCATTTGGAGCAATCCTTTGGAGTGAGTTACACTTTCAATACCTACACGGGTTAGTCCTATAAGGAACAAACAAGGATATCCATAGACATAGATTGATGCATACACAAGATGATGTCCATGAAAGTATTAGGTTACCTTGTCCCTTGTCTTACCAACAAGAGGGTTTGTGACTCCTTGAACTAGTGCAAGATATGGAAGTTGTTTTCACTTTCCTCGCCAAAATGATAGGAGTGAAGTATGTTGGCGGAGTCACCCTCAAGAACTCTCTAGTTCTTCTTCTTCTGGATCCACACCATCTTGATGGGAACCCTTGGAGTTGTAGTTGTACTTGATGAAGTAGAACCTGATGTGGTCTTGGGAACCCACTTGACCAAGGCCTTGGGTGCTTCTTCAAATGCATCAATTTCCTCTTGAAGCTTGTCCTTGCCTTTTTGCTTGTGGTCTTGTGGTAGAAGATCATCTTGAGCTTGTGTCCCCTTGAAAGAAGTAGGATCATACTTCTCTTGTGGAGGAACAAACTTCATCTTGGGGCTCTACGAGCTGAGCAGCTATACGAGTTCCAGGGCACCCCATGGAGTAGTTGCAGCTCTACGAGCTGAGCATCGAAGCGGCCAACGGCGACGAGAAAGTCATGGCGAACTGGTTTCCCATGGCTCTCAAAGATGGCGCCCGCTCCTGGCACCTGAACCTGCCACCAGGCTTGATCTCCTCCTGGGACGAGATGCGCAACCGCTTCGTCGCCAACTTCCAGGGCACTCGCGACCACCCGCCAGCTGCAGGTGACCTGCGCCGCGTCAGGCAGCAACCGGGGGAGACCCTCCAGAAGTACATCCAGCGCTTCAACAACGTCTGCCTCAAGATCCCCAAGGTGACGGACGAGGCCATCATCTCTGCGTTCCCTGATGGCGTTCGCGACGTCACGATGAAGGAAGAGCTCGCTATCCACGAGGAGCTGTGCAAGTCCCTGGAGTTGTTCAACCTGGCGACCAAGTGCGCAAGAGCTGAGGAGGGGCGCCTATCCCTCCTCGAGCTCCCAGCCACATACCCGTAGGAGAAGAAAGCCAAGGCCAAGGACTTGAAGCACAAGGGAGCAGCCATGCTCGCAGCGGAACCAGACACCAAGTGTGGCAGAGACCAACAAGAGTCATCCAAGAGCAGCAGTCTGTTTTGCGCCTTCCGCAACCTGAATACCCACAACACTAGCAACTGTCAAGAGCTCAGAGTCATGCGCGAAGGACGCTTCGGTCGACGCTCCGAGCGCGGCGACTGGGGCTACGGCCGAGGAGGAGGACGTGGTGCCAGACGCTGGGACGACCGTGGCCCGCGCCAGGAGTGGCGTGACCGGCCTCATGAGGATCACTGGCAGGATCAGCCTCGCGAGGGCGCCTTGAGGGATCAGCCTCGTGAGGATCATCCTCAAGGCAACGTCGGACTCCCTCCGCTGCCGCCACCGCCAAGAAGGAATGACGAACACCATCAAGACGAGGGGGTTGGGGGCTTCCAGGAACCGCGTGCTATCGCCTACATCTTGGGCGGAGCCCAGGCCCCAGCCTCGCAGCGTATCTTCAAGCAGTTTGCTCATGAAGTGAATGCAGTCCTCCCCAAGCTCGAAGCCACACGCCCGCTCTGATGGTCCCAGTGCCCCATCACGTTCAACTCGGCAGATCAGCTCAAGTGCGGAGCTACCGCTGGCGCCCTCCCGATGCTTTGCTCCCCAGTCATTAGCAATGTGCAAGTTACCAAGACCCTCATCGATGGCGGTGTAGGGTTCAACGTCCTGTCCGTCGACATGTTCAACAACCTCCAAGTGCCATATGACCACCTTTAGCCTACCAAGCCTTTCTCAGGAGTGACTGACGGTTCCACCATACCGACAGGGCAGGTCCGCCTCCCTGTCACCTTCGAGGAACGCAAGAACTACTGCACCAAGCTCATCGACTTCGACGTCGCGCACATCCGTCTTCCGTACAATGCCATCCTGGATATCCAGCCCTGGCCAAGTTCATGGCAGTGACCCATCACAGCTACAATGTCCTCACGATGCCGGGAAGCGGCGGGATCATCACGGTTCCATGTGAAGAAAGAGATGCGGTGTGCTCCCTCGAGCGTGCCTTCCAAGCTGCAGCAATCGACGACCCCGACAGCAAGGGCGAGGGCCCTCCTAAGGTCACCCCAAGAAGAGGAAGCAGCTGCGCCATGCAGGACCTCAGGAGGGTGGCGTCATAGCCGGAGCCTCGTCAGGATCAGCGCCCGCTCCCGGGGCGGCTTCCTCCATCGCATAGGAAGCCCGGCGCCCTTCTTGGGCAGGGCTTGGGGGCTTTCTTATGGAAGGCCTCAGACCTTGCCCACATCACGAGGGAGGCGCTTGGGCACCACTCGGAGGCGTGATTCATGGCATGTTTCCCTCAGGAGGGCACAGGGCAAGGATCACCCACCGTTCAGGAGTTCATCACCAAGACCACCCAGGAATTGCAAGACCCAAGGGCCATGCGGGGCGACTACCACTCACAAGGCGCAGCTTCCCATCCAGGCGAGGATGCCGGGTTGCGCGTCTGCATTGACTTTCTAGGGCTCAACAGTGCCGCTTCTTAGGAGCTTTTCTAGCCTTCGCGCGTGGGACGCTGCGAGGGCCCACCGCACAGCTACATTCGCATGCCCGTTGGCCTGCCGAGCATGTCATCCGCCTACCAGCGCAACTTATGGCGCATCCTAGCAGCTCAGGAGGCCAGGCACCACGCCGTCCTGATGGAGATGGAGACGGTCCTCAAGGAACCACCTGAGCCCCGAGCCTCCTGAGGCTCAGGGCCCAGGTGGCTCGTGAGAAGCAACCCCTTCGCTGCGCACCTTCAGCTACCCCAACTCTCCTTCGTCAACATAACCAGGTGACATTTTCCAAGTTCATTTAGTTGGGAGCGCCCCTCGGGCTGCATCACTCCTAGGCCGCGTGGGTCCATCCCTATGGCATGTATCCCTTTTATGTCTTTAGCTTACCTTGTTGGGAGCGCCCCTCGGGCTGCATCATCCCTAAGCCGCTCGGGCCTGACCCACTGGCACGTATCTCCCATGCACTTACTTAAGCCTGCTACTCTCATGTTTATTCTATGTATGATTGCTACCTTCTCAATCGTCGCCTCCCACGGGGCCTCCTCACGCCGGCATGGCGATGGTGCATGGGTCCGTCCCTGCCACGTCAAAAAACCTGAGCGGTCGAGCTCTGGCTCGTGGCACGCCCCGCACACATCACCTCACCGGGCCCTCAGTGCCTTCACCCCCTCGCGGAGCAACCAGCGGCATGTTGGTAACCATAATGGCAGATCGTGTTCTCCCTTGTGCTGGCTCACATGAATCTCATGAGGATAACACTAGGCGGCACCGCGAGCTCCCATCTCTTCCAAGTAATCCGCTTGCACGTTAAAAGGGGGGCTCCTAAGCATCACGACTCAGGAGCTCTTACTGGCTCTCCAGCCCTCACCCCCTGGCATACCAGCGGCGGCTAAGCTCGCTCGAGGGCCGGGACCTGAGGACGTAGAGCACAAAGGAGAGCATAGGAAAGGGGAAGGCTCGTATGGGCCTAACCTAGCTACGCTGCGGATGTTCGCGCACAGGTCTGGCGCATCACGAAGAATCGACCCTGAACCGCCAAGATAAGTCATGAGCTTAGATCAACTAATCGTTGGGACCTAGGGGACACGCTCGCCGCAGCCCTGTTGCGGCAACGTCGCCTCCCTTTCTTATCTTACCACAGCTGCTTGAGCGCTAAAGGGGAACCCCTGAGCATCCCGCCTGAGGAGCTCTTACTGGACCTCGGGCCGCTTACCTCCTGGCCTTGACCACGGCACGCAACCTGGCATACCAGCGACGGCTGAAGCTTGCCTGGGGACCGGGACTTGTCAGCGTAGAGCAACAAGCTGTCGCGAGATTGGAAAGGGAAGACCGAGCCTAAATAGGACTTGCGCTCACAAGGCTTCCATAATTGGGATAATATCAACAAAAGATATTGCAGACTCTTTACATGCCCCCATGGGGTACTTCTCGATTCCTCAGAGGGAACAAAAGACGAGAACCTAGGAGAATCCTATCTACACACCCCCGCGGCCGACGTCATCATCAAAAGTGGGCCGCGGGAGGCCGGCGCCAACCCTATCCAGATCAGTGACGGCGGTGGCCGGACTCTACGGCCGTGCTCCGGGTGCGGCGAGAGCTCGGGGGCACGTGGCTGTCATCGCTCGTCTCCGGAGTCTCGTAGATCTCGGGAGAACCGCTAGACTCCCAAGAGTCGCTGTTGTTGGAGCAGCCGTGAGCGGGGTGCGCCTCATCCTGGCGCTCCCCTTCGAGGTAACACTCCAAGCGGTGACCCTCCACGTCGAAGACCTTGAAGAACAGCGTGGAGGCGCCATCGTAATCGAAGTGGATCGTGAGGGCGCCGTCCGCACGGCAAACCCGTGCGACCTCGCCCCAGCCACGGGTCATGAAGATCTAGCCGGTGGGGACTGCTTCAACCTCTGCTCCGGTCGCCGGAGCGTCGCAGTCGGCATGCTGCAACCAGAGTTCGAGAGGCCCCCTCGGAGGCATTACGTCAGAGAAGAAGCGCGGGAAGCGGATCCAGGAGCTTGGGGGCATCGCCGCCCACAGCACGAGCTCACGTGAGGATCCCGCGGCGTGGACTCCAGGAGCGACACCACTCGTCGCCGCAGCGCGTCGACCATGCCCGCGGTGTGCGCGTCGACGCTCGTTGCTCCTCCCTCCCGAGCCCCCGGCTTGGGCGTGCAAGGGCAGTGGATACCCAAGAGGAGGCCGCTCACACCAAGGCCTCATCATCACCTGCATCGCCGTAGCGTCACGACGGTGGACCGACCTCTTCTTCATCGGAAGCAGCGCCGGCAAGTCGAGGGGAAGCTTTCCCTTCTCCTCAACGGAGAACCTTCGGATCGGCGCCATTGAAGTTGCTACTAGAAGTAGAGCGGGGGAAGAAGAAGCAAGTGGAATGGGAATAAGTGGGGGACGAGGGCTCCGCCCCCTTCCTCATTTATAGCAGGAGAAGGCCAACCAGCGCCCCCACGATCACAGGTAATGATGGTTTTCCTTGCATGTCGCAGGCACTTGTCAAGTCGGGCAGTTGCTGAGGCAGCATGGGAAAGCAGAGGCGCCCACGTCTAATCAACCGCCGCGCGTCAATCGAGGCCGCATGCTTTTGGGGCCCGCGGTGCTTCGGGATTAACCTTTGGCTTGGCCTCGAAGCCAAGCCCGAGTGTGCCTTGGGCCCGGGGGCTACTGTCGGTGTTTTGGGAACGGGGGTCCCCAGACTTGCCTACCTGCGTCCCATGGCGCGGCTGAGTTAGCAGGTCTGTATGGTCCATCTTCATCGACGAGGTATTCAAGACCCTCGTGAGGATCCAAGCCTCACGAGGTGGACGACGCAAGACCTCCTTAGGAGCGGCCTCACCAAGCAGGCTCACGAGGGGTGGAGAGATCAAGGCAAGACAAACCTCGCGAGGTCCTCGTGACATGAGCCATGACAATCGAGACCAGGCGGGCGTGCGGCGGGTGCGAGCGCGCGCAGCGTCATTATTTCCCCTTTGGTGCCAAGGGGGAAGCGCAGGCGTGGAGTACCGAGGCATCAAGGAAAGGTTTCCATATCGGTGGAATGAGACAAAGACCAGCAGGACGGCAAGATGGAGGTCACCATGGAGCCCAAGACAGCGTCACCACCAGAGTCTTTTGCAGGCGAAGACTACTATTGTCAGGATAAGCTGTACTAGCTGTCCCCTTTCAAATTGGCCGTTGTTGGCTCCCTTCCCGCTCAATATTTGGGGAGAGGACCAAGGCCTATATAAGTAGAACTAGCCACCACAGTAGAGAAAAAGGAAGAACTCATTCAGAGGCATCTCACCCACACAAGTTCGCCAAGCACAAGAACACCTCAACCTCAGGAGGCTGTTCTTCCCCTTGTATTGTTCATCACCAGCCCAAGAGGCAATCCACCACCACCACACTAGAGTAGTGTATTACACCACAATGGTGGCCTGAACCAGTATAAATCTTGTGTCTTTGTGTTGCAAGTTCGTGGAGTTCATCTGCGAGATCTTTGCGAGCTAGGGCATGGATCGATAGGGAGAAAACCTTCGCATGAACCCCAGTGTTCGAACCTCGAGGGTTTTGCCGGAACCCATGATCCGACACACGCCCCCTGCCTCATGGTCCACCTAGATGCCCCCTGATGCCCATCTTTTGGTATAAGGTGTCTTTTGCGCTAGAAAAAATCAGAAGGAAGCTTTCGGGCCGAAGCGCCACCGTCTCAAGGCGGAACCTTGGCGGAACCAATCTAGGGCTCCGGCGGAGCTGTTCTGCCAGGGAAACATCCCTCCGGGAGGGGGAAATCGTCACCATCTCGTCATCACCATCGATCCTCTCATCGGGAGGGGGTCAATCTCCATCAACATCTTCACCAGCACCATCTCCTCTCAAATCCTAGTTCATCTCTTGTATCCGATCTTTGTCTCAAAATCTCAGATTGGTACCTGTGGGTTGCTAGTGGTGTTGATTACTCCTTGTAGTTGATGCTAGTTGGTTTATTCAGTGGAAGATTATATGTTCAGATCCTTTATGCACATTAATACCCCTCTGAATATGAACATGAATATGATTTGTGAGTAGTTACGTTTGTTCCCGGGGACATGGGAGAAGTCTTGTTATAATTAGTCATGTTAATTTGGTATTCGTTTGATATTTTGATGAGATGCATGTTGTCTTTCCCCTAATGGTGTTATGTGAACGTAGACTACATGACAATTCACCATTGTTTGGGCCTAGGGTAAGGCATTGGGAATTAATAAGTAGATGATGGGTTGCTAGAGTGACAGAAGCTTAAACCCTAGTTTATGCGTTGCTTCGTAAGGGGCTGATTTGGATCCATATGTTTCATGCTATGGTTAGGTTTACCTTAATTCTTCTTTCGTAGTTGCGGAAGCTTGCGAGGGGGTTAATCATAAGTGGGATTCTTGTCCAAGGAAGGGAGTACCCAAGCACCGGTCCACCCACATATCAAATTATCAAAGTAACGAACGCGAATCATATGAGCATGATGAAAACTAGCTTGACGATAATTCCCAGGTGTCCTCGGGAGTGCTTTCCTTTATATAAGAGTTTGTCCAGGCATGTCCTTTGTTACAAAAAGGATTGGGCCACCTTGCTGCACCTTGTTTACTTTTGTTACTTGTTACCTGTTACGAATTACTTTATCATAAAACTATCTATTACCGATACCTTCAGTGCTTGCACAGAACACCTTACCGAAAACTGCGTCTCATTTCCTTCTGCTCCTCGTTGGGTTCGACACACTTACTTATTGAAAGGACTATGATAGATCCCCTATACTTGTGGGTCATCAAGACTCTTTTCTGGCTCCGGTGCCGGGGAGTGAAGCGCCTTTGGTTGGTGGAATTTGGTAAGGAAAAATTTATATAGTGTGCTGAAATTTACTGTCACTTGTTACTATGGAAACAATCCTTTAAGGGGCTTGTTCAGGGTATCTTCACCCTGACCAGTATATCAAAGAGTTTCTCATCAACCTACTAAACCTACTGAAAATGTTTACTTTGAAATTCCTTTGGGTATGACAGAGAAACTGCTAGCTAATCCTCTTACAGGAGATGAAACTGCCAGCTAATCCTCTTACAGGAGATGGAACATCACATTACGTAGGCCACTATTTATTTTTGAAGAATACCCAAGCTAGGCCTATTTGTTTTCTCCGACTTACTGGGCTGCAAATCTTTCAAGACGAGGAGGGATGAATTATGGCCTGGCCAAAGAGTTTGGTCATTGTCTGTTAAAAATAAATGGGAAAATTAGTTTCTTTTTTTGTTTTTGTTCTTCACTGATATTTTATATTTCATTGGATTTTAACATGACATAGTACTAATTTATTTTTAAATTTGTTTTATTATGTTTAATAATTTTTTGGATCAAGAATATTTTGTTCCCCAGCAAAAAAATGTGAATTTTCAAAATTTCGCACATTTTAGTTCAATTTTTCAACCCTGGTACTGACCAGAACATGGGTAGTAATTCTAAAAATGGAAATGGGCTGCAATAAATTCCATATGAATTAGAAAATGAGTAAAAATTATAAAAATAATAGCAAATGGGCTGTACATGCCACAAATTTCGAGGCTGACTTGTTTATGCAATGCTTTGTAAGTCAACACACGATGCTAGCAGCAGTGATTGTTGGATGTCCATCCAACGGCCGACGTGCTTCTTCAATCTCTGATATTCCTACTCCAGCCACCTAAACCAACGTCGGCGGGACTGCCTGCTACCTCCTCTTGTGGCCCTCTATCATGCCACGCAGGCTTCACCTGCCCACCCTACTCCCTCTGCTGGCCTGGCCGCACGCAATCAACTGCCTCCTTATTAGGCGAAAAAAATGATTCCTCCCACTGACATCTGGGGCGCATCGGTTCGGAAGCTGACTTGTGGGCCTACTAAGTTGACGCATATGCAGGGCTTTGTCAACTTAGTCAACAAACAATTCAAGCAGCAGTGACCTTTGGATTTGAATCATACAGTCCTATTGTTTCTTCAATCGCTACTCTTCGTGCACCAGCCGCCAAAACCAGCACCGGCGAGACCGCCTGCTCCTGCCTCTAGTGACCGGATGTGCTGCCGTTAAGGCCTCACCACCCCTACTACTCCCATCGCTGGCCAGGCCCTACGGCAACGGTAGGCTCACACCGCAGCCGAACCAGTGAACCCTCATACTCTTGTCCATGTGGGCTTCCACTGCCACGTCTTCCCCGGCTCCGCCTCGTCCCCTTCCTAGGCCTCGCCGTCGTCCACTGCCCTGGTGCTCTCGACGCGACATGGTCAATGTGGCCAAGGAATGACTTCCATCGGAAGAGTACTGCACGTGGAGATGCTGACAGCTGGGTCCATGGCCGCAGCAAGGAAGTGCCTCCTTATTACGCAGAAAAAAAATGATTCCTCCACTTGACAGCAGGGACCCACCGGACGGGCCGCCGTATTTCATGAAAAAACATTTACCCCCTGACTGCTGGGACCCACCAGCTATATCTTGGCACGCAAGGAAGTGCGTCCATATTACAGGCAAAAAATGATTCGCCCCCTGACTATTGGGACCCACCAGCTACATCTTCGCACGCAAGGAAGTGCCTGACAGTCGGGACCCACCTGGTCGAAGTGTATGTAGCATTGTCATTCTGGTCGCAAATGTGTACATACATATGGTCGATGTAGAGGCGCGCACGTGTCGTAGTAGAGGCGTGCACGTATCATGTACACATACGTACAGCCAGGTGCAAGAAAGTAAATACGGCCACATACATACATACGAGCGGGGTCTCGAACGCCTACTCGCGCATACGTATGACCAGGACTTGTGTACATGGCTGGGTCAGAATGGAGAAGCTACGCCATCGTCGTGTTCATGGGGAGGCAACGGAATGCATCATTTTCATCGGGAGGCAACGGGATACATCATGTTCATCGGGAGCCAACCGGCTTGGACGGAACAACCGATGGAAACGAGGCCTGGCATACCGCGGAACGGATGAAACGGCCTTGTGTTCGACCAGCCACGGTCGAAACGAGATCCTGTTCATCGGGAGGGGTCTGGCGTACCGCAAAATGGAGCAAACGGACTTCTCTTGGACCTCCTACAGTCGAAACGGGGTCCTGTTGATCGGGGGAGGTGTGGCGTACCGTGAAATGGAGGAAACGGACTTGCGTTGGAGCGCTACGGTCGAAACGGGGGTCCTGTTCATCGGGAGGGGTGTGGCGTACCGCAAAATGGGACTCCACGAGATACTATTCATCTCCACCATCGACTTCCTCCACGGGCTACTGTTCATCCACCGTCAACCTCCTCCAGCCTCCACCTGCGATTGTTCATCCACGGGCTCCTGTTCATCCAGCCTCCACCACTCCTCCACCGGCTACTATTCAACCAGCCCTTTCCACAGGGGTTTGTTCAAACACCCCTCCACGGGCTACTGTTCACCCACCGGCTCGATCGATTGGGGTCCTGTTCATCCAGCGGCAACGGCCTCTACTACCACGGGGTCCTATTCATCCAACCCCCCACTGGGAACTATTAATCCAACCCCCCTTCCCACAACACTCACTGTTCATCCAGAGGCAGCTTCGATCGGCTTCAGTTAGCAGCAGTAGCGAAGGAATCACTTGGGTTCAGTAACGCGTAGCCTGCAGTGCAATCGCTCGGGTTCAGTTAGAGCACAACGCCTCACACACACGCTCGTACATACAAGAGAAACGCGCATCGCTCGGCCCCGACCATCCACCGTAACCGGGAACTCCCCCAATATTTTCCTTGCCCTCGCTTCTACCACAGTTTTTTCCGTCATAGACGGCCCAAAGAATATTATGCAGCTGCGTCTCTCGCCTGCCCAGGACAAAATGCCCATTTTCTGTCATGATTTTTTGTCATAGAAGTAGGACCCCACCACATCTACGATGATACCCGGTTTTGTCACAATTATCGTCATAGAAGTGTCATAAGCATAACAGATTTTTTTTTCATTCGGCCCAAAATGTCACGGATGCGTCTTTTTTTGTAGTGATTATTTATTTTGATAGCTCCAAATCGATAAACCTCCTCTATAACATAAGATCCTTCCCATTTGGAGAGAAGTTTTCCTACAAAGAATCTGAAACGAGAGTTGTACAAAAGAACATAATCTCCAACTTTGAACTCATGCTTTTGGATTCTTTTATCATGCCATATTTTAACTTCTTCTTTAAATAATTTGGCATTTTCATAAGCCTGGGTTCTCCATTCATCCAGTGAGCTAATGTCAAGCAACCTCTTTTCACCGGCAAGTTTGAAATCATAGTTGATTTCTTTAATTGCCCAATATGCTTTATGTTCTAACTCAAGAGGCAAATGACAAGCTTTTCCATAAACCATTTTATAAGGAGACATACCCATAGGATTTTTATATGCTGTTCTCTAAGCCCAAAGTGCATCGTCTAATTTCTTAGATCAATTCTTTCGGGACGAATTGACAGTTTTTTGTAAAATTAATTTTATTTCTCTATTGCTAAGTTCAACTTGACCACTAGACTGAGGATGAGAGGGGGATGCAATTCTATGGTTAACATTATACTTAGCAAGCATTTTACGGAAAGTACCATGGATACGTCTCCGTTGTATCTATAATTTTTTATTGTTCCATGCAACATTTTATAATATTTTTGGGACTAACATATTGATCCAGTGCCCAGTGCCAGTTCCTGTTTGTCGCATGATTTTTGTTTCATAGAAATCCATATCAAACGTAGTATAAATGGGATAAAAACTTACGGTGATTTTTTTGCAATATATGCGATTTTTGGGAAGAAGAATCAACGCGAGACGATGCCCGAGGGGTCCACGAGGCAGGGGGCGCCCCTGACACTCGTGGCCACCCCGTAAGGCAGTTGGTGCCCTTCTTTCGCCACAAGAAAGACAATATCCGGATACAGATCATGTGAAAATTTCAGCCCAATTGGAATTAAGGATCTCCGGGAATATATGAAACGGTGAAAGGCCAGAATCTGGAACGTAGAAACAGAGAGAGACAGAGAGACAGATCCAATCTCGGAGGGCCTCTCGCCCCTCCGCCGCCATGGAAGCCATGGACTAGGGGGTAAACCCTTATCCCATCTAGGGAGAAGGTCAAGGAAGAACAGGAAGAAGGGGGGCTCTCCCGCCCTCTCTCCCGGTGGCGCCGGAACGCTGTCAGGGCCATCATCACGACAACGATCTACAACAACACCTCTGTCATCTTCACCAACGTCTTCATCACCTCCCCCTATCTATCTACAGCGGTCCACTCTCCCGCAACCCGCTGTACCCTCTACTTGAACATGGTGCTTTATGCTTCATGTTATTATCCAATGATGTGTTGCCATCCTTTGATTGGTTTTTGTTGTCCTATCGGTAATTGGTGAATTGCTATGATTGGTTTAATTTGCTTGTGGTTATGTTGCTGTTCTTTGGTGCTCATCATATGAGCGCATGCGTGGATCACACCATAGGGTTAGTTGTATGTTGATAGGACTATGTATTGGAGGGCAAGAGTGAGAGAAGTATCAACCTAGCATAGAAATCGATGCATACGAGATTGAAGGGGGACCAATATATCTTAATGCTATGGTTGGGTTTTACCTTAATGAACATTATTAGTTGCGGACGCTTGCTAATAGTTCCAATCATAAGTGCATAGAATTCCAAGTCAGGGATGACATGCTAGCAGTGGCCTCTCTCACATAAAATTTGCTATTTGTGTAGTAAAGTAGTCAATTGCTTAGGGACAATTTCGCAACTCCTACCACCACTTTTCCACACTCACTATACTAACTTTATTGCTTCTTTACCTAAAACAGCCCCTAGTTTTTATTTACGTTCTCTTTATATTCTTGCAAACCTATCCCGTTACACCTACGAATCACTTCTAGTTTTATACTTGTTCTAGGTAAAGCGAATGTCAAGCGTGTGAAGTGTTGTATCGGTGGTCAATAAAACTTGAGGGAATATTTGTTCTGCCTTTAGCTCCTCGTTGGGTTCGACACTCTTACTTATCGAAAGATGCTACAATTGATCCCCTATACTTGTGGGTTATCAAGACCTTTTTCTGGCGCCATTGCCGGGGAGTTATAGCGTGGGGTGAATATTCTCGTGTGTTTGCTTTATCGCTAAGTAGTTTTTATTTTGTGCTCTTGTTTTCTATCTTTAGTTATGGGTAGGAAACAAAAAATACCAAAAAATAGTGGTACCTACTGAACCAATGGTTGAAGAACCACTCAAAATCTATGACACTACTGAAGCTTTTTGCTTGGATCATCTTCGATCCCTATGTGCTCGGGCTGAAACCCCAAGTAGCTTTGTTGAGGGCAAATGTTTAGATGAGCTTGCTTGTTATGAGCGACACCACATATCTGAAAAGGGAAACTTTTACTGGATCAAATTCATCATTGTACTTGTTGTTCTAAAGACCCTACGAAACACCTTCCTTACGAATGTGAGTTTAGTGATAATGGAATCGTGTCTTCGTATACTAAGGGTGTTTATAATTACTATGATGTTCAACAAATTGAAGAATTTGTTGCTTTTAGGGGTACTTGTGAAATGGCTTCTTTTATTGAAGAGTGTGATACTACTCTACAAATCTGAAAATTTGGTCATACTTAAATATTGCTATGATAATGATGCTTCTAATCCTTATATTAAACCATATATTGAGGACTCCTCCACTGTCCAAGAAGAGACTAATATTTTGAAGGAGTCTATGGAAGAAGAAATTAATGACACTGTGAGATCATTGGATGAAAAAGATGAGGAGGAGAGTGAAGAACAAAAGGAGAAAGAGAGGATTGATCACCTGTTCCCACCATCTAATGGGAGTAACTCATTATCCCATACATTGTTTAATTTCCCTTCGAATTTACCGAAGGACGAATGCTATGATGATTGTTATGATCCCATTGATTCTTTTGAAATATCCCTTTTTGATGATGCTTGATATGCTTGTGGCCAAGATGCCAATATGAATTATGCTTATGGAGATGAACTTGCTATAGTTCCTTATATTAAACATGAAATTGTTGCAATTGCACCCACGCATGATAGTCCTATTATCTTTTTGAATTCTCCCGACTACACTATATCGGATAAGTTTGCCCTTATTAAGGAGTATATTGATGGGTTGCGTTTTACTAGTACACATGATGATTTTGATAGATATAATATCCATGTGCTTGCTGCTCCTACTTGCATTTATTATGAGAGAGGAACTACATCTCCGCCTCTCCATGTTTCCAATATGATAAAATTGCAAGAAACTGTTTAGACTATGCATTGGCCTTTACTATGTGTGCATGAATTATTCTTTTATGACATGCCAATATATAATAAGAGAGTTAGACTTTGTTGTTCCATGATATATGTTACTTTGTGCTCACTACTAAATCATAAATCATTGTTAATTAAAAGTGGCTTTGATATATCTTGGGATCCGGGTGGATCCATTACTTGAGCACTATATGCCTAGCTTAATGGCTTTAAAGAAAGCGCTGCTAGGGAGACAACCCGGAAGTTTTAGAGAGTCATTTATTTCTGTTGTGTGCTTTTATAAAGTTTAAAAACAAAAAAAATAAAGAGGGGAACCTAAAACATTTTCAAAAAAAAGCGAAAGTGAGAAAGATGAGCATTGTTAAAGTGGGAGCTAGCCTTGAACTTTGTTCATGCCCATGGAAACTTTGTGACCCTTGATTACAAAAACTTTTAAAAAAAATAATTATCCTCTTGTACAAATCCATTGTATCATAAAAATAATGTGCCAAGATTTGCCTTTAGGATGTTTACATTGCTTGTTGGTTTGTGTGGTGCAAGACAGAAACTTTGGCTGTAGTGCGCGATTTTAAATTTTTTACTGGAACGTAAAATGGTTATGAAATTTTTTGCACTGTATTTATATACAAATTGTTTATTTTTCCTATTCTTTCAGAATTTTTGGAGTAGCATAAGTATTGTTAATGTTCAGATTACTACAGACTGTCCTGTTTAAGACAGATTGTGTTTTTGATGCATTGTTTGCTTGTTTTGATGAAACTCTATCAGTGGATTAAGCCATGGAAAAATTATAGTACAGTATCTAAAATACAAAATTAAAATATTAATTGGTTTGCAATAGTACTTAGAGTAGTGATTTGCTTTATTATACTAACGGATCTTACCGAGCTTTCTGTTGAGTTTTGTGTGGATGAAGGATCAAAGATCGAGGAGGTCTGGATATGAGGAGAAGGAGGAGAGGCAAGAACTCAAGCTTGGGGATGCCCAAGGCACCCCAAGTAAATATTCAAGGAGACTCAAGCATCTAAGCTTGGGGATGCCCCGGAAGGCATCCCATCTTTCTTCAACAAGTATCGGTATATTTTCGGTTTCGTTTCGCTCATGTGATATGTGCAAATCTTGGAGTGTCTTTTGCATTCAGTTTTCACTTTTCTTTGATGCACCATGCTGGTATGAGATATTCTGTGGTTGATTTATAGAATGCTCTTTGCGGTTCACTTATATATTTTGAGTATGGCTTTATAGAACGCTTCATGTGCTTCACTTATATCTTTTGAAGTTTGGATTGCCTGTTTCCCTGCACATAGAAAACCACCATTTGTAGAATGCTCTTTTTCTTCACTTATATTTGTTATAGCATGGGAATATATTTTCAAGAAAGAATTAAACTCTCTTTATTCACTTATATCTATTTAGAGAGATGGCAGGAATTGGTCATTCACATGGTTTATCATAAAATCCTACATGAAACTTGTAGATCACTGAATATGATATGTTTGATTCCTTGCAATAGTTTTGGGATATAAAGATGGTGATATTAGAGTCATGCTAGTGGGTAGTTGTGGATTGTAGAAATACTTGTGTTGAAGTTTGTGATTCCTGTAGCATGCACGTATGGTGAACCGTTATGTAACGAAGTTGGAGCATGAGGTATTTAATGATTGTCTTCCTTATGAGTGGCGGTCGGGGACGAGCGATGGTCTTTTCCTACCAATCTATCCCCCTAGGAGCATGCGATAGTACTTTGTTTCGATGACTAATATATTTTTTCAATAAGTATGTGAGTTCTTTATGACTAATGTTGAGTCCATGGATTATACGCACTCTCACCCTTCCATCATTGCTAGCCTCTTCGGTACCGTGCATTGCCCTTTCTCACCTTGAGAGTCGATGCAAACTTCGCCGGTGCATCCAAACCCCGTGATATGATACTCTCTATCACACATAAGCCTCCTTATATCTTCCTCAAAACAGCCACTATACCTACCTATCATGGCATTTCCATAGCCATTCCGAGATATATTGCCATGCAACTTTCATCATCATCATATACATGACTTGAGCATTTATTGGCATATTGCTTTGCATGATCGTAAGATAGCTAGCATAATGTTTTCTTGGCTTGTCCGTTTTTTGATTTCATTGCTACGCTAGGTCATTGCACATCCTGGTACACCGCCGGAGGCATTCATATAGAGTCATATTTTATTCTAGTATCGAGTTGTAATATTGAGTTGTAAGTAAATAAAAGTGTGATGATCATCATTATTAGAGCATTGTCCCATGTGAGGAAAGGATGATGGAAGCTATGATTCCCACACAAGTTGGGATGAGTCTCCGCACTTTACAAAAAAACAGGCCAAAGAACACAAAAAATGAGAGAAAAGAGAGAAGGGACAATGTTACTATCCTTTTACCACACTTGTGCTTCAGAATAGCACCATGTTCTTCATATAGAGAGTCTCTTGAGTTATCACTTTCATATACTAGTGGGAATTTTTATTATAGAACTTGGCTTGTATATTCCAGCGATGGGCATCCTCAAGTGCCCGAGGTCTTCATGAGCAGGCAAGTTGGATGCACACCCACTTAGTTTCAGTTTGAGCTTTCATACACTTATAGCTCTAGTGCATCTGTTGCATGGCAATCCCTACTCCTCTCATTGACATCAACTGATGGGCATCTCCATAGCCCGTTGATTAGCTGCGTTGATGTGAGACTTTCTCCCTTTTTGTCTTCTCCACACAACCTCCACCATCATATTCTATTCCACCTATAGTGCTATATCCATGGCTCACGCTCATGTATTGGGTGAAAGTTGAAAACGTTTGAGAACATCAAAAGTATGAAACAATTACTTGGCTTGTCATAGGGGTTGTGCATGATTTGAATGATTTGTGTGGTGAAGATGGAGCATAGGCATACCATATGATTTTGTAGGGATAACTTTCTTTGGCCATGTTATTTTGAAAAGACATGATTGCTTTATTAGTATGCTTGAAGTATTATTGTCTTAATGTCAAATGATAGAATATTGCTTTGAATCACTCGTGTCTTAATATCCATACCATCATTAGATTACATGATCAAGATTATGCTAAGTAGCATTACACATCAAAATTATCTTTTTTATTATTTACCTACTCGAGGACGAGAAGGAATTAAGCTTGGGGATGCTAATACGTCCCCGTTGTATCTATAATTTTTTATTGTTCCATGCCAATATTCTACAACTTTCATATACTTTTGGCAACTTTTTTTTACTATTTTTGGGACTAACATATTGATCCAGTGCCCAGTGCCAGTTCCTGTTTGTTGCATGTTTTTTCTTTCGCATAAAATCCATATCAAATGGAGTCCAAACGGGATAAAAACTTACGGAGATTTTTTTGGAATATATGTGATTTTTGGGAAGAAGAATCAACGCGAGACGATGCCTAAGGGGGCCACGAAGCAGGGGGCGCACCCGAGGGGGTGGGCGCGCCCCTGACCCTCGTGGCCACCCCGTAAGGCGGTTGGTGCGCTTCTTTTGTCGCAAGAAAGCCAATATCCGCATACAAATCATGTTAAAATTTCATCCCAATCGGAGTTACGGATCTCCGGGAATATAAGAAACAGTGAAAGGCCAGAATCTGGAACGCAGAAACAGAGAGAGACAGATCCAATCTCGAAGGGGCTCTTGCCCCTCCACCGCCATGGAAGACATGGACCAGGGGGTAAACCCTTCTCCCATCTAGGGAGAAGGTTAATGAAGAAGAAGAAGAAGGGGGGCTCTCTCCCCCTCTCCTGGTGGCGCCGGAACACCGCCGGGGCCATCACCGCGACAACGATCTACACCAACACCTCCGTCATCTTCACCAACGTGTTCATCACCTCCCCCCATCTATCTACAGTGGTCCACTCTCCCACAACCCGATGTACCCTCTCCTTGAGCCTGGTGCTTTATACTTCATATTATTATCCAATGATGTGTTGCCATCCTATGATGTCTGAGTAGATTTTCGTTGTCATGTAGGTAATTGGTGAATTGCTACGATTGGTTTAATTTGCTTATGGTGATGTTGCTGTCCTTTGGTGCCCATCATATGAGCGCACGCGTGGATCACACATAAGGTTAGTTGTATGTTGATAGGACTATGTATTGGAGGGCAAGAGTGACAGAAGCTTCAACCTCGCATAGAAATTGATGCATACGAGATTGAAGGGGGACCAATATATCTTCATGCTATGGTTGGGGTTTACCTTAATGAACGTTAGTAGTTGCGGATGCTTGCTAATAGTTCCAATCATAAGTGCATGGAATTCCAAGTCAGGGATGACATGCTAGCAGTGGCCTCTCTCACATAAAACTTGCTATCAGTCTAGTAAAGTAGTCAATTGCTTAGGGACAATTTCGCAGCTCCTACCACCACTTTTCCGCACTCGCTATAGTAAATTTATTGCTTATTTACCTAAAACAGCCTCTAGTTTTTATTTATGTGCTCCTTATATTCTTGCAAACCTATCCCGTTACACCTACAAAGTACTTCTAGTTTTATAGTTGTTCTAGGTAAAGCGAACGTCAAGCGTGCATAGAGTTGTATCGGTGGTCGATAAAACTTGAGGGAATATTTGTTCTACCTTTAACTCCTCTTTGGGTTCGACACTCTTACGTATCAAAAGAGGCTACAATTGACACCCTATACTTGTGGGTTATCAACCATGAATTAAATGTGAACCACCATCAGTCATTAAATATCTAGGGACTCCAAACCCTGGGAAAATAGCTTCCTTGAGCATTTTAATAGAGGTGTTGTGATCAGCACTACTAGTTGTAATAGCTTCTACCCACTTAGTAACATAATAAATAGCAACCAAAATATGTGTATACCCATTAGAGGAAGGAAAAGATCCCATGTAATCGAAACCCCAAACTTCAAAAGGTTCAACAGCAAGAGAATAAATCATTGGCATTTACTGACACTTACCAATATTACCAGTTCTTTGACATTCATCTCAAGACAAAACAAACTTATGGGCATCCTTGAAGAGAGGAGGCCAGTAAAACCCCGATTGCAATACCTTGTGAGCAGTTCTGTCTCCCGCATGATGCCCTCCGTAAGCTTCGGAGTGACATTTCCATAGGATTTGTCCTTGTTCATGCTCAGGTACACAATATCTAATAGTACCATCGACTCCTTCTTTATAAAGATGTGGGTCATCCCAAAAGTAATGTCTTAAATCATAGAAGATTTTTTTTCCTTTTGTTGGTATATATTTAGCAACAATATAATTAGCATAGTCAGCATACCAGGCAGTGTTATGATAGACACTTATTGCAGCTAATTTCTCATCAGGAAAACTATCATTAATAGGTTGTGGGTCATCAAGAATATTCTCTAACCTACACAAGTTATTAGCTATGGGGTTCTCAGCTCATTTTCCATCAATGATATGTAAGTCAAAGTCTTGTAACAAGAGAACCCACCTAATGAGTCTGGGTTTAGCATCTTCCTTTTCCATAAGATATTTTATATACTACAGGAATCAGGCACTTTGCCATCTGCCATGGCTGACGGCAAAGGCCTTTGCCGTTCGCCAGCAGACGGCAACAGGCCCGGCTAAATAGGTTACAGCGAAGGGCTCTTTTGTCGTGTGTTGGTGGACGGCAAAGATGAAACGGTCTTTGTCGTTCGCCAGCGAATGGAAAAGAACCTGGACGACACACGTGGTAGGTTACGTCCATTTGGGGGTTAATGGCGTGCTTTGTCGTCCGCTAGCAGATGGAAAAGACCATTGCACCTTTGTCGTCTGCCAGCGGATGGCAAAGTAACCAAATAGCCTAGCCCCCATGTGCTGCCACGTGGCATGCTATGCCGTCCGTTGGCAGACGGCAAAGGTGCAACGGTCTTTGTCGTCTGCCAGCTGACGGGAAAGTAACCCAATAGGCCAGCTAGTGCCCCAGGTTGCATAGGTAGCTGCCACATGGCAGCTTTGCCGTCCACTGGCAGATGGCAAAGCTACGGCAAAGAGCCTGTATAGCCCCTGTTTTTTCTATTTTTTCTTAAATTCATCCAATTTCAACACACAAATTTCATAAAAGACATATGCCATATCCAACACACAAGTTTCATGATACATACATAACCAAGACATAGTTCCACCCATACATATTACAATAGTTTCACATTGTTCATCCAACACCTATCCATCCATCCATATAACAAGTTCCACATTGTTCATCGGTACAAAAGAAAAGCAGAAAGGGGAAAGAAGCACTCCATCCATGCAAGCTTCCATGGAGTAAATGAAATCTGCAAAATGGGAAACAAGAAAGTTAGAAGAAGATTAGAAGAAGAAGAAGAAGAAGAAGAATAAGTAAGCATACTTAGGTAAAATGGAGCTAACCTAGCTAATTATGCCATTTTTTAGTGAACTAAGCATATTATGCCATTTTTTATATAAAGTAGCTAAGTATAGGTCATTATTGAGCTAACCTAGGTAACTAAGCATATTATAGCTAACTTAGAGTTAACTTAGGTCATTTTGGAGAAGAAGAAGAAGAAGACTAGAAGAAGAAGAAGGGTTTTACCCTTTTTCCTTCTCATTCTTCTTATTTTATTCTTTCTTTTTCTTCTCTTTCTTCTTCTATTCTTTCTATTTCTCCTTTTCCTTGTTTTTCTTCTTCTTATTCCTTATTTGTGTCATTTTAGAGCTTGCATGTGTAATTATGCCATTTTTAGCTAACTAAGCTTATTATGTTAATTTGGAGAAAAATAAGGTAAGTATAGGTCATTTTTGTGATAACATTAGTAATTATGCCATTTTTGAGCTAACGTAGGTAAACTGGATCATTTTGGAGCTAACCTAGGTAAAATGGATCATATTGGAGCTAACCTAGGTAAACTTGGTCATTTTGGAGCTAACCTAGGTAAACTTGGTCATTTTGGAGCTAAGTAAGCTAATTATGTCATTTTGGAGGAAGATTAGCTAAGTCTAGGTCATTATGGTAATCATTTTGGAGGAAATAAAGCTAAGTCTAGGTCTTTATGCATTTGGTAGGCAAAACACTAGAGAAAACTTATCGTCATCACGGAGGTGACGGACCGGTCGGGTTTACGCCAGTGCCATACGGAGAAGGACCGGTCGGGGTCGGGGTAGCGCCGGTGCGAGACGGAGAAGGATCGGTTGATGCTTGTCGGGAGGCATGTTGCACCAAACATCATTTGTAATGTCTCGTTAGCATGATGCAACTGAAATGTGAATACTAGTAACTAATGACCATTCAAATGAAACTCACCGTGTCTGCTATACCAATCTGAGGCATCGGCAGATGGGTCTGGCCATTTCTCTCGCACACGGACTGCACATTTTGTTTTCACGAGTCAGTCATATTAGTTAGTAATGAAATGAACATAAATGCATGATTTGGCTAATAATCAGGAAAACTTACCACGAGGAGCTCGTATAGGGCCCGGTGAGATGCGTCGTTCCGGTTCCTCTCCTCCTGCAGCATCTTACTCGTCCTCTCCTCCAGCTCGATCTCCCTCTGCTTGGCCTGCCTGTTTGCCTCTGCCAGAAGCTCCTGGGCCCTAGCCTCCATGGTGAGCTCCATTGGCTGTGGTCGAGGCGATATCTCAGGAAGAGACCTCGGGTGGCGCTTCTTGATCTCCGGGAGTCTTCTGGGACAACGTATCAGTCCATCCCCAATGGCTACCGAGCCATGTTTCCTCCCATCACTAGATAGCATCACGAGCTCTGTATCAAAAGGACTCTAGCTTGGGCTAAAGTCATCCCCTTTTGTTGCCTTCCCAAAGTCTCTGTACCTCACGAGCTTGTTGTGGGAGGAGATGTTGGTGAAGCTCTCTGGGTGATCGAGGTCATCCTCAGAGAATGCCTTAGCCTTCTTGAACAGGACCATATGGGCCATGGCATAGAGGTCGTACAGCGGTGGCACTTCCTTCTTGTTGTGTTTGGCCTAAAAGAGAGGAACAACATATTAGTTAAGGCTGAAGCTAGCATGAAGAATTAAATTGCATGAATCGTTAAGGGTTGAAACCACATACCTAGTGATTCCCATACTCAAACAGGTTGGAGCTCCCTTGATGGTGTGGCACACCTCGCATTTGGGCACGCTTATCCCTGGCCTTGTTGTGTTCGGTTAGCCATTGGGGAGAGCACCACTCATCCACCAACGCCTCCCAACAGTCCATCATATCCGCACACCATCTCGGGGGCACCTAAGTTTGGCAAACAGAAATTTCAGCGCTATGCCTACAAATGAAATCAAGGAAACTAAGTACAAGGCCTCAAGAATAGGTAATTAACTTCATGTACTTCTCCTTACTCAGATACTTGCGGCGGCACTTCTTCTTGTCCCTCCTAATGTTAGTCGAGGCGTAGTAGTCTCGAACAGCCTGCACCCTAGCCTCGTGCCGTAAGTTCTGAAGTAGGCGCTTGCACTCGGCTTCGAGAACCCTAGCTTCCTCCGCCTCGTGTTCCTCAGCAACCCTGTAGAAGGCCTGCAATCAAACAAGACAACACTGATTGGTACAATCACTAGGTAATGTTGATTTTTAATTATGTAAAGGAGAAATTACCCAAAACCGCCACCTCACAATGTCGGCCACCGTCTCGCACAATACACCATCGATCCTCTCCTTCGGCGGGGCCCGGGCAGCTATGTACAGCTCCCAGCTCAGTGCTAGCTGTTGAACCTGACCCTCACCGGGCAACGTGACCCACCCCGAGAAGTGGTGCCGGCAAAGTACACCAAGGACCTGGTTGGGCCTACGAACACCATCGGCGTATATCCAACCCTTGTAGTATGACAAGGCCAACAAATTAGATATTAATTTGAAGAAACATGAAGGACAAAGGTTAAAAAAGAGTAAATGCACTTACTTCTCCCCGTTAGGATCAATCAAATACCTCTGATCGCGGGTTGTCGGCACAGCCGGGAGCTTCGTACCACCACGCTGGTAGAACTTCTTGCCCTGCACAACCAGCTCACCCTCGCTAAAACTATCACCAGATTAGCTGGTGTCCTCACCATCAGCATGGCCACTAGTCTCCGGAGTCACATGGGGACGAAGTCTCCGGGACCTGAGTCTCCTGGGACAAAGACTCTGGGGCCCGAGTCTCCTGGGACGAAGGCTCGGCGACACGAGGCTCGTCGGCCCAAGGCTCGTGGACCGGAGTCTGAGACGGGTCCAAGTCTGACGGGTCCACCTAAGACGGAGCACTCCGATGGTCCGGAGAAACAACTGGGGGTGGCGGCGAGGAAGGCACAACAGGCTTCCCACCTGTTGCGCCACCACGTCCACCTCTAGGTGCACCACCCCTCTTCGTCTTCCCCCGTCCTCTCCCGGCTGAAGAAGAAGCGCCCGCCGGTGTGTGCATGATGTCTACCAGCACTCTCCGAAGGTGCTGGGGTGCAATAACAACACCCCTCCCAACACACGCTGAGGAAGAAGGAGGGTCGGAGCACTCTCGACCTACGCCCACCATCTGTCAACACCTGCAATGTGAAAGAGTAAACAAAATTAGTACAACATAAACATAATAACAAATTTAAGTGGGTGAAAACAACACCTAAAAAAATTAACTAACTAATTAACTAAGTAATTAACCTAAAAATAACTAACTAACTAATTAAAGGCTTTTTCTTCATGCCAGAAATGGTCTTTAATAGGTTAAAATTATTTTAGTGTTTCAAAAACATTTGAGATAATTTAGGGAAGCTCATTGGACATATATTGTCCATATATAAGAGTTTCAACACACAGTCATGTTCAAAATATTGGTCAAATCCATCAAAAACCCTTTTATGATATTTCAAGCTTTTGGAATATTTACATAGGAAATATTCTATATAAATTCCAAGAAAATTCTAGCATGTAAAAATGCCATATTTGGTTATCTTGCCAAGTATCATCTCTTGGAGAACAAGATGACATCACCAAAACCACTCAAAATAATTAACCTAACTAACCTAGGAACTAACCTAACTAACCTAGTCTAAAGAAGACTAACCTAACTAACCTAGAAAATCAAACTAACCTAACTAATATTACTAACTAAGCTAATTCCTCTTTTCTTCTCATCTTCTCCTCTTTTTCTTCTTCTTATTCTTCTCCTTCTCCTCCTCCTCCTCCTCCTCCTCCTCCTCTTCTTCTTCTTCTTCTTCCTCTTCCTCTTTTCCTTCTTCTTCTTCTTCTTCTTCTTCTTCCCCCTTCTACTTATTCTCCTTTTCTTCATCTTTTTCACTTCCTTTAATTATGACTATTTAACTAAAACCTAACACTAATCTAATATAATATAATCTAATATAGCTAACTATGTATCTAATATATCTATTATCTAAAACAGAAAAGAAAAACAGAACTCCTCCTCCTCTTCTCTTTTTCTTATTTTTCTTCTCCCTTCTTTTACATTTCCTCTTTTATTGTCATCTTCTCCTCTTTTTCTTCTCCTCCTCCTCCCCCTCCTCCTCCTCTTCTTCTTCTTCCCCCTTCTACTTATTCTACTTTTCTTCTTCTTTTTTCATCTTTTTTTACTTCCTTTAATTATGACTATTTAACTAAAACATAACACTAATCTAGTCTAATCTAGATAACTATATAACCTAAACTAATTAAACCTAAACCTAAAGTAAATAACCTAAACTAAATAAACTAAATAACCTAAACTAACTAAAATGAAAAAACTTAAACTAAAAAACCTAAACTAAACAAAAAGAAAAACAGAAAATAAAATAGGGGTTGGTAAGGGCTCACCGTGGGGGCGGTGACGGGTCGTGGAGGGGGCGGCGACGGGCGGCGCTCCTTAGGGGGCGGTCGACCCGTGGTTGCGGCGGGGAGGCGGTGGCGGGGAGGCTCGGGAGGGGGTGGGGAGGTAGGGAGGGGGCGACGATGGCACGGGGTGGCACGAGAGGGAGGAAGAAAGAGGAGAGGAGACAAAGAGAGAGGGTCATGGCGGGGGCGCGGCCGTTAAGTTAATTTGGAAGCTTTGTTGTCCGCCCCACATTTGCCGTTTGCTAGCGCACTTCAAAGAAAGCTTTGCCGACAGCTAGCGGACGACAAAGAGGGGCCCCGTTAGGGGTTGGCAGACAGTGGACCAAACCCCCTCTTTGCCGTCCGCTAGCAGACCGCAAAACTACTTTGCCGTCTGCTAGCGGACGGCAAAGATATGGCTCATGGCAAAGCCAGCCTTTGCCATCCGCTGCCTCTTTGCCGTCCGCTTTTTGGTGGCTGATGGCAAAGGCTTCCTTTGTCGTCCGCTAGCTGACGGCAAAGAGTCCGCAGACGACAAATTTGCTGATTCCAGTAGTGATAGCAGCATGATCACTGTGAACAATCACTATAGAGTCAACTCTGTAAGATCTAAATTTGTCACAAGCAAACACCATTGCTAAAAATTCTTTTTCAGTAGTAGCATAATTTCTTTGGGCACTGTCTAGAGTTTTACTATCATAATGAATAACATTTAATTTCTTATCAACTCTTTGTCCTAGAATAACACCAACAGCATAATCACTAGCATCACACGTAATTTCAAAATGCAATTTCCAATTAGGTGGTTGAACAATAGGTGCAGAAATTAAGGCTTTCTTAAGTGTTTCAAAGGCTTCTACACAGTCATCATCAAAAACAAATGGAACCTCCTTTGTAAAAGATTTGTAAGAGGCCTAGAAATTTTAGAGAAGTCTTTAATAATTCTCCTATAGAAACCAGCATGACCAAGGAAACTACGAATACCTTTGATATCTTTAGGTCATGGCATTTTCTCAATTGCAGAAACTTTACCTTTATCCACCTCAATACCTTGTTCCAATATTTTATGTCCCAAGACAATACCTTCATTAACCATAAAGTGGCACTTCTTCCAATTCAAGACAAGATTAGTTTGCTCGCATCTCTGCAAAACTCGATCAAGGTTGAGTAAGCAATCATCAAAAGAAATTCCATAAACAGAAATATCATCCATGAAAACCTCAACAATCTTTTCACAAAAATCAGATAATATGGCAGTCATACATCTTTGAAAGGTAGCAAGTGCATCGCATATACCAAATGGCATTCGTCTGTAAGCATAAGTTCCAAAAGGACAAGTAAAGATGGTTTTCTCTTGATCAGGTTGTGAGACAGGTATTTGATAAAAGCCCAGAATATCCATCGAGGAAAGAAAAGTGTGCGTGCTTAGATAGTCTTTCTAACATTTGATCAATGAAAGGCAGAGGGTAATGATCTTTTCTAGTAGCTTTATTTAATTATCTAAAATCAATTGCCATTCTATAAGCAGTGACAATTCTTTGTGGAATAATTTCATTTTTATCATTAGAAACAACAATAATACCTACCTTCTTCGGGACACAATGAACGGGGCATACCCATCTACTATTAGCTATAGGATAGATTATACCTGCTCCCAGAAGCTTCCATATTTCAGTTCTTACCACTTCTTTCATTTTAGGATTTAAACATCATTGGTGATCAACGACGGGTTTAGCATCAGGTTCCATATTAATCTTGTGCTGACAGAGAGCGGGACTAATTCCCTTAAGATCGTCAAGAGTATATCCAATAGTAGCACAGTGCTTCTTTAGAATTTTCAATAATCTTTCTTCCTCATGTTCTGAAAGGTTAGAACTAATAATAATAGTATATATCTTTTTCTCATCAAGATAAGCATATTTCAAAGTGTTTGGAAATTGTTTTAATTCAAACATAGGATCACCTTTAGGTGGAGGAGGACCTCCTAGAGTTTCAGTATGCGAATTGTGTTTAAGCAGAGGTTGTTGTTCAAAGAAAATTTTATCTATCTCATCTTTCATGCATATGCATATCATTTTCATGGTCTAGCAAATATTGTTCTAGTGGATAAGTAGGAGGCACGACAATAGAAGTAAGACCAATTATTTCATCCTTATTAGGAAATTCTTTCTTATGATGTTTTCTATTGAATTTAGAAAAATCAAACTCATGAAACTCATCACCAAAACTAACACTGACGCTTTGTTTCTCACAATCTATTTTAACATTAACGTGTTCAAGAAAGGTCTACCAAAGATAATGGGACAAAAGTCATGTTGTAGGGAACCAAGAACTAGAAAATCAGTAGGATATTTTATTTTTCCACACAAGACTTCGACATCTGTAACAATCCCAAGTGGTGTCATGGTGTCTCTATTAGCAAGTTTAATAGTAACATCTATGTCTTCTATTTCAGCGGGTGCTATATCATTCATAATTTCTTGGTATAAGGTAAAAGGAATAGCACTTACGCTAGCACCTAAGTCACATAAACCATGATAAAAGTGATCTCCTATTTTGACTGAGACAACAGGCATGCCGACAACGGGTCTATGTTTATCTTTCTCATCGGGTTTAGCAATTCTAGCAGCTTCATTACAGAAGTAAATAACATGCCCATCTATATCTTCTACTAAGAGATCTTTAACCATAGCAAAGCTAGGTTCTACTTTGATTTGTCCAGCGGGTTTAGGCGCTCTAATATAACTTTTATTGACCATGGTTGAAACCTTACCATGTTCCTTTATCCTAACAAGGAAAGGTGGTTATTCAATATAAGCAGTAGGAACAACTGGATCAACATTATAAATAATATTTTCATCTTTAGCTATTACCAGTTCTTTAGTTTCTTCTTTAATAGGTGGATGATATTTAAACCACTTCTCTTCAGGGAGATCAACATGAGTAGCAAATGATTCACAAAAGGAGGCTACTATCTCAGAGTTAAGTCCATATTTGGTGCTAAACTTTTGAAAAGCATCGATATTCATAAAAGATTTAAGACAATCAAACTTAAGCTTAATACCAGACTCTTTACCTTCGTCGAGTTCCCAATCTTCATGGTTGCGTTTAATTCTTTCCCAAAGATCCCACATGAATCCAATAGTCTTCTTCATAAAGGAACCCGTACTAGAAGTATCAAGCATGGATTGATCATCACAAGAAAGCCGAGCATTAAAATTTTGACTGATAATCTCTCTTGATAGCTCGTGATTGGGGCATGAATGTAACATTGACTTAAGCCTCCCCCAAGCTAGAGCGATACTTTCTCCTTCAAGAGGCCAAAAATTATATATATAATTTCGATCGCGATGAACTAGATGCATAGGATAATCTTTTTGGCGAAATTCCAATTTCAATCGATTCCAATTCCAAGATCCAACATCATGGCATAGCCTATACCATGTCAATGCTTTTCCATTCAAAGATAAAGGGAAAACTTTCTTCTTAGCTTCATCTCCGGGTAAACGTGCAAGCTTAAATAATCCACACATATATCAAGTGCATATCAGGATGTTCAGTTCCATCTCCTGCATAAGGATTAGCTAGCAGTTGTTCTATCATACCTGCAGGAATTTCATAACCAATATTTTCAGTAGGTGCAATAGGTTGAGGGGTAACTAATTGTGGTTCTGGTCGAGGTGAAGATACCCTGAACAAACCCCTCAAAGGATTGTTCTCCATAGTAACAAGTGAAAATAAATTTCAGCACGTAGTAATAATTTTTCCTTATCAATTTCCACTTACCAAGAGCGCTTCACTCCCCGGGAACGGCGCCAGAAAAGAGCCTTGACGACCCAAAATTATAGGGGATCAATCGTAGTCCTTTCGATAAGTAGGAGTGTCGAACCCAACGAGGAGTAGAAGGAAATGACAAGCGGTTTTTAGCAAGGTATTCTCTGCAAGCACTGAAATTATAAGTAACGAGTAGTTTAATAGCAAGATAATTTGTAACGAGCAAGTAACGGTAACGAAAAATAATATGTAGCAAGGTAGCCCAATCCTTTTGTGGCAAAGGACAATCAAAACGGTCTCTGATGATAGGTAAAGCATTCTTGAGGGTACACAGGAATTTCATCTAGTCACTTTCATCATATTGGTTTGATTCGTGTTTGCTACTTTGATAATTTGATATGTGGGTGGACCAGTGCTTAGGTGTTGTTCTTACTTTTACAAACCTCCTACTTATGATTAACCCCCTTGCAAGCATCCACAACTACGAGAAAAGTATTAAGATAAAATCTAACCATAGCATTAAAGTTTTGGATCCAAATGAGTCCCTTACGAAGTAGCGCATAAACTAGGGACACCACTAAGGGGATCACAACATACATACCATCAAAATATGAACACATATTAAGTTCACATGATTACTTGCAACAAGATTTCTCCCGTGACCTCAAGAACAAAAGTAAATACTCACAAATGATAATCATGCTCAAGATCATAGGGTTATTGAATAGCATAATGGATCTGAAAATATAATATTCCACCAAATAAACTATATAGTAATCAACTACAAGATGTAATAAACACTACTAGTCACCAACAAGCACCAATCTAAAGTTCTGGTATAAAGATTGAACACAAGAGATGAACTAGGGTTTGAGAGGAGATGGTGCTGTAGAAGATGTTGATGGAGATTGCCCTCCCCAAGATGGGAGAGTTGTTGGTGATGATGATCACGATGATTTCCCTCTCGGGAGGGAGTTCCCCCGGTGGAATCGCTCCGCTGGAGGGCAAAAGTGCTCCTGCCCAAGTTCCGCCTCGAGACGGCGACACTTCATCCCAAAAGCCATCCCCTTATTTTTCTAGGTCAAAATGACTTATAGACCAGAAGAGGTCCACCAGAGGTGGGCCGTGATAACCCACAAGTATAGGGGATCAATTGTAGCCTCTTCCGATAAGTAAGAGTGTCGAACCCAACGAGGAGCTAAAGGCAGAACAAATATTCCCTCAAGTTCTATCGACCACCGATACAACTCTACGCACGCTTGACGTTCGCTTTACCTAGAGCAAGTATGAAACTAGAAGTACTTTGTAGGTGTTTTTGGATAGGTTTGCAAGATAATAAAGATTACGTAAATAAAAATTAGGGGATGTTTAGATAAAGACACAACTAAGTAAGTTTTAGTAAAGAGCTTTTTGTTACGAGAAAGTTATTTGTCCCTAGAAAATCGATAACTAGACCGGTAATCATTATTGCAATTTTATATGAGGGAGAGGCATAAGCTAACATACTTTATCTACTTGGATCATATGCACTTATGATTGGAACTCTAGCAAGCATCCGCAACTACTAAAGATCATTAAGGTAAAACCCAACCATAGCATTAAAGCATCAAGTCCTCTTTATCCCATACGCAACAACCCCCTTACTCTGGTTTGTGTTTCAGTCACTCACGCAACCCACTATAAGCAAATCATGAACGTATTGTAACACCCTATAGCGGGGATCCCTCACGCTTGCGCGACATGGAGAGCACCATAGGACAGCACCAATAATAAAACATGCAACTCAAACTAATCTTGATCATCAAATAGCCCGTAGGACAAAATGGATCTACTCAAACATCATAGGATAGCCATACATCATTGGGAAAAAATATATAGCGTTGAGCACCATGTTTAAGTAGAGATTACATAGGGTAAGAGAGAGGTTACACCGCTGCATAGAGGGGGGAAGATTTGGTGATGATGGTGGTGAAGATTGCGGTGATGATGATGGCCACGGCAGCGTTCTGCGCCACCGGAAGAGAAGGGGAGAGGGGGGCCCCTTCGTCTTCTTCTTCCTTGACCTCCTCCCTAGATGGGAGAATGGTTTCCCCTCTAGTCCTTGGCCTCCATGGCATGGGAGGGGCGAGAGCCGCTCTGAGATTGGATCTGTCTCTATGTCTCTCTCTGTTTCTGCGTTCTCGGATTCTACCCTTTCACCGTTTCTTATATTCCCGGAGATCCATAACTCCGATTGGGCTAAAATTTTAACACGATCTCTATCCAGATATTAGCTTTCTTGCGGAGAAAGAAGGGCATCAACCGCCTTACGGGGTGGCCATGAGGGTCAGGGGCACGCCCCCTGCCACGTGGCCCCCTCGAGCATCGTCTCGCGTGGATTTTTCTTCCCAAAAATCACAAATATTCCAAAAAAATCTCCGTCAGTTTTTATCCCGTTTGGACTCCGTTTGATATGTATATTCTGTGAAACAAAAAACATGCAACAATCAGGAACTGGCACTCGGCACTGGCTCAATATGTTAGTCCCAAAAATAGTATAAAACGTTGCCAAAAGTATATGAAAGTTGTAGAATATTGGCATGGAACAACCAAAAATTATAGATACAACGGAGACGTATCAGGCCAAGGAGGGCACAACCCACCAGGGCACACCTGGGCTCCCTGGTGCGCCCAGGTGGGTGTGCCCACCTGGTGGGCCCCATCTAGTAGTTATTTGCTCCAATAACTCTTATATATTCCATAAAAGATCTCTGTGAAGTTTCAGCTCATTTGGAGATGTGCAGAATAGGTGGCCTGACGTAGCTTTTTCAGGTCTAGAATTCCAGCTGCTGGTATTCTCCCTCTTTGTGGGAACCTTGCATATTATGAGAGGAAAGGCATTAGAATTACTCCAAAAAGCATTATTATGCATAAAACATCATAAATAACAGTAGGAAAACATGATGCAAAAATGGACGTATCATCTGCAAATATCCAAGTCACCCAAATCCCTGCCATTTCCAAGGAAATCAAGGAAGTGAGGGTGGAGCAAGTCCCAACAAGTGACTTTGGGGCGCATGATGGGGTCTTGCTAATGATCCAAGACAAGCCTAGTGACCGGGAATAGGACAAGGTCGTGTTCCATTTGGGTGTAAGAAAATCGAGACAATGGGACGAGAGCCACTCAGGGTCATTCTGTTACATGGACAAGGATGTAGGCTTTCAATCAGTTGAAGAAGGAGGGTCAGGAACTTTTCGACAAGCTTCAACTCATGAGATAACCTCCCCTTCACCTTTGGTTGGCTTGCCAGAGTTCTCCTACCTTGGATGGGGTCATTGGTTTACTTTGAGGGATTTGGAACTTGCCACTAACTGTTTTTGCAAGATAACATTATTGGTGAGGGTGGATATGGTGTAGTTTATCACGGCGAGATCGTCAATGGAACTGTTGTTGCTGTCAAAAAGCTTCTCAATAACCTGTAAGACTTGCCTTATCACAATTTTACATTTCCCATATATGTTCCTTCATAATAGAACATCCTGCTTTATATTGAACCAAATGATGTTTTTCATCTTGCAGAGGGCAAGCTGAGAAGGAATTCAGAGTAGAAGTTGAAGCTATTGGTCATGTTCGCCACAAGAACTTAGTCCGTCTTCTTAGTTACTACGTGGAGGGTACTCAGAGGAACTTGTACCATATTTCACTGTCATATTCATGTTATACCTATGTTATCATTGATTACATATCACATTCATAAAAGAAAAAGTTGGTTACATATCCTTGATACATGTATTACCAAGCACATGATCGTATGGAATTTTGTTGCATCATTCCTTACTTCAAGTGACCTTTTCAAGATACTTGTCTATGAATATAGAGTAATGGGAACCTAGAGCAATGGCTTCATGGAGCTATGAGTCATCGGGGCTCCCTTACATGGGAGGCCCGCATCAAGATTGGGACAGCTAAAGCGTGAGTTCTCCCTAGAATGCCCTTTATTTCTACTAATGCCGTGTCATCTATTCTTTATCTTGCCAATTGGATAATGCAATCATAAAGGTCCCAAAATTGCATCATATTTCTACCTGGAACTAATTCCACATTAAATAATAATTGCTCTATAACATATTGTCATTCATGATGGAAGTGAGGCTTAAGCTGAACGAATTCCTAATACCATGTCTATGCTATGTAACACTTCAATTCAATACTTTCATTCAATTAATTGCAGGCTTGCTTACTTGCATGAGGCAATTGAATTGAAAGTCGCACCGTGGTATCAAATCTAGCACTATTTTGCTTCATGACGATTTTGACACAAAAATATTAGAGTTTGGTTTAGCAAGCTTCTTGGTGCCGGCAAGAGTCATGTAACTACTCGGGTTATGGAAACCTTTGGGTATGTTGGGCAACTAATGAGCTAGATTACAGTTACACTATGTTAGTGGTGGTTAATAATGTGTTGCATTTACTCATTGCAGTTATGTGGCACCAGAATATGCAAACATTGGACTATGAATGAGAAAAGTGACATTTACAACTTTGCAGTTTTTATTCTAGAGGCAATTACAAGGAGGGATCCTGTTGACTATGGTCGCTCGACAAATGAGGTATTTGCGAGTTGTCAAAACTGTTTGTTAGATGCATTCTGCTTGTTTGTAATACCATCAAGTGGCAAGATATGATTAGGACGATTACATTAGGATGCTTCTTATCTCAAGTTGAATCCTACTCAAAGTTTAATTTGTGTCTAATAGGACATGGAATGCTCAGAGATGACTTCAAAAATATTATGTACATGCAGTTGTGTTCTGTGTCATTTTAACTTCCTATATTAACATTAGTCAACAGTAGAGTGGTTGCACTAGTATTGTTCTGGTCTTTTCATTGACATAATGTAATCTACCGCTGCTTTAAATTAAATAATTGGCACCAGGGCATTAGAGCCCCGAGCTTTGTTATTTGCATAGATGGCATCTGAATGTAATCTGCCGCTGCTTCAAAATAAATAATTGGCAACAGGGCCTTAGAGCCCCTAGCTTTGTTATTTCCATAGCTGGCATCTGAACTTGAGCATTGTCTAACTAAGGAATGTGACATTCCAACCAAAATTGTGCCTGAGTAGGAAAATCTAGGCATTGATAGAGGTAATTACGCAAAACCTCCACATTTGGGGCTAGGGTAATTACACAATTGGGAAAATCACAAATAACCACCAGTTTTGAGGCATATGAGTAACAAATAGCGGGTTGCCACTGTGCTGGGATGGGCCTCCTGTGCTTGGAAAAAGGTTGCCACTGTGCACACGGCCATGCTCCCATGCCATCCTCAACAGCGGGAGGGCCACGGCTATGGCGATCTTCATTCTCTGTATCACCACAGCAGGACAGTAGCACTGCCACACCAAGTCCGAGACCGTGTCGACCACTGCATGGTCGTGGCGAGACGGTGATGGCGGCCATGTATCATTGGGTCCTGGTTGGTTTGGGTCTGGGTGTTGCGCGTCGCTCGGCATCAATCTCACCATCTGGTTCGCTGGTGCTGCAGACCTTGATGGTCGTGTCATGTGAAGTAGCAACATCATCGCCAATAGGCCAATTAAAAAAGAAGCGCCAATAGGCCGCCCGTAAGTAGTTCCATGACTCCGGCATCCTTGTCGTGCCCGCCGTGTCTGGAAGCGCGTTGTAGTAGAGATATGACTCCAGATTGGTGGTTTTGGGTGTGTTTTGGAGAGAGAATGGGTGGTCGGGGAGAGGAGAGGAGCTTGGATACTATTGGCTTGAAAATACCAGCCAAAACTATACTAACTAATGAGGAAGCAAATTGGTATGGATATGATAGTTCCATTTCCACTATCATTTTCGTGTCCATTAATTGGATACAAGTACAAGTTCCAACATTACTAAGTATAAATAAGAATAGGATAGTGTTGGAACATCTGTTATGATTCAAATGTCTACTTTTTTAGAAAAGGAGGATTACCCCCGGCCTCTGCATCAGAGTGATGCATGCAACCCCTTTATTAAGCCAAGTGACCGAAGTGTCTGTGATCCAAAACAAGCTCACATAGAGCCGGAAAAAGGTATAAAAGGCCACAACCGGTGAAAGAATAAGATGAATAAAAACCTATCCCATTACTAGACCGCCATCCAAACAGGTTGTAGATATCCCAAGCTACCATCTCCCATCGGGAAGACCCAGTAACCAAAGGCTCCATGGCTTCTACAGGAGTGAGTAACGGCTACATATGGATCCAAGCAGTGGCCCTATAGATAACCTGCAAAAAAATTATATGAGTTTGTCTGTTAAAAACCATGTCATTTCTACAGTTCCATATAGCCGAAAATAAAGCACATAATCCTATCTGAATATGCCTCACAATATTTGTCTCTACTCCATTTAGCCACGTCCCAAATAACGTGTGAATACTGAAGGAAATATGGCCTAGAGGCAATAATAAAGTTGTTATTTTATATTTCCTTATTCATGATAAAGGTTTATTATTCATGCTAGAATTGTATTGATCGGAAACCTAAATACATGTGTGAATACATAAACAAACACCGTGTCCCTAGTGAGCCTCTACTTGACTAGCTCGTTGATCAGAGATGTTTAAGGTTTCCTAACCATCAACATAAATTGTCATTTGATAACGGGATCACATCATTAGGAGAATGATCTGATGGACAAGACCTATCCATTAGCTTAGCATAATGATCGTTCAGTTTTGTTGCTATTGCTTTCTTCATGTCAAATACATATTCCTTCGACTATGAGACTATGCAACTCCCGGATACGGGACGAATGCCTTGTGTGCTAAAAAATGTCATAACGTAACTGGGTGATCATAAAGATGCTCTACGGGTATCTTCGAAGGTGTTTGTTGGGTTGGCATAGATCGGAATTAGGATTTGTCACCCTGAGTATCGGAGAGGTATCTCTGGGCCATCTCGGTAATACACATCATAAGATTGTAAGCAAAAGACTAAGGAGTTAGTCACGAGGTGATGTATTACGGAACAAGTAAAGAGACTTGCTGGTAACGAGATTGAACTAGGTATGAAGATACCGACGATCAAATCTTAGGCAAGTAACATACCGATAGACAAAGGGAATTATGTATGATGTCATAAGGTTCGACCGATAAAGATCTTTGTAAAATATGTAGGAGCCAATATAGGCATCTAGGTTCCATTATTGGTTATTGACCAGAGAGGTGTCTCGGTCATGTCTACATAGTTCTCGAACCCGTAGGGTCCGCACGCTTAACGGTCGTTGACGATATAGTATTATATGAGTTATGTATGTTGGTGACCGAATGTTGTTCGGAGTCCTGGATGAGATCACGGACATGACGGGGAGCTCCAGAATAGTCCGGAGCTACAGATTGATATATAGGATGATATGGTTCAGCCAAGTCATAAAGCCCATGGGGCTTTAGGTCGGTGCAAAAGGAGTTTTGCGGAGGCCAAGGGGCCAAATGATGGAGACCCTGGCGTCTGGCCATGGGCCAGACGCCGAGGCCCATGGCGTCTGGGCCAGACACCAAGGACTGTGGCGTCTGGTCCTGGAAGTCCAAGAAGGACTCTTCCTTGCGGGCAAAACTAACTTTGAGGAGGCTTTTACTCCAAGTTTCGACCCCAAGGCTAGCACCCAAGACACATCAAGATTCACCAAGCCATGTGCCGGCAACCCCGTCCCCTCTAGTTTATGCTCCGTCTAGTTTCTGTAGTGCTTGGCGAAGCCCTACGAAGATTACTCTTCATCACCAACCGTCACCACGTGCGTCGTGCTGCCAAAACTCATCTACTAGTTCGCCGCTCTTGTTGTATCAAGAAGGCTAGGATGTCATCGAGCTGAACATGCGCTGAATGCGGAGGTGCCGTACGTTCGGTACTTGATCGGGACGGATCATAAAGGTGTACAACTACATCAACCGCATTGATAAACGCTTTCTCTTATGTTCTACAAGGGTACGTAGACACACACTCCCCCTCGTTACTATGCATCTCCATGGATAGATCATTGCGTGTGCGTAGAATTTTTTGTTTTCCATGCAACGGTTCCCAATAGTGGTACCAGAGTCAGGTATATGCATAGATGATATGCACGAGTAGAACACAAAGAGGAGTGGGCGGTGATAGTCTTACTGCTTACCACCAACGTCTTATTTTGATTCGGCGGTATTATGGGATGAAGCGGCCCGGACCAACCTACATGTCCACGCACATGAGACCCATTCCACCGACAGACATGAAATTAGTTTTGCATAAAGGTGGCTGGTGGGTGTCTATTTCTCCTACTTTAGTTGAATCAAATTTGACTGCAGCCAGTCCTTGAAGAAGGTTAAAACAGCAAACTTGATGAAACACCGTTGTGGTTTTATACGTAGGTAAGAACGGTTCTTGCTAGAAGCCCGTAGCAGCCACGTAAAAACTTGCAACAACAAAGTAGAGGACGTCTAACTTGTTTTGTAGGGTATGTTGTGGTGTGATATGGTCAAGACATGATGTGATATACATTGTTGTATGAGATGATCATGTTTTGTAAGTAATCGGAAACCGGCAGGAGCCTTATGGTTGTCTCTTGATTGTATGAAATGCAAATGCCATGTAATTGCCTTACTTTATCACTATGCGTTAGCGATAGTTGTAGAAGCAATAGTTGGCGAGACGACCACGACGCAATGATGGAGATCAAGGAGTCGAGCCATTGACGACGGAGATCATGACGATGCTTTGGAGATGGAGATCAAAAGCACAAGATGATGATGGCCATATCATGTCACATATTTTGATTGCATGTGATGTTTATCTTTTATGCATCTTATTTTGCTTAGTACGGCAATAGCATTATAAGATGACCACTTCACTAAATTTCAAGGTAAAACTTTTCTCCCTGAGTATGCACCGTTGCTACAGTTCATCGTGTTGAGACACCACGTGATGATCGGGTGTGATAGACTCTACGTTCACATACAACGGGTTCAAGATAATTTTGCACATGCATAATACTTGGGTTAAACTTGACGAGCCTAGCATGTACAGACATGGCCTCGGAACACTGGAAACCGAAAGGTCGAACGTGAAGCATATAGTAGATATGATCAACATAGAGATGTTCACCATTGATGACTACCCCATCTCACGTGATGACCGGACATGGGTTAGTTGATTTGGATCACGTATCACTTAGATGACTTAAGGGATGTCTATTTAAGTGGGAGTTCTTAAGTAATTTGATTAACTGAGCTTAATTTATTATTAACTTAGTCCTAATAGTATTTGCATGTCTATGTTGTAGATCAATAGCTCGCGATATAGCTCCTATATATTTTTTATATGTTCCTAGAGAAAACTAAGTTGAAAGATGATAGTAGCAATGATGCAGATTGGGTCCATGATTTGAGGATTATCCTCATTGCTGCATAGAAGAATTATGTCCTCGATGCACCGCTAGGTGACAGACCTATTGTAGGAGCAGATGGAGACATTATGAATGTTTGGCAAGCTCGATATGATAACTACTTAATAGTTTAGTGCGCCATGTTTTACGGCTTAGAACTGGGACTTCAAAAAACGTTTTGAATGCCAAAGAGCATATGAGATGTTCCAAAAGCTGAAAATGGTATTTCAGACTCATGCCCGTGTCGAGAGGTATGAGACCTCTGACAAGTACTTTGCCTACAAGATGGAGGAGAATAGCTCGGCAGTGAGCATGTACTCAGAATGTCTGGGTACTACAATCACTTGAATCAAGTGGGAGTTAATCTTCCAAATAAGATATTGATTGACAGAATTCTCTAGTCACTATCACCAAGCTACTGGAACTTTGTGATGAACTATAATATGAAAGGGATGACAAAAATGATTCCCGAGCTCTTCGTGATGCTGAAATCAGTGAAGGTTGGAAATCAAAAAGGAGCATAAAATATTGATGGTTAAACAAGACCACTAGTTTCAAGAAAAAAGGCAAAAGGAAAAGAAAAGGAACTTCAAGAAGAATGGCAAACAAGTTGCCGCTCCCATGAAGAAACCCAAAGCTAGACCCAAGTCTGAAACTGAGTGCTTCTACTGCAAAGGAAATGGTCATTGGAAGCGGAACTGCCCCAAATACTTGGCGGATAAGAAGGATGGAAAAGTGAACATAGGTATATTTAATATACATGTTATTGATGTGTACTTTACTAGTGTTCATAGTAGCCCCTGGGTGTTTGATACTGGTTCAGTTGCTAAGATTAGTAAGTCAAAACAGGAGTTGCAAAATGAACATAGACTAGTTAAGGGCGAGGTGACGATGTGTGTTCGAAATGATTCCAAGGTTGATAAGATCACCATCGCACACTCCCCCTACCTTCAGGATTAGTGTTGGACCTAAAAAAATGTTATTTGGTGTTTTCGTTGAGCATGAATATGATCATGTTTATTGTGATACGGTTATTCATTTAAGTCAGAGAATAATTGTCGTTCTGTTTACATGAATAAAACCTTCTATGGGCATACACCGAATGTAAATGGTTTATTGAATCTCGATCATAGTGATACACATATTCATAATATTGATGCCAAAAGATGCGAAGTTGATAATGATAGTGCAACATATTTGTGGCACTGCCTTTTAGGTCATATTGGTGTAAAGAGCATGAAGAAACTCCATACAGGTGGGCTTTTGGAATCACTTGATTATGAATCATTTGATACTTGTGAACCATGCCTCATGGGCAAGGTGACTAAACCCCCATTCTCCGGAACAATGGAGCGAGCCAATGACGTATTGGAAATAATGCATACTGATGTATGCGGTCCAATGAGTGTTGAGGCACGCGGCGGGAATCGTTATTTTTTGATCTTCACGGATGATTTGAGCAGATATGGGTATATCTACTTAATGAAACACAAGTCTGAAACATTTGGAAAGTTCAAAGAATTTCAGAGTGAAGTGGAGAATCATCATAATAAGAGAATAAATTTTCTATGATCTGATCGTGGAGGCAAATATTTGAGTTATGAGTTTGGCCTTCATTTCAAACAATGTGGAATAGTTTCACAACTCATGCCACCTGGAACACAATAGGGTAATGGTGTGTGATACGTCTCCAATGTATCTATAATTTTTTATGTTCCATGCTATTATATTATCTGTTTTGGATGTTTAATGGGCTTTAATATACCTTTTTATATTATTTTTGGGACTAACCTACTAACCAAAGGCCCACTGCAAATTGCTGTTTTTTTGCCTATTTCAGTGTTTCACATAACAGGAAATATCAAAAGAATCCAAACGGAATGAAACCTTTGAGAGAATTATTTTTGGAACAAACGTGGTCCACGAGACTTGGAGTCCATGTCAAGAAAGAAACGGGGGAGCCACGAGGCAGGAGGGCGCGCCCCCCACCTTCGTGGGCCCCTCGCAGCTCCACTGACGTACTTATTCCTCCTATACATACCCATATACCCTAAAAACATCTAGGAGCACCACGAAACCCTATTTCCACCGCCGCAACCTTCTTTACCCAAGAGATCCCATCTTGGGGCCTTTTCCGGAGCTCCGCCGGAGGGGGAATCGATCACGGAGGGCTTCTACATCAACACCATAGACTCTCCGATGATGTGTGAGTAGTTTACCACAGACCTTCGGGTCCATAGTTATTAGCTAGATGGCTTCTTCTCTCTCGTTGGATCTCAATACAAAGTTCTCCTCGATCTTCTTGGAGATCTATTCAATGTAATTCTTTTTGCGGTGTGTTTGTCGAGATCCGATGAATTGTGGGTTTATGATCAAGATTATCTATGAAAAATATTTGATTCTTCTGTGAAATCTTTTATGTATGATTTGTTATCTTTGCAAGTCTCTTCGAATTATCACTTTGGTTTGGCCTACTAGATTGATCTTTCTTGCAATGGGAGAAGTGCTTAGCTTTGGGTTCAATCTTGCGGTGTCCTTTCCCAGTGACAGCACGGGCAGCAAGGCACGTATTGTATTGTTGACATCGAGGATAAAAGGATGGGGTTTATATCATATTTCTTGAGTTTATCCCTCTACATCATGTCATCCTGCCTAATGTGTTACTCTGTTCTTATGAACTTAATACTCTAGATGCATGCTGGATAGCGGTCAATGTGTGGAGTAATAGTAGTAGATGCAGAATCGTTTCGGTCAACTTGTCGCAGACGTGATGCCTATATACATGATCATGCCTAGATATTATGATAATTATGCACTTTTCTATCAATTGCTCGACAGTAATTTGTTTACCCACCATAATACTTATGCTATCTTGAGAGATGCCACTAGTGAAACCTATGGCCCCCGGGTCTATTTTCCATCATATAAGTTTCCAATCTATTTTACTTTGCAATCTTTACTTTCAATCTACATCATAAAAATACCAAAAATATTTATCTTATTATCTCTACCAGATCTCACTTTTGCAAGTGGCCACAAAGGGATTGACAACCCCTTTATCTCGTTGGTTGCAAGGTTCTTATTTGTTTGTGTAGGTGCGAGGTGACTTGTGTGTAGTCTCCCACTGGATTGATACCTTGGTTCTCAAAAACGGAGGGAAATACTTACGCTACTTTGCTGCATCACCCTTTCCTCTTCAATGGAATACCTATGCAGTGCTCAAGAGGTAGCAAGAAGGATTTCTGGTGCCCTTGCCGGCGAGATCTACACACAAGTCAAGACATACCAAGTACCCATCACAAACTCTTATCCCTCGCATTACATTATTTGCCATTTGCTCTCGTTTTCCTCTCCCCCACTTCACCCTTGCCGTTTTACTCGCCCTCTTTTCCATTCGCCCTCTTTTTCCATTTGTCTCCTTTTCGCTTGCTTCTTGTGTCGCCGTGTGTTGTCATGGCTAGTCCTTCTATTATTGTTAGTACTCCCGATCATGAAGTTCTTAATTTTAAACAAAGGGAGGGAGAAAATATAAAAGATGCTTGGCATAGAATTTGCAATGCTCGGAATAGATCTACTAGGAAGCAATCCACTTCCGTTCTTCTTCGCAATTTTTATGTAGGCATCACTCCATGGAACAGATATATTCTTGACACCATTACCAGAGGGAATTTCTTGGGTAGCCATGCTTTTGATTCTTATAACGCTATGATAGATTTATTTGGCCCACCAGCCCTTTTGGTTAATGGAACTATTTTAACTTTGGAACATGTGATGCAAAGCCTTGAAATTATTGAAAATAAAGTTGCCTCTGTGGAGTTGATTGAAAATTTGGATAAAAAGATCCACAACCAAATCACCCAATATGGATCTAAGGTAGGAGTTACTCTGAAATTTTTTAAAGAAAAAGAACCTATAGTTAACGAAAGAATAGATCAAGATTCCAAAGAATTGGTAAACTTGAGGATATTATTACCAATTTAGGGTCTGCATTTTCATCCATGAAAAATACTCCAAACCCTCCTACCACCAAAATTTCCAAATTAATGTATGTTCCTAAAAATAAGGGTGAATCTTCTAGTAAGGAAAATGTGGATCTCAATTCAATAAGTGTTCACCACAACTTCTTCGCTATCATTAAGGAACCTTTTGCTACAAATGAATTTCTTGATTTCTTGCCTAGGAGTTTGATCATTAATAAAAAGAAGGAAACTCCCAAGGGTTATAAGTGTTCTGTTGAAGAATTGCCTACCAAAGATGATAATACCTAGATCTATTCTTGTTTTTATGCCTAGCTAGGGGCGTTAAACGATAGCGCTTGTTGGGAGGCAACCCAATTTTATTTTCATTTCTTGCTTTTTGGTTCTGTTTAGTAATAAATAATTCATCTAGCTTTTGTTTAGATGTCACTACTAGGAAAACCCTTACCAGTAGCGCTGTTTTTTTTGCTATTAGTAGCGCAGGCAGGCGCGCTACTGCTACGGTGCTACAGCTATTTTTTAGCAGTAGTGCCTATTTGGCCCAGCGCTACTGGTATCTAAAGCTAGCTGTAGCGCGCTTCCCCCAGTGCTATTGATAGTTATCTACAACACGGGGAAATAGTCAGCGCTACTGTTACTTGAGTGCTACTTGTAATCTTTACCCCCACGCCACTGCTAACTTTTGTAATTTTTTTGCGTTTTGGCTGTGTACACAATTAAACAGATCCAGCGTTTATACAATAACATGCATATTCATTGAAAAGCAAGTGAGTCATCGATGAGCCGAAGTTATTAGAAGTCCCGACATGTCTCAAGTATCTCATCATCATCAATCATGGTCGAACACATGTCTCAAAACAGCGTTACAAGTCATTACAAGTTCTCAATACATGCAACTACATGGTCACATACTCATGTTTCATCATCTATGTAGACTATGATATGGCCGCATAGAAGATAAGAGCGATCACGATGATCAAAAGCGGTATTATGTAGTAGTTTTTGCAGCGGCGTTGGTTCTAAATCCCCTGTTGTGCTATGAATCTCAAGTAACTAGCTTCGGCTTCCGCTCTGCTATGAAACTCTTTATGGCTTCCGCCAAAGAAGCCAGAGACTTGGGCCTGACACTCTGACCAATCATCATACACACCCAGAACATGCCGTACATACACGGCATACCACTTCCTCGCCATCGTTGATCTATATACCTATCAGAGATGCACATATATATATGAAATAGAAGCAACATATATAGTTAACATAGTTAACAAATTTTATCGTACCGAAAGTAATTAACTAGAGCGCTGCACCATAAATCTAATAGTTTCGTCGTACTGAGAGATTCAAAGTTTCGTCGTATAGAAAGTAACAAGTAACTAAACAGACAAATTATTTTTAAGCTGTGCACTCTTCCCATCTGTCCATATCCGGAAGGGTGGACCCAAGCTTAGTGAAAGGCGTCATGTCCTGACGTTGTAGGGCAATGGGGGTTCAGACGTCAGCTCGTGATATTGGGCCACCGTAGAACATCCCATTCTCTTCGAGGACATCTTTCATGATGATGGACGCAATTTCCTGCTGGATCCGGTAGAAATCATTTCGAAGTTGATTATCCGACACGGCTCCAAAGGCTTCGGCCCATCTCTGGATATGGGTATCGGATGAAGATTTCATGCAAAGTGATTGCACATCCCTTCTGTACTCCATCATTAGATGGATGACGTAGAATCCATCATTCTCACTTCTTGTTGGTTGCTGGATGCAACAGAAGTCACTCTTGTGGCCGAAACAAAGCCTGTCCTTATTTTTTTTTGCATTGGACGTGGCCACCCCGCATGCTGAAGCCCAGCATAGCTCTGTCCGGAACATACTTTATGTGTGTGTAATCTTTCTTCTGTATGTTCTTAGACGGGTCCAAATATAGAGCACGAGAGTAACGCGGGTAAAAAACGATGAGAATGGCACGACACCCCCCGCTGCGCAAAATACACGATCAAGTTAGCCTCCATGCGTGCAAAGTAACTATTGAAATGCACGTATGTGTTATAGTGCTATCCGCGGATGACTTACCTGGGATGATAAGGTAGGAGAATCGTTTCTTTGTCCTTATTGCTGACCAAGAATTCTTTGATGTACTGACTCGTATATTGACGGTTGGCGTTGTTGATTGACAAGAAGCCCTCATGCACGTAGTATGGGTCCGCTCCCGCAAGACCGATGACTTGCTCTCTCCTAACGATGTAGTTCATGTGCAGCGCATACAAGCGGACGAACGTAAAATCAAGTGTCCTCATTTGAAACATCTGGAAGATGTAATCAAACCTCAGGAAGAAGAGGTTCGTGGGGCATGTGTGGACATACATCTTGCAACTGCTCGGCACATGAACCGTAGAAAGTCGGTTTCCTGGATCATACAAGGAGAGGAGGCTTCTCTTTGTCGAAAGCACATGGTCATGTAGTCTCCTGAGATCCCCTGCTATGGCAGCTAGTGCATTCGCCGGTACCATTGGCTCTCCCGTGACATGGATTAATGGTGCATGTTTCATCGGTACACGGTCAACCTTGGTCGAAGTCGGCTGGCTGGTAGAACCAACATTGCTAGCTTTATTGGATTTTCTCGCCGCCGTTCCCTTCCTCTGCTTCTTCTTGGTGGGCTCAGGTGCTGGTGGGTCTGTCAGACCCTCCCTGAGCACCACCCCTAGTGTTGTCGGGCTCATCATTGGACGACTCTAGCTAATTAGTTGAGCTTGGGTCAAGCCGACATCTGGAGGCGTGTCCTGCGAGGATTGCATGAACAAAGACTTCTTGCACTCCCGAGGACGTTCTGGCTCTGGTACATGCATCTCATATTCATATGGTTGACTCATTGTCACTTCGTTGTCAAAGGCAGTATTGAAATACTAGTTAGTGTCATTGGCCTCCTCCATGTCATGATCCATATCCTCTTACATGGGGCACATGGCATCACCTGCCGGAATGGTTGGCCCTCCCTCATGTCTCTCGATCTCAGCAAGCAGCACACACGATGGTTGTGACGCCCCGAGACCGTTGCGCCAGGTGTCTTCCAGTTATTCGCTGTTCTTGCCTTGTCATTTGTTTGCATGTTTCATTCTTTCCATGTCATCATCCAAATTACATAATCATGTTTTCAAACTTGCATCCGTCCGGGTTCCCCAGTTCTCTCCGTTGTCCGTTTTGAGCCCAAACACACTTGCACGCGCCCGCGGCATGTCCGAAATATTATTTTATAAGTCGCTAGAAAATGTTCTCAGAATGGGATGAGAGTTGGCATGCGGTCTTGTTATGTTGTTAGTAGGTCGCCTGCCAAGTTTCATCGCATTCGGAGTCCGTTTGATGCCCCAACGAATAACTATAGCGGCATTATAGTCGGTCTAACGTCAGGCGTTTTCGGTCTTCGGAAACTGTTGTCGGGCTGCACTTCTCTTCTCTCCTCTCAGTCCATGGCCCTCTACACAGCCCACTAGGCTCAACCTACCCCTTCTCGCGTCCGGAGCCGTCCGATGGCGATCGCACGGTCCAAAAACCCTTCCTAACCCCTCAAACCCTAACCCTGCCTATAAAAGGAAGCCTCCCCTTCCATTTTTGGCAGCAGATAACTCCCTCCTCAAAATCAGCGCGCCGCCAGCCTCCTCCCACCTCCACCTCGCATTCCGCGCTGGCCTAACCCACTGCCGCCACTTGGCGCGCCGCCATTCGCCCCCGCCGCCATCTGCGCTGGGTGCAGCCTACCGCGCGCGCCACCTCAGCCCTTGTCTCCCTCCACCTCCCGTGGCCCGCAGAACCCAGATCGGGCCCGCCCCGGGCCCGACCGCCACCGACGCAGCGCATCTGCACCAAACTGCACTGCTGCCCGCTCCTCCCTTCGCTCGAACCCTCCCGAGGCCTCAGCTCCTCTACGCCCGAACTGCACCAAGCCGCTGCCGGACGTCCTCAAGCCATCGCCCCTCCAAGTCTATCGCCTCACCTCTGCTTCCATGCTCCAGATCGAAGGAGCAAGCCGCCATGAAAGCCGACGCCTGGAGCTCCAAGTCCACTGTTGCACTGGTCCGGTCGCTCCGCCCTGGATCCGGCCGGATCCCCCTTGCCTTCGCCATCTCCCAATGGTCCCGATCGCCGCCGGTCACCTTCTCCTCGACCGCCGGAGTCCGCCCTACTGCTGTGTTCCTCTGCTTTGTCCAGGACCCCAAGCGTCTGCTTCCAGCACACGCGTTGACCAGAGGATCGCGCCCGCTTGCGAGGCCCAGCCACACCACTCTAGCGAGCCGGCCCAGATCTGTCGGCCTGCCTCTGCTCCACCGACCTGGGCCATGGCCCATGGGTGAGCCGCCCCCTCTCCTGTGCACTTTGGCCCAGCAGTTTCGGCCCGTGGCTTATTTTTTTCCCTACGCAGCGATTTGTCTATTTTTTAGGGAATGTTGTTTTGCAGAAAAGTCCCTAGAGTTCATGCATATAATAACTCACAAATCGTGCATCGGATTAAAACAAACTTTATATGTAAAATGCTTAGAATTTTGTCTAGTTTCATAATATCCAACTTTCATCTATGTTTAAAATGTGTAAACTACTGTTTGCATTAATTTTCTTAAATGCCATGTTAAAATGTTATATTTCATATCTAAATAACCGTAGCTCCAAACTTAACAATCTTTATATGTAAATGGGTGTCGGTGTCAAAACCGGCGGATCTCGGGTAGGGGGTCCCGAACTATGCGTCTAAGGCGGATGGTAGCAGGAGGCAGGGACACGATGTTTTACCCAGGTTCGGGCCCTCTTGATGGAGGTAAAACCCTACGTCCTGCTTGATTATTCTCGATAATATGAGTAGTACAAGAGTTGATCTACCACGAGATCAGAGAAGCTAGCCTGTGGTATGATTGTATGTTGTCCTACGGACTAAACCCTCTGGTTTATATAGACACCGGAGGGGGCTAGGGTTACACAGAGTCAGTTACAAGGAAGGAGATCTACATATCCGTATTGCCAAGCTTGCCTTCCACGCCAAGGAGAGTCCCATCCGGACATGGGACGAAGTCTTCAATCTTGTATCTTCATAGTCCAACAATCCAGCCAAAGGATATAATCCGGCTGTCCGGATACCCCATAATCCAAGACTCCCTCAGTAGCCCCTGAACCAGGCTTCAATGACGATAAGTCCGGCGCGCAGATTGTGTTCGGCATTGCAAGGCGTGTTCCTCCTCCGAATACTTCATAGAAGATCTTGAACATGAGGATCGTGTCCGGCTCTGCAAAATAAGTTCCACATACCACCGTAGAGGGAATAATATTTACACAAATCTAATCTGCTGACATACCCGTAGTGTGACATCACACCACAGCCAGGTCTTTATTCGAATCGTTTTTCATAACCTATCTCGGCGTGTTTCGCGAGGCAGTTTCCTTGGCATGTCTTGTCGAAGCAGAGATCGTGTCCACTTATTACGGGATTCCCATCAATACGGACGTGGGTAACCCAACCGCGCCATCAATTACGGCGCTTGGGGGGTAAGCGAGTTTTACCAGGCTGGTGGGGGCGCATAGTTTTGTCCGCCCTTACAAAGGGACAAGGTTTCACCTTTTTCTACCCACGCCTTCTTCCTCCCTGCTCATCCATTCTCGCGCACTCGAGCTCCAGCGCCCAAGTCCACATCCTTCTCCTCAACCCTCTCCAAACATGTCCGGAGCGGGAGGCAAGTGGACGGTCTCCTCCGTCACGGAGGGACACATCAAAAAACTACGTTGGGCCGGATACTTAGCCGCGGATATCGCGCACCGGCTGCTAGCCACAGGGCAGATCGTCCCTACCCCGGAACCTCACGAAAGGGTGGTTTTCCTCCCCCACTTCGTCCGCGGACTGGGGTTTCCCCTCCATCCATTCATCCGCGGCCTAATGTTCTATTATGGGCTGGACTTTCATGATCTGGCCCCGAATTTCATCCTCAACATCTCGGCGTTCATCGTCGTGTGCGGGGCTTTCCTCCGCATCCGGCCCCACTTCGGCCTGTGGCTGAAGACCTTCAATATCAAGCCGAAGGTAGTAGGCGGCCAACAAGCGGAATGTGGCGGAGCCATGGTGTGAAAAATGCCCAACGTTACGTGGCTCGAGGGCTCCTTCGTGGAGACCATAAAGGGGTGAAAATCGGGGTGGTTCTACATCACCGAGCTGCGCGACACCAACTGGGTGGCGGCCCCCAAGTTTCGATCCGGAATCCCCACGCGGCTCACTTCCTGGAAGGAGAAGGGCCTGTCCTGGGGTTCATTGCTAGAGCTGGACGGACTCCAGAAGTGTATCCGGAACATGATAAGCAAGAAACTTAAGCTTGTCAACATAGTCCTGGTCATGCTCTTCCGCCGGATCCTCCCGTGTCAACAACGGGCTTTCAACTTATGGGAGTTCGACCCGGCCCAGCACCAGACTCTACGCGAGCTCTTCGACACGACACATAAGGACGTCTGGAAAGTGATGTTCAAGGGCGCCGAGGTCCCTCCTTCTCTTACCAAGGACCGCGGGCTAAGCGCGAAGCGCCCTGCGAATCCGGTATGTTATGTACATCTGGTAGGGTATTTATTTCCCATAGCTTAACCATGTGCGGGGTCTGAGCCCCCATGCCTTTGACAGGACTGAGTGGAGACATCGGAGTAGATTAACTGTCCGGCCCCTCTGCCCGAAGACCCTGCGGACGCTCTCCTGACGGAGATGCGGACTCCGGCTCCTTATGAGGTGCCGGAGGAGACCAAGAAGAAGGCCCAAGGGAACCCGAAAGAGTTCCCGGCGCCAGGTGGTATCGGACTCATCGTCCGATAACTCCGAGGCGCACTCCTCCCGTGAAAACGAGGAGGAGGAAGATGAAGACTCCCCCCCTCCAGCCGGGGGACACAAGAAAAGGAAAGCCGGCCCAATCGGGGAGGCCGAAGGGTCCAAGAAGGGAAGGACTCTCCTTCCGGACTGTTCCACCACCGCCGCCGACGGCGAAGACGAGTGGTTACTCAGGGCCAAGCCCCTAGCGAAGTCGTATGTATTCGGATACCAGAGTAACTCATAGCATACTTTTGTTGCACTGCTTCTCCTAACGTCGAATATGATCATGCAGTCCGCCCCGAGCCTGTATCGACGTATCTTCGTCGGACGGTTCCTTGGACTCGTCAGATATGGATAGCAATCCACTTCCATCCGCCTCCTCTCCTCGCCCTACGGACAATGTCGAGGTATTTTCTCAAGGGTCACCGAACCGGGGGGAGATAGTCCTGGAGGCACCTCAAGGCAACCTTTCGGACTCCAGGAGCAAAGGGAGCAAGGCTCCCAGGGGCTCCAAGTTCGGCCCTCAGCCGAACACCGTGCCAGAACCTCCAGTGGTTCCGGACTCGGGTAGGTGTCCCCCTTCCAAGAGGGGCAAGACGTCTATGCCGGTGACCCCTGTCCATCCAGAGGCACGGACGACCTGTTGGGAGCGCTTCGCGGCGCTTCCATCGACGAAGAGCACCACACTATTATGAGTGCGGTGATCAAGAAGGTTCAGTCCGCCAAGAGCGGACTGACTGAAGCCTGTGCCAGCCTTCTAACAGGCTTTGAGGTAAGTATTTAAAATATAGGAAAAATATTACCGCATAGACAGTAGCCCCTGATGCTCTGTTTGGTGTTCACAAAGAAAAGCCGAATAGAGGATCAAATAATATCTGCAGGAGTCTAATATAAGTATGTCTGTATGCGTATGTAGGCTTCGTTGCTGACCTCTACCACACTGACTGCAGAGGTCACCGCACTGAAGCAGAACCTCGAGCGGTCCGAGAAAGAGCTCGGCCTTGCCAAGAGGTAGCTCGAGGAGAACAAAGGTAAGTAATGCCTTGTCCATATATATATATATATAAAGATGTGGTTGCGAAATGATAGGATCATCATGGATGTGCCAGGGGCCACGACCGAAGTGGCGACCCTGATGCAAGCGCTGTCCAAGGCTGAAAACAAAGCGGCCAGGGAGCGCACCGAGCGGGAAAAACAAGAGGCACGGGTGGGCGAGGTGCAGCAAGAGCTCCAGGCTCTCGTGAAAAAGCACGAGGCTTTGGAGCTTGACTCGAAGACGCGAGAGTCTGAGCTTGCCGCGGCCCTCGAGAGCACAAAGCATGCCAAGGCTGAAGCCTAAAAGGCCCTCCAGGAAATTGAGGCGATGAGGAAGATAGTGGCGGGTAAGGCATTCAATATGCAAAGCAAGCTTGTGAAAGTAAATTACTTGTTACTTACCCGAGTCCAGAGCTCTCCAGGAGCATTCGTAGATTTGCCCCGCAGCGTGTCGGATGCCGCGAAATATTACCAGGCCGAGGAGGGAAGCTCAATGGAGAAGTTGTTCTGCTCTCAGTATACCGGGACCGAACATCCGATGCCTATGAGCGACCAGCTGAAGCAACTGGTCGAGCTGCACAAGGCGGCCGAACAGGCCATGAGGGGCCTTATAGTCCGGATGTGGCCTGGCGACTCCCTTCCCAACAGCTACTTCGGCCTGGTGAGGCGGCTTGTGGATGCCTACCCACGGCTGGAGGTCATAAAAGCGGTCCGTCTGCATCGAAGGTGCACGCCGGGCCTTTGCCCATGCGAAGGTGCATTGGGCCAAGATGGACGCCGAGAAGCTGGTGAAGGAGGGGCCGCCGTAGGGCAAGGAGCATCGCCACCCTGAGATGTATTATGAGGGTGTCCTGAAGGGTGCCCGTCTTGTGGCGGACGAGTGTGCGAAGGATGTAATTTTTGAATGAACTTGCTCATGTGATCCTGTATTATGAAAACTTGTTCATATGCGCTATGCAACGCTTGTTTGAATTTAAAATATTACCTTCTATGCGGCTGTTTATTAAATCTAAGAGATGGCTAGTCGTCGGCTTCTGCCCCCATGCCACGAGTGCTGGGGTGTTCGGGATAAATCTGAGCACTCTTGTTCCCATTGTTGTGTCCTTCGAGGGAGGTGCTCAGCACAACGAACAAGGCAACCGGACTATAATGCTTTATCACTCTCACTTAGCCATAGAAGTCTACAATTTTAAATTTTGGTGAAGCCCCTAGTATTCGGAAGGCCGAATTCGGGGCGCTATACACGCCTTAAGCTGGACAAAGCCGACTCCTCGCTCTAAGCGGCATAAGTCTTTAGGGACTCGAAAACTCTCAAACAGCGACCAGCTCTCGTCTTATCATGACAGTCAGTTTTAGCTTTCTCTACTGAGGTGTTTAGCCCAGATGAACCGGGGCACAATCGCAGTAGTTCTCCCAGTGCTACCTTAGCCGATATAGCGGAACGTAAGGTACCAAAACATGGGAGCCGGGTAAACCCAACTATTGACCCAAGACATGATTCGGAGCTGATGCATATAATGTTATAAGTTCGGGGTGCCGCACTGTCGAAAGTGTTCGGACTTCTCACGCCATATTATGGGGTAAGCTTAAGCCCCTGGCGTATGGGCCGTACCAGAGTGTACGGGTGCTGAATGTCATGAATGAACATATATATATATATATATATAAAGAAAGAATAGAGAATGCGGTAATAGTCTAGTGCTATGCATTGTTTATTCAAAAAGGTGCGTCGAAGCAGAATTATACAAATAGTGCGATAAGCAAAAATTAGGACTATTTGACATGTCCCCTCCAAGGGCAACCTGAGGAATGGTATTTAAGGCAAGTACTTCACTCGTTACCAGAGACCACCAGGGAGTTCCGTGGTGCGACGTCGCTTTCTGCCTCCTTGGTTGTTGCATCGTGTGTCCGGCAATCGTACTGCCGGACGAGGTTTCCAGAGATTAAAGTCCTAAAAGAGAGAAAAATAACAAAGCGGGAAGCCCCTGGTGCGGTTGAGCCGCGTCTTGGGGCGTGCCGTAGTCGTGTCCCCCTCCCCACCTATGCCCATGGTATTTTCAATGCGTAATTATGTATGCGTGGCACGGATTTCGCCGTTTGGCTAGTACTAGGGTGGGGGCCGCATTGCTATGCGAGCTCGGAACGTGCCAGGCGGTCTTGTTGCCGATTACTTCGGGCGCGCTTGAAGGTGTCCGGGTCTTTAATCGCCGAACTGGTGGATTGCCTTAAGAGGCTGCTTTGCGCTTCTGCTGAGAGGGCAGTAGTGTGCTCCTCCATGCGGAGAGAGCGCTCTGTGTTTCCATTGACTGTGATGACCCCCCCGAGGTCCTAGCATCTTGAGCTTGAGATATGGATAGTGCGCTATCGCGTTGAATCCCGCAAATGCGGTTCACCCGAGCAGTGCATGATAGCCGCTGCGGAACGGGACTATATCGAAGATTAACTCCTCGCTTCAGAAGTTATCCGGGGATCCGAAGACCACTTCCAGTGTGACTGAGCATGTGCAATGGGCCTCTACACCTGGTATGACGCCTTTGAAGGTCGTTTTTGTGGGTTTGATCCTTGAGGGGTCTACACCCATTTTGTGCACTGTGTCTGGATAAAGCAGGTTCAGGCTGCTGCTGCCGTCCATAAGGACTCGAGTGAGGTGAAATCCATCGATGATTGGGTCTAGGACCAGTGCGACAAATCCGCCATGACGGATACTAGTGGGATGGTCCCTGTGATCGAAGGTGATCGGACAGGAGGACCATGGGTTGAACTTTGGGGCGACTGGCTCCAACGCATATACATCCCTTAATGCATGCTTCCGCTCCCTCTTAGGGATGTGGGTTGCATATATCATGTTCACCGTCCGCACTTGTGGGGGGAACCTCTTCTGCCCTCCAGTGTTCAGCTACCGGGGCTCCTCCTCGTCATCGCTATGTAGCCCCTTATCTTTGTTTTCGGCGTTTAACTTGCCGGCCTGCTTGAACACCCAACATTCCCTGTTGGTGTGGTTGGCTGGCATGTCGGGGGTGCCATGTATTTGGCACGAGCGATCGTGTATACGGTTCAAACTGGACGGGCCCGGAGTGCTTCTTTTGAATGGCTTTTTCCGCTGACCGGGTTTAGAGCCTCTGAATCCGGCACTGACTGCCGTATCCTCGGTATTGTCGCTATTGACGCGGCGCTTATGTTTGTTGCGACGTGACCTGCCATTGCTATCCTTGGTATCTGAAGTATCGTGGTTCTTTGATATGTTATTGCTGCGAGCCAGCCAGCTGTCTTCTCCCGCGCAAAAGCGGGTCATGAGTGTCGTGAGGGCTGCCATAGATTTTGGCTTTTTCCTGGCCAAGGTGCCGGGCGAGCCACTCCTCGCGGATGTTGTGCTTAAAAGCTGCTAGGGCCTCTGCATCCGGACAGTCGACAATTAGATTTTTTTTGTCAGGAACCGTGTCCAGAATTGCCTGGCCGATTCCTCTGGCTGCTGAATTATGTGGCTCAAGTCATCGGCATCTGGCGGTCGCACATAAGTGCCCTGGAAGTTGTCGAGGAATGCGGCTTCCAGATCTTCCCAACAGCCAATGGATTCTGCTAGCAGGCTGTTGAGCCAATGCCGAGCTGGTCCTTTGAGCTTGAGTGGGCGGTATTTGATGGCGTGTAGATCATCACCGCGGGCCATGTGGATGTGCAGGAGGAAGTCCTCGATCCATATCGCAGGATCTGTTGTGCCGTCGTATGATTCGATATTTACAGGTTTGAAACCCTCTGGGATTTGGTGATCCATTACTTCGTCTGTGAAGCATATGGGGTGTGCGGCGCCTCTGTAGTGGGCTATGTCGCGACGCAGCTCGAATGAGTCTTGTCCGCTGTGTTCGGCCCAGCTGGATTTACTTTTACTGTATCCGGCGTGACGATTATCGTCTCGCGTAGTGGCATGCCGTCGTGATCCGTAGACCGATCTTGCATGTTTTGCTTTGTCCTCCAATATGTCTCGCAGGTCTAGCGTGTTTCCCTGTGCCTTGTCATTTTTATTTGTGTGGCGTCGGGGTGCGGGCTGAGTTTTTGGCTGAAATGCCTCTCTGTCGTGGCCACGAGGTGGCCGATCAGCCGCATCATATGCTGGAGACGTAGGTTTTAATGCTTCCTCCTCCAGTCGGGGTAGCAACCTGCACTTTGGGTAAATCTTGGAGGGGCGTTCGAGTTCATATTCCTTGGCCGCAAGGACTTCTGTCCATCTGTCAGCTAGCAAATCTTGATCAGCTTGAAGCTGCTGCTGCTTTTTCTTAAGGCTATTTGTCGTGGCTATAAGCCGGCGCTTGAAGAGCTCTTGCTTGGCGGGATCCTCCGGCATGACAAATTCGTCGTCGTCGAGGCTTGCCTCATCTTCGGAGGGAGGCATGTAATTATCATCCTCCGCCTCTCCATCTGCCGCTCTCTCGGGAGGGCTGGCTTCTCCATCCTCCTGCTCTAAATCTTGCTGGAGGGGATTGTTGTCGTCTTCGGCACTGTCTGGAGTTCTATTATCTCCTGTGCCGGTGTCACCGCTTTTGCTTTGGCGAGACTTAGAGCGGCACTGCTAACGTCGACGCTCGGGTCGCTTCTTGGAGGGGTCATCCTCCGCTATCTCGTCACCATTGCCTTGTTTGGGTGTGTCCACCATGTATATATCATATGATGAGGTGGCTGTCCAGTGCCCTGTGGGCAGTGGTTCCTCTTTGTCTCCTGCATCGTCTTCCATACCGTCGATGTCTTCAGAGTCGAAGTCGAGCATGACAGTCAAATTGTCGACAGTGGCTACTAAGTGGTTGGTGGGTGGGCGGCAAATTTCTTCGTCATCCACATCCCAATCCTGCCGAACATAGTTCGGCTAGGACTCTCCTGACAGGGAGAGAGACCTTAATGAGTTCAGTATGTCACTGAAGGGCGAGTGCTGAAAGATATCCGCGAAGGTGAACTCCATGATCGGCGCCCACTCGGATTCGATAGGCACGGGCGCAGGCGGTTCGGAGTCCGTGGCCGACGAAGAATCCGGTAGTTCAGCGTCACGGCTCCCGTGAAGGGTAAGGTCGATACTCGGCTCGATCGCCGCTGAGAATACGGCCTCCGTGGCGGGGTCTATCCACCCGTCCATGGATGGCGCAATTGGCTCCAAATTGAGGGCCGGAGCGGTTGCCGGTGTGGTCTCCTGAACACTGTTCGCTGGTAGAGCTAAATCATGCTCATCGTGACCGTGCGGCGCACCCGGCAGGGGCACGAATCCGTCGAAGATCAAGTCTCCGCGGATGTCGGCCGTGTAGTTTATGCTTCCAAACCTGACCTGGTGGCCAGGGGCGTAACTCTGGATCTGCTCCAGATGGCCAAGCGAGTTGGCCCGCGGTGCGAAGCCGCCGAATACAAAGATCTGTCCGGGGAGAAAAGTCTCACCCTGGACTACATCGCTATCGATGATCGAAGGAGCCATCAAGCGTAACGGTGATGACATAGAGGAACTCTCAATGAAAGCACCAATGTCGGTGTCAAAACCGGCGGATCTCGGGTAGGGGGTCCCGAACTGTGCTTCTAAGGCGGATGGTAACAGGAGGCAGGGGACACGATGTTTTACCCAGGTTCGGGCCCTCTTGATGGAGGTAAAACCCTACGTCCTGCTTGATTATTCTCGATAATATGAGTAGTACAAGAGTTGATCTACCACGAGATCAGATAGGCTAAACCCTAGAAGCTAGCCTATGGTATGATTGTATGTTGTCCTACGGACTAAACCCTCTGGTTTATATAGACACCGGAGGGGGCTAGGGTTACACAGAGTCGATTACAAGGAAGGAGATCTACATATACGTATTGCCAAGCTTGCCTTCCACTCCAAGGAGAGTCCCATCCGGACATGGGACGAAGTCTTCAATCTTGTATCTTCATAGTCCAACAGTCTGGCCAAAGGATATAATCCGGCTGTCCGGATACCCCCTAATCCAGCACTCCCTCAATGGGGTAGAAAAATGCCTAGTTTAACATGGTGGCCTTACTTTGCATGTTTAACAACTCTAAAATATGGTTTAGGGAACAACAGTACCAAATCTAAAATATGCACATGAGGATTTTCCGGAATTGTTGTTTGTTACCGGCCTCATTTAAACTTGACTAGATAGTTAGTTTAATTATGCTTCACCTCCTGCCACGTTTAACAACATTTAATATTGTTGGGTACATAAATGGGAGAGAACTAAATAAGTCATGTGGTGTTCCATCAAAATGCAACTCATTGCATATTGAGCTCCACTTAATTTGTAGTATTGTATGTGCACTTTGCCATGCCGTGCCTCATTAAACTGGACATGCATCATACTTGGTTGTGCATCATGCCATGCTTATGTGATGGTTGTTTACTATGTTGTTTGCTTCTTTTCGGCGTTGCTTCTTTGGGTTAGTTCCAATAACGTTGCGTTTGTGAGGATTCGTTCGACTTCGTCCGTTTGTCTTCTTCATGGACTCGTTCTTCTTCCTTGTGGGATCACATGCAAGATGACCATACCCTCGAAATCACTTCTATCTTTGCTTTGCTAGTTGCTCGCTCTATTCCTATGTCGCGCTACCTACCACCTGCTATATCATGCCTCCCATATTGCCATGCCAAGCCTCCAACCCACCTTCCTAGCAAACCGTTGTTGGGCTATGTTACCGCTTTTGCTCAGCCCCTCTTATAGTGTTGCTAGTTGCAGCTGAAGATGAAGCATGTTCCATGTTGGAACATGGATATGTTGGGATATCACAATATATCTTATTTAATTAATGCATCTATATACTTGGTAAAGGGTGGAAGGCTCGGCCTTATGCCTGGTGTTTTGTTCCACTCTTGCCACCCTAGTTTCCGTCATACCGGTGTTATGTTCCTTGATTTTGCATTCCTTACGCGGTTGGGTGTTATGGGAACCCCTTGACAGTTCACTTTGAATAAAACTCCTCCAGCAAGGCCCAACCTTAGTTTAACCATTTGCCTCACCACCACCTATACTTTTCCCTTGGGAGTCGCGCTCCCGAGGGTCATCTTTATTTTAACCCCCCCTGGGCCAGGGCTTCTCTAAGTGTTAGTCGGAACCAGAGCACCGGGTGGGACCGTCCCTTGGCAACTTGGGTTATGTTGGTACCTGTACGCTTAGCTTATCCGGTGTGCCTTGAGAACGAGATATGTGCAGCTCCTATCGGGATTTGTCGGCACATCCGGGCGGTCTTGCTGGTCTTGTTTTACCATTGTCGAAATGTCTTGTAACCGGGATTCTGAGTCTGATCGGGTCTTCCTAGGAGAAGGAATATCCTTCATTGACCGTGAGAGCTTGTGATGGGCTAAGTTGGGACACCCCTGCACGGTATAAACTTTCGAGTGCCGTGCCCACGGTTATGTGGCAGATGGGAACTTGTTAATATCTGGTTGTAGGGAACTTGATAGTTAACTTAATTAAAATGAATCAACCGCTTGTGTAGCCATGATGGTCTCTTCTCGGCGGAGTCCGGGAAGTGAACACGGTTCTTGTGTTATGCTTGAACGTAAGTAGTTTCAGGATCACTTTTTGATCACTTGTAGTTCACGACCGTTGCATTGCTTCTCTTCTCGCTCTTATTTGCGTAAGTTAGCCACCATATATGCTAGTGCTTGCTGCAGCTCCACCTCATTACCCTATCCTACCCATGAGCTTAAATAGTCTTGATCTCGCGGGTGTGAGATTGCCGAGTCCTCGTGGCTCACAGATACTTCCAAACAGTTGCAGGTGCCGATCAAACCAGTGCAGGTGATGCAACCGAGCTCAAGCGGGAGCTCAATGAAGATCTTGATCATTGCTATGTGTCTTTTCCGGATGATCAGTAGTGGTGCCCAGATGGGACGATCGGGGATCTAGCATTTGGGGTTGTCTTCTTTCATTTTGTTTCCGTAGTCGGACCTTGATTGTATTCTGGATGATGTATGTTGTGTGAAGTGGCGATTGTAAGTCAACTCTTTATCCCTTTCTTATTCAGTACATGGGATTGTGTGAATATTACCCCAGTTGCGACCAACCTACCATGCGGCTGTGCCTCTAAGTCGTCCCCCAACACGTGGGAGATATAGCCGCATCGGGGGTGTTACAAGTTGGTAATCAAAGCCTTCCCCGACTTAGGAGCCTCCTGCTTGATCGAATCACTGATGTTGTTGAGTCTAGAACAAAATGTTTTGAGCCTTAGGATTATATATATTGGAGAGTAGGATTCTTTTTACTCCTTAGTCCCTTCGTCGCTCTGGTGAGGCCTCCTGACGTAGAGTTTTGACTCTTCTCTCCTCAAATTTCATGAATTTTTTTAGGATCACGCGGGTATTTTGGAATCATTCCGATGGTTTTGTGACGAGAACATTGTTCTTGGTGCCTCCTGACATTTAGGGGTTGTGGCAGTGTCCCGGGGAGTTGAGCTCCAAGGTATTGTCGTCACAATTTTATTGTTGCAGTTCTGGAATACCTGAGTTCGCCCACATCGAAAATCTCTTTTATGCAGTTGTTGGTGAGATAACCTCGACGCCACCCAGTACTGGGGCGGGAGTTCGGGAGTATTTCCATAACTTTTACAACGGATGCTTTTCGAAGGTTGAGGTACACGATTTCCGAAGGTTTCTTGGTTATGTGTTGAAGGATGGATACAGCTGGATGTAGGAATTGTTAGTTTGGGTGAGATATTATGCTTCCCCTGTATCCCCAACACCTGATTGCATAACCAGAAAGTTTCGGGAGTTTATAAGTGGGAATTCAAGTAGCTCCTAGGATATCTTTCCAACAGACGCATGATACGATTTGGGGTCTATCATATGTTTGTTTTCGGCTTATTCTACAAGTCAATCCTTTGTTTTTGGTTTTTCAGTTGTGGTATTCGAGTTGCTTCGAAGTCAAATGTGGATTCCATACCTTACCTAAGCGGTGTTCTCATATTTCTATGTGAATACTAATCCTTCATGATAATCGAGATTTTCATGTCAATCCTTTTCAACCGGCGTGTTTCTCTTCAAGTGGATCAGATTATTTCTACATCCGCAAGATCAACTCTAAGTTTTCTCAATGGTATCCTTTCCATTTTCCCAAGTTGTCTTTGTTTTTCCTGCCCTCCCACCCTTTTCTTCAAGGATTCAGATTTCTTAATCAAGTATCCTTTTATTGATGGGAAGTCTCTCCATTCTTTTCTGTCAATGTTCTTACCCAGTGGTTCTCATGAAGATGTTCTTCAAGTTTATCATTCTTTGTTATCATTTTCTTCTCTGGTGGGTTCAATTCAAGCTTTCGGTGTTGACCATATCCCTTTCTTCCTTTCATATGCTTTCTTATGCCGGTGCACCTCTTAATCATCCACTTCTCGCCATTCATTTGATCTGTAGTACCGAAGATATCTTCGAAGATTTGTGTCTCCACTATCAATCCGTTCAAACTATTTCGAGGTTGTTATCTCATTCATGCCATTTAATTCAACCGATGCAATTTCTCTTTTAAATCATTCAGACAGTGTACCTTTTTAGTGGGCCCTAACCCACACGCCTTTTCCAGGATCTTACCTCACTCTTCTATTTTCTCGACATTACCATCAAATTCTTTTCAAAGTTTGATGTAAGAATGAATTTTCATCAGCCAATTGCCTTCTCCAATATCACTTTCAAATTGTTTTCATCTTTGGCTCAACCTTTCATCTTTTAATCATTCCGGAGTGTCTCGACAATTCTTGATGGTGTTTCTCGTCGTCATTCTCGTATTTTGAAGACCAAAGAAGTGTTTCCTCTAAATCTTGGTCCGTTCTCTCGTAGATTCATAGTTCTAGCTTTATCCATCCTCTCATAATTGGTTTAGATTGCGAGAATTCTTTTCAACCTTCCGGAGCAGTTCAGGAGTCTTTTTAGTTTGATTCTCCGGAGCCCATCATCTCAGAATTACTCATTCCAGCTTTCAGCTCTAGTTCTTGAATTCTCCCGGTGCATCGTTCAAATATCCTCTAATCAGCTCGGGATCTCTTCGTTCACTTGCATCTAAATTCTCTCAAGTATCTTCGTTTATTTTCTAATTCCTTTCAGTGTTTCGCTATCTTTTCTTTGTTCGTTTTCAATTTTTTCGGTGTTTCGTTCAAGAGTTCTCTTCCTTGGTTATCATAACAATTTATTCGGTGTTTCGTTCAAGAGTTCTCTTCCTTGGTTATCATAACAACTTTTGAGATGGTGTTATGTCATTGTTGACAATTTCACTTCGTGTTTCATGATTCATAAGTTGTCCGGAATGACATATTTTAAACCCGTCATTTTCAATTCGTTCATGAGTTCCTTTGCAACCCATCCGTCTCTTCAGTGGAGTTATCTTGGGTTATATTTCACCTAAAGCTTTCCCTTGTTGCTATTTATGGTGCTCATAAATGACCCAAGTTCTTCATTTATCCTGCCGGTGAAATAAGTTTCTCGTCTCCTAGTTCATATCAATCCAATCTATTGTTTTTCGTTAGTGGTAGAATTTCACCTCAAGATTTCGAGATGTTTTCCATAAGCCCACAACAAGCTTACTCTTTTCGTTGTTCGTTCCCAACAACTCCGTTATAACCTTCTTGGAATGGTGCTTTCCAAACTCATTTGTGGTAGAAGTTGTCATTTTCTTCTCCGTTCTTTTGCTCCAACGATCGACCTTCTATTCTTTCTTCCGGAGTCATTGTGATGTTGCTCTCTTCGACCATTATCTCATTTTTTTGGCAAAGATCATGTTCTTTCCTTTGCTTATCCATTCAACCGGATCATCGTGCCCTCTTTTCGAGTTCTCCCGTTTTGTCAAGTTTTGCCTCCCTTCTCAACTGGAGTGTTGTATGAGATCTTTCTTACCCCTTGTGCCATTCTTTCAATTGTTATGGAGGCAGTGTGTTGTTGATTTCATCTAGTATCCTCTCATCTTGTCAAGTTCATGATTCTAATTCCTTCCATTTTCAGTCGGAGTGCTGCCCAAATTGTATAAATCATATCTTCTGTATCGCGTGTTTTAACCGAAGTGGTTTCAATATCTATCTGTCACACAGCTTCTTGGATCTTGTCGTGTCCCATGTTTCTCTTATCTAACGGAGTGTTCGCAATCTCGTTCATCTCCATTGTATACTTCTTTCAATGGTTTAACCTCTCAGGGTTCTTTGGTATCACTCGTTTGTCGAAGAAGCAACTTAGTTTACCTCTTATCTTCCTCTTCTGTTTCCCTCCGGTGCCATCCTAGATCTCGGGACGAGATCCTCTTGTAGTGGTGGAGTGTTGTGATGCCCCGATACCGTTGCGCCAGGTGTCTTCCAGTTATTCGCTGTTTTTGCCTTGTCATTTGTTTGCGTGTTGCATTCTTACCATGTCATCATCCGCATTGCATAATCATGTTTTCAAACTTGCATCAGTCCGGGTTCCCCAGTTCTTTCCGTTGTCCGTTCTGAGCCCAAACACACTTGCACGCGCCCGCGGCACGAGCCCAAACACACTTGCACGCCCCGGGCCCGACCGCCGCCGACGCAGCGCATCTGCGCCAAACTGCGCCGCTGCCCACTCCTCCCTTCGCTCGAACCCTCCCGAGGCCTCAGCTCCTCTACGCCCGAACTACACCAGGCCGCCGCCGGACGTCCCCAAGTCCGTCGCCCCTCCAAGTCCGTCGCCCTGCCTCTGCTTCCATGCTCCAGATCGAAGGAGCAAGCCGCCATGAACACCGACGCCTGGAGCTCCAAGTCCACCGTTCCACTGATCCGGTCGCTCCGCCTTGGATCCGGCCGGATCCCCCCCCTTGGCTTCGTCGTCTCCCGCTGGTCCCGAGCGCCGCCGGTCACCTTCTCCTCGACCACTGGAGTTCGCCCTGCCGCTGTGTTCCTTTGCTTTGTCCAGGACCCCGAGCGTCTGCTTCCAGCGCACGCGTTGACCAGAGGATCGCGCCCGCTCGCGAGGCCCAACCGCACCACTCCAGTGAGCCGGCCCAGATCTGCCGGCCTGCCTCTGCTCCACCGACCTGGGCCATGGCCCATGGGTGAGACGCCCCTCTCCTGTGCACTTTGGCCCAGCAGTTTCGGCCCGTGGCTTATTTTTTCCCTGCGCAGCAATTTGTCTATTTTTTTCAGGGAACGCTATTTTGCAGAAAAGTCCCTAGAGTTCATGCATATAATAACTCACAAACCGTGCATCGGATTAAAACAAACTTTATATGTAAAATGCTTAGAATTTTGTCTAGTTTCATAATATCCAACTTTCATCTATGTTTAAATGTGTAAAGTTCTATGTGCATTAATTTTCTTAAATGCCATGTTAAAATGTTTTATTTCATATCTAAATAACTGTAGCTCCAAACTTAACAATCTTTATATGTAAATGGGGTAGAAAAATGCCTAGTTTAACATGGCTGCATTACTTTGCTTGTTTAACAACTCTAAAGTATGGTTTAGGGAAGAACAGCACCAAATCTAAAATATGCACATGAGGATTTTCTGGAATTGTTGTTTATTATTTCCGGCCTCATTTAAACTTGACTAGACAGTTAGTTTAATTATGCTTCACTTCTTGCCACGTTTAACAACATATAATATTATTGGGTACATAAATGGGAGAGAACTAAATAAGTCATGTGGTGTTCCGTCAATATGCAACTCATGGCATATTGAGCTCCACTTAATTTGTAGTATTCTTTATGCACTTTGCCATGCCATGCCTCATTAAACCGGACATGCATCATACTTGGTTGTGCATCATGCCATGCTTATGTGATGGTTGTTTAATATGTTGTTTGCTTCTTTCCGGTGTTGCTTCTTCGGGTTAGTTCCGATAACGTCGCGTTTGTGAGGATTTGTTCGACTTCGTCCATTTGTCTTGTTCATGGACTCGTTCTTCTTCCTTGCGGGATCTCAGGCAAGAAGACCATACCCTTGAAATCACTTCTATCTTTGCTTTGCTAGTTGCTCGCTCTATTGCTATGTCGCGCTACCTACCACCTGCTATATCATGCCTCCCATATTGCCATGTCAAGCCTCCAACCCACCTTTGCTAGAAAACCGTTGCTTGGCTATGTTACCGCCTTTGCTCAGCCCCTCTTATACAGTTGCTAGTTGCAGGTGAAGATGAAGCTTGTTCCATGTTGGAACATGGATATGTTGGGATATCACAATATATCTAATTTAATTAATGCATCTCTATACTTGGTAAAGGGTGGAAGGCTCGGCCTTATGCCTGGTGTTTTGTTCCACTCTTGCCGCCCTAGTTTCTGTCATACCAGTGTTACGTTCCTTGATTTTGCGTTCCTTACGCGGTTGGGTGTTATGGGAACACCTTGACAGTTCGCTTTGAATAAAACTCCTCCAGCAAGGCCCAACCTTGGTTTTACCATTTGCCTCACCACCACCTATACTTTTTCCTTGGGAGTCGCGCTCCCGAGGGTCATCTTTATTTTAACCCCCCGGGCCAGTGCTTCTCCAAGTGTTGGTCCGAATGTCACAGCCCTAGCTTCAGCCTTGTTGTGGTTTAGTCTTGGTTGTTGCATCATGTTTAAATTTTCTTAAACCTGAAATGGGGATGTCCAAACCCTAGCACCAAATGAAATGCAACTAGGATCAAAATAAAAAATATATTTTCAATGAACCCAAAATGCCCTTCATAAATGCCCATCATTTTTGAATTGGTCTAGAACCTCTTCCAAAAGAATGATGCACATATTTCTAGGCCATTCTGGATCTTTGAATTAACTCGTATCGTATTTGAATTGGAGCAGTTAAATCCTATAAATATTTTTTAAATGTTGTAATAATTCTGAAACTAGTTTTGGGTTGTTGGAAATAATCCAAACACTGCCCACCATTATTTTCAGGATTTTACAAAATGGATTAGTATTTTTACTAATTCAACACAGAATAAAAGAAAATAGAGAACAAAAAAAGAGAAGATGGAGAGGGAACTAACCTGGGCCACCTACCTGTAGCAGCAACCCAGTAGGCAGGCCCAGCCCACTGGCCCCTGCCAGTCACGTGCTACCTCCCGCCAGGAGGACAGGAGCGTGTGGCCGTGGCGCGCTGGCACGCGCCTCACCAGCTCCTGCTTGCTGTCGAGGGCCTGGACGCCTCCACGAGTGCCACGCCACCTCCCCGACCCCCCTCTCACTTCTCCCTCGCTCTCTGGACCTCCCTCCCCCTCTCTCCTCTGATTTCCCCCATGGCCGAGCATGCCCGTTGCCGCCGCTCGCTGTTGCCACGTCCACTTGCCCTCCCTCGCCCATCCAACGTGCTCGGGAGCTCCGCCACGCCGTCCCCGTATACCCCACCGAGCCACGTGAGCTGGGAAGCACCGCAACACCCTCGACACGTCGTCTTCTACCTCGGGCCATCGAGATCGCCGGCGCCGACTCGCGCCACCCGGGTCGTCCCCGGCCCCGCCGTCTACACCTTTCACCTCGTCGTGAGCTTCTCTCCTTTTACCCCCACGTCCCCTTCCTCTAGGTCGTCCCGTAGCCACTGCTCACCGAGCTCCCGCACCACCGTCCGCCATGGCCGATGGGCGCGCTGCTGCCGAGCTCCTCTAGACGCCCTGCGCTGCCTAGCGTGCCCCTGGAGTGCCCAGGAACCCAGCAAATCCCTCTCTTCGCTCGCTAGCCGCCCGCAACGCAGCGCCCGCGCAACTCCGAACTCCGGCCGCCGCCTAGCTCGCTGCTCCCGTCACCACAGACCATCGCAGCTCCGCCTGCCTGCTTCATCAGATGCGTGCGAGCTTCAGCTCGCCGTAGAGACCAACCACGTCGCAAACGGCCGCCTGTAGCGCGAGCCCGAGCAACTCCGGTGAGCCTCTGCCGCGAGAGATTGTCGCCGGCGCTTAATCCGGCGATGATGACGTGGCTCCGTCATTAGAGGCTAATCCCTTAATTAGCCACCTCACAGGCACTAACAGTGGGCTCCACCATGGGGTCAAACCCAGTCAGCGCTAGTTTTGACCGGGATTAGTCCCCATGTCACTGACGTGTGGACCCCACACGTCAGGTTTGACCTGGGCTGACGCTGTTGACTAGCTGATGTCAGCATGACGCATTGATGACGCAGTAATCATTTTCCTGGATTATTTCTAATTCTAAATGTTTTGGAAATTCCAGAAAATGCCCAAAACTTCAAAAAATCATAGAAATTCAACCGTAACTCCAAATAAATAATTTATATATGAAAAATGATCAAAAAAATCCAATCTATCCATTTGTACCATTTTCATGCATGTTTGAGCAAGTTAACCTCACTGTTCAGGATGAAACATGATTAGGGCAAATTTCATAATAGGTTTGGAGTTGGAATTTGATGTAGTTTTGAATTCCACTTCAATTAAAATGACTTTCTGTTGCATTAGCCCAAATCACATCATATTGCCATGTAATGATCATGCATCATATTGTGCATTACATTGATCGTGTTTCTTCTCTATTGCCGTTGTTGTTCCCCCTCGGTAGACGTTGTTCCGACGTTGTGATTGTTGACACTGATGAAGACTCAATGCTATCTTCAGACGTGCCAGGCAAACAAAACCCCCTTGTTCATTCCGATACAATCCCACTCTCTCGCTCCTGCCCTCTTTTACTGCATTAGGACAACATTGATTCAACTGTTACATGCTGCGATAGCTGAACCCCTTTTACTCTGCATGACTTGTCATTGCGACAGTAAATAGATGAAACCCACTAGCATGAGTAGGAGTTGTTTGAGCCCCGATGTGCCTACTCATTCATGCTTGTTTGTCATGTCTGCTATTGCTTAGAGTTGTGTCAGGTCTGATTCATCGGGGATGAATTGGAAAGTTGTGAACATGTCCTACTGTTGAGAGCTAAGTGTGTGAACACGATTTGGTAAAGGTAGCGGTGAGAGGCGATGTAGGAGTACATGGTGGGTTATCTCATTTCAGCCATCCTCAGGAACTGAGTTCTGTGTTTGTGATCCATGAACAGTTACTACCACACATTGGGCTCCGGGCGCTCCAAGCTCTCTCGACTTATTAATCAACTCAATCTTTGTCCAGTAGTTGCAACTAGTTTCTGGTGTTTGTAGGTAGTGTTAGTAGTCTACCAAGTGGCACCCGGTACAGGTGGGCTTGGGACAGACTAGGCACAGTGGCCCGGTGTACCAAGTGGCACCCGGATGGTGGGCTTGGGAACCCTGTACACATCGTTTGGGGCCGTGAGCGACACCTCGGACGGATCTCCTTGCGGATGGAACCCGAATAGGTGATAAACCTGGAGTAGAGACTTGTTGGTTAGTCAGGTCGTGGCCGACTCCCTCGCCAGGCTTCCGCTTGAAGGTTGCCGAGATACACGACGTGTACATGGTGGTAAGTGGCGAGAGCGTGTGTGAAGAAGTACACCCCTGCAGGGTTATCATTATCTATTCAATAGCCGGATTCCTCGGATATGGAAACTTGGACCCCTTGCATAGTTCATAGACAAGTGAAAGTGGATACTCTAAAATGCGCAAGATAAGCGTGAGTGCTATGGATGGTGTTCTCGTAGGGAGACGGGAGCGGATCCATAGTGGTGTATTGGTATGGTGAATATGTGGACTCGTGTGCGCCACCTCAACAGAGTTACTTGCAGTCGTAGTTCAGGATAGCCACCGAGTCAAAGCTAGCTTGTTGTAGTTAAACTCCACCACCCCTTTGTTGATACCGATGCATATGTAGATAGTTCTGATGTAAGTCTTGCTGGGTACATTTGTACTCACGTTTGCCTATTTTATGTTTTGCAGAGACGTCAGTCTCGCTAGTAGTTCCGTGTGGACTTCGACGTTTAGTTTGATACCTCAGCTACGATCTTGTGCCCTCGGCAGGATCTGGTAGATAGTCAGGCTTCTCAGCCTTTTTCATTTATAGATGTCTGTACTCAGACATGTTAAGCTTCCGCATGTGCTTTGATTGTATGCTATGATTGTTGGGTCATGAGACCCATGTTTGTAATATCTCGCTCTTCGGAGCCTAATGAATAAATACTCTGAGTCGTAGAGTCTTGTTGTGATGCCATGTTGTATTGCACATATTGAGCATATTGTGTGTATGATTGAAATGCTTGGTATGTGTGGGATCCGACAACCTAGTTGTTTATCCTTGGTAGCCTCTCTTATGGGGAAATGTAGTCTAGTGCTTCCATGAGCCAAAGTAGTCCGCTACAGCCCGGTTCACCGGAGTCCTGCTAGCCCAGCACTACTGCTCCAGAACACTTGACTGGCCGGCATGTGATTCACTTCGTTCCTGTGTCTGTCCCTTCGGGGAAATGTCACGCGGTGACATCCGAAGTCCTGCCTAGCCTGCTACAGCCCGGTTCACTTGAGTCCTGTTAGCCCAGTGCTACAGCCCGGATTCACACGCTGCTGACCGACATGCTCGATGTTGATTCATGTATGCCTGTCCCCGTAAGTTAGTGCCACCTTGGGTTCACGACTAGTCATGTCGGCCCGGGTTCTCTGTCATATGGATGGTAGCAACACTATCATATACGTGAGCCAAAAGGCGCAAACGGTCCTGGGCCATGGTAAGGCGACACCCGTGGGAATACCGTGCGTGAGGCCGCAAAGTGATATGAGGTGTTACCGGTTAGATCGATGTGACTTGGAATCGGGGTCCTGACAGTTTTGGTATCAGAGCCTGACTGACTGTAGGATTACCAAGCCAAGCTGGTCGAAGTCGTGTCTAGAAATGCTTTAGTTATATAAGGGAATTGTTTGTGGATGGGAACGTAAGGCTCTTTTTACTCCTTATCCTCATGACCTTCTGATCTGAGTCATCTTATCTTTTCTATGGGGTTAAGAACTAGGCTTCTCTTCTATCTCTCAGGATGACGTGTTACTAAACCGTAGTTGCCTAGGATTGTTGAGTTCAAGCCTCAGTTCAGTTCCTACTACTTCGATATGTTCATAGCTAGCACTAGAACCTTGATATGATGTTGTTAAGTGGTTATGCCACCATTTTGCAGGATCTCTCAAATAATTATGAGCATTTATAGCCGTTATGCTGTCCGAGTCATCCCAGGTCTCTAAATAGTCTGATGCATTTGCAAATCCTTTCTTTCCATTTCTGATATCCTTTTGTACCAGATTAACCACACTAATCGGTGAGTTGAGGCACTCTGTTGCCTCGACATATAGGTTGGAGCTAGTATTATGACTCTAGGTGTCTTAGAGGATCACCTAGTAATCTAGCCATGTCTTGTGTTCCCAGTGTGATGATTCTGGCCATCATTCTCGAAAGCATCCCGTGATGCCATTTAGTTAGTAGGTATTCTATTCCTGGGTTTTTTAACCCGAGATTCACCCTACTTCATGTTGTTAGTATTTGCTAGTTCCCTTAATGTAACATCCCAAAATTCTAAATTTTGGAATGTTATAATAAATAGATAGATTTGACTGATTGTTTGATTGATTGTCTAAAAGTGAGTGAATTCGAAACTTTTGAAAGTTAAATAAGAGGGAACAAAAGGACTTTCCCAAACTTTCATATTTGCTTTTTGATCTCCGTGAATTCAAATTCCCTTCAAATACAAAACCCTTGAGTGAAGATGATATGACTTCTTCCATTTAAAAATGAAAAGGGTGTTTGAAAAATATTTGAATTCCATTGGGAAATATTTTTCCAATTCAAAAACTTTATGCAACTCAATGATTTTCACGAGAGAAGATAAAATGACTTCTTCAAATTATGAAATATGAGTTGGGAGTTTCAAAGGATCAATTTCAAGTCCTTTTGGAATTAATTTTGAATTTGGATTTATTTGAGTTTATTCAAATTATTTTCCTCCAAAAATAAAATATATGGAACATAGGGTAACATGATTCCCTACATTAGAAAATTGGAGGAAAATTAATTTGAAATCATTTTTGGTATTTTAAAATGATTTTAGTTGGATTTTATTAGACCAGGAGCACTGTTTGAGTTATTAGAAATTGTGTGTATTTTTTTAAATGCTAGAAAAATGTTCACGTCGTAGAAAATATTTAACTGAAAATTTTGATATATAATATGCCTATATAATATATATATTTCTATTTGTTTTTATCCCTTTTGTTTGCCTGGAAAACAAATTAAAAAAAATCTTAAAAAAAATCCTCGCCGACTGGGCCGGCCCAGCACCCGAGCCAGGCCGCGGCCCAGCGCTCCCGCGCCCGTCCCCGACTCCGGTGGAGTCCGCCACCAGCACGGAACCCGCCGCCGCCGCCCGTGTCCATGCGGGACTCCCCCTACCGCCTCTCTGTTGCCCCTTCCGCGCCGCCTTGCCCCTCCTCCCTTAAATACCGGGCCACCCCGACCCCCTCTCCCTTCTCTCTCCTTGCCGCCGCCGCTTTGCTTTGCCGCGCCGCGCCGCTGCTCTGCTGCGCCACCGCGCCGCTCCCCGTGCTGCCCTCGCTCCACGCCGCTCGCCACCGCCACCGCCGACGCCGTAGAGGCCCCGCTCGCCGGAGCCGTCCGCCGCCGCAGCCGCATCTCGTCGCCGGAGCTGCTGCTCGATCCAAATCGCCACCGTCGGTTTATTCGCTCCTTGCCGGTATAAACCGCAAACCGCCCCAGTTTTCTCTTTCTAGTTCGGTTTATTTTTTTAGGTCGGGTTTTTTTAGGTTTAGTTAGTTAGCGGACATTCGTCCGTTAGTACCCGGCAATGAACGATTTCGTTCTATAGTGTTCTGTGACGAACGTTCGTTGTTTAGTATTTTTCTTTTTCTTTTAATTCCGGCCAGGGACCCATTTGTAATTAGTTTCTTCACAGTTTAGTCCTTGATCTTCAATCTATCACAACTTTTTACTCGTTTATCCAAATCAAACGAAACCAACGCTCACGTCTTCGTTATGATCCCCTCTATCCATTAATTCAACTCAAACATGTTTTTGAAAAGTTTAAAATTTGAATTAGATCAGATTTGAATTCAAACTTCGTTTGATCGTAACTTGAGTTTCGTAACTCCGTTTGAGTTGATTCTTTTTGCAAATCGAAGCTCTTGACCTAAAACATTCTAATACGGCCAAATTCACATAATTTTGGTACTGTTAGAAATCTTTTTATGTTGCAAGAGTTATTTTCTTGGTTTTGATGTTTCCGAATCGTCTTCTTCGTTCTTTCTGATCTTTTGAGTGATTGCTTATGTGTGGTTACTATTGTTTGCTTACGATAGATTGACCGGAGTGTGACGAGTAGAGCTATCAAGAGTTTTGAGTGCGAATCATCTTCATCAACATTGCAGGCAAGTTCACACTTTGATCATACCCTTTTCTACAACCCAGTATTATTGCATTAGATCACTCCTCACACATTGCATGGTTAGGATCTAATTAAATTGTGGGATGGGAAGTAGATGAGGTAGTACCTATTACCTGTATTATTATCAAACCTTTGGGAGTTACTTCTACGTTTGCTTATTATGCCATGCTATGCTAGTAGACGTGGATTGGGTGAGTGATATCCATGACAGATGTGAGTTTGTTAATTTTAATGGTTTATCTAAGGTGGCAACTTAAACACACATCTGGGTGAATTGAGGCACCTGATGTCTATCAGGACTTGCCTGTTTTCTTTTGGACCGCCACCCAGGCTCAAAGGGATCATGAGATTATTCATACTAGAAACTTCCGTGTGCAGCCACAAGCCATTATGGGCTCTCGCATAGTTGACTAAGTTGTGCGAACTCTTACAGTGGTAGACTAGCAGATGTAGGGGTTGTAGGTGGTACGGTCTACCCGATCGTAAGGTGCTAGCGCTTCTGAAAGACTATGTCTCGGTCATCCGTTTCTCAAACACCATGTAGTGCGAGAAATCCAACGGAGGCGATCGAGTCTTGTGGGGAAAAGTAGGCAAACCTCTGCAGAGTGTATAAACTAATCATGATTAGCCGTGTCCCCGGTTATGGAGATCTTGAGTATCTAGTTCTTGGATTATCCTGTTGATCTCATCACGTTACTCTAAATGAAAATTGTTGGGTTTTAATGATGTTACTTAATTGGGATTGAGAATGCTGTCAACCATTCTCAATGTTTAACAACCACCATGATAGTAATTAATCTTATTCCTTTGCAGTAGGGAAAAATTGGCTTTACACAAAAACCTTATAACCATAGAGTTTTTCCACCAGCCAAATATGCATGTAGTGATAGCCATTGTTCATCATTATCTATGGTGTGAATTTGCCAGTACATTCAATGTACTGACCCGTTTCGGGCTGCAACGTCTCATGTTGCAGGTTTCTTACGACGAGTAAGTGATACGTTAGGGTTACGATTTCTACACTCAACTTTGCCGTTGGTGTTGATGGGAATCCACAACCTTGTTGCTTCCGCTATATGGATTGAGGTAATAGTATTTACGTTACTTTATACATGTGATTTACCTCTGTTATAAATCCTTCGAGTACTGTGTGTGTCAGCATACCGATCCAGGGATGACACTTAAGCACAGAGACTTGCTCCATTCGGATCGGGTCGCTACAAGATGGTATCAGAGCACATGTTGACTGTAGGACGTGACCCTAGAAACTGGCAAGCCCATAGCAAAAAAAATTCTCTACACCTTTCCCTTTCAAAAGGATCTTTTACCCCTCTTCTCTTCTGAGCTTATTCAAATATTCCCTTTTAGTGAGACTATACCCCTTCCCCTTTTGACCTCACGAAGATTCGACTGATGAGACCACTCCAAGAAGTACAAAATATCGGACAACTAAGACCACCGCGGAATGAGGAGTATTCTCCGTGCATCTGAATAATGGAAACTACAACGGTTGAAGACCGAAGACAAGTAGAATTTGAAGGCTCTAAAGAATTCCCAGATTTGTATGACCTAGGAAGGCTACCCTTATGGAACTTGGCAGACTATGGAAGTTGTCAATACCCGAGATCAAGGTGCATAGGAGAAAGACTGAAACAAGGAGCATGAGAACTCGAAGTTTTGTCAAAGAAAACCCTAAGGCAGGAGATATCAACTATGGAATGATAACTCATGGGAATGACAAGAGCAGAAACACGGTTATCCGTGATGTCATCGCCCGCTGATGCTATTGTCACCGTGCTGAGTTAAGGATACATTTCTTCAGAATGGATTTGATGGAAGAAGGCTCATGGAGCACCTATTAGTAAGATGAAGTTTTAACCTTAGCTGGTGTATCACCAAGATCTGGAGTAGTACATCAAGAAGTTTAAAATGGAGCTCCAGGAAGTCGTATTAGTCAAGGAAGTATTTCATGAGGAACTCAGGATCCTGAAGATGAGAGTAGACAAGCTGGAGGAGCTACAACCTCGAGATACCGGAGAATTGTCAAGAACTAAAGGACAGTATGACCGTGGTTCATGTGAAGGATGTTGAAACTAGAAGTTTGAAATGCAACTCCGGAATATTAAAGGATGTCACGAGAGATTTCACATCAACAGAGATTGATCTGGAAAAAGAAATTGAGAAAGACAAGCATGATCGGAAGAAGCCATTGAAGGCATGAACAAGACTTGAAGAGTTTGGCGACGTTGACCTTAGAAGACCAAACCCCTGTTATACACCTACGTTAGATGCGACGTTTGTGAGCTGTCATTTGTTTGATGTTTTTCGACGGCCACAACAAAAATCTGTCTTTTCAAAACTGTTGTTTGCATAGTGTGTATCCCTCTCTATCCCTCTTATCTCACCCCAAAACCCTTGGACCCAATAGAGGATGAATGGAGATGAGCTTGTATTTTCTGGACCGATGAGTCAGTTGGAGGCAGACCGATGGATTCAGAACATGGAGGATCACATGGAGAATAACCCTATAGTTGGACATGATATGACCCAGCATGCTCTTCTGTGCTTTGAAAGAGGTGCTGCTACTTGGTGGAGGATGTACCAAACCATCAATGGATGGCAAGGAGTAACCACTTGGGAGGAATTTAAATTGACTCTGCAAAGATCTCACCTTGTGTCCCAGAAGTTGAAGCTTTATGGAAAGGGTATGAAGAAACCTTGTGCATGTAAGATTTGTAGAGAAATAGGACACACCCATAAAGAACACAAGGATGAATGCCCTAATTGTGAAGGAAGTCACCCAGTTGAAGAATGCCCAATTGGGAAGATTACTTGTTTCTTGTGTGAAGGGACTACCCACTATCCTGCTAAGTGTTACATTTACCCCATGGTACAACGAACCATCCAACAGAAGAAAGAAGTAAAGAAAGGAGCCCTTATGGGAATTTTAGAAGAAACTGTGATGAAGGAAGAGGTGGAGGACACACCTAAAGAAGACCCGAGTAAACCCTGCACTAAGTCATGCTATTCATGCGGAGAAGAAGGACACATCTCCCAGAATTGCATGAATGGGGATCTAGTAGAATTCCCGACAGAAGAAGTAGAATATGACCCACAGGAAATAGAAGCCATGATTTGGTATGGAAAGGTCCAGGAAGAGAAGCAGATTGGATTCCAGGAAGAACCTGAGTCGTATCACCTGTTACAGGTGCAAGGAGTCAGGGCACTACCTCAACAATTGCCCAAAAAGGAAACCTCGATACTTGTCAGAGTAATATGTTTTAGTGGTAATGGAGCAGGGCACTTTGCCAGAGAATGCCCCAAGGAGAAGGAAACTTGTGCTAGATAGTTGAGTTTGCAACAAAAGAAATGGAGTAGTAGAAGTAAGAACATTTTCTTTTATATTGAGGTGGTGAGTTGAGACTTGTAATGGGAAAGCAAGAGATTGTAAGCATTTGAGAATGAATAAAGTAGCATCGTAGGTACTGATATGTATTTTATGAGTTGTTACTCTATGAAGAAGAATTTTGGCCATTCTGAGGATATGAGAAATATGGTCTATGGAAGATTTGTGCATTTTAAGGGTGGTAGTACCCTGTAATGGATTTCAGACAAAATGAATACGAGTTTTGTCTCGATATGTGTGATACCCCAAGAGTATGTTGGATGAAGTTGGAGACCGTCAGTTGTTTGGATCAAATGTGATCAAGGATTCAGAAGAGAATGTTCAAGATAGACTGAAGGTAGCTCAGTCCAGGCAGAAGAGTTGTGCAGACTCAAAACTCAAGGAGGTAGTCTATGAAATTGGAGACAGAGCATGTCTTCGTGTGACCCCTCTGCGGGGAGTTAAACGAATTGGAGTTAAGGGACAGTTAGCCCCGAGATTTGTAGGACCATACCGAGTTTTGGAGCGTATGAGAGAAGTGGCCTACAAGTTGGAGTTACCCGAAGGACTGTCAGGAGTTCATGGTGTGTTTCACGTTTCCCAGTTGAAGAAGTGCCATGAAGAGATGGCCAATATTCCCCTGTAAGGACGCTTGACCCTGGAAAGGATAATGATGTTCCATGAAGTGGAGCATGGACTCCATAAGTATAAGTTTATATCTCGGTATGTGGGATAACCCACGAGGATGAAGAGATGAATTACTATTGGATATAAAGGAGGTATGATGTGGGTATTATGGAATGAATATAACTCCATGATGAGTTTGAGTAATCACGTCTTAGTCTTGTACAAATAGAAGGAAGGGAGACAATACAATTGGATGAATTTAAGAATACTAGGAAGTTGGAAGTTGGAATAATGATCCGTTGCCTGATGATAAGTTCAAGGACTACAAGTGATGAGATGGGCCATAACCCACAGGCCCCAGGACCTGCCAAGAAGCAAGCACATTCTTGCTGAAGGAAAAACCCTGGAAGTGGATATACCTTTGTCGACAGACGATTTTATAGGAGTTTACGCAAAACCTGAGAGTTGTGAAGGAACGATAGATGTTGGTCTGGCTTGCAGAATCAATGGATTATTCCGAACTTGGTTCGTCGACGAGAGAAATTCTGCAATGCTTGTGAGGATGACTCAGTGTTACAATGCGAGATTCGCTAAACCGTATACAAGGTAATGATTTGGGTGCGGGATGGATTGATCACCATACCGACTTACTCTTATTATTCGCCTTGCTATATGGGATGGTAAATCTGAGTGACTTGCCTATAGTAGAGAGACGACGATAATAAACCTTGTTTGAACCTTAGAATGGTATAAGTATTTTCCCTTGTACACGGTAGTTGTTGCCAACCGTAGGTTATACGGTGAGGATCAACCCAGACCCATTTCCTGCAGGAGAAGCCATAAATTGTTAACCACCATGAGATATCGATAGTTATTTAGAATTGGCGCCAGACCGGTCAGCTAAGAAGAACCAATCTCGAAATAACCTTACCAAGAGGAAAGGACAGAAGAAATGAGGAAAAGGTTATGCCACTACTGGAAGAGCCCAGAGAAGGAATTTGCCGAGAATCTGAGAAGACCGGCCCCGTCAAGAATAAGGATGGAGTATATGAGTATTGATGGGACCGTAACCATGTTCCTAAGGGTGGTAGCACCCCAGACCCCTTTGATGATCGATGGATTTTGAGGAGACCCCCAAACCCTAACCTTTTCTTGCTAGCCTCTCCGAATCTCGAGGACGAGATTCATTTTAAGGGTGGTAGGTTTGTAACATCCCAAAATTCTAAATTTTGGAATGTTATAATAAATAGATAGATTTGACTGATTGTTTGATTGATTGTCTGAAAGTGAGTGAATTCGAAACTTTTGAAAGTTAAATGAGAGGGAACAAAAGGACTTTCCCAAACTTTCATATTTGCTTTTTGATCTCCGTGAATTCAAATTCCTTTCAAATACAAAATCCTTGAGTGAAGATGATATGACTTCTTCCATTTAAAAATGAAAAGGGTGTTTGAAAAATATTTGAATTCCATTGGGAAATATTTTTCCAATTCAAAAACTTTATGCAACTCAATGATTTTCACGAGAGAAGATAAAATGACTTCTTCAAATTATGAAATATGAGTTGGGAGTTCCAAAGGATCAATTTCAAGTCCTTTTGGAATTAATTTTCAGTTTGGATTTATTTGAGTTTTATTCAAATTATTTTCCTCCAAAAATAAAATATATGGAAAATAGGGTAACATGATTCCCTACATTAGAAAATTGGAGGAAAATTAATTTGAAATCATTTTTGGTATTTTAAAATGATTTTAGTTGGATTTTATTAGACCAGGAGCACTGTTTGAGTTATTAGAAATTGTGTGTATTTTTTTTAAATGCTAGAAAAATGTTCATGTCGTAGAAAATATTTTTCTGAAAATTTTGATATATAATATGCCTATATAATATATATATTTCTATTTGTTTTTATCCCTTTTGTTTGCCTGGAAAACAAATTAAAAAAATCTTAAAAAAAATCCTCGCCGACTGGGCCGGCCCAGCGCTCGAGCCAGGCCGCGGCCCAGCGCTCCTGCGCCCGTCCCCGAGTCCGGCGGAGTCCGCCACCAGCACGGAACCCGCCGCCGCCGCCCGTGTCCATGCGGGACTACCCCTACCGCCTCCCTGTTGCCCCTTCCGCGCCGCCTTGCCCCTCCTCCCTTAAATACCGGGCCACCCCGACCCCCTCTCCCTTCTCTCTCCTCGCCGCCGCCGCTTTGCTTCGCCACGCCGCGCCGCTGCTACGCCGGAGCAGCACTCCGCCGCCGCGTCGCTGCTCTGCTGCGCCACCGCGCCGCTCGCCGTGTCGCCGGAGCTGCCGCTCGATCCAAACCGCCACCGTCGGTTTATTCGCTCCGAGTCGGTATAAACCGCAAACCGCCCCGGTTTTCTCTTTCTAGTTCGGTTTATTTTTTTTATGTCAGGTTTTTTAGGTTTAGTTAGTTAGCGGACATTCGTCCGTTAGTACCCGGCAATGAACGATTTCGTTCTATAGTGTTCTGTGACGAACGTTCGTTGTTTAGTATTTTTCTTCTTCTTTTAATTCCGGCCAGGGACCCGTTTGTAATTAGTTTCTTCACAGTTTAGTCCCTGATCTTCAATCTATCACAACTTTTTACTCGTTTATCCAAATCAAACGAAACCAACGCTCACGTCTTCGTTATGATCCCCTGTATCCATTAATTCAACTCAAACATGTTTTTGAAAAGTTTAAAATTTGAATTAGATCAGATTTGAATTCAAACTTCGTTTGATCATAACTTGAGTTTCGTAACTCCGTTTGAGTTGATTCTTTTTGCAAATCGAAGCTCTTGACCTAAAACATTCTAATAAGGCCAAATTCACATAATTTTGGTACTGTTAGAAATTGTTTTATGTTGCAAGAGTTATTTGCTTGGTTTTGATGTTTTCGAATCGTCTTCTTCGTTCTTTCTGATCTTTTGAGTGATTGCTTATGTGTGGTTACTATTGTTTGCTTACGATAGATTGACCGGAGTGTGACGAGTAGAGCTATCAAGAGTTTTGAGTGCGAATCATCTTCATCAACATTGCAGGCAAGTTCACACTTTGATCATACCCTTTTCTACAACCCAGTTTTATTGCATTAGATCACTCCTCACACATTGCATGGTTAGGATCTAATTAAATTGTGGGATGGGAAGTAGATGAGGTAGTACCTATTACCTGTATTATTATCAAACCTTTGGGAGTTACTTCTATGTTTGCTTATTATGCCATGCTATGCTAGTAGACGTGGATTGGGTGAGTGATATCCATGACAGATGTGAGTTTGTTAATTTTAATGGTTTATCTAAGGTGGCAACTTAAACACACATCTGGGTGGATTGAGGCACCTGATGTCTATCAGGACTTGCCTGTTTTCTTTTGGACCGCCACCCAGGCTCAAAGGGATCATGAGATTATTCATACTAGAAACTTCCGTGTGCAGCCACAAGCCATTATGGGCTCTGGCATAGTTGACTAAGTTGTGTGAACTCTTACAGTGGTAGACTAGCAGATGTAGGGGTTGTAGGTGGTACGGTCTACCCGATCGTAAGGTGCTAGCGCTTTCTGAAAGACTATGTCTCGGTCATCCGTTTCTCAAACACCATGTAGTGCGAGAAATCCAACGGAGGCGATCGAGTCTTGTGGGGAAAAGTGCGCAAACCTCTGCAGAGTGTATAAACTAATCATGATTAGCCGTGTCCCCGGTTATGGAGATCTTGAGTATCTAGTTCTTGGATTATCCTGTTGATCTCATCACGTTACTCTAAATGAAAATTGTTGGGTTTTAATGATGTTACTTAATTGGGATTGAGAATGCTGTCAACCATTCTCAATGTTTAACAACCACCATGATAGTAATTAATCTTATTCCTTTGCAGTAGGGAAAAATTGGCTTTACGCAAAAACCTTATAACCATAGAGTTTTTCCACCAGCCAAATATGCATGTAGTGATAGCCATTGTTCATCATTATCTATGGTGTGAATTTGCCAGTACATTCAATGTACTGACCTGTTTCGGGCTGCAACGTCTCATGTTGCAGGTTTCTTACGACGAGTAAGTGATACGTTAGGGTTACGATTTCTACACTCAACTTTGCCGTTGGTGTTGATGGGAATCCACAACCTTGTTGCTTCCGCTATATGGATTGAGGTAATAGTATTTACGTTACTTTATACATGTGATTTACCTCTGTTATAAATCCTTCGAGTACTGTGTGTGTCAGCATACCAGTCCAGGGATGACACTTAAGCACAGAGACTTGATCCATTCGGGTCAGGTCGCTACACTTAAGATATTAGTAACCTTTGCGATAGTCCTCGAGGTCCGTGGTATTTCCTTATTCCAAATACCATAAACCATTAAGGCAGAAGTTCTTTGAACCAAAAGATCACCATTAGAGTACTCCTGAGGAGTTCTCCATTCATAATTGTGATTCTGCCTGTTCTACCTTTCTGCATGGGTTATCCGGAAGAAATGTTGAGCTTTGCTCGACATACTAATCTATGCATATACAACTCAGAAAGATATATGTTCCTCTGAGTTGTCCCTCTTTAGCTGTTATCTGACCTTCGTCTGTCAATTGTTGGTCAAGAGTAGTTGTGCATTGGTGTTATCGATGCCTATTATTCATGTGATCCGTCAAGCCATTCTATTCCGGAATGACTAGGAGAAACAAACTCCAGTACCTCATCCATATCTAGGATTGTGTCAAAGCAGTTGTATTCCGTAGATCAAAATGCCAATCCAGCTTTTGATTCTGTTCTACCCTGAAGTATTGCCCTCTTTATGTCAGGAATATCATAGGAATTGCACAACCTCCTATGAACTCTTGATACAGTGATACTTCTCGCCATCATTATTCATTCCTCGGTTCCGTGTTGTTGTAACCGGAATGCCGACAAGTAAAATGTGATGTGTGAAATCAATACTCCTAGCAACCCTGTTGCTTGGTATATAATGGACAATAATCTTATCCTTAGCGTGTTGATTATTGAATCATCATTCTAAGATAGATTGTGCTACCTAGTCCTTATTTTTGGTGCACTCTTCAATCAATGAGTTAGGATTATTCAATCCCTTGCTTATTTGATGATATCGTCTTGCTCTGAAAAGCAAGATTGTTCTCGAGCTTAGTAACATATCGGTGGTTCATGATTTTCCGAATATCTTCTCGGAGGTATCACTAGGCTGTCACCTGATCGCTATGTTGAGTTCGTGATCAAGTTGGTTTCTTGTAGCCACCATTTTCTCCAAGAATCTGTGCTGGATACCCCTGAGCTAGTTGGTTAAGCTTAACAACAACTTGGAGTGTTGGAAGATAAAAGCTTGTCCTACCACGCTCATCCCTAAGGCATATCCTTGTGTTTAGATAGTTGTTGAAACAAGATGATATCTTCATCAATTGGTCCTCGTGATCAGTTGCTAGGTCTATCATCTTGTCAAAACTTTGACTTGAGTATGGGCTATCTCAAGTCAAATCAGAACCAACGATGTTTGTAATGTTGCCTTACTCGTGGTTGACCCCTCGAGCATACACCATTACATCTTTTGGTCTGACCAATGCTATCACCGTGTTCACAGGATGGTGGAAGCCCAGTGATATGGAAATTCCGATGAGTTGCTGTTAAACCCATCAGTAGCATTTGTCTCCCCCATGATTCATGTTGAACATCAACCTAGTATTGGAAACTTTGTAAGCAATGCCTTCGTGTTCCGTTCATGAAGCTTATGCTTGGATGGAAGAAGTGACTTCCTCAAATTCATGTGCATTTGGAGCAAGTTGCCGCCATGAGTTCGAGAAAGATTGTTTTGTTTCCTCTGGTACCATCCCAAGTTAGTTATGCATGTGTGAATGTATTATATGGTTCGGTAGATTAATTACCTCCACTCCATATGTATTCCCTAGCACACCAAGCTACTGATTGATTTGTTCAAGGATAAGAAGTTCCTTCTTAAGAGCATGCCTTATGCAAGGACTTTGTTATCCTTGATGATGGTTCCCCACCTGAACTCGGTAGTGTTTTTATTATAAGACTACCACGTGGTCATGTTTGTCTGGGACAACATGTTCACATGTGTTAGCAGAACCAGCTCATGTTTTGGAGCTTACTACCATAGTTCATCTCCCCGATAATCTCGCAACGTCATATCGTCGAATTGTGTTGCAAACTTCCATTTTTCTTTCTAGACTTGATCTGTCTGGAATATCCTGACACCAACCAGATCTGAATCTCAGGCAGATATGATGGTTGGAACACACTCCAAGAACTATAATATTGGTCTCTCTATAACCGGTAAAGTGGATGTCGTGGCCAACACACCCAGCCGGAAGACCTATTGTTGTAGTATCTTGATTGAGGAAGTTGGCCACCTCCCCATAAAGATTTCGTAGGATTTACTCCAGGAGTTCTTTCTTATGTATCCTTTGTATTCCGAAGTCCGACCACTACTTGATGACTATGTTGATGCTTTAAAGCATGACCGTGGTAACCAGTACATCAAGGAGAACATTAGAAGCGGAGTGCTAAATGTCTCTCGGTCGATCATCCAGATTTCATTCCCTTGGCCTCGCTAAGGTGAAATCTGAGAAAGGGTTGTCTTTCTATGCATCTGCATTGTCCATCACTATTCGTCAAGGTAGTAAGATGTGTCGCCAGGATCCTTGACTCGGATGTTGGTAGAACCTTGATGAATATGGAAATGCTCAAGTTCTTGAAAGCACGCGCAAGCACATTCATCCATTACGTTGTCTTCAACAAGGTAGTCCACATCATCCATTCTAGTCCGAGTATGCCATTCCTTCGAGCTCCTTCACATGATCGTTTGTGATTGCCTGAGGCTGGTATAAAGAGTTTCAATGATCTTTGTATCAAAAGTAATTCTTTTTGCCACTTAAGGGAATAACTCTATGAGTCATCTCCCCTAAGATGTCTCGTTATGGTATCACGGGCAACTTAACTCCTCGCTACTTTGAAACACCCTCACCATCTATTTAAGCGTGGGATTGTTGCCCACCAAATCAAACCTCGTCGTTTGTTCTTCCATCCCTCTCGATGTGTTCGTGTCTCAACTCGAGATGTTTCAACATCTCATTCCGTGAGTTGATCGTGAGTTGTTCGATCTTCGAGAAGATCGATTTTGGTAGAGAGTCTCTTTCCATCATCATCATGTTGGATAAAGATCTCGATAGCTAATATGTCAAGATCAATTGGAGCAATGAATCAATATCCTCGAGAAGAGCAGTTGGATCCTGAAGATTTTGATAGTTCGAGTCCCCTCTTCTTTTACCCATGATTGAATCTTGGGACGAGATTCTTGTTTAGTGGGGGCGAGTTGTCACAGCCCTAGCTTCAGCCTTGTTGTGGTTTAGTCTTGGTTGTTGCATCATGTTTAAATTTTCTTAAACCTGAAATGGGGATGTCCAAACCCTAGCACCAAATGAAATGCAACTAGGATCAAAATAAAAAAAATATTTTCAATGAACCCAAAATGCCCTTCATAAATGCCCATCATTTTTGAATTGGTCTAGAACCTCTTCCAAAAAAATGATGCACATATTTCTAGGCCATTCTAGATCTTTGAATTAACTCATATCGTATTTGAATTGGAGCATTTAAATCCTATAAATATTTTTTAAATTCTCTAATAATTCTGAAACTAGTTTTGGGTTGTTGGAAATAATCCAAACACTGACCACCATTATTTTCAGGATTTTACAAAATGGATTAGTATTTTTACTAATTCAAAACAGAATAAAATAAAATAGAGAACAAAAAAAGAGAAGATGGAGAGGGAACTAACCTGGGCCACCTACCTGTAGCAGCAACCCAGCAGGCAGGCCCATCCCACTGGCCCCTGCCAGTCACCTGCTACCTCCCGCCAGGAGGACAGGAGCGCGTGGTCGCTGCACGCTGGCACGCGCCTCGCCAGCACCTGCTTGCCGTCGAGGGCTTGGACGCCTCCACGAGTGCCACGCCACCTCCCCGACCCCCCTCTCACTTCTCCCTTGCTCTCTAGACCTCCCTCCCCCTCGCTCCTCTGATTTCCCCCCATGGCCGAGCATGCCCGTCGCCGCCGCTCACTGTTGCCACGGCCACTCGACCTCCCTCGCCCATCCAACGTGCTCGGGAGCTCCGCCACGCCGTCCCCGTATACCCCACCGAGCCACGCGAGCTGGGAAGCACCGCAACGCCCTCGACATCGTCGTCTTCTACCTCGGGCCACCGAGATCGCTGGCACTGACTTGTGCCACCCGGGTCGTCCCCGGCCCCGCCGTCTACACCTTTCACCTCGTCGTGAGCTTCTCTCCTTTTACCCCCATGTACCCTTCCTCTATGTCGTCCCGTAGCCGCTGCTCACCAAGCTCCCGCACCGCCGTCCGCCATGGCCGATGGGCGCGCTGCTGCCGAGCTCCTCTAGACACCCTGCGCTGCCTAGCATGCCCCTGGAGTGCCCAGGAACCTAGCACAACCCTCTCTTCGCTCGCTAGCCGCCCGCAACGCAGCGCCCGCGCAACTCCGAACTCCGGCCAACGCCTAGCTCGCTGCTGCCGTCACCACAGACCACCGCCGCTCCGCCTACCTGCTTCATCAGATGCGTGCGAGCTTCAGCTCGCCGTAGAGACCAACCGCGTCGCAAACGGCCGCCTGTAGCGCGAGCCCGAGCAACTCCGGCGAGCCTCTGCCGCGAGAGATGGTCGCCGGCGCTTAATCCGGCGATGATGACATGGCTCCGTCATTAGAGGCTAATCCCTTAATTAGCCACCTCACAGGCGCTGACAGTGGGCTCCACCACGGGGTCAAACCCAGTCAGCGCTGGTTTTGACCGGGATTAGTCCCCATGTCACTGACGTGTGGACCCCACACGTCAGGTTTGACCTGGGCTGACGCTGTTGACTAGCTGATGTCAGCATGATGCATTGATGATGCAGTAATCATTTTCCTAGATTATTTCTACTTCTAAATGTTTTGGAAATTCCAGAGAATGCCCAAAACTTCAAAAAATCATAGAAATTCAACCGTAACTCCAAATGAAATAATTTATATACGAAAAATGATCAGAAAAATCCAATCTATCCATCTGTACCATTTTCATGCATGTTTGAGCAAGTTAACCTCACTGTTCAGGATGAAACATGATTAGGGCAAATTTCATAATAGGTTTGGAGTTGGAATTTGATGTAGTTTTGAATTCCACTTCAATTAAAATGACTTTCTGTTGCATTAGCCCAAATCACATCATATTGCCATGTAATGATCATGCATCATATTGTGCATTGCATTGATCGTGTTTCTTCTCTATTGCCGGTGTTGTTCCCCCTCGGTAGACGTTGTTCCGACGTTGTGATCGTTGACACTGATGAAGACTCAATGCTATCTTCAGACGTGCCAGGCAAGCAAAACCCCCTTGTTCATTCCGATACAATCCCACTCTCTCGCTCCTGCCATCTTTTACTGCATTAGGACAACATCGATTCAACTATTACATATTGCGATAGCTGAACCCCTTTTCCTCTGCATGACCTGTCATTGCCACAGTAAATAGATGAAACCCACTAGCATGAGTAGGAGTTGTTTGAGCCCTGATGTGCCTACTCATTCATGCTTGTTTGTCATGCCTGCTATTGCTTAGAGTTGTGTTAGGCCTGATTCATCAGGAATGAATTGGAAAGTTGTGAACATGTCCTACTGTTGAGAGCTAAGTGTGTGAACATTATTTGGTAAAGGTAGCGGTGAGAGGCCATGTAGGAGTACATGGTGGGTTGTCTCATTTCAGCCGTCCTCAGGAACTGAGTTCTGTGTTTGTGATCCATGAATAGTTACTACCACACATTGGGCTCCGGGCGCTCCAAGCTCTCTCGACTTATTAATCAACTCGATCTCTGTCCAGGAGTTGCAACTAGTTTCTGGTGTTTATAGGTAGTGTTAGTAGTCTACCAAGTGGCACCCGGTACAGGTGGGCTTGGGACAGACTAGGCACAGTGGCCCGGTGTACCAAGTGGCACCCAGATGGTGGGCTTGGGAACCCTGTACACATCGTTTGGGGCCGTGAGCGACACCCCGGCCGGATCTCCTTGCGGATGGAACCCGAATAGGCGATAAACCTGGACTAGAGACTTGTTGGTTAGTCAGGTCGTGGCCGACTCCCTCGCCAGGCTTCCGCTTGAAGGTTGCCGAGATACACGATGTGTACATGGTGGTTAGTGGCGAGAGCGTGTGTGAAGAAGTACACCCCTGCAGGGTTATCATTATCTATTCGAATAGCCGGATTCCTCGGATATGGAAACTTGGACCCCTTGCATAGTTCATAGACAAGTGAAAGTGGATACTCTAAAATGCGCAAGATAAGCGTGAGTGCTATGGATGGCGTTCTCGTAGGGAGACGGGAGCGGATCCATAGTGGTGTATTGGTATGGTGAATATGTGGACTCGTGTGCGCCACCTCAAAAGAGTTATTTGCAGTCGTAGTTCAAGATAGCCACCGAGTCAAAGCTGGCTTGCTGCAGTTAAACTCCACCACCCATTTGTTGATACCGATGCATATGTAGATAGTTCTAATGTAAGTCTTGCTGGGTACATTTGTACTCACGTTTGCCTATTTTATGTTTTGCAGAGACGTCAGTCTCGCTAGTAGTTCCGTGTGGACTTCGACGTTTAGCTTGATACCTTAGCTATGATCTTGTTCCCTAGGTAGGATCTGGTAGATAGTTAGGCTTCTCAGCCCTTTTCATTTATAGATGTCTATACTCAGACATGTTAAGCTTCTGCATGTGCTTTGATTGTATGCTATGATTGTTGGGTCATGAGACCCATGTTTGTAATATCTCGCTCCTTGGATCCTAATGAATAAATACTCTGAGTCGTAGAGTCTTGTTGTGATGCCATGTTGTATTGCACATATTGAGCATATTGTGTGTATGGTTGAAATGCTTGGTATGTGTGGGATCCGACAACCTAGTTGTTTATCCTTGGTAGCCTCTCTTATGGGGAAATGTAGTCTTGTGCTTCCATGAGCCATAGTTGTCTGCTACAGCCCGGTTCACTGGAGTCCTGCTAGACCAGCACTACTGCTCCGGAACACTTTACTGGCCGGCATGTGATTCACTTCGTTCCTGTGTCTGTCCCTTCGGGGAAATGTCATGCGGTGACATCCGGAGTCCTGCCTAGCCTGCTACAGCCCGGTTCACCGGAGTCCTGTTAGCCTAGTGCTACAGCCTGGATTCACACGCTGCTGACCGACATGCTCGATGTTGATTCATGTATGCCTGTCCCCGTAAGTTAGTGCCACCTTGGGTTCACGACAAGTCATGTCGGCCCGGGTTCTCTGTCATATGGATGCTAGCGACACTATCATATACGTGAGCTAAAAGGCGCAAACGGTCCCGGGCCATGGTAAGGCGACACCCGTGGGAATACCGTGCGTGAGGCCGTAAAGTGATATGAGGTGTTACCGGCTAGATCGACGTGACTTGGAATCGGGGTCCTGACACCGAACCAGAGCACCGTGCGGGACCGTCCCTTGGCAACTTGGGTTATGTTGGTACCTGTATGCTTAGCTTATCCGGTGTGCCCTGAGAACGAGATATGTGCAGCTCCGATCGGGATTTATTGGCACATCCGGGTGGTCTTGCTGGTCTTGTTTTACCATTGTCGAAATGTCTTATAACCGGGATTCCGAGTCTGATCGGGTATTCCTGGGAGAAGGAATATCCTTCGTTGACCGTGAGAGCTTGTGATGGGCTAAGTTGGGACACCCCTGCAGGGTATAAACTTTCGAGAGCCGTGGCCGCGGTTATGTGGTAGATGGGAATTTGTTAATATCCGGTTGTAGAGAACTTGACACTTAAATTAATTAAAATTAATCAACCGCGTGTGTAGCCGTGATGGTCTCTTCTGGGCGGAGTCTAGGAAGTGAACACGGTTCTTGTGTTATGCTTGAACGTAAGTAGTTTCAGGATCACTTCTTGATCACTTATAGTTCACGACCATTGCGTTGCTTCTCTTCTCGCTCTTATTTGCGTAAGTTAGCCACCATATATGCTAGTGCTTGCTGCAGCTCCACCTCATTACCCTATCCTACCCATAAGCTTAAATAGTCTTGATCTCTCGGGTGTGATATTGTTGAGTCCTCGTGGCTCACAGATACTTCCAAACAGTTGCAGGTGCCGATGAAACCAGTGCAGGTGATGCAACCGAGCTCAAGTGGGAGCTCGATGAAGATCTTGATCGTTGTTATGTGTCTTTTCCAGATGATCAATAGTGGTGCCCAGTTGGGACTATCGGGGATCTAGCATTTGGGGTTGTCTTCTTTTATTTTGGTTCCATAGTCGGACCTTGATTGTATTCTGGATGATGTATGTTTAACTTGTATTTGTGTGAAGTGGCGATTGTAAGCCAACTCTTTATCCCTTTCTTATTCAGTACATGGGATTGTGTGAAGATTACCCCTCTTGCGACAAACCGACCATCCGGCTATGCCTCTAAGTCGTGCCCTGACACGTGGGAGATATAGCTGCATCATGGTTGTTACAATGGTTGTACTTGTGTAGGTGGTGTTGTGGTCATACCTTCCTGAGGTCCCTTTGGTGTGCTCCCGGCCACCTCGACACGAAGAAGATTTTTCGGCCACAAGATCGGCCAATTTTTGCATTGGCCAAGCTGCATGGGGGTCTTGTCATCCTCTCCATCGGTTTGTATCGGACGAGAGAAAACCTCGTAGCATGCTTTCACACTCACCACGGAGACCCTTAAGGCGTTATCAGGCATCTGCCGGCGATGAAACAATCGATCCTTTGGCTTGACTATAGTACCCTTCCCCACATCCGCCAACCCGCCCTTCATGTGGTAAAGGAGGGTGCACAGAGTGGAGTAGGCCTACAAATACATATACCTGCGGCGTCAGAGATCCAAAAAGAATGGCAACTGAAAATTAATTAATTAGTTGAGTTGATGAAGGTGCGACCCGTATTTATCGTGAGGGCATCGAGCTCAGCCAATGTCGACGACCCGATATTCATGCCGGAGACGGAGCTAGGGCTGCTGTGAGAGCTGGGTGCAGGAGCAGGTGCTAGAGGAGGTGCGGGTGCGGTTGCCATACTAGGTACGGGTATGGGTGCGGTGTTCATTGAGTTTCTCCCAGTGAAGCTGGGCATGGGAAAATCACTTGGTGGCGCGTTTGGATTTTTTTGCACCCATGTGACCACTATTGGAATCAAGCTTGTAAAGGCAGCCACCATGTCATCTCTACAGGCAGCGATTATCTCAGCTTTGGTCTCATCTTTTGCTTTCTCCATCGCCCGCGCCACCTTCTCATCGATAGTCACTTGACTGAACTTCTTTCTCTGTCTTTTGGCCTCGGGGTCCTCGTTATAATAGTACTTCCACGTGGCGCCATCCCCGGCGCCGTGCACACGTCCATATTGTGGCCGCTGGCTGGGCGGGTGTCCCGTCATTATGTTCATGGCCCGATTGGAAGGAGTGTCCCACTTCTACTTCGCCGACGACTGAGTCGACGAGTCGCTTTCAGCCGCAAGCTTGTGTTGCTCTCTCTGCAAAATGGACCGTGGATCATTTACAAATGTGACTATAATGTAGTAGACTTCATCGATTAGAAGCTAATATGTGTAAAAGGATAATTACCAGTATTCTCATGAATTTCCTAGTCGGCCCATCGGTGAAAAAAAATCTTTTTCTAGGGGTCCCAAGAGAATCGGGCCCTGATGAAGTCATGCTCCTGCTGGTCGGTGAACTCAGCCAATGGGTCTGGGATCCCCTGACGTTCACGTTCTGCGTCCTCCTTAGCCCACACGGGCCTCTTTCCCATGTAACCACGACTTCCAAGGCGGTGGTTCCCCATGTTCTTTGCCTGCAGCTGCTTGCCTCTCTCCGACCTGGCCTTGGCAGCTTCTTCATTGCAAGTCTCCTTGAACTTTTCAAAGTCCTCTATTGTAATTTTTGGATTGTCTGCAACAGTCTCGACGTAGGTTTCATGGTCTACTTGAATCGCCTTTTTCACCCTAGTTTTCCAAGCGCTCAATGTGTTGCTGAACTTCCCTAGGGCTTTGTTGTTGATTTTTTTCATGGCATCATCATCCCATGGGTCGACATCGTCATTTCGACTGGGGAACAAGAATCTTGCGTGCAATCTAGTTAGGAGCAGCTTCTTCAAATGTTATTCTTCCATATTTTTGTGGTGTTGATGTTAGTGGTATCCCGTAGGATGCATGCTAGTTGGTTGCCATAACACACTGCCACTTCTTGCGACTCTATTGGCTCGAACTCGCTAGGGTGCACCACCGTGACCACCAGTCTTCCGGTGCCGAGCTCATTTGGGCGTCGTGTCCTCTTTTCCTTCTTTTCCGCACTGGCTTGGGAGGTCCCACCTTCTGTGATGTAGTTAGCAACATCATCAGCGCCAGTCTCAGTGCCGGTGTCGTTGGTGGCATCAGTGTCGGCGCCGGCGCCACCACCGTCGTCCTCCGTCATGACAAGGGGGTCCGGACACCCAGCTTGCTATCTCTCCTGATCCGCCAAAAAGTCAAGGTAGGCGTGTGCTCGACCTAATTGGGACTGAGAACCTCCGGCCTCATCAGCGTCAGTCATGTTTCCTAGGGTTCAATGTCGTAGTCGTTTAATTATCGAGATTTATATAATAAAGTGAATAATGACAAAAAAAGTGACCTTTAATTTGCCAGAAATGTCGTTTCATTCCCGTCGCGACAAATCTCAAGCACTCGATATGTCCAACTTTCTAGCACTAGTCATGCTGAAATTCACGGAAAACTTCGGCATGTCCTTTGCTAGAAAGTGCACATATAGAGCGCCTGGAATTTGACGGAATGGAAATGAATCAACATTTCCGGCAAAACATAGGTCACATATAGAGCATCTTGCAAGCAATGGAGCAACTCCAAATGGACTCCAATGGACATCATTTCATTTCATTTCAAACTTGCTGCTATGTCCATCAACATTGCATTCAAACAAAATTGCAGACTACTATAATGGATTAGTTACAGAAATGCAAAATTGATCACCGCAAATTTTCACTAACAATACTTTCTGCCAACTAGCTTTTTTTGATAACCAGTTTTTAGTCCATATTTGGTTACATTTTGTAGGTTAATTCCTTATGCTTATCAAGATAGTTGGTCCAACACTAAATGTTCAGTTATCAAAACTGAAATTTGCTGAAGTTTGCACAGTTATCAAAACTGAAATGTTCAGTTAACTGAAAATTTCAAAAATTTATGTAACTAAACAGTGTGCTCTAACTGAATTCATCAAATGAGATCATATTTGTCTTCTAGTTTGCTTTGAATTCTGTTACTGAAAAATTCTAGTTTGCTCTAACTGAAAACAGCAGCAGCACACATCATCAGCAGCACACATGCATCAATAACAGCAAAGAAACATACTGCAGGGGGAGAACCTGCTGCACCTTGCTGAGCACGTTGCTTCCGGCCACCTTCTCCTCCTCGCCGAGCACCTTGCTTCCGGCCAAACCTGCTGCAGAGAACACATACGGCCGGTCAGAGAGAGAGAGAGAGACTGCTGGGGGGAGGGGCGCCGGCCGATGGAGGGACTGCTCGGGGCGGCGCGCGTCGACGGCGGCGTGGGCGGGTGCGGCGTCAGTGGCGGGGGAGGGGCGGCACGGACCGTCCATCGGATCGAGCGAGAGTGAGAGAGGAAAGAGATGTGGTTGTGTATAGGCGACTTAGCTATAGCGCGGGGTAGAAAAACGCGCTATAGCTAAGTTAGCTATAGCGCGGGGCTAAGAAACGCGCTAGTGCTAACTTTTTAATTTTAATTTTTGTTTTTCTTATCTATAGTGCGCCGTAGGAAACTGCGCCATAGCTAACTTAGCTATAGCACGGGGCTGAGAAACGCGCTACTACTAACCTTTTTTATTTCTATTTCTATTTATATTTATATTATTATTTTTCTTTTTATTTTCCATATTCCACAACTTCCTTCCTTCCTTTTTATTTTATCTTTATTTCTCTTTTTATTTATATTATTCTTTTTCTTTTTCTTTTTCATATTCCACAAGCTTTCTTTCATTTTGCAAAACTTCCTTCCTTTTTCTTTTTCCTTTTCTTTTTCATTTGCACTTTTCTTTTTCTTTTTATTTTTCATATTCCACTAACTTCGTTCCTTTCTTTTTTATTTTTCTTGCATTTCATTTTCCACAACTTATTAGTTCCTTTTCCTTTTTCTTTTCATTTCATTTTGCAAAACTTCCTTTCTTTTTCTTTCATTTGCACTTCTCTTTTTCTTATCTTTCTTTTGCACTTTCCTTCCTTTAATTTGGTCTGTCGTTTGAGCAATACCACTGTTACCCTCCAGATAATAATTAGTATAATATATCTTACATCATTTGACCACTATCGGCGGTATACAAAATAGCTAGACACACACAAACTTTGGGGATTAGTTTGTCAGCTTGGGCGACGACGACGCTTCAGACTGATCTTCTTCCCTCTTTTGTTCGTTGTCGAATAATTGAGCCCATGGTCGTGACTTTTCCATCTCCAGGGATTACGATCTTTCGTAGGTAATGTAGTCTTCATTCTTCTTTTGACGTATGTTTCGTCGTCATCATCATCATCATCCCTCATCGGATCACCGTACTGGTCATAGTCTTCCTCGTTGGCGACTCCATCCATTCTGGCGATGCTCCTTTTGCATCTCCACACGACAACACGGCTAGGATTGATTGGATCAGTTATGAAGAAACATTGTGTCACGTGTTTAGCATGTACCCATGGCTCATTTTTGGCGATGGCGTTGACGGTACCGCTATCGGAGTCGGGTACACACATGGTAGTGAAATGCCGGTTTTCTCTGTGTACATTCTTTGCCCATCTGACATGGAACATCGTCACGCTATGCAATCTAGAGTAGTTAAGCTCCCATATATCTTCGACCCTTCCGTAATATCTTACAATTACATTCCCGGTCATGGATTCCATCGTCACCACTGAGTTTTGGTCATCACTATTTATATATTTCTCCTCCGTGTAGAACGTGTATCCGTTGATATCGTATGCTTGATAAGTCGCGAGGTTGGTCGAGGGGCCATGTGCTAAGGCGTATATGAGTGTTCCTTTCGGACCACCCTCTTCTGGGGGATTAGCCAGAACTCGCTCTCTGAACCAACGCACGAAAGTGGAGTTGTGCTCTCTAATAACTTCAGCGTCCGTCCTGTGCACCCCACGGTCACGGTACTTCTTTGCGATGGTATCTTTGTGTAGTGTCACGAAATCTTCTAGCACATCTAGGTGTTTTAGCACTACTAAGTTTTCCCTGTCAATGTCGTTTTGTCAGCCCGAGCGTAACACATTCACATCCCTATGACCGTTGGTGTGACCTTCGCCTTCGGGTCTTCCACAGTGCTTGTTGACAGGCAAACCAACAACAAGGTCTCCGGTGCCTACTAGATAACTCCCACAGAAAGAGATGCACGCTTTGGTCAGATATCCCTAGGCTATGCTTCCATCTGGACGGGACATGTTACGAACGAATCCTTTGATGACGCCATTCATCCTCTCGAATGGCATCATGTTGTGCAGGAATGTCGGCCCTAGGTCGATGATGTCGTCCACGATGTGGACACATAGATGCACCATGACATCAAAGAACGCGGGTGGGAAGTACATCTCTAGCTCATTCAGTATGACAACAATCTCGTCCTGTAGCCTATGGAGTTGCTTCACACTAATCGACTTTCGAGAGCTAGCATCAAAAAAGTGGCATAGGTCAGTAAGCATCTCACGCACATGTGTGTCCATAATCCCTCTAAGTTCAACCGGGAGTAACTGCATCATCATCACATGACAGTCGTGAGACTTCATCCCACTGAACCTTTTTTTCTTAGTGTCTAGATATCTTCTTATCTTCCCACAGTATCCTGAACTAACTTTGATTTCGGCAAGGCACTTGAACAATTGATCGACCTCCTTCGGATCTAAGGTGAAGCAAGAGGGGGCAATATTGTTCTTCCTTCTTGTTTATTTTTTTGCCCCTATCTTCTGTCTCCGTCTCCATCTTGGTCTCCTTTGACGACCTTTTACCGGGCATTTGGAGATCTTTCCTGATATTCAAAAATTCCAAGTCTTTTCTTGCCTTCGGCCCATCCTTGGTCCTCTCCGGCATGTTCATCAATGTTCCAAGCAAAGTCTCAAGGATATTTTTTGTGATATGCATTTGATCAAGGCTATGAGGCATGTCGAGTATGGGCCAGTATTCCAAGTCCTAGAAAATAGATCTCGTCTTCCATACCTTTAGCAGGGGCTCCGGTGCCTTTTTCTTCGTCTTTCCCGGCAAGGGGCACTCTTCCCAGTTCAACAATAACTTATAATTTCTACACCGCTACGCTTACGTGGAGGACCTAGATGCTCAGCCTTACCATTGAATAGATCTCCACGCTTTCTCCATCGGTCATCCTTCTCGAGCCATCTTCGATGCCCCATGTAAATGATTTTCGAAGACCCACCATCTTTCGATAGCTGCAGAGAAGTTGTATCATCCATGCACCTCGTGCATCCACAATATCCGTGGCACACCTGGCTGGAGAGATAGCCGTAACCAAGATAGTGCTGCATCGTCGTGATCATCGCGGCTCTCATGTAGAAATACTCTCCTTTGATTGCATCCAATATCTTGGTCGGTGTTGTCCATAAGGTATGTAGCTCCTCTTTCAATAACCGGAGATAAAAATTTATATCATTTCTTGGATGTCTCGGCCCTTGAATAAGAATAGCCATGTGTATGTATTTTTCCTTCATGCACAACCAGGGGGAGGTTGTACATCCATACAAACACGGGCCATGTGCTATGATTGGGGTTGTGGTTGCCAAATGGATTCATGCCATCACTACTAGCGCCAAGCACGATGTTCCTTGGATCATTTGCGAAAAAAACTCAAATTTAGCATTTAATGCTCTCCACTGGCTAGCATCTGCGAGGTTTCTCAACTTCGGCTCATCTCCGTCATCTGGCTTCACCCTCTCCGCATGCCAGTGCATAAGCTTTGCTTCCTTAGGATCTACGAAATACCGCTATAGACGCAGAGTGATCGAAAAGTACCATACAACTTTCTGTGGAGCTTTCTTTCCGGCCTTTTTATATCATGACGCATTGCACTTTGGACATATGGTTTTTTCCGCGTGCTCGTTTCGATATATGATGCAATCATTGATGCATGTGTGATATCTAATGTGTGGCAGATCAAGAGGGCACACGATTTTCTTTGCCTCCTCGACACTAGTAGGACACAGGCTTCCCGCGGGAAGAACCTTCTTTAGATACTTCAAAATCTCATCCAAGCTTGTATCTGTCCATTTGTTTTTTGCCTTCGTCTTTAGAAGTTCTAGTGTGAAACTCAAGCAGGTCACCTCGGGATTGCAACTATCATAGAAAGGAGTCATCGAGTCTACCTCTAGTTGTGCCAGTTTGGCCTCCTCTCTAGAAGCAGCTCTGTCACTAGTCGTCTTCTTGGGAAGCAGGTCTCGAACATGTGGGTCCCGCATGGCTAAACTTAGTAGCGACGAAGACGGCGGCGTGTCCGCGTCTTCTCCACCTTGAACTGCCTCTTCGCCATCGACATTTCCGAGGTCGTCTTCCTCTTCGGGCACATAATTGGTCATCTCTTCGTCTGGTGGCCCCATGTCGTTATTTCCTGCCCCGTCGACATTGTAATCATCATCATCTTCACTTATCCACCGAGTATGGCCATGCATGAAACCATGCATGAGCAGGTGCGCCTTGAATGTGCCACCCTCAAAGGGGTCGAGCCTGACTATTCCTTTGCATTTTCGACACGGACATAAAACATCCTTCAGTCTTTTTTCATACATGTCATCCACAGCGGATTGCCAGTATCTTTCCACCATCCTTCCATTGACCTTCATGGTCACCTGCGCGCGGAGCAAATACTATAACCACGTATATATGCATGCATGGATCAAATTCATACAAAAATTCGGCATGACCTTCCCTAAACATAGGACATATTGAGTTTGCCCGAAATTCGCCGAAACGGAATTGAATCGACATTTCGGCAAAACATAGGCAACTCATGTCACCCACATGCCACACACAATTCGGTATATTCATATCGCACATAGTTTCGGTCCTAATCGCAAACACACATATTTCCATTCTTGCACAACTCTTTTTTTGCTCGCCTATTTGTCGAGAGGGATATCGAGCACCTTCTTATAATTAGCTAGTAGCTTAGATAGTGAGGTACCTACATAAATATAGCTCCAACTAGCTAGGGAGAGAGAGAGAACTATGAGAGAGAGGAGGAGGGCATTAATGGAGGGGGTGGTGGGGGGCAAAGAAGAGAAGGGGAGAAGGGGAAAAAGAAAGGAAGAGGGAGGAGGGAGGGCATTAATGGAGAGGGTGGTGGAGGGGCAAAGAAGAGAAGGGGAGGAGGGGAAAAAGAAAGGAAGAGAAAGGAGGGAGGGCATTAATGGAGGGGGGTAGGAGGGGCAAAGAAGAGGGGAAGCATTGAAGAACAAGCAAGTGCAAGAGGGAGGGGGAGAAAGAAAGGGGGGAGGAAGAACAGGGGGAAAAGGTGGCAGATATTTTGGCTGGCAACCATAGCAGTAGCGCGGGGCACCAAAGCGCGCTACTGCTATGTGTGCCAGCCAAAATATCTACTGGTAAGTAAAGCTAGCTATAACGCTTGTCCAAAACCAACGCTACTCGTAAAAGATTGCACATAGAAGAAGTAGCAGTAGCGCTTCTTGGTGGACAGGCACTACTGCTATTTTCTTAATAGTAGCGCTGGTTAGAGTACCAACGCTGCTACTATTTTTTGGCCAGGGGTGTGGTGTGGCTAACGTACCAGTAGCGTGCCCGCTGGAAACCCACGCTACTGCTAAGCTGTACCAGTAGCGCGCTTTATAACAGACGCTAGTGGTACTTATCAGTAGCATGGGGTCCTTAACACGCGCTACTGGTAAACTTCTATGTATAAGCCTTTTCCTAGTAGTGTGTGGTTTTATGCTTTTAATTACTGTGTGCTAAGTAGAACCTTTGGGAAGACTTGGGGGAAGTTTTTGTGATCTTGCTGTAAAAAAACAGAAACTTTACCACTCACGAGATTTCCTGCAATTTTTTTACTGGAGAGTGAGATTCGGTTGATTCTTTTTGAAGATGATTAATAGACAAATTCCTCACGTACACCAATTTATTTCAGAATTTTTGGGGTTACATAAGTATTCGAAACCTACAGATTACTACAGACTGTTATGTTTTTGACAGATTCTATTTTTCGTGTGTTGTTTTCTTATTTTGATGAATCTATGGCTAGTATCGGGGGGTATGAACCATAGAGAAGTTGGAATACAGTAGGTTTAACACCAATATAAATAAATAATGAGTTCATTACAGTAACTTAAGTGGTAGTTTGTTTTCTTATACTAACGGAGCTCATGAGACTTTCTGTTGAGTTTTGTGTTGTGAAGTTTTCAAGTTTTGGGTAAAGATTTGATGGATTATGGAATAAGGAGTGGCAAGAGCCTAGGCTTGGAGATGCCCAAGGAACCCCAAGGTAAAATTCAAGGACAACCAAAAGTGTAAGCTTGGGGATGCCCCGGAAGGCATCCCCTCTTTCGTCTTCGTCCATCGATAACTTTACTTGATGCTATATTTGTATTCACCACATGATATGTGTTTTGCTTGGAGCATCTTGTATGATTTGAGTCTTTTCTTTTTAGTTTACAACAATCATCCTTTCTGTACACACCTCTTGGGAGAGACACACATGAATCGGAATTTATTAGAATACTCTTTGTGCTTCACTTATATCTTTTGAGCTAGACAATTTGGCTCTAGTGCTTCACTTATGTCTTTTTAGAGCACGGTGGTGGTTTTATTTTATAGGAATTATTGGTCTCTCATGATTCACTTATATCATTTTGAGAATCCTCTAGAACAGCATGGTAATTTACTTTGGCTATAAAATTAGTCCTAATATGATAGACATCCAAGATGGGTATAATAAAAATTATCATAAAAAGTGCATTGAATACTACGAGAAGTTTGATACTTGATTATTGTTTTGAGATATGAAGATGGTGATACTAGAGTCATGCTAGTTGAGTAGTTGTGAATTTTAGAAATACTTGTGTTAAAGTTTGTGATTCCCGTAGCATGCATGTATGGTGAACCGTTATGTGATGAAGTCGGAGCATGATTTTTTTATTGATTGTCTTCCTTATGAGTGGCAGTCGGGGACAAGCTATGGTCTTTTCCTACCAATATATCCCCCTAGGAGCATGTGCTTAGTAATTTGTTTCGATAACTAATAGATTTTTGCAATAAGTATGTGAGTTCTTTATGACTAATGTTGAGTCCATGGATTATACGCACTCTCACCCTTCCACCATTGCTAGCCTCTCTAGTACCACGCAACTTTTGTCGATACCATTAACCCACCATATACTTTCCTAAAAACATCCACCATACCTACCTATTATGGCATTTCCATGGCCATTCCGAGATATATTGCCATGCAACTTACCACTGTTCCGTTTATTATGACACGCTTCATCATTGTCATATTGCTTTGCATGATCATGTAGTTGACATCGTATTTGTGGCAAAGCCACCTTTATAGTTCTTTCATACATGTCACTCATGAGTCATTGCACATCCCGGTACACTACCGGAGGCATTCACATAGAGTCATATTTTGTTGTAGTACCGAGTTATGAGTAAATAAAAGTGTGATGATCATCATTGTTAGAGAATTGTCCCATGTGAGGAAAGGATCATGGAGACTATGATTCCCCCACAAGTCGGGATGAGACTCTAGACGAAAATAAAAAAAGGAGAAAGGCCATAAAAAGGCCAAAAAATGAGAGAAAAAGAGAGAACGGATAATGTTACTATCCTTTTACCACACTTGTGCTTCAAAGTAGCACCATGATCTTCATGATAGAGAGTCTCTTATGTTGTCACTTTCATATACTAGTGGGAATTTTACAATATAGAACTTGGCTTGTATATTCCAATGATGGGCTTCCTCAAAATGCCCTAGGTCTTCGTGATCAAGCACGTTGGATGCACACCCACTTAGTTTCTTTTGTTGAGCTTTCATACACTTATAGCTCTAGTGCATCCGTTGGATGGCAATCCCTACTCACTCACATTCATATCTATTGATGGGCATCTCCATAGCCCGTTGACACGCCTGGTTGATGTGAGACTATCTTCTCCTTTTTGTCTTCTCCACAACCACCATTCTATTCCACCTATAGTGCTATGTCCATGGCTCACGCTCATGTATTGCGTGAAGATTGAAAAAGTTTGAGAACATGAAAAGTATGAAACAATTGCTTGGTGATACATCTCCAACGTATCTATAATTTTTGATTGTTCCATGCTATTATATTATCAACCTTGGATGTTTTATATGCATTTATATGCTATTTTATATGATTTTTGGGACTAACCTATTAACCCAGAGCCCAGTGCCAGTTTCTGTTTTTCCCTTGTTTTAGTGTTTTGCAGAAAAGGAATATCAAACGGAGTCCAAATGGAATGAAACCTTCAGAAAAGTTATTTTTGGAAAGAAAGCAATACAGGAGACTTGGAGTGCACGTCAGGGGATCAATGTAACACCCACGATGCGGCTATATCTCCCACGTGTCGGAGCACGACTTAGAGGCATAACCGCATAGTAGGCATGTCGCAAGAGGGGTAATCTTTACACATCCCATGTACTGAATAAGAAGGGATAAAGAGTTGTCTTACAATCGCCACTTCAGACAATACATAAATATAGCATTACATCTAGAATACAATCAAGGTCCGACTACGGAACCAAAATAAAGAAAGATCACCCCATATGCTAGATCCCCGATCGCCCCAACTGGGCTCCACTACTGCTCGTCCAGAAAGGAAAACAACACAACGAACAAGGACTTCAACGAGCTCCCACCTGAGCTGGGTTGCGTCACCTGCACAGGGATCATCGGCACCTGCAAGCTGTTTGGAAGTATCTGTGAGCCACGAGGACTCAGCAATCTCACACCCGCGAGATCAAGACTATTTAAGCTTATGGGTAGGAAAGGGTAATGAGGTGGGGCTGCAGCAAGAACTAAGCAAATATGGTGGCTAACATATGCAAATAAGAGCGAGAAGAGAAGCAATGCACGGTCGTGAACTAGAAGTGATCAAGAAATGATCCTGAAACTACTTACGTTCAAACATAACACAAGAACAGTGTCCACTTCCCGGACTCCGCCGAGAAGAGACCATCACGGCTACACACACGATTGATTCATTTTAAATTAAGTTAAGTGTCAGGTTTTCTACAACTGGATATTAACAAATTCCCATCTACCCATAACCGCAGGCATGGCTTTCGAAAGTTCAAAACCCTGCAGGGGTGTCCCAACTTAGCCCATCACAAGCTCTCACGGTCAATGAAGGATATCCCTTCTCCCTGGAAGACCCAATCAGGCTCGGAATCCCGGTTATAAGACATTTCGACAATGGTAAAACAAGACCAGCAAAGCCGCCCGATGTGCCGACAAATCCCGATAGGAGTCGCACGTATCTCTTTCTCAGGGCACACCGGATGAGCGCTCCGTACAACTAAAACCAAACCTCAAGTTGCCCCGAGGTGGCGCTGCAAAGCAGTCTAGTTTGGACCAACACTCAGAGGAGCACTGGCCCGGGGGTTTAAAATAAAGATGACCCTTGAGTCTGCAGAACCCAAGGGAAAAGGCTTAGGTGGCAAATGGTAAAACCAAGGTTGGGCCTTGCGGGAGGAGTTTTATTCAAAGCGAACTGTCAAGGGGTTCCCATTATAACCCATCCGCGTAAGGAACACAAAATCAAGGAACATAACACCGGTATGACAGAAACTAGGGCGGCAAGAGTGGAACAAAACAGCAGGCATAAGGCCGAGCCTTCCACCCTTTACCAAGTATATAGATGCATTAAAGTAAACAAGATATAATAATGATATCCCAACAAATATCCATGTTCCAACAAGGAACAAACTTCATCTTCACCTGCAACTAGCAACGCTATAAGAGGGGCTGAGCAAAGCGGTAACATAGCCAAACAACGTTTTGCTAGGACAAGGTGGGTTAGAGGCTTGACATGGCAATATGAGAGGCATGATATAGCAAGTGGTAGGTATTGCGGCATAGCACTGGAGTGAGCAACTAGCAAGCAAATATAGAAGTGATTTCGAGGGTATGGTCATCTTGCCTGAAATCCCGCAAGGAAGAAGAACGAGTCCATGAAGAAGAAAAACGGACGAAGCCGAACGAATCCTCACAAAGGCGACTTGAACGAAACCAACCCGAAGAAGCACACCGGAAATAGGCAAACAACATAGTAAACAACCATCACATAATCATGGCATGATGCACAACCAAGTATGATGCATGTCCGGTTTACTGAGGCATGGCAAAGTGCACAAACAACACTACAAGTTAAGTGGAGCTCAATATGCAACGAATTGCATATTGACGGAACACCACATCAATTATTTAGTTCGATCTCGTTTATGTACCCAACCATATTAAATGTTGATTAACATGGCAAGAGGTGAAGCAAATGAAAACTACCTATCTAGGCAAGTTTAAATGAGGCCGGAACAACAAACAACAAATCCGGAAACTCCTCATGTGCACATATTAGATTTGGTACTGTTCTGCCCTAAACCATATTTTAGAGTTGTTAAACATGCAAAGTAAAGCCACCATGTTAAATTAGGCATTTTTCTACCCCATTTACATATAAATTTTATTACAAACCGAGTTACGGTTTAGTTATGAATTAAAGCATTTTAGCATGGCAATAGGCAAATTATATGCAAACAGCAAGTTTAACATTTTAAACATGCATGAAAGTTGGATATTATGAAAGTACACGAAAATCTGAGTAAGATGCATATATGCCAGGTTTTATTTGGATGCGCGGTTATTTAGTTATTGACAGTTCAAAATGATGGCATTTTTGTGAATATGCAGAAAGTGAATAAAATGCTAAATCACATGGGACAGGAAAAAAACATACACGAGCCCGAAGCATTAGAGTGCAGAGGCCCAGAACTGGATTTGGCCCATGCAGGAGTGCAAAAGAAAATAAATAAATAAAAGGGGCAGAATTGGGTGCCCTTGGGATTTGAACACAGGATCCCCTGGGTGGGGGTTTGCTACGGTGACCAAATCAGCTACGGCTCGGCTTGTGTAACACATGGGAGCCAGCAGCTCTTAACCAAGGACTAAAACATATGAGCTTTGGAGCCATGGCTCACGGTGGTTGTCGGCGACACAGACGAGCATAGCAGCGGCAACCGCGGCTGCAAAGGGCTGGCGGGAGTGCGGAGGACGGTGAGGGTGCAGCTACAGGATGCGCGCGTTTAGCGGCTCGACCTCAAGCTCGCGCTCGACTCGGGCATGGCACAACGGTTTCAGGTGACGCAGGGCGGCAGTGTTCGAGGCCATGGCGACGGGGACCTGGTTCAAAGAGGGAGAAACGTGAGCGCGAGAGGAGCTGGGCGGAAGGGAAAGAAACAGAGCAGGGGCAACAGGAAACGAGGGCGGCAATGTTGTTCACCGGCGAAGTCCGGCTGCGACAGCGAGGCCTTGAGGTGGAACACAGGCGAGTTCCGGCCTGATTCAGATGGTGGCGTGGGGAAGCGGCTCGGGCAGGGGAGTTCATCTGGGGAGGCCAGTCCATGCGCGTGCGGTCGAGGGGCTTGGTCAACGCAGGCAGGGGATCGGGCAGTTCTTGGCGCTGGCCTCGTCCTATCGCTCGAAGCAGAGGAAGGCAGCGCATGATGCAGAGGCTGGACGGCGGTCGGACTTGGCGTTAACTCCGGCAAGGAAGCGTTAGATCGAGGCGGAGAAGAGCAGATCCAGTCGGTGTTGGTGGCAGACATCGTGAGGATGACCGAGGACGCCGGCGAGCTTGTTCGGGCATCCAGGACAGGACCTCCTACGAGGTGTCGGGGTCGTCGGCGGGCGGCGCGGTGGGGCTTGCTCCGCCGAGAACGAGGTGGAAGTGGGGTCGGGCGACGCTCGGGACTGCTGCTGCTTTGGTGGCCGGCAGGCATGGTTCCCTGCAAGGAACAATGGGATGGGGAGGCACAGTCAGGGAGGAACATCGTGAGGAGGGAAGGAAGAGCAGGGAGGAAGGGCGCGGTCCTGCGTGCTCGGGGCGGGACGCCATGGACAGAGAGGAGCTTGAGCTCCTGGTTGCTGCCGGAGGACGACGGGTCTGGGTCGGTGGCTTCGGATGCTGGCGGGAGAAGTGGCTCGGGGTCGAGAGGGCTGGTGATTGGTGGGTATGGATCGGGAGGGATCCTGAGAAAGGAGAGGACCGGAGGCGGGGGGTGAGGGGATTTGTTGGATGGGACAAGGCTCCTAAATTTTAGGGTTGCCCCGGTTATATATGCTGGTGGATTAGGTTAGGGGGGTTATTTGGTCCGTCCGATCAAAATTGGGCAGTCGAGAATAAAATGCTTTGGGAGACCAAACAAATAATCACAGATGTTTTGGGGATGTTTGGGGATGATCCGAATCCAACGGTGACGACTATCCGGTTCGGGTTCGGGTAAGTTTCGAACACTCATGCGAGGGGGTCGAAGCACGGTGCAAAGAGGGGTTAGGTGGTTAGGGGGACTCGGGGCCCCTCGATAACAAACATACGGCTCCGGATGTGAGGAGGGTTAGGTTGGGCCTGGCGGTGAGAGGTAGTGCAGAAGGCAATGGGCTGAGAAGAGAGAAGAGAGAGAGGCCCGACGACTGTTTCCAGAGATCGAAAACATCCGACATTTGACCGACTATACTACCGCTATAGTTAATCGTTGGGGTGTCAAACGAACTCCGAATGCGATGAAACTTGGCAGACGGTCTGCCTACAACATAACAAGACCGCACGCCAAATCTCATCCCATTCTGAGAACATTTTCCGGCCACTTAAAAAAATACTACTCGGACATGTCGCGGGCGCGTGCGAGTGTGGTTGGACTTGGAACGGACAACGGATGGAACTGGGGAACCCGGACGGATGCAAGTTTTAAAAACAATGACGGCAAGGAGTGCCGATGCAATGCGGATGATGACATGGCAAAAATGCAACACGCAGACAAATGACAAGGCAACAATGGCGCATAACTGGAAGACACCTGGCGCAATGGTCTCGGGGCGTCACAACACTCCACCACTACGAGAGGATCTCGTCCCGATATCTAGGATGGCACCGGAGAGAAAATGAAAGCGGAAGAGAAGAGATAAAGCTAAGTTGCTTCTTTGACAAATGAGTGAAACCAAAGAACCTTGAAAGGTTAAACCATTTCGAGATAAGAATACAACGGAGATGAACAAAGTTGAAAACACTCCGTTAGAAAAGAGGAATAAGGAAGAACAAATTCGGGCAGCACTCCAGTTGAAAAGAGATGCAAGACTTGATAAGGCGAAAAGAACTTAAGCAGAGGGCAGAACACTCCGGTTAAATGGATAAGCACGAAAAGAACACGATCCTCACCATTCGAGATGATGAGAGGAGAGAGCAACGACTCAATGCCTCCGGAAGAAATGAAAGAATGGAATAGAATGAACGGAGGGAAACAAGATCTTGAGAGAGCACGCTTACAACAAATGCTAGAACGGAGTTGTTGGATTATCGACAACAGAAGGATAAGCTTGATGTGGGCTTATGGAAGACATCTCAAAATTATGGGTTGAAATTCTTCCACTAACGAAAACAATGGATTTGAATTGATATGAACAAGGCGACGAGAAACTATTTCACCAGGAGGATAAAGGAAGAACTTGGGTCATTTATAAGAACCTTTAATAGCAACAATCCATAGGGAAAGCTTTAGGTGAAATATAACCCAAGATAAATTCAATGACAAGATTGGTGGATTTGAAATATCTCATTGTTGACAATATGTGAATCATGAAACACGAGCTCAAATTGTCAGGAATGGCATAACACCAGCTCAAAAGATAAGAAAGAAAGAATTGCACTTCGGAATGCAAGATGAAGAATGCTTGAACTCCTCTGAAAAGAATCTCGATGAACACTTCGAGAAGGAATTAAATCCTTTATGAACCATCATGTAGAGCCTCCATGAAGAACTCCGGTAATAAAAGAATGATCAAACGAAAGGAAAGAGAAGTTGAAAACACAAGGTGAATCCTAGCAATGATTTAGATGAATCTCCGTGGTGATATAATTGCGAGAGCTTGGAACTCTTGGAAAAGAAAAGATAAAGCATCTCGAACCGAGAATGCAATATGATGAACCACTCTGGAAAGCAGGAATTGAATTTACTTGATGAAACAAGAATAAGAATTACATTATGCTTATCATTCACCAATTTAATTGATGACACGCCATGGATTTGGCATACTACTTATTCTCATACGGGAAGGATTAAGATAGATATAGCGCCAACTTGGGAATGTTTTGAATGAACCAACGGTAGGACTGAAACAACGGATAAATTAATATGATAAGATGGAAGAGAAATCTTGAAGAGAAAGGAGCAAGATTTAGAGGAAAAATCTTCTTCGGTCTTCAAATGTTGAAAAAGACGATGAGACACACCACCATGAATTGTTGAGGCACTCCGGAATGAAGAATGGAAAGGTTGAGCCAACGATGAAAAGAATTTGAAAGATCTTGGGGAAAGACATTTGACTGATGATGATTCATTCTTATGTCAAACTTCGAAAAGAATTTAGGATAGCTCCGGGAAAATTAGAAGAGTCGGGTAAGATCCTGGGAAAGGACCTGTGGGTCAGGGCCCACTCACAAGATACACCGTTGAACGATTTAAAAGAGAGAATGCACCGGTTGAATTAAAAGGCTTGAATGAGATAACATCCTCGAAAGATCTTGAATGAATGCAGAGTGGAAACACGAATCTTCAAGATATCTTGAGCACTCCGGAACAATTGAATAGCGAGAAATGAATGAATATGAGGTGCACCGGCATGAGAAGGTATTTGAAATGAGGAAAAGGATATGATCAACAAAGCTTGAATTTAGCCCACCAAAGAAGAAGAGAACGAAGAATGATGAACTTGAAGCTCCGTTAGCGTCTTGCCGAGAACCACCGGATAAGAACATTGACGGAAAAGAATGGAGAGGCTTCCCATCAATAAAAGGATACATGATTAAGACATCTTATTCCTTGAAGGAAAAAGGGTGGGAGGGCGGGAAAAACAAAGACAACTTGGTACGGATGAAGCAAACACCATTGAGAAAAACTGAGGTTGGATCTTGCGAATGTTGAAATGATCGGATCCTCTTGAAGAGAAACACACTGGTTGAAAAGGATTAGCATGACAATCTCGATGATCATGAAGGATTAGTATTCACATAGAAGTATGAGAACACCACTTAGAAAAGGTATGGAATCAACACTTGACATTGAAGCAACTCGAATACCAGAAACCAAAACAAAAACAAAGGATTGGCTTGCAAAATAAGCCGGAAACAAACATATGATAGATCCCATATCGTATCATGTGTCTGTTGGAAGGATAGCCTACGAGCTACTTGAATTCCCACTTATAAACTCCCGAAACTTTCTGGTTATGCAATCAGGTGTAGGGGCTACAGGGGAAGCATAATATCTCACCCAAAACTAGCAAATCCTACATCCAGCTATATCCGTCCTTCAACACATAACCAAGAAACCTTAGGAAATCATTTACCTCAACCTTCGAAAAGCATCTGTTATACGAGTTATGGCAATACTCCCGAGCTCCCACCCCAGTACTGGGTGGCGTCGAGGTTATCTCACCAAAAACTGCATAAAAGAGATTTTCGATGTCGGCGAACTCAGGTATTCCAGAAATGCAACGATAAAATTCTGACGACAACACCTCAAAGCTCAACTCCCCGGGACACTGCCACAAGCCCTAAATTTTAGGAGGCACCAAGAACAATGTTCTCGTCACAAAACCATCAGAACAACTCCAAGATACCCGCGTGATCCTAAAAAAATTTCTTGAAATTTGAGAAGAGAAGAGTCAAAACTCTATGTCAGGAAGTCTCACCAAAGCAACGAAGGGACTGAGGAGTAAAGAGAACCCTACTCTCCGATATATATAATCCTAAGACTCAAAACATTTTGTTCTAGACTCAACAACGTCAGCGATTCAATCAAGAAGGGGGCTCCTAAGTCGGGGAAGGCTCTGATACCAAGTTGTAACACCCATGATGCGGCTATATCTCCCACGTGTCGGAGCACGACTTAGAGGCATAGCCGCATAATAGGCATATCGCAAGAGGGCTAATCTTTACACATCCCATGTACTGAATAAGAAGGGATAAAGAGTTGGCTTATAATCGCCACTTCACACAATACATAAATATAGCATTACATCATCCAGAATACAATCAAGGTCCGACTACGGAACCAAAATAAAAAAAGATCACCCCATATGCTAGATCCCCGATCGCCCAAACTAGGCTCCACTATCGATCGTCTGGAATGGAAAACAACACAACGAACAAGGACTTCAACGAGCTCCCACCTGATGTCACACCCATGATGCGGCTATATCTCCCACATGTCGGAGCGCGACTTAGAGGCATAACCGCATAGTAGGCATGTCGCAAGAGGGGTAATCTTTACACATCCCATGTACTGAATAAGAAAGGGATAAAGAGTTGGCTTACAATCGCCACTTCACACAATACATAAATATAGCATTACATCATCCAGATACAAATCAAGGTCCGACTACGGAACCAAAATAAAGACAACCCCAAATGCATAGATCCCTGATCGCCCCGACTGGGCTCCACTACTAATCAACTGGAAACGAAACAACAGAACGAACACGATCTTCATCGAGCTCCCACTTGAGCGGGGTTGCGTCACCTGCACTGGTATCATCGGCACCTGCAACTATTTGGAAGTATCTGTGAGTCACGAGGACTCAGCAATCTCACACCCGCGAGATCAAGACTATTTAAGCTTTTGGGTAGGAAAAGGTAGTGAGGTGGAGCTGCAGCAAACACTAGCATATATGGTGGCTAACATACGCAAATAAGAGCGAGAAGAGAAGCAAAGCACAGTCGTGAACTAGAAGTGATCAAGAAGTGATCCTGAAACTACTAACGTTCAAGCATAACACAAGAACCGTGTTCACTTCCGGACTCCGTCGGAAAGAGACCATCACGGCTACACACGCGGTTGATGCATTTTAATTAAGTTAAGTGTCAAGTTCTCTACAACTGGACATTAACAAATTCCAATCTACCCATAACCACAGGCACGACTTTTGAAAGTTCAAAACCCAGCTGGGGTGTCCCAACTTAGCCCATCACAAGCTCTCACGGTCAACGAAGGATATTCCTTCTCCCAGGACAGCCCGATCAGACTCAGAATCCCGGTTACAAGACATTTCGACAATGGTAAAACAAGACCAGCAAGACCGCCCGATGCACCGACATCGCGATAGGAGCTGCACATATCTCGTTCTCAGGGCAACACCAGATTGTCCAAGATTCCGGTAGGCCAGCTCAGAGTTGCCCCTGGTGGCCACCGGCAGCTGACAGGTTCGGACCAACACTTAGACAAGCACTGTCCCGGGGGGTTAAAATAAAGATGACCCTCGGGAGAGCGACTCCCAACGGAAAAGTAGGTGGTGGCGAGGCAAATGGTAAAACCAAGGATGGGCCTTGCTGGAAGAGTTTTATTCAAAGCGAACTGTCAAGGGGTCCCCATAACACCCAACCGTGTAAGGAACGCAAAATCAAGGAACATAACACCGGTATGACGGAAATAGGGCGGCAAGAGTGGAACAAAACACCAGGAATAAGGCCGAGCCTTCCACCCTTTACCAAGTATATAGATGCATTAATATAAATAAGAGATATTGTGATATCCCAACATGTCCATTTTCCAACATGGAACAAACTTCATCTTCACCTGCAACTAGCAACGCTATAAGAGGGGCTGAGCAAAAGCGGTAACATAGCCAAACAACGGTTTGCTAGGAAAGGTGGGTTAGAGGCTTGACATGTCAATATGGGAGGCATGATATAGCAAGTGGTAGGTATCGCGGCATAGCAATAGAGCGAGCAACTAGCAAGCAAAGATAGAAGTGATTTCGAGGGTATGGTCATCTTGCCTGAGATCCCACAAGGAAGAAGAACGAGTCCATGGAGGAGACAAACGAACGTAGTCGAATGGATCCTCACAAACGCAACGTTATCGGAACCAACCCGAAGAAGCACACCGGAAAGAAGCTAACAACATGGTAAACAACCATCACATAACCATGGCATGATGCACAACCAAGTATGATGCTTGTCCGGTTTAATGAGGCATGGCATGGCAAAGTGCACAATCAAAGCTACAAGTTAAATGGAGTTTGATATGCAACGAGTTGCATATTGACGGAACACCACATTCAAGTTATTTAGTTCGATCTCGTTTATGTAACCAACAATATTAAATGTTTATTAACATGGCAAGAGGTGAGGCATAAGTAAACTAACTATCTAGTGAAGTTTAAATCGGGCTGGAACAACAAGCAAACAAGTCCGGAAAATCCTCATGAGCATATATTAGGTTTGGTACTGTTCTGCCCTAAACCATATTTTAGAGTTGTTAAACATGCAAAGTAAAGCCACCATGTTAAACTAGGCATTTTTCTACCCCATTGACATATAAAGTTTGTTAGGTTTGGAGCTACGATTATTTAGTTATGAAATAAAACATTTTAACATGGCATTTGAGCAAATTTAAACAAACAACATTTTAGACTTTTCAAACATGGATGAAAGTTGGATATTATGAAACTAGACAAAATTATTTACATGTGATGCACGGTTTGTGAGATATGATAAGCATGAAGCTGAAGGTCTTTTCTAGAAAACTGTAAACTGCGGATAAATAGTTAAATTCGCAGAGAGGAAAAAAAGAACATGGGTCGAATCTGAGATCTGACCCAACTGTGGAAAAAAGAAGGGCGCACGGGGGTGTCCTCACCATGGGCCATGGCCCAGTCGGTGGAGAGGCCAATCGCGGGCGGGGGGCGGCGTTGGGCCCGATCTGGAGGCCATGACGCGGTCAACACGAGTGGTCTCCTCGCTCGTTCGATCTGGGCAGGGGCGCGAGCAGAGACAATGGCAGCGGCAGGGATGAACACGCCCAGGCGAGGGCGCTCGTCCAAGGAAGCTACGGCAGAGAAGCGATGCAGCTCCTGAGAAGGGGAGGCCGGTGGACGACGGGGAAACGGGCGGATCTGGGCGGCGGGAGTCCATCTCCGATGATGGTGGCCCGGTTGGTGCTCCTGGGTGGTCGCCGGTGGACCGCGTCCATGGCAGGGTTGCGGTAGCGGCAGCAGGTCGAGCTCCTGCTCGAGGAAGGAGCTATGCAAGGGGCTCGGCTGTTGGGGTCTCAAAGTGAAGCAGGGGTCAAGCAGTGAGAGGAAAGAGGCGGCAGCACTAGAGGCAACAGCGAGGGAGGCGGGGCGACAAAGACCTTGGCGCGCCATGGCTCGAAGAGCCTCGTGGTGAAGAACTCCGGGAAGCAGGGAACGGGGCGACAACGAACTCCTTGGGAGGCGCGGGCATGGCGCCGGTTGAGGAGGTTGGTTCCTGTCCAGATGGAGCCACGGCAGGATCCTTGGGGTCGTCCATGGCCGACTCTGCTGCGAGGAGAAAAGAGAGAGGCCTGCGTGAGAGAGAGATCAGAGAAGAAAAGAAGATGGGAAGAAAAACAGGAAGGGTAGGGGGCGGCCTGGTCGGTGACTTCGGTCACCGGCAGGAGAAGTGGATCGGGGTCAAGGACGAGCTCCTGGCTCGAGGCAGGGAAGGATGGCATGTAGGTGGAAAGGATGAGGAGGGGATCTAGGAGGATCCCAAGGGAGAGAGTGGCGGCGGCGGGTGAGGGATTGAATGGATGGATGGGACAATGGGATAGATTTTAGGGTTAGTCTAAAATAGGTTAGGGGAAGCTTCATATATAAGGAAAGGAGGGAGTTTGGATCATCCGATCGAAATCGGACGGTCTCAGATAAATAGGTTAGGGAGCCCAAATAACAAAACGCAGATGTTTTTGGGATGTTAGGGGATGATCCGGACCCAACGATGACGACTGCCCCGGTCAGGTCCGGGACAGCTTTCAGACGCGCGCGCGAGGAGGGCCGCGGGCTGACGAGAGAGGTTAGATTAGACCTGGCGGTAGGTAGTGGACTCTGTAGACGGTCTAGGGAGGAAAGAGAGGGAAAGCCCGGCGACAGTTTTCGGATACCGAAAACGTCCGACGTTTTGACCGGCTATAATGCCGCTCTTGTTATCCGTTGGGGCATCAAACGGACTCCAAATGCAATGAAACTTGACAGGCGGTCTATCTACACTATAATAAGACCACACGCCAACTTTCATCCCATTCCAAGAACATTTTCCGGCCGCCTATAAAATAATATTTCGGACGTGCCGCGGGCGCATGCAAGCGTGTTTGGGCTCAGAACGGACAACGGACAGAACTGGGGGAACCCGGACGGATGCAAGTTTTGAAAACATGCAGATGCAATGCGGATGATGACATGGCAAGATGCAACATGCAAGCGAATGACAAGGCACCAACAGCGAATAAATGGAAGACACCTGGTGCGTCGGTCTTGGGGCATCACAACACTCCACCACTACGAGAGGATCTTGTCCCGAGATCTAGGATGGCACCGGGGAAAACGGAAGAGGAAGGGGAAGAGGTAAAACTAAATTGCTTCTTTGACAAATGAGTGAAACCAAAGAACCTTGAGAGGTTGAAAACTTGAAAGAAAGAATACAATGGTGATGAACGAAGTTGAAAACACTTCATTAGAAAAGAGGAACAAGGAGCATTACGAGAACCTTGTAGGTTGAAAGACATAAGAAAAGGGGTGCAATGGATAAGAAGTAGATGCAAGCACTTCGGTTGAAACAAGATGTACAAGGAACGATAAGGATCAATTACGATAACACTCCAGTTAAAACAAGATAGAGAAGGAAAAAGAATGATATAATTTGGGTAGCACTCCGACTGTTAATGGAAGGAATTGAACATGAACTTGACAAGATGAGATGATACTTGATGAAATTGACAACACACTGCCTCTGAAATTATTGATAGAATGGCACAAGGTTTAAGAAAGATTTCAGACAACACTCCGGTTGAATGGATTAGCAAAAGAAAGAACATGATCTTCACAAAAAATGGGATGGTGGGTGAAGAGAGCAACATCACAATACCTCAGGGAGAAGAAAGAATATAGATAATTGAAATGAAAGGATGGAGAAGAAAAAGTCAACTTATGACACAAGTGAGCTTGAAGATCACCCTTCCAAGAAAGTTAAAATGGAGTTGTTGGAAAACCAACAACGAAAAGGATAAGCTTGATATGGACTTATAGAAGACATCTCAAAATATGATGTGACAACTTGCCACTCACGGAAAAGATTTGATTGGGAGCTAGAAAAAGATAGAAATCTTCCTCCACCAAGGTGATAAGGATAAAAACTTGGATCATAGATAATCACCACAAAGAGCAACATTCCCAATGGAAGGCTTTAGGTGAAAACTATACCAAGATAATTCTGCGGAAGAAAGTGACGGGTTTAAATATCTCATTCTTGTGAAAGAAGAATGATATATTACCATCTCAAAAGATAAGGGAGAACAATTGCACTCCGGATTGCAAGATGAAGAAAACTTGAGCTCCTCTGAAAAAATCTCAATGAACCCTTTGAGAAGGGATTAAGTCCTTGATGAACCAACATATACAGCCTCCATGAAGAACTCCGGTAATAAAAGTATGATCAAACGGAAGGGACAATTATAAAGTACTCCGGGAGAAACCTTGCAGTGGTTAGATGAAGCTTTGAAATGATATAACCGAGAAAAGTTGGAACTCCAGAAAGAAAAATAAAGCATCTTGAACCGAGAATGTGATATGATGAACCACTCTGAAAAGAAGAAATTAGATCACTTGGATGAAACAATAATAAGAATTACGTTATGCATATCATTCACCAATTAAATTGATGACGAGCAAACGGATTTGGCATACTACTTATTCCGGTAGAAAGGATTGAGAGAGATATAGCGTAAACTCAATGAACCACCATAAGAATTGAAAATGAATGAAGTAAATGGATGAATCATCGGTAAGAATTAGCAAATGAATGAAGATACATGAGAGAGTTTAGATACAAGAGAATGAAGAGATCATGAACTGATTAGAGGATATTTGATCGATGCACCGGTAATATTTGGAGAAACGAGAGCTGAAAGCTAGAATGAATAATTCTTAGATGATGTGCTCTGGAGAAACAAACTGAAAATACTCCTGAATTGCTTCGGAATGGTGAAAAGAATTGACACAATTAAACACAATTATGAGAGGATGGCATCAAGCTAGAACCAAGAATCTTCAAGAGAACGGGTAAGGATTTAATAGGAACTCTTCTTCGGTCTTCAGATGCTGGGAATGATGATGAGAAACACCACCATGAATTTTTGAGGTACTCCGGAATGAAAATTAGAAAGGTTGAACCAATGATGAAAAAAAATTGAAAGATCATGGAGAAAGGCATTTGACTGATGATAATTTATACTTACGTCAAACTTTGAAATGAATTTGAGAATAACTCCAGAAAATTAGAAGAGTCAGGTAAGATTCTAGGAAAAGACCTGTGGGTTAGGGCCAACTCGAAAGACACACCGTTGGAATGATTTAAAAGAGAGAATTCGCCGGTTGAATTAAATGGCTTAAAAGAGATAACATCCTCAAAAGAACTTGAACGACTGTAGAGTGGAAACACGAATCTTCGAGATATGTTCAGCACTCCAGAACAAATGAATGGCGAGAAGTGGATGATCAAGAGGTGCACCGACATGAGAAAGCATTTGAACCGAGGAAATGATATGATCGACAAAGCTTGAATTGAATCCACCGGAGAAAAAAAAGAACGAAGAATGATGAACTTGTAGAGCATCTTCATGAGAATCACAGGGTAAGAACTTTGATTGAAAAGAATGAAGAGACTTCACATCAATAAGTTGGATACTTGATTAAGATATCTGAGTCCTCGAAGAAAAAAGGTGGGAGGGTGGGTAAAACAAAGACAACTTGGGGACAGATGGGACAAATAACATTGAGCAAACTTTGAGTTGATCTTTGCGGATGTTGAAAATGATCGGATCCACTTGAAGAGAAAACACGCCGGTTGAGAAGAAATTGAGATGAAAAACTCAAAGATCAACAAGGATTAGCATTCACATAGAAATATGAGAAGACCGCTTGGGAAAGGTATGGAATAAACATTTGACTTTAAAACAACTCGAATACCACAACTGAAAACAAAACAAAGGATTGGCTTGCAGAATAAGCCGGAAACAAACATATGATTGAGATTTCGTCCGAAGTTTTCATGGTGGGGCCCACACGGGCTCAATCATACAGCACCATCATGTACAAGGTAGTGCACATGACATACGGAGCGTCCCCGAGTCAGCATAGCCAAGGACTCTTTAAGACACAACGAGACCACTTTAAAACCAACCATGAATAGGCGGACCACTAGACGTCGAACCCTAATTTCATATCATACATCTGTCGGAAAGATACCCTAGGAGCTACTTGAATTCCCACTTATAAACTCCCGAAACTTTCTGGTTATGCAATCAGGTGTTGGGGATACAGGGGAAGCATAATATCTCATCCAAAACTAGAAAATCCTACATCCAGTTGTATCCATCCTTCAACACATAACCAAGAAACCTTCGGAAATCGTTTACCTCAACCTTCGAAAAGCATCTGTTATACGAGTTATGGCAATACTCCCGAACTCCCGCCCCAGTACTGGGTGGCGTCGAGGTTATCTCACCAACAACTGCATAAAAGAGATTTTCGATGTCGGCGAACTTAGGTATTCCAGAATTGCAACTATAAAATTGCGACGACAACACCTCGGAGCTCAACTCCCCGGGACACTGCCACAACCCCTAAATGTCAGGAGGCACCAAGAACAATGTTCTCGTCACAAAACCATCGAAACGATTCCAAGATACCTGCGTGATCCTAAAAAAAATTCGTGAAATTTGAGGAGAGAAGAGTCAAAACTCTACGTGAGGAGGCCTCACCAGAGCGACGAAGGGCTGAGGAGTTAAAAGAATCCTACTCTCTGATATATATAATCCTATAAGACTCAAAACATTTTTCTAGACTTAACAACGCCAGCAATTCGATCAAGCAGGGGGCTCCTAAGTCAGGGAAGGCTCTGATTACCAACTTGTCACACCCACGATGCGGCTATATCTCCCACGTGTCGGAGCACGACTTAGAGGCATAACCGCATAGTAGGCATGTCACAAGAGGGGTAATCTTTACACATCCCATGTACTGAATAAGAAAGGGATAAAGAGTTGGCTTACAATTGCCACTTCACACAATACAAAATATAGCATTACATCATCCAGATACAAATCAAGGTCCGACTACGAAACTAATATAAAGACAACCCCAAATGCATAGATCCCCGACCGCCCCGACAGGGCTCCACTACTGATCAACTGGAAATGAAACAACACAACGAACACGATCATCATCGAGCTCCCACTGTAGCGGGGTTGCGTCACCTGCACTAGTATCATCGGCACCTGCAACTGTTTGGAAGTATTTGTGAGTCATGAGGACTCAGCAATCTCACACCCGCGAGATCAAGACTATTTAAGCTTTTGCGTAGGAAAAGGTAGTAAGGTGGAGCTGCAGCAAGCACTAGCATATATGGTGGCTAACATACGCAAATAAGAGCGAGAAGAGAAGCAAAGCACGGTCGTGAACTAGAAGTGATCAAGAAGTGATCCTGAAACTAGTTACGTTCAAGCATAACACAAGAACCGTGTTCACTTCCCGGACTCCGCCGGAAAGGGACCATCACGGCTACACACGTGGTTGATGCATTTTAATTAAGTTAAGTGTCAAGTTCTCTACAACCGGACATTAACAAATTCACATCTGCCATAACCGCGAGCATGACTTTCGAAAGTTCAAAACCCTGCAGGGGTGTCCCAACTTAGCCCATCACAAGCTCTCACGGTCAACGAAGGATATTCCTTCTCCCAGGACGGCCCGATCAGACTCGGAATCCCGGTTATAAGACCTTTCGACAATGGTAAAACAAGACCAGCAAGACCGCCCGATGCGCCGACATCCCGATAGGAGCTCCACATATCTCGTTCTCAGGGCAACACCGGATTGTCCAAGATTCCGGTAGGCCATCCCAGAGTTGCCCCTAGTGGCCACCGGCGGCTGACAGGTTTGGACCAACACTTAGACAAGCACTGGCCCGGGGGGGTTAAAATAAAGATGACCCTCTCCCGAAAAGTAGGTGGTGGTGAGGCAAATGGTAAAACCAAGGTTGGGCCTTGCTGGAAGAGTTTTATTCAAAGCGAACTGTCAAGGGGTCCCCATAACATAACCGTGTAAGGAACGCAAAATCAAGGAACATAACACCGGTATGACGGAAACTAGGGTGGCAAGAGTGGAACAAAACACCAGGCATAAGGCCGAGCCTTCCACCCTTTACCAAGTATATAGATGCATTAATATAAATAAGAGATATTGTGATATCCCAACATGTCCATTTTCCAACATGGAACAAACTTCATCTTCACCTGCAACTAGCAACGCTATAAGAGGGGCTGAGCAAAAGCGGTAACTTAGCCAAACAACGGTTTGCTAGGAAAGGTGGGTTAGAGGCTTGACATGTCAATATGGGAGGCATGATATAGAAAGTGGTAGGTGTCGCGGCATAGCAATAGAGCGAGCAACTAGCAAGCAAAGATAGAAGTGATTTCGAGGGTATGGTCATCTTGCCTGAGATCCTACAAGGAAGAAGAACGAGTCCATGGAGGAGACAAACGAACGTAGTCGAACGGATCCTCACAAACGCAATGTTATCGGAACCAACCCAAAGAAGCACACCGGAAAGAAGCAAACAACATGGTAAACAACCATGACATAACCATGGCATGATGCACAACCAAGTATGATGCTTGTCCAGTTTAATGAGGCATGGCATGGCAAAGTGCACAATCAAAGCTACAAGTTAAATGGAGTTTGATATGCAACGAGTTGCATATTGAAGGAACACCACATTCAAGTTATTTAGTTCGATCTCGTTTATGTACCCAACAATATTAAATGTTTATTAACAAGGCAAGAGGTGAGGCATAAGTAAACTAACTATCTAGTCAAGTTTAAATGAGGCCGGAACAACAAGCAAACAAGTCCGGAAAATCCTCATGAGCATATATTAGGTTTGGTACTGTTCTGCCCTAAACCATATTTTAGAGTTGTTAAACATGCAAAGTAAAGCCACCATGTTAAGCTAGGCATTTTTCTACCCCATTTACATATAAAGTTTGTTAGGTTTGGAGCTACGGTTATTTAGTTATGAAATAAAACATTTTAACATGGCATTTGAGCAAATTTAAACAAACAACATTTTAAACTTTTCAAACATGGATGAAAGTTGGATATTATGAAACTAGACAAAATTCTAAGCACTTTTTATATATAAGTTATTTACATGTGATGCACGATTTGTGAGATATGATATGCATGAAGATAAAGGTCTTTTCTGCAAAACTGTAAATTGCGGATAAATAGCTAAATTCGCAGAGAGGAAAAAAAGAACATGGGCCGAATCTGAGATCTAACCCAACTGTGGGAAAAAAAAGGAGGGCGCACGGGGGTGTCCTCACCATGGGCCATGGCCCAGTCGGTGGAGAGGGCAATCGCAGGCCGGGGGCGGCGTTGGGCCTGATCTGGAGGCCACGACACTGTCAACACGAGCGGTCTCCTCGCTCGTTCAATCTGGGCAGGGGCGCAAGCAGAGACAACGGCAGCGGCAGGGATGAACATACCCAGGCGAGGGCGCTCGTCCAAGGAAGCTACGGCAGAGGAGCAATGCTGCTCCTGAGAAGGGGAGGCCGGTGGATGACGGGGAAACACGCGGATCTGGGCGGCGGGAGTCCATCTCCGACGATGGTGCCCCGGTTGGTGCTCCTGGGTGGTCGCCGGCGGACCGCGTCCATGGCAGGGTTGCGGTAGCGGGAGCAGGTCGAGCTCCTGCTCGTGGAAGGAGCTATGCAAGGGGCTCGACTGTTGGGGTCTCGAAGTGAAGCAGGGGTCTAGCAGTGGGAGGAAAGAGGCGGCAGCACTAGAGGCAACAACGAGGGAGGCGGGGCGACGAAGACCTTGGCGCACCATGGCTCAAAGAGCCTCATGGTGAAGAACTCCAGGAAGCAGGGAATAGGGCGACGACGAACTCCTCGGGAGGCGCGGGCATGGTGCCGGTTGAGGAGGCTGGTTCCTGTCCAGATGGAGCGACAGCAGGATCCTTGGGGTCGTCCATGGCCGAATCTGTTGCGAGGGGAAAAGAGAGAGGCCTGTGTGAGAGGGAGATCAGAGAAAAACTGATGGGAAGAAAAACAGGAAGGGTAGGGGGCGGCCTGGTCGGTGACTTCGGTCGCCGGCGGGAGAGGTGGATCGGTGTCGAGGACGAGCTCCTGGCTCGAGGCAGGGAAGGATGGCCTGTAGGTGGAAAGGACAAGAAGGGGATCTAGGAGGATCCCATGGGAGAGAGTGGCGGCGGGTGAGGGATTGAATGGATGGATGGGACAATGGGCTAGATTTTAGGGTTAGTCTAAAATAGGTTAGGGGAAGCTTCATACATAAGGAAAGGAGGGAGTTTAGATCATCCGATCGAAATCGAACGGTCTCGGGTAAATAGGTTAGGGAGCCCAAATAACACGAGCGGTCAATCTACACTATAATAAGACCACACGCCAACTTTCATCCCATTCCGAGAACATTTTCCGGCCGCCTATAAAATAATATTTCGTGCGTGCCGCGGGCGCGTGCAATTGTGTTTGGGCTCAGAACGGACAACGGACGGAACTGGGGGAACCCTGACGGATGCAAGTTTTGAAAACATGCAGATGCAATGCAGATGATGACATGGCAATATGTAAAATGCAAGCGAATGACAAGGCACCAACAGCGAATAACTGGAAGACACCTGGCGCATCGGTCTCGGGGCGTCACACCTGAGCTGGGTTGCGTCACCTGCACTGGTATCATCGGCACCTGCAAGCTGTTTGCAAGTATCCGTGAGCCACGAGGACTCAGCAATCTCACACCCGCGAGATCAAGACTATTTAAGCTTATGGAGAGAAAGGGTAATGAGGTGGGGCTGCAGCAAGCACTAAGCAAATATGGTGGCTAACATACGCAAATAAGAGCGAGAAGAGAAGCAATGCACGATCGTGAACTAGAAGTGATTAAGAAGTGATCCTGAAACTACTTACGTTCAAACATAACACAAGAACCGTGTCCACTTCCCGGACTCCGCCGAGAAGAGACCATCACGGCTACACACGCGGTTGATTCATTTTAAATTAAGTTAAGTGTCAGGTTTTCTACAACCGGATATTAAGAAATTCCCATCTGCCCATAACCGCGGCCACGGCTTCCAAAAGTTCAAAACCCTGCAGGGGTGTCCCAACTTAGCCCATCACAAGTTGTCACAGGTCAACGAAGGATATTCCTTCTCCCAGGAAGACCCGATCAGGCTCGGAATCCCGGTTACAAGACATTTCGACAATGGTAAAACAAGACCAGCAAAACCGCCTGATGTGCCGACAAATCCCGATAGGAGTCACATGTATCTCGTTCTCAAGGCACATCGGATGAGCGCTCCGTACAACTAAAACCAAACCTCAAGTTGCTCCGAGGTGGCGCTGCAAAGGACTCTAGTTTGGACCAACACTCAGAGGAGCACTGGCCCGGGGGTTTAAAATAAAGATGAACCTTGAGTCTGAAGAACCCAAGGGAAAAGGCTTAGGTGGCAAATGGTAAAACCAAGGTTGGGCCTTGCTGGAGGAGTTTTATTCAAAGCGAACTGTCAAGGGGTTCCCATTATAACCCAACCGCATAAGGAACGCAAAATCAAGGAACATAACACCGGTATGACGGAAACTAGGGCGGCAAGAGTGGAACAAAACACCAGGCATAAGGCCGAACCTTCCACCCTTTACCAAGTATGTAGATGCATTAAAGTAAGCAAGATATAATAATGATATCCCAACAAATATCCATGTTCCAACAAGGAACAAACTTCATCTTCACCTGCAACTAACAACGCTATAAGAGGGGCTGAGCAAAGCGGTAACATAGCCAAACAACGTTTTGCTAGGGCAAGGTGGGTTAGAGGATTGACATGGCAATATGGGAGGCATGATATAGCAAGTGGTAGGTATCGCGACACAGTAATAGAGCAAGCAAAGATAGAAGTGATTTCGAGGCTATGGTCATCTTGCCTGAAATCCCGCAAGGAAGAAGAACGAGTCCATGACGAAGAAAACGGACGAAGTCGAACGAATCCTCACAAACGCGACGTGAATGGAACCAACCCGAAGAAGCACACCAGAAATAAGCAAACAACATAGTAAACAACCATCACATAATCATGGCATGATGCACAACCAAGTATGGTGCATGTCCGGTTTACTGAGGCATGGCATGGCAAGGTGCACAAACAATACTACAAGTTAAGTGGAGCTCAATATCCAACGAGTTGCATATTGACGGAACACCACTTCAATTATTTAGTTCGATCTCGTTTATGTACCCAACAATATTAAATGTTGATTAACATGGCAAGAGGTGAAGCAAATGAAAACTACCTATCTAGGCAAGTTTAAATGAGGCCGGAACAACAAACAACAAATCTGGAGACTCCTCATGTGCAAATATTTGGTTTGGTATTGTTCTGCCCTAAACCATATTTTAGAGTTGTTAAACATGCAAATTAAAGCCACCATGTTAAACTAGGCATTTTCTACCCCATTTACATATAAAGTTTATTACAAACCGAGTTACGGTTATTTAGTTATGAGTTAAAGCATTTTAGCACGGCAATAGGCAAATTATATGCAAATAGCAAGTTTAACATTTTAAACATGCATGAAAGTTGGATATTATGAAATTACATGAAAATCTGAGTCAGATGTATATATGACAGGTTTTAGTTGGATGCACGGTTATTTAGTTATTGACAATTCAAAATGATGGCATTTTTGTGAATATGCAGAAAGTGAATAAAATGCTAAATCACATGGGATAGGAAAAAACATACACGGGCCCAAAGCATTAGAGTGCAGAGGCCCAGAACTGGATTTGGCCCATGCAGGAGTGCAAAAGAAAATAAATAAATAAAAGGGGTAGAATTGGGTGCCCCTGGGATTCAAACACAGGATCTCCTGGGTGGAGGTTTTCTGCGGTGACCAAATCAGCTACTACTCTGCTTGTGTAACACATGGGAGCCAACAGCTCTTAACCAAGGACTAAAATGGACGAGCTTTTGAGCCATGGCTCACGGTGGTTGTCGACGACACAGATGAGCACAACAGCGGCAACCACGGCAGCAAAGGGCCGACGGGGGTGCGGGAGACGGTGAGGGTGCAGCTACAGGATGCGCGCATTCAGCGGCTCGACCTCGAGCTCGCGCTCGACTCAGGCATGGCACAGCGGCTTCAGGCGATGCAGGGCGGCAGTGTTCGAGGCCATGGCGGCGGGGACCTGGTTCAGAGAGGTAGAAAGGTGAGTGCGAGAGGAGCTGGGCGGAAGGGAAAGAAACAGAGCAGGGGCGACAGGAAACGAGGGTGGCAATGCTGTTCACCGGCGAAGTTCGGCAGCAACGGCGAGGCCTTGAGGTGGAGAATAGGAGAGTTCCGGCCTGATTCAGATGGTGGCGCGAGATAGCGGCTCGGGCAGTGGAGTTCATCAGGGGAGGCCAGTCCGTGCGCGTGCGGTCGAGGGGCGTGGTCAACGCAGGCAGGGGATCGGGCAGTTCTTGGCACCGGCCTTGTCCTGTCGCTCGAAGCAGAGGAAGGCAGTGCACGATGCAGAGGCTGGACAGCGGCCGGACTTGGCGCGAACTCCGGCAAGGAAGCATTAGATCGAGGCGGAGAAGAGCAGATCCGATCGGTGTTGGTGGCGGACAGTGTGAGGACGACCGAGGACGCCGACGAGCTTGTTCGGGCATCCAGGACGGGACCTCCTACGAGGTGTCAGGGTTGCCGGCGGGCGGCGGGGTGGGGCTTGCTCCGGCGAGAACGAGGTGGAAGCGGGGTCGGGCGACGCTCGGGACTGCTGTTGCTTTGGTGGCCGGCGGGCACGGTTCCCTGCGAGGAACAACGGGACGGGGAGGCACGCTCAGGGAGGAACAGTGTGAGGAGGGAAGGAAGAGCAGGGAGGAAGGGCGCGGTCCTGCGTGCTCGGGGCGGGGCGCCATGCACAGAGAGGAGCTTGAGCTCCTGGTTGCTGCCGGAGGATGACGGGTCCGGGTCGGTGGCTTCGGATGCCGGCAGGAGAAGTGGCTCGGGGTCGAGAGGGCTGGTGATTGGTGGGTTTGGATCCGGAGGGATCCCAAGAAAGGAGAGGACTGGCGGCGGGGGTGAGGGGATTTGTTGGATGGGACAAGGCTCCTAAATTTTTGGGTTGCCCCGGTTATATATGCTGGTGGATTAGGTTAGGGGGGTTATTTGGTCCGTCCGATCGAAATTGGGCAGTCGAGAATAAAATGCTTTGGGAGACCAAACAAATAATCACAGATGTTTTTCGGATGTTTGGGGATGATCCGAATCCAACGGTGACGAGTGTCCGGTTCGGGTTCGGGTAAGTTTCGAACACTCACGCGAGGGGGTCGAAGCACGATGCAAAGAGGGGTTAGGTGGTTAGGGGGATTTCGGGGCCCCTCGATAACAAATGGACGGCTCCGGATGTGAGGAGGGTTAGGTTGGGCCTGGCGGTGAGAGGTAGTGCAGAAGGCAATGGGCTGAGAAGAGAGAAGAGAGAGAGGCCCGGCGATTATTTCCGGAGATCGAAAATGTCCGACGTTTGACCGACTATACTGCCGCTATAGTTAATCGTTGGGGCGTCAAACGAACTCCGAATGCGATGAAACTTGGCAGACGGTCTACCTACAACATAACAAGACCGGACGCCAAATCTCATCCCATTCTGAGAACATTTTCCGGCCACTTAAAAAAAATACTATTCGGACATGCCGCGGGTGCGTGCGAGTGTGGTTGGACTTGGAACGGACAACAGACAGAACTGGGGAACCCGGACGGATGCAAGTTTTAAAAACAATGACGGCAACGAGTGCCGATGCAATGCGGATGATGACATGGCAAAAATGCAACACGCAGACAAATGACAAGGCAACAACGGCGCATAACTGGAAGACACCTGGCGCAACGGTCTCGGGGCATCACAATCAACGAGGAGAGCACGAGGCAGGGGGCGCCCACCCCCCTGGGCGCGCCCTCCACCCTCGTGGTCCTCTCGTGGCTCCCCTGATGTATTTTTTCCTGCTATATATATCCATATACCCTAAAACTACCAGGGACGACAATAGATCGGGAGTTCCGCCGCCAGAAGCCTCCGTAGCCACCGAAAACCAATCTAGACCCGTTCTGGCACCCTGCCGGAGGGGGAAATCCCTCTCCGGTGGCCATCTTCATCATCCCGGCGCTCTCCATGATGAGGAAGGAGTAGTTTTCCCTCGGGGATGAGGGTATGTACCAGTAGTTATGTGTTTGATCTCTCTCTCTCTCTCGTGTTCTTGAGGTGATACGATCTTGATGTATATCGAGCTTTTCTATTGTAGTTGGATCTTATGATGTTTCTCCCCCTCTACTCTCTTGTAACGGATTGAGTTTTCCCTTTGAAATTATCTTATCGGATTGAGTCTTTAAGGATTTGAGAACACTTGATGTATGTCTTGCCGTGCTTATTTGTGGTGACAATGGGATATCACGTGATCCACTTGACATATGTTTTGGTGATCGACTTGCGGGTTCCGCCCATGAACCTACACATAGGGGTTGGCACACGTTTTCGTCTTGACTCTCCGGTAGAAACTTTGGGGCACTCTTTGAGATTCTATGTGTTGGTTGAATAGATGAATTTGAGATTGTGTGATGCATATCGTATAATCATACCCACGGAAACTTGAGGTGACGTTGGAGTATCTAGGTGACATTAGGGTTTTGGTTGATTTGTGTCTTAAGGTGTTATTCTAGTACGAATTCTAGGGCTGTTTGTGACACTTATAGAAATAGCCCAACGGATTGATTGGAAAGAATAACTTTGAGGTGGTTTCGTACCCTACCATAATCTCTCCGTTTGTTCTCCGCTATTAGTGACTTTGGAGTGACTCTTTGTTGCATGTTGAGGGATAGTTATGTGATCCAATTATGTTATTATTGTTGAGAGAACTTGCACTAGTGAAAGTATGAACCCTAGGCCTTGTTTCAATGCATTGCAATACCGTTTACGCTCACTTTTATCATTGGTTACCTTGCTGTTTTTATATTTTCAGATTACAAAAACTATTATCTACAATCCATATACCACTTGTATCACCATCTCTTCGCCGAACTAGTGCACCTATACAATTTACCGTTGTATTGGGTTTGTTGGGGACACAAGAGACTCTCTGTTATTTGGTTGCAGGGTTGTTTGAGAGAGACCATCTTCATCCTACGCCTCCTACGGATTGATAAGCCTTAGGTCATCCACTTGAGGGAAATTTTCTACTGTCCTACAAACCTCTACACTTGGAGGCCCAACAATGTCTACCAGAAGAAGGTTGTGTAGTAGACATCAAGCTCTTTTCTGGCACCATTGCCGGGGAGGTTTGCGCTTGAAGGTATATCTTTAGATCTTGCAATCGAATCTTTTTCTTTCTTGTTTTAGCACTAGTTTAGTTTGCCTCATACGCTTCATCTTTTTAATATCTTTCGTGAGTATGATGGAAAGGAAAGTTGTGCGGAAGTGTTAGAAGAAGAATGCATTAGAATGTTTGGCACTAAATCTTTGAATGATGAGCATGATTGCAATGTTATTAGTATGAACTCTTTGAATACCCATAGTACTAATGATGATTGCACTAGTTATGATGAAAATGTCTCCTATGAACATGTCAATTTTTGTGGAGTGCATTGGGTTTGCAAGTACACAACAAATAGGGAAGATAGATATTGCAAGAGGCATAAGCATTTAGAAACTAAATGGTTGCAAGAAAGGCCAAATGTTAGTGCTAAAAATTAAAATTTCTTAGCCATACTTGTGAACTTTGCAATGAACATGGTCATTTAAATATCAAATGCAAATTGTTTCATGATCGAATCGTGTCCAAAAATTGTGATGACTTGATTTCCCTTGCACATTATAATGAACTTAGTTTGCTTTTGGGTTATGAAGAAATGAAACGTCAAACTAAGATTATTCCAGAATATAACCTCGAGAAATTCCTCGATATTGATCTAGCAGAAATTTATATGTATTGTGCGGTGAATTGCATTGAAAATCCTTATCTTGCCAATTATATAAAGAAAAGAAAACAAATAGGCGATGAAGAGAATACTAATGGAAGGGAAGAGACTTCCCAAAATCCTCCTATTATTTCTTATGATGAATCTGGTAACGAGGAGGAGCCTTGTAACCCAACCCGTAATTCCACCCCCCCCCCCCCCGTAATTCCACCGACACCCCCACTCCCTCCCGAAAATATCTCCCCCTCTCTCCCCTGACTGGATCAGGATCGAGGGAGGAGACCGTCGACGCCGCCGCCTCGTCCTCGAACCTCGCCGCCGCCCGGTGCCACACCGATCCCGCGTCGACCGCCGGAGCTCCTCCGCCCCAACGACACCGCCTCTGTTGCGGACGCCTCCTCCCCTGCGTCGTCTCGTCCCCATCCCCCACCCCGAGCACCGCGGCCCCATACCCTACGCCCCGCGGTGAGGCCCCTGGCCTCCTCTCCCCCGCTTCTGCTCCAGCATCGCCGAACGCGCCGCACCGCGCACGCGCCCCGCCCATGCCTCGGGGCCGCGCTCGTCGCGCCCTCCGTCGGGCGGCTGCGGCTGCACCGTAGCCCTGCTCTGGCCGCGCCCGCGGCCGCGCACACATGCGCATGCCACCCGCACCCCACGTCGGCTCGGACCTCCCTTGCCCGCCTCCACTTTCCTGCCCGCACCTGCCGCGCCATGGCCTCGCTTGGCCGTCACCCCCACTGCACGCTGCTGCTGCTTGGCTTCGCCTGCTGTCGCGCATGCGCGCCCGAGCCCCGCGCACTCACCGCCCCATCTGGCTCTGGCGAGTGCGTCTGCTGCCGAGCTCGCTCTGCCAACACTGGCCGCTCGCCGCGCTTCCTGCTCGCCGCCCTACCGCCTCCCCACGCGCGGCTCCGCCACCCCCTGGCCCCGCCGTGCGCACCCTCTCCCTCTGGTTCTGGTGAACCGCGCCCCTGCCTCCACCACTCGCTACAACTGCCACCCCCTGCTACCCTCTGTTGCTCCGGTCACCGCCCCGCTCCGGTCGCCGTCGCGGCCCCTGGTCACCCGCATTCATGCCCAAACGCCTGGGGCTCCGCTCGGCTGCAGCCCCGTTTGGCCCGCGCCCGTTAGCCCCTGGTGGCTCGGATGAGCCACTGACTAGGGGGACCCACCCCCTGAGAACAAAAAAAGGAATTAAAAATAAATCATAAATAAAATGTTTAATTAAATTAAATAAATAAATAAATAAATAAATTAAAGAATTAATTAACTTAATTAATCTTGTTTAATTAACTTAATCAATTAACTACACTAATCAAACCTGTTTAGTTAGCCTGAGTCTATGACAGGTGGGTCCCACTGGACCCACAGGCCAGGTTTGACTCTGGTCAGCCGGGTTTAACCTGTTGACATCATGGTGATGTCATGCTGACATCACCTTTCACTATTTTGGATAATGTTCTATTAAAATAATTAATTAAATGCTAAAAATGATTTAAACCTTTTAAAAACAATATAAAATAAACCGTAGCTCAGATGAAAAAACATTGTACATGAAAGTTACTCAGAACGACGAGACGAATCTGGATACGCAGCCCGTTCATCTGCCACGCATCCATAGCATAGCGAACACGCAACTTTCCCTCTCTGGTTCATCTGTCCGAAAACGCGAAACACCGGGGATCTTTTCCCGGATGTTTCCCCACTTCACCGGTACCACCTCATACCGCCTTAGGGCACCCTAGCTCCGCTACTTGTCTTGTCATGCATCGCTACGCATCTGTTTGCTTAATATTTATTGTTTCTTCCCCTCTTCTCTCGCTAGACACCGAGACCGACGCCACTACTAGCCAGTACGACTACGGTGTTGATGACCCCTCTCTCTTGCCAGAGCAACCAGGCAAGCCCCCCCTTGATCACCAGATATCGCCTACTCTTCTCTATACTTCTTGCATTAGAGTAGTGTAGCATGTTACTGCTTTCGTTAATCCTATTCTGATGCATAGCATGTCCTTGCTACTACTGTTGTTACCTTTACCTGCAATCCTAATGCTTAGTATAGGATGCTAGTTTATCATCAGTGGCCATACATTCTTGTCCGTCTGCCATGCTATACTATCGGGCCGTGATCACTCGGGAGGTGATCACGGGTATATACTATATACTTTATACAAGATACATGTGATGACTAAAGTCGGGTTGGCTCGAGGAGTACCCGCGGTTGATTCACGAATTGGGGGCTGGAAGGACATACTTTCCCGACAGCCCTTTGTGTGGATCTTTGTGGTGAAGCGATAGGGCAGGTTGAGACCACCTAGGAGAGAGGTGGGCCTGGCCCTGGTCGGCGTTCACGGTTATTTCAAGATAACACGTTTAACGAGATCTTGGTATTTGATCTGAGTTTGGCCACTGGCCTATACGCACTAACCATCTACGCGGGGACAGTTATGGGCACTCGACGTTGTGGTATCAGCCGAAGCCTTCGTGACGTCAGCGACTGAGCGGCGCGCGCCGGATTGGACCGTAAGCCTGCTCTTGTATTAAGGGGGCTAGTTCTTCTTCCGGCCGCGTACGCAACATGGAGGTGTGCAATGGACGATGGGCCCAGACCCCTGCGCCATAGGATTTAGACCGGCGTGCTGACCTCTCTGTTGTGCCTAGGTAGGGCTGCGACGTGTTGATCTTCCGAGGCCGGCCATGACCCAGGAAAGTGTGTCCGGCAAAATGGGATCGAGCGTGTTGGGTTATGTGGTGCACCCCTGCAGGGAAATTAATCTATTCGAATAGCCGTGATCTTTGGTAACAGGATGGCTTGGAGTTGTACCTTGACCTTATGACAACTAGAACCGGATACTTAATAAAACACACCCTTCCAAGTTCCAGATACAACCGGTGATCGCTCTCTCACAGGGCGACGAAGGGAGGATCATCGGTTAGGATTATGCTATGCGATGCTACTTGGTGAACTTACCATCTACTCTCTTCTCCTGCTGCAAGATGGAGGTTACCAGAAGCGTAGTCTTCGAAAGGACTAGCTATCCCCCTCTTATTCCGGCATTCTGTAGTTCAGTCCACATATGATACTCTTATTCCATTTGATACCAATGCATACATATGTAGTGTAGCTCCTTGCTTGCGAGTACTTTGGATGAGTACTCACGGTTGCTTTGCTCCCCCTTTTCCCCCTTTCTATACTCGATTGTTGCAACTAGATGTTGGAGCCCAGGAGCCGGACGCCACCGTTGACGACGACTACTACTACTCGGGAGGTGCCTACTACTACGTGCAGCCCACTGACGACGACCAGGAGTAGTTTAGGAGGATCCCAGGCAGGAGGCCTGCGCCTCTTTCGATATGTATCCCAGTTTGCGCTAGCCTTCTTAAGGCAAACTTGTTTAACTTATGTCTGTACTCAGATATTGTTGCTTCCGCTGACTCATCTATGATCGAGCTCTTGTATTCGAGCCCTCAAGGCCCCTGGCTTGTAATATGATGCTTGTATGACTTATTTTATTTGTAGAGTTGTGTTGTGCTATCTTCCCGTGAGTCCCGTTGTGCTAGCCCTCAGGGAGGATCGGGATTTAGACTGGCGTGCTGACCTCTCTGTTGTGCCTAGGTAGGGCTGCGACGTGTTGATCTTCCGAGGCCGGGCATGACCCAGGAAAGTATGTCCGGCCAAATGGGATCGAGCATGTTGGGTTATGTGGTGCACCCCTGCAGGGAAGTTAATCTATTCGAATAGCCATGATCTTCAGTAACAGGACGACTTGGAGTTGTACCTTGACCTTATGACAACTAGAACCGGATACTTAATAGAACACACCCTTCCAAGTGCCAGATACAACCGGTGATCGCTCTCTCACAGGGCGACGAAGGGAGGATCATTGGTTAGGATTATGCTATGCAATGCAACTTGGTGAACTTACCATCTACTCTCTTCTCCTGCTGCAAGATGGAGGTTACCAGAAGCGTAGTCTTTGAAAGGGCTAGCTATCCCCCTCTTATTCCGGCATTCTGTAGTTCAGTCCACATATGATACCCTTATTCCATTTGATACCAATGCATACATATGTAGTGTAGCTCCTTGCTTGCGAGTACTTTGGATGAGTACTCACGGTTGCTTTGCTCCCCCTTTTCCCCCTTTCTATACTCGATTGTTGCAACCAGATGTTGGAGCCCAGGAGCCAGATGCCACCGTCGACAACGACTACTACTACTACTCGGGAGGTGTCTACTACTACGTGCAGCCCGCTGACGACGACCAGGAGTAGTTTAGGAGGATCCCAGGCAGGAGGCCTGCGCCTCTTTCGATATGTATCCCAGTTTGTGCTAGCCTTCTTAAGGCAAACTTGTTTAACTTATGTCTGTACTCAGATATTGTTGCTTCCGCTGACTCGTCTATGATCGAGCTCTTGTATTCGAGCCCTCGAGGCCCCTGGCTTGTAATATGATGCTTGTATGACTTATTTTATTTGTAGAGTTGTGTTGTGATATCTTCCCGTGAGTCCCTGATCTTGATCGTACACGTTTGCGTGTATGATTAGTGTAAGATCGAATCGGGGGCGTCACAAGTTGGTATCAGAGCCGACTGCTTGTAGGAATCCCCCTTCCATACTCCTTGGCCGAAGTCGAGTCTAGACATTACAAAAACTTTTACTAACATGGCTGTGTGCCTTACGGGCCCACGTCGCCATCTGGGTGCTATTAGTATCTTTTACTCCTTGACCCTTACTCTAGGACACTAAACTCTCTTCTACTCGGGTTAAACAATTTTACTAACTCTAACATTAGGATCCCGTGACCACGTTCACCCCAAAGTTAGATAAGCCCTAGCTATTCTTTAGAGTAGTATATTCAGCATTATCCACATTGTCATTTGACTCCTTTGAAAACATCTTTGTTTTCAGATGGAGCCCACGAGACAGGTCGTGCGCCACACGACGACCATTGGTGCCTCAGGATCACCTGCTGTGTTGGTTGAGATGATGACCTATCTGGGTTATCGCTGGCACCGTGAGTACACCATCTATGAGGAGTACCAGGACTTCAACCAGGAGCAGTACCGTGCGATCGTCCACCTCTACTCTCGGGAGTATGAGTCCACTACCGTGCTGCACACTGCTCATGGTGTTGGAGTGACTATCGATATGGCGGTCCATGATGCTGCTTATGCTGCTCTAACACGTCTTCATGGAGAGTATCAGGAGTTGGACACATCCCCCTTCAGGCACATTGCTATCGCATCCGATGTTGGTGCAGAGGGATACTACACTGCTACCTACTCCACTGTCACCCGAGAGCCCTTCTACCATCAGAACCAGGTTCTGCATGTTGATGGAATGGATAGAGCTAACCGAGCTCTTCGCCACGAGTTGTACACCACCCGTCAACACCTGTATCATGCTCTGACGCTGTTGCACCCCTTCGTCCGATCTGGTGATCTGTCGCGTTCTGTGATCTACCCTGCCAGGACCGTGATGCCCCAGGGCGTCGGTTGGCCAGATGTGGGAGGCTACTCTCCCGCACTCGGTCCTCTCCTGCCACCTGCGCATCGGGTTCCACACCAGAGTATCCGCGGACCCCAGGCTACTCGTGTGGAGGTCTTCCCTTCACGTCACTACCAGCTGTCAGGCTACACCTACCTCCACAGTTCCTCCTAGGACTGATGTAGGCTTGCTTGTTAGTGTTAGATGCATTCGCTGCGAGCCTGCGTGCCGCCTATGATGTTCTTAGTCTATGTACCGAACTCTATGCATGAACACTTTTGTAAGATGTGCCCACTACTATGTAGTATCTATCGCGTTCCTTTCATTATGCATGTTTCATCATGAATGATTCTTGTCCTCGCAATTTCTCAATGTTGAACTACTCCTGTTATATATTAGCAGGATGGTTAAATTAGGTGGTCATGGTCGTGGTGGCAATGCCCCACCACCGCCTGAGTACATGGCTGGGATGATGCAACAGTTTGAGCTGAATCGCCAGTTCATGGAGAATATTATGGCTCAGTTTCCTCGCCCCAATATGAACCAGCAGCCAACCCAAGTGACTCTGCAGGATTTCATGCGCCTCAACCCAACCGTGTACTACAGCTCAACTCAGCCTCTGGATGCTGATGACTGGCTCCGTGACATCACCTATGAGATGGAGTCTGCTAATGTAGCCCCTGCCAGCTACGTCACCTTTGCTTCTTTCTTCCTGAAAGGACCCGCTGCTCAATGGTGGGATAGCCACAGGCGTACTCTGCCAGTTGGAACAATTATCACCTGGCCAGACTTCCAAGCTGCTTTCCGTGCTCGCTTCATTCCTCACGGAGTCATGGATCGTAAGAAGCGCGAGTTCCGCAGCCTCACCCAAGGCAACAAAACTGTGGAAGCTTATCAGCGGGAGTTTCTGGACTTGTCCCGCTATGCTGAAGAAGACATTGCAACTGATGCACGCAGACAGGAGAAGTTCCGTGATGGCCTTCAAGCTGATATCAAGCTCGCACTTCTAGTGCACGACTTTGCCGATTTCGCCACCTTGGTGAACAAGGCCATCAATGTCGAAACTGGTCCGCAGGAACACCAGAGCTCCCACAGGCACAATCGTGACACGGGCTCATCTTCGGGCCCGTCTTCGCAGAAGCGTAGGATATGGATTCCCAACAGCATGTATCAGCCAACTGCACCTGCTCCAAGGCAGTCCTATGCTGCACTGCGTCTGCCTCCCCCACCAACTAGGCAACCAAGACTTCCAGCTCCACCACCCCAAGCTCCTGTTCCCACTCCCAATAATGGTCTCTGCTACAAGTGTGGTCAGCCAGGTCACCGTGCCAGAGACTGCAATCAGAATCAGAATCAACTGGCCCTTCCCGTAGCTGGCCGTGGGAACAACCAGCCTCGCAACAACAATGTCAGGTCTTATGGTCGAGTTCATGCCAACCACGTTGATCTTAATGAAGCTCAAGACCAGCCTGCTACTGTGATGGGTACACTCCTCGTAAATTCAGTACCTGCATCTGTTTTATTCGATTCTGGAGCATTGCATTCATTCATGTCAGAAGATTTTGCATACAAGCATGATGTTAAATGTGAGGAGATAAACACTTCGGTATTGGTAAAAAAACCCCATGGGCAATGTCAAACCTCACTGGTTGGCATCGACGTCCCCGTGGAAATCAAAGGGCTGGAATTCTACGCCTCTCCCATTATCCTGAAGTCGTCTAACATCGACCTCATTCTGGGAATGGATTGGTTGAAAGCGCATACTGCTTCTATAGTTTGCGCCACTAAGGTCGTCCATCTCCTACACCCTTCTGATGAAATAATAGCTTACCAAGCTCATCCAGTTCAGAACGCCGAGGCACGACTTTATGCCTTGAATGCGTTGAACGCTGCACCACTCGAGGGCATTGAAAACATTGCCGTCGTTCGTGAATTCCAAGACGTCTTCCCAGAAGAACTTCCAGGGATTCCCCCTGCTAGAGCTGTTGAATTCATCATCGACTTGAAACCCGGCACCACCCCTATAGCTAAACGTCCCTACAAGATGCCGCCGCATGAACTCACTGAGCTTAAGGAGGAAATCAACAAATCTCTTGTCAAAGGTTTCATTCGCCCTAGTTGCTCTCCTTGGGGAGCACCTTATCTCTTTGTTAAAAAGAAGGATGGGACAAACCGATTAGTCCAAGACTACCGTCCTATAAACCAAGCTACCATTCAGAATAAATACCCTCTTCCTTGGATCAATGATCTTTATGATCAACTGGCTGGCTCATCAGTGTTCTCCAAACTCGACTTGAGGTTGGGTTACCACCAGATCCGTGTTCGTGAAGAGGATATCCCAAAAACCGCCTTCGTGTCTCGGTATGGATCATACGAGTAGACCGTCATATCATTCGGCTTAACGAATGCTCCACCCACGTTCTCTCGTCTGATGAACTATATATTCATGGATTACCTCGACAAGTTCGTCGTGGTTTATTTGGATGATATCCTTGTATTTTCCAAGAACAAGGAAGAACATGTTGAACATCTTCGTCTTGTGCTGGAAAAGCTTCGAGAGCATCAACTGTATGCTAAGTATTCCAAGTGTGAATTCTGGCTCCCCGAAGTAACCTATCTTGGGCATGTCATCTCCAAGGATGGTATTGCCGTCAACCCTGAATGAGTTCAGGCTATTCTCGATTGGACTCCTCCGAAGAATGTCAAGCAAGTCTGAAGTTTTCTCGGTCTCGCCAGCTATTGCCGTCAATTCGTTGAGAACTTCTCCAAGATTGCCAGGCCTTTGACTAATCTGTTGCATAAGGGTGTCAAGTTCGAATGGACAGACAAGTGTCAGGAAAGTTTCGAGGCGCTCAAAGACAAGTTGACTTCTGCCCCAGTGCTTGCTCCACCTGATACTAAGAAGGACTTCGTCATTTACTGCGACGCTTCCCGTCAAGGATTAGGCTTGTCCTAATGCAAGATTGCAGAGTGATTGCTTATGCCTCTCGTCAACTGCGACCTCACGAAGAAAACTACCCAGTTTACGACCTCGAGCTTGCTGCTGTCATCCATGCACTGAAGCAGTGGCGACATTACCTTCTCGGTAATCGTTGCGAGATCTTCATTGACCACCAAAGTCTGAAGTATCTGTTTACTCAGCCAGATTTGAACCTCCGTCAGCAGAGATGGATGGAGGCTGTTGCAGACTTTGACGTGGGTATATCCTATACCCCCGGCAAGGCTAATGTAATGGCTGATGCCTTGAGCCGCAAGTCTTACTGCAACCACCTCCAGGTTCACAAAGTTCAGCCCTTGCTTGTCGAAGAATTTAGAAAGCTGAACCTTCATATTGTTCCTCCTGGAGCACTCGCTCCCCCTCCCACAGAGTTCCGAAAGATGAATCTTCATGTTGTTACTAAGGGTTCTCTAAATACTCTGGCTGTCGTACCAGATCTCGTAGCTGGTATAAAGACTATTCAAGGTTATGACTCTGAAGTCCATAAGATTAAACACCATCTAGCAGAAGGAAAGCCCTCATTCTTCACTGTCGCTGATGATGGCGCCTTGTACTTCAAAGGCCGCCTAGTGGTACCATGTTCGAAGAAAAACCTGGATAAGATTAAAGGGTTATGAAAGAAGATCATGATATGCCTCTGTCCATCCATCCTAGTAGTACAAATATGTACCAGGATATTCGTCAAAGATTCTGGTGGTCTAATATGAAGCAGGACATTGCTCCTTATGTTGTTGAGTGTGACGTTTGCCGCCATATCAAAGCAGAGCATCAAAGGCCTGTTGGAACTCTACAACCTATCTCTATTCCTGAATGGAAATGGGACCATGTTGAAATGGACTTCGTCGCTGGATTTCCCAAGTCGCAGAAAGGTAATGATGCTATTCTTGTCGTCATTGACCGACTTTCTAAAGTTGCACATTTTCTGGCGGTCAAAGAGACAATCACTGCTAGTCAGCTTGCTACTCTCTACATGGCCAGAATTGTTTCACTTCACGGTATTCCACTGGTTATCAGTTCAGACCGTGGCAGTTTATTCACTTCAAGATTTTGGGCAAGTTTCCAAGAAGCTATGGGAACTCACCTGTCATTCAGTACGGTGTTTCATCCTCAGTCGCAAGGACAGGTTGAACGTGTCAACCAAGTTCTCAAAGACATGCTTCGAGCTTGTGTAATTTCATTCGGCAAGAAATGGGAGGAATCTCTTCCATATGCCGAGTTCTCTTATAATAATAGCTATCAAGCTAGTCTGAAGATGTCCCCCTTCGAAGTGCTATATGGACGAAAGTGTCGAACCCCTCTGAACTGGTCAGAAACTGGGGAACGTCCACTCTTCAGTCCGGATATTATCCAACAGGCCGAAGAACAAGTCTGCATTATTCGCAAGAATCTCAAGGCTGCTCAGTCATGTCAGAAGAGTCAGCATGACCGTCATCACAAAGACATGGTCTATCAACCTAGCGAAAAGGCTTATCTTCGAGTTACACCAATGAAGGGTGCTCATCGCTTTGGGATCAAGGGCAAGCTAGCTCCTCGCTATATAGGTCCCTTCACCATTCTCGAAAGGCGTGGAAAAGTGGCATGTCAACTGGAGCTTCCGCCAAACCTTTCTCAGGTTCACGATGTGTTCCACGTGTCACAGCTCCGCCGTTGCAAGGATCCAATCCGAGCAATGGATCATGAAGTGCTCGAATTGCAACAGGACCTCTCCTATAAAGAGCATCCGGTCCGCATTCTCGACCAAGCTAAAAGCCGCACACGTCAGAAGGCGATCAAGTTCCTCAAAGTCCAGTGGTCGAATCACTCTGAAGACGAAGCCACTTGGGAACACGAGGACCGCCTGCATGATGAATACCCCGCAATTTTTCCTTCTACCTCCTAAATCTCGGGACGAGATTTCTTGTAGTGGAGGAGATTTGTAATGCCCGGATAATCATGCTACAGTAATCCAACGCTAATCATGCCACGTCACCACGGTTACTATTGCTAACATATCAGTAGTTCAAAATCGAGTCAAATTCAAATTTAAAATAAAGTTAACTAATAAAAGTTTTCAAAAGTTAAAACTATAATGTTCAGGTAGTGCCATAATTTGCACATTTAATTATGGTGTAATAAACACATTTTTATAAAGTACCTAAATAATTTAAAATGATTTAAAACAGAAAAGTAAATAAATAAAAGAAAATAAAAAAACAAAAGAGGCAGACCCCCCCCCCCCAGTGGGCCAATTGTGGCCCAGCTGGCCAGCCCAACTGGGAAAAGGCCTAGCCGACTGGCCCAGCCGGCCACCCCCCACTACTCTTTATCCCCACTCCGCCCGTAACTCCACCGACACCCCCACTCCCTCCCGAAAATATCTCCCCCCTCTCCCCCGACTGGATCGGGATCGAGGGAGGAGACCGCCGACGCCGCCGCCTCGTCCTCGGACCTCGCCGCCGCCCAGTGCCACACCGATCCCGCGTCGACCGCCGGAGCTCCTCTGCCCCAACGACGTCGCCTCTGTTGCGGCCGCCTCCTCCCCTGCATCATCTCATCCCCATCCCCCACCCCGAGCACCGCGGCCCCGTACCCTACGCCCTGTGAGGCCCCCGGCCTCCTCTCCCCTCCTTCTGCTCCAGCATAGCCGAACGCGCCACACCGCGCACGCGCCCCGCCCACGGCTCGGGGCCACGCTCGTCGCGCCCTCCATCGGCCGGCTGCGGCTGCACCGTCGCCCCGCTCTCTGGCTAGGCCGCGCTCTGGCTGCGCCCATGGCCGCGCACACACGCGCATGCCACCCGCACCCCACGCCGACTCGGACCTCCCTTGCCCGCCTCCACTTGCCTGCCCGCACCTGCCGTGCCATGGCCTCGCTTGGCCGTCACCCCTGCTGCACGCTGCTGCTGCTTGGCTTCACCTGCTGTCGCGCATGCGTGCCTGAGCCCGCGCACGCACCACCCCATCTGGCTCCGGCGAGTGCGTCTGCTGCCGAGCTCGCTCTGCCAACACTGGCTGCTCGCCGCGCTTGCTGCTCGCCGCACTACCGCCTCCCCACGCGCGGCTCCGCCACCCCCTGGCCCCGCCGTGCGCACCCTCTCCCTCTGGCTCCGGTGAACCGCGCCCCTGCATCCACCACTCGCTATAGCCACCACCCCCTGCTGCCCTCTGCTGCTTCGGTCGTCGCCCCAGCCCCGCTTCGGTCGCCGTCGCGGCCCCTGGCCGACAGCGTTCGTGCCCAAATGCCACGGGGCTCCGCTCAGCTACAGCCCCGTTTGGCCCGCGCCCGTTAGCCCCTGGTGGCTCGGATGAGCCACTGACTAGGGGGACCCACCCCCTGAGAACAAAAAAAGGGATTTAAAAATAAATCATAAATAAAAGTATTAATTAAATTAAATAAATCAATTAATTAAATAAATGATTAATTAACTTAATTAATCTTGTTTAATTAACTTAATCAATTAACTAAACTAATCAAACCTGTTTAGTTAGCATTACGCTATGAAAGGTGGGTCCCACTGGACCCACAGGCCAGGTTTGACTCTGGTCAGCTGGGTTTGGCCTGCTGATGTCATGGTGATGTCATGCTGACATCACCTTGCACTGTTCTGGATAATGTCCTATTAAAATAATTAATTAAATGCTAAAAATGATTTAAACCTTTTAAAAACAATATAAAATAAACTGTAGCTCAGATGAAAAAACTTTGTACATGAAAGTTGCTCAAAACGACGAGACGAATCCGGATACGCAGCCCGTTCGTCCGCCACGCATCCCTAGAATAACGAACACGCAACTTTCCCTCTCCGGTTCATCTGTCCGAAAACGCGAAACACCGGGGATCTTTTCCTGGATGTTTCCCCCCTTCACCGGTACCACCTCATACCGCGTTAGGGCACCCCTAGCTCCGCTACTTGTCTTGTCATGCATCGCTACGCATCTGTTTGCTTAATATTTATTGTTTCTTCCCCTTCTTCTCTCGCTAGACACCGAGACCGACGTCGCTGCTACCCAGTACGACTACGTTGTTGACGACTCCTCTCTCTTGCCAGAGCAACCAGGCAAGCCCCCCCTTGATCACCAGATATCGCCTACTCTTCTCTATACTTCTTGCATTAGAGTAGTGTAGCATGTTACTGCTTTCGTTAATCCTATTCTGATGCATAACATGTCCTTGCTACTACTGTTGTTACCTTTACCTGCAATCCTAATGCTTAGTATAGGATGCTAGTTTATCATCAGTGGCCATACATTCTTGTCCGTCTGCCATGCTATACTATCGGGCCGTGATCACTCGAGAGGTGATCACGGGTATATACTATATACTTTATACAAGATACATGAGATGACTAAAGTCGGGTTCGCTCGAGGAGTACCCGCAGTTGATTCACGAATTGGGGGCTGGAAGGACATACTTTCCCGACAGCCCTCTGTGTGGATCTTTGTAGCGAAGCGACAGGGCAGGTTGAGACCACCTAGGAGAGAGGTGGGCCTGGCCCTGGTCGGCGTTCGCGGTTATTTCAAGATAACACGTTTAACGAGATCTTGGTATTTGATCTGAGTCTGGCCACTGGCCTATATGCACTAACCATCTACGCGGGGATAGTTATGGGCACTCGACGTCGTGGTATCAGCCGCCGCCTTCGTGACGTCAACGATTGAGCGGCGCGCGCTGGATTGGACCGTAAGCCTGCTCTTGTATTAAGGGGGCTAGTTCTGCTTCCGGGCGCGTACGCAACGTGCAGGTGTGCAATGGGCGATGGGCCCAGACCCCTGCGCCATAGGATTTAGACCGGCGTGCTGACCTCTCTGTTGTGCCTAGGTAGGGTTGCGACGTGTTGATCTTCCGAGGCCGGGCAAGACCTAGGAAAGTGTGTCCGGCCAAATGGGATCGAGCGTGTTGGGTTATGTGGTGCACCCCTATAGGGAAGTTAATCTATTCGAATAGCCGTGATCTTCGGTAACAGGACGACTTGGAGTTGTACCTTGACCTTATGACAACTAGAACCGGATACTTGATAAAACACACCCTTCCAAGTGCCATATACAACCGGTGATCGCTCTCTCATAGGGCGACGAAGGGAGGATCATCGGTTAGGATTATCCTATGCGATGCTACTTGGTGAACTTACCATCTAATCTCTTCTCCTGCTGTAAGATGGAGATTACCAGAAGCGCAGACTTCGAAAGGACTAGCTATCCCCCTCTTATTCTGGCATTCTGCAGTTCAGTCCACATATGATACCCTTATTCCATTTGATACCAATGCATACATATGTTGTGTAGCTCCTTGCTTGCGAGTACTTTGGATGAGTACTCACGGTTGCTTTGCTCCCCCTTTTCCCCCTTTCTATACTCGATTGTTGCAACTAGACGTTGGAGCCCTGGAGCCAGATGCCACCGTCGACGTCGACTACTACTATTCGGGAGGTGCCTACTACTATGTGCAGCCCGCTGACGATGACCAGGAGTAGTTTAGGAGGATCCTAGGCAGGGGGCCTGCGCCTCTTTCGATATGTATCCCAGTTTGTGCTAGCCTTCTTAAGGCAAACTTGTTTAACTTATGTCTGTACTCAGATATTGTTGCTTCCGCTGACTCGTCTATGATCGAGCTCTTGTATTCGAGCCCTCGAGGACCCTGGCTTGTAATATGATGCTTGTATGACTTATTTTATTTGTAGAGTTGTGTTGTGATATCTTCCCCCGAGTCCCTGATCTTGATCGTACACGTTTGCATGTATGATTAGTGTACGATCGAATTGGGGGCATCACAAGCCTTCTATTCAACCAAGCTCATTAATAAGGAGCTCCAAAAAGAGGGTTGAACCCACACATGATGTGAAGAAGAAAAAGAAAATACGGAGAAGCAAAGGTAAAAAGGTATCTCTCCTAAATGATGTTGCTCCTATTACTCCTTGTGATGATGATAATTGCTATACCATTGGTGCTATCCGTACTATTAATGATGAAAGTGATTATGCTTATGATATGAAAAGGCCCAAGCTTGGGGATGCTATGTTTGATGAAGATGATGTTTTTGAGAATATATTTGCTGCAATTAATGTTAGTCCCAAGCTTGGGGAAGCTATGTTTAATGAAGATGATATTTGTAGTCTCCCAAGTTTTGATATGCAAATTTGTTATAATGATAGCATGCCTCCTACTTATGATGATTATATTGATGAAAGTGGGTTTGGAAGAGTGTCAACTTTAGGAAGTAGTAATCCCACTATTTTGGATGATGTTGAATCTCATTGTGATAATTATGAAAGTGGATTTGGAGAGGTCATGACTTTATTTAGTAATGATTCCACTATCTTGGAAGAGGTTTCAATCGATTATGATGAGAACAAAGTTGCTACCTATGATGATTATTGTGATGATACTTATGATATAAAAAGTAGTGATGATTATATTTATAAAACTTGTCATGATTATGATTACCCTTTTTCTGAACATTACTCTTTTAATGTGGAAACAATTTATAGTATTCGAGTCTCTTATGATACTCCCACTATTCCGAATGAGAAGAATTTTGCTTATGTGGAGAGTAATAAAATTTCTATGCTTGTAGATCATGAAAAGAATGCTTTAGGTGTTGGTTATATTGTTGAATTCATTCATGATGCTACTGAAAATTATTATGAGGGAGGAACATATGCTTGTAGCAATTGCAATAATTCCAAGTTTCCTCTCTATGTGCTTAAAGTTTTAAAGTTATGCTTGTTTTGCCTCCCTATGCTAGTTGATTATTGCTCCCATGATCAAAAAATACCTATGCATAGGAAGAGGGTTATACTTAAATGTGCTAGTCATATTCTTCATGATGCTCTCTTTATGTTTCAATTCTTATCTTTTATGTGAGCATCATTGAAATCATCATGCCTAGCTAGGGGCGTTAAACGATAGCGCTTGTTGGGAGGCAACCCAATTTTATTTTTGTTCCTTGCTTTTGCTCCTGTTTATTAATAAATAATTTATCTATACTATGTTATGATTGAGTTTTTATGTTTTAATTAGTGTTTGTGCCAAGTAGAACCGTTGGGAAGACTTGGGGAAAGTCTTTGCGATCATGCTGTAAAAACAGAAACTTTAGCGCTCACGAGAATTGCTGCCATTTTTCATTGGAGAGTGATATTTAGTTAATTCTTTTTGCAGATGATTAATAGATAACTTACTCAAGTCCATATATTTATTTTAGAATTTTTGGGGTTCTAGAAGTATACGTTTGATCCAGATTACTACAGACTGTTCTGTTTTTGACAGATTCTGTTTTCTATGTGTTTTTTACTTATTTTGATGAATCTATGGCTAGTAAAAGAGTTTATAAACCATAGGTAAGTTGGAATAAAGTAGGTTTAACACCAATATAAATCAAGAATAAGTTCATTACAGTACCTTGAAGTGGTGTTTTGTTTTCTTTCGCTAACGGAGCTCATGAGATTTTCTATTTTGAGTTTTGTGTTGTGAAGTTTTCAAGTTTTGGGTAAAGATTCGATGGATTATGGAATAAGGGTGGCAAGAACCTAAGCTTGGGGATGCCCATGGCACCCCCAAAATAATCTAAGGACACCTAAAAGCCAAATCTTGGGGATGCCCCGGAAGGCATCCCCTCTTTCGTCTACTTCTATCGGTAACTTTACTTGGAGCTATATTTTTATTTACCACATGATATGTGTTTTGTTTGGAGCGTCTTGTATTATTTGAATCTTTATTTGTTAGTTTTCCACAATCATCCTTGCTGTACATACCTTTTTGAGAGACACACACATGATTCGGAAATTGTTAGAATACTCTATGTGCTTCACCTATATCTTTTTGAGTTATATAGTTTTTGCCCTAGTGCTTCACTTATATCTTTTAGAGCACGATGGTGGATTTGTTTTATAGAAACTTTTGTTATCTCATGCTTCACTTAGATTATTTTGAGAGTCCTACAAAACTGCATGGTAATTTGCTTTAATTATTTTAGGCATTCAAGATAAATAAATAAAATCTTATGAGTGTGTTGAATACTATGAGAAGTTTGAAACTTGATAATTGTTTTGAGATATGGAGATGGTGATATTAGAGTCATGCTAGTTGAGTAGTTGTGAATTTGAGAAATGCTTGTGTTGAAGTTTGTGATTCCCGTAGCATGAACGTATGGTGAACCGTTATGTTAAGAAGTCAGAGCATGATGTATTTATTGATTGTCCTCCTTATGAGTGGCGGTCGGGGATGAGCGATGGTCTTTTCCTACCAATCTATCCCCTAGGAGCATGCGCGTAGTACTTTGCTTCGATAACTAATAGATTTTTGAAGTAAGTATGTGAGTTCTTTATGACTAATGTTGAGTCCATGGATTATACGCACTCTTACCCTTCCACCATTGCTAGCCTCTCTAATACCGCGCACCTTTCACCGGTATCATACACCCACCATATACCTTCCTCAAAACAGCCACCATACCTACCTATCATGGCATTTCCATAGCCATTGCAAGATATATTGCCATGCAACTTTCCACTGTTCCGTTTACTATGACACGCTCCATCATTGTCATATTGATTCGCATGATCATGTAGTTGACATTTTAGTTGTGGCAAAGCCATCGTTCATAATTCTTTCATATAAGTCACTCATGCATCATTGCTATCCCGGTATACCGCCGGAAGCATTCATATAGAGTCATACTTTGTTCTAGTATTGAGTTGTAATCATTGAGTTGTAAATAAATAGAAGTGTTATGATCATCATTCATAGAGCATTGTCCCCAAAAAAGAAGAAAGGCAAAAAAGGCCAAATAAAAAAAGAAAGGCCAAATAAAAAAGAAAATAAAAAGGGGCAATGCTACTATCCTTTTATCACACTTGTGCTTCAAAGTATCACCATGATCTTCATAGTAGAGAGTCTCTCATGTTATCACTTTCATATACTAGTGGGAATTTTTCATTATAGAACTTGGCTTGTATATTCCAATGATGGGCTTCCTCAAAATGCCCTAGGTCTTCGTGAGCAAGCGAGTTGGATGCACACCCACTTAGTTTCTTTTTGAGCTTTCATACACTTATAGTTCTAGTGCATCCGTTGCATGGCAATCCCTACTCACTCACATTGATATCTATTAATGGGCATCTCCATAGCCCGTTGATACGCCTAGTTGATGTGAGACTATATTCTCCCTTTTTGTCTTCTCCACAACCACCATTCGATTCCACATATGGTGCTATATCCATGGCTCACGCTCATGTATTGCGTGAAGATTGAAAAATTTTGAGAACATCAAAAGTATGAAACAATTGCTTGGCTTGTCATCGGGGTTGTGCATGATTTAAATACTTTGTGTGGTGAAGATGGAGCATGGCCAGACTATATGATTTTGTAGGGATAGCTTTCTTTAGCCATGTTATTTTGAGAAGACATGATTGCTTAGTTAGTATGCTTGAAGTATTATTATTTTTATGTCAATATTAAACTTTTGTCTTGAATCTTATGGATTTGAATATTCTTGCCACAATAAAGAATTACATGGATAAATATGTTAGGTAGCATTCCACATCAAAAATTCCGTTTTTGGCATTTACCTACTCGAGGACGAGCAGGAGTTAAGCTTGGGGATGCTGATACGTCTCTAACATATCTATAATTTTTGATTGTTCCATGCTCTTATATTATCTGTTTTGGATGTTTATGGGCTTTATTATGCACTTTTATATTATTTTTGGGACTAACCTATTAACCCAGAGCCCAGTGCCAGTTTCTGTTTTTTCCTTGTTTTAGAGTATCGTAGAAAAGGAAAATTAAACAGAGTCCAATTGACCTGAAACTTCACGGAACTTATTTTTGGACCAGAAGAAGCCCATGGAGTATCGGAGATAGACCAGGAGAGTCCCGGGCTGTCCACGAGGGTGGGGGCGCGCCCACCCCCCGTGGGCGCGCCCCCTGCCTCATGGACAGCCCGAAGATCCACCGACATACTTCTTCCTCCCATATATACCCATATACACTAAAAACATCGAGGAGCAGAATAGATTGGGAGTTCCGCCGCCAGAAGCCTCTGTAGCCACCGAAAACCAATCTAGACATGTTCTGGCACCCTGCCGGACGGAGGAATCCCTCTCCGGTGGCTATCTTCGTCATCCCGGCGCTCTCCATGACGAGGAGGGAGTAGTCCACCCTCGGGGCTGAGGGTATGTACAAGTAGCTATGTGTTTGATCTCTCTCTCTCTCTCATGTTCTTGAGGTAATACGATATTGATGTATCGCGAGCTTTGCTATTATAGTTGGATCTTATGATGTTTCTCCCCCTCTACTCTCTTGTAATGGATTGAGTTTTCCCTTTGTAGTTGTCTTATCGGATTGAGTCTTTAAGGATTTGAGAACACTTGATGTATGTCTTGCGTGGGATACCCGTGGTGACAATGGGGTATTCTATTGATCCACTTGATGTATGTTTTGGTGATCAACTTGCGGGTTTTTCCCATGAACCTATGCATAGGGGTTGGCACATGTTTTCGTCTTGACTCTCTGGTAGGAACTTTGGGGCACTCTTTGAAGTCCTTTGTGTTGGTTTGACTAGATGAATCTCAGACTGTGTGATGCATATCGTATAATCATACCCACAGATACTTGAGGTGACATTGGAGTATCTAGGTGACATTAGGGTTTTGGTTGATTTTTATCTTAAGGTGTTAATCTAGTACGAACTCTATGATAGATTGAATGGGAAGAATAGCTTCGTGTTATTTTCTACGGACTCTTGAATTGATCGATCAGAAAGGATACTTTGAGGTGGTTTCGTACCCTACCATAATCTCTTCATTTGTTCTTCGCTATTAGTGACTTTGGAGTGACTCTTTGTTGCATGTTGAGGGATAGTTATATGATTCAATTATGTTATTATTTTTGAGAGGACTTGCACTAGTGAAAGTATGAACCCTAGGCCTTGTTTCCTAGCATTGCAATACCGTTTGTGCTCACTTTTATCATTAATTACCTTGCTGTTATTATATTTTCAAATTACAAAAACCTTTATCTAATATCCATATACCACTTGTATCACCATCTCTTCGCTGAACTAGTGCACCTATACAATTTACCATTGTATTGGGTGTGTTGGGGACACAAGAGACTCTTTGGTATTTGGTTGCAGGGTTGCTTGAGAGAGACCATCTTCATCCTACGCCTCCTACAGATTGATAAACCTTAGGTCATCCACTTGATGGAAATTTGCTACTGTCCTACAAACCTCTGCACTTGGAGGCCCAACAACGTCTACAAGAAGATGGTTGTGTAGTAGACATCATTATGCATTAGAGACAGCTGCATTCACGTTAAATAGGGAACCATCTAAATCCATTGAGACAACACGGTATGAACTATGGTTTGGCAAGAAACCTAAGTTGTCGTTTCTTAAAGTTTGGGGTTGTGACACTTATGTCAAAAGGCTTCAGCCTGATAAGCTCGAACCCAAATAGGAGAAGTGCGTATTCATAGGATACCCTAAGGAAACAATTGGGTACACCTTCTACCATAGATCCGAAGGCAAGATCTTTGTTGCCAAGAATGGAAAAATTCTAGAGGAGTTTCTCTCAAAAGAAGTGAGTGGGAGGAAAGTAAAAGTTGATGAGGTAATTGTATGTAACGCCCTCGATGCGGCTATATCTCCTACGTGTCGAAGCACGACTTAGAGGCATAACCGCATTGAAAGCAATGTCGCAAGTAAGGTAATATTCACAACAACCCATGTAATATATATAAAAGGGGAAAGGATACATAGTTGTCTTACACTCGCCAAGTCACACAAATACATGAATAACATTACAATCATCTAATACACTCATGGTCCGACTACGGTACCAAAATAAAAGATCAACCCCACATGCGACACGGTCCCCGATCGCCCCAACTGGGCACCACTACTGATCATTAGGGAAAGACACATAGTAACGACGAGAGTCCTCATCGAACTCCCACTTGAGCTCAAGCGCATCGTCTGGAATGGTATCATCGGTCCCTGCATCTGGTTTGGAAGTAATATGAGTCAGAGGGACTTAGCAATCTCGCACCCTCGCGATCAAGACTATTTAAGCTTATAGGTAAGGCAAGGTAATATGTGGAGCTGCAGCAAGCGACTAGCATATATGGTGGCTAACCTGTTCGCAAAAGAGAGCGAGAAGAGAAGGCAAAGCACGAACGAAGAACTATCATCAAGAAGTGATCCTATAACAACCTACGTCAAGCATTACTCCAACACTGTGTTCACTTCCCGGACACCGCCGAGAAGAGACCATCACGGCAACACACGCGGTTGATTCATTTTAATTAAGTTAAGTTTCAAGTTATCTACAACTGGACATCAACAAATTCCCATCAGCCCATAACCACGGGCACGGCTTTCAAAAGTTCAAATCCCTGCAGGGGAGTCCCAATTTAGCCCATCACAAGCTCTCACGGTCAACGAAGGATATTCCTTCTCGCGAGACATTCCGATCAGACTCGGCATCTCGGTTTTACAAGACATCCTCGACAATGGTAAAACAAGTCCAGCAACACCGCCCGAATGTGCTGACAAATCCCGATAGGAGCTGCACATATCTCGTTCTCAGGGCACACTCGGATAAGCAATCCGTACAACTAAAACCAGCCCTCGAGTTTCCCCGAGGTGGCGCTGCAAGGGGCTCTAGTTTGGACCAACACTCAGAGGAGCACTGGCTCGGAGGGTTTAAATAAAGATGACCCTTGGGCTCCGGAAACCCAAGGGAAAAAGAGGCTAGGTGGCAAATGGTAAAACCAAGGTTGGGCATTGCTGGAGGAGTTTTATTCAAGCCGAACTGTCAAGGGGTTCCCATTATAACCCAACCGCATAAGGAACGCAAAATCCGGGAACATAACACCGATATGACGGAAACTAGGACGGCAAGAGTGGAACAAAACACTAGGCAAAAGGCCGAGCCTTCCACCCTTTACCAAGTATATAGATGCATTAAGATAACAAGATAATATAGTGATATCCCAACAATAAACAATGTTCCAACAAGGAACGATCTCCAATCTTCACCTGCAACTAGCAACGCTATAAGAGGGGCTGAGCAAAGCGGTAACATAGCCAATCAATGGTTTGCTAGGACATGGTGGGTTAGAGGTTTGACATGGCAATATGGGAGGCATGATAAGCAAGTGGTAGGTATCGTAGCATAGGCATAGCAAAAGAGCGAGCATCTAGCAAGCAAAGATAGAAGTGATTTCGAGGGTATGATCATCTTGCCTGCAAAGTTGTCAGAGTTGACTTGATCCTCATAAGCAAACTCAACGGGCTTCTCGTTAGCAAACTCGTCTCCCGGCTCTACCCAAACAAGACAAACAAGCAAAGGAACACAATCAACCACGTGCAATGCTCAAACAACATGATGCAAACATGGTATGCTATGCGGGATGCGATATGTGATGCATATGCAAGATTTGACAAGGAATGATTGAACCTGGCCTCAACTTGGAAATCCAAGAGTGCCACTGGAAAGGTGAGGTGATTTCGGTTGAAATCGATGTAAAGATCACCGGAATCGGATGCACGGTTTGGAAATGGCAAGCAAAACAAATATGGCACCGATCTGCGATAATCAGCAAGTAGCCATCTAAATGCATTAAGATAAATATGCTACAGCCCCCAAACATGACAACAAAATACATGTCAGGGATCCACTCATGATTCTTGACAAAAGATGAACACTGAGCTATGTCTAATTCATCCAATAACAGGTACAAACAAGCATGACAAAAATGCAAATGGTAACAGGTTTCAGACTTAGTGAAATTAACACAAGTCTGGAATTTATCATTAGGAAGCACACTTTAGAACATGAAAACTACATGCTACAGGAAGTTAACATGGCAAATCAAGGCATGGGATGAAGCTACTCAAAGCACTTAACAAAAGTCCCTTAGTGACCTTGAGCCAAAAGGGATCAGAAAATATAATTGCAAGCATGTGAACATGGCAAAAACATAATCAGATTACAGACTTAGTGAAAAACTGGAGCATGCAAATCAGTTAACAAGTAGGCATGTTTACGAGCGCGATGCACTCACTACAGAGCATGGCATGACAAACTAAGCATACACCCATCAAGAATTCATGGCATAGAAGCTAGACATGGAAAGAACAACAACATAGCATGCACGGATTAATAGCAACATCCTCGGCAAAATTGCTAACAAGTCAACAATCTGCCAGGATTCACGAAATAGCAAAAGTAGAGCTCGATTGACTCAAGCTAGGGTGCTCCATAAATGCAAAAAAAGACATGGATGGATAGAGCACTATAATGTTAACAAATCATCCTTACTGATCATCCTCAAAAGAGGCACGGATCACTAGGAAACAACATGAACATATGGCATAATGACAAAACCAGGACAAGGACATAGAAATTAAGTCCCTGAAATCAGCATTACCGAATATGCTACTTTGCAAGCTTGTGCTAGTCACCACACATATCATAAAAATACATGGTAAGCACCTCTGTAAAGATGGCATGGCATATAACAAAACACATGTAGAGCTCAGAAGCATACCATGCACACATTAATCATGGAAAAAATGACAAATATCTATTTGATGAAACAGATCTGACAATTATATCACATAGCCCTCTTCCAACAGCATTTCGGGAATCAAGATGAGCTCAAATGAAAATGATGCAATGAGGTGAAATGATGTACTCGTTGAGATGAACATTTTGATATGCTACACGCGCAAATCGGAGCTACGGATGCAGAGTTACGACATGATGAAGATTGCTAAAAAATAAAGGAGAGAGGGAAAGTCAACCGAGTTCAAAACTCAGATCTAGGGTTCCTCCGAGGTATTGAAGCAGCGGCATGTGACCCGAGAACTCCGGTGAGGAACTTCCGCTCCGGCGAGGAAGGAGCGTCGATCCGGCAAGGGGGCAGCCGGATCCGGATGGAGGGGGCGGCGGCGCGGCCTCTCTGGCGCCTCGGGACGCCGCGGCGCTGTCGGAGAAGGAGGGCGGCGAGGTGGCGAGGAGGGACGCGGCGGCCGGCAATGGCGGGCGCGCCGGCCGGCGCAACGACGGCGAGGTGGCGGGGCGGCGCAGGCGAACGGCGTCAGGGAAGACGAGGCGGCGCGGGCAAGACGCCTCTGGCCCGGCTCGGCGGCGGGGAGGGCCGCGCGCGGGCCAGGCGGGCCAGGCGGCGATGTGGGGCGCGCGCTGCCATGTGGCACGCCCCGGTTGGCGGCGGCGATTTCGTCCAGTGCGGGCGGACGTGTCCGCGCAGGGAGAGAGAATTTTTAGGGTTTCGGGGGAAGAAGACCCGTGATTTCGGAAGGGGGTCTATTTATAGGCATAGAGGGAGCTAGGAAGCTCCAAATGGAGTGCGGTTTTTGGCCACGCGATCGTGATCAAATGCTCTAGGTGATGGAGAGGGTTTAGGTGGGTTTTGGGCCAAAATGGAAGGGTGTTGGGCTGCAACACAAACGAGGCTTTCTCGGTCCCTCGGTTAGCCGTTGGAGTATCAAACGAAGTCCAAATGGCACGAAACTTGACAGGCGGTCTACCGGTAGTAAACCAAGGCCGCATGGCAAGTCTCATTCCAATCGGGAAATGTTTAACCCCCACACACAAAAAGAGGTAGAAAGGGGCACCGGAGGAGATAGGAGCGCCAGAATGCAAAATGGACAACGGGGAAAATGCTCGGATGCATGAGACGAACACGTAAGCAAATGCAATGCACATGATGACATGATATGAGATGCATGACAAAGGCAACAACACACGGAGACAAAAACCCGAACCTGAGGAAAATAAAATAACTTAGGCCGGAAACGGCAAGAGTTGGAGTACAGATAAGGTAAATTACATCCGGGGTGTTACATTGTACCTTCTCTCAATTTGGAATGTAGCACATCATAGAAATCCATTCCCGTGATGCCTACACCAACTAGATAGGGAGCTAATGATGATGATCATGAAACTTCACATCAAGTTACTACTGGACCTCGTAGGTCGAACAGAGCACGTTCCGCACCAGAGTGGTATGGTAATCCTATTCTAGAAGTCATGTTACTAGACCATGGCGAACCTACGAACTATGAAGAAGCTATGATGAGCCCAGATTCCGATAGATGGCTTGAGTCCATGAAATCTGAGATAGGATCCATGTATGAGAACAAAGTGTGGACTTTTGTGGACTTGCCCGATGATCGCAAGCCATTGAGAATAAATGGATCTTCAAGAAGAAGACTGATGCTGATAGTAATGTCACTATCTACAAAGCTCGACTTGTCGCAAAAGGTTTTCAACAATTTCAAGGAGTTGACTACGATGAGACTTTCTCACCCATAGCGATGCTTAAGTCTGCCCGAATCATGTTCACAATTGCCACATTTTATGATTATGAAATTTGGCAAATGGATGTCAAAAGTGCATTCCTTAATGGATATCTTAAAGAAGAGTTGTATATGATGCAACTAGAAGGTTTTGTCGATCCTAAAGGTGCTAACAAAGTGTGCAACCTCCATCGATCCATCTATTGACTGGTCCAAGCATCTCGGAGTTGGAATATATGCTTTGATGAGGTGATCAAAGCATATGGTTTTATACAGACTTACGGTGAAGCATGAATTTACAAGAAAGTGAGTGGGAGCTCTGTAGCATTTCTGATATTATATGTGGATGACATATTATTGATTGGAAATGATATAGAATTTCTGGATAGCATAAAAGGATACTTGAATAAGAATTTTTCAATGAAATACCTTGGTGAAGCTACTTGCATATTGAGCATCAAGATCTATAGGGATAGATCAAGACGCTTAATAGAACTTTCACAAAACACATACCTTGATAAGATTTGAAGAAGTTCAAAATGGTTCATTCCAAGAAGGGGTTCTTGCCTGTATTACAAGGTGTGAAGTTGAGTAAGACTAAACGCCCGACCATGGCAGAATATATAGAGAGAATGAAAGTCATTCCCTATGCCTTAGCCATAGGTTCTATACAATATGCCATGCTATGTACCACACCGTATGTGTGTCTTGCCACTTATCCGGCAAAGAGGGTATAAGAGTGATCCATGAGTGGACCACTGTACATCGGTTAAAATTATCCTTAGGTGCCTTAAAGAGGACTAAGGAAATGTTTCTCGGTTATGAGGTGATAAAGAGTTTGTCGTAAAGAGTTACATAGATGCAAGCTTTGACACTAATCTAGATGACTCTAAGTCTCAATCTAGATACATATTGAATGTGGGAGCAATTAGCTAGAGTAGCTCCATGCAGATCATTGTAGACATAGAGATTTTCAAAATACATACGGATCTGAATGTGACAAACCCGTTGACTAAACTTCTCTCACAAGCAAAACATGATCACACCTTATTACTCTTTGGGTCTTAATCACATGGCGATGTGAACTAGATTATTGACTCTAGTAAACCCTTTGGGTGTTGGTCCCATGGCGATGTGAACTATAGGTGTTAATCACATGGCGATGTGAACTATGGGTGTTATTCACATGGTGATGTGAACTAGATTTTTGACTCTATTGCAAGTAGGGATAAAAGGAAATATGCCCTAGAGGCAATAATAAAGTTTTTATTTTATATTTCCTTATTCATGATAAAGGTTTATTATTCATGCTAGAATTGTATTGATCGAAAACCTAAATACATGTGTGAATACATAAACAAACACCATGTCCCTAGTGAGCCTCTACTTGACTAGCTCGTTGATCAAATATGGTTAAGATTTCCTAACCATGGACATGAGTTGTCATTTGATAACGGGATCACATCATTAGGAGAATGATGTGATGGACAAGACCCATCCGCTAGCTTAGTATAATGATCATTCAGTTTTGTTGCTATTGCTTTCTTCATGTCAAATACATATTCCTTTGACTATGGGATTATGCAACTCTCGGATACCGGAGGAATGCCTTGTGTGCTATAAAAACGTCACAACATAACTAGGTGATTATAAAGATTCTCTACAAGTATCTCCAAAGGTGTTTGTTGGGTTGGATTTTTCACTCCGAGTATCGGAGATGTATCTCTGGGACCTCTCGGTAATAACATCCTAAGCTTGCAAGCAAAAGATTAATAAGGAGTAAGTCACGAGGTGATGTATTACGGAATGAGTAAAGTGACTTGCCGGTAACGAGATTGAACTAGGTATGAAGATACCAGCGATCGAATCTCGGGCAAGTAACATACTGATAGACAAAAAGAATTACGTATGTTGTCATAAGGTTCGACCGATAAGGATCTTCGTAGAGTATGTAGGAACCAATATGGGCATCCAGGTTCCGCTATTGGTTATTGACTAGAGAGGTGTCTCGGTCATGTCTACATAGTTCTCGAACCCGTAGGGTCCACACGCTTAACATTTGTTTACGATATAGTACTATATGAGTTATGTATGTTGGTGACCGAATGTTGTTCGGAGTTCCGAATGAGATCACGGACATGACGAGGAGCTCCGGAATGGTTCGAAGGTAAATATTGATATATAGGATGATATGGTTCGGCCAAGGGGTAAAGCCCATGGGGCTTTAGGTCGGTGCAAAAGGAGTTTTGCAGAGGCCAGGGGCAAATGCCGGAGACCCTGGCGTCTGGCCCTGGGCCAGATGCCAAGGAGTGTGGAGTCTGGTCCTGGAAGCCGAGAAGGACTCTTCCTTGCGGGCAAAACCTACTTTGAGGAGGCTTTTACTCCAAGTTTCGACCCCAAGGCTCAACATATAAATAGAGGGGCAGGGCTAGCACCAAAGAGACATCAAGATTCACAAAGTCGTGTGCCAGCAACCCCGTCCCCTCTAGTTTATCCTCTGTCTAGTTTCTGTAGTGCTTTGCGAAGCCCTACGGAGATTACTCTTCATCACCAACCGTCACCACGCCGTCGTGCTACCAGAACTCATCTACTACTTCGCCCCTCTTGCTGGATCAAGAAGGCGAGGACGTCATCGAGCTGAGCATGTGCTGATCATGGAGGTGTCGTATGTTCGGTACTTGATCAGGACGGATCGTGAAGGTGTAAGACTACATCAACCGCATTGATAAACACTTACGTTTACGGTCCACGAGGGTACGTAGACACAGTCTCCCCCTCATCGCTATGCATCTCCATGGATAGATCACTGCGTGTGCGTAGAATTTTTTTTGTTTTACATGCAATGGTTACCAAGAAATACTATTTGGAGGAGTGATATTAAAGGCTATATGAACTGAGCGCCATAAAAGTTTGGCTAGTGGACAATTGAGAAAGAGGTGTTTGATTGTTCCATCTTGATCACAAAAGCTACATCTACGACTACCCTCCTAATTATGTTTTGCCAAGTTGTCCTTAGACAGAACCACCTCCTTGTGAACAAACCACATGAGACATTGATTCTTAACGAGACCTTGATCTTCCAAATATGTAGCGATTTCGAAATGGGACCAGAATCAATTAGGTCCAAATATGTAGATTTCGCTAAAAAAATGCCATTCGTAGTTAATTTCCAGTGAATACTATCAAACTCATCAGAGAGGTTCAAATCCATCAACCTTCTGACAAGGTGTTGCCATGCTTCCCATCGGTCACCTACCAAAGATCTCTGGAATTGAATATTTATAGGGTTGGATTATAACATTGTAGCAACATAAGCCTCCTTACGTTGTACAATGTTATAGAGAGATGGATATTGTGTGGCCAAAGGCGTCTCCCCTAACCATTTATCTTCCCGGAATCTCATCGAATTATAGTTTCCAATGGTAATTTAGTTCTATGGAAGAAAGATGCTTTTGTTCTCATCAAGCCCTTCCAAAATGGTGAATCATTGGGTCTGACGGTAACCTGGGCCAAGGTCTTAGATTGTAAGTACTTATTACGTAAAATTTGTACCCATGTGCCTTCAGTCTCCACAGAAGGCTTGTATAGCCATTTACTGAGCAGAAATCTGTTCTTTACCTCTAAATTCTCAATGCCAGGACCACCCTGGTCCTTCTGCCTACAAGTGATGTCCCATTTAGTAAGCATGTACTTCCTCTTTATTTCATCATTATGCCAAAAGAATCATGATTAATAGAAGTCCATCCTTTTTCGTACCCCAACAGGTACCTCAGATAAGGAGAAGAGGAACATCGGCATACTCATGTGCACTGAGTTTATTAGTATTAGCCGACCTCCATATGACATAATCTTGCCCTTCCAGCAGCTTAGTTTCTTTTCAAATCAATCTTCAATACACTTCCACTCCTTGTTAGATAGCTTGTGATGGTGAATTGGTATGCCCAGATAACTAAATGGAAGGGTACCCAGTTCACATCCGAACAGTTGTTTATAGGCATCTTGTTCATCTTTGGCTCTCCCAAAACATAAAAATTCACTTTTATTAAAATAATCTTCAGTCCTAACAACTGTTCGAATAGGCATAGCACAAGCTTCATATTTCTGGCCTTTGCCAAATCATGTTCCATGAAACTAATGATATCATCAGCATACTGTAGTATGAACACCCCACCATGTACTAGATGTGGTACTAGTCATCCTACCTGGCCTTCCTCTTTATCTCTTCCTATCATAACTGCCAACATATCCGCTACTATGTTGAACAAGGTAGGAGACATATGATAACCCACAAGTATAGGGGATCGCAACAGTTTTTGAGGGTAGAGTATTCAACCCAAATTTATTGATTCGACACAAGGGGAGCCAAAGAATATTCTCAAGTATTAACAGTTGAGTTGTCAATTCAACCACACCTGAAAGACTTAATATCTGCAGCAGAGTATTTAGTAGCAAAGTAATATGGATGTAACGATAATGGTGGCAAGGGTAATAGTAATAGTATTGGTTTTGTAGTAATTGTAACAGTGGCAACGGTAAAGTAACTAAGCAGAGATCAATATGTGAAAAGCTCGTAGGCAATGGATCAGTGATGGATAATTATGTCGGATGCGATTCCTCATGCAACAGTCATCAATGTAATGTAGGCATGTATTCCGAATATAGTCATACGTGCTTATGGAAAAGAACTTGCATGACATCTTTTGTCCTACCCTCCCGTGGCAGCGGGGTACTATTGGAAACTAAGGGATATTAAGGCATCCTTTTAATAGAGTACCGGAACAAAGCATTAGCACTAAGTGAATACATGAAATCCTCAAACTATAGTCATCACCGGGAGTGGTCCCGATTATTGTCACTTCGGGGTTACCGGATCATAACACATAGTAGGTGACTATTGACTTGCAAAATAGGATCAAGAACTCACATATTTTCATGAAAACATAATAAGTTCAGATCTGAAATCATGGCACTCGGGCCCTAGTGACAAGCATTAAGCATAGAAAAGTCATAGCAACATCAATCTCAAGACATAATGGATACTAGGGATCAAACCCTAACAAAACTAACTCGATTACATGATAAATCTCATCCAACCCATCACCGTCCAGGAAGCCTACGAGTGAATTACTCACGCATGGCGGTGAGCATCATGAAATTGGTGATGGAGGAAGGTTGATGATGACGATGGAAACGGACTCCCCTCTCCGGAGCCCCAAACGGACTCCAGATCAGCCCTCCCGAAAGGGATTAGGACTTGGCAGCGGCTCCATATCGTAAAATGCGATGAATCCTTCTCCCTGATTTTTTTCCCCGGATGTGAATATATAGAGTTGGAGTTGACGTCGGTGGAGCATTAGGGGGCCCATGAGACAGGGGGGCGCACCCCCACCCTCGTGGATAGGGTGTGGGCCCCCTGACGTTGATTCTTTTGCCAGTATTTTTTATATATTCCAAAAATATTCTCCATGAAGTTTCAGATCATTCCGAGAACTTTTATTTCTGCATAAAAATAACACCATGGCAATTCTGCTGAAAGCAACGTCAATCCGGGTTAGTTCCATTCAATTCATGCAAGTTAGAGTCCAAAACAAGGTCAAAAGTGTTTGGAAAAGTAGATACGATGGAGACGTATCAACTCCCCCAAGCTTAAACCTTTGCTTGTCCTCAAGCAATTCAGTTGACAAACTGAAAGTGATAAAGAAAAACTTTTACAAACTCTGTTTGATCTTGTTGTTGTAAATATGTAGAGCCAGCATTCAAGTTTTCAGCAAAGATTGTGAACTAACCATATTCCCAATAACATTTACGTCTCATGTTTACTCATATCAATGGAATAATCAACTAGCGAGCAATAATAGTAAATCTCGGATGACAACACTTTCTCAAAACAATCATAATATGATATAACAAGATGGTATCTCACTAGCCCTTTCTGAGACCGCAAAACATAAATGCAGAGCACCTCTGAAGATCAAGGACTGACTAAACATTGTAATTCATGGTAAAAGAGATCCTATCACAGTCATACTCAATGTAAACTAATAGTAATACATGCAAATGACATCGGTGCTCTCCAACTGGTGCTTTTTAATAAGAGGATGATGACTCAACATAAAAGTAAATAGATAGGCCCTTCTCAGAGGGAAGCAGGGATTTATAGAGGTGCCATAGCTTGATTTTGAAATAGAGATAAATAATATTTTGAGCGGTATACTTTCATTGTCAACATAACAACCGAGAGATCTCGATATCTTCCATGCTACACACATTATAGGCGGTTCCAAAGCAGAATGGTAAAGTTTATACTCCCCCCACCACCAACAAACATCAATCCATGGCTTGTCCAAAACAACACGTGCCTCCAACTAACAACAATCCTGGGGGAGTTTTGTTTGCAATTATTTTAATTTAAGCATGGGACTGGGCATCCCAGTTACCAACCATTTTCTCATGAGTGAGGAGCGGAGTCCACTCCTCTTGAGAATAACGCGCCTAGCATCGAAGATATAGACAGCCCTAGTTGATACATGAGCTATTTGAGCATACAAAACAGAATTTCATTTGAAGGTTTAGAGTTTGGCACATACAAATTTACTTGCAACGGCAGGTAGATACCGCATATAGGAAGGTATGGTGGACTCATATGGAATAGCTTTTGGGTTTATGGAAGTGGATGCACAAGCAGTATTCCCGCTTAGTACAAGTGAAAGCTAGAAAGAGACTGGGAAGCGACCAGCTAGAGAGCGACAACAGTCATGGACATGCATTAAAATTAATCAACACTGAATGCAAGCATGTGTAGGATATAATTCACCATGAACATAAATATCGTGGAGGTTATGTTGATTTTGTTGCAAGTACATGCATGAACATGTGCCAAGTCAAGTCACTCGAATCGTTCAAAGGAGGATACCACCCTATCATACCACATCACAACCATTTTAATAGCATGTTGGCACGCAAGGTAAACCATTATAAACTCCTAGCTGATTAAGCATGGCATGGGAAACTATAATCTCTAATTGTCATTGCAAACATGTTTCATTCATAATAGGCTGAACCAGGAATGATGAACTAATCATATTTACAAAAACAAGATAGGTCGAGTTTATACCAGCTTCTCTCATCTCAATCAGTTCATCATATATCGTCATTGTTGCCTTTCACTTGCACACTCGAAAGGTGTGGATAATAATAACAGTGCACGTGCATTGGACTATGCTGGAATCTGCAAGCATTTAATACACAGGAGAAGACAAGGTAATATGGGCTCTTGGTTAGATCAACAATAATGCATATGAGAGCCACTCAACATTTTTATCACGGTCTTCTCCTCTCGCCCCCAAAGAAAAGAAAAGAAACAAAAGTATTTACATGGGAAAGCTCCCAACAAGCAAAAGAAGAACGAGAAATCTTTTTTGGGTTTTCTTTTTAATTACTACTACTACAGGCATGAAAATTAAACTAGCTAAAAACTACAACTAATTTTTTTCTTAAGGTTTTCCAAACACACAAGAAGAATGTTGGAAAACAAAATAAACTAGCATGGATATTACAATGGAAAAGTATGAGCACCGACAACTAGCATGAGTGTGTGAACATGAATGTAATGTCGGTGAGAGATACGTACTCCCCCAAGCTTAGGCTTTTGGCCTAAGTTGGTCTATGGCCATGGCTCAAAGCTGCCCTCTCCTGTGTATGGAGGAGTGTCCTCTGGGTGCCACTGGTTGGCAATCTCCTCCGGATCCCACTGATAAATAGACTGCCGATAAGGATCAAGGGGTGGCTCCAGCTCAGGCTCTGGAGCTGATGTCAGGCTCCGGTAGGCATGAATGGCCTCCGGCAAAATGAGGTACATGCCTGAAAATATGTTAAACAAAGAGGGCGCAGGCAAGGTAATAATCTCATAGTAGTTTTTATCAAATATCAATCTATACTAATGCGTCTTATTTTATCCTTAACAATGAAATTAGGTGCTACCATACTCTTATAATCTAGAAAAATAGGGGGCAGCAACTTTTCCTCTTTCTCATAATGCCTAATAGGTATCCTAAAGTGTGCAGCAAGGCGTGAAGCAAAGATGCCTCCAAAGATGGGCCCCTTTGCTCGGTTCAGATTTAACTGTTTAGCAACAATAGCGCCTAAACTGAAAGTGGTATAAGAAACAAAGCATGGTGCAAAATAACAATATCAGGGGCACGAAGGTTTCCACTGTTCCCACGACCAATTAAGCATCTACTAGAAAATATTACAAAGTAACTCGTAGAATAGGAAAATGTATGCTAGTAATTCTTGCATCGGAAACTTTCCTCGTTTCCCCTACAGCAATTGTATCAATAAACCCCTCCACATCATTACGATGTGGTTCCTCTATGCTGCACTCAAAGGGTATCTTATAGACCCAACAAAAATCATAAAGTGACATCTCCTTAACCTCATCATATAAATGAAATTCCACTGAAGGTGGTGATTTCTTAGAATGAAAGTAAAAAAATTGCATGAAAATATTAGTGAGGAGGAGATATTGTTCGCGCTGGTCGTGGAGGAAGTCGACGAGGCCTGCATTCTCAGCCAAATAATAAAAGTCTTCATAAATCCCGGCTGCTCTCAAGAACTCATCACAAGGCCATTCACACGGCTGAACCTCCGCATTGCGAGGGAGATTATATTTGGGCTTCTTATTCTCTTCACTTTGCTTATCCTTTGAGCTTCGGCTCGAAGAGCTCCTCAACAATCTCTTCATCATTTTCTCTGAAAAAATTCTGAAATTTTTAGTGACTCAAAATAAAAGTGAATCAAACTCAACAAGATTGATAGCAACTACTCCTACAAGTGCCTAGAGGCCATATCATGCATTAAAACTACTTTTGACCACATAAATTTGACATGCGAGCTCAAGAACAGGGTCACCTAAGCAGCAAAAAATTGCAATAAATAAAGCACTAGAACAAGAACTGATTGGCCCATTGGAGGAGTCACATACCAAAGAACAATCCCCCAAAGCAGTTTTGTGAATGGAGCTTTGACTTAGGAGATCGAAAATTGCAGCAAGATGAGCAAGAACTCGGGTTTGAGCTGGTGGATGATTTTTTCTGCAGGAAGACGAAGTGTGTGGGTGCAACAATAAGTGGAGTGGGGCCACATGGGGTCCATGAGGCAGGGGGCGCCCTGGACCCTCGTGGCTAGGTGGTGTGGCCCCCTGGTGTGTTCTCAGTGCCAAATATTCTTAAATATTCTAGAAAAAATCATATAAAATTTTCAGAACATTTGGAGAACTTTTATTTTTGGGGTATTTTTTATTGCAAGGATAATTCAGAAAACAGACAGAAAATACTATTTTTGCTTTATTTAAACTAAATAATAGAAATTAAAAAGAGGGTATAGAGAGTTGTGCTTTCTAACTTCATCCATCTCACGCTCATCAAAATGAATCCACTAACAAGGTTGATCAAGTCTTGTTAACAAACTCTTTCCAAATCGCATGAAACCGGCGAATTTTCGAATAACACTGGGTTACCTCAACGGGGATATGCACATCCCCACCAATAAGAATATCATATTTCTTCTTGACAGTAGGAAGAGGGAATTCAATACCTCCAATAGTAATCGTTGGAATTTTTCCAATAGAATTGATACTGTGGACTTGAGGTTGTTTCCTCGGAAAGTGTACAGTATGCTCATTACCATTAACATTAAAAGTGACATTGCCTTTGTTGCAAACAATAACTTCCCCTGCAGTATTCAAAAAGGGTCTACCAAGAATAATAGACATACTATCATCCTTGGGAATATCAAGAATAACAAAGTCCGTTAAAATAGTAACGTTTGCAACCACAACAGGCACATCGTCGCAAATACCGATAGGTATAGCAGTTGATTTATCAACCATTTGCAAAGATATTTTAGTAGATGTTAACTTATTCAAATCAAGTTTATGATATAAATAGAGAGGCATAACACTAACACCGGCTCCAAGATCACATAAAGCAGTTTAACATAGTTTCTTTTAATAGAACATGGTATAGTTGGTACTCCTAGATCTCCTAGTTTCTTAGGTATTCCACCCTTAAAAGTATAATTAGCAAGCATGGTGGAAATTTCAGCTTCTGGTATCTTTCTTTTATTTGTAACAATTTCTTTCATGTACTTAGCATAAGGATTCATTTTAAGCATATCAGTCAAACGGATACGCAAAAAGATAGGTCTAATCATTTTAGCAAAGCGCTCAAAATCCTCATCATCCTTTTTCTTGGATGGTTTAGGAGGAAAAGGCATCGGTTTTTTAACCCATGGTTCTATTTCTTTGCCATATTTCCTAGGAACGAAGTCTCTCTTATCATAACATTGATTGTTTGATTGTGGGTTATCAAGATCAACAGCAGGTTCGATCTCTACATCATTGCCATTGCTAGGTTGAGCATCAACATGAACATCATCATTAACATTATCACTAGGTTCTTGTTCATTACCAGATTGTGTTTCAGCATCAGAAATAGAAATATCATTGGGATTCTCAAGTGTGTCAACAACAGGTTCACTAGAAGCATGCAAAGTTCTACCATTTTTCTTTTTCTTCTTCTTAGATGAACTAGGTGCATCAACATTAGTTCTCTGGGAATCTTGCTCAATTCTCTTAGGGTGGCCCTTAGGATACAAAGGTTCCTGAGTCATTTTACCCCCTCTAGTCACAACTCTAATAGCATTATCATTTTTCTTATTATTCAATTCATTGAGCAAATCATTTTGAGCATTAAGTACTTGTTCTACTTGAGTGGTAACCATGGAAACATGTTCACTAATAAGTTTAAGCTCACCTTTAACTCTAGACATATAATCACTCAAGTGTTCAATCATATAGGTATTACGTTTCAATTGTCTACCGACATAAGCATTGAAGTTTTCTTGTTTAACAATGAAATTATCAAAATCATCTAAGCATTGGCTAGCAAACTTATAACGAGGAATATCACCTTCATCAAATCTATAGAGAGAATTTACCTTCACTACCTATGTCGGGTTATCAAGACCATGTATTTCTTCAATAGGTGGTAAATTCTTAACATCTTCAGCTTTAATACCTTTTTCTTCCATAAATTTCTTTGCCTCTTGCATATCTTCAGGACTGAGAAATAGAATACCCTTTTTCTTCGGAGTTGGCTTAGGAGTTGGTTTAGGAAGTGTCCAATCATTTTCATTACTCAACATATTATTCAATAGTGATTGATACGTCCATTTTGCATCATGCTTTTATATCGATATTTATTGCATTATGGGCTGTTATTTCACATTATGTCACAATACTTATGGCTATTCTCTCTTAAGGAGGGAGAAGGCCGGCAGCTGGAATTCTGGGCTGGAAAAGGAGCAAATATTAGAGACCTATTTTGCACAACTCCAAAAGTCCCGAAACTCCATGGAATGCCTTATACTAAATGATGAAAAATCCTCACCAAAGATGAAGACCAGGGGGGCCACACCTTTCCACGAGGGTGGGGCGCCCCCCCTAGGGCGCGCCCCCCTACCTCGTGGGCCCCCTGGTGGCTCTCCTATGACCATCTTCTCCTATATGAAGTCTTTCGTTGAGAAAAAAATAAGAAGCAACCTTTCGGGACGAAACTCCGCCGCCACGAGGCGGAACCTTGGCGGATCCAATCTAGAGCTCCGACAGAGCTGTCCTGCCGAGGAAACTTCCCTCCCGGAGGGGGAAACCATCGCCATCGTCATCACCAACGCTCCTCTCATCGGGGGAGGGCAATCTCCATCAACATATTCATCAGCACCATCTCATCTCAAAACCCTAGTTCATCTCTTGTATCCAATTCTTGTCTCCAAGTCCGGGATTGGTGCTAGTAAGTTGCAAGTAGTGTTAATTACTCCTTGTAGTTGATGCTAGTTGGTTTAATTGGTGGAAGATCATATGTTCAGATCATGTATGCATATTATTACCCCTCTGATTATGAACATGAATATGCTTTGTGAGTATTTACGTTTGTTCCTGAGGACAAGGGAGAAGTCTTGCTATTAGTAGTCATGTGAATTTGGTATTCTTTCGATATTTTGATGAGATGTATGTTGTCTAGCCTCTAGTGGTGTTATGTGAATGTCGACTACATAACACTTCACCATTATTTGGGCCTAGAGGAAGGCATTGGGAAGTAATAAGTAGATGATGGGTTGCTAGAGTGACAGAAGTTTAAACCCTAGTTTATGCGTTGCTTCGTAAGGGGCTGATTTGGATCCATATGTTTCATGCTATGGTTAGGTTTACCTTAATACTTTTGTTGTAGTTGCGGATGCTTGCAATAGAGGTTAATCATAAGTGGGATGCTTGTTCAAGTAAGAACAGCACCCAAGCACCGGTCCACCCACATGTCAAATTATCAAAGTACCGAACGCGAATCATATGAGCATGATGAAAACTAGCTTGATGATATTCCCATGTGTCCTCGGGAGCACTTTTCCTTATATAAGAGTTTATCCAGGCTTGTCCTTTGCTATAAAAAGGATTGGGCCACCTTGCTGCACTTTATTTACTTTTGTTACTTGTTGCTCGTTACAAATTATCTTATCACAAAACTATCTGTTACCACTTATTTCAGTACTTGCAGAGAATACCTTGCTGAAAACCGCTTATCATTTCCTTCTTCTCCTCGTTGGGTTCGACACACTTACTTATCGAAAGGACTACGATAGATCCCCTATACTTGTGGGTCATCAGTGATTCAGCTTGATCAACAGTTCTTTCCCTGAAAACACAACCAGCACAATTATCCAGGTGGTCTCTGGAAGCATCAGTTAGTCCATTATAAAAGATATCAAGTATTTCATTTTTTTGAGAGGATGATCAGGCAAAGCAATAAATAATCGGAGAAGCGTTCCCCAAGCTTGTGGGAGACTCTCTTCTTCAATTTGCACCAAATTATATATTTCCCTTAAGGCAGGTTGTTTCTTATGAGCGGGGAAATATTTAGCAGAGAAGTAATAAATCATATCCTGGGGACTACGCACACAACCAGGATCGAGAGAATTAAACCATGTTTTAGCATCACCCTTAAATGAGAACGGAAGCAACTTAAGGATAAAGTAATAGCGAGTTTTCTCATCATTAGTGAACAGGGTGGCTATATCATTTAATTTAGTAAGATGTGCCACAACAGTTTTAGATTCATAGCCATAAAAAGGATCAGATTCAACCAAAGTAATTAACTCAGGATCGACAGAGAAATCATAATCCTTATCAGAGATATAGATAGGTGAAGTAGCAAAAGGAGGGTCATGTTTCATTCTAGCATTCAAGGATTTTTCGTTCAGCTTAGCTAATAGTTTGTTGAGATCATATCTATCATTGCAAGCTAAAAAGTCTCTAGCAGTTTCTTCATCCATAACATAACCCTCAGGCACAACAGGCAATTCATATCTAGGGGAGAATATTCGTCATCACTTTCATCAATATTATCAGTTTCAATAATTTCATTCTCTCTAACCCTAGCAAGTTGTTCATCAAGAAATTCACCTAATGGCACAGTATTATCAAGCATAGAAGTAGTTTCATCAAAAGCATCATGCATAGCAGAAGTGGCATCATCAATAACATGCGACATATAAGAACAAATAGCAGGTGTAGGTGTCGCAAGTTTACTCAAAACAGAAGGTGAATCAAATGCAGAGCTAGATGGCAGTTCCTTACCTCCCCTCGTAGTTGAGGGAAAAATCTTGGTTCTTTCATCTTTCAAGTTCCTCATAGTGATCAACAGATATAAATCCCAAGTGACTCAAAGAATAGAGCTATGCTCCCCGGCAATGGCGCCAGAAAATAGTCTTGATAACCCACAAGTATAGGGGATCGCAACAACTTTCGAGGGTAGAGTATTCAACCCAAATTTTTTGATTCGACACAAGGGGGGCCGAAGACTATTCTCAAGTATTAACAGTTGATTTGTCAATTCAACCGCACCTGAAAGACTTAATATCTGCAGCAAAGTATTTAGTAGCAAAGTAATATGGAAGTAACGGTAACGGTGGCAAGGGTAATAGTAATAGTATTGGTTTTATAGTAATTGTAAAACTGGCAACGGTAAAGTAACTAAGCAGAGATCAATATGTGAAAAGCTCGTAGGCAATGGATCAGTGATGGATAATTATGTTGGATGCGATTCCTCATGCAACTGTTATAACATAGGGTGACATAGAACTAGCTCCAGTTCATTAATGTAATGTAGGCATGTATTCCAAATATAGTCATATGTGCTTATGGAAAAGAACTTGCATGACATCTTTTGTCCTACCCTCCCGTGGCAGCGAGGTCCTATTGGAAACTAAGGGATATTAAGGCCTCCTTTTAATAGAGTACCGAAACAAAGCATTAGCACTTAGTGAATACATGAACTCCTCAAACTATAGTCATCACCGGGAGTGGTCCCGATTATTGTCACTTCGGGGTTACCGGATCATAACACATAGTAGGTGACTATTGACTTGCAAAATAGGATGAAGAACTCACATATATTCATGAAAACATAATAGGTTCAGATCTGAAATCATGGCACTCGGGCCCTAGTGACAAGCATTAAGCATAGCAAAGTCATAGCAACATCAATCTCAGGACATAATGGATACTAGGGATCGAACCCTAACAAAACTAACTCGATTACATGATAAATCTCATCCAACCCATCACCGTCCAACAAGCCTACGATGGAATTACTCACACACAGCGGTGAGCATCATGAAATTGGTGATGGAGGAAGGTTGATGATGACGATGGCGACGGATTCCCCTCTCCGGAGCCCTGAACGAACTCCAGATCAGCCCTCCCGAGAGAGATTAGCGCTTGGTGGCGGCTTCGTATCGTAAAACGTGATGAATCTGTCTCCCTGATTTTTTCTCCCCGAACGTGAATATATAGAGTTGGAGTTGAGGTCGGTGGAGCATCAGGGGGCCCACAAGATAGGGGGGCACGCCTAGGGGGTGGGCACGCCCCCCACCCTTGTCGACAGGGTGTGGGCCCCCTGACGTTTTTTCTTTCGCCAGTATTTTTTATATATTCAAAAAATATTCTCCGTGAAGTTTCAGGTCATTCTGAGAACTTTTATTTCTGCACAAAAAAACAAGGTCAAAAGTGTTTGGAAAAGAAGATACGATGGAGATGTATCAACATCGGGTCCCCTTGTCTTAGACCCTTGTGAGTCTAGAAGTAGTGACCTATGTCATCATTCACTTTAATATCGACACTGCCTTTTTGTACAAATGAATCGACTTGCTTCCTCTAGGAATTGTCGAATCCCTTCATATGTAAAGCCTACTGTAGGAATGGCCATTTAACTTTATCATATGCTTTCTCGAAATGGAATTTGAAGACCACCCCATCCATTTTCTTCGAGTGGATCTCGTGAAGTGTTTCATGTAGGACAAACACACCCTCAAGTATGTTTCTGCCCGGCATGAAAGCTGTCTGAGTTGGTTACACCACACTATGTGCAATCTGGGTCAGTCGGTTTGTCCCAACCTTAGTAAAAAAAATTGAAGCGCACATTAAGCAGGCAAATTGGACGAAATTGCTTAATGCATACTGCCCCTCCTTCTTTGGCAACAACATTATCGTCCCAAAGTTTAGGTGGAATAGCTACAAATGGCCACTGAACAAGTCATGGAACATTGGTACTAGATCACCTTTAATAATAGGGGAAAACTTTGTTTTTGCCACTCTAGCTTTTGCCTACTTTGCTTATGCCACTCTAGATTTTGACATATCACTTTTGCCACTCTTAGTTTTTGACAATACATCACAAATGCCATTGAGTAGAAAAAGCAATAACTTTTCATTTCACTTTTGCCACTCTAGATTTTGACAATGTATCGCAATTGTCACTCTAAAATTATTGCTTTTGCCACGGAATGGCAATTGTGAAGTATTGTCAAAAACTAAGAGTGGCAAAAGTGAAATGTCAAGTTCTAGAGTGGCATAAGCAAAGTGGTCAAAAGCTAGAGTGGAAAAAACAAAGTTTTCCCTAAATAATATGCCAACAATTCTTATAGAAGTCTACTAGGGAGCCATCCGGGCCAGACGCCTTATTATCTTTCATCTGTGATATTGCCTCAAACACCTCTTTCTCCGTAAATGGTGTGGAAAAAATCTCATTCTTGTCTGCCCCGAGCTGAGGAATATCCCCGTCCATGAGCTCGTACATAGACACAAAGTTCTCTTCGGGAGCCCCAAACAGAATCCCGTTACATGTGACTATCCTACAATTTGGTTGGAGAATCACTACTGCAGGATGCTGCTAATGTGACACTATGATTAGAGACCCTTCAACGAAACTGTGTGTGATGCAATAATCGCAAACGGTGGTGTAAAAATCATCAAAAAAGGTGGAAACGTTTGCGATGTCGGATCCATCAAACATGGTTCGGATCTTAGTTGCATGTGCGATGCGGGGCATACGGTTCAGTTCAATTAATTGTTTGCGATGAGGAGGAACAAAAGAAACGGGCAACCAAATGAACGTGTGTACGATATACATCATACGGTTCACTCGGATGAAATGTTTGTGATTAGGCAACACAAAAGAAACGGTCAGCCAGATCAAGGTGTGTGCGATATATGGCATGCGGTTCACTTAGATGAACTGCTTATGATTAGGCAACACAAAATAAACGGTCAGCCAGATCAAGTTGTCTGCGATATACGGCATGCGGTCCACTCGGCCTTCTCGTCAGTGTGTGACCTTTGTGGAAACCGTTCGCTCCCCACTAGCCTCTTCTTTTACCGTGGCAATCATCCACCGCCTCTTCGCCTTTCCCTCTCAATTTGGAACTGCTGTCGCATGATCTTCCTCCCTCCATTTGCCTTCACCCTTCCTTCTGCCATTGTTCGATCATCTTCTCCATGGAGGGAACAGGTCGGAAACAACCCCGTTATTCTTGCCCCGATTTGAAAGATGACGTGGTGGAGGAACTCATGGACCGGTGCGACATCATCACCTCGGCCCGCATGGCAAGTTCGTTCAAGACCATTCTCGAATCAACTAATAACATCATTACAAGTAACCCAAGGGTCTTGAAGCAGTTTGATCTCCCCTATCTTCTTCGTTGTGACCCTACTGACTAGCGCGTGGACGATGAAAGCCTCGCCTTGTGCAAGTTGATGCCGCTTGATAATGATACGTGTGATGTTAAGATGCCATCGCTTGAGGGCAAGGCTTGGGCAGGTGCAAATGGAGATTGGGTTGTTTATATTGGGTAAAACTGCGAGTGGGAACTTGTGAATGTGTACACTCATCACCGGGTTCCACTTCCAAAAATCTCAGACTGTCCAGAGGTTGAGTACACCGATATTCTACGTGAGTTCAAATACGATCATCGTGACCATCGTCTACGGAAGATAGCAATTTGTCGAGTTCCCAACCGCTCTTGGGATTACATGAACTATGAAGTTGTTGCTATCTTCAACAAGCTTGTTGCCGTCCTTACTTCCACGCCTCGATGCATATTGCTCAAAAATAAATTTCTGTACATGGATGAGTACTGTGATGCAATTCAATACGAGGGTCTTGTGTTTGCTGCCACCACTCGTGGCATTGTTTTTGCATGAAATCCTGATGCTTTCGGTACATTTGTCTTCCACCATAATTATAATTGTTTCATCCACATACATGTGGGTTAGCTAGTTTTCGTTTACTAATTAACCTTCTTTTGTTTCCAAGGTCCTGTGAACATTCCACCACCTATACTTGAAAATTTTTATATCCAAGGGGGAGATGACGATGCTGATGATCACGAGCATGAGGACGAGCAGGACCCATATACTGAGTGGCGCCTGGCAACATATTCCGATGGATCACCTCTTCTTGTCTGTATACAAGGCACTGCTGATGCTACTAAGGAAGCAGGTGTTGTCTCGCATGGTCGCACTCTCCGGGCCTATTCCAACATCCGTTGTAGGGTATTCGGGATGGATACTAGTGTACTAGCGCCAAGACCTTCTCCTTGGTTCAGTATTGAAAGTCTTGGAGGAAACTCACTCTTCCTTGGACAAAACTATCCAATGATGGTGAAAGGCGATCCAGTTGTTGTTGACACAAAATTACTACCATTTATGATAAGTAACTGTATATATACCTCAGTCATTGCTATGCTTCCCTGCCATCACAATATGGGTCCTGACATAGGCCGCTTCAGCCTGGATGATCGGTCCTGCGTTGGTCTCGCGATTGACAGTAGCTCGCCCTTCCCAGAGAATCACTTTTGGTTCAAAGCAAGTGTTTCCAACGCTGACGAGTGGTTGAGCTGAAGTTCATTTCATCACTTTGTTATTTGTTGTGTGAGAAAAACTTTACTTTACTAGAATATTTTGTTGCAAATGATCAACAATCCAACGTGTATCCTCGTTGTCATTGTGGGTTGATGACATGTTGTATGTAATCAATGGTACATTTGCATATGTGTCCCTCAACTCACGCCTGCTAGTGGTGTCCATATGAAGAGTGCTAGTGATTTTAGTTGCAAAAATTAGATAGTGCTAGTGATTTTAAGCTGCATATTATGACAAATTGCACTGTGACAAGGTTGACAAATGGCAATGTTACTAGATAAACAAATGTCAATCTTTCCAGTTTGAAAAATGGCAACATACCCAAAACGACAGATGCAAATCTTACCCAATTGTTTCTACGTGGTTGCACACGGGTCATCCAAAACAACCATTTGCGTTAAAGGGATGCACAAATCCTGCACTGCAAGGGAAGACCATAGCTCTCACTTTGCATATGGATGTACTATCTAAAATGTTTGCGATCAAGAGCAGCAAAAATCCTGCTCGGCACATTTTCCCTTGGCTTCCTAAGGAAGCTGTCGGTTTGCATACGGGTGTTCTATATAAAACGTTTGCGGTGAGTCTTTTATATTTAAAAACCATTGACGTTTTTTCAAAAAGAAAATTGTTTGATAAGTCTGTACATTAAGACAAAAAAATGCAAGTTCGATCAAACCATATCTTTCATTCAGTCGCACTATGAATTTATATTCATATGATCGAGAATTCGAGATACAGTATGAAACCCCAAAAAAAACTATTTCTGGCGACGGTGGAGGCGGCATGCCGCGCCGTCGTTGTCATTGTCATCCTTCGGGACGCTGTTGTTTGTAGTCTTCAAGGCAGCAGAAAATGTTCTTCACTTGTAAATCAAACATCATGTCATCGCGCAATCGACGGGAGGGGTGCGGGAGGACGGCAACTGGCGCCGCTGAGAGGTAGCGATCAATGGCAGCATCCCATGCCACTGAGGGGGGCGCGCGCACGGGCACGGGCGAGGCGGGTGTAGCCAAAGGCACGGGGACCGGCGCCGCGGTGGGTGGAGGGGCGTGCACGGGGAGGGGCACGGGCGCGGCGGGTGCAGCCAAACGCACGGGGGCCGGTGCCACGATGGGTGGAGGGGCGCGCACGGGCACGGGCATGGGCACTGGCATGTACACGAGCTCGCACGGGTCCGCGAAGACCTCGCTGATGCCCGCGGCTTCCAGCTCTGCGATAGTGCTCGGCGACCAGCCCGTCAATGCTACGGGGATGGTCGCTGGCGCGGGCGTGGGGATGGGAGCTGGGACGGGAGCGGGGGCAGCAACCGCCAAGGCCAGCTTGTTCTGGGTCAGGTCCATGAGGCCCCATCCCTCCTTATTTTCTATCTCCTCCAGCTTGGATTCAACTTCACCAAACTTGAAGACTAGTGGCAGATGATCATTCTGCGCCATGCATTTGGTGGAGGTCTGCGGGAAATGGGAAGCGAACAGTAAGGCTGCCCGTATTAAACAGCGGATCGGGTGCCATTAATGGAGAGGAAGGCGGGCGGCCATGGAAGTAAAAGGTATCGCTTACCAGTGAGCCTGCGCAGTATACAGCTCGCATGCTTCCCGGTGAGCCTGCGCATTGGAGGACAGCTTGCACGCCTCTCGGTCAGCCTGCACACCGGACTCCGCTCGCACGCCTCCCGTTCAGTCAAGGTTAAGCATCTTTCTGCACGACACCTCCTATAGCCATTAAAATGAAGACACATGGCATCACGTGAATAGTTAACAAAACGCACACAATTTGAATTATACAAACATTTGAGATATTAAAGTTAACAAAACACACACAATTTGAATTATACAAACATTTGAGATATTAAAGTGGCAGTTATTTTTTCAAAATGCCTTTGTTGGTTGTTATTCGAGTGCGCCTTCTCTCAAAATGTACACGAAAAATACCACAACATGTCGGGCGCCATTCCATGATAGCATGCCAAGTTTCATGAATTTCAGACGAGTTTTGGATTTACTAGAATTTAAAAACAAAGTATCTCCACGTTTTGCCGGCAATCAACGGTGCCATGGTGTTTGAAATTCATTCCCATTTCTTGCATGGGACCTAAGAATGCACCCAAGGACACAGATTTGATTTTTCAACCAATTTATATGCCTTAGAGCATGTGGATGTAGTTCAAATTTGAATTATGCACATAAATGCATTGAAAAGTCAATTAATGCATAAAAATGTCCAAACGAACCCCGAAAAATCCCAAAAATTGACACAACACTCCTGTTGTTCTATGTTGACACGACAAATTTTTTGAAAGCAATAAGAGGCAATGGATATCGTTTCATCCCCAAAGGTGGGACGTTCCCTACAAAAACCATCAGGCTTGTTGTGAGAAGCTCTCGTTTGTGAGAAGCATGTCCCCAAACCTGCCCCAAATGGGACAAAAACTTTACCACGGCATGTTGATGTCGCTCCATGATAGCATGCCAAGTTTCATGAATTTCAGACGAGCTTTGGATTTACGAGAATTTAAAAACCAGATATCTCAATGTTTGCGGCCGAGTGACCGTGGCAGGGTATTTGACATTCATTCCCATTTCTTGCATGGGACCTAAGCATGCAACCAAGGGCAGAAATTTGAATTTTCAACCAATTTGTATGCATTAGAGCATGTGCATGTAGTTCAAATTTTAATTATGCACATAAATGCATTAAAAACTCAATTAATGCATAAAAATGTCCAAACGAACCCCGCAAAATCCCAAAAATTGATACAACACTCCTGTTGTTCTATGTTGACACGAGAAATTTTTTGAAAGCAATAAGAGACAATGGATATCATTACGTCCCCAAAGGTGGGACGTTCCCTACCAAAACCATCAGGCTTGTTGTGAGATGCTCTAGTTTATGAGAAGCATATCCCCAAAACTTCCCCAAATGGGACAAAAAATTTACCACGACATGCTGATGCCGCTCCATGATAGCATGCCATGTTTCATGAATTTCAGACGAGCTTTGGTTTTACTAGAATTTAAAAACCAGGTATCTCAATGTTTGCGGCCGAGTGACCGTGGTAGGGTGTTTGACATTCATTCCCATTTCTTGCATGGGACCTAAGCATGCAACCAAGGGCACAAATTTGAATTTTCAACCAATTTATATGCATTAGAGCACATGCATGTAGTTCAAATTTGAATTATGCACATAAATGCATTGAAAACTCAACTAATGCATAAAAATGTCCAAATGAACCCCGAAAAATCACCAAAATTGACACAACACTCATGTTGTTCTATGTTGACAAGAGAAACTTTTTGAAAGCAATAAGAGGCAATGGATATCGTTTCGTCCCCAAAGGTGGTACGTTCCCTATCAAAACCATCAGTCTTGTTGTGAGAAGCTCTGGTTTTTGAGAAGCATATCCCCAAACCTGCCCCAAATGGGAGAAAAAATTTACCAGGACATGCTAATGCCGCTCCATGATAGCATGCCAAGTTTCATGAATTTTAGACGAGCTTTGGATTTATTAGAATTAAAAACCAGGTATCTCAATGTTTGCGGCCGAGTGACCGTGGCAGGGTGTTTGACATTCATTCCCATTTCTTGCATGGGACCTAAGCATGCAACCAAGGACAAACATTTGATTTTGCAACCCGTTTTTATGGACGAAGCACATGCATGTAGTTCAATTTTGAATTATGCACATAAATACCTAGAAAACTCAATTAACGTATAAAAATGTTCAAACAATCCTCGAAAAAATCCAAAATTTAACACGACACTCCTGTTGTTCTATGTTGATACGAGAATTTTTTTTGAAAGCAATAAGAGGCAACAGATATCGTTTCGTCCCCCAAGGTGGCATGTACCCTACCAAAACAATCAGGCTTGTTGTGAGAGAAGCTCGGGATTGGGAGAAGCTTATACCCACACCTGCCCCAAATGGAACGATATTTTTACCAAAGTATGTCGTTGTCGTTCCATCATATCATGTCAAGTTTCATGAATTTCAGACGAGTTTTTGTTTTAGTAGAAATTTAAAACCATGTATCTCAATGTTAGTGGTCGGGCGACAGTGCCAAGGTGTTTGACATTCGTTCTCATTTCTTGCATGTGCCCTAATCTTGCAACCAAGGACAAAGATTTGATTTTGCAACCCACTTTTATGGACGGAGCACGTGCACGCAGTTCAATTTTGAATTATGCACATAAATGCCTAGAAAACTCAGTTAACATATAAAAATGGCCAAACGATCCCCAAAAAATCCAAAATTTAACACGACACTCCTGTTGTTCTATGTTGACACCAGGAAAAATTGAAATGAAGAAGAGGCGAAGACTATCGTTTTGTCCACAATGATGACACGTTTCCCTAACAGAACGATGAGGCTTTCTTGTGAGAAGCTCTGGTTTGTGAAAAGCTTATACCACAACCTTCCCCAAATGGTGCAATATTTTTTACCCCAACATGTTGATGCCATTCCATGATAGCATGCCAAGGTTCATGAATTTCAGACGGGTTTTGGATTTACTAGAATTACAAAGGCAAGTACCTCAACATTTGCCGGAAAGCCACGGTGCCATGGTGTTCAAAATTCATCCCCATTTCGTGCATGGGACATAAGTATAAACCCATCAACACATATATGATTTTACAACCCATGTTGGTGCACCGGACCATGTGCATGTGCTTTAATTTTGAATTGTGTACCTGAAATGGCTAGAAAACCAATTTAATGTATAAAATTTCCAAACGAACCATGAATAATTCCATTTTTTATGACACACATATAGTTGCATGTTCACTGCAGATAAAAGGTCTAGCAATTCAAACCCCGTCCATTGCCGCCGTGACCCCATTATGTAATACAAATCAAGACGAAAAATCAAGTAGATCCCACACAGTTTATTATCACCAACCGTGTGAGATGCAGCACAAAATATCTTGGAGCATCATCGGATTATAGTACGCTGATACGTCGCCAACGTATCTATAATTTTTGATTGTTCCATGCTATTATATTATGTGTTTTGGATGTTTATTGGCTTTATTATGCACTTCTATATTATTTTTTGGACTAACCAATTAACCCAGAGCCAAGTGCCAGTTTATGTTTTTTCCTTGTTTTAGAGTATCACGGAAAAGGAAAATCAAGCGGAGTCCTATTGACCTGAAACATCACGGAACTTATTTTTGGACCAGAAGAAGCCCACGGAGTATCGGAGATGGACCAGGAGAGTCTCGGGCTGCCCACGAGGGTGGGGGCGCGCCCACCCCCCTGGGCGTGCCCCCCTGCCTCGTGGACAGCCCGGAGATCCATCGATGTACTTCTTCCTCCTATATATACCCATATACCCTAAAAACTTCGAGGAGCACAATAGATCGGGAGTTCCGCCACCATAAGCCTCCGTAGCCACCGAAAACCAATCTAGACCTATTCCGGCACCCTGCCGGAGGGGGAATTCCTCTCCCGGCGCTCTCCATGACGAGGAGGGAGTAGTCCACCCTCGGGGCTGAGGGTATGTATCAGTAGCTATGTGTTTGATCTCTCTCTCTCTCTCTCTCGTGTTCTTGAGGTGGTACGATCTTGATGTATCATGAGCTTTGCTATTATAGTTGGATCTTACGATGTTTCTCCCCCTCTACTCTCTTGTAATGGATTGAGTTTTCCCTTTGTAGATATCTTATCGGATTGAGTCTTTAAGGATTTGAGAACACTTGATGTATGTCTTGCGTGGGATACCCGTGGTGACAATGGGGTATTCTATCGATCAACTTGATGTATGTTTTGGTGATCAACTTGCGGGTTCCGTGGCACACGTTTTCGTCTTGACTCTCCGGTAGAATCTTTGGGGCACTCTTTGAGGTTCTTTGTGTTGGTTGAATAGATGAATCTAAGATTGTGTGATGCATATCGTATAATCATACCCGCGGATACTTGAGGTGACATTGGAGTATCTAGGTGACATTAGGGTTTTGGTTGATTTGTGTCTTAAGGTGTTATTCTACTACGAACTCTGTGATAGATAGAACAGAAAGAATAGCTTCATGTTATTTTACTACGGACTCTTGAATAGATCGGTCAGAAAGGATAAGTTTGAGGTGGTTTCGTACCCTACCATAATCTCTTTGTTTGTTCTCCGCTATTAGTGACTTTGGAGTGACTCTTTGTTGCATGTTGAGGGATATTTATATGATCCAATTATGTCATTATTGGTGAGGGAACTTGAACTAGTGAAAGTATGAACCCTAGGCCTTGTTTCAACGCATTGCAATACCGTTTGTGCTCACTTTTATCATTAGTTACCTTGTTGTTTTTTTATTTTCAGATTACAAAAACCTTTATCTACCATCCATGTACCACTTGTATCGCCATCTCTTCGCCGAACTAGTGCACCTATACAATTTACCATTGTATTGGGTGTGTTGGGGATACAAGAGACTGTTTGTTATTTGGTTGCAGGGTTGCTTGAGAGAGACCATCTTCATCCTACGCCTCCTACAGATTGATAAACCTTAGGTCATCCACTTGAGGGAAATTTGCTACTATCCTACAAACCTCTGCACTTGGAGGCCCAACAACGTCTTCAAGAAGAAGGTTGTGTAGTAGACATCATACGCATATGGCTTACGCGAGAGGTGCGACGGCTACAGTCCATAGCCCGCTCTGAATAAGGGACTGTGTCTGATGACACTTTGCGCGCCAGTTTTTCGCTGAAGCGATTCGAAATTTTACGCTTCCGCAGAAATATCTACCTCCCCGCCCCCTCTCCCTTACCAAAAGCCAGATTTCCCCTCTTTCCGCCTTCCTTTCCAAGTTGAAACCTTCACTCCTGGCTTGCAGCACCGCCTCCTCACCGGTGACCCTCCTTCACACTACTCGGCCTCGCCTATCCAGGCAAGTAATCCACACCCGACCCCCATCCTCCTCCTCCATCCACATCCCACATGCCCTGACCACCGGCACAAGCGCGACACCTTCCACCCAAATCACCGACCACTCCACCAAATAAGCGCTGCCGTAAGCCATGGTGCACGTAGTATAGCTAGTATCTCAAGGAGCATTTGGCAGCAGAGAAACAAATCATGGCGCACGCGCGGATGAGGTCGCCATGGCTGCCATTCGTGCCGACCCCCAGATCTTGGAGGAGTACCTCGCCATCGAGACCACCGTCAATGCCTTGTGCGCCGATGCCGCGACATGGTTGGCTACTTTAAATGACAGTTCATGGCATTTTTTTGAGGCCACCGTCGGTGCCTTCGACGAAGACTACAAGGTGTTTTCTCGGCGTGCACGTGCTTGCCTCATCTCAAGAGCTAGCAGGTTGGTGCCTGGAGCGGCTCAGGCAACTCACCACTACAACGAGGGCACCCATGAAGCGGAGGCCTTGCCCTATTCCATGTCTAAGGAGCCGATCATCATCAATATCTCCGACAATGAGGAGCAGCTTGTCTTATTAGCTCACTACAAGGACCCATGTTCAGTTTGCCAGCTACTGCCTTTCCTTAACAAATTCTAGTGAATTGTGCTATCTACTTTTACCATGCGATCTTCTACTCTAGAGTATATGTTCTACATGTGGTGCACTGAGGTGTCCATTTAACTATTTGGTTCAATTCTGCAAATGTGATGTTCAATTCTTCAGGGTGCAATTTTCCAAGTTATCAAGCATGCTTGGTTTGGTTAACTGTCCGATCTTCTATTAGGAGTATGTTATATTGTGCAATGTGGTGCTCAGTTAACATTTGGTTCATTTGTTGTGGTGTTTAGTTAAATGTTTGGTTCAATTCTGCAATGCGATTTTCAATTGTTGTGGGTGCATTCTGTTATTGTATACCATGTGAGAAATAAATCAAATTTGGTTGTACTAGATACATGAGAAACAAATACAATTGCTATATTTCCAAGTTGTTAAGCATGCTTGGTTTGGTTAACTGTCTGATCTTCTATTAGGAGTATGTTATATTGTGCAATGTGGTGCTCAGTTAACGTTTGGTTCATTTGTTGTGGTGTTTAGTTAACTGTTTGGTTCAATTCTGCAATGCGATGTCCAATTGTTGTGGCTGCATTCTGTTATTGTATACCATGTGAGAAATAAATCAAACTTGACTGTACTAAATACATGAGAAATAAATACAATTGCTATATTTCCAAGTTGTTAAGCATGCCTGGTTTGGTTAACTGTCTGATCTTCTATTAGGAGTATGTTATATTGTGTAATGTGGTGCTCAATTAACATTTGGTTCATTTGTTGTGGTGTTTAGTTAACTGCATTTTTCAATTCTGCAATGCGATGTTCAATTGTTGTGGCTGCATTCTGTTATTGTATACCATGTGAGAAATAAATCGAATTTGGTTGTACTAAATACATGAGAAACAAATACAATTGCTACATTTCCAAGTTGTTAAACATGCTTGGTTTGGTTAACTGTCTAATCTTCTATTAGGAGTATGTTATATTGTGCAATGTGGTGACCAGTTAACGTTTGGTTCATTTGTTGTCGTGTTTAGTTAACTGCACGTGCATGGTCCGTTGTCTAATAGCACATTATTGTGCAATTGCAGGAACCATTCTAATATTTAGGTATTTAACAATTTGGTCTTGCACATGTAGGTCCTGCTGTCAGAGGTTTTGACCCATTGTTCGACCCTTTTTGCATATGGGGAAGTGAGTTGTCCATGAATATCAATCAAGTCAAGAAACTCAGAAAGATTGTTAGGATAATGAAATTAGCGACAAAAAACAACAAGATCTTTCTCTGCACAATGAGGAAGACATCAGTACACTACAAGATGGTACTAACTATTATACCTTGCCTTTTTTTATTCCTTTGCCCCATTTCCAATTTAGAGAAGATATTTATGCACATTCTTGTTTTTAGGCCTTTCCAAAGAAGTTCACTGATGATTACCTCCCAAACCACCTCTATGATCAGGAGGCGAGGAAGGTTTTCATACAACACCCATGATTCAATATTGAAGTGCTTCTAAAGAGGACGAAGGACGGACGGCCAACCATCCACAGGCACTGGCCTAAAGTTGCAAAGACCACAGGCACTGATCAATATTCGCCTTCCGCTTCAGCAGTTTTCCAGATGAGATGTATCTGTCTATATACCGTCTATGATGCTAATTTCAAAAGGTTCTACATGTTGCATGTGAAACTTGGTGCTCGTGCAGTTGTGTAATGGGGTAGCTGAGTGCTAAACCTATATCATGTTGTACTCTGATGTGTTTCAATTATGAAATTCTGCTTCCTTAATATGGAAATGAAATATATTATGTGCTTAATATGAATGTCAATTAGATTAATAAATGGATTATTAATAATAGGGCAATTAGCCTGCTAATTGGGTTTTGCTATTGCAAACGGTTATTGAAAAAATACTGTGGGCGATGACCTCAGGCAATGCACACAGTTTTTAGGAATAAACCGTGATGGATCAATGAACAATCCCACACGACTTTCTCTTGAAAACTGTTTGCATTAGGCCACCTTGCGCAAACGTTTACCAGATAAAAACTGTGTGTGATGGACAACCTTCGCCACACAGTTTTTTCTATAGACTGTGTGTGATGCATTCAATAACGCAAACGATAAAATTGTTAATATCGTGTGCAACGGGAACGCCATCACAAATGATTTAACGGGAAAAATTGTGTGTGATGTACCTATGAACGGAAATGTTTTCCTTGGAGCGGTTGTGTGGGATGTACATATGAATGGAAACGTTTAGCGGAGACTGACTGTGTGGGATGTACTTGCGACCGGAAACAATTTCACATGTATAATTGTATTTTTTTAGCTCTACTGTACGTATTTCCGTATTTGAGCGCTCGTCGGTCGCACACGACCTCATTTTTCCGAGCCTGTGTGCCAGGGGGCATATCCCCGACGGTTTCTGGATCGTGTGGGAGGGACCCCCCTATCACCATCGCTCACTAGGCGACGGTTCCAAATATCATGACGGAAAGGGGTTAAAACCATTTGTATAGCACAGACGCATACCAGTGAATGTGTAAAACTTCATCAAATGGAAAACTAGAGGCCATGCTAATGTTTGCCTTGTAGTGGCACAACCAAACACAAATCTTATTTACCCAAATCAAGAGGTCAAATAGATATTCTACTGAGGATCTGGACATGATTACATATATGTATATGTATCTGATAAATTTGTGTTCCAATCCTTTTGATTTGGATGCGAATCTTGTTGGGGAACGCAGTAATTTCAAATTTTCCTACGCACACGCAAGATCATGGTGATGCATAGCAACAAGAGGGGATATTATCGTCTATGTACCCTCGTAGACCATAAGAGGAAGCGTTATGAGAACGCGGTTGATGTAGTCGTACGTCTTCACGATCCGACCGATCCAAGTACTGAACGTACGGCACCTCCGAGTTCAGCACACGTTCAGCTCGGTGACGTCCCATGAACTCTGATCCAGCAGAGCTTCGAGGGAGAGTTCCGTTAGCACGATGGCGTGATGATGGTGATGATGATGCAACCGACGCAGGGCTTCGCCTAAGCACCGCTATGATATGACCGAGGTGGATTATGGTGGAGGGGGGCACCGCACACGGCTAAAAGATCAATTGATCAACTTCTGTGTCTAGAGGTGCCCCCTGCCCCCGTATATAAAGGAGCAAGAGGGGGAGGCCGGCCAGCCCCTGTAGGCGCGCCAGGAGGAGGAGTCCTCCTCCTAGTAGGAGTAGGACTCCCCTCTTTCCTACTCCTACTAGGAGGGGAAAGGAAGGGTGGAGGGAGAAGCAAAGGGGGGCGCCCCCCCCTCTCCTAGTCCAATTCGGACCAGAGGGGGAGGGGCGCGCGGACTTCCCTAGGCCAGCCCTCTCTCTCCACTAAGGCCCATAAGGCCCACTATTTCTCCCAGGGGGGTTCCGGTAACCCTCCGGCACTCCGGTTTTGTTCGAAACTACCCGGAACACTTCCGGTGTCCGAATATAGTCGTCCAATATATTAATCTTTATGTCTTGACCATTTCGAGACTCCTCGTCATGTCCGTGATCATATCCAGGACTCGGAACTACCTTCGGTACATCAAAACACAAAAACTCATAATACCGATCGTCACCGAACTTTAAGCGTGCGGACCCTAAGGATTTGAGAACTATGTAGACATGACCGAGACACGTCTCTGGTCAATAACCAATAGCGGAACCCAGATGCTCATATTGGCTCCCACGTATTCTACAAAGATCTTTATCGGTCAAACCGCATAACAACATACGTTGTTCCCTTTGTCATCGGTATGTTACTTGCCCGAGATTCGATCGTCGGTATCTCAATACCTAGTTCAATCTCGTTACCGACAAGTCTCTTTATTTGTTCCGTAATACATCATCCCGCAACTACTCATTAGTTACAATGCTTGCAAGGCTTATCATGATGTGCATTACCGAGTGGGCCCAGTGATACCTCTCCGACAATCGGGGTGACAAATCCTAATCTTCATTTATGCCAAATCAACAAGTACCATCGGAGACACCTATAGAGCACGTTTATAATCACCCAGTTATGTTGTGACATTTGGTAGCACACAAAGTGTTCCTCCGGTAATCGGGAGTTGCATAATCTCATAGTTATAGGAACATGTATAAGTCATGAAGAAAGCAATAGCAGTAAACTAAAGGATCAAGTGCTAAGCTAACGGAATGGGTCAAGTCAATCACATCATTCTCCTAATGATGTGATCCCGTTAATCAAATGACAACTCATGTCTATGGTTAGGAAACTTAACCATCTTTGATTAATGAGCTAGCCAAGTAGAGGCATACTAGTGACACTCTGTTTGTCTATGTATTCACACATGTACTAAGTTTCCGGTTAATACAATTCTAGCATGAATAATAAACATTTATCATGATATGAGGAAATAAATAATAACTTTATTATTGCCTCTAGGGCATATTTCCTTCAGTCTCCCACTTGCACTAGAGTCAATAATCTAAATTACACAGTAATGATTCTAACACCCATGGAGCCTTGGTGTTGATCATGATTTGCTCGTGAGAGAGGCTTAGTGAACGGGTCTGCAACATTAAGATTCGTATGTATCTTGCAAATCTCTATGTCTCCCACCTAGACTTGATCGCGGATGGAATTGAAGCGTCTCTTGATGTGCTTGGTTCTCTTGTGAAATCTGGATTCCTTTGCCAAGGCAATTGCACCAGTATTGTCACAAAAAGATTTTCATTGGACCCGATGCACTAGGTATGACACCTAGATCGTATATGAACTCCTTCATCCAGACTCCTTCATTTGGTGCTTCCGAAGCAGCAATGTACTCCACTTCACACATAGATCCAGCCACGACGCTTTGTTTAGAACTACTCCAACTGACAGCTCCATCGTTCAATATAAACACGTGTCCGTTTTGCGATTTAGAATTGTCCGAATCAGTGTCAAAGCTTGCATCAACGTAACCATTTACAATGAGCTCTTTGTCACCTCCATAAACAAGAAACATATCCTTAGTCCTTGTCGGTGTCAAAACCAGCGGATCTCGGGTAGGGGGTCCTGAACTATGCGTCTAAGGTTGATGGTAACGGGAGACAGGGGACACGGTGTTTACCCAGGTTCGGGCCCTCTCTATGGAGGTAATACCCTATATCCTGCTTGATTGATATTGATGGGTATGAGTATTAAAAGAGTTGATCTACCACGGGGTCGTAATGGCTAAACCCTAGAAGTCTAGCCTCTATGACTACGGTATTGAGTATATCCTTTCCGAACTACACCCTCCGGTTTATATAGACACCGGGGGGATCTAGGGTTACATAGAGTCGGTTACATAAGATGGAATCTTCATAGTTTATTCACCAAGCTTGCCTTCCACGCCAAGGAGAGTCCCATACGAACACGGGTACCATCTTCGGTCTTCATATCTTCACATCCCATCAGTCCAGCCCATAGATACCAGGCCGGCCGCCCGAGGACCCCTTAGTCCAAGACTCCCTCAGTAGCCCCCGAACCAGTCTTCAATAGCGAGGTGTTCGGCACATAGATTGTCTTCGGTATTGCAAGGTGGGTTCCTCCTTTAATGATTCCCAAGTAGTGTATTCAGCCATAGATTCGATGTCTCCCCTAGGCTTCTATGCGTTTAATATCTTCGTTTTCCATGTGTCGAGCGAATGCGGATAGTTAGGGTATTTTTTGCAAGTAACACACCAATCCTGCAAGGAAGGGCATCTATTTAAAGAGATTGGATCTCAGATCCTTCCGGCACCAAGCGGAGAAAATCCTCAGAGACCGCCAGGAAAGACCATTCCAACATGGCCAACAACCCCGGCTCTTCTTCCCGCTCCAACCTAGAGAGAGGAAAATGGGAGAGGTGCTCTGTGTCCCATAGCCGATTGGCGAAGCTGCAAACATAGGGATTTCTCCATCCGGTAGATCTGGTGCCTGTTCGAGCAGGGTTGGCCTCCTTCAACGGCAAAACCCAGGCAGAGGATTTTCCTAATCCGTCTATGGGTGAACGGGTGTGCTTCGTCCCCTATCTGTTGAGGGGAGTGGGGTTTCCGATTCACCCATTCCTCCGAGGACTGCTAGAGTACTATGGCCTCGAGCTGCACAATTTTACCCCCGGCTCCATCCTCCATATTGCGGGTTATGTCGCCCTGTGCGAGCTATTCCTGGGTTGCGAGGCCCACTTTGATTTATGGAGAAGACTGTTTTGCCTCGTCCCTCGCAATCAAGGTGGATCAATTTTTGAAGTGGGAGGAGCCTAAGTCTGGTGCATCGCCGGGACCGGATACATGTCCGCCACACCGAAGAAAGCTCCCAAAGAGTGGCCTTATGAATGGTTCTACATCGATGATGTCGCTCTACCCGACCCCGTCCGCATAGGCCTCCCCGAGTATTCAAATGCTCCGCTGAAGAAGCACCATAGTTGGCGTCCTCGGAGCCTCGAGGAAGAGGATAGCGCGGAGATCAGCTTGCTACTGGGCAAGATTAAAACGCTTGCCCAGTCCGGATTGTCAATAGTCGAGGTGATGGCGATTTCCATAACGCGGGGGGTCCAATACCGAGGACTGCCCATGTGGCATTATACCAGAGAAGACGATGCCTCACGTTACCGCCGAAAGGGCCTGAAGACCCCTGTCGCTCTAGCCAAGATTCTGGCCGAGCTATATAAAGGGGAGAAGGAGGAATTCAGCCATCTCCAATACCGAGACGGACTTTCTATGTACAGTCCTCCCAGCTGGGTAAGGTTCTGCTCCACTTATTTTATCTTGTCCCTGGATCATTTGTTGACGGGCAACATCTTATCCATTCCTAACAGGAATGGCGAAAGGCTATCGAGGGGATCCATGACCCTGCCCCTCAGCCGGAGAATCGTAACCGGGATCTTGACCCCGGGTATCAAGAAGATCCGGACATATTCGTGGAGCTTGAGGAGGGAACATTCTATCAGATGAGCTACGACGGTACATATGTACCTATTATCGCCGATTACCCCGGCCTCCTTCCAGCTTCACATGTAAGTAATCCAAAGACACCTTATCCAAAAAAGATCTCTTCTTCCTTCTTACCCACCGCACTATTCTGTGCTCAAAAGGGGAAGCGTTCAGCGCGCCGTACCGCTCTAGGGGTATCTCCGAAGAGAGCGTCCCCCACACCAGGCGAGCCTTCCAAGAGGAAAGCAAATGAAGACATGGTCGGGCCTTCATCGAAGAGGTATGAATTTGCCAATGTGCTCTTGGGCAGTCACCTCCAACCGTGACCCTCCCGTTTTCCATGTGTCAGGAAAAAGGTGCGCCGGACTATATCCAGAGGTTCGAGCAGCCGTACTTCCCGCAACCAGGATTCAAATCCCGCCGTGAAGACGGGGGCTGATGCGGGGGCGACATCGGACTGTCCTCCAGCCGAGGACCCGGGCGATGTATCCGTCACCAACTCAGAAGTGGAGAGTGCCATGAATCATCTGCGCCGCCGGGCTATTTTACACGACCCTGGCTTTTCAGGAGAGTCGTTTAACGTCTTCAGCTCAGCTGATGCATACATCCGAGCTGCTCGAGATGGGCTTACCAGGGCCACACGACAACATTTGAAAGATGTGCAGGTAAATTTGTTTCGTCTGACTATGATAACCATATGTGAGTAGCCCCCAAGACTTAAAGGAGTTGAAACAACTGATTTAAGGATCAATGTACAACCAGGTGCTTACAGAGAAGAACACCCTGCTAGCTAAGGAGCTAGAAAAGTGTCAGCGCCGGCTACTTGCTGCCAATGCCAAACTGGAGAAGTACAAGGCTTCTCCCGGTAATATTTCCCTCTACCGAGAATTCATAATGATACACTGATATTGTGAATCTGGGTGCTTATCTTTGTGTTGGGTTGTTAGACCAATTACGAGATCAGCTGGACGCTGCTTGAGGCAAAGAACACGGAGCCAAAAAGCTACTAGCAGCGGACGAGCGTGTATTGACAAAATTCGTTCAAGAGAAAAAGAAACTCCAGGATTCGAACACCAAACTGGGCAAAGAACTGAAAGATGTGCGAGCTCAACTAGCAGACTCTGTGAAGGAGAACAAGAAGCTGCGAGGCGGCATATTCAGTACGTGTCCGCATTTATCTCATAACAGTTTGGAGGTAAAAGTAGTTGATATAGCTGTAATTGCAGGTGTATTGACGAACCGCCCCGAAGAGGAGGTGTCTGAATCATCAAGTGATCTTCTGCAAGGGCTGTCGCTATTGCACGAGCAAGCTCGGCAGGCGATGCGGAGTGTAGCCAAGGCCTTATGGCCATCCGACTCCCCTCCAGGAAGTATGGAGAAGCTGGTAGAGCTGCTCAAGGGAGCGTGCGGCGTATCCGACTGTGGAAGATATCGGCCTGGCGAGAGGGTGCGCGAGAGGCCTGGCCATGGTGAAGATGCGATATACCAAGCTGGATCCTAACCACATGGCTCGTGTCGGACCGCTACGGCCGAATGGGGAATAAATTCCCATTAGTTTAGTATATGACCAAGTAGAGGTGGCCGCCAAATATTCCCAACAGGATTGTAAATTAGACCGCCTTTTGGATGGTATAGAGGAGGAAGTGTTTTGAGTCGTGAGTGACTGTGTACTTTCCTTCTAGTTGGATAATAAAGACAATTGTCATCGCCGACCTTTTTGCTTCAACCTCTGGACCCGAATGTGCGGAGTGTTTCCCAATACCCTAGCGGTAGAATATACCAGGGTATGCGTGGAAACCAGGCGTTAGGGTCATAATTGCTCGACAGACAATGTGTATCTGGCTAGTTATGTTATATTACATTATGTAAGAAACATCTTCCGGAGAGAATAGTTCTGTTAAGGGTTCCTTTCCCTGGGTGTACATGCATTTAATGTGCATGTCCGAACTGTGTACAGTAAGTAGCATCTGGGGTTCACAATGGTGTGAATGCGGAAGCACCTTTAACTCTCCGACCGAATATTCCCTTGAGAACGCTAGCTTTCGGCTTCACCCAGTCTGAGGTATACATCCGGACCCGGCAGTAACAATCGCAGAGGTGCTCCCTTTATGCCCTAGCCGAACTAACGGGAATGTAGGGCATAAGCACAGGAGCCAGGCAACCCAGCTTGGCCAAAACTTAAGTCATATCGATGCATATAATGGCGAGGAAAAGGTACATATGGAAAAGAAAACACATATGTGCTGAGCTTGATGCTCGAAGAATAGTCGCAAGCTTCTGTACCAGAAGACCCAGGTATAATGAATGTACATATTTAGAGATGTATGCATCAGGTAGGGATAATCCAGCTGTACTAAAGCCGTAGGGCTAAAGTGAAAACGAAAAAAGGTAAAAAATGAAAAGAGAGAAAAACAAATGACGGTAATAACAGGAGGGAGGAAACGAACACAGAGTTTTGCATTAGGCATAAAATCGTCGTAGTCTGCCCGCATTCCAGGGGTTTGGCTCCAGGTGATTATCCGACGCATCATGTAGGCGGTACGCTCCTCCGGTGAGAACTTCATCAATGATGAAGGGACCCTCCCACTTGGGCTTGAGCTTGTCTTTTTTCTTCTCTGGCAAGCGTAGAACATGTTCACCGACGTTATACATCTTGGCCCGCACTTCTCTGCTTTGATACCTGCGATGCTGCTGCTGATAAAATGCGGAACGGGCTTTTGCGACGTCATGCTCCTCCTCCAAGGCATCTAAGCTGTCCTGCCGATCAAGCTCAGCTTCTCTCTCTTTGTACATACACACTCGAGGTGAATCATGAATAATATCGCAGGGTAACACTGCTTCCGCACCATACACCATAAAGAAGGGTGTATATCCGGTAGTGCGGTTGGGTGTGGTCCGCAGCCCCCAGAGTACGGAGTCAAGTTCCTCCACCCAGTGCTTGTCCGATTCCTTCAAAGACTGCACTAGTCTGGGTTTGATGCCGCTCATAATAAGACCATTAGCCCGTTCGACTTGACCGTTTGTCTGCGGGTGATAGATAGAGGCGTAATCGAGCTTAATGCCTAGATTAGCGCACCAGGTTTTCACCTCATCGGCTGTAAAATTGGAGCCATTATCGGTGATTATAGTGTGTGGGGCGTCGTAACGGTGTACCACGCCGGATATGAAATCTATTACTGGCCCCGCTTCGGCCGTTTTGACTAGTTTGGCCTCTATCCACTTAGTGAATTTATCCACCATGACTAGCAGATACTTTCTCTTATGACTTCCTCCTTTAAGGGGTCCGACCATATCGAGCCCCCAGGCCGCAAAAGTCCAAGTGATGGGGATTGTTTGGAAGGCAGTGGGGGCATATGACTTTGGTTGGCAAAGAGTTGGCATCCGCCGCAACATTGGACAAGGTCATGTGCGTCTGTTTGGGCCGTCGGCCAATAAAACCCTATATGGAAGGCCTTGCTAACAAGGGCCCAAGCTGCGGCATGGTGACCGCCGAGTCCGACATGAATTTCAGCTAAGAGTTGCCGCCCCTCTTCCTCGGATATACAACGTTGGAGGACTCCGGTAGCGCTTTTCTTATAGAGCTCTCCATCATGAACCTTGTAGGCCTTTGAACGCCGGACAATGCAGCGGGCCTCATTCTGGTCCTCAGGAAGCTTCTTCCTGTTAAGGTAGGCCAGGAAGGGTTCGGTCCATGGGGAAATAACTGCCATGATGAGATGCACCAACGGCGTTATTTCGGTGGCTGAGCCCCCGACGACGTTGGTGTTTCCGGGGTCTGGGGTTATGTTTTGATCCGTAGTACTGCCGTTTTCCCCCTGCCACACCACGGATGGCTTAAAAAGCCTTTCCAGGAAGATATTAGGTGGGACAGGGTCGCGCTTAGCGCCGATACGAGCGAGAACATCCATCGCTTGATTACTTTCTCGAGCCACATGATGGAACTCGAGCCCCTCGAACCGGGCCGACATTTTTATGACTGCATTATGATACGCTGCCATCTTCAGGTCTGTAGCGTCAAAGTCTCCATTTATTTGAGATATTGCCAGGTTTGAGTCCTTGCGCACTTCTAGGCATTGTATGCCCATGGAGGCAGCCATGCGGAGACCATGTAGTAAGGCCTCGTATTCGGCTGCGTTATTGGAGTCTGTGTATAGTATTTGGAGGACGTACTGAACGACGTCTCCAGTAGGGGACATTAAAACAACACCCGCTCCTAACCCTGCCAGCATTTTGGAGCCGTCGAAATACATGACCCAATTGAAGTATGTGTCGTACTCTTTAGGGAGTTCGGCCTCTGTCCATTCGGCGACGAAGTCGGCCAATACTTGGAATTTGATAGCTCGACGTGGTTTATATGAAATGTCAAATGGGAGGAGCTCCATGGCCCATTTGGCAATCCGGCCTGTAGCGTCGCGGTTGTATATAATGTCATTGAGCGGTACTTCGGAGGCCACCATGATCGAACACTCCTGAAAGTAGTGACGGAGCTTTCGGGATGCCATGAAGACCGCGTATGCTATCTTTTGATAATGAGGGTACCGGGATTTGCATGGTGTAAGGACATGAGATACGTAGTATACTGGCTACTGAAGCAGGAATTTATGCCTGTCCTTTTCTCGTTCAACGACGAGTACGACGCCCACCACCTGATGTGTTGCCGATATGTATAATAACATCGGTTCGCCAGCATTTGGTGCGGCTAGGATTGGATTGCTCGCAAGAAGGGCTTTATTTCCTACAGTTTGGCTGTTGCCGCGTCCGTCCACTCGAAGTGGTCGGTTCGCCGTAGAAGGCGATAGAGTGGCAGTGCCTTTTCTCCCAATCTGGAGATAAAGCGGCTTAGAGCTGCTACGCAACCCGCAAGCTTTTGAACTTGTTTAAGGTCTGCTGGCTTAGCCAATTGAGACAAAGCTCGGATTTTGGCTGGGTTTGATTCAGATCCTCTATTGGAAACGATGAAGCCCGGCAGTTTTCCAGCGAGAACGCCGAAAACGCATTTTTTCCGGATTGAGCTTAATGTCATACACGCGGAAGTTGTCGAATGTGAGACGTAAATCGTCTATTAGTGTTTCGACGTGCCTAATTTTGATGACTACGTCATCCACATAAGCTTCAACTGTTTTGCCGATCTGTTTCTCCAGGCATGTTTGAATCATGCGCTGGTATGTGGCGCCAGCGTTCTTGAGCCCAAAGGGCATGGTGTTGAAGCAGAATGGCCCATATGGGGATATGAATGTTGTTGCAGCTTTATCGAATTCCTTCATTTTGATTTGATAGTATCCGGAATATGCGTTAAGAAAACATAGTGGGTCGTGTCCTGAGGTGACGTCAATGATTTGGTCAATGCGGGGGAGGGGGAAGGGATCCTTGGGGCATGCCATGTTGAGGTCTTTGAAATCGACACACAGGCGCCAGGATTTGTCCTTCTTTGGTACCATCACCAAATTTGCTAGCCAGTCCAGATGTTTTATTTCTCTAATGAATCCGGCCTCGATTAACTTGGCTAGCTCTTCCCCCATAGCTTGGCATTTGGGTTCGAAAAAGCGCCGCAGTGTTTGCTTGACCGTCTTGTGTCCCTTCAATATATTGAGGCTTGGTTCGGCCAACTCGCGTGGGATTCCTGGCATATCGGAAGGGTGCCAGGAGAATATATCCCAATTCTCGTGCAAGAACTCTCATAGAGCAGCGTCAACCGTCGGGTCTAGTTGTGCTCCGATGGATGCTGTCTTCTTGGGGTCCGTTGGATGGACTTGGAATTTGACTATTTCTTCTGCCGGTTTGAATGAGGTGGATTTGGGTCGTTTGTCTAGGACCACATCATCTCTGTCCATCGTGGAGCGCAGCGCGGTTAACTCTTCGGCTGCGAGGGCTTCGGATAATGCCTCAAGGGCCAGGGACGCGGTTTTATTCTCGGCGCGGAGTGCTGTGTCCGGGTCACTAACTAGAGTGATTATACCATTGGGCCCGGGCATCTTAAGATTCACGTACCTGTAATGGGGTATTGCTTGAAAGCGCGTAAATGCATCTCGCCCTAAGAGGGTGTGATATCCGCTGTTGAAGGGGGCCACCTAGAAGGTTAGCTCTTCGGACCGGTAGTTCTCCGGCGAGCCGAATACTACGTCGAGTGTGATTTTTCCCGCACATCGTGCCTCCCGACTGGGAATGATTCCTCGGAAAGTCGTGCTGCTTTGCTCGATGCGGCTCCTGTCTATTTCCATTTTTCGTATTGTATCCTCATAGATGAGGTTTAGTCCGCTGCCGTCGTCCATGAGAACCTTGGTGAGCCGAAAGCCATCCACAATTGGGCTGAGGACCAAGGCGGCTGGTGTTCGGAGTGTCTTGTGTTTTGGTTCGTCGCCGGTGCTAAAGGTTATCGCTGTGTCATTCCAAGGGTTTAGTGTTGCGATCTGGCATACTTCGGCGAGTTCGCGGAGCGCCCTTTTGCGCCTATTGTTTGAAGTGAATGTCTCAAAGCCTGTCAGGATTCTGGGTTCGTCATCTTTTGGACGGTGCTGCTCTGGGGTGTCTTTGATGAGGATGTCCTCGCCGTTTCTAGCTACCTGCCAGAGTATCCAACATGCTCTAAGGCTATGGGTTGGTATGGTGTCCGGTGTGGTGTGTATTTTGCATGGTCCATCGAGCCATCCCTCCAGAACGGTTTCGCGCCGCGTAATGGGTTTGCATTTTTTGGCTATCGGTCTGTGAGCATTACAGGGGTGCGCCCTTTTTGCCTGGACCAGTGGTTGAGTTGGGACCGATAGCTCCCAGTCTGTCTGATCTCTCCATGCGCTCTCCATTGCGTTGTACTTCTGTACAATAGCTGCCAAGTCGGTGAAGTGTAGTATGCGGCAGCGATTAATGGCGTTGAGGAGTCCTTTGTTCGTGCAATTGTTGCGAAATGCTGATATTGCATCCTCGTCGCGGCAATCCTTGACCTTATCCTTGACAAGGAGGAATCTGGCCCAAAAGTGGTGGACCGTTTCCTGGGGCCACTATTGTATGCTCGTGAGAGCGCTTATGTCTGGGTGGGTGGGTGTCGTTGGATCTGAACCCTGACCCGATCGATGATCCGGAGTCTGAGGTTTTCCCGAACTGAACAGTCCAGGCTCCGGAGTATCTTCAGATTTTTTAGGCCCGCCATCCGACTCTAAGTTTGGAGGACGGGGCGTGTCTTTCTGCCGGTAAGTGTCCGGCTTCTCGAGGTCAGAGATTCGAGCGTAATTCGTCCTTAGTATAGAGGAAGGGTTATCTTGCTCCTCGAGTACCGCTATCTGGTGGGTGATCGGTGGAGAATTAATCTCTCTCTGGTCTGGTTTAAGCCCAATCCGATCGTAGTCTTTAGCGACTCCCAAGGAGGTGATGCGATGTAGGAGTTCGTTCGAAGACGATAACTCCGTCGGATCCATCCGTTTGGCATATTCAGAATCAACGCAGATGCGTTTTTCAGTGACTCGGGAGGTCATCCTCGTCGGCTCAGAGGCCGAGCGGGCGATCAACGTAAAACCGCCCAGCCGGAGGGTTTGGCCCGAGGCCAGAGCTCCTCCTGAGGTGATATTTTCCTGGACGATAAGTCGAACCATCAACCTCTGCGACAACGGCACAGTGGAACTCTCAATGAAAGCACCAATGTAGGTGTCAAAACTGGCGGATCTCGGGTAGGGGGTCCCGAACTGTGCGTCTAAGGTTGATGGTAACAGGAGACAGGGGACACGGTGTTTACCCAGGTTCGGGCCCTCTCTATGGAGGTAATACCCTATGTCCTGCTTGATTGACATTGATGGGTATGAGTATTACAAGGGTTGATCTACCATGAGATCGTAATGGCTAAACCCTAGAAGTCTAGCCTGTATGACTACGGTATTGAGTATATCCTTTCCAAACTACACCCTCCGGTTTATATAGACACCGGGGGGATCTAGGGTTACATAGAGTCGGTTACATAAGATGGAATCTTCATAGTTTATTCGCCAAGCTTGCCTTCCATGCCAAGGAGAGTCACATCTGGACACGGGTACCGTCTTCGGTCTTCATATCTTCACGGCCCATTAGTCCGGCCCATAGATACCAGGATGGACGCCCGAGGACCCCTTAGTCCAGGACTCCCTCAGTCCTTTTTAGGTATTTCAGGATGTTCTTGACCGCTATCCAGTGATCCACTCCTGTATTACTTTGGTACCTCCCTGCTAATCTAATAGCAAGGCACACATCAGGTCTAGTATACAGCATTGCATACATGATAGAGCCTATGGCTGAAGCATAGGGAACATCTTTCATTTTCTCTCTATCTTCTACAGTGGTCGGGCATTGAGTCTTACTCAACTTCACACCTTGTAACACAGGCAAGAATCCTTTCTTTGCCTGTTCCATTTTGAACATTTTCAAAACTTTGTCAAGGTATGTTCTTTGTGAAAGTCCAATTAAGCATCTTGATCTATCTCTATAGATCTTGATGCCCAATATGTAAGCAGCTTCACCGAGGTCTTTCATTGAAAAACTCTTGTTCAAATATCCTTTTATGCTATCCAAAAATTATATATCATTTCCAATCAACAATATGTCATCCACATATAATATTAGAAATGCTACAGAGCTCCCACTCACTTTCTCGTAAATACAGCCTTCTCCAAAAGTCTGTATAAAACCATATGCTTTGATCACACTACCAAAATGTTTATTCCAACTCCGAGAGGCCTGCACCAGTCCATAAATGGATCCCTGGAGCTTGCACACTTTGTTAGCACCTTTAGGATCAACAAAACCTTCTGGTTGCATCATATACAGCTCTTCTTTTAAGAAATCCATGAAGGAATACAATTTTGACATCCATTTGCCAGATTTCATAAAATGCGGCAACTGCTAACATGATTCGGACAGACTTTTAAGCATCGATACGAGTGAGAAAATCTCATCGTAGTCAACACCTTGAACTTGTCGAATTTTTTTTGTGACAATTCGAGCTTTGTAGATAGTAACACTACTATTAGCATCTGTCTTCCTCTTGAAGATCCATTTATTCTTAATGACTCACCGATCATTGGGCAAGTGAATCAAAGTCCATACTTTGTTCTCATACATGGATCCCATCTCAGATTTCATGGCCTCAAGCCATTTCGCGGAATCTGGGCTCATCATCGCTTCCTCATAGTTCGTAGGTTCGTCATGGTCAAGTAACATGACATCCAGAACAGGATTACTATACCACTCTGGTGCGGATCTCACTCTAGTTGACCTACGAGGTTTGGTAGTAACTTGATCTAAAGTTACATGATCATCATCATTAGCTTCCTCACTAATTGGTGTAGGAGTCACAGGAACAGATTTCTGTGATGAACTACTTTCCAATAAGGGAGCAGGTACAGTTACCTCATCAAGTTCTACTTTCCTCCCACTCACTTCTTTCAAGAGAAACTCCTTCTCTAGAAAGGATCCATTCTTAGCAATGAATGTCTTTCCTTCGGATCTATGATAGAAGGTGTACCCAACTATCTACTTTGGGTATCCTATGAAGACACATTTCTCCGATTTGGGTTTGAGCTTATCAAGATGAAACTTCTTCACATAAGCATCGCAACCCCAAACTTTAAGAAACGGCAAATTTGGTTTCTTGCCAAACCATAGTTCATATGGCGTCGTCTCAACGGATTTAGATGGTGCCCTATTTAACGTGAATGCAGCTATCTCTAATGCATAACCCCAAAATGATAGTGGTAAATCGGTAAGAGACATCATAGATTGCACCATGTCTAATAAAGTACGGTTATGATGTTCGGACACACCATTACACTGTGGTGTTCCAGGTGGCGTGAGTTGCAAAACTATTCTGCATTGTTTTAAATGAAGACCAAACTCATAACTCAAATATTCTCCTCCACGATCAGATCATAGAAACTTTATTTTCTTGTTACGATGATTTTCCACTTCACTCTAAAATTATTTGAACTTTTCAAATGTTTCATATTTATGTTTCATCAAGAATATATACCCATATCTTACTCAAATCATCTGTGAAGGTCAGAAAATAATGATACGTGTCGTGAGCCTCAACACTCATCGGACTGCATACATCGGTACGTATTATTTCCAAGAAGACTGTTGCTCGCTCCATTGTTCCGGAGAACGGAGTTTTATTCATCTTGCCCATGAGGCATGGTTCGCAAGCATCAAGTGATTCCAAAAGCCCACAACATGGATTTTCTTCATGCGCTTTACACCAATATGACCTAAACAGCAGTGCCACAAATAAGTTGCACTATCATTATTAACTTTGCATCTTTTGGCTTCAATATTATGAATATGTGTATCACTACGATCGAGATTCAATAAACCATTCACCTTGGGTATATGACCATTGAAGGTTTTATTCATGTAAACAGAACAACAATTATTCTCCGACTTTAAATGAATAACCGTATTGCAATAAACATGATCAAATCATATTCATGCTTAACGCAAACACCAAATAACATTTATTTAGGTTCAACACTAATCCCGAAAGTATAGAGAGTGTGCGATGATGATCACATCAATCTTGGAACCACTTCCAACACACATCGTCACTTCACTCTTAACTAGTCTTTGTTCATTCTACAACTCCCGTTTTGAGTTACTAATCTTAGCAACTGAACTAGTATCAAATACTGAGGGGTTGCTACAAACAGTAGTAAAGTACACATCAATAACATGTATATCAAATATACCTTTGTTCACTTTGTCATCCTTCTTATCCGCCAAATACTTGGGGTAGTTCTGCTTCCAGTGACCAGTCCCTTTGCAATAGAAGCACTTAGTCTCAGGCTTAGGTCTGGGCTTCTTCACTTGAGTAGCAACTTGCTTGTCGTTCTTCTTGAAGTTCCCCTTCTTCCCTTTGCCCTTTTCTTGAAACTAGTGGTCTTATCAACCATCAACACTTGATGCTTTTCTTGATTTCTACCTTCGTCGATTTCAGCATCACGAAGAGCTTGGGAATCGTTTCCGTTATCCCTTGCATATTATAGTTCATCACGAAGTTCCAGTAACTTGGTGATAGCGACTAGAGAACTCTGTCAATCACTATCTTATCTGGAAGATTAACTCCCACTTGATTCAAGTGATTGTAGTACTCAGACATTCTGAGCACATGCTCACTAGCTGAGCTATTCTCCTCCCTCTTGTAGGCAAAGTGCTTGTCAAAGGTCTCATACCTTTCGACATGGGCATGAGTCTGAAATACTAATTTCATCTCTCGGAACATCTCATATGCTCCGTGGCATTCAAAACGTCTTTGAAGCCCCGATTCTAAGCCGTAAAGCATGGTGCACTAAACTATCAAGTAGTCATCATATCGAGCTCGCCAAACATTCATAACGTATGCATCTGCTCCTGCAATAGGTCTGTCACCTAGCGGTGCATCAAGGACATAATTTTCTGTGCGGCAATGAGGATAATCCTCAGATCACGGAGCTAGTCTGTATCATTGCTACTAACATCTTTCAACTTATTTTTCTCTAGGAACATATCAAAAATAAACAGGGAGCTACATTGCAAGCAATTGATCTACAACATAGATATGCAAATACTAACAGGACTAGGTTCATGATAAATTAAAGTTCAATTTAATCATATTACTAAAGAACTCCCACTTAGATAGACATCCCTCTAATCATCTAAGTGATCACGTGATCCATATCAACTAAACCATGTCCGATCGTCACGTGAGATGGAGTAGTTTTCAATGGTGAACATCACTATGTTGATCATATCTACTATATGATTCACGCTCGACCTTTCGGTCTCAGTGTTTCGAGGCCATATCTGCATATGTTAGGCTTGTCAAGTTTAACCCGAGTATTTCTGCGTGTGCAAAACTAGCTTGCACCCGTTGTATGTGAACGTAGAGCTTATCACACCCAATCATCACATGGTGTCTCGGCACGATGAACTTTGGCAACGGTGCATACTCAGGGAGAACACTTGTACCTTGAAATTTAGTGAGAGATCATCTTATAATGCTACCGCCAAACTAAGCAAAATAAGATGCATAAAGGATAAACATCACATGCAATAAAAATATGTGACATGATATGGCCATGATAATCTTGTGCCTTTGATCTCCATCTCCAAAGTACCGTCATGATCTCTATCGTCACCGGCATGACACCATGATCTCCATCATCTTGATCACTATCAACTTGTCGTCATATGGTCATCTCGCCAGCTATTGCTTTTGCAACTATTGCTATTGCATAGCGATAAAGTAAAGCAATTGTATGACGCTTGCATCTTATGCAATAAAGAGACAACCATAAGGCTTCAGCCAATTGCCGATAACTTTAACAAAACATGATCATCTCATACAACAATTTATATCTCATCACGTCTTGACCATATCACATCACAACATGCCCTGCAAAAACAAGTTAGACGTCATCTACTTTGTTGTTGCAAGTTTTACGTGGCTGCTACGGGCTGAGCAAGAACCGTTCTTAACTACGCATCAAAAACCACAACGCGGTATAGTGATTGCTTTTTTATCTTCAGAAAGAACCTTGTTCATTGAATCCGATTCAACTAAAGTTGGAGAAATAGAAACCCACTAGCCACCTGTGTGTGAAGCACGTCGGTAGAACCAGTCTCGCGTAAGCGTACGCGTAATGTCGGTCTGAGCCGCTTCATCCAACAATGCCGCTGAATCAAGAATCAACTAGTGACAGCAAGCAATATGTATATACCCATGCCCACAAATCCTTTGTGTTCTACTCGTGCATATAACATCTACGCATAAACCTGGCGCGGATGCCACTATTGGGGAACGCAGTAATTTCAAAATTTCCTACACACACGCAAGATCATCACTACAAAAAAATACACTTCCGTGATGATACGTGTTTGTCACAGTAGGTCGCTTTTTTGTCATGCATGTACATCCATGAAAAATTTATGACAGAATCAAGATAGTCATACCTGTGTTGTCGTAGAAGTGTTCCATGACATTACCAAAATTATCATCACGGAAGTGTCCACTTCCATGACGATAAATCGCGCGTCACATAAGTGCTTTCGTCAAGGGTGACCGACACGTGGCATCCATCGTAACGGAACGCCATTAAGCTATTGGGTCGGGTTTTGGATCTGATAACCCGTTAACAGCCCCGACCAATGGGGATTTTCCATGTGTAAAATCATCATTGGCTGGAGGAAACACGTGTCGGCTCATCGTTGGGACAGATGTCAACCACTCATTGGATGGAAGGCGCCTATGATACGTCAACACGTGGCACGGCCCAACAGAGGCCCATTCCTATGAAAAGGCTGGCCCGTTTGACTTGGTCAAAAGGTGGCGGGGCGGCCCATGGAAAGCCTGTTAATGGCCTATTCGCATATAGCCCATTTACAGCCCGCTAACCCAAGGCCCGTTACGCCCTATCCGAATTAGGCCCAGTAGCGTCATCTGGGCCATCCAATATGATTCCAGCCCATTTTCACTTCTGGCCCATGTATGGCCCATGACGTCTTTCGGCCCATATGAGGCCCTATGTAACTCTTGGCCTATTAACGGCCCATGGTGAAACTGGCCTGTAATGAACAGTGTATCACTTTACACCCATTAACGGCCCATGGTGAAACTGGCCCGTAATGAATAGTGTATCACTTTATACCCATTAACGGCCCGTTATTCCATTGGGCCATTTCCATCCCATGTTATCTTTCGGCCTTTTCAGCGCCCATTTTTTCTTGGGCTCATTTCCAGCATTCGTTTACTTATGGCCCGTTACTGTCATTTTCTGCTTGTGGGCCAAATTCAGCCCGTGGTTACAATCGGCCTGTTTGTGGTCCGTTAATACGTTGGGCCGTTTTCATAGCGTCATCAAATACGGTCTATTAACGATGGCCCGTTACGGTCGGCCCATGAACGGACGATTCCAACTCTAGCCCGTTTACGGCCATAATGCGGCCTGTTATTGGCCCATGTTTGGCCACTCGATCATACGGCCCGTATAAGGCCCATTGATGATACGTCCCGTAGAAGGCCTACTGTTTCTACGGCCCGTAGAAGGCCCACTGTTTCTACGGCCCGTAGGAGGCCCAGCGTCACTACAGTAAATATTAGCCCATGGTTATTGTGGCCTGGTTTTAAAAAATAGGTTATTGCAGCCACTAGTTAACCGCGGAAAAAGAACTGCAATGACTACAAGCAAACAAATAAACAAGACAACAAGGAAATAAGTAAGCAAGCAACTAACGCTAGGCTATCACGGCTATTACACATATTACATCCACTGGGCATCAAAGTTTGCCACCAGTGCAAATATAGGGAACAAAGCAGCATATCATATACACTGGCCGTCAAAATTGGCCACCAGTGTAAATAAACGCAGCAGCAAAACAAGAGTATAACTGAAACAACTTCAGAAGAGCTCAAGAAACGTTATCCTGGGTATCCACCATGCTGGCAATAAGCTTAGCAAGCTGATTAGCTTTGTCATGTTTGGCTCTAAAATCCTCCAACGCTTGCTGTTGCACCAGAAAGTATGCATCTTAATGCTCCAAGGACTTGCGCAGTCCTTCTGCTTCTTGTCACAGCACAGCTGATCGATGTCTTTCAGCTTGTAGTTGAGACTCAAGAAACCGAACTGATTCAGACAGTGAGTTTGAATAGCTTGTGCAAGCGGTAGTGGCCAGTAACTCCAACACTAAACCAAGACAGGATGTGTCACTATCCTGAACCATATCTGCATTACTTCCTTTACCGTTTCTTAATAAGGCACTCTTCCCCAATATTTTGTCAGCATTCTAAAAGAAGAAACAAGCAGACACATAACAAGTTTAGCATGTACTAGTATATGAAACTCATTTCGGTGAACCGGTTCATTAGTAAGGTGGACAGGATTAAACTACAAAGTCTTCTATTGCCAAGTACTAGTACATAATAAAAGCATCAAACAAACATATATCTATGTCCTATGGTAGCAATGGAATCTTAAATTAGAATAGTTGTTATTCACATTTAGGCACTTGTTCTACATGAACAGAGTACAGTAAGACGCAAGAATATAATACTTAAAAATAGAAAATGAGCTCATAGACCTTACCACGTTCTTGGTTCGGGACCATTACAGAACAAGGCGTTCCCAGTCATCATCCAGTAAATGTGTCTCAGGAGAACATAAGGGAATTTGATGAGTTTCTTTGCCGGTGAAGTATGTTTTCTTTAGGTAATTCCGATACTGCCACCAAGCATTCTTGAACATAGCAGAGGTATTTGCACAGGTTACCTCATCCTGAGTTTCCAAATCGGTCCTTCTCTATAGAGAAAAATGGGAAAATTTGCTGTATTATAACCATCATGGAGATAGGATGTATGGGACGAAGCAAAGTAATTGCCATGAATAACATTACTTACACATAACTCCTGGACAAACACCTACAACTAGCATTTTCCTTCATCTTCAGTATAATATTTCCAAGATGGGAAGAAACGCACATATGATTTAACAACATCAAATGCGATAGATGCTAAACTACGACTAGCTTGTTGTGCTTCCTCCACAGGAATAGGCGTACTAACTAGTGGAGTTGGGGTTCGCCATGATAGTACTGGCCCTATGGGCACTGGAGCTGCCTTACTAACTGCTCTTGTTTGGGAGCTCTGTGGTGGAGATGGTGCTGTGTCAACAGGAATTGGGTTACTATCGGCTGGGGTTGGGGTTAGATTGGGTGAAGCTGGTTCTCTGTCCATCGTAATAGGGTACAATCTGCGATAGTTTGGGTTATGTGTGGTAGGGCTGGTTCTTGTGCATGTACAACCGGGGTGCTATCTCCACCAAGAGGTAGCACTATTTTATTTGAAGACCGTGTTTTTAGTCCGCTAGATACTGGCATCACCCGCTCCAATTCAAATGGCTGATAAACAGGAAACATAGTTGAATGTACAGACATTGTATGAGAGACAGATGCAATAGATAGTGTGGAAAAAAGAGTGCATGAAATAGTTGACATGTATATTGTTTAACTAAAACGGATAGCATGACATAATTTCACATATATGATGTCTATCTAAACTGGATAGCATGGCATAACATAATTCAAAGATATGATGAATAACTAAACAGGATCGCATGACATAATTCACCTACATGTTATCTAACTAATCGGGATCGCATCATTTAATTCACATATGTGATTTATATGCTAAATAGAGGGCATTCGATATGATGTCTGAACTAAGAACATGGTGTTGAATATTGTGTATATGATGTCTAAACTATGCAATGCAAGACACCGTATGCATGATATGAGCAGTATAACTGTGCCAAGTTAGAGCATACACCTCAGTGGGGGAATAGGACTGGTCATCTGTCTCTGAATCCATCTCTGAGGAGCTATCGGGACCCAACAAGAGATCTGCTTCGACAGGTAGCACTGTCTGCTCTGAAGGCCTTGTTTTCACTCCAGATTTTACCATCTCCCACCCAAATGGCTGATTCACAGGAAGAGTAGTTTAATGTACAAACATTGTCGACAAATGGAAATGTAATGAAGAAAAGGATGGGTAAGATATCATTCAAATATATGATGCCTGGTTAAACAGGATGGCATTGCACATTTCACATATATTATGGCTGGCTAAAAGACATGAGACTGCAGAATTCCCATATATGATATAGAAACTAAACAGGTGGCATTACAGAACATGTCTAAACTAAGCAGATGACATATATGATGTTAAAAGAGGCACTGCAAGGCAACATATGCATGATATGACTAACATCCTCATGCCAAGGTAGAGCAAACACCTTGGGGGGTAAATAGGAGTGGTCAGTGGCGTCCGAATCCGCCTCAGAACAGATATCTTCCTCTGGATTACAATCTGGAGAGGGGTGGGGAGGGTTTTCCATTGAACCCACCATGGAGCGATGTCTGCATGAAATTGTATTGCCGCGCAAAACTCTTCTCTTTTTCTCTACATGTTCAGCATGACTGTGTACAATATCTGACATGCATACAAAAAAATATGGTGAGATTATGTAAGGCGAGCATGCAAAAATTTAGAGTGATGGTAACAACCAGTGGATCGATGTTTTTCCGTTGAACCAAAATAGCCCTAATGGATCGACGTGAATGTATAGTAATAAGTGACGCAACAAGTGTACAACCTCTTTGCCGTAGCCGTGTCGACCTCAACATCATTGGGTTGGTCGCTGAAGCAGTTGAGGCAGAGGTGGCTGTCGGAGGTGTGGAGGAAGATCTAAGGAATCTGTAGACGGCGTCCAGGGCACTGCTCTATTGTGACGGATCATTCTGTCATTGGATCAGCTCCGGTGAGTCGTAAGACGTCAAGGCTGAAGCAGCACAAGACAGACATCGTCAATCTCAAGTGGGATTCTAATAGCATCTCCAATAGATGATGTAAAATGGATGTAAAATTAACATCACCAAAAACCACCTGACTACAACAGATGAGGTAAAAACTGTTGACTCTGAACTTAACTGTCGAAACTGAAATTTACTGTGGAATCTGAATGCTACTGTCGAAACTGGACGCAATGGTAGCAGAGAGGCACTTGACATGTAGTTTAGGGAGGGCCTGCAGTTCATCTTCAACCTGCACCCCCGTGAGCCGCCAGCTACCACCGGCCAAACCGCCGGCCCCAGCGCCGCCTCGCCACCCCGAAACAACTCGCCACCGCCGCCCTGGCCAGCCCTCTAGGCCCCCGCCTCCCCACCCTGAACCCTAAGATAGATAGTGGGGTACCTCTCCGGCGAGCCCCCGTCCCCGCTGCGGGTGGTTCTTCCTTAACTCTGGCGAGCCCCCCCCCCCAACCCCTGAAAATCGACTGACCCAAAAGTCGATTCAGTCGACTGAAGTGTGGCTTAATCGGAGCAAAGAAGCAGCACGAGCGAGGGGGAGAGCAGCAGCAGCAGCTGGGCGAGCGAGCGATCGAGCGGGAGCCGGAGCAGCAGCAGCAGATCCAGCTGGTATGGACGCCTCCGCCGAAGGGGCCTCACACTGGGGGAGAGCCGCCGTGGAGATGTCGCCCGCGGTGCCGGCTTCAAGGTAGCCACTCCATGGGGGTGCAGGATGGAGCACCGTCGGCACCGGGAGGTCGAGTTCAGGAGAAGGTGCGATGCGATGAGTGTACAACCTCTTTGGTGGCGCCGAGTAGGCCTCGGCTTCGTCCGAGGAGTCGATGAGGATGTTGCGGTTCCGGTGGAGCAGGTTAAGGCGGCGCTGTGGGGATGGAGCAGCCGCGATAGACGAGGCGATTGTCGGAGCAGCTCCTTGGAGGTGGAGGACGGGGCGGCTGAACCGGCGGGATGGCGAGATGGACGACGGATCCTCATCCGGGGAGGTGGACGAGGGACGTCGAGCTGTTGCGCTGGACGACATCGTCGGGGAAGAGGCTCCGGCTGGGCAGCGGTGACGTGGTGGACGGAGGAGGGTGGGGTTTCGCGGCTGGAGCGGAGAGGTTATGGCGACCTAGGATTTTGAATGGCGAAAAGGCGGCGGTGGGAGGGGTGAAGCATGACTTAGGAACGCGCTTGTCCAAAATGTAGGGTGTGTTACAAAAGTACCCCCCACCGATTAGAACTAGCGGCCCTTTCGGCTCAGGGTTAGAAGGGGGATTTCACGTGTCGGGATTTGGCAGCTGGAGGGAGTTTTCGCGCGCGTTGTAATTTCGGGATAGCAAGGCGCGGGTTGTGAAGGCGCCAGTTTTGGGAGCACGATATCTGAATTTTCAGGATATAACAAGACGCGGGTTGAATTTTAGGGACAAGCCTAACGTGTAGTAATATTGTACTTGTACGTACCAAATTAATTCGCACTTCCCTCAACCAAAAAGAAAACGAAAAAATAAAACTATTCACACCACACAAAGAGAGAGTCTTGCCCCATTTTACTATACAAATGCTATTCAAAGCTACTCCCTCCTTCCATCTATATAGGGCCTGATGCGTTTTTCGATGCTAACTTTGACCATATATCAGAGCAATGATATATGACATGCAACTTACACAAAGCACACCGTTAAATTCGTCTGTGAAAGGTTCTTTCAATGATATAATTTTCACATTGTGCATGTCATGTACTATTAATCTTGTCAATAGTCAAAGGCGGTCTTAAAAATCTCATTACGCCCTATATAGATGGAAGGAGGGAGTATGAATCCATGTTATGTCCGATTAAATTTTTTTCGCTTGCTATATAATGCATGTAACCTACTCATACCAACATTTTAGTGCATTCCAAATGTCTATACTACCGCTGCAATTCGAACTAAATTTGAGTCGTTTCTCTATTTCAATAAGAATCTACAATCATGATTGTTGCCAACTTCAACCATCATAGTTTCCTTGCTATCCGCCAGATATAAATCAAGCAGCCTATAATGCAGGATGGCAGGCACACCATCATCAACAACTCCGTTTTTTATAAGAGTAGAGATAAAACATATTAAATGTAGTATACCATGTTCATAACCACACCATGTGTATCACCGTTATACATATTCACACATCCGTCAGTTTGAAACACTATGATAAATTCTTCAAATATCCGAATTCGCTTTTTATAATGAAGTATATATGATCTCTATTCGTCTTTTACACCCACACAACCCTCTTATCTTTGTAGCTAGTGCTAACTTTCTCTTGTGCATGCACACGCCCGCATCCCTCTCACCCTCCCTCAGCATTCTCTAGCTCCATCATGCAAATTTGTCTTTTCACTTTAGGTCGTTCACCCACGGTGTGTGTAGGCCCCCCAGCTCCTTCTTTACGGCACACATCGATCGATATGCCTCTCTAGCCAGGTGTGCCTAGCACAAACACAAGCTTCCCCTCTTCTCTTGTCACCGTCCATGCCTCACTCCCACCACTCTTTTCATCGTTCTCGTACTCGCACACTCCTCCCCCTCAATATAGTATGCCTCTCGTACCACCTCCTACATGCATCCCTCTCTCTCTATCCTTCTCCTCGTGCCTCATTTGCTTCTAACACACACATGCATGTATACCGATCGATCTCCCAACATATACCTAGATCGACTTTAACTACCCCCCATCGATCGACGTACCTCACAAGTTATGTCACTCCTTTATCTTACAAAGGGTGATTGATCTTCCTATGTAGTTATGTCTGCTTACCACAGCCACATCATCCTCCCTCATCATTCGTGCATGCCTCCTGACCCGTCTCTCACACGCATGTGCACAGACAACAAGCAGCCATCTCCTCTCTTATTGATATTGCGGGCATGCCCTCCTTTTGTCTAGCAAGCCTATCCCACCATTTGTTAGAAGCAACTCCACTACCACCCCATCCAACACTCTAGCTCTGTCTCTCTCCCAACCTTATTCACCTCCTGCACATATGCATGGATGCCGATTGATCTCCCTTAATACATGAGGCAGATCGATCTCCTTAATACATGAGGTAGGCCTCTCTCCTCCTCCACACATATACCAGCCATTGTACCTCTATAGTTAATTGGGCCTCCCTCTTCCCCCACCACACACCGATAGTCGAGCGCTGCAAGTAGGTATCCATGCCACAGAGACAAACTGCACATGTCCCATCTCACGTTCCAGTAGGCCAGCCACTCTATATCTTTGTCGTGGGCACACACAAATTCGATGGCACTCTTTATCGATCGCGCGTGCACACACACACACATCATCATCCCTCTCTTTGATTCTATGGACACCTCAAGCCGATGATACCTCCACTCTCTTCTCGTGGATCGCCCCCTCTATATATATGTTATATCCAGGACTCTATTTCACACCCATTGCATATGTTAAATTTTTTTATTGACCCCCCCCCCCACAAAAAAACTCTCAAGAACCCACACACTATATCTCTCTAGGTTTGTATCTCTCTCACACAACCCCATGTAGGTGGTGTACGTATACAAGAAGAGAATAGGTGCACCATGCACATACTCATGCTTCGTGCCCAGCCACACCCGCGCGGGTACACGGTGGAGCTCATTTCTCCGCAGAAGCTGAATTTGTTTTTGAAACATCAAGTTGACAGAGACTCAAAAACTTATTTGCCCATTAGTGACTTGTCAGGGCGGTGGATTTTAGTGTGTACGATAATGTTGCATCCACCTAAAGTAACGAAAGTTCTTACGTAAACTTCCTAGTAATTCCCTCTTCGTAGGTGCAGCATTACTCCTAACATTTGTAATATCAGTTTGAAACTTGTAATATTGTCGTGTCCTATTCGGCTATTCCTGCGTTTTCAAAATCCTGCGAATCAAACAGGTCCTGAGTTGGTGATGATGTTGTGCCTCCCATCTTTCACCAATAGCCGTCAGATCTAGATCTGACGCATACAAACCAAGCTTCTCCATTTTTGCAAAAAGATGCCCGCACTTGTTCCCTATTTACAAACAACTCCTTGTCTCTCACAATCAGCCTCATCTCCTCCCCACCACATCTAGGAGTAGAAGGCCGTGGAAAAATCTGGCGCGATGGCCGCTGCCGGAGCCGTCCTCCCCCAATCTTGGTGTTCCGTGCAATGCACGGGCATCTACGCACGGGAAATTATGTCGAACAGGGCTAGTTGTAAGCAGGCTAGCTCTACAGCCATGATGATAGTGACTGCAGATGGTGAGGCTGACTATGGTATGCCGAACACGGCGCCTATACTCAGGTGTCATCTCCGGCGCAGGGTCTTGTCACTTCACTGTGAGGAGCAGCACGTAATAATTTGACCAACGGATAGTATAGTGATAGTACTCCTACTACTACATTGGTAGTACTACTACTAGTACTAGTAGCACCACCGTCTGGATTTAGGAGTACTACCACATCCATCTGGAGTTTAGTATTTGACTAGCAATATCTAGTAATGCATGTCACCAAAAATGTACTACTCCCTCTGTAAATAAATACATGGTGTTTTATTCCTATCGGCGAGAGAACTTAATGTTTTTTTGCTACTCCTAACTAGAGTACTAATAGGATTACATGCAATGAACTAAACACTGCATGTCATGTTTGGTAGTCTCAAGTCATTGAAAGCATGCACGGCCCACATCTCTCATTGGTTGATATGTCACGAAATAAGAAACAAGGAGGGAGTTAATGCACCATGCCTAAGTATTTTGGGATTATTTGATTTTCGTAAGGTGACTTACACAAGATTTTTGTTTACATGCATTAACATTTAATAGTTAAATCAAAGGTCAAAACTTGGCGCAAAATGCAAAGGGGACCAATAAACCAGTAAACATCAAACTTCTCTCGTTTGGCCCCAACTAGAAGTCCGGTGAGATGACTATACTGCACCGGAACGGAGGGGGACACAGCTTCATTGACTTACGGCAACTGCCTTTGGGTGAATGACACGTGGCCCAGGGGGTGGCTGGCCCAATCATACAGCCAAAGGCAGGTGCAGTAGAGGGCCGAGGAGTAGTACGAAATCCTACGCACCTACGCACGCTAACCAAGGGCTGAGTGATCGCTCGAATCGCAAGTTCAGTTGACTAGAAGCTATGCTAGACCCATGGAGGCGATGAGCGCGAGCATCAGCCGGCCGTGCTAGATGGTCCACGATGCCGGCCTGCGGCCCAGCACCGAGGAACGTCTCCAGGTAGTATTGCTTGAGGCTGCCACGGCGAGGGGCCACTTGGACGATAGCTTCGTCTCCTTGTTCGACGAGGTCCTCGTCGGTTTCCTCGACAAGCTCACCGTCGTCAAGAAGCTTGTGGACGACTTTGACGTAAGCCTCCAGCCGACGCGCCCAGGCTCTGCGATGCCCGCCACCCTCAACGGCCACTATGGTAACAACCTCTTCGACGCACTGGTGGCCCTGCGACTGCCCGCCGTCGCACCGGAGAATGTCCACCTCGAGGTCGCACTCGCCGCGCAGCGCCTGGCGCAGCAAGACACCATCGACATAATCACCCACGTCTACGCGCAAATCGTCCACAAGGACTACTACATCCAAGAGGAGGATGATAGGACGCTGGCCTTCTTGGAGCGCAAGGCAACCTTGGACGGCACTGTTCAGAAGCACGTTGAGCTCGCTGCCAACGCCGCTGCTCCTCACACGTCGGTTGGTGACCCGGCGCACTAGGGCATGAGGATGTCGTTGAACGTTGATGGATCCGTATGTATTTTTATCTTTTCGTCAAATCCATGTAGTAGTATATGATACTACAGTAATTATCTTGTCGGATGGCTAAGAAAACAGGAGGGAGAAGAGATGGCTGTAGCACGGACTCCAAGAAAATTGGTGTCGGATGGGACTCGTGTGGGTGGCATGTGGCATACTGCTAGACGTGAATGCTACTGAGTTATGGCCCATGCCACCCCACTATATCGAGGTACGTAGAACAAATTTCCTGCAGTCCGTGCTCAGCCCTCCTCTATCTCTCTTCTCAGCCAGCCAACGGACGCGCGGAGCCCATCATCTGTTTGCTCACATGTGGCCCCACATGTCAGTGAAAACGCAAGAGGACCCACTGAAGCTGCACATCTTTCACCTCGACGTGCTGGTGATGAAAAACAAATCCAATAAAGATCTTCGGTGGCCGCTTTTGGAGTTACTCAACAATAGTAAGATTCTATTTACAGTTTAACCCAAGATGCACATCTCGTGGCTTCAACTACCACTCTATTTTCTTTCATGACACGACCTGGATGCTGGATGTCCCACGTGTCGGCAAAAGGAGGAAGAACCCGACCAAATCTTCGGTTCTGCTATCGGATGAGATTAGTGCACCTGTTGATACTCCTACTAGAATATAGGCTAGACATGAGACTAGATGCGAGGAAGCAACATCTACGTCTTTACACTCGAAGAAGAAGGAAGCACGCAAGATCAAGCCTCCGCAGATCAACAATGAATGCATCGAGAAGGCACTAATCCAACTTACAGGAGTAGTAAAATGTATTCTTGTGGTTCTTGTTTTCTTTGGTCTTGCTTTTCTAGTCAAAATTATCGTTAGAGTTCGTGCAAAACGGAGGTCCGTTTGGGGTCGTGCGTTGGAGTTGGCCTTACAAGTGGGACCGCAGTTAAGGAAACCGACTATCGGCAAACCACCACCTCGCCCACCGCGCGATGGCTGAAGTTAGAGAAACGACGAGGTTGAAGAGATTGCTCTAGCACGGACTCCAAGAAATAATATGGTGTCAGATGGATGTCGTGGTGGTGGCGTGGGTCGTACTCCTGGACGTGAATGCTTGTTCTGGCCCATGCCACCCTACTACTCCTACTACTTACTCCTACTAGTATATAGTATATTAGTATCGAGGATTCGAGGTGCTGGTTACATACAACGAACACATTAACATATGGCTACAATAAAAACACCTGCCTGACGGGCGAAGCATGTCAAGCTAGTACAAATTTAGAGAAGCGACTCGAAAGCCATTCATAAATTTAGTAAGTTTATCACAGGCATATCATTTTATTACATACAACAGGTCATCAACCCACATCGACAACGAGGATACATTATAAATACTAAAGTTTTCACCACACAACAAATAACAAGCCATGAAATGAACTTCAACTCCACCATTCCGCGGCGTTGGAAACGCTTGCTTTGAACCACAACTGATTCTCTGGGATGGGCCATCTGTTGTCGATCTGGAGACCAACTCAGGACCGATCATCCAGGCTGAAACGGCCTACTATATCAGTACGAGGGTAGGGAACCACCCAAATGTCCGAGGTATAGACACAGTTGCTTCTCATAAATGTGTCAACAGCAGTTGGATCGCCTTTCACCATCATCAAATAGTTTTGTCCAAGGAAGAGCGAGTTTTCTCCAAGACTATCAATTCTGTGCCAGGGAGAAGGAGTTGGCGCTAGCACACTAGTATCCATCCCGAATACCATGCAACAGGTGTTGGAATAGGTCCATAGAGTGCGACCATGGGAGACACCTGCTTCCTTACCAGTAACATCATCAGTGGGTTGTATACACACAAGAAGAGGTGATCCATCGGAATTAGTTGCCAGGCGGCACAGAGTATATCGGCGCTGCTCGTGATCATCACCATCGTCATCTCCCCCTTGGTTATAAAAAATTTCAAGTATAGGTGGTGGGATGTTCACAGGACCTTGGAAACACAAGAAGAAGGTTAATTAGTAAAGGGAAACTTGCTAACCCACATGCATGTGGATGAAACAATTATAATTATGGTGGAAGACAAACGTACCAAAACTAGTAGGATGCCACGCGAAAATAGTGCCACGAGTGGTGGCAGCAAACACAAGGCCCTCGTATTGAATTGCATCACAGTACTCATCCGTGTACAGAAACTGATTTTTGAGCAATATCCATCGAGTCGAACCACGAAGGACGGCAACACGCTTGTCGAAGATAGCAACAACTTGATAGTTGTTGTAATTCCAAGAGCGGTTGGGAACTCGACAAATTGCTATCTTCCGTAGAAGATAGTCACCATGATCATATTTGAATGTGCGTACATTACCGGTGTGCTCAACCTCTGGGCAGTGTGCTGAGATTTTTGGAAGTGGAACCCGGTGACGAGTGTACACATTCACAAGTTCCCACTCGCAGTTGGACCCAATGTAAACAACCCAATCTCCATCTGCACCTGCCCAAGCCTTGCCCTTGAGCGATGGCATCTTAACATCATACGTATCATTATCAAGCGGCATCAACTGGCACAGGACGAGGCCTCCGTCGTGCCGGCGCCAGTCATCAGGGTCACGTCGAAGAAGAAAGGGGAGATCAAACCGCTCCTTGACTCTTGGGTTCTTTGTAATGATGTTATTAGTTGAGTCGAGAATGGGCTTGAACGAACCTGCCATGCTAGCCGAGGTGATGACGTTGCACCAATCAATGAGTTCCTCCACCGCGTCATCTTTCAGATCGGAGCAAGAATAACGGGGTCGTTTCCGGCCTGTTCCATCCATGGAGAAGACGATCGAACAATGGCAGAAGAAAGGGTGAAGGGCTGAAGGAAAATGGAGGAGGGAGAGGAAGAGCGTGCGACAGCAGTTCCAAATCGAGAGGGAAAGGCGAAGAGTCGGTGGACAGTTGCGAGTTTGCCACGGTTCACGAAAAGGCGCCCCAGCCTACACGTCCGTTCGGAAATACTGGGTTGTGCGGGACACTCTGGCCTGTCTAGACAGCCTTTTCTTTTATGTTTACCACAGACCAGCCTAGTAGTTTTTTTTCTTTCTGAAAATGGCTAGGCCAGTTCTTTTGTGATTTGTCAAGTAAGTCGCTTTATCAGGCCTGCTGGGCTGCAAATCTTTCAAGACGAGGAGAGCTTCATTCGGCTGGCCGAGAAAATGGCCTATCAGTAATGAGAAATGGGTTGTACATTTTTAAAACACATCAAACCGGCAATTATTTTCAAATATCTTTTTTTCATTTCAAGATTTTAAATTGCATTGATTTTTATGCGTGGACAATTTATTGGATTTTATATTGATATACATTTATTTTTAAAATCAGTCTGAATGTGACTCGCAATTTCGGGATTAAAAACAGTTCAGACCGCACCGACATATGCAAAATTTCGTATAATTTTTTAACCGTGGCCACAATATGGGCTGTAATGCTAACATAAAGAATATGGGCTCCAAAAAACCCGTAAGAATTAGCAAATGGGTTGTAAATTATTTGAAATAATGGCAGATGGGTTGTATGCTATTTTCCACAGATTTGGGGCTTTCCACAGATGGCATGTATACTGTTGGATGTCCATCCAACGGTCGTGGTGCTTCTTCAATCTCTACTGTTCCTGCTCCAGCCGCTCAAACAAGCGCCGGCGGGACTACCTGCTCCCTCCTCCCCGTGGCCGGCTGTGCTACCGCGCAGGCCTCACCGCCCCACCGTACTCCCATCCCTGGCCTAGCCATCCCTCTACTCACCCACACCTGCTGTTATTCTCCGGCGACGGCAGGCGAACCTAGTCGTACTCCCCTCCGCCTGGGAAACAAAAACAATGGCCGAGTCTTCCCTGCCTCCGTGTCGTTCCCTTCCTAGGCCTTACCGTCGTCCACCGCCCTGGTGCTCTCGGTGTGGCATGGTCAGCGTGGTCAACTACCGACATGCATCTGAAGTGGACTGTACGTGGAGAGGCTGACAGCTGGGTCCACGACCGCACGCAAGGAAATGCCTCCTTATTATGCGCAAAATAATGATTTCCTCCACCTGACATCTGGGACCCACCAAAACGGCCTCTGTATTTCGTGAAAAAAACATTACTGCCGCTGACAGCTCGGACCCACCAGCTATATCTTCGCACGCAAGGAAGTGCCTCCTTATTACGCACAAAAAAATTAATACTCCCCCTGCTAGCTGGGACCCAGTATAGTGGGCCTACTAAGTTGACGGGGACGAAGGGCTTTGTCAACTTAGTCAATATGCACGATTCTAGCTCGACTGACCATACGATGTCCATCCAAAGGCCGTATGCTTCTTCAACCTCTGGTCTTCTTGCTCCAGCCGCCCAAAGTAGCGCCGGTCGTGCCGCCTGCTCCTGCCTCCCGTGGCCGGCTGTGCTGCCGTGGAGGCCTCACCGCCCCATACTACTCCCATCGCTGGCCAGGCCATCCCTCCACTCCACTCACCCACACCTCCTGTTATTCTGCGGCGACGGCAGCGCAGCCGAACCAGTGAACCCTCGTACTCCTCTCCGCGTGGGCATCCACTGCCGCGTCTTCCCCGGCTCCGCGTCGTCCCCTTCCTAGGCCTCGCTGTCGTCCACTGCCGTGGTGCTGTCGGCGCGACGTGGTCAATGTGGTCAACGACTGAATTCCATCGGAAGAATACTGTACGTGGAGAGGCTGACAGCTGGGTCCACGTTAGCCGCAAGGAAGTGCCTCCTTATTACGCGGAAAATAATTATTCCTCCACCTCACAGCAGGGACCCACCAGACGCCCACCAGTATATCGCGAAAAAAATGTTTGCCCCTGACTGCTGGGACCCACCCGACGGGCCACCGTATTTCGCGAAAAAAATGTTCCCCCTGCTGTCAGCTCGGTCCCACCGGAAGTGCCTCCTTATTACGCACAAAAAAATGAATACCCCCCTGCTAGCTGGGACCCACCTTAGTGGCAGGCTGACTTGTGGGCCTACTAAGTTGACGGGGACGGAGGGCTCTGTCAACTTAGTCAATATGCATGATTCTAGCTCCAGTGGCCGTACGATGTCCATCCAACGGTCGTAGTGCTTCTTCAACCTCTGGTCTTCTTGCTCCATCCGCCCAGCGCCGGTCGTGCCTTGTGCTCCTGCCTCCCGTGGCCGGCTGCGATGCAGCAGAGGCCTAACTGCCCCCTACTACTCCCACCGCTGGCCAGGCCATCCCTCTACTCACCCACACCCCCTGTTATTTTGCGGCGACGGCAGCCTCACACCGCAGCGAACCAGTGAACCCTCGTACTCCTCTATGCGTGGGCATCCACTGCCGTGTCTTCCCCGGCTCCGCGTCGTCCCCCTCCTGGCCTCGCCATCGTCCACCGCCCTGGTGCTCTCGGTGCGGCGTGGTCAACGTGGTCAAGGAACGACTTCCATCGGACGTGGACTGTACGTGGAGAGGCTGACAGCTGGGTCCATGGCCGCAGCAAGGAAGTGCCTCCTTATTACGTGCAAAATAATTATTCCTCCACCTGACAGCGGGGACCCACCGGATGGGCCACCAGTATTTTGTGAAAAAAATCTTTTCCCCCGGACTGCTGGGACCCACCGGACGGGCCACCGTATTTCATGAAAAAACATCCCCCCCGCTGTCAGCTCGGACCCACCGGAAGTGCCTCCTTATTACGCACAAAAAATGAATACTCCCCCGGCTAGCTGGGACCCACCTTGCTGGGAGGCTGACTTATGGGCCTACTAAGTTGACGGGGACGAAGGGCTTTGTCAACTTAGTCAATATGAACGATTCTAGCTCCAGTGACCGTACGATGTCCATCCAACGGCCGTAGTGCTTCTTCAACCTCTGGTCTTCTTGCTCCAGCCGCCCAAAGCAGCGCCGGTCGTGCCGCATGCTCCTGCCTCCCGTGGCCGGCTGTGCTGCCACAGAGGCCTCACCGCCCCCTACTATTCCCAACGCTGGCCAGGCCCTGCGGCAACGGCAGCCTCACACCGCAGCCGAACCAGTGAACCCTCGTAGTCCTCTCCTTGCGGGCTTCCACTATCGCATCGTCCCCTTCCTAGGCCTCACCGTCGTCCACCGCCGTGGTGCTCTCCGCGCGGCGTGGTCAACGTGGTCAAGGAACGACTTCCATCGAAAGAGTACTGTACGTGGAGAGGCTGACAGCTGGGTCCACGGCCACAGCCAAGTTTTTTTGTGATTTGCCAAGTAAGTCGCTTTGTCAGGCCTGTTGGGCTGCAAATCTTTCAAGACGAGGAGAGCTTTCATTCGGCGGGCCGAGAAAATAGCCCATCAGTAATGAGAAATGGGTTGTACATTTTTTAGACACATCAAACTGGCAATTAGTTTCAAATATCTTTTTTTTCATTTCAAGATTTTAAATTACATTAATTTTTATGCGTGGAGAATTTGTTGGATTTTATATTGATATACATTTATTTTTAAAATCAGTTTGAATGTGAGTCGAAATTTCGGAATTAAAAAGAGTTCGGACCGCACCGAAATATGCAAAATTTCGTATAATTTTTTAACCGTTGCCACAATATGGGCTGTAATGCTAACAAAAAGAATATGGGCTCCAAAAAAACCTTAAGAATTAGCAAATGGGCCGTAAATTATTAGAAATAATGGTAGATGGGTTGTATGTTGTTTTCCACAGATTTGAGGCTTTCCTATAAAAAGGTTGACGCACAAGCACGGACTGTTGGATGTCCATCCAACGGCCATCATGCTTCTTCAATCTCTGCTCTTCCTGCTCCAGCCGCTCAAACAAGCGCCGGCGGGACTACCTTCTCCCTCCTCCTCGCGGCCGGCTGTGCTGCCGCACAGGCCTCACCGCCCGACCGTACTCCCATCGCTGGCCTAGCCATCCCTCTACTCACCCACACCTGCTGTTATTCTCCGGCGACGGCAGACGAACCAGTAAACCCTCATACAGTCGTACTCCCCTCCGCGTGGGAAACAACTGTCGAATCTTCCTGCCTCCATGTCATCCCCTTCCTAGGCCTCGTCGTCGTCCACCGCCCTGGTGCTCTTAGCGCGGCGTGGTCAACGTGGTCAAGGAACGACTTCCATCGGACGTGGACTGTATGTGGAGAGGCTGACAGCTGGATCCACAGCCGCAGCAAGGAAGTGCCTCCTTATTACGCGGAAAATAATGATTCCTCTACCTGACAGCTGGGACCCACCGGACGGGCCACTGTATTTCATGAAAAAAACGTTTCCCCCTGACTGCTGGGACCCACCAGCTACATCTTCGCACGCAAGGAAGTGCGTCCGGGCAAAAAAGAACGATTCGCCCCCTGACTGCTGGGACCCACCAGCTACATCTTAGCAGGCAAGGAAGTGCCTGACAGTTGGGACCCACCAGGTCGAAGCGTACGTAGCGTTGTCATTCTGGTCGCGAACGTGTACGTACATACTGGTCGATGTAGAGGCGCGCATGTGTCGTAGTAGAGGCGTGCACGTGTCGTAGTAGAGGCGTGCACGTAGCATGTACATGTACGTACGGCGGCCAGGGTTCAAGAAAGAAAATACGGCCACGTATGTGTACATACGGGCGGGGTATCGAACGCCTACTCACGCATACGTACGGCGAGGGCTCGTGTACATGGCTGGGTCGGAACGGAGAAACAACGTCGTTTTCGTGTTCATGGGGAGGCAACGGAATGCGTCGTGTTCATGGGGAGGCAACGGAATGCGTCGTGTTCATGAGGAGGCAACGGAATGCATCGTGTTCATCGGGAGGCAATGGAACGCGTGGGAGCCAACCGGCTGGGTCGGAACGGAATGCGTGGTCGTGTTCATCGGGAGGGCTTGGACGGAACAGACGATGGAAATGAGGCCTGGCGTACCGCACAACGGAGGAAACGGACCTCCTACGTTCGGAACGGTGTCCAGTTCATCGGGAGGGGTCTGGCGTACCGCAAAACAGAGGAAACGGACCTCCTATGGTCGAAATGGGGGTCCTGTTGATCGGGAGGGGTGTGGCGTACCGTAAAACAGACGAAACGGACTTGCGTTGGAGCGCTACGGTCGAAACGGGGGTCTTGTTCATCGGGAGGGGTGTGGCGTACCGCAAAACGGGACTCCACGGGATACTGTTCATCTCCACCATCGACCCCCTCCAGCCTCCACGAGCTACTGTTCATCCATCGGCGACCTCCTCCAGCCTCCACCGGCGACTGTTCATCCATGGGCTCCTATTCATCCAGCCTCCACCGCGCGCTACTCCACCGGCTACTGTTCAACCAGCCCTCTCCACGGGCTCCTGTTCAACCACCCCTCCACGGGCTACTATTCATCCTGCCCTCCACCGTCTACTGTTCATCCTGCCCTCCACGAGGTGGTCCTATTCATCCAGCCCTCCACGGGGTCCTGTTCATCCAGCCCCAACCGGCTCGATGGATCGGGGTCTTGCTCATCCAGAGGCAACACCACGGGGTCCTGTTCATCCACCCCCACCGAGAACTGTTCATCCACCCCCCCCCCCCCCCCCCGCAACGCTCACTGTTCATCCAGAGGCAGCATCGATCGGCTTCAGTTAGCAGCAGTAGCGAAGGAATCGCTCGATCGGGTTCAATTAACAGCCATCGATCGATCGCTCGGGTTCAGTAACGCGTAGCGTGCAGTGCAATCGCTCGGGTTCAGTTAGAGCCCAATAATACGTCTCCATCGTATCTACTTTTCCAAACACTTTTGCCCTTGTTTTGGACTCTAACTTGTGCGATTTGAATGGAACTAACCCGGACTCACGCTGTTTTCAGCAGAATTGCCACGATGTTGTTTTATGTGCAGAAAACAAATATTCTCGGAATGACCTGAAACTCCACGGAACATATTAGAAAAAATTAAAAAAATCCTCGCCAAAGATGAAAACCAGGGGGCCCACACCCTGTCCACGAGGGTGGGGAGCGCCCCCCTCTAGGGCGCGCCCCCTACCTCGTGGGCCCCCTGGATGCCCTCCGACGCCAACTCCAACTCTATATATTTCCTTTCGGAGAGAAAAAAACAGAGAGAAGAAATCATCGCGTTTTACGATACGGAGCCGCCGCCAAGCCCTAAACCCTCTCGGGAGGGCTGATCTTGAGTCCGTTCGGGGCTCCGGAGAGGGGGATTCGTCGCCGTCATCATCATCAACCATCCTCCATCACCAATTTCATGATGCTCACCGCCGTGCGTGAGTAATTCCATCGTAGGCTTGCTCGACGGTGATGGGTTGGATGAGATTTTTCATGTAGTCGAGTTAGTTTTGTTATGGTTTGATCCCTAGTATCCATTATGTTCTGAGATTGATGTTGCTATGACTTTGCTATGCTTAATGCTTGTCACTAGGGCCCGAGTGCCATGATTTCAGATCTGAACCTATTATCTTTTCATGAATAAATGTGAGTTCTTGATCCTATCTTGCTAGTCTATAGTCACCTACTATGTGTTATGATCCGGCAACCCCGAAGTGACAATAATCGGGACCACTCCCGGTGATGACCATAGTTTGAGGAGTTCATGTATTCAGTATGTGCTAATGCTTTGTTCCGGTTCTCTATTAAAAGGAGGCCTTAATATCCCTTAGTTTCCAATAGGACCCCGCTGCCATGGGAGGGTAGGACCAAAGATGTCATGCAAGTTCTTTTCCATAAGCATGTATGACTATATACGGAATACATGCCTACATTACATTGATGAATTGGAGCTAGTTCTGTGTCACCCTATGTTATGACTGTTACATGATGAACCGCATCCGGCATAATTATCCATCACTGATCCGGTGCCTACGAGTTTTCGATATACTGGTTTACGCTTATTTACTTTCCCGCTACTACTGTTACAATCACTACAAAATACCAAAAAAATATTACTTTTGTTGTCTTTACTTTTGTTGCCGCTGCCACCACTATCATATTACTTTGCTACTAAATACTTTGATGCAGATACTAAGTTTCCAGGTGTGGTTGAATTGACAACTTAGCTGCTAATACTTGAGAATATTCTTTGGCTCCCCTTGTGTCGAATCAATAAATTTGGGTTGAATACTTTACCCTCGAAAGCTGTTGCGATCCCCTATACTTGTGGGTCATCAAGACTAATTTCTGGCGCCGTTGCCGGGGAGCATAGCTCTATTCTTTGAGTCACTTGGGATTTATATCTGCTGGACACTATGAAGAACTTGAAAGACGCTAAGACAATAATTTATCCTCAACTACGAGGGGAGGTAAGGAACTGCCATCTAGCTCTGCACTTGATTCGCCTTCTGTTATGAGTAAGCTTGCGACACCTAAACCTACTTCTGCTATTCGTTCCGATATGTCGCATGTTATTGATGATGCCACTTCTGCTATGCATGATACTTATGATGAAAATGCTTCTATGCCTGATACTACTGTGCCCCTTGGTGAATTTCTTGATGAACAAATTGCTAGGGCTAGAGAAAAAGAAATTATTGAATCTAAATACGATGATGATAGTGATGATGAAAATATGCCTGTTATTCCTGAGGGCTATCTTTTTGATATGGAATCTTCTGCCCTATTTTAGCTTGCAAAGATAGATATGAGCTTAAGAGGTTATTAGTTAAATGGAAGAAAGAATCACTTAGAGATAAAATGAAACCCGACCCTGCTTTTGCTACTTCACCTATATGTGTTCCTGATAAGGATGATGAATTCTCTGTTGATCCTCATATAATTACTTTGGTGGAATCTGATCCATTTTATGGCTATGAATCTAAAACTGTTGTGGCACATCTTACTAAGTTAAATGACATAGCTGCCCTGTTCACTAATGATGAGAGATCGCGTTAGCTCTATATACTCAAAATATTTCTGTTCTCATTAAAGGGTGATGCTAAGATATGGTTTAATTCTCTTGATCCTGGTTGTGTGCGTAGTCCCCAAGATATGATTTATAACTTCTCTGCTAAATATTTCCCTGCTCATAAGAAACAAGCTGCTTTGAGGGAAATATACAACTTTGTGCAAATTAAAGAAGAGAGTCTCCCACAAGCTTGGGGGAGGCTTCTCAAGTTACTTAATGCTTTGCCTGATCATCCTCTTAAGAAACCTGAAATACTTGATATCTTTTATAATGGACTAACCGATGCTTCCAGAGATTACCCAGATAGTTGTGTTGGTTCTCTTTTCAGGGAAAGAACACCGATGAAGCTGAAATTCTATTGAATAATATGTTGACAAATGAAAATAATTGGGCACCTCCGGAGCCAGCTCCTGCTCCAATTACTGAGCCTATTCCTAAATCAACTCCGAAGAAGAGAGGTGTTATATTTCTCAGTCCCGAAGATATGCAAGAGGCAAAGAAATCTATGAAAGAGAAAGGTATTAAAGGTGAAGACGTTAAGAATTTACCTCCTATTGAAGAAATACATGGTCTTAATTCACCGCCTATTGAAGAAACTTATGATCTCAATTCTTTATTTATTGAAGAACCTCCTGACCCGGATATCCCGACACAGGTAGTAAAGGTAAATTCTCTCTATAGATATGATAAAGCTGAAGTTCCTCCTACTAAAATTGCTAGTCAGTGCTTGGATGAGTTTGATAACTTTATGTTTAAGCAAGACGACTTCAATGCTTATTTTGGTAGACAATTAAAAGAAAATGCTTATATGATTAGACGCTTGGGTGATTATATGGCTAATATTAGAGGTGAACTTAAACTTGTTAGTAAACATGCTTCTATGGTTACCACACAAGTAGAACAAGTACTTAAGGCTCAAAAAGAAGTGCTTGATGAAATGAATAGTAAGAAAAATGATTATGCTGTTAGAGTGGCTACTAGAACTGGTAGAATGACTCAGGAACCTTTGTATCCTGAAGGCCACCCTAAGAGAATCGAGCAAGATTCTCAGAGAAATAATATTGATGTTCCTAGTTCTTCTAAAAAGAAGAAAAAGAAAAATGATAGAACTGTGCAAACTTCTAGTGAACCTATTGCTGAACCACCTGATAATCCAAATGATATATCTATGTCTGATGCTGAAACACAATCTGGTAATGAACATGAACCTAATGAAAATATTAATGATGATGCTCAACCTAGTAATGACAATGATGTAGAAATTGAACCTGTTGTTGATCTTGATAACCCACAATCAAAGAATCAACGTTATGATAAAAGATACTTTGTTGCTAGGAAACATGGTAAAGAAAGGGAACCTTGGGTTCAGAAACCCATGCCTTTTCCTCCAAAACCATCCAAGAAAAAGGATGATGAGGATTTTGAGCGCTTTGCTGAAATGATTCGGCCTATATTTTTGCGTATGCGTTTAACTGATGTGCTCAAAACAAATCCTTATGCTAAATATATGAAGGATATCATTACTAATAAAAGAAAGATACCGGAAGCTGAGATTTCCACCATCCTTGCTAATTATACTTTTAAGGGTGGAATACCAAAGAAACTTGGAGATCCCGGAGTACCTACTAGACTTTGCTCCATTAAAAGAAATTATATTAAAACTGCTTTATGTGATCTTGGAGCCGCTGTTAGTGTTATGCCTCTCTTTATATCGTAGACTTGACTTGAATAAGCTGACACCTACCGAAATATCTTTGCAAATGGCTGATAAATCAACTGCTATACCTGTCGGTATTTGTGACGATGTGCCTGTTGTGGTTGCAACCGTTACTATTTTAACGGACTTTGTTATTCTTGATATTCCCGAGGATGATAGTATGTCTATTATTCTTGGAAGACCTTTTATTAATACTGCAGGGGCTGTTATTGATTGCAACAAAGGCAGCATCACTTTTCATGTTAATGGTAATGAGCATACGGTACACTTTCCGAGGAAACAACCTCAAGTTCATAGTATCAACTCCATTGGAAAAATTCCATTGATTATAATTAGAGGTTTTGAATTTCCTCTTCCTACTGTCAAAAAGAAATATGATATACTTATTATAGGCGATGTGCATATCCCCGTTGAGGTAACTTAGTGTTATTCGAAATTTCTCTGGTTTCATGATTATCGGAATGAGTTTGTTAACAAGACTTGATCAACCTTGTTAGTGGATTCTTTTTGATGAGCATGAGATGGATGAAACTAGAAGCACAAACTTCTGTACCCTCTCTATACTCTCTGTTAATTAGTAGAAATAAAGTAAAAATAGTATTTTTCTGTCTGTTTCCTGGCTTATCCGTGTAATATAAAAATATCTCGAAAATAAAAGTCCTCAGAATGACATGCCAATTTAATATGATTTTTTCGGGAATATTTTAGGATTTACTGTGCAAAAATTACCGCGGGAGGAGCAGCCACCTGGCCACGAGGGTGGTGGGCGCCCCCCCCCCCTAGGGCACGCCCCCCTGCCTCGTGGGCCCATGGTGGCCCTCCTCCATTTATCCCAGCACCCATCTTCTTCCTCTATTTCACACAAACCCGAAAAGCCAACTCAAGCATGGGTTCCAGCCCTCTTTGCTGCCATTTTCGATCTCCTTGCTCAAAGCACCTCTCACAAAACTGCTTGGGGAGATTGTTCCTTGGTATGTGACTCCTCCATTGGTCCAATTAGTTTTTGTTCTAGTGCTTTATTCATTGCAAATTTTTGCTGCTTAGGTGACCCTGTTCTTGAGCTTGCATGTCAAATTTATATGGTCAAAGGTAGTTTTGATGCATGATATAGGCCCTAGGCACTTGAAGGAGTAGTTGCTATCAATATTATTGAGTTTGGTTTACTTCTATTTTGAAGTTACTAAAAATTTCAGAATTTTTCAAAAATGATGAGGAGATTATTGAGGGGCTCATCGAGCCAAAGCTCGAAGGAAAAGGCACCGAAGCCTAAGTATAATTTGCCGCGCACCGCGGAGATTCGGGCGTGTGAATGGCCTTCTGATGATTTCTTGAGAGCAGCCGGTATCTATGAAGATTTTCATGAATTGGCTCACAATGCAGGCCTCACCGCTTTCCTACACGACCAATGCGGTCAGTATCTCATACTCACAAATACCTTTGTGCAAAACTTTTATTTTCATTCTAGGAACTCACCACCTACGCTGGAGTTTCATTTATATGATGAGCATAAGGAGATGTCACTTTATGATTTTTGTCGGATTTGTTTAGTCCCTTTTGAGGGCAAGACAGAAGAACCACATCATGATGATGTGGTTGGGTTTATTGATACTATCACTGTAGGAGAAACTAGGGAGGTTTCCCATGCACGAATCACTAGCATACATTTTCCTATTTTACGTTGCTTTGCATTATTTGCTAGTCGTTGTCTAATTGGACGCGGAAACTATGGAAACGTTAGTATCCCTGATATAATTATTCTGCTCCACGGTTTATACAGTGATAACACTTTTAGTATGGGCGGTATTATTGCTAGACGGTTAAGTATGAACCGTACCAAAGGCCCCATCTTTGGAGGCATCTATGCTACACGCCTAGCCGTACATTTTAACATACCTATTAGGCATGCTGAGAAGGAAGAAAAGGTGCTTCCCCGTGTTTATCTAGATCACAAAAGTATGGTGGCACATGATTTTATTGTTAAGAATAGGGCAGGAGAGCTTAAATATCAATTGTTCTTTAACAAACACTCATTACATTTATGTTCACACACACACTCATTGCCAGATGACGGTGCTCATACTTTTTAAATGTAATATCCATGCTAGTTTATTTTCTTTTTCCTGCTTTCTTCTTGTGTGTTTGTTAAACCTTAAGAAAAACCAAAAAAATTAGCAGTAGTTTATTTTTCTGCTGTAGTAGTAATAATTAAAAAGAAAACCCAAAAATATTTCCCGTTCTTGTTTTTCTTGTCGGGAGCTTTCCCGTGTAAATAGTTTTATTTCTTTTCTTTACTTTGGAGTCAGTAGAAGAAGACCATAATTAAATTGTTGAAGTGGCTCTTATATGCATTATTGTTGATTTAACCCAGAGCCCATATTGCCTTGTCTTCTCCTGCTTATTGAATGCTCGCAGATTCCAGCTTAGTCCAATGCACATACACTCTTATTATTATTCACACCGTTCGGTCGTGCAAGTGAAAGGCAATTATGATGATATATGATGGGCTGACTGAGATGAGAAAAGCTGGTATGAACTCGACCTCTTTTGTTTTTGTAAATATGATGAGCCCCTTGTTCTTGATTCAGCTTATTATGAATAAACATGTTTGCAATGACAATTAGAGATCGTGGTTGCTTGTGCCATGCTTGATTAGCTATGAGTTATAATGATTTACCTTGTGTGCCAACATGCTATTGCGATGATTATGATGTGGTATGATGGGGTGGTATCCTCCTTTGAATGATTTAAGTGACTTGGCTTGGCACATGTTCATGCATGTAGTTGAAACAAATCAACATAGCCTTCACGATATTTATGTTCATGGCGGATTATATCCTACTCATGCTTGCATCTAATGTTTATTAATTTTAATGCATGTACATGGCTGTTGTCGCTCTCTAGTTGGTCGCTTCCCAGTCTTTTGCTAGCCTTGACTTGTACTAAGTGGGAATACTGCTTGTACATCCAATCCCTTAAACCCCAAAGTTATTCTAGATGAGTCCACTATACCTTCCTATATGCGGTATCTACCTACCGTTCCAAGTAAATTTGTATGTGCCAAACTCTAAATCTTCAAATAAACATTCTATTTTGTATGCTCGAATAGCTCATGTATCAACCAAGGTTGTCCTTATCTTCCGTGTTAGGCAGGTTATTCTCAAGAGGAGTGGACTCCGCTCCTCACTCACGAGAAAATGGCTCGTCACCGGGATGCCCAGTCCCATGCTTTATGCAAACCAAATCAAAATTAATTGCAAACAAAACTCCCCCTGGGACCTGATGTATGTTGGAGACACTCGTTGTTTTGAGAAAGTCATGGATTGATGCTTGTTGGTGGAGGGGGAGTATAAAATTTACCATTCTGTTTGGGAACCGCCTATAATGTGTTTAGCATGGAAGATATCGCCATCTCTTAGTTGCTACGTTGACAATGAAAGTATACTGCTCAAAATACAATTTATCTCAATTTCAAAACCGAGCTCTGGCACCTCTACAAATCCCTGCTTCCCTCTGCGAAGGGCCTATCCATTTACTTTTATGTTGAGTCATCACTCTCTTATTGAAAAGCACTAGCTGGAGAGCACACCTGTCATTTGCATTCATCACTATTAATCTATGTTGGGTGTGACTATGATTGGATCTCTTTTACCATGAATTACAATGTCTAGTCAGTCCTTGATCTTTAAAGGTGCTCTGCATTTATGTTTTGCGGTCTCAGAAAGGGCTAGCGAGATACCATCTTGTTATATCATATTATGATTGTTTTGAGAAAGTGTTGTCATCCGAGATTTATCATTATGGCTTGCTAGTTGATTATACTATTGATATGAGTAATTATGAGACCTGAGAATTATTGCAAATGTGGTTAGTTATGATATATGCTGAAAACTTGAATGCTGGCTTGACATAGTTACAACAACAAGAGCAAACAGAGTTTGTAAAAGTTTTTCTTTCTTTCTTTCAGTTTGTCAACTGAATTGCTTGAGGACAAGCAAGGGTTTAAGCTTGGGGGAGTTGATACATCTCCGTCGTATCTACTTTTCCAAACACTTTTGCCCTTGTTTTGGACTCTAACTTGTATGATTTGAATGGAACTAACCCGGACTGACGCTGTTTTCAGTAGAATTGCCATGATGTTGTTTTATGTGCAGAAAACAAATATTCTCGGAATGACCTGAAACTCCACGGAACATCTTAGAAAAAATAAAAAAAATCCTCGCCAAAGATGAAGACCAGGGGGCCCACACCCTATCCACGAGGGTGGGGGCGCCCCCCCCCCTCTAGGGCGCGCCCCCTACCTCGTGGGCCCCCTGGATGCCCTCCGACGCCAACTCCAACTCTATATATTTGCTTTCAGAGAGAAAAAATCAGAGAGAAGAAATCATCGCGTTTTACGATACGGAGCCGCCGCCAAGCCCTAAAACCTCTCGGGAGGGCTGATCTTGAGTCCGTTCGGGGCTCCGGAGAGGGGGATTCGTCGCCATCGTCATTGTCAACCATCCTCCATCACCAATTTCATGATGCTCACCGCCGTGCGTGAGTAATTCCATCGTAGGCTTGCTGGACGGTGATGGGTTGGATGAGATTTATCATGTAATCGAGTTAGTTTTGTTAGGGTTTGATCCCTAGTATCCATTATGTTCTGAGATTGATGTTGCTATGGCTTTGCTATGCTTAATGCTTGTCACTAGGGCCCGAGTGCCATGATTTCAGATCTGAACCTATTATGTTTTCATGAATATATGTGAGTTCTTGATCCTATCTTGCAAGTCTATAGTCACCTACTATGTGTTATGATCCGGCAACCCCGAAGTGACAATAATCGGGACCACTCCCGGTGATGACCATAGTTTCAGGAGTTCATGTATTCAGTATGTGCTAATGCTTTGTTCCGGTTCTCTATTAAAAGGAGGCCTTAATATCCCTTAGTTTCCAATAGGACCCCGCTACCACGGGAGGGTAGGACAAAAGATGTCATGCAAGTTCTTTTCCATAAGCACGTATGACTATATACATAATACATGCCTACATTACATTGATGAATTGGAGCTAGTTCTGTGTCACCCTATGTTATGACTGTTACATGATGAACCGCATCCGGCATAATTATCCATCACTAATCCGGTGCCTACGATTTTTCGATATACTAGTTTACGCTTATTTACTTTCCCGCTGCTACTATTACAATCACTACAAAATACCAAAAATATTACTTTTGTTGTCTTTACTTTTGTTGCCGCTGCCACCACTATCATATTACTTTGCTACTAAACACTTTGCTGCAGATTCTAAGTTTCCAGGTGTGGTTGAATTGACAACTCAGCTACTAATACTTGAGAATATTCTTTGGCTCCCCTTGTGTCGAATCAATAAATTTGGGTTGAATACTTTACCCTCGAAACCTGTTGCGGTCCCATATCCTTGCGTGTACGAGAGATACGCGCATCGCTCGGCCCCCGACCTCCCACCGTAACCGGGAACTCCCCGAAATTTTCCTCCCCCTCGCTTCTTCCACGGTTTTTTCCATCATGGACGGCCCAAAGAATGTCATGCAGCTGCGTCTCCAGCCCGCCCAGGACGAAAAGCCCATTTTCTGTCATGATTTTTTGTCATAGAAGTAGGAGCCCACCACATCTATGATGATACCGGGTTTTGTCACAATTATCGTCATAGAAGTGTCATATGTATGACAGAAAAAAAATTTGTTCGGCCCAAAATGTCACGGATGTGTCTTTTTTTGTAGTGCATGGTGATGCATAGCAATGAGAGGGGCGAGTATCGTCTACGTACCATCATAGACCGTAAGAGGAAGCGTTATGAGAACGCGGTTGATGTAGTCGTACATCTTCACGATCCGACCGATCCAAGTACCGAACGTACGGCACCTCCGAGTTCAGCACACGTTCAGCTCGGTGACATCCCACGAACTCCGATCCAGCAGAGCTTCGAGGGACAGTTCCGTTAGCACGACGGCGTGATGACGGTGATGATGATACTACCAACGCAGGGCTTCGCCTAAGCACCGCTACGATATGACAGAGGTGGATTATGGTGTAGGGGGGCACCGCACACGGCTAAAAGATGAATTGATCAAATTCTGTGTCTAGAGGTGCCCCCTGCCCCCGTATATAAAGGAGCAAGGGGGGAGGCCGGCCGGCCCCTGTAGGCGCGCCAGGAGGAGAGTCCTCCTCCTACTAGGAGTAGGACGCCCCTCTTTCCTACTCCTACTAGGAGGGGATAGGAAGGGGGAGAGGGAGAAGGAAAGGGGGGCGCCCCCCCCCCCTCTCCTTGTACAATTCGGACCAGAGGGGGAGGGGCGCGTGGCCTGCCCTAGGCCAGCCCTCTCTCTCTCCACTAAGGCCCACAAGGCCCACTACTTCTCCCGAGGGGTTCCGGTAACCCTCCGGCACTCCGGTTTTCTCCGAAACTACCTGGAACACTTCCGGTGTCCGAATATAGTCGTCCAATATATCGATCTTTATGTCTCGACCATTTTGAGACTCCTCGTCATGTCCGTGATCATATCCGGGACTCCGAAATATCTTTGGTACATCAAAACACAAAAACTCATAATACCGATCGTCACCGAACTTTAAGCATGCGGACCCTACGGGTTCGAGAACTATGTAGACATGACCGAGACACGTCTCCGGTCAATAACCAACAGCGGAAACTGGATGCTCATATTGGCTCCCACATATTCTACGAAGATCTTTATCGGTCAAACCGCATAACAACATACGTTATTCCCTTTGTCATCGGTATGTTACTTGCCCGAGATTCGATCATCGGTATCTAAATACCTAGTTCAATCTCGTTACCGACAAGTCTCTTTACTCATTACGTAATACATCATCCCGCAACTAACTCATTAGTTACAATGCTTGCAAGGCTTATAGTGATGTGCATTACCGAGTGGGCCCAATGATACCTCTCCGACAATCGGAGTGACAAATCCTAATCTTTATTTATGCCAACTCAACAAGTACCATCGGAGACACCTGTAGAGCACCTTTATAATCACCCAGTTACGTTGTGGTGTTTGGTAGCACACAAAGTGTTCCTTCGGTAATCAGGAGTTGCATAATCTCATAGTTATAGGAACATGTATAAGTCATGAAGAAAGCAATAGCAGTAAACTAAACGATCAAGTGCTAAGCTAACGGAATGGGTCAAGTCAATCACATCATTCTCCTAATGATGTGATCCCGTTAATCAAATGACAACTAATGTCTATGGTTAGGAAACTTAACCATCCTTGATTAATGAGCTAGTCAAGTAGAGGCATACTAGTGACACTCTGTTTGTCTATGTATTCACACATGTACTAAGTTTCTGGTTAATACAATTCTAGCATGAATAATAAACATTTATCATGATATGAGGAAATAAATAATAACTTTATTATTGCCTCTAGGGCATATTTCCTTCAAATCTTGCTCGGCGGATCTTCTTTTTTCATGTTTACAAATACTGGATAATCCATATTATCGTTTACCAGTTTACACCCATGTTAGCTAGATAGTGCTCATCTATGCATAAATAGCAAACTTGGTCATTCAGAGCCTTTGTATATATCTAGGCATATGCTAGGGGCGCACTTGCGTGCATTGTGTGCACGTGTTGCAATGTGCACGCTTGTGTGTCTATGTTGTGGTGAAAAGGACATAACTTGACCACTTGTAGGATAAAATACCATTGACCACATTGAACTATAAAGATACATTGCTCATAAGTATCTTTCATGTGATGCTTAGTATCTTGCATTGTCTCTTCAGTGAAATCATAGGGCCATTCCTTGTGCTTTTCCAACTCAACACATGATTTTGTGGCATTTGTAGGTAAATCTGGTTGACTGGCTAAAAATGATGGTTTCTAGCAGACGTTCAGAAGAGGTGGTGGATTCCACCATAGAGACACAACCTTCGACAAGAGTTCTCAAACGTGCACTTCTAACAACTTTGAGGTGTGTGGATCCGGATTCGGGAAAGAGATCGAAGATGGGCCAAGTTGTGCGGATGCTGGAGTCAGATGACCCAATTCCTCGTGTCGTATGTAATATTTTTTGAAAGATAAAAAAGCAACTTCATCCTTGTTTATGTCATGCATGTATTCTTAATTACTTTTGACTGATTTTTTTGAAACATTTCATGCGAATGTGTGGTGGGGTGGAACCATTCATTGCATGAACTCAGACTTGGTCTCATACTAGAAGCAAAAGTCGTGCTTTGCTGCGGCGCTCCATCATACTGCCAAAGAAAACAAAAGTTTGGTTGGTGGAGAAATTGAAAACATATTCACCAGCGAGTCATGTACTTTATGCACTGCCTATTCATGTCCTGTGATGTGAGTACACTCGATATTGTGTACCATCTATGATATCAATAAATCAAGATAGCAAGTTTAGGTTCACTGCATGGGAGCAACATGCCAACATCCATATAGGGTTTAACACATGACATACTCACATGGTTACGTCTACTCAAATTAGCTTGATATTTGCGTAGGCTAGTCAAAAGGATATGTAAACACTATTTTCGCTTGAGCTCGAATTTTGGCTATCATGTTGCTCAGCTTTATTAATATAGCAAGCACTCACCAGAACTTGTATCTTTATATTCTATTTTTGGCTATCATGTTGCTCGACTTTATTAATGTAGCAAGCACTCATCAGAACTTTGTATCTTTACATTTCTATTTTTACAAAACAAGATTTCTGCCTTGAGTCTTGCGTATAATATGAAAGTTTAATTATAAAGAACTTCTATCATTTTACTTCAAAACATAGGTATATGGAAACTACAGAAAGTAGAGCTACCAGAAAACAAATTTACATAGTAAAAAAACAAATTTGCAAGCAAATCACTTAGGCCTTATTTGTTTGGGCTTTTGCTTTTGCAGCTTTTTCACTTTGACCAAAAAGCCATAAAAGCTCCAATTTTAGAGCTTTTATGGCTTTTGATATCAATATATTTGGCTCCAAAAGCGCCTATTTAGGAGCTTCTATGGCTTTTTGGCCAAAGTGAAAAAGCTACAAAAGCATAAGCAAAAGCCCAAACAAACAGGGCCTTAGAGACGCACTTTGCATGCAAAGCATTTAGTTTCTTTAGAAAAGAATTTGTACATGTGGCACACAAATGACAATTTTGTGAGCATTTCAAAGTAGACTATTGATAACAAAAAATAATATGCAAGAGATGAATACTCCCTCAGTTCGGAAATACTTATCGGAGAAATCTGACAGTGTGAGCCTCAACTATATAAGACAAAATTGAGATATCTGCTGATCACCGTAGCAAAACAAAACATCTCCTGGGCTCGTGGTAAGCAACCAAAACATGACATAAGCAAACAAGGAATAACCACCTTTATTATCCGATTATTCAGAGACTTCATACATCATAGGATTTGCTAATTGCTATGATCGCCCGTGATATAGTTCGCCATATATTAGCTCTAGGCACTGAATAAATGGCAGAAGGTCAGCTCATATGGTTTTGGGGGTAATCTTGATGGCATCTAGGCGTCTCGGCCTAACACCACCTTGTGCATTGAAGCGATCTGTAAAAAACAACAGATGTTAAACTTTAAAACAACACTTATTGATTTTTCGAGGAACAAAATGTATCACCATGTTGAGGTCACCAATGTTATCGATGTTAAACTTTAGAAGCACATTGCAATGATCTCTCAAAACAAAGGCAAAAATCAACCCTCACCTAGTAAATCCCTACACTGGCCACCGGCGAAGAATGACAATCAACAGAGTACAACCAAATACAACCACATAGAAAACAGAGAGCGGAAGAGGCATGAACCAGGCCGGGCGGACAGAAGAGCACCTGTCGAAGCCCATACAAATAAATATCGACGACAGGAATGGTAGGGGTGGAGATCCTCCAACCCAACCACAAGCCCAGACATACCGAGCAATCCACAACTACTGCAGCCACCGACCGCTCCACCCTCTCCAAAATCGGCACCCCTCTGTCCTGAGACATGTGGGGTAGCGGAAGCAATGCGCAACGAACAGAATTCCAAATCCTTGACACATGGATTAGGGTTTGACCAACGGGCAATGGCCGACCACCACTTCCTCTAACTAACCTTCATGGTCTGAGGAGCCCAATGCACTCACAACCCCCTTATTCATAGGGAGCATAGATGCTTTAAGGGCTTCTTCACTGCAGTAGTATGCTTATGTGCAGTGGTAGCTACTATGCCCGAAGAAGTAAAGAAAAATGAACAAGCCAATGCCATCTAACATTTAAGTAATCATGACAAATCAGTCAATAAACACTGAAGTTAGTAACCGAATCTTCACCAGATTTGGCCAAAAAGCACGCATGCAAATTAAATGATGCTCGAAGGAGGATGTGGAGTGCGAGGCAAATTAGGTGGCAGAAAATGTCATGAGGTAGATATGCATCTGCGCCTCCATGGACACATTGACCGTCGCTTGTTTCGTTACCTTCCGAATGGACCAACAATGTCTATATCAACCACCATTATCAATCCGAGGAGCCATCATGGTCGCGTGCAGCCCTGGTGTGCTCCTCGCCGCCCACTTTGCAGAGAAGGACTAGTGCCTTCCTCATCACTAGAAAAGTCCGATGGAGAAAATGAACAACAACGGAGTAGGCTATTGCACCCTCCCACACCGAATGACTTTTGCCACGTCGACACCATCTAAGTTTGCTCCGCCGGCCACCTTGTTTCTATCTCGAGAAATCCTAATAGGCAGATTTAGTTGGTTTACTTCAAGATGACTGCAGAATATGGAAGCAATGATCTATTCTCGTGTATTCTTCCAAGCTCAGTAATATATGGATAACAATTATCTAGCCTAATAGATACACATGTATTTTTTCATGCAAATGCTTCTCCGTATAGCATGAACTTGTACGAAATTCATCTATTATTGCAAAAGGTCCCCTATGTAACAAGAATTAGTGAAGACGATGTCAATATCCATAAGCTGATCCTCCCACACACGAGCTACGTGTGCGCGGAGAGTGACACGTTTCCTAAGCTGGACTGGGATCCGACAGAAGCAAGTTGGCCTCCCAAATGTATATATCAAAATTGAATGTCAGCACAGATATAATATTGTATGAATGAAAATCAAATAAAAGAGAAAACTTTGTGAAAAAATAGAAGGAAGTGCAAGACGAAATGACTAAATGTAACATATCAAAACCATACAATTTTGCAGATACATGGATAATTAATTTCTTTTTAACAAATGCTAATGAGAATGCAGTGGCTAGCTCCTCACTGAACATGGACATGCTGACAGTTCATCTTGCTCAGTATGGCATGCCCCAATAAATGAATCAAATCCACATGCAGTTCTTGTTGGAAATATGATCAATTTACCGAATGATTTTATTGACAGAAATACTAGATAAAGCATGACCATTATAGTAGTGATAAAACAAGCCATGCAATTTGACAATGAGAAGGTAAACAGCATCTTCATATATGAACTGTAACTAAACATATCTAGAGCAGACAGTATAGCAAGTTGCATATATGAAATAGAGTCTAACATATTTAGGGCAAATACTAGAACAAGGAATTGTAGCAAGACCTCTAATAGAAAGGAGAAGAACACGTACGGGACAGCAGCAGCTGAAGTGCTGGACTTGGGGTCGGTGTCCTCGCCTGCCATGTCGTCGAGGAGGTCATGGATGTCGGGGAAGTAGTCGTCGGCGACCGGATCGTCCGTGATGAAGCAGAAAATAGTCGCGCTGAGCGCTCCCTAAAAACCTTATCACCCTTCTCCCGTACAGGACTCAAAGAGGTGCGGTTTCGGAGGCCTACTGTCCCGACCTGCGGTGCACGCCGCAAGCCGGGATGGGGAAGATCGTAGCAGCAGCGCAGTGCTCAGGAACTTGTGGCGAGAGGAGGAAGAGGTTCTGGTGCGTCTTCTCTGGGAGGAGCGACCTTCCTTTTATAGGCACAAGAGAAGGAGGCGTGAGGGCAGCGACGGGAGGTGAAACGAAGAGGAGATGAAGCGAACAGCCAGCAGCCGTTCGCATTCGAACTCCACTTTCGCAAAAATCTTTTCAGCTTTCATGTGACCTTTCGTATACCCATAGTGCATGGAAAAAATTTAGACATCGGCTCGTCTCATTCCCGCAACCCGCGGCGCATCGTGACGAGGCATGGCGTGGCGAGGCGGGCGGCGGAGGAGGAGCACGCGTGGATGTCCCTCTTGTTCTTATGCTCATACAAGTGGGGAAAGAACCTCCCTTATAAAGAGGTCCAACTCCCTCTAAACTAGCAATGTGGGACTAAACTTTAGTTCCACCTCTTGACTTGCACAAATGGTCTGCGTGGGCCTCTAGGTTTTATTAGGAATTTCAGAAACTGCTATTGCTAGGCCCAAAATAGACAAAATTCCAGCAATCCCCCACCAGATCCCAGAGGCACACAAAATTTGCCTTTGGTTCCAAAAACACTGTTTTATATACCGGTACTGCAGTGGAGACTGTTAAGTTGAACTTCCACCTAGAACTCTATGCTACACTAGTAAGCAACTTGAACAGTGGACTGGGCCTTGAACTGCAATTTTTCTGCGAATCTAGCTTCACATAAAGCCTTGACCATACGTGGCTACCGTGGGTCTTCCCCGCGGATGGAGCTTATGCGTCATACTCCGAGACCTTTCATGAGTTTACTAGAGAGAACCCTACTCTCATAGATTGCGATGTTTAACAATCAGACTCATATAGGTGTGTTCTTCAAAAGATGTTTTGCAGGACAACATTTCTACTTAAAAGAGCCACTTAGAACACATTAAGATATACATCAACCTGCCATGCAGATTAGAAGAGTATTGCATCTTCATGGAGTGGTATTGTTAATAGTAAGGATACTCTCCTCTCAGTTGACCAACAGCTTGTCTTCCACATCTAATTCACGGGATCTCCGATCACAAAGAATAGGTTACCACTGTGAACAACTCATATTGTGGGTCTTATACCCATCTCCCTAGATGCATTATCTATCACATTGCATGATAGACTCTTAGTAAAAGGATCTGCCAGATTTTTAGACGTTTGGATATAATCCAATGCAATAACTCCGGAGTTTCTCATTTTCCTGACAGACTTTAACCTTCTCTAAACGTGTTTTGATGACTTCATGTTATCCTTTGAGCTGCTCACTTTCGTGATCACAGTTTGATTGTCGCAGTTCATAAGGATACCCGGTACAGGTTTCTCAACAACCGGCAAGTCATTCAAGAGCCGACGAAGCCAATCTGCTTCGACCGTAGCCGTATCTAGTGCTGTGAGTTCTGCTTCCATTGTTGACCTTGTTAAGATGTTCTGCTTGTAAGACTTCCAAGAAACAGCGCCACCTCCATGAGTGAATACATATCCGCTCATGGCCTTTATCTCATCAGCATCTGAGATCCAGTTTGAGTCACTATACCCTTCAAGCACCTTTGGGTGCCCGGTGTAGTGAATTCCATAATTTGCAGTGCCTTTCAAATAATGCAAAACTCTCTCTAGAGCTTTCCAATGCACATCTCCTGAGACAAACCGACCCAGTTTGCTAACAGCAAAAGAGATTTCAGGTCTTGTAGCACTGGCTAAGTACATAAGCGAGCCAATAATCTGAGAATACTTCAATTGGTCTCTAGCAATTCTTCGATTCTTTTGAAGCAACACACTAGCATCATATGGTGTTGGAGAGGGCTTGCAGTCGCTGTAGCCAAAGCTCGGGTTCAGTTAGAGCCCAATGATACGTCTCCGTCGTATCTACTTTTCCAAACACTTTTGCCCTTGTTTTGGACTCTAACTTGTATGATTTGAATGGAACTAACCCGGACTGACGCTGTTTTCAGCAGAATTGCCATGATGTGGTTTTATGTGCAGAAAACAAATATTCTCGGAATGACCTGAAACTCCACGGAACATATTAGAAAAAATAAAAAAATCCTTGCCAAAGATGAAGACCAGGGGGCCCACACCCTGTCCACGAGGGTGGGAGCGCCCCCCCCCCTCTAGGGCGCGCCCCCTACCTCGTGGACCCCCTGGATGCCCTCCGACGCCAACTCCAACTCTATATATTTGCTTTCGGAGAGAAAAAAACAGAGAGAAGAAATCATCGCGTTTTACGATACGGAGCCGCCGCCAAGCCCTAAAACCTCTCGGGAGGGCCGATCTGGAGTCCGTTCGGGGCTCCGGAGAGGGGGATTCATCGTCGTCGTCATCATCAACCATCCTCCATCACCAATTTCATGATGCTCACCGCCGTGCGTGAGTAATTCCATCGTAGGCTTGCTGGACGGTGATGGGTTAGATGAGATTTATCATGTAATTGAGTTAGTTTTGTTAGGGTTTGATCCCTAGTATCCATTATGTTCTGAGATTGATGTTGCTATGACTTTGCTATGCTTAATGCTTGTAACTAGGGCCCGAGTGCCATGATTTCAGATATGAACCTATTATGTTTTCATGAATATATGTGATTTCTTGATCCTATCTTGCAAGTCTATAGTCACCTACTATGTGTTATGATCCGGCAACCCCGAAGTGACAATAATCGGGACCACTCCTGGTGATGACCATAGTTTGAGGAGTTCATGTATTCAGTATGTGCTAATGCTTTGTTCCGGTTCTCTATTAATAGGAGGCCTTAATATCCCTTAGTTTCTAATAGGACCCCGCTGCCATGGGAGGGTAGGACAAAAGATGCCATGCAAGTTCTTTTCCATAAGCTCGTATGACTATATACGGAATACATGCATACATTACATTGATGAATTGGAGCTAGTTCTGTGTCACCCTATGTTATGACTGTTACATGATGAACCGCATCCGGCATAATTATCCATCACTGATCCGGTGCCTACGAGTTTTCGATATACTGGTTTACGCTTATTTACTTTCCCGCTTCTACTGTTATAATCACTACAAAATACCAAAAATATTACTTTTGTTGTCTTTACTTTTGTTGCCGCTGCCACCACCATCATATTACTTTGCTACTAAATACTTTGCTGCAGATACTAAGTTTCCAGGTGTGGTTGAATTGACAACTTAGCTGCTAATACTTGAGAATATTCTTTGGCTCCCCTTGTGTCGAATCAATAAATTTGGGTTGAATACTTTACCCTCGAAAGCTGTTGCGATCCCCTATATTTGTGGGTCATCCAGACTAATTTCTGGCGCCGTTGCAGGGGAGCATAGCTCTATTCTTTGAGTCACTTGGGATTTATATCTGCTGGACACTATGAAGAACTTGAAAGACGCTAAGACAATAATTTATCCCTCAACTACGAGGGGAGGTAAGGAACTGCCATCTAGCTCTGCACTTGATTCGCCTTCTGTTATGAGTAAGCTTGCGACACCTAAACCTGCTTCTGCTATTCGTTCCGATATGTCGCATGTTATTGATGATGCCACTTCTGCTATGCATGATACTTATGATGAAACTGCTTCTATGCCTGATACTGCTGTGCCCCTTGGTGAATTTCTTGATGAACAAATTGCTAGGGCTAGAGAAAAAGAAATTATTGAATCTGAATATGATGATGATAGTGATGATGAAAATATGCCTATTATTCCTGAGGGCTATCTTTTTGATATGGAATCTTCTGCCCTATTTTAGCTTGCAAAGATAGATATGAGCTTAAGAGGTTATTAGTTAAATGGAACAAAGAATCACTTAGAGATAAAATGAAACCCGACCCTGCTTTTGCTACTTCACCTATATGTGTTCCTGATAAGGATATGAATTCTCTGTTGATCCTGATACAATTACTTTGGTGGAATCTGATCCGTTTTATGGCTATGAATCTGAAACTGTTGTGGCACATCTTACTAAGTTAAATGATATAGTTGCCCTGTTCACTAATGATGAGAGATCGCGTTAGCTCTATATACTCAAAATATTTCTGTTCTCATTAAAGGGTGATGCTAAGATATGGTTTAATTCTCTTGATCCTGGTTGTGTGCGTAGTCCCCAGGATATGATTTATAACTTCTCTGCTAAATATTTCCCTGCTCATAAGAAACAAGCTGCTTTGAGGGAAATATACAACTTTGTGCAAATTAAAGAAGAGTGTCTCCCACAAGCTTGGGGGAGGCTTCTCAAGTTACTTAATGCTTTGCCTGATCATCCTCTTAAGAAACCCGAAATACTTGATATCTTTTATAATGGACTAACCGATGCTTCCAGAGATTACCTAGATAGTTGTGCTGGTTCTCTTTTTAGGGAAAGAACACCGGATGAAGCTGAAATTCTATTGAATAATATGTTGAGAAATGAAAATAATTGGGCACCTCCGGAGCCAGCTCCTGCTCCAATTACTGAGCCTATTCCTAAATCAACTCCGAAGAAGAGAGGTGTTCTATTTCTCAGTCCCGAAGATATGCAAGAGGCAAAGAAATATATGAAAGAGAAACATATTAAAGCTGAAGACGTTAAGAATTTACCTCCTATTGAAGAAATGCATGGTCTTAATTCACCGCCTGTTGAAGAAACTTATGATCTCAATTCTTTATTTATTGAAGAACCTCCTGACCCCGATATCCCGACACAGGTAGTAAAGGTAAATTCTCTCTATAGGTATGATAAAGCTGAAGTTCCTCCTACTAAAATTGCTACTCAGTGCTTGGATGAGTTTGATAACTTTATGTTTAAGCAAGACGACTTCAATGCTTATTTTGGTAGACAATTAAAAGAAAATGCTTATATGATTAGATGCTTGGGTGATTATATGGCTAATATTAGAGGTGAACTTAAACTTGTTAGCAAACATGCTTCTATGGTTACCACACAAGTAGAACAAGTACTTAAGGCTCAAAAAGAAGTGCTTGATGAAATGAATAGTAAGAAAAATGATTATGCTGTTAGAGTGGCTACTAGAACTTGTAGAATGACTCATGAACCTTTGTATCCTGAAGGCCACCCTAAGAGAATCGAGCAAGATTCTCAGAGGAATAATATTGATGTTCCTAGTTCTTCTAAAAAGAAGAAAAAGAAAAATGATAGAACTGTGCAAACTTCTAGTGAACCTATTGCTGAACCACCTGATAATCCAAATGATATATCTATGTCTGATGATGAAACACTATCTGGTAATGAACATGAACCTAATGAAAATATTAATGATGATGCTCTACCTAGTAATGACAATGATGTAGAAATTGAACCTGTTGTTGATCTTGATAACCCACAATCAAAGAATCAACGTTATGATAAAAGAGACTTTGTTGCTAGGAAACATGGTAAAGAAAGGGAACCTTGGGTTCAGAAACCCATGCCTTTTCCTCCAAAACCATCCAAGAAAAAGGATGATGAGGATTTTGAGCGCTTTGCTGAAATGATTAGGCCTATCTTTTGCGTATGCGATTAACTGATGTGCTCAAAACAAATCCTTATGCTAAATATATGAAGGATATCATTACTAAGAAAAGAAAGATACTGGAAGCTGAGATTTCCACCATGCTTGCTAATTATACTTTTAAGGTTGGAATACCAAAGAAACATGGAGATCCCGGAGTACCTACTAGACCTTGCTCCATTAAAAGAAATTATATTAAAACTGCTTTATGTGATCTTGGAGCCAGTGTTAGTGTTATGCCTCTCTCTTTAAATCGTACACTTGACTTGAATAAGCTGACACCTACCGAAATATCTTTGCAAATGGCTGATAAATCAACTGCTATACCTGTCGGTATTTGTGAGGATGTGCCTGTTGTGGTTGCAAACATTACTATTTTAACGGACTTTGTTATTCTTGATATTCTCGAGGATGATAGTATGTCTATTATTCTTGGAAGACCTTTTCTTAATACTGCAAGGGCTGTTCTTGATTGCAACAAAGGCAATGTCACTTTTCATGTTAATGGTAATGAGCATACGGTACACTTTCCGAGGAAACAACCTCAAGTTCATAGTATCAACTCCATTGGAAAAATTCCATTGATTATAATTGGAGGTTTTGAATTTCCTCTTCCTACTGTCAAAAACAAATATGATATACTTATTATAGGCGATGTGCATATCCCCGTTGAGCTAACTTAGTGTTATTCGAAATTTCTCTGGTTTCATGATTATTGGAATGAGTTTGTTAACAAGACTTGATCAACCTTGTTAGTGGATTCTTTTTTATGAGCATGAGATGGATGAATCTAGAAGCACAAACTTCTGTACCCTCTCTATACTTTCTGTTAATTAGTAGAAATAAAGTAAAAATAGTATTTTTCTATCTGTTTCTTGGCTTATCCGTGTAATATAAAAATATCTCGAAAATAAAAGTCCTCAGAATGACATGCCAATTTAATATGATTTTTTCGGGAATATTTGAAGATTTACTGTGCAAAAATTACCGCGGAAGGAGCTGCCACCTGGCCACGAGGGTGGTGGGCGCCCCCCCCCCCCCCCCGCTAGGGCGCGCCCCCCTGCCTCGTGGGCCCATGGTGGCCCTCCTCCACTTATCCCAGCACCCATCTTCTTCCTCTGTTTCACACAAACCCGAAAAGCCAACTCAAGCATGGGTTCCGGCCCTCTTTGCTGCCATTTTCGATCTCCTTGCTCAAAGCACCTCTCACAAAACTGCTTGGGGAGATTGTTCCTTGGTATGTGACTCCTCCATTGGTCCAATTAGTTTTTGTTCTAGTGCTTTATTCATTGCAAATTTTTGCTTCTTAGGTGACCCTGTTCTTGAGCTTGCATGCCAAATTTATATGGTCAAAGGTAGTTTTGATGCATGATATAGGCCCTAGGCACTTGTAGGAGTAGTTGCTATCAATATTATTGAGTTTGGTTTACTTTTATTTTGAAGTTACTAAAAATTTCAGAATTTTTCAGAAAATGATGAGGAGATTATTGAGGGGCTCATCGAGCCAAAGCTCGAAGGAAAAGGCACCGAAGCCTAAGTATAATTTGCCGCACACCGCGGAGATTCGGGCGTGTGAATGGCCTTCTGATGATTTCTTGAGAGCAGCCTGTATCTATGAAGATTTTCATGAATTGGCTCACAATGCAGGCCTCACCGCTTTCCTACACGACCAATGCGGTCAGTATCTCTTACTCACAAATACCTTTGTGCAAAACTTTCATTTTCATTCTAGGAACTCACCACCTACGGTGGAGTTTCATTTATATGATGAGCATAAGGAGATGTCACTTTATGATTTTTGTCGGATTTGTTTAGTCCCTTTTGAGGGCAAGACAGAAGAACCACATCATGATGATGTGGTTGGGTTTATTGATACTATCACTGTAGGAGAAACTAGGAAGGTTTCCGATGCACGAATCACCAGCATACATTTTCATGTTTTACGTTACTTTGCATTATTTGCTAGTCGTTGTTTAATTGCACGCGGAAACTGTGGAAACCTTAGTATCCCTGATATAATTATTCTGCTCCACGGTTTATACAGTGATAACACTTTTAGTATGGGCGGTACTATTGCTAGATGGTTAAGTATGAACTGTACCAAAGGCCCCATCTTTGGAGGCATCTATGCTACACGCCTAGCCGTACATTTTAACATACCTATTAGGCATGCTGAGAAGGAAGAAAAGGTGCTACCCCGTGTTTATCTAGATCACAAAAGTATGGTGGCACATGATTTTATTGTTAAGAATAGGGCAGGAGAGCTTAAATATCAATTGTTCTTTAAGAAACATCATCCTGAGACTATTATCCTGCCTGCTCCTTCTTTGTTTGATTTGACTGTAGGCACGTACCTTGTTCCATTGACGGCTATTCACGCCTACCGGAACCCTGCACCAGCCGAGGAGCCAGAACCGGAACCACAATTTGATCCTTCATGGTAGTCTAACTATCAGTGTGATCCGGAGATGATTGCCAGCCAGTGGCAATCGGAGCCTTCTTCTTCCTCATCACAGTACGACCCCAACAACTATTATTATGGATATCAGCCAGGCCAGCCATGGCCATAGACCAACTTAGGCCAAAAGCCTAAGCTTGGGGGAGTACGTATTTCTCACCGACATTACATTTATGTTCACACACACTCATTGCTAGATGTCGGTGCTCATACTTTTTCACTGTAATATCCATGCTAGTTTATTTTCTTTTTCCTGCTTTCTTCTTGTGTGTTTGTTAAACCTTAAGAAAAACCAAAAAAAATTAGCAGTAGTTTATTTTTTCTGCTGTAGTAGTAATAATTAAAAAGAAAACCCAAAAATATTTCCCATTCTTCTTTTGCTTGTTGGGAGCTTTCCCGTGTAAATAGTTTTATTTTGTTTATTTACTTTGGGGGTCAGTAGGAGAAGACCATAATTAAATTGTTGAAGTGGCTCTTATATGCATTATTGTTGATTTAACCCAGATCCCATATTGCCTTGTCTTCTCCTGTTTATTGAATGCTCGCAGATTCCAGCTTAGTCCAATGCATGTAAACTCTTATTATTATTCACACTGTTCGGTCATGCAAGTGAAAGACAATTATGACGATATATGATGGGCTGACTGAGATGAGAAAAGCTGGTATGAACTCGACCTCTTTTGTTTTTGTAAATATGACGAGCCCCTCGTTCTTGATTCAGCTTATTATGAATAAACATGTTTGCAATGACAATTAGAGATCGTGGTTGCTTGTGCCATGCTCGATTAGCTATGAGTTATAATGATTTTACCTTGTGTGCCAACATGCTATTGCGATGATTATGATGTGGTATGATGGGGTGGTATCCTCCTTTGAATGATTTAAGTGACTTGACTTGGCACATGTTCACGCATGTAGTTGAAACAAATCAACATAGACTTCACGATATTTATGTTCATGGTGGATTATATCCTACTCATGCTTGCATCCAATGTTTATTAATTTTAATGCATGTACATGGTTGTTGTCGCTCTCTAGTTGGTCGCTTCCCAGTCTTTTGCTAGCCTTCACTTGTACTAACCGGGAATACTGCTTGTGCATCCAATCCCTTAAACCCCAAAGTTATTCCAGATGAGTCCACTATACCTTCCTATATGCGATATCTACCTGCCGTTCCAAGTAAATTTGTATGTGCCAAACTCTAAATCTTCAAATAAACATTCTGTTTTGTATGCTCGAATAGCTCATGTATCAACCAAGGCTGTCCTTATCTTCCATGTTAGGCGGGTTATTCTCAAGAGGAGTGGACTCCGCTCCTCACTCACGAGAAAATGGCTGGTCACCGGGATGCCCAGTCCCATGCTTTATGCAAACCAAATCAAAATTAATTGCAAACAAAACTCCCCCTAGGACCTGATGTATGTTGGAGACACTCGTTGTTTCGAGCAAGTCATGGATTGATGCTTGTTGGTGGAGGGGGAGTATAAACTTTACCATTCTGTTTGGGAACCGCCTATAATGTGTTTAGCATGGAAGATATCGCCATCTCTTAGTTGCTACGTTGACAATGAAAGTATACCGCTCAAAATACAATTTATCTCTATTTCAAAACCGAGCTCTGGCACCTCTACAAATCCCTGCTTCCCTCTGCGAAGGGCCTATCCATTTACTTTTATGTTGAGTCATCACCCTCTTATTGAAAAGCACTAGCTGGAGAGCACAGCTATCATTTGCATTCATCACTATTAATCTATGTTGGGTGTGACTATGATTGGATCTCTTTTACCATGAATTACAATGTCTAGTCAGTCCTTGATCTTTAAAGGTGCTCTGCATTTATGTTTTGCGGTCTCAGAAAGGGCTAGCGAGATACCATCTTGTTATATCATATTATGATTGTTTTGAGAAAGTGTTGTCATCCGAGATTTATTATTATGGCTTGCTAGTTGATTATACTATTAATATGAGTAATTATGAGACCTGAGAATTATTGCAAATGTGGTTAATTATGATCTATGCTGAAAACTTGAATGTTGGCTTGACATAGTTACAACAACAAGAGCAAACAGAGTGTGTAAAAGTTTTTCTTTCTTTCTTTCAGTTTGTCAACTGAATTGCTTGAGGACAAGCAAGGGTTTAAGCTTGGGGGAGTTGATACATCTCCGTCGTATCTACTTTTCCAAACACTTTTGCCCATGTTTTGGACTCTAACTTGTATGATTTGAATGGAACTAACCTGGACTGACGCTATTTTCAGCAGAATTGCCATGATGTTGTTTTATGTGTAGAAAACAAATATTCTCGGAATGACCTGAAACTCCACGGAACATCTTAGAAAAAATAATAAAAAATCCTCGCCAAAGATGAAGACCAGGGGGCCCACACCCTGTCCACGAGGGTGGGCCCCCCCCTCTAGGGCGCGCCCCCTACCTCGTGGGCACCCTGGATGCCCTCCGACGCCAACTCCAACTCTATATATTTGCTTTCGGAGAGAAAAAAATCAGAGAGAAGAAATCATCGCGTTTTACGATACGGAGCCGCCGCCAAGCCCTAAAACCTCTCGGGAGGGCTGATTTGGAGTTCGTTCGGGGCTCTAGAGAGGGGGATTCGTCTCCGTCATCATCATCAACCATCCTCCATCACCAATTTCATGATGCTCACCGCCGTGCGTGAGTAATTCCATCGTAAATCAAGATAGCAAGTTTAGGTTCACTGCATGGGAGCAACATGCCAACATCCATATAGGGTTTAACACATGACATACTCACATGGTTACGTCTACTCAAATTAGCTTGATATTTGCGTAGGCTAGTCAAAAGGATATGTAAACACTATTTTCGCTTGAGCTCGAATTTTGGCTATCATGTTGCTCAGCTTTATTAATATAGCAAGCACTCACCAGAACTTGTATCTTTATATTCTATTTTTGGCTATCATGTTGCTCGACTTTATTAATGTAGCAAGCACTCATCAGAACTTTGTATCTTTACATTTCTATTTTTACAAAACAAGATTTCTGCCTTGAGTCTTGCGTATAATATGAAAGTTTAATTATAAAGAACTTCTATCATTTTACTTCAAAACATAGGTATATGGAAACTACAGAAAGTAGAGCTACCAGAAAACAAATTTACATAGTAAAAAAACAAATTTGCAAGCAAATCACTTAGGCCTTATTTGTTTGGGCTTTTGCTTTTGCAGCTTTTTCACTTTGACCAAAAAGCCATAAAAGCTCCAATTTTAGAGCTTTTATGGCATTTGATATCAATATATTTGGCTCCAAAAGCACCTATTTAGGAGCTTCTATGGCTTTTTGGCCAAAGTGAAAAAGCTATAAAAGCATAAGCAAAAGCCCAAACAAACAGGGCCTTAGAGACGCACTTTGCATGCAAAGCATTTAGTTTCTTTAGCAAAGAATTTGTACATGTGGCACACAAATGACAATTTTGTGAGCATTTCAAAGTAGACTATTGATAACAAAAAATAATATGCAAGAGATGAATACTCCCTCAGTTCGGAAATACTTATCGGAGAAATCTGACAGTGTGAGCCTCAACTATATAAGACAAAATTGAGATATCTGCTGATCACCGTAGCAAAACAAAACATCTCCTGGGCTCGTGGTAAGCAACCAAAACATGACATAAGCAAACAAGGAATAACCACCTTTATTATCCGATTATTCAGAGACTTCATACATCATAGGATTTGCTAATTGCTATGATCGCCCGTGATATAGTTCGCCATATATTAGCTCTAGGCACTGAATAAATGGTAGAAGGTCAGCTCATATGGTTTTGGGGGTAATCTTGATGGCATCTAGGCGTCTCGGCCTAACACCACCTTGTGCATTGAAGCGATCTGTAAAAAACAACAGATGTTAAACTTTAAAACAACACTTATTGATTTTTCGAGGAACAAAATGTATCACCATGTTGAGGTCACCAGTGTTATCGATGTTAAACTTTAGAAGCACATTGCAATGATCTCTCAAAACAAAGGCAAAAATCAACCCTCACCTAGTAAATCCCTACACTGGCCACCGGCGAAGAATGACAATCAACAGAGTACAACCAAATACAACCACATAGAAAACAGAGAGCGGAAGAGGCATGAACCAGGCCGGGCAGACAGCAGAGCACCTGTCGAAGCCCATACAAAGAAATATCGGCGACAGGAATGGTAGGGGTGGAGATCCTCCAACCCAACCACAAGCCCAGACATACCGAGCAATCCACAACTACTGCAGCCACCGACCGCTCCACCCTCTCCAAAATCGGCACCCCTCTATCCTGAGACATGTGGGGTAGCGGAAGCAATGCGCAACGAACAGAATTCCAAATCCTTGACACATGGATTAGGGTTTGACCAACGGGCAATGGTCGACCACCACTTCCTCTAACTAACCTTCATGGCATGAGGAGCCCAATGCACTCACAACCCCCTTATTCATAGGGAGCATAGATGCTTTAAGGGCTTCTTCACTGCAGTAGTACGCTTATGTGCAGTGGTAGCTACTATGCCCGAAGAAGTAAAGAAAAATGAACAAGCCAATGCCATCTAACATTTAAGTAATCATGACAAATCAGTCAATAAACACTGAAGTTAGTAACCGAATCTTCACCAGATTTGGCCAAAAAGCACACATGCAAATTAAATAATGCTCGAAGGAGGATGTGGAGTGCGAGGCAAATAGGTGGCAGAAAATGTCATGAGGTAGATATGCATCTGCGCCTCCATGAACACATTGACCGTCGCTTGTTTCGTTACCTTCCGAATGGACCAAGAATGTCTATATCAACCACCATTATCAATCCGAGGAGCCATCATGGTCGCGTGCAGCCCTGGTGTGCTCCTCGCCGCCCACTTTGCAGAGAAGGACCAGTGCCTTCCTCATCACTGGAAAAGTCTGATGAAGAAAATGAACAACAACGGAGTAGGCTGTTGCACCCTTCCACACCGAATGATTTTTTCCACGTCGACACCATCTAAGTTTGCTCCGCCGGCCACCTTGTTTCTATCTCGAGAAATCCTAATAGGCAGATTTAGTTGGTTTACTTCAAGATGACTGCAGAATATGGAAGCAATGATCTATTCTCGTGTATTCTTCCAAGCTCAGTAATATATGGATAACAATTATCTAGCCTAATAGATACACATGTATTTTTCCATGCAAATGCTTCTCCGTATAGCATGAACTTGTACGAAATTCATCTATTATTGCAAAACGTCCCCTATGTAACAACAATTAGTGAAGACGATGTCAATATCCATAAGCTGATCCTCCCACACATGAGCTACGTGTGCGCGGAGAGTGACACGTTTCCTAAGCTGGACTGGGATCCGACAGAAGCAAGCTGGCCTCCCAAATGAATATATCAAAAGTGAATGTCAGCACAGATATAATATTGTATGAATGAAAATCAAATAAAAGAGAAAACTTTGTGAAAAAATAGAAGGAAGTGCAAGACGAAATGACTAAATGTAACATATCAAAACCATACAATTTTACAGATACATGGATAGTTAATTTCTTTTTAACAAATGCTAATGAGAATGCAGTGGCTAGCTCCTCACTGAACATGGACATGCTGACAGTTCATCTTGCTCAGTATGGCATGCCCCAATAAATGAATCAAATCCACATGCAGTTCTTGTTGGAAATATGAGCAATTTACCGAATGATTTTATTAACAGAAATACTAGATAAAGCATGACCAGTATAGTAGTGATAAAACAAGCCATGTGATTTGACAAAGAGAAGGTAAACAGCATCTTCATATATGAACTATAACTAAACATATCTAGAGCAGACAGTATAGCAAGTTGCATATATGAAATAGACTCTAACATATTTAGGGAAAATACTAGAACAAGGAACTATAGCAAGACCTCTAATAGAAAGGAGAAGAACACGTACGGGACAACAGCAGCTGAAGTGCTGGACTTGGGGTCGGTGTCCTCGCCTGCCATGTCATCGAGGAGGTCGTGGATGTCGGGGAAATAGTCGTCGGCGACCGGATCGTCCGTGATGAAGCAGACAATAGTCGCGCTGAGCGCTCCCTAAAAACCTTATCACCCTTCTCCCGTACAGGACTCAAAGAGGTGCGGTTTCGGAGGCCTACTGTCTCGACCTGCAGTGCACGCCGCAAGCCGGGATGGGGAAGATCGTAGCAGCAGCGCAGTGCTCAGGAACTTGTGGCGAGAGGAGGAAGAGGTTCTGGTGCGTCTTCTCTGGGAGGAGCGACCTCCCTTTTATAGGCACAAGAGAAGGAGGCGTGAGGGTAGCGACGGGAGGTGAAACGAAGAGGAGATGAAACGAACAGCCAGCAGCCGTTCGCATTCGAACTCCACTTTCGCAAAAATCTTTTCAGCTTTCGTGTGACCTTTCGTATACCCGTAGTGCGTGGCAAAAATTTAGACATCGGCTCGTCTCATTCCCGCAACCCGCGGCGCATCGTGACGAGGCGTGGCGTGGCGAGGCGGGCGGCGGAGGAGGAGGAGCACGCGTGGATGTCCCTCTTGTTCTTATGCTCATACAAGTGGGGAAAGAACCTCCCCTATAAAGAGGTCCAACTCCCTCTAAACTAGCAATGTGGGACTAAACTTTAGTTCCACCTCTTGCCTTGCACAAATGGGCTGCGTGGGCCTCTAGGTTTTATTAGGAATTTCTGAAACTGCTATTGCTAGGCCCAAAATAGACAAAATTCCAGCAATCCCCCACCAGATCCCAGAGGCACACAAAATTTGCCTTTGGTTCCAAATACACTGTTTTATATACCGGTACTGCAGTGGAGACTGTTAAGTTGAACTTCCACCTAGAACTCTATGCTACACTAGTAAGCAACTTGAACAGTGTACTGGGCCTTGAACTGCAAGTTTTCTGCGAATCTAGCTTCACATAAAGCCTTGACCATACGTGGCTACCGTGGGTCTTCCCCGCGGGTGGAGCTTATGCGTCATACTCCGAGACCTTTCATGATTTTACTAGAGAGAACCCTACTCTCATAGATTGCGATGTTTAACAATCAGACTCATATAGGTGTGTTCTTCAAAAGATGTTTTGCAGGACAACATTTCTACTTAAAAGAGCCACTTAGAACACATTAAGATATACATCAACCTGCCATGCAGATTAGAAGAGTATTGCATCTTCATGGAGTGGTATTGTTAATAGTAAGGATACTCTCCTCTCAGTTGACCAACAGCTTGTCTTCCACATCTAATTCACGGGATCTCCGATCACAAAGAATAGGTTACCACTGTGAACAACTCATATTGTGGGTCTCATACCCATCTCCCTAGATGCATTATCTATCACATTGCGTGATAGACTCTTAGTAAAAGGATCTGCCAGATTTTTAGACGTTTGGATATAATCCAATGCAATAACTCCGGAGTTTCTCATTTTCCTGACAGACTTTAACCTTCTCTAAACGTGTCTTGATGACTTCATGTTATCCTTTGAGCTGCTCACTTTCGTGATCACAGTTTGATTGTCGCAGTTCATAAGGATACCCAGTACAGGTTTCTCAACAACCGGCAAGTCATTCAAGAGCCGACGAAGCCAATCTGCTTCGACCGTAGCCGTATCTAGTGCTGTGAGTTCTGCTTCCATTGTTGACCTTGTTAAAATGGTCTGCTTGTAAGACTTCCAAGAAACAGCGCCACCTCCATGAGTGAATACATATCCGCTCATGGCCTTTATCTCATCAGCATCTGAGATCCAGTTTGAGTCACTATACCCTTCAAGCACCTTTGGGTGCCTAGTGTAGTGAATTCCATAATTTGCAGTGCCTTTCAAATAATGCAAAACTCTCTCTAGAGCTTTCCAATGCACATCTCCTGAGACAAACCGACTCAGTTTGCTAACAGCAAAAGAGATGTCAGGTCTTGTAGCACTGGCTAAGTACATAAGCGAGCCAATAATCTGAGAATATTCAATTGGTCTCTAGCAATTCTTCAATTCTTTCGAAGCAACACACTAGCATCATATGGTGTTGGAGAGGGCTTGCAGTCACTGTAGCCAAAGCGACTCAAGATCTTTTCCACATAGTGAGATTGAAGCAATGTAATCCCACCATCATCGTCTCTCAACAACTTGATGTTTAGAATGACATCAGCCACTCCTAAATCCTTCATCTCAAAGTAACGAGATAAGAAATCCTTGACCTCCTTAATAACATTCAGATTTGTTCTGAAAATCAGTATGTCATCAACATACAAGCAAAGGATAACTCCCTCGCCCCCACCATGGCGATAGTACACACATTTGTCAGCTTCGTTTACAACAAAGCCTACAGCTGTTAAAGTTCTTTCAAACTTCTCATGCCACTATTTGGGTGCTTGCTTAAGCTCGTACAAAGACTTCAGCAACTTGCATACTTTCCCTTCCTGACCATCTATTACAAACCCATCTGGTTGTTCCATATAAATTTCCTCGTCCAACTCTCCATTTAGGAAAGCAGTCTTAACATCCATTTGATGAACGAGAAGACCATGTGAGGCAGCTACTGAAAGTAGAACTTGAATAGTGGTCAGTCGAGCCACAGGTGAGTAAGTATCAAAGAAGTCTTCACCTTCCTTTTGGGTATAACCCTTAGCCACGAGCCGAGCCTTGTACTTTTCTATAGTACCATCAGGCCTAAGCTTCTTCTTGAATACCCATTTGCATCCTATAGGTTTGCACCCATAAGGACGATCAGTTATCTCCCAAGTTTCATTCACCAAGATGGAATCCATCTCGCTACGAACCGCTTCCTTCCAGTAGTCGGCATCTTCAGATGCATAGGCCTCTGAAATAGAACTGGGAGTGTCATCTATGAGATACACAAGAAAATCATCACCAAAGGACTTTGCAGTCCTCTGTCTCTTGCTCCTAGTAGGAACTTCATTGTTCTCCTCCACAGGACTTTCAAAGTGTTCCATCGAAATAGCAGGTTCGGTAATTGTAACTGGTTCCTGATTCGATGAACTAGGCATCTCCTCATTAGATGAGGTAGCCATATCCTTCATGGGAAAGATATCTGCAAAGAAAGTCGCATCATTTGACTCCATGATCATACCGACATGCATGTCAGGTATCTCAGATTTTACAACCAAGAATCTATAACCAATGCTATGAAAAGCATATCCTAGAAAAACACAATCCACAGTCTTTGGTCCAAGCTTCCGCTTCTTTGGAATTGGAGCATTGACTTTCGCCAAACAACCCCATGTTCGCAGATAAGAGGGTTTTAACATTTTCTTCTCCCATTCCTCGAATGGAGTTATCTCTTTGTTCTTTGTGGGGACTCGGTTTAGGACATGACATGCTGTCAATATCGCCTCCCCCCACCATGCCTTGGAGAGACCCGATGTGTCTAACATGGCGTTAACCAAATCAGTTAGAGTATGGTTCTTTATTTCGGCCACCCCATTTGACTGAGGTGAGTACGGAGGCGTCCTCTCATGGATTATACCATGTTCCGCACAAAAAGCATCAAATTCATTGAAAAAAATACTCTCCACCACAGTCGGACCTAAGCCTCTTGATTTTCCGATCAAGTTGGTTTTCCACTTCAGCTTTATAGATCTTGAAAAAGTTCAAAGCCTCATCCTTAGACTTCAGAAGATACACACGGCAGTATCTAGCAGAGTCATCAATTAACGTCATGAAATATTTCTTTCCACCTTTTGTCAAAACACCATTCATTTCACATAGATCTGAATGTATGAGCTCTAGTGGTGCAAGATTTATCGTTTCCGCGGTCGTGTGAGACTTACGAGGTTGCTTAGCTTGCACACACACTTGACACTTAGATCCCTTGATAGTGGTGAAACTAGGGATTAAGTTCAACTTCGCTAGTCGCGACATGCAACCAAAGTTAACATGACAAAGACGTGAATGCCACACATTTGATTCACTATTGTTGCAAATATGATTAACAACTTTATTGCAAACGTCTGATAAGGATAAACGAAATAGGCCTCCTGACTCATAACCTTTACCAACAAAGGTTCCATACTTGGATGTTACAAATTTATTCGACTCAAAGACAAGCTTGTAGTCATCTCTACACAGAAGAGATCTGCTAACAAGATTTTTATTGACGGAGGGGACATAATGCACGTTCTTCAGCCGCATGATCTTCCCCGAAGTAAATTTCAGATCGACCGTGCCAACACCACGAACAAAAGCACTTGAACCGTTGCCCATCAGCACGGCTGAAGTCCTTGCGGTCTGATAAGACGAAAACATGGAAATATCACCGCATACATGCACATTAGCACCCGTTTCAATCAACCAATCAGGAGAATGACATACTGAAAGAATAGTGGGAAATATACCATACCCAACATCCTTCATATCAATGTCTCCAATGACAACATTAGCGGTCTTGCCGCCTTTCCCAGGATGACGCTTGTCATAGCGATTAGGGCAACTAGGAGCCCAATGATCAGGATCTCCACACACATGACAGACACCTTTCTTCTTGTCATTCTTCTTCTTGAAGTTCTTGTGCTGGACAGCCTTGTTCTTCCCATCAAACTTTGATTTACCATCAAACTTGCCCTTGTTCTTGAACTTGTGGGGCTGGAAGTTCTGCTTCTGTACCATATTGGCACTAGATCCTCCCTCAATACCTCGAGCACGTGTGTCCTTTTCTCTCGCCTTTTCTTCCACATCAAGAGTGCCAATGAGATCCGGGATGGAAAACTCCTGCCTCTTATGCTTCAGTAAGGTAGCAAAGTTCCTCCATGAAGGAGAAAGCTTAGTGATAATACCTCTGGCAACAAACTTGTCCGGTAGCATACAACCGAAGTGCTCAAGTTCTCTAGCAAATGACTATATCTCATGAGCTTGCACAACCATGGAGCGCTCTTCAGTCATCCTGTAATCATAGAATTGCTCCATGATGTACAGCTCAGTGTCTGCATCCGAGACCCCAAACTTGGCCTCAAGTGCATCCCACATATCTTTTCCATTATCAATTGATGCATAAGCATCAACTATGTTCTCACCAAGAACACTCAAGAGAGCAGCCTTAAACAGAGTATCCATTTTCTGAAAGGCTTGTGCCTGTTGAGCATCAAGCTCTCCTTAAAGTTTGCCAAGAGTGGTGTCATAGCAACTCATGGTTTGAAACCATAAGACTGCTCTCACGCGCCACCTCTTATAGTGGATACCCTCAAACATAGGAGGACTCATGGAAGCAGCAAAACCACTCGGGGTAAATTGCCTATAATAAGGTTTTTGGATTGTTGGAAATATGAGAAATTTACCGAATGATTTTATTAACAGAAATACTAGATAAAGCATGACCAGTATAGTAGTGATAAAACAAGCCATGCGATTTGACAAAGAGAAGGTAAACATCATCTTCATATATGAACTGTAACTAAACATATCTAGAGCAGACAGTATAGCAAGTTGCATATATGAAATAGAGTCTAACATATTTAGGGAAAATACTAGAACAAGGAACTATAGAAAGACCTCTAATAGAAAGGAGAAGAACACGTACGGAACAGCAGCAGCAGAAGTGCTGGACTTGGGGTCGGTGTGCTCGCCTGCCATGTCGTCGAGGAGGTCGTGGACGTCGGGGAAGAAGTCGTCGTCGGGGAAGTAGTCGTCGGAGACCAGATCATCCGTGATGAAGCAGCCAGTAGTCACACTGAGCGCTCCCCAAAAGCTTTATCACCCTTCTCCCGTACAGGACTCAAAGAGGTGTAGTTTCGGGGGCTTACTGTCCCGACCTGCGGTGCACGCCGCAAGGCAGGATGGGGAAGATCGTAGCAGCAGCGCAGTGCTCAGGAACTTGTGGCGAGAGGAGGAAGAGGTTCTGGTGCGTCTTTCTGGGAGGAGCGACCTCCCTTTTATAGGCGCAAGAGGAGGTGAGAGGGCAGCGGCGGGAGGTGAAATGAAGAGGAGATGAAGCGAACAGCCAGCAGCCGTTCGCATTCGAACTCCACTTTCGCAAAAATCTTTTCAACTTCTGTGTGATCTTTCGTATACCTATAGTGCGTGGCAAAAATTTAGACATCGGCTCGGCTCATTCCCATAACCCGCAGCGCGTCGTGGCGAGGCGTGGCGTAGTGAGGCGGGCGGCGAAGGAGGAGCACGCATGGATGTCCCTCTTGTTCTTATGCTCATACAAGTGGGGAAAGAACCTCCCTTATAAAGATGTCCAACTCCCTCTAAACTAGCAATGTGGGACTAAACTTTAGTTCCACCTCTTGCCTTGCACAAATGGGCTGCGTGGGCCTCTAGGATTTATTAGGAATTTCTGAAACTGCTATTGGGCTAGGCACAAAATAGACAAAATTCCAGCAGTTCTTGGGAGGATTCACTGGTAGGATAAATCCACGCGGATGTCGACATCTGTCCACACTGCAGAGTATTTTATCTCCTCATCAAGGTCTAAATCTTCATCCATATATAAACCTCTCTCCTGAGTAAAATGTATCCCAACATTACATGAGTTCTGAAAAAGAACAAACAAACTCACGTGGGAAAACTCACTTTAGCAAGATGCATATTTGTTGTCAGTTTATTTTCTTTTTCTCTAGCTATTTTGATAACCTGCTTTCAAGCTCCCTCCTGTGAGGAATGCTTTTGAGTTTTGTGGTATACATGTATTCATTAAAAGTACTCTTCACTTGTAGCGACCAGACCTCAAACGGTCCAATCTCTGTGCTCAGGTGTCATCCCTGGATCAGTGATGCTGACACCACACTTTACTTGAAGGATTTATAACAGAGTAGCAATCACACACTTATTACATCGAGTGTCTCAAAAGAGAACTTATTATAATAAATATGGCTTAAGGCCATCTAATGACGATAACAGCGGAAGGCTTGGAAGATAAGTGAGTCCATCAACTCCAACGACATCACTGAGTATAGAACCACGACCTAAAACTCCTTAATCATCGTCTGGAAAGTTTGCAACATTAACGTTGCAGCCCAAAACGGGTCAGCACATGGAATATGCTGGCAAAGTAACACATAGAGAGTAATGGAATGAAACAGGCTATTCTATATGCATATTTCGCTGGTGGAAAGCTCTATGGTTACAGTTTTGCGTAAAGCCAATTTTTCCCTACTGCAAAGGAATAATTTTATTTAACTATCATGGTAGTTGTTAAACATTGAGAATGATTGACAGCATTCTCAATCCCAATTAAGCATCATCATTAAACAAAACCCAACAAAATTAATTTCTGAGTAACATGTTGAGATTCACATGATAATCCAGGTACTAGATACTCAAGATGTCCATAACCGGGGACACAGCTAACAATGATTAGTTTATACACTCTGCAGAGGTTTGCGCACTTTTCCCCACAAGACTCGATCTCCTCCGTTGGATTTCTCGCACCACATGTTGTTTGAGAAACGAATGACCGAGACATAGTCTTTCAGAAGCGCTAGCACCTTACGAATGGGTAGACCGTACCAACCTACATCCCCTACATCTGCTAGTCTACCACTGTAAGAGTTCGCACAACTTAGTCAACTATGCTAGAGCCCATAATAGCTGGTGGCTGCACACGAAAGCTTCTAGCATGAATAATCTCATGATCCCTTTGAGCCTGGCTGGCGGTCCATAAAGAAAAACAGGCAATCGCTGGAATACCCAGGTGCCTCAATCCACCCAGATGTGTATTTAAGTTGCCACCTTAAGTAAACCATTAATTAACAATCTCACATCTATCATGGATACACTCACCCAATCCACGTCTACTAGCATAGCATGGCATAATAAGCAAATGTAGAAGTAACTCCCAAAGGTTTGATAATAACAGGTAATAGGTACTACCTCAACTACTTCCCAAACCCACAATTTAATTAGATCCTAATCATGCAATGTGTAACGATTGATCTAATACAATAAAACTGGGTAAAGGGAAAAACATGATCAAAGTGTTACTTGCCTTGCTGATGATCCAGGAAACCTAGCGATTCGAAGTAGCAAGCGGCGCACTCCGGGTACTCTATCGCAAACAAACAAGCATACAATAAGTACTCAACTAATGCACAGGTAAAACTCACAAAAGAGATCTAACCAGAAAGTTCAACTTAAGAACTCCAGTTGGCAAAAAGAATCAAAACGAACGAACCAACGAAAGGAAAACGGCAAAAGAAACAGGCTTCGTTTACTATTCTGGATCTAGGGTAATTTTTATAGTGGCAAAAACTTGTTTAAGTTGGTTAAACGGAAAGAGGGTTTCGAGACGAAACTCCAGGCGCTTGAATCGCCTGATTCTGATAAACGAGCGAAAAGTTATACTAAAACGAAAATCGGATCAGAAATCACGATCAGAAAAATCGCGGATTTAATCCGAGAAAAAGAAAAACGACGAACGTTCATCAAAACGAACGAACGGGTGAACGCTCGCTATTTAAATAAACCGGAAAAACCGATCTATTTAAAAAAACCAAAACTAAAAAACGAGCAAAACTGTCGGAAAACCGAACGGTTTTTTGAGAAAAACCGGAGGCGAAAAAAAAACTACATCCGGCGACCGGCGGCGGCGGGTCCGGCGGGCGGCGGCGCGGCGCGGCGGCGGCGGTGGTGGGGGCCGGCTAGGGTTAGGGTTAGGGCGGGGGTGCGGCTGGGCTTCGGCCGGGGCCTCGGGGCGCTATAAAAAGGCCCGGCCAGGAGTCCTGGCCGGTTACAGCCCAAGGTCGGTTCGGACTTTTTTTTTATAATTACGCCTGGGAAAAAAACAAAATAAATACTAACGTGACTCCAAAATTCCCGAAATAAATTTTCTCCGGCTTCTAAAATCAAGCCGCACAGGATGAACATTTATTTGGGGCCTAAATGCGATTTTGAAAAACGCGCATTTTTCCTAAATTCAAATAAAATAGCAAATAAAACCAAAATAAATTCTTGTTTGATTTTTTTATTAAATCCTCAATATTTCTTTATTTTGGGAAAGTCATTTTCTTCCCTCTCTCATATTTTTGTAATAGAAATAATTGAAGATAAAATAAATAAAATCAAATGATCATATTTTCAAAATTTGAGACAACTCAAATATGAAAATAACGAAATCCCCAACTCTCTCCGAGGGTCCTTGAGTTGCGTGAAATTTCTAGGATCAACGAAAATGCAATAAATATGATATGCAATGATGATCTAGTGTATAACATTTCAAATTGAAAATTTGGGATGTTACAAACCTACCCCCCTTAAGATGAATCTCGCCCTCGAGATTCGGGTTGGCTAGAAAATAGGTGAGGGTGGTCCTTCAGCAAACCTTCCTCTCACTCCTAGGTGGCTTCATCCTCCATGTGGTGGCTCCACTGAACCTTGCAAAACTTGATAACCTTACTATGGGTGACTCGACTGGCATACTCCAGAATCTTAACGGGTTTCTCCTCATAGGTCAAATCACTGTCCAACTGAATCGCTTCCAGTGGTACTGTATCTCTCAGCGGTATATCAGCCATCTCTGCGTGGCACTTCTTCAACTGGGAAACGTGGAACACGTCGTGAACTCCCGACAATCCCTCGGGCAATTCCAACTTATAGGCAACTTCTCCCATACGCTCCAAAACTTTGTATGGGCCTACAAAACGTGGCACTAACTTTCCCTTAACTCCAAAGCGCTTAACTCCTCGAAGTGGTGATACTCAAAGATAAACTCGGTCTCCGACTTCGTAAACTGTCTCCTTGCGTTTAGAATCTGCATAACTCTTCTGCCTGGATTGAGCTACCTTGAGCCTATCGTGAATCAATTTCACTTTCTGTTCAGCTCCTTAATCAGATCCGGTCCAAACAACTGACGGTCTCCAACTTCATCCCAAGACAATGGGGTCCTGCACCTCCTTCCGTACAAGGCTTCGAAAGGGGCCATCTTCAGACTGGATTGATAACTGTTGTTGTAAGAGAACTCTGCATACGGCAAATTCTCGTCCCAACTAGATCCGTAATCTAGCGCACAAGCTCTTAGCATATCCTCCAAAATCTGATTGACTCTCTCAGTCTGTCCATCTGTCTGCGGGTGGAAAGCTGTGCTAAACTCCAGTCTGGTTCCCAAAGTTTCATGCAACTGATTCCAGAACTTTGAGGTAAATTGGGTTCCTTTATCTGATACTATGCTCCTTGGAACTCCATGCAGACAAATGATTATGGTCATATATATCTTTGCCAACTTTGCACTAGTATAGGTAGTCTTCACGGGAATGAAATGAGCTACCTTTGTCAAACGATCGACTACAACCCATATTGAGTCATAGCCTGAACGTGTTCTGGGCAATCCTGTAATAAAATCCATGCCTAGCTTATCCCACTTCCATTCGGGTATCGGCAATGGTTGTAGCAATCCTGCTGGCTTCTGATGCTCTGCCTTTACTCTCTGACATGCATCACAAACTGCTACATATTCCGCAATATCCTTCTTCATTCTGGTCCACCGGAATATATCCTTCAAATCCAAATACATCTTGGTATTTCCTGGGTGAATCGAATATGGTGAATCATGGGCCTCCTGTAAGATTAACTTCCTGATCTCCGAATCATTTGGTACATAGACACGGTCTTCAAACCATAAGGTATCGTGCCCATCCTCACGAAATCCCTTAGCTTTTCATTTGCTCATTTTCTCCTTAATAGAAGCAATCTCCTTGTCGGTCCTTTGAGCTTCTCTGATCTTATCCATCAAGGTAGACTGAATCTCCAATGCTGCTACATAGCCTTTTGGGACTATTTCCAAACATAGCTCTCGAAGATTTTCGGCTAACTCCCTTGGTAAATCTCCCGTCATTAGGGTGTTGACATGACTCTTACGGCTTAATGCGTCAGCTACTACGTTAGCCTTTCCGGGGTGATGATGCAATTTCATATCATAGTCCTTGATGAGCTCCAACCATCTCCTTTATCTGAGGTTCAACTCCTTCTGTGTGAAAATATACTTCAAACTCTTGTGATCCGTGTACACCTCGCAATGGTTTCCAATCAGAAAATGTCTCCAAGTCTTCAATTCATGCACTACGGCTGCTAACTCCAAATAGTCCTCGACGTGAAGTGTCACAATACACCTCATAATCCTTGGTCCAATCTCTGTGACCAGACCTCAAACGGTCCAATCTCTGTGCTCAGGTGTCATCCCTGGATCAGTAATGCTGACACCACATAGTACTTGAAGGATTTATAACAGAGTAGCAATCACACACTTATTACATCGAGTGTCTCAAAAGAGAACTTATTACAATAAATATGGCTTAAGGCCATCTAATGACGATAACAGTGGAAGGCTTGGAAGATAAGTGAGTCCATCAACTCCAACGACATCACTGAGTATAGAACCACGACCTAAAACTCCTTAATCGTCGTCTGAAAAGTCTGCAACATTAATGTTGCAGCCCAAAACGGGTCAGCACATGGAATATGCTGGCAAAGTAACACATAGAGAGTAATGGAATGAAATAGACTATTCTATATGCATATTTCGCTGGTGGAAAGCTCTATGGTTACAGTTTTGCGTAAAGCCAAATTTTCCCTACTTCAAAGGAATAATTTTATTTAACTATCATGGTAGTTGTTAAACATTGAGAATGGTTGACAGCATTCTCAATCCCAATTAAGCATCATCATTAAACAAAACCCAACAAAATTAATTTCAGAGTAACATGTTGAGATTCACATGATAATCCGGGTACTAGATACTCAAGATGTCCATAACCGGGGACACGGCTAACCATGATTAGTTTATACACTCTGCATAGGTTTATGCACTTTTCCCCACAAGACTCGATCTCCTCCGTTGGATTTCTCGCACTACATGGTGTTTGAGAAACGGATGACCGAGACATAGTCTTTCAGAAGCGCTAGCACCTTACGAACGGGTAGACCGTACCAACCTACATCCCCTACATCTGCTAGTCTACCACTATAAGAGTTCGCACAACTTAGTCAACTATGCTAGAGCCCTTAATAGCTTGTGGCTGCACACGGAAGTTTCTAGCATGAATAATCTCATGATCCCTTTGAGCCTGGGTGGCGGTCCATAAAGAAAAATAGGCAATCGCTGGAATACCCAGGTGCCTCAATCCACCCAGATGTGTATTTAAGTTGCCACCTTAAGTAAACCATTAATTAACAATCTCACATCTGTCATGGATACACTCACCCAATCCACCTCTACTAGCATAGCATGGCATAATAAGCAAACGTAGAAGTAACTCCCAAAGGTTTGATAATAACAGGTAATAGGTACTACCTCAACTACTTCCCAAACCCACAATTTAGTTAGATCCTAATCATGCAATGTGTGAGGATTGATCTAATGCAATAAAACTGGGTAGAGGGAAAAACATGATCAAAGTGTTACTTGCCTTGCTAATGATCCGGGAAACCTAGCGATTCGAAGTAGCAAGCGGCGCACTCCGGGTACTCAATCACAAACAAACAAGCATACAATAAGTACTCAACTAATGCACAGGTAAAACTCACATAAGAGATCTAATCAGAAAGTTCAACTTAAGAACTCCGGTTGGCAAAAAGAATCAAAACGAACGAACCAACGAAAGACAAACGGCAAAAGAAACATGCTTCATTTACTATTCTGGATCTAGGGCAATTTTTACAGTGGAAAAAACTTGTTTAAGTTGGTTAAACGGAAAGAGGGTTTCGAGATGAAACTCCAGGCGCTTGAATCGCCTAATTTCGATAAACGAGCGAAAAATTATACTAAAACGAAAATCGGATCAGAAATCGCGATCAGAAAAATCGCGGATTAATCCGAGAAAAAGAAAAACGACGAACGTTCGTTAAAACGAACGAACGGGCGAACGCTCGCTATTTAAATAAACCAGAAAAACTGATCTATTTAAAAAAATCAAAACTAAAAAAACAAGCAAAATAGTCGGAAAACCGAACAGTTTTTCGAGAAAAACCGGAGGCGAAAAAAAACTACCTCCGGCAACTCCGTCGAACGGCGGCGGCGGCGGTCCGGCGGGCGGCGGCGGCACGGCGCGGCGGGCGGCGCGGCAGCAGCGGCGGCGGGGGCCGGCTAGGGTTAGGGTTAGGGCGGGGGGCGTGGCTCGGCTTCGGCCGGGGCCTCGAGGCGCTATAAAAAGGCCCGGCCAGGAGGAGTCCTGGCCGGTTACGGCCCAAGGTCGGTTCGGACTTTTTTTTATAATTACGCTCGGGAAAAAAACAAAAGAAATACTAAATGGGCTCCAAAATTCCCGAAATAAATTTTCCCCGGCTTCTAAAATCAAGCCTCACAGGATGAACATTTATTTGGGGCCTAAATGCAATTTTGAAAAATGTGTATTTTTCCTAAATTCAAATAAAATAGCAAATAAAACCAAAATAAATTCTTGTTTGATTTTTTATTAAATCCTCAATATTTCTTTATTTTGGGAAAGTCATTTTATTCCCTCTCTCATATTTTTGTAATAGAAATAATTGAAGATAAAATAAATAAAATCAAATGATCCTATTTTCAAAATTTGAGACAACTCAAATATGAAAATAACGAAATCCCCAACTCTCTCCGAGGGTCCTTGAGTTGCGTGAAATTTCTAGGATCAACCAAAATGCAATAAATATGATATGCAATGATGATCTAGTGTATAACATTCCAAATTGAAAATTTGGGATGTTACATCACTCAAACAGAGCTGCATTTATTTCAAACTGGCCCTAGCTTGTAGCAATATTATTTATTAATTATTAGTCAATGCAATACTAAGCGAATACATGGCACAAGATAGAGTGATGTACATCCAGAATTGTGGGTTCCACATTAATAGAATGAACATGCAGATTATAAATAATATATAGTTCCTATATCCACTTATTGATTGCTCAAGCTCATAGTTCCTCACAACTTGTATTATTTAGAAGGCCAAAGCCAATATATATACATGTACAAGAGGATGCCAAGAGGCTACAAAAGGATGCCAATAGACTAGAATACAAAAGGCCAAAGGCCATTATCAATATAACTCTAACACCCCCCCCCCCTCAAACTCATGGTGGATCCACAACACTGAGTTTCGAGAGGTGAAACCCATGTTGCGCTCTTGTCTGGGACTTCATGAAGAAGTCCACTAGCTGGAACTCGGAAGGCACATACTGAAGAGCAATAACATGATCCTAAACAGCAGCACGCATAAAAAAGGCATCAACACCAATGTGCTTGGTAAGCTCATGCTTCACGGGGTCCCACGCAATACTGATAGCACCTGTACTATCAGACAAGAGGGTGGTAGGTGTAGTAACTGAAACACCAAAATCCTCCAATAACCATCGTAACCAAGTCACCTCTGTTGTCAAAAGAGCCATAGCTCGCAACTCGGCCCCTGCACTCGAAAGGGACACTGCAGTCTCGTCTTCCAGGCAATGAGGGAACCACCAAGAAAAACACGGTAAGTAGAAAGTGAACGGCCATCCGAAGGATCACTAGCCCACGTAGCATCCGAATAGGCCTGGAGCTGTAACAAGCTAGAACGAGGGAAGAAGAGACGGTGAGAGATCGTGCCACGAAGATATCGTAGAACACGAAGAAGGTGACTATAGTGAACTGAAGTAGGAGCGGAAACAAACTGACTCAGAATATGGACGGGATAGGAGATATCTGGATGAGTGACGGAAAGATAGACAAGACTCCCAACAAGATGACGATAACGCGTCGGATCAGACAAGGGTTCCCCATCAGAAGTACGAAGATGAACATTGAGCTCCATAGGAGTCTCAACAGTGCGCTCATCACTAAGAGCCGCACGAGAGAGAAGATCCTAGATATATTTTTCTTGGGAAATAAAAAAGCCATCAGAGGTAGAAGAAACCTCAATCCCAAGAAAGTAGCGAAGAGGACCAAGATTAGACATAAGAAACTGCCCACTTAGACATGCCTTAACAAAGGCAATGTACTCAGAGTCATCACCGGTGATGATCATGTCATCAACATATAGAAGAATAAGAGTCCTACCACAAGCAGAAAGGTGGACAAACAACGCTGGATCATGAGCACTAGGCGAGAAACCAGCGGCAGTCACCACAGAGGCAAAACGCTCAAACCAGGCACGGGGGGCTTGTTTAAGGCCATAAAGAGAGCGACGAAGACGACAAACCATGCCATCAGGAACAGAATACCCAGGTGGTGGCTGCATATAAACCTGCTCACGCAACTCACCATTTAGAAAGTCATTCTTTACATCAAGCTGAGACACAGACCAATGACGAACAGAGGCCACAACGAGAAGTGTGCGGATAGTGGTCATATGGGCCATAGGAGCAAAAGTCTCATCATAATCACGACCATGCTCCTGTTGAAAGCCACGAGCCACAAGACGAGCTTTGTAACGCTCAAGAGAACCATCAGAGCGAGTCTTAATATTATAGACCCACTTACAAGTGATGGGACGGACACGAGGAGGAAGAGAAACTAGATCCCACGTGCCGGTGCGCTCAAGAGCAGCAATCTCCTCTGCCATCGCAAACTGCCGTTCAGGATGAACAACAACATCTCAATAAGAAGTCGGCTCAAGAACGGTCGAAAGACCATAGAGAGAAGGAGAATATCGGTCGGGGGCAGACAAGGCCGAGAACGAAGACCATAAGTCAGCCAAGAGGAGGAAGACGACGCACCAGAAGTAGAGGGCGCATTAGTAGACTTGTCCACAACACGTGAACGACGAGTATAATGGAATGGAAAGGAGGGAAGAGGTGCAATCACTGGAGGTGGAGATGGGGAATGTATCGGTGATGAAGGTGGAGAAGGGGAAGGTATCGATGATGAAGGTGGAGAGTTATGAGATGAGGGAGGAGAAGAAACCGTAGGAGAAGACGGCATCGGATCTGCAACGGTGGGACGAGGAGTAGGAATACTGGGCACAGAAGGAGGTGTATCCGGAAACGTAAGAAAAGAGATGTCCTCCGTGGAAAAGGCCGAGGAAGATGGACGCGGGTAGAAGGGACGAGACTCATCAAAGGTCACATCCCGCGAAATATGCATGCGACGAACGACAGGATCCCAGCATCGGTAGCCCTTATGCTCATCACTGTATCCCAGAAATACACACTCAACAGACAGAGCGGACAGTTTGGTGTGTTCACTAGGGGCAAGCAAAACATAGCAAATGCAACCAAGCAAACGAAGCGACGAATAATCAGGAGAACGACCAGAAAGATGCTCGAGAGGGATACTGCCCTGTAGAGCAGCAGATGGCTGAATGTTGATGAGATAGGTGGAAGTGGTAACAGCCTCAGCCCAGAACTGAGGTGGAAGAGAGGTGGCGATCATCATCGCACGCGCCGTCTCAAGAAGATGACGATGATTGCGCTTAGCCACACCATTCTGAGCATGAGCACCAGGGCAAGAGAACTGAGTAAGAGTACCCTGCTCAGCAAGGAATCCTCGCAATGCATGGGAGATATACTCACCAGCTGAATCTGCGCGAAAAACACGAATAGGAGTGGAAAACTGGGTATGAATCATGGCAGCAAATTTTTTGTATATAGATAAGACCTCACTACGAGAAGACATGAAATAGATCCAAGTGTACCGAGAAAAATCATCTATAAAGATAATATAGTAGCGATGACCCCCTTTCGAAGCGAAGGGAGCCGGACCCCAAACATCATAGTGAACGAGATCAAAAGGGCGCTCGGACACGGACTCACTGTGAGGATAGGGTAGCTGAATCTGCTTACCAAGTCTGCAACCCAGACAATCCAACGAAGCGTTACCGGAGACAGGCCCCAGAACACCACTGTGAACCAAAGACAAGAGACGAGAACCACATAAATGGCCAAGACGATGATGCCACTGCTGAAAAGAGCTGGTAGCTGCAACAACAGGGGCTACGAGACTGGCGATGGTGGCAGCGAAGGGAAGACGAAGCCAGTCAAGTTCCCAAAGACCATCAGAGCGGCGCGGGCCAGCATCAAGCAGAGCACCAGTGCGGCGGTCCTGAAAAGAACATGAATCAAAGTCGAGAATGACCCTACAATTAGAGTCAACAATCTGACCACGAGATATGAGCTGCATGGTAAGTCGAGGAACATGAGCAACAGAGGGAACATGAAATGAAGAAGTGTTAAGAGTGCCTCGACTAGCTACAGCAAGGGGAGTGCCATCAGCTGTAAGAACACGAACAGGAGGCTCGACGGGTCGAATGGAGGTTAAAGTGGAAGAATCATAAGTCATATGAAAAGATGCTCCAGTATCAAGAATCCATGAGGATGTACCTGAATGATTAGAAGGTGGTTTCTCAATGCCAGAACAGTCAGTCACAGAACCTGCAGAACCAGACAGTGAAGAATCCCAAGCAGCAAGCAGGCATTGTAGTTGCGCAATCTCACGCGCAGATAGGGACATGGCGGAAGAGTTCGAGGTAGAAACACCTATCGACAATGAGCAATCGCCACCACCCATGGAAGCTGGGTGTATAGTCGATCAAGAGTAATGAGTTCACATAGAGCCACATCTGAAAGCCACTCAAGGAGTTGATGTAGAGTGGTCACCGCAGCTCGCTGAAGACGTCGTAGGGGACAACGTCACAGACGGACGAGCACTAAGCACCGAGCGACGGCACATGTGTGAGACGGGATCAATATACGGAACACCGTCCAGGCAACGACTGAGATGCTCCCTCGATGGAAACATCATATCACTTTTTTTTACTTTCTCTCCCTCTTTTTTTTATCACAGAACACGAGTCAGCCAATCCACTAGAATGACGTCGCGTGAGGAGCTATATAGCAGCGATGCCGAAGGCTGCAGGCCCAAAACAATGGCCCAAACTGCCACTTCCAGCAAAGCCGCCACAAACAGATTGCAGAAGTTGCGGACTTCGTGCACGCGCAACACGACGGGCTGGCATACAGATGGCAGCCGAGGTGGACAACGGCGAAGGCCGAAGGACGCGGGCGTCAACAGCGTACAGCACCTCGAGCGCTAGACAGCTCAATCCGGGCGGCTGAAACAGGAGCAACACGCGCTCGATCCGGGCGGCCGAAACGGGAGTAGAGCAGCACCAGCGAGCAACGCGCGCGGGAGGGAGCCGGGGACGGCATGGCGGCACACACAAAGCAATGATCAGGAAGGAGCCGACAGCCAGGTTCGGCAGGGCCAGCGGCGGGACCTTGGAGGAAGACGAGCGGCGGCGCCCTTAGGGATACGGGTGGACGGCGGCTCGATTTGGAGCAGATCGGAAGAAGAAAAATTGCAGCAGCCACTTGGAGGATACGGGCAGACAGAACTCCAAGCCAATGAGATCGAAGGAAGACCAAGCAAAGAGAAAAAAATCTGATCTAATTAGCACGAGTTGCAACGTGCCTGAGGTGGAGACCCTAACTTGACTCTGATACTATCTTACAATAGCAACTTGTATTATTTAGGAGGCTGAAGCCAACATATTTACATGTACAAGAGGATGCCAAAAGACTAGAATACAAAAGGCCAAAGGCCATTATCAATATAACTCTAACAAATTTACACTTATGAAAACGCAAGCATGTGTTCCTGGATAATCAAGTAAACATCGGTGCTCATTTCAGAATTCCATCACATCTACGTAAGATGGCCTGATGCTGCAATAATCTTAGAGCTAAACTACAACATAGATCAAGTACCTAGTACTTCATCTGTTTAGCTATCACCATATTATCCATAAATTCACATAAAAACAACCCAAAATGCAAGAGACTTTTGAGATACATGGGATGTTTTAAAATAATTTCATGGATCATCTTGTCGATGTAGTGGCTTTAGGCAAAGAGGTGTGTTGATGGCCCGTAGACCCCATATGTGCAAAAGTGGATCAGAAGCTTGTCATTTTAGCAAACATGTCACCTCCACAACTCGAACAGATGACAGTGAGGCATTTGGCACCAAAGTTGGACAAAAGAATAGCTAGAATGGGCCTCTCTAATTGTTGAAAGCCATGGACAACGCCAAATGGAAATAGCTGGAATATGCTTCGCTGCAATTGTTGGCACCAAAATTAGACGAAAGTTTACTACCTTATGTGTAAACTCTATTTCCTTTTCTTTTTCCTTTTTACTTACTATGGTATGCTTTTTTTGAAGTGAATAATATGAGGAAAGCAATATGCAGATAAATAATACTCCATCTATGCCATATTAATCGATGCTCAAACGGATGTATCTAGCTAGATACATCCGTTTGAGCATCAATTACTATGGGACAGATGGAGTAGCTGACACATACACCATAAGTGTATTATCATTTACCACTCATTGTGGAGTGTAACTTGTAGCAAAAAAAGAAAAAGAAAAGGCATTCAGATCTAAGAGTTGTCGAAAAAGGTTAGGACCCAGTGACCAAAGAAGAAACACAAGTAAGGCTACTAACATGGCTTTCCATAGAGCAAGAAGAACATTATTTCCGTCTGTGGCCAAAGAGGAAAGAATTAAGGGTAAGGGGGAGCTCTATTATGATATCTGGCAGGTACTGATAACTACATTTAGTTTTACAAAAAATTAGGCAGCCTAAAAATTATGTAGATTGGAAAAGATAAATCTAAGAGCAAGAGGGTTGACCATGTTTAGTAATTTTTTTGTAATGTGAAAAATAAAATTATTTCTGCTTATCAATTAGATGTCCACATCACAACTTTCTATCTATTTGTAAAATTTAATTTTATTCTCTTCCTTCAGGGCAGTTTCTTGGTAATTAGCATACAACATTAGAGACAAATGGTGAATTAATTCTTATCCACTACATGCTTGCCGCTAGCACAAATAACACTAATACTAGAAAACAAAATAAACTATATAATAGAAGATGCTGAACAAAAAAGGATCGTGCAAATGATTGGGAAAAGGCTGCACAAAATCATGATTGTTTTGTTAAATCATGAACACACATACATTGATAGTAAGATGAGATATGACTTGTCAAAGTACACAAAGAGTAATTTGAGCCTGGTCAGCAGCCATTGCAAAATGTGAGCTTTTGGATTCCCCAAACCAACACATCAGAACAAATATCAAGTCTTTGGACTTTCATCATTTGAATCAAAATAGGAGAGGAAAAAACCCAGCCCGAGTCTAAATCCAGTTGTAGATAGAAGATGGAGGGAGGGGGTTTACAAGTAGAGTGAGCATCATCCTATGCAAGAACCAACTCACAAAAACCAGTTTCTAGTCGTTTGATTGATAATACCTACATCTAATTTGGAGTCCTATTGGGTGGCTCACTAAGGGCGTGTTTGGTTGCCTGCATATGGCCCAGTCTGGATCGCGCGGGAAGAAAGTGGCCCATTTGGTTGCCAGTGTTTACTATGCGGCTCGCATGGCACGAACCTTAAAGCACGTCTACGCCAGGCCCAGGGAAAATGCCCGAATCAATAGTAGCTCGCACGCTTGGCTCAGGCGACGATGGGGAGGGCAACGTGCTTCTCTCCTCGTGCGACCAGGGAGATGGAGCGAGCTCGCCCGCGTCACAAAAAATTCGGTGGGAGGATTTCGGCTCACCTCCTGCCGAGTCCGCCCCTATTTAGCCCCCTCCCTCACCGCCCCAACTCCCGCCACCATTCTCCCTCCCTTCAAGCTTTCTCGTCAACGCGCATCGGCACCGACGAGAAGGTAAGCGGCGCATCTTCATCGTCCGGCGGTCCACGGTGTCGGCGGTCCTTCACCGGCCGGCGGTGATCTTCTACGACCATTCCCCCCTCATCCTCGAGCTGCAGCCACGACCTCTGTGAGTTCAATCCCCCTTTCTCTATGTTCCTTCTAGCTAGATCTGAGCTGCAGCTAGGGTTTGATGTAGATGCATGGTTGATTAGTGCTCTGATATGTGAGCTCATATGGTTGATTGCTATGCTGCGGTTGCAATTTGTGGTAGGGTTAGATGTTCAATCATGTGGTAGGCTAGATTAGTAGTAGAGTTTGAAGTTGAACCTTATGCTTGTGTTGATTCGTGCTTAGATATGTGATTTGTAGCTATTGCTGGTCGATTTGTAGCATGTTGTTTGTTGTAGATGTATGTTCCTGCTCATAGATTGTCCGGTATGCTTAGTATGATAGCGATGAACCATGTGCTTAGTATGTTAGTGATGAAGCATGTGCTTGGTATGATAGTAATGAAGCATGTACATGTATGCTCCTGCTTTCATGGATTGTTCGCTATGTTGTGTGCTATGCTTACTATCAATGCGTGCTATGATTGTAGGACATGACCACGCAGACGCAAGATCTTAGTCAGGCCCTTGTCCTGTCCGACAGCCAGTTTGTTCCATCGTTTGTCGAGGACTCGCAGCCTATGTCTGAGATGGCACCTGATTCAGAGGTGTTCGCGTCTGATTCTGTCTATGTGTCAGTAGTGCGTGTTGAGCAAACTCCTCCTATTGTTGCTGTTGACGCTGCACTCAAGGTAGCAACAACAAAGACAAATAAGGATGGTAGGTCGAACAACAAGAAGTGGCAGCCATTCATGTCCATGTTCGTGCTGAATAAGATGTGTGAGCTCATCTCTAGTGGACTTAGGACTGACAAGGGCTTCAAGGAGGTGCACTTGAACACCGTTGCGAAGCAGGTGTTCAAGTTCTGTGGGCAGGAGGTGTTCGCCACCCAGGTGTACAACCACCTGAGGAAGTGGAGAGGTCGATGGATCCAAGTGTCCAAGCTGAGAGACCTTAGCGGCGCCTCATGGGATGACAGCACTTGCTCCATAGTTCTAGAGGCAGAGCACTACGCCGGGCATGTCGCGGTTAGCTCATGACCCTCTTCCTTTTCATACTGTCCACCATTGCCTACTCCTAATCGCAACTAATAACACTTGTGTTTCATTCTTAGGACCACCCAAGGGACGTTGAGTTCCTCAACACACCCATACAGAACTACACTCATATGTAGCACATCTTCTCCTTCGGGCTGGCAACTGGGAAGCATGCCATGGGCTCGGGGGAGCCTCTTGGTTCTTCCATGCCAGACTTCCCTGGGACCCCAGACATCGAGGTCCTTGATGGACCTAACAAGCCCTTCGAGAAGCCTTTCAACAAGGCCTTTGACCCTGTCCATGGTAGGAAGTGGGAGAGAGGAGGCCTGATGGAGGAGGAGATCAATGTCTTTTGCAGCATGACTAAGGTGGTGAAGGAGGTGGCAACAACCATCAGGGAGTGCAAGCCCCTCGACGTCTACCCTGACCTGTATGGTGTTGTCATGACCCAGGGTGGTGTGATAGCCTGGCTTATTAGGGATGATAGACTACTCATATCAATAAGGAATTTCTTCTTTTCTGGGAGCCCATTCGGAAAGAACTCCAAAGTTAAGCGTGCTCAACTTGGAGTAGTTTTAGGATGGGTGACCGACCAGGAAGTTGCTCCCGGGTGCGCACGAGTGAGGACAAAGTGCGCAGAAAAGAGTAGTATTGATCTGTGGGGCCAGTCTAGATCCCCCCATGAGTAATGACCACCGGCGGGTGTGTCCGGGGTGTTACAAGTTGGTATCAGAGCCGACCCTCATGGTTACACGGATTTTTGCAGACAGGTGCGCGGTCATGTTGTTCATGACGTTTGTGACCCGTCATGCACACGACATGGCACATGTAGTGGACTGGATGCACAGACGTATGTGCCAAGAGGGAATGTTTCTGTGGCTCGACGAGGACGTCGGTTCCTCTGAGTGGGGGTTGATACGTATCCAACGTATCTATAATTTTTGATTGTTCCATGGTATTATATTATCTGTTTTGGATGTTTAATAGGCTTTAATATGCACTTTTATATTATTTTTGGAACTAACCTATTAACCGGAGGCCCAGTGCCAGTTGCTGTTTTTTGCCTATTTTAGTGTTTCACAGAAAAGGGATATCAAACGGAATCCAAACGGAATGAAACCTTTGCGAGGATCTTTTTTGGAACAAACGCAATCCAGGAGACTTGGAGTGGAGGTCAAGGAAGCAACGAGGCGGCCACGAGGTAGGGTGGTGCGCCCCCCACCCTCGTGGGCCCCTCGTAGCTCCACCGACCTACTTCCTTCACCTATATATACTCTTATACCATGAAAACATCCAAGGGAGCCACCACACCACTTTTCCACCGCCGCAACCTTCTGTACCCATGAGATCCCATTTGGGGACCTTTTCCGGCAATCTGCCGGAGGGGGATTCGATCATGGAGGGCTTCTACATCAACACCATAGCCTCTCTGATGATGTGAGTAGTTTAGCACAGACCTTCGGGTCCATAGTTATTAGCTAGATGGCTACTTCTCTCTCTTTGGATCTCAATACATGGTTCTCCTTGATGTTCTTGGAGATATATTCGATGTAATTCTTTTTGCGGTGTGTTTGCCGAGATCCAATGAATTGTGGGTTTTTGATTAAGATTATCTATGAACAATATTTGATTCTTCTCTGAATTCTTATATGCATGATTTGATAGCTTTGAAAGTCTCTTAGAATTATCAGTTGGCTTTGGCCTACTAGATTGATCTTTCTTGCAATGGGAGAAGTGCATAGCTTTGGGTTCAATCTTGCGGTGTCATTTCCCAGTGACAGTAGGGGCAGCAAGGCACGTATTGTATTGTTGCTATCGAGGACAAAAATATGGGGTTTATATCATATTGCTTGAGTTTGTCCCTCTACATCATGTCATCTTGCGTAATGCGTTACTCTGTTCTTATGAACTTAATACTCTAGATGCATGCTAGATACCGATCGATGTGTGGAGTACTAGTAGTAGATTTAGAATCGTTTCGGTCTACTTGACATGGACGTGATGCCTATGTTCATGATCATGCCTAGATATCATCATAACTATGCGCTTTTCTATCAATTGCTCGGCAGTGATTTGTTCACCCACCATAATATATGCTATCTTGAGAGAAGCCACTAGTGAAACCTATGGCCCCCGGGTCTACTTTACATCATATTATTTTCCCGTCAACTAGTCATTTCTGTCGCCGTTTATTTTTCAATCTATACAACAAAAATACCGAAAATATTTAACTTATTATCTCTATCAGATATCACTTTCGTAAGTGACCGTGAAGGGATTGACAACCCCTTTATCACGTTCGTTGCGAGGTTCTTATTTATTTGTGTCAGTACTAGGCGACTTGCATGTAGTCTCCTACTGGATTGATACCTTGGTTCTCAAAAACTGAGGGAAATACTTACGCTAGTTTGCTGCATCGCCCTTTCCTCTTCAAGAGAAAACCAACGCATGCTCAAGAGGTAGCAAGAAGGATTTCTGGCGCCGTTGCCAGGGAGATCTATGCCCAAGTCAAGACATACCAAGTACCCATCACAAACTCTTATCCCTCGCATTACATTATTTGCCATTTGCCTCTCGTTTTCCTCTCCCCCACTTCACCCTTGCCGTTTTATTCGCCTCTTTTCCATTCGCCCTTTTTTCGTTCGCCTTCTTTCGCTTGCCTCTTGTGTGATTGTGTGTTGGATTGATTGTTTATCATGATGGCTCAAGACAATACTAAATTATGTGACTTTACCAATAGCAACAACAATGATTTTATTAGCAGTCCGATTGCTCCTCTTACCGATGCTGAATCTTGTGAAATTAATACTGCTTTGCTGAATCTTGTCATGAAAGATCAATTTGTTGGCCTTCCTAGTGAAGATGTCTCTACCCATCTAAACAGCTTTGTTGATTTATCTGATATGCAAAAGAAGAAAGATATGGATAATGATATTGTTAAATTGAAGCTATTTCTGTTTTCGCTTAAAGATCATGCTAAAACTTGGTTCTCTTCTTTGCCTAAAAATAGTATTGATTCATGGAATAAGTGCAAAGATGCTTTTATCTCTATGTATTTTCCTCCTGCTAAGATCATCTCTCTTAGAAATGATATTATGAATTTTAAGCAACTTGATCATGAGCATGTTGCACAAGCTTGGGAGAGGATGAAATTAATGATACGTAAGTGCCCTACACATGGTTTGAATTTATGGATGGTTATACAGAATTTTTATGCTGGATTGAATTTTGCTTCTAGAAATCTTTTAGATTCGGCCGAGGGAGGCACTTTTATGGAAATCACTTTAGGAGAAGCTACTAGACTCCTAGATAATATTATGGTTAATTATTCTCAATGGCACACTGAAAGATCTACTACTAGAAAGTTCATGCGATAGAAGAGATTAATGTTTTGAGTGGAAAGATGGATGAACTTATTAAGTTGTTTGCTAATAAGAGTGTTTCTTCTGATCCTAATGATATGCCTTTGTCCACTTTGATTGAGAATAATAATGAATCTATGGATGTGAATTTTGTTGGTAGGAACAATTTTGGTAATAACGCGTATAGAGGAAATTTTAATTCTAGGCCGTTCCCTAGTAACTCCTCTAATAATTATGGTAATTCCTATAACAACTCTTATAGAAATTTTAATAAGATGCCCTCTGATTTTGAGACTAGTGTTAAATAATTTATGAATTTGCAATAGAATTTCAATGCTTTGATTGAAGAAAAATTGCTTAAGATTGATGAGTTGGCTAGGAACATGGATATAATTTCTCTTGATGTTGATTCTTTGAAACTTAGATCTATTCCACCTAAGCATGACATCAGCGAGTCTCTCCAAGCCATGAGAATTTCCATTGATGAGTGCAAAGAAAGAACCACTAGGATGCGTGCTAAGAAAGATTGCTTTGTGAAAGCGTGTTCTTCTAGTTTTCATGATAATAATGATGAAGATCTAAAAGTGATTGGTGTGTCTCCTATTAAATCTTTGTTTGCTAATATGAATCTTGATAAAGATGGGACTGGAGATGAGTCAACTTTAGTTAAAAGGCGTCCCAATGATTTGGAGTTTTTAGATCTTGATACAAAAATTAATAAAAGTGGGATTGAAGAGGTCAAAACTTACATAGCAATTAACCCACTATTTTGGATTTCAAGGAATTTAATTATGATAATTTCTCTTTGATAGATTGTATTTCCTTGTTGCAATTCGTGCTAAATTCTCCTCATGCTTATGATCAAAATAACGCTTTTACCAAACACATCGTTGATGCTTTGATGCAATCCCATAAAGAAAAGCTTGAATTTGAAGTTTCTATCCCTAGAAAACATTATGATGAGTAGGAACCTACTATTAAAATTAAGATTAAAAATCATGAATGGTATGCTTTATGTGATTTGGGTGCTAGTGTTTCCACGATTCCAAAAACTTTGTGTGATGTGTTAGGTTTCCGTGAATTTGATGATTGTTTTTTAAATTTGCATCTTACGGATTCCACCATTAAGAAACCTATGGGAAGGATTAATGATGTTCTTATTGTTGCAAATAGGAATTATGTGCCCGTAGATTTCATTGTTCTTGATATAGATTGCAATCCTACATGTCCTATTATTCTTGGTAGACCTTTCCTTAGAACGATTGGTGCAATTATTGACCAGAAAGAAGGAAATATTAGATTCCAATTTCCGTTAAGGAAAGGCATGGAACACTTTCCTAGAAAGAAAATTAAATTACCTTATGAATCTATTATAAGAGCCACATATGGATTGCATACCAAAAATGACAATACCTAGATCTATCCTTGTTTTTATGCCTAGCTAGGGGCGTTAAACGATAGCGCTTGTGGGAGGCAACCCAATTTTATTTTTGTTCCTTGCTTTTTGTTCCTGTTTAGTAATAAATAAATCATCTATACTCTGTTATGATTGTGTTTTTTATGTTTTAATTAGTGTTTGTGCCAAGTAAAGCCTTTAGGATCTTCTTGGGTGATTGTAATTTGATCTTGCTGTAAAAACAGAAAGTATGCGCTCACGAGAATAATTTTCATTATTTACTAGAGAGTGATAAAATACTGATTACAACTGTAGTAGATCAATATAAAAATTATTTAGGATGTCCTAATTTCTCAGGATTTTTGGAGTTACAAAAGTATTCGGAACCTACAGATTGCTATAGACTGTTATGTTTTTGACAGATTCTGTTTTTCGTGTGTTGTTTGCTTATTTTGATGAATCTATGGCTAGTATCGGGGGGTATGAACCATAGAGAAGTTGGAATACAGTAGGTTTAACACCAATATAAATGAAAAATGAGTTGATTACAGTACCTTAAAGTGGTGGTTCGTTTTCTTATACTAACGGAACTCATGAGATTTTCTGTTGAGTTTTGTGTTGTGAAGTTTTCAAGGTTTTGGGTAAAGATTTGATGGATTTTGGAATAAGGAGTGGCAAGAGCCTAAGCTTGGGGATTCCCAAGGCACCCAAAGGTAAAATCCAAGGCAACCAAAAGCCTAAGCTTGGGGATGCCGTCTTCGTCTATCGGTAACTTTACTTGAGGCTATATTTTTATTCACCACATGATATGTGTTTTGCTTGGAGCGTCTTGTATGATTTGAGTCTTTGCGTTTTAGTTTACCACAATCATCCTTGATATACACACCCTTTGGGAGAGACACACATGAACCGGAATTTATTAGAATACTCTATGTGCTTCACTTATATCTTTTGAGCGAGATAATTTTTGCTCTAGTGCTTCACTTATATCTTTTTAGAGCACGGTGGTGGTTTTATTTTATAGAAATTATTGATCTCTCATTCTTCACTTATATTATTTTGAGAGTCCTTTAGAACAGCATGGTAATTTTCTTTGTTTATGAAATTAGTCCTAATATGATAGGCATCCAAGATGGGTATAATAAAAACTTTCATATAAAGTGCATTGAATACTATGAGAAGTTTGATACTTGATGATTGTTTTGATATATGAAGATGGTAATATTAGAGTCATGCTAGTTGAGTAGTTGTGAATTTGAGATATACTTGTGTTAAAGTTTGTGATTCCCGTGGCATGCACGTATGGTGAACCGTTATGTGATGAAGTCGGAGCATGATTTATTTATTGATTGTCTTCCTTATGAGTGGCGGTCGGGGACGAGCGATGGTCTTTTCCTACCAATCTATCCCCCTAGGACCATGCACGTAGTACTTTGTTTCGGTAACTAATAGATTTTTGCAATAAGTATGTGAGTCCATGGATTATACGCACTCTCATCCTTCCACCATTGCTAGCCTCTCTAGTACCGCACAACTTTTACTGGTACCATAAACCCACCATATACCTTCCTCAAAACAGCAACCATACCTACCTATTATGGCATTTCCATAGCCATTCCGAGATATATTGTCATGCAATTTTCCACCGTTCTGTTTATTATGACACGCTCCATCATTGTCATATTGCTTTGCATGATCATGTAGTTGACATCGTATTTGTGGCAAAGCCACCTTCATAATTCTTTCATACATGTCACTCTTGACTCATTGCATATCCTAGTACACCGCCGGCGGCATTCACATAGAGTCATATTTTGTTCTAAGTATCGAGTTGTAATTCTTGAGTTGTAAGTAAATAAAAGTGTGATGATTATCATTATTAGAGCATTGTCCCGGTGAGGAAAGGATGGTGGAGACTATGATTCCCCCACAAGTTGGTATGAGATTCCAGATGAAAAAAAGAGGCCATAAAAAAGAGAAAAAAGGCCCAAATAAAAAATAAGAGAAAAAGAGATAAGGGGCAATGCTACTATCATTTTTCCACACTTGTGCTTCAAAGTAGCACCATGATCTTCATGATAGAGAGTCTCCTATTTTTCACTTTCATATACTAGTGGGAATTTTTCATTATAGAACTTGGCTTGTATATTCCAATGACGGGCTTCCTTAAAATGCCCTATGTCTTCGTGAGCAAGCGAGTTGGATGCACACCCACTTAGTTTCTTTTGTTGAGCTTTCATACACTTATAGCTCTAGTGCATTCGTTGCATGGCAATCCCTACTCACTCACATTGATATCTATTGATGGGCATCACCATAGCCCGTTGATACGCCTAGTTGATGTGAGACTATCTTCTCCTTTTTGTCTTCTCCACAACCACCATTCTATTCCACCTATAGTGCTATATCCATGGCTCACGCTCATGTATTGCTTGAAAATTGAAAAAGTTTGAGAACATCAAAAGTATGAAACAATTGCTTCGCTTGTCATCGGGGTTGTGCATGATTTAAATATTTTGTGTGATGAAGATAGAGTATAGGCAGACTATATGATTTTGTAGGGATAACTTTCTTTGGCCATGTTATTTTGAGATGATATGATTGCTTGGTTAGTATGCTTGAAGTATTATTGTTTTTATGTCAATATTAAACTTTTGTCTTGAATCTTTCAGATCTGAACATTCAGGCCACAATAAAGAAAATTACATCGAAAATTATGTTAGGTAGCATTCCACATCAAAAATTCTTTTTTTATCATTTACCTACTCAAGGACGAGCAGGAATTAAGCTTGGGGATGCTGATACGTCTCCAATGTATCTATCATTTTTTATTGTTCCATGTTATTATATTATCTGTTTGGATGTCTAATGGGCTTTAATATGCACTTTTATATTATTTTTGGAACTAACCTATTAACCGGAGTCCTAGTGCCAGTTGTTGTTTTTCGCCTATTTCAGTGTTTCACAGAAAAGGAATATCAAACAGAATCCAAACAGAATGAAACCTTCGCGAGGATCTTTTTTGGAACAAACGCAATCTAGGAGACTTGGAGTGGAGGTCAAGTAATCAACGAGGCGTCCACGAGGTAGGGCGGCGCGCCCAGGGGGGCCAGGCATGCCCCCCACCCTCGTGGGCCCCTCGTAGCTCCACCGACCTACTTCCTTCGCCTATATATACTCTTATACACTGAAAACATCCAGGGGAGCCATGAAACCACTTTTTCACTGCCGCAACCTTCTGTACCCGTGAGATCCCATCTGGGGACCTTTTTCGGCGATCTGCCGGAGGGGGATTCGATCACGAAGGGCTTCTACATCAACACCATAGCCTCTCCGATGATGTGTGAGTAGTTTACCACAGACCTTCGGGTCCATAGTTATTAGTTAGATGGCTACTTCTCTCTCTTTGGATCTCAATACAAAGTTCTCCTCGATGTTCTTGGAGATCTATTCGATGTAATTCTTTTTCCAGTGTGTTTTCCGAGATCTGATGAATTGTGGGTTTATGATTAATATTATCTATGAACAATATTTGATTCTTCTCTGGATTCTTATATGCATGATTTGATATCTTTGCAAGTCCAATCTTGCGGTGTCCTTTCCCAGTGACAGCAGGGGCAGCAAGGCACATATTGTTTTGTTTCCATCGAGGATAAAAAGATGGGGTTTATATCATATTGCTTGAGTTTATCCCTCTACATCATGTCATCTTGCCTAATGCGTTACTCTATTCTTATGAACTTAATACTCTAGATGCATGCTGGATATCGGTTGATGTGTGGAGTAATAGTAGTAGATGCAGAATCGTTTCGATCTACTTGACACGGACGTGATGCCTATGTTCATGATCATGCCTAGATATCATCATAACTATGCGCTTTTCTATCAATTGCTCGGCAGTAATTTGTTCACCCACCGTAATATATGCTATCTTGAGAGAAGCCACTAGTGAAACCTATGGCCCCAGGGTCTACTTTACATGATATAAGTTTCCGATCTACAATTCTAGTTTACTATTTTTTTGCAATCTTTACTTTTCAATCTATACAACAAAAATACCAAAAATATTTATCTTATTATCTTTATCAGATCTCACTTTCGTATGTGATCGTGAAGGGATTGACAACCCCTTTATCGCGTTGGTTGCGAGGTTCTTGTTTGTTTGTGCAGGTACTAGGCGACTTGCATGTAGTCTCCTACTGGATTGATACCTTGGTTCTCAAAAACTGAGGGAAATACTTACGCTACTTTGCTGCATCACAATTTCCTCTTCAAGGGAAAACCAACGCATGCTCAAGAGGTAGCAGGGGTGTATGTGATAGCCTGGCTTATTAGGGATGATAGACTACTCATATCAATAAGGAATTCCTTCTTTTCCAGGAGCCCATTCGGAAAGAACTCCAAAGTTAAGCGTGCTCATCTTGGAGTAGTTTCAGGATGGGTGACCGACTGGGAAGTTGCTCCCTGGTGCGCACGAGTGAGGACAAAGTGCGCAGAAAAGACTAGTATTGATCTATGGGGCCAGTCTAGATCCCACCAGGAGTAACGACGACCGGTGGGTCTGTCCGGGGTGTTACAGGTGGCTTTAGCGACGAGCCTCTCATGGCAGCTCTCTGCCACCTGCTTGACAACAAGGCCCAGGGTGTTGGGTTCGTTGCCATGGCAGACGCTCACAGGATGCCCTGGCTCAGGAGCTGGCTGGGCAAGCACTACTACTAGAGTAGTGCTGCATGTGAGCATGCATGATCCCCAACGGCGATGGCGGCGGCGACGACGACGATGACGACATACATTTTGTGTAGCTAGGGCTGGAAAACTATTTGATGGTCTGTATATCTTGGTGAGATGGTACATACTAACCCCTCCCGATGATGGTGAACTTGCGGTGCTAGGACGACACCCTCTTTTATATGTGGTGGTAGGATAACACCATGGTAGTGCTAGGTTGACCTTTCTATGCCATATGATCATGCATGCTTTACTTCTTCTCTTGTGCTTCATTGTTGTTTGTGTGCTACTTTGCTTCCTACTTGTGTGCTCCATTGATTTGTTGCTTCAACTCTTGCTCTTGTGCATTGCTAGGGCAAGTGGTATGTCGTGTTCATCGGTAAGTCTCCAGGGGTTTACAGTTCATGGGAAGAAGCCAGTGCACAAGTGGCATCATATAGCAACAACAGCCATAGAGAGTTCAAGACTAGGCAAGCAGCAGAACAAGCTTACTCCGACTAGGTGCGAAAGCACAGAGGCAGCAGTGTTGACAGTGGCAAGGTTGGAGGTGTCAAAGTTGAAGATGCTAAGGTGGATCGTCAATTTGGGCTGAAGCTGGAGAACTTCATCATCCGCCCAATTCATCGCCATTGTTGTGTTGTGACATTGGTGTGCTAGGTGTGATCATTGTGGGTAAGCTCACCAACTAGGGTACAAGGTAAGCACACCATGTATGTTGTATGCACCAAACATCTTGTTCATGTGCTGCTTGGGCCAATGCAGGCAACCAAACAAAGTGCACTTGCGTATTACCTTATGTAGGGACCCTAGATGCAGGCAACCAAACAACTTGCAGATGCCGCATGTGAGGCTGTTTTTCCAAAGCCAGGCTGGGTTGAGATGTGTATGCAACACAGCTACTATTCACAACTGCAACCAAACACGCCCTAACCAGCACCCAACGTCCTCCCAAACGTGAAATTGAATAGGAAGAAAACTAAGGGAGACGAAGCAAACAAGAACAGAGAAAACCACACCACAATAGAGAAGTGGCAGCGCCGCCGTCGTGCTCATCAACAGCACGCCGACACGACGGGATGTGAGGAGCTCTCTCCACACGCTTCCTCCCTGCAGCGCGGCGGCGAGGTGCCGGCCAAACAAAGATGGCAACCACACATGCCGCAACGAGATCGTGGAGCATCGGATTTGTGCCTGGGAAGATGTGGACACGTTGAAACTCTTTCTCCATGCCTCTCAGAGCTCACAGATCTGACGACAGACCCTATCACCATGCCGCGCGGCTGCCTCGCTTCCCCAAACCGCCTTTCATCTCTCTCTCGTCTCTCCACGCATGCGGGGCCGAGATATCGACACGGAGGCCATTGCTCCACCAATTAGCATGTGGGGTCCATCACAAATCGACCGACCTCAAACTACCCACAGTGGGAGTAACATAGGTGGTAAGAGCATCTCCAGCCGCGCCCCCAACACGCCCCCATGTGATTTTTTCGCGCCGGCGCCCAAAAATCGGCCCAGTCGCGCCCCCAGGAGCCCCTTTTTCGCCGATTTGGGACGAAATTGGCGCCGGTAGACTAAGGACGAACCCGGCGCGCTGGGGGCGCCCGGGGGCGCCGGGCGAGCGATTTTGGCGCGAACTAACTGCGGGCCTGCCGAGTCAGTGACACTCGCCTCGTCGTCCTCACAACGTCTTAGTTTCCCGTGGGGAATCAATGCCAAGGCTGCCGCCGGTCAGCCTTCCATTGATTCCTCACGGGCAGCGCGGTGACGCCCTCTCTCCCGCCACACGTACACACGGCGCCGGGCAGCTATAAAACCAACACCCCCCTCACCTCTGGCCACACCCCGCCGTGCTCTGCCTCTCTCTCCCCGTGCGTAGCCGACGCCGACGATCCTCCCCTCTCTCCCAAGCCCAGCCGTGACGATGGGCGAGCGATTCCCCGGTGATGCGGCGGCGGCCAACGGCTTTGGCCGCCGCTCGCTGCACGGGTGGGAGGCGTATTTTCTCTTCGAGGCCAACATCCCGGCGCCTCCCAACATGCGCGCAGGGCCGGGCGGGGTGGAGGCTCAGCGCCGGTGGCGTCCCCATTCCCCCGCTGCCCGACGTCAACGTGCGAGCCGACTACTTCGCCGACGAGCTCGACCGCGTGTGGGTATCGCTGACGGAGGAGCAAGGCGCCCTCCCGCAGTACGCCGCCGACAACCATGAGGCGTGGGCAGCGTACTTCCAGCACCGGCAGGCGCAGCGGTTGGCCTCCACCAATGGGGCGCCAGTGGTGGGGGGCACCAAGAACAGCGAGCGGCGCCGCCTGTGGTGGGGCGCCATGGCCGCATACTCCATGAGGTTCTCCGGCACCTTGAGGGCGGCAAGACCCGCCGTTGACATACCCTACCGCGGCCGCCGCCCCGGTCCCACGCTGGAGCGCGGGGTAATGGATGCCTAGGAGGTTCGGCTCCTCCTCGTATTCCTCCTCCCGCTCCTCCTCCCACTCTTTCGGCTCGCCGGCGGTGTTCGGCATCAAGGCCGAGCACGCAGTAGAGACACCGCTCGGCTGGCGCACCCGCAGCGCCGGCATTGTCATCAACGAGGGTGGCAGGCGCACCTCCTCCTCAGCTCCTCCCCGCAACGTCAAGTCGACGACGGAGCCGGGGCTCGCCGCCGTGAAGACGGAGTCAGGGCTCGCCAGCGGCGTGAAGGAGGAGCTCGACGATGTGGTGGCCTTGAAGTGGGCGCGCGAAGATTGGGCGCGGACGGAGCTGGAGCGCTAGTCCCGCGCCTTCACCGCTCGACGACGTGGCCGCGACAAGGGACGCGTCGTCGTCCTCAACGACGACAGCGACGACGAAGCGCCGCCGCCACCGGTTCGCCAGGGCGACGCCGGGCAGGGGTCGAGCAGGGGCGGCCGCGTCAAGGAGGAGAAGGACGAGAAGGACGACGGCGAGGATGGCGGCGACGTCAGCGACTTTGCCGCGCTCAGCGCGTTCTTCGGCCCGTAGTTGTAGTTGCGGTCCTTTTTTAAGTACTTCACTTTGCCATGTAAAATACAATATAGGTCGTCTAAGTAATGTCATGTTCGCTGAATTTTAACCGAATCTTTGTCCCGTTTGCCGAACTTTAGCCGAGTTCCTTTTAACAAAAAAACCCTCACCTTCTGGGGGCGACCCTGGGGCCGGCGGCTGGGAACCCGAAAGCCCCACGCCGATTTTAGCGCCGGTTCGCCTCCAGGCGATGCTTTTACGCACAACGGCTGGAGATGCTCTAACATCACACATCTTTAGGCAAAACAGATGATGCGGCGAGTAATTAATGAGGAAAAATGGCATGTGGTAACATAGCTAGTTACTGTAACATCACACATACCAAGACAAGATAAGTCTATAACCTAATAAATGAAGTTTTACATGACACCGCACATATGTTACTCATCACTAGAGGTAGTAACATTACTAGTCTAAGTTGCTACCCATTGTGACTAATCAACGGTGATTTTTCCGCACGATCCCAGACGCCGACCGGGTCGAAATCGATTGCTACAGTCGATGTCAATAGCCTCAATCGATTCTCAGCCCTTTAAAATTAAAATGAGGGAGCTTAGTGCTTTTTTTTGGGGGTAGGGAGCTTAGTGCTATAGAGTCGTTGACCATTGATTGATTATGATACTGAACGCAGAAAAATGATGTGAGCAGGACAGAAGATCGAAGCATAACCCCGGGGGGAGCACCGAAATGGACTCGCAACGCGACAACTCAGACACTGACAAGAGTGACAACCCAGATTCCAAACCGAGCAGGAGCAGAGCATCATCTTCCAAATGAGCACGCAAGCATTCACATTTCTCCAACAAACTAGCAACGATGGAAGCTTTGACTACCAAAGGGCTGATAAGAAAACGTGCATTTCGTGTTGTATCTGGATGGTTGTAACATTTTTATGTATGATTTATTTGTAGAGGCTATTGGTTTTCTACTACTTAACAATTTATCTGTACCTACACCGGTTGTCCTGACGATGTGCTGCTGTAAGTGGTTAACACTGCTGTGTACAGTACAGTTGTAGGATCATTAGTGGCATTCTTGTGTGTGAATTTAATGCAAAGTTGTTGTCCGTCCTTTTTTCAAATAGCCCTCCCAAATTGCTGGCATTTCACGGAAGGCAAAGAGGGACCAAGCAAGAAGCACATCGTCCATTGCTTTGCTCACTAGGAGAGGTCGAGAGGCCACCATGCCTGCCTGCCTGCCTGCCCAACGTACAACAGCGCGAGCCCCCGCCAAGGGAGGAAGAAAATGAGATCCCACCACACCACACCACACCACACCAAACCTCACCTCACCACACATGTTGACATGTACAACACCAGCCCGCAAAATCCAGGGCAAAACGCCATAAGCATCACCAGATCGTCGCAATCGTGCGCATGCAGTCGGTTGGAGATCACTGGACGGCTACGCCAGAGGCCGAGCCGGCAGGTCGGTTGCTTGTCCGGGTGTTCAGCAGCGGGGCCAGAGCCTTGACGACGATGCTCATGTTTGGCCGGAAATCTGCCTCGTACTGTACGCACAGGGCAGCCACGGCAGCCATCTGTTTGCCACAACGTATGGTCAGTCTCACTCTCACTGCTAATTACTCCCTCTGTCCCATAATGTAAGACTTTCGACATAATGTAGTGTCAAAAAACATCTTACATTATGGGACGGAGGGAGTACAACATACTACCTCCGTTTTCTAGATGTAAGACGTTTTGACAGTTTAATTGGGTGTACTACTTTGTCAACCACAAGAGAAAGGTTCCTTGTCATAACAATAATCAATGTGCATTACGGTGAATATGGAACAAAATAATGCGTTTCAGGTCTACTTCCAGCATAACAAAGCTTTCTTGTGGTTTCACAAGGACATGTGTTTTAAACAAGCTTCTCTGTGTACGATGTAACTGGAACAAAATTATATTTAACAACAGCTGCAAACTATAGTTAAACAACAAAGTTTGCATTGCTTGATATACATATAGTATCATCGTGTTCTTAATTTTTTCTTTTGTTTTTACCTTGGCGACAGCCTTTGGAGGGTAATCCACACCAAGCTTTGGATCTACACATTGCCGCACCTTGTCTTCACTTAGCCTTGGTGTAGCCTGCACATACCAAACACTTGATTTTATTTTCCATCTTGTCAGAAACCAGTGTAGAATCTGAAAAAGGCTCCATACCCATGTCACAAGGCTCTGCTGGCCACGGGGAAGTGTATGATCAACTGGTTTGCGGCCAGTTAAAAGCTCCAACAACACCACTCCAAAGCTATATACATCGCTCTTTGCGCTTAGCTGCCCAGTCATTGCATACCTGAGAAGTAAACGACATGTATAAGAGGACATGTCAATTTGCCCATCTCAATCTATAAGCACTCAAACTATTTGACTGCATACTCAGGAGCATGATAACCAAAGGTGCCAAGAACACGTGTAGAATGAAGGCGTGCAGCCATGTCAGGGGCCTGATTAGACACATCGAAATCTCCTATTTTTGCAACATCGTTGTCAAAGAGCAGTATGTTGCTGGACTTGATATCACGGTGGACGACACGTGGCTCTGCCTTCTCATGGAGGAATTCAAGCCCTCTCGCGGCGCTTACAGCAATCCTCGCCCGCTGCATCCACGATAGGACTGGTCCTGGTTGGGATCCCTTGACGCCCTTTTTACCTGTAATGACCACGAGCCGTAGATTCATCAGCTTTGCTAGAGTCTTGAATGGCTCTATATTACTGACAGAAATGAGGTCAGCTATAAATGGTATCTGATCCCATCGTGAGTATTGTTACTCAATAGGGGCTGAAATCTTCTTTAATAAATGCATCAAGCTAAAAGGCCCAAACAAACATGCCCTAATAATTTACGAAATTAGAAGTCTTAAATTGTTCCTCACCATGGAGAACATCATGCAAGGAGCCCCTTGTTGCATACTCATAAGCAAGAATACGGGTGCTCCCTAAAGCGCAGTACCCGAGAAGTTGGATGACATTGTCATGCTTGAGTCTTGAAACAGCCGAGACCTGCAAAAGAAATGGAAGTCAAACGGCAGCCCGTAGGGGGCACCTACATGGAGAGATTATCTTGGAAGGAAAGAGGCCTTGAACCTGCACAAGGAATTCTTGGTCAGGCTGTTTGCTGGAGTCAAGCCTCTTCACTGCAGATTTCTTGCCATCCTTCAGTACACCAAGGAAAACTCTTGCGTATGAACCCTCTCCTATAAGAGCGTCACTGCTGAAGTTCTTGGTTATTTCCTTAATTTCGTCTAGGGAAATGGCTGGTACTTCAATTGGCTGGCTTCTACTGGTACGGATGGCATGGGTTGGCGCTGGCCCCCGGTTATAACCATAGTTACCCCCTGCATTCAAAATAAATAGGTAATAAATTAAAGTACTCAGGAAAGTATTGCTTTCAGTGGTGCCATTTGGTGCAGAAGATGCACATTTTAACAAACAAGGTGCACTTTCAAAATTTGTTGATTCACAGATGTTTAGATTTGTATCGTATAAAAAAAGGGGGCAGCTCAGTGCACGTTGTTGTTCCCACTTGGGTTCCGGGCCAGGGTCGGTCCATTGCAGCCATGGACAACTAAGATGCAAAGCTCTCCCAAATCTATCAAGTTCGGCAATTCCGAGTCCCCCCGACTTCTTTGAGCGACATACAGTTTTCCAGTTAACCAAGGTGTGTCCACCCGAAGCCTTCTCTTGGTCGTCTTTCTGCCATATGAAACTTCCTGTGATCTTGTCAACTTTGCTCCAGAAGCACTTGGGAGTGTACAAAATTATGTAGCTAGTTGAGTGTATCAAGCACCCTTGGTAAGCATTTGTTCTGCTATCGCTTGCAGGCAAATTTACGGGTAGCAGGTTTTACAAAATTCAACAAATTTTACAGCTGAAATCCTATACTGAATCTGGTTCAACCTGTCAGTTTGTGGATTTGCGTTGGTAAATGCGATGCATAATGTCAATATTTTCACAGTTGCATGGCCAAAAGTGGAATTATTAGTTTTCTGGAGACAGCTAAATAAACTAGCTGGAAGCTGCTAATTGTATTTATTATGGGAAAGAATTGTTTGCACATTTAGAGTTACATCATGCATCTGCCCATAGGACGATGAATAAGACACTATTCCTTTCCATTGCTCAATTAGCTCTACACTTAACTATCAAATCTACAATCGAAGAACCAAATTGGATTCATAGTGAGAATCACTACAGAGCAATCTTTGCGACCATGAGAAATATGTGATGAAGCCAAGATGGGAGTAAGTAACAACCTGGGGCAGGGACCGGAACATAAGGATCATCGCGCTTCTTTTTCTTGCCAACATCATCGGCTCCGCAGCAGGAAAAGCACCCCATCGCTTCCTAAAATTCAACAAAAAAAAAAGAAATTCAACAAAACGGATGTGCGAAATAGATTGCGTGAATCCGGCATTAGATCCTTCCAGCCAAGCAAAACATATTGGTATTGCTTCCAGAACGGAATTTATTTTCTTCACTCTTGTCCTAGGGGGGAAAAGACGAATAGAGAAATCGCCATCCATCAATGGTGTAAATATGAACGCTGGCAGCATTTGCGATGGGATGAATGATCATCATACTAAAAAAGATGAATGATGAAACCGGTAAACAAAAACTGGACCCGTTCTTGGGGATTTAGGAGTATTTGTTTGCGCCGTTTCACAAACCCGACGTTTATATCATCTCATTATTTGTGTTGGCCGTCCACATCATGGGCTGATCGCGCAAGCAAAAATTGGCACATTCGAGAAAGAAAAAAACAAACAAATCCTGAATCGAAGGGCAGTGGTGCATGAGATGGGAGACGAAAGAGCACGCGAGCAAAAGAAGGAGAAGAGCGGAGGCGGGTACCTTTCCTTCCTCCTTTCTTCTTGATCTAATCGGAAGTCAGGAGCAATGCGAAGGGGGTGGAGAGGAGAGGAGACGGGACGAGGAACACGACGCGGTCTTCCTCGCCCTTCCCCTTCCCCAGTTGGTTGCTGCGTTGCCCTTGTTTGATTTGTCCGGCCGTTTCCTTTTTGTTACTCGACCAATATCCTCCTCCGACGGAGCCCCTTTCCGCCACCACCCGCCAATTGGAAAACCCACCGTCCCCTGCTATTCTTGCCATCATCCATGTGCATGGTTATTTACATACCACACACATGTTTTTTTAGAGATAAATACATCACAAGTGCCTAAACTTGTCCGGCGCGGACAGTTTAGTGCCTAAAGTTACAAAATACGTAAAAGTGGTGCCATAATTTGTCCAGATGATGCATATACGATGTCTTCGCTAGTATGCCGCCGTATGTGCCACCTGCGTGGCTTGACAGCTGACGTGTGGCCCACATGTCAGTAGGTGTGAGAGTTAGCAGAGCTGGGTGAGACACACATTGTGGTTATTTTGCAAAAAACCCCTTGAGACTTAATTAATTGTCAGAAAAAGTCCCTCCAACACTCATTGTGGCACAAATGACGTACAGTTAACTGAATTTTGGTGACACCTGATTGTACAATTAGCTGAATTTTCGTGACAAGTGATGTACTGAATGTGTGCACTGCACTGAACTGAATATATGTGTTGAATGTGTGCAAGTGCAATGCATTAGAGATGTAGGGAATGTGTGCAGTGTATGTAAAGTACACAACTAAATTGTTCTGCATAGCTAACTGATATTTTGTTGTATTGAATAGTACATATCACTGAATATTGGTGCAACTGGTTATCTGAATTTTTTGCAGTACAGATCACTGAATGTACCTGCAGCATAGTTACCTGAATATTTGTTCTATTTAATTAAAGTGCAGGGTGTTCCTTGGAAAAAAAGAGCAAACACAGCTCACAGCGCGCCCGCAGCCAATGACGTGTGGGCTAGCGACACACTGGTATGCCACGCATGCACTGCATCAATGGAATACGAGCGAAGGCACCATATATGCATCATTTGGACAAGTTATGGCACCACTTTTACGTATTTTACAATTTTAGGTACTAAACTGAACGCGCCGAACAAGCTATGACATTTAGAGGGCCCAGGCGGGATAACGAATGCAAGGGCGGTCCTAATTCTTTTCTAAAAGTGTTGATTGGGTCCCAAATCTTTTTAAGTTGTTCATCCAAGGTCCTAATCTCGTCTGCACCCCGCTAACCAGCTTACGTGGCGCTTTGACCAGGCCACGTCGACAGCAGAGGGCCCAGGCGGGATAACGACCGGTCGTGAATATTTGTAGAAAAACCCTCTAACCCTAATTCCCTTTCATTCGTGGCCCGTTCCTCTTCCCCACCCCTCTCCTCTCCCTCTCTGGCAAAAACAGGGCAATTGACGGCGCTGCTCCGGTGAGAAGAGGGGTCGTTGCCGGCTGTCGTCCGGCGACGGCGGCGCTAGGATGGTTCCACATCTGCGGCGACCCGGAGATCCTCCTCCGCGATATGGTAAGTGCTCGTAACCCTAATCCCAATCCTACTATTTCGTCCCCCTTCTTCTCATTTAGGCTGAATCAATGACCGAATCCCTTGCAATCTAGGACCACAAGAGGAGCTTTTCAGTCTAGAAATAAACTATGATGTTTTTTTGCGGATTTGGCAAGTCCAAGTCATATGTTGATGGCAAAGATGATGTGTTTGATGGATGTGAAGTAGATACATGGTCTACTCTCTAGCTCACTGATTTTATGCAACAATTAGGATATAGTGACCAATCGAACTTCACTTTGTATTGGTTGCTCCCTGGAAAGAATCTAGCTGATGGTCTTCGGATTGTGGACTGCGACACTGACACATTGCACATGACAGCAGTTGTCCCAAAATTTTAGTATTTCCAGTTGTTTGTCGACCATAAAGATATGACATTTGACAATGTAATTGGTGACATTCATGTTAGTGGTACACCTGATCTTCCTCATGTACTAAGCCCTAAGTCTCCTCAATTTAATACTGGAATTAGGGGCAGTCCTAGGTTTAATGTTAAAGCTCGGAAAGGCAATCTCAACCAATGTCATGCAGGCAGCAACAATGTAGGCAGTAGCAGTGTTCCACCAATGGCACAAAGTGTTAGCCATGAGCTCAGAAGAAGCAGGAGAAAGCTTGTGGTAGAAGAAGAAATTCCCAATGAAAAAGACAGTGATAGTGATGACAGTGAGTGGGATTCAGATTGGGTTGACTCTGACAATGAAGTAGGCAAAGATGATGACCCTTATGAAGAATGGGTGGGTCACAAATTTGAGCAGAAGAAAAGGAAGAAATCCAAATGGGAGCAGGACAGTGACTATGAATCTGATGAGTTGCAAGAGTTGGAAGATTCGGAGCTTGAAGAGAGTGATTCGACAGAGGAAGTGGAACTAGTTGATGCTCAAGGAAGGAAAAAAAGGAAGAAGAAAGTGAAGCTCAAAAGGTGGAGGCCAGAGAACATGGAAGAAGTGAAATTTCACATAGGCATGGTGGTCTTGACTGTGACTGAACTGAGGGAAGCAATTCAAGAGTACATTGTGGAACAAAGAGTGCAAATACAGTACATAAAAATGATAAGCAGAGGGTAAGGGCATGTGTTGGTGATTGTCCCTGGTTCTTATTTGCTGCACCTAATAGCAGGACAAAATCTTGAGTTGTGAAGAAGTGTGTGGGAAAACATACATATGAAGAGAGTGGGCACTGAAGCAATTCACAACAAGATATCTGGCTACCAAGTATGTGGAGACATTTAGAGCAGATGAGAAGATGTCCTTACAGAACTTTGCCAGGCTTGTTCAGGTGGACTACAATATGCTTCCGACTAGAAGCAAGCTAGCAAGAGCAAGAAAAAAAATGCACTAAAGCAAATAAATGGAGATGAACTAGAACAATACAATTTACTTTGGGACTTTGCAGCTGAAGTTAGAAGGTCAAATCCTGGAAGTACATTGTTTTTGTGAATGCAAAAGATGGAGTTCCTGAGAACTGTTACATGTAATTGGATGGATGCAAGAGAGGTTTCTTATTTGCTTGCATTCCAATTATATGCATTGATGGGTGCCACATTAAGAACAAGTATGGTGGAGTGATGTTGACAGCTGTTGGAGTTGATCCCAATGGTTGTATCTTTCCCATTGCAATTGCCATAGTTGAAGTGGAAGATACTGATACATGGAAGTGAACATACATAAGGAAGAGTGCTCATGTAGGGTCTGGCAGTTCCCTAGAATTCCATGTAGACATGAAGTGGCATGTCTAAGGTATGAGAGGATTAAGCCAGAAGATGTGGTAAACAAGTGCTACAACATTCAGGCTTTCAAAGATGCTTATAGTAAAATCATAATGCCATGCAGTGATCCCAGAGTGTGGCCAAAAACAAATGGCCCTCCAATGGCACCACCCAAATATGAGAAGCAAGTTGGCAGGTCTGTGGAAAAAGGAAGAAGAACCCACTAGAGGAAGAACATGGTACTAGGATGAGCAGCCACGACATTGTCGGGCATTGTAGTGTGTGCCAGTAGCTAGGGCACAACAAAATAAAATGCCCTGAACTTGGTAGGGGCCCAGCAACACAAGATGCACTAGAAGCAGCAACATGAGATGCACCGGATGTACCATAATATGCACCAGAAGCAGAAACATGAGATGCACCAGCGGAAGCAGCAACAGGAGGTGCACCTGAAGCAACATAAGAGGCATAGCCAGAACCTATTCAGATTGTTCTTCCTAAAGAAGCAGCAGAAGCACAACCAGCACCTAGCTAGAGAAAGAAACTTCCAATAAAAAAGCCTACTTGCAAGGTGTTCATTTTTTCAAAATTTCTGCATTTGTACATTCTTTCAAAATTTATGCATTTTTACAGTGTAACACATATTATGCAGAAAAAGTCATGCCCACAACTTGGAAAAAGAGCATCCAGTTTGGTTTCACCTTCAGTGACTTATGATCTTGATTCATCTACTATCATTGAAATTTTGCAATACCAGGTGAGTGTTGCAGTGTTAATTACCTAAATGCTACTATGTACTTTCCTGCTAATTACTAAGTGATGCACATGCTTCAATTGTATGTTATAGCTACACAACAATCACAGACATCATTGCCAGCTCCTTTGCCAGATTGCTAGTTCATTGCGGCCTGTAGAGATGCCCTACCCCCTCCAAGAGTGCAAACTACTGCAACACTTGTCTTGAAGAGAAGGAAGAAAGTGCCAAAAACCAAGGAAAAGAAAGCCCCAACAAAGGCTAAGCAGTGAAGTTGATATAATACAGTGAAGTGAAGTGTTTCTTTTTTGATAGAAGCAAACGGTGGACATATTTTGGACAGAAGCAATAGTTGGACATATTTTGGAGAGAACCATGTTGATCTTCTCTTGATAGGATAGTAGATGGTTTGTAGTGAAACCTAATGTTGTCTTGTTGTTGTAGGTTTCAAACAAACCATGAAACTATGTAACATCTGCACCTTATGATGTGCACCTTAAAACCTTATGACTCGTGTGGCTAAGTTTATGTCTTCTTTCAAGTTTCCAAGATTTCTCACCTTATTATTGGTCATTGTTTCAAGCACATTTAAGAACAACATGCTGCAAAAATTTCTGGAAAAAAATAACAAAATGTTGTCAAAATTTCTGAAAAACAAACAAATCTTTGCCAATTACTGCACTGCCAACATTTCATTAATTTCCATTACAAAAACACTTGTCATACATCCATGGCATACATCAAACCAGCGCTGATTTCTCATTTCTAACCAACTACATAATTGCATTCTCATTTCTTAAAGAACTACAAACACCATGATTGCAATCCCGATCACAAGTGCAATGAAAATAATCCTACAGAGAAATACCAGCTCTTCCATCTTCTTCAATACATCTGCCATCATCACACAACCAGTGTTGTTATGCTTCATTACTCCACACTCTTCTTTCCCATTGGTTTCTTCGTTACCATTCACAATAGTTGAATATGCACTACCAATTGTAGGGGTAGTGTGCCCATTACTGACAACGAAATCCATGTAGTTATCTGGGCCATCTTCCCAGTAGTAGTGTTGGCAAGGATTTGGTCCAACCTATAGCCCAAAATCAATCAGATGTGGTAAGCATAGGAGTGCATTCCATATGCAAAAAAGCAAAAGGAAATAAAGGATAAACAAGAATCTTACACGATGATTGGGGCATTTGTAGAAAACCCTTCCAGGATTTGCTTCCGACTTAGAAACTAGGCAGATGGTTGACCAGATTTTGCAGCAAGGGCACGGTACCAACGACAGCATCCCCGTCGGCGGCTGCGCCGAATGAGCTAATGCCCATAGTGGAGACGGTGCTGCCAAGGCCATGGATGGACCAAACAACTTCCACTACTGCAGGATGGTCCAAACGCAACAGTCGAATCAGAGACCCTTCGACGTAACTGTGTGCGATGCATCAATCACAAACGGTGTTGTAATAAAACCGTCAAAAAAAGATGCAAAACAATTGCGATGGCGGCGACATCAAACACTGTTCATATTAGAGTTGCGTGTGCGATGAGTGGAAAACGGTTAATCCAGAAGAACTGTTTGTGATGATGCAGAACAACAGAAACATGCAGCTAGATGAGGGTGTATGTGCGATATATGGCATACAGTTCACTAGGAAGAACTGTGTGTGATTAGGCAACACAATGGAAACGGTTCAACTGAACAAGATGTGTGTGATACGCGGCAAACAGGTCCGTAATCAGAAATGTGTGCGAAGACCAATAATAACACAAACGATTGTTGCTAATAAGCCGTATGATTTGCTCTGTCTATAGAAGAATAACATGTGTGTGTGTGTATATATAAATGAAATAAGCATCCAATTACATAAGTGACTATACAGATCATTCGCACACACCTCAATAAACAATTGCGTGCATTCTAAACTAGGAGAAATGATCGTCGAGTCATCTAATTCTTGTGATGCTCACGCCACTGCTCTGTGGCTTGATCCCTCGTCTGGGCAGGAAGAAGACACCCCCTCATGTCAACGATCCGCATGTACTCTCGTAGCTTGTGTATGCGTACTTGACGTGTTGTTCATCCAGTCTCTTATGCCAGACACTGTGCCAGGCATTTTTGTCCTTCTTGCTCCCATCCTTCATCTTCCTGTAGTAGGGGCGATGATGGACGAGGCGAGGTCAACCAGGGAGTTCTGTTTGTTGTTGTCGCTGCCCCAGACCTTGTAGTGGTCCTGGATGTTGACAAGATTCTGGCATTTCAAGCCCGAAGCCTTGAGCGCTTTTAGATCGTTGGTGGTTTCTACCTCTTGAGCATTCGTTGTTTTTCCCTTGAAGAGGAAAGGGTGATGCAGCAAAGTAGCGTAAGTATTTCCCTCAGTTTTTGAGAACCAAGGTATCAATCCAGTAGGAGACTACACGCAAGTCACCTAATACCTGCACAAACAAACAAGAACCTCGCAACCAACGCGATAAAGGGGTTGTCAATCCCTTCACGGTCACTTACGAAAGTGAGATCTGATAGAGATAATAAGATAAATATTTTTGGTATTTTTTTGTATAGATTGAAAGGTAAAGATTGCAAAATAAATAGTAAACTAGAATTGTAGATCAGAAACTTATATGATGTAAAGTAGACCCGGGGGCCATAGGTTTCACTAGTGGCTTCTCTCAAGATAGCATATATTATGGTGGGTGAACAAATTACTACCGAGCAATTGATAGAGAAGCGCATATTTATGATGATATCTAGGCACGATGATGAACATAGGCATCACGTCCGTGTCAAGTAGACTGAAATGATTCTGCATCTACTACTATTACTCCATATATCGACCGCTATCCAGCATGCATCTAGAGTATTTAGTTCAGAAGAACAAAGTAACGCATTAGGCAAGATGACATGATGTAGAGGGATAAACTCAAGCAATATGATATAAACCCCATCTTTTTATTCTCGATGGCAACAATACAATACATGTCGTTTCCCTTTTTTTCACTGGGATCGAGCACCGCAAGATTGAACCCAAAGCTAAGCACTTCTCCCATTGCAAGAAAGATCAATCTAGTAGGCCAAACCAAACTGATAATTCGTAGAGACTTGCAAAGATATCAAATCATGCATATAAGAATTCAGAGAAGAATCAAATATTGTTCATAGATAATCTTAATCATAAACCCACAATCCATCGGATCTCAGCAAACACACCGCAAAAAGAATTACATCGAATAGATCTCCAAGAACATCGAGGAGAACTTTGTATTGAGATCCAAAGAGAGAGAAGAAGCCATCTAGCTAATAACTATGGACCCGAAGGTCTGTGGTAAACTACTCACACATCATCGGAGAGGCTATGGTGTTGATGTAGAAGCCCTCCGTGATCTAATCTGTAGCGACCCAACCTCAGATGGTCAAGTCTCTATGCTTAAGTGTCATCCCTGGATCGGTATGCTGACACACACAGTACTCGAGGATTTATAACAAAGGTAAATCACATGTATAAAGTAACATAAATACTATTACCTCCATCCAAATAGCGTAAGTAGCAACAAGGTTGTGGATTCCCATCAACACTAACGGCAAAGTTGAGTGTAGAAATCGTAACCCTAACGTATCACTTACTCGTCGTAAGATAATCCTGCAACATGAGACGTTGCAGCCACAAAGGGTCAGTACATTGAATGTACTGGCAAATTCACACCATAGAGCAATGATGAATAATAACTATCACTACATGCATATACGGATGGTGGGGGCTCTATGGTTATAATGTTTTTGCGAAAATCCAATCTTTTCCTACAACAAAGGCATAAATTTTATTTAACTATCATGGTGGTTGAAACATCATCGAGAAGGTTCCTCCAACTCAATCCCAATTAAAGTAATCATAACCCAACAAATTAGTTTAGAGTGATGAGATCAAATCAATAATTCAAGTACCAGATACTCAAAGGGAAAACTTTGTTTTTGCCACTCTAGTTTTTGCCAACTTTGCTTAAGCCAATCTAGAATTTGACATTTCACTTTTGCCACTCATAGATTTTGACAATATATCACTTTTGTCATTCCGTGGCAAAAGCAAAAAATTTAGAGTGGCAATTGTGATACATGTCAAAAGCTAAGAGTGGCAAAAATGAAATGAAAAATTATCGTTTTTGCCATGGAATGGCATTTGTGATGTATTGTCAAAAGCTAAGAGTGGCAAAAGTGAGATGTCAAATTCTAGAGTGGCATAAGCAAAGTTGGCAAAATCTAGAGTGGCAAAAACAAAGTTTTCCCATCTCAAATTGTCCATAACCGGGGACACGGCTAACCTTGATTCGTTTATACACTCTGCAGAGGTTTGCGCACTTTTCCCCACAAGACTCGAATACATCCATGGTCGGAGATTTGAGGCATAGTCTTTCTGAAGAATTAACTCTCTACTCTAGATAGAAAGTACCACCTACAACCCACTACATCTGCTAGTCTACCTCTTCGAGAGCTTCACGCAACTTACTCAACTATGCCAGAGCCCACAATGGCTTGTGGCTGCACACGGAAGTTTCTAGCATGAATAATCTTATGATCCCTTCAAGCCTGGGTGGCATTCCATAGGGTAATCACACGGGTCCTCCGGGATCCCCTTGGGCAAACACTGGGTTCTCCAGGTGCCCGGGCAAACCACTGGGTGCTCCAGGGTGCCCCTACCATTCCACCCAGATGTGTATTAAAGTAGCCACCTTAAGTTAAACCTTAGTTAACAACTCTCACATCTGTTATGAATTCTCTCAAACCAATCCACGTCTACGAGCATAGCATAGCAGTATGAGCATAACATAAAAATAACTCCCAAGGTTTGAATGTAGGATAATAGGTTCTACCTCATCAACTACTTCCCAATACCCACATGTTACCAAATCCTAACCATGCAATGTTTGAGGGTTGAAACTAATGCATAAAAACTGGGTATGAAAAGTATGATCAAAGTGTGAACTTGCCTCATACTGTTGATGAAGATGATTCGAACTCATAACTCCGGATATTTCTACTCGCCTCACTCCGATCAATCTATCGTAAGTAAGCAATAGTAACCACACATAAGCAATCACTCAAAAGATCAAGAAGAACGAAGAAGACACTTCCGAAAACATCAAAAACCAAGCAAATAACTCTTGCAACATAAAACAATTTCTAACAGTACCAAAATTATGTGAATTTGGCCTTATCATAAAGTTTAGGTCAAGAGCTTCGATTTGCAAAAAGAATCAACTAAATCGGAGTTATAAAACTCAAGTTATGATCAAACAAAGTTTGAATATAAATCTTTTTGAATTCAAATTTTAAACTTTCAAAAACATGTTCAAGTTTTTTTATAGGATATAGGGGGTCATAACGAAGAAGTGGCGTTGGTTTCGTTGGATTTGGACAAACGAGCGAAAAGTAACGAAGGTTTGAAGAACATGGACTAATCTGTAAAGAAAATAATCACAGATAGGTCCCTGACCGAAATTAAAAAGAAAAAGGAAAAGACTAAATAACGAACGTTCGTTACAGAACGCTAACGAATGAATTCGTTCACTGCGAAAGTATAAACAGCGAACGTTCACTGAATAGGACTAACTAAAAAGGAAAACTGATCTAAAGGGAAAAATCGGTTCGGGCTTTTGCGGTTTTTACCGTTCGGGCGGCTCGTCGGTTTTACGGCAAAAACCGGCGCCGGCGACGGTTGGCAGACTGGCGGCAGCGGCATGCATCCGGCGACAGCGGCTGCGGGGCAGGGTGCGGGAACGGCGACGGGGCGGCGGCGCGTGCGGGCGGAGGCGGTGGTGCGGTGCGGTGCCGGTGGTGCAGCTGCGGCGAGCGCAAGCGAGAGCGGCGTTTGGCAGCAGAAGCGGCGAGGTCGGCGGTGGCGCAGCAAAAGGAGGAGAGAGAGATCGGGGCCCGGGGCTGCGGCCTTTATAGGAGGTCAGGGGAGGCGCGAGGCGTGGGGGAGGGGCCAAGGAGAGGCGGCGGGGAGTCCGGGCGGAGCACGGACGTCGAGGCAGCGACGGTCGCGGCAGTGCTCGGGACGGAGGGTTTGGCGGACGGGCCGGCTGGGCTGGGCTTCGGCTGGGAGTGCGGCCGGCCTAGTTCGGCGAAAGGGAGATACTTTTTTTAAAATACTTTTGCAAACAAGAAAACGAAATAAAATAAATAAATAAAAATACTATAGGCCTATAATATATCAAAATTTTTAGAAAAAGATTTTCTACGACTTGAACATTTTTCTAGTATCAAATAAAATCTACACAAATTCAAATAAATCAAACCGTGCTACTGCTCTAATAAAATCCAGTAAAAATCATTTTAAAAATAACCCTAATTTCCATATATTTTATTTTTGGAGAAAAATAATTTGAGATAAAAACCAAATAACCCCAAATTGAAAATAATTCCAAAGGGGACTTTTCAATTTGATTCTTCGAAACTCCTAACTCATATTTTATTGTTTTGAAGAAGTCATTTTATCTTCTCATGAAAATCATTGAGTTGCTTAAAGTTTCTGAATTTGAAATATTTTCCAAATGAAATTCAAATATTTTTGATACCCTTTTCATTTATTTAATTGGAAGAAGTCATGTCATCTTCTCTCTAGGGTTTCGTGATGAAAAGTATTTAAATTCATGGAGATCATAAATGCAAAATGAAAGTTTGGGAAAGTCCTTTTATTCCCTCTCATTTAACTTTCGAAAAGTTTTGAATTTCACTCACTTTCAGCCAATCAATCACAGAGCAATCAAAACTATCTATTTATTATAACATTCCAAAATTTAGGATTTTGGGATGTTACAAACCTACCACCCTTAAAATGAATCTCGTCCTCGAGATTTGGAGAGGCTAGCAAGAAATAGGTTAGGGTTTGGGGGTCTTCTCAAAATCCATCGATCATCACTGGAGGTCTGGGGTGCTACCACCCTTAGAAGCATGGTTACAGTTCCATCAAAACTCATATAATCCATCCTTATTCTTTGACAGAGTCGGTCTTTTCAGATTCTCGGGAAAATTCCTTCTCTGGGCTCTTCCGGTAGTGGCATAACATTTTCCTCAATTCCCCTGTCTTTTCGTCTTGGTAAGGTTATTCCGATACTGGGTCTTCTTAACTGACGGGTCTGGCGCCAATACTAAACAACTATCGATATCTCATGGTGGTCAACAATTTATGGTTTCTCCTGCAGGAAATGGGTCTAGGTTGAACTTCACCATATGTCCAACGATTGGCAACCACTGCCTTGTACAAGGGAAAATTGTCATACCATTGTAAGGTTTAAACAGGGTTTTGATCTTCGTCTCTCTACTATAGGCAAGTCACTCAGATTTACCATCTCGTATAGCAAGGTGAACAATAAGAGTAAGTCGGTATGGTGATCAATCCATCCCGCGCCCAAATCATTACCTTGTATATGGTTTAGCGAATCTCGCATTCTAACACTTGGTCATCCTCACAAGCATTGCATAATTTTTCTTGTCGACGAACTGCGTTCGAAAAAATCCATTGATTCTGCAAGCCAAACAAAACATCTATCGTTCCTTCACAACTCTCAGGTTTTGCGTAAACTCCTATAAGATCGTCTGTTGATAAACGCATATCCTCTTCCAGGGTTTTTTCCTTCAGCAAGAATGTGCTTGCTTCTTGGCAGGTCCTGGGGCCTGTGGGTTATGGCCCATCTCATAACTTGCAAACCTTGAACTCGTCATCGATCAACTGTTCATTATTCCAACATCTAGCTTCCTAGCATTTCTTAAATCCATCCAATTGTACTGTCTCATTTCCTTCTATTCGTACCAAACTAAACGTGATTACTCAAACTCATCATGGAGTTATAATTGCTCCATATTACCAACATTCTACCTCCTTTATATCCAATAGTACTTCATAACTTCATACTCTTGGGGTATCCCACATATCGAGATAAAACTTATACTTATGAAGTCCACTCCGTGGAATATCATTATCCTTTCCGGGGTCAATCTCCTCACAGGGTACTACCACCCTTAAAATGCTCCAATTCATCCATAGACCATATTTCTCTTATCCTCGAAAATGGTCAAAATCTTTATTCATAGAGTAACTACTCATAAAATCCAAATTAGTACCCACGATACTAACTTTATTGATTCTCCAATTATTTACAATCTCTTACTTTTCCATTACATGCCTCAACTCATCGCCTTAATATAATGGAAATGCTCTCACTACTACTACTATACTTCCCACAGACACAACTAATTATCACAAGTCTCCTTCTCCTTGGGACAATCTCTGGCAAAGTGCCCTGCTTCATTACAACGAAAACATATTACTTCTGACAAGTCTCGAGGTTTCCTTTTTGGGCAACTGCTGAAGTAGTGCCCTGACTCCTTGCACCTGAAACAGGTGATATGACTTAGGTCCTTCCTGGAATCCAATCTATTTCTCTTCCTGGATTTTTCCGTTCCAATCAGGGCTTCTATTTCCAGTGGGTCATACTCTACTTCCTCTGTCGGGAATTCTACTAGATCCCCATTCCGACAATTCTAGGAGATGTGTCCTTCTTCTCCACATGAATAGCAAGACTTGGTGCAGGGTTTAATTGGGTTTCTTTCGTGCGTGTCCTTCACCTCTTCCTTCATCACATGTTCTTCTAAAATTTCCATGAGGGCTCCTTTCATTGCTTCTTTCTTTTGTTGTACGGTTCTTTGTATCATAGGGTAAATGTGACATTGAGTAGGGTAGTGGGTAGTCCCTTCACACAAGAAACAAGTAATTTGCCTAGTTGGGCATTCTTCAGCTGGGTGACTTTCTTCACAATTAGGGCATTCATCCTTGTGTTCCTTATGGTTGTGTCCTATTTATCCATAGAGTTTGCATGCACAAGGTTTCTTCATATCATTTCCATAAGGCTTTAACTTCTGGGACACAAGCCGAGACCTTTGCAGAGTCAACTGAAATTCTTTCCAAGTGGTTACTCCTTGCCATCCATTGATGGTTTGGTACATCCTCCACCAAGTAGCAGCACCTCTTTCAAAGCACTAAAGAGCATGCTGGGTCATATCCTTTCCGACTATAGGGTTATTCTCCATGTGATCCTCCATGTTCTGAATCCATAGGTATGTCTCCAATTGACTCATCGGTCCAGAATATACAAGCTCATCTCCATTCATCCTCTATTGGTTCCAAGGGTTTGGGGTGAGATAAGAGAGATAGAAAGGGATACAAACAATGCAAACAATAGTTTTGAAAAGACAAATTTTATTTGTGGCTGTCGGAAAACATCAAACAAATGACAGCTCACAATCGTCACATCTGACGTGGGTATATAACATGGGTTTGGTCTTCTAAAGGTCAATAAATCTTCAACGTCGCCAAACTCTTCAAGTCTGGTTCATGTCTCCGATGGCTACTTCTGATCGTGCTTGTCCTTCTCAAGTTCTTTTGCCAGATCTTCTCTGTTGACGCGAAGTCTCTCGTGACATCCTTCAATATTTCTGGATTTGTGTTCCAAACTTCTGGGTTTCAACATCCTTGGCATGAACCATGGTCCTACTGTCCTTCAGTTCCCGACGAATCTCCGGTATCTCGAGGTTTTACTCCTCCAGCTGGGCTGCATTTCAGCTTCTAGGTTCTGAGTTCTTCACAAAACACTTCTTTGTCAAATACGGCTTCCTGAAGCTCTATCTCAAAATTTCTTGATGTACTACTCCAGATCCTGGTGATACACTAGCGAAGGTTAACTGCATCCTTTGCTGACAGGTGCTCCATTAGCCCTTTTGTCATCCAATCCTTCCGACGAAATGCATGCTTAACTCAGCACAGTGACAATAGCATAAGCGGGCGATAACATCATGGATAGCCGTGTTTCTTCCCTTGTCATTGCCATGAGCTGTCTTCCATAGTTGATATCTCATGCCTTAGGATTTTCTAGACAAAAACTCTGAGTTCTAATGCTCCATGTTCTGGTCTTTCTCCAATACGCCTTCATCTCAGGTATTCGGCAACTTCAATAGTCTGACAAATTCCATAAGGCTGGATCATAGGAAAAATCTTTGTAGTGTTGTCTTTGGTTCAGGGTGAGGCTCTTCATCTAAAATGTGTAAGCCAGGGGTTCTTCAGTAAAGAAATTCAGAAGGATCCGAGAATAACTTAAGTGGATCCTATTTAGAGCCTTCCAAAATCACTTCACTCTAGAATTTCTTCAGAGCCTTCAAATTCTCATAGTCTCCGGAGTCTTCAAGCCTTGTAGTTTCCATTATCATAATGCACGATAAAATCCTCTTCATTCCGAAGTGGTCTTAGTTGTTCCATATCTTGTCCTTCTCGGAGTGGTCTCATCAATCGAATCTTCGCGTGGTGAAAAGGGGAAAGGGGTATAGTCTAACTAAAAGGAATATTTTGAATAAGTTCAGAAGAGAAGAGAGGTAAAAGATCCTTTTGAAAATAAAGTTCGAGAGAAAATCTTTCCTATGGGCTTACCAGTTTCTAGGGGTCATGTCCTACAGTCAACATGTGCTCTGATACCATCTTGTAACGACCCGACCTCAGACGGTCAAGTCTTTGTGCTTAAGTGTCATCCCTGGATCGGTATGCTGACACACACAGTACTCGAGGATTTGTAACAGAGGTAAATCACATGTATAAAGTAACGTAAATACTATTACCTCAATCCAAATAGCGGAAGTAACAACAAGGTTGTGGATTCCCATCAACACCAACGGCAAAGTTGAGTGTAGAAATCGTAACCCTAACGTATCACTTACTCGTCGTAAGATAATCCTGCAACATGAGACGTTGCAGCCACAAAGGGTCAGTGCATTGAATGTACCGACAAATTCACACCATAGAGCAATAATGAATACTAACTATCACTACATGCGTATACGGCTGGTGGGGGCTCTATGGTTATAATGTTTTTGTGGAAAGCCAATTTTTTCCTACAACAAAGGCATAAATTTTATTTAACTATCATGGTGGTTGAAACATCATTGAGAAGGTTCCTCCAAATCAATCCCAATTAAAGTAATCATAACCCAACAAATTAGTTTAGAGTGATGAGATCAAATCAATAATTCAAGTACCAGATACTCAAGTTGTCCATAACCGGGGACACGGCTAACCATGATTAGTTTATACACTCTGCAAAGGTTTGCACACTTTTCCCCACAAGACTCAAATACATCCATGGTCGGAGATTCGAGACATAGTCTTTCTGAAGCATTAACTCTATACTCTGGATAGACAGTACCACCTACAACCCACTACATCTGCTAGTCTACCTCTTCGAGAGCTTCACGCAACTTACTCAACTATGCCCGAGCCCATAATGGCTTGTGGCTGCACACGGAAGTTTCTAGCATGAATAATCTTATGATCCCTTTAAGCCTGGGTGGCATTCCATAGGGTGATCACACGGGTCCTCTGGGATCCCCTTGGGCAAACACTGGGTTCTCCAGGCGCCCGGGCAAACCACTGGGTGCTCTAGGGTGCCCCTACCATTCCACCCAGATGTGTATTAAAGTAGCCACCTTAAGTTAAACCTTAGTTAACAACTCTCACATCTGTCATGAATTTTCTCAAACCAATCCACGTCTACGAGCATAGCATAGCAGTATGACCATAACGTAAAAGTAACTCCCAAGGTTTGAATGCAGGACAATAGGTTCCACCTCATCAACTACTTCCCAATACCCACATGTTATCAAATACTAACCATGCAATGTTTGAGGGTTGAAACTAATGCATAAAAACTAGGTATGAAAAGTATGATCAAAGTGTGAACTTGCCTCGTACTGTTGATAAAGATGATTCACACTCATAACTCCAGATATTTCTACTCGTCTCACTCCGGTCAATCTACCGTAAGCAAGCAATAGTAACCACACATAAGCAATCACTCAAAAGATCGGGAAGAACAAAGAAGACACTTCGGAAAACATCAAAAACCAAGAAAATAAATCTTGCAACATAAAACAATTTCTAATAGTACCAAAATTATGTGAATTTGGCCTTATCAGAAAGTTCAGGTCAAGAGCTTCGATTTGCAAAAAGAATTAACTGAATCGGAGTTATAAAACTCAACTTATGATCAAATGAAGTTTGAATATAAATCTGTTTTAATTCAAATTTTAAACTTTCAAAAACATGTTCAAGTTGTTTTACTGGATAGAGGGGGTCATAACGAAGAAGTGGGCGTTGGTTTCGTTGGATTTGGACAAACAAGCGAAAAGTAACGAAGGTTTGAAAAACAAGGACTAATCTATAAAGAAAATAATCATAGATAGGTCCCTGACCGAAATTAAAAAGAAAAAGGAATAGGCTAAATAACGACCGTTCGTTACCGAACGCTAACGAACGAACTCGTTCGCTGCGAAAGTATAAACAGCGAACGTTCATTGAATAGGACTAACTAAAAAGGAAGACCGATCTAAAGGGAAAAACTGGTTCAGGCTTTTGCGGTTTTTACGTTCGGGCGGCTTGTCGGTTTTACAGGAAAAACTGGCATCGGTGACGGTTGGCAGACCGGCAGCAGCGGCGTGCGTTCGGTGACAGCGGCTGCGGGGCAGGGTGCGGCAACGACGATGGGGCGGCGGCGCGTGCGGGCGGAGGCGCTGGTGTGGCGTGGTGGTGGTGGTGCAGCGGCGGCGAGCACAAGCGGCAGCGGCGTTCGGCGGCAGCAGCGGCGAGGTCGGCGGCGGCATGGCAAAAGGAGGAGAGGGCGATCGGGGCCCGGGCTGCGGCCTTTATAGGAGGTCGGGGGAGGCGGCGGGGAGTCCGGGCGGAGCACGGACGTCGAGGCGGCGGCGGTCACGGCAGCGCTTGGGAATCCGTCCCGAGCTGGGTGGTTTGGCAGACGGGCCGGCTGGGCTGGGAGCTGGGCCGGCCTAGTTCGGCGAAAGGGAGATTCTTTCTTTTTAAATAGTTTTGCAGACAAGAAAACGAAATAAAATAAATAAATAAAAATACTATAGGCATATAATATATCAAAATTTTCAGAAAAAGTTTTTTTACGACTTGAACATTTTTCTAGCATCAAATAAAATCTACACAAATTCAAATAAATCAAACAGTGCTACCGCTCTAATAAAATCCAGTAAAAATCATTTTAAAAATAACCAAAATGATTTCAAAATTATTTCTCTCTGATTTTCTGATGTAGGGAATCATTTTACTCTAATTTCCATATATTTTATTTTTGGAGAAAAATAATTTGAGATAAAAACCAAATAACCCCAAATTGAAAATAATTCCAAAGGGGACTTTTCAATTTAATTCTCCGAAACTCCCAACTCATATTTCATATGTTTTGAAGAAGTCATTTTATCTTCTCTCATGAAAATCATTGAGTTGCTTAAAGTGTCTGAATTTGAAATATTTTCCAAATGAAATTCAAATATTTTCAATACCCTTTTCATTTATTTAATTGGAAGAAGTCATGTCATCTTCTCTCCAGGGTTTCGTGATGAAAAGTATTTGAAATCACGGAGATCATAAATGCAAAATGAAAGTTTGAGAAAGTCCTTTTATTCCCTCTCATTTAACTTTCAAAATGTTTCGAATTTCACTCACTTTCAGCCAATCAATCACAGAGCAATCAAAACTATGTATTTATTATAACATTCCAAAATTTATAATTTTGGGATGTTACAGAACCCCCCTCCGGCAGATCACCGGCAAAGGTCCCAGATGGGATCTCACGGGTACAAAAGGTTGCGGCGGTGGAAAAGTGGTTGCGTGGCTCTCCTGGATGTTTTCAGGGTATAAGAGTATATATAGGCGAAAGAAGTAGGTCAGTGGAGCTGCGAGGGGCCCACGAGGGTGGGGGCGGGCCTTTCCCCTGGGCGCGCCGCCCTACCTCGTGGCGGCCTCACTGCTTCCTTGACATCCACTCCAAGTCTCTTGGATTGCATTTGTTCCAAAAAAGATCCTCGCGAAGGTTTCATTCTATTTGGATTTCGTTTGATATTCCTTTTCTGCGGAACACCGAAATAGGCAAAAAAAGCAATTTGCACTGGGCCTTCGGTTAATAGGTTAGTCCCAAAAATAATATAAAAGTGCATAATAAATCCCATTAAACATCCAAAATAGATAATATAATAGCATGGAACAATAAAAAATTATAGATACGTTGGAGACATATCAAGCACTCCCAAGCTTAATTCCTGCTCGTCCTCGAGTAGGTAAATGATTAAAACAGAATTTTTGATGTGGAATGCTACCTAACAAAATTTTCAATGTATTTCTCTTTATTGCAGAATGAATGTTTAGATCCGAAAGATTCTAGACAGAATTTTAATATTGACATAAAAATAATAATACTTCAAGCAATGCTAACCAAGCAATCATGTCTTATCAAAATAACATAGCCAAAGAAAGCTTATCCCTACAAAATCATATAGTTTGTCCATGCTTCATTTTCGTCACACAAAATGCTCCCATCATGCACAACCCTGATGACAAGCCAAGCAATTGTTTCATACTTTAGCCTTTTCAAACTTTTTCAACTTTCACGCAATATATGAGCGCGAGCCATGGACATAGCACTATGGGTGGAATAGAATATGATGATGGAGGTTGTGTGAGAAGACAAAAGGGAGAAAGTCTCACATTGACACGGCTAATCGACGGGCTATGGAGATGCCCATCAATTGATGTCAATGCAAGGAGTAGGGATTGCCATGCAACAGACGCACTAGAGCTATAAATATATGAAAGCTCAACAAAAGAAACTAAGTGGGTGTGCATCCAACTTTCTTGCTCACGAAGACCTAGGGCATTTTGAGGAAGCCCATTATTGGAATATACAAGGCAAGTTCTATAATGAAAAATTCCCACTAGTATATGAAAGTGACAACATAAGAGACTCTCTATCATGAAGATCATGGTGCTACTTTGAAGCACAGTGTGGAAAAAGGATAGTAAAATTGCCCATTTTCTCTTTTTCTCTATTTTTTGGGCCTCTCTTTTTTATGGCCTTTCTCTCTTTTTTTAGAAGAACTTTATTCACATGGGACAATGCTCTAATAATGAAAATCATCACACTTTTATTTACTTAAAATCAAGAATTATAACCCAATACTTAGAACAAAATATGACTCTATGTGTATGCCTCCAGCGGTGTACCAGGATATGCAATGAATCAAGAGTGACATGTATGAAAGAATTATGAAGGTGGCTTTGCCACAAATACGATGTCAACTACATGATCATGCAAGGCAATATGACAATGATGGAGTGTGTCATAATAAACGGAACGGTGGAAAGTTGCATGGCAATATATCTCGGAATGGTTATGGAAATGCCATAATAGGTAGGTATGGTGGCTGTTTTGAGGAAGATATAAGGAGGCTTATGTGTGATAGAGCGTATCATATCACGGGGTTTGGATGCACCGGCGAAGTTTGCACCAACTCTCGAGGTGAGAAAGGGCAATGCACGGTACCGAATAGGCTAGCAATGATGGAAGGGTGAGAGTGCGTATAATCCATGGACTCAACATTAGTCATAAATAACTCACATACTTATTGCAAAAATCTATAGGCTAGCAATGATGGAAGGGTGAAAGTCTGCAAGTCATCAAAACCAAGCACTACGCGCATGTTCCTAGGGGGATAGATTGGTAGGAAAAGACCATCGCTCGTCCCCGACCGCCACTCATAAGGAAAGCAACCAAAGAACACGTCATGCTTTAAAGTTATCACACAACGTTTACCATACGTGCATGCTACGGGACTTGCCAACTTCAACACAAGTATTTCTCAATTCCACAATTACTCAACTAGCACAACTCTAATGTTATCACCTTTTTATCTCAAAACAACTATCAAGAATCAAACTTCTCATAACATTTAATGCACTCTATATGAAAGTTTTTATTATACCCATCTTGGATGCCTATCATATTAAGACTAATTTCATAACCAAAGCAAAATACCATGCTGTTCTAAAAGACTCTCAAAATAATATAAGTGAAGCATGAGAGATCAATAATTTCTATCAAATAAAACCACCACCGTGCTCTAAAAAGATATAAGTGAAGCACTAGAGCAAAATTATCTAGCTCAAAAGATATAAGTGAAGCACATAGAGTATTCTAATAAATTTCGATTCATGTGTGTCTCTCCCAAAAGGTGTGTACAGCAATGATGATTATGGTAAACTAAAAAGTAAAGACTCAAATCATACAAGACGCTCCAAGCAAAACACATATCATGTGGTGAATGAAAACATAGCCTCAAGTAAAGTTACCGATAGATGAAGACGAAAGAGGGGATGCCTTCTGGGGCATCCCCAAGTTTAGGCTTTTGGTTGTCCTTGATTTTCACTTGGGGTGCCTTGGGAATCCCCAAGCTTAGGATCTTGCCAATCCTTGTTCCAAAATCCATCAAATCTTTACCCAAAAACTTGAAAACTTCACAACACAAAACTCAACAAGAAATCTCATGAGCTCCGTTAGTATAAGAAAACAAATCACCACCTTAAGGTACTATAATAAACTAATTATTTATTTATTTTGGTGTTAAACCTAATGTATTCCAACTTCTATATGGTTCATACCCCCCGATACTAGCCATAGATTCATCAAAATAAGCAAACAACACACGAAAAACAGAATCTGTCAAAAATAGAATAGTCTGCAGTAATCTGTAGGTTTCGAATACTTCTGTAACTCCCAAAATACTGAGAATGAGGACATCCTAAATAATTTGTATATTGATCTACTTCAGTTAGAATCAATATTTTATCGCTCTCTTGTTAAAAATGAAAATTATTCTCGTGAGCGCATACTTTCTGTTTTTTCAGCAAGATCAAATAACAATCATCCAAGAAGATCCTAAAGGCTTTACTTGGCACAAACACTAATTAAAACATAAAAAACACAATCATAATAGTGGATAGATGATTTATTATTACTAAACAGGAACAAAAAGTAAGGAACAAAAATAAAATTGGGTTGCCTCCCAACAAGTGCTATCGTTTAATGCCCCTAGCTAGGCATAAAAGCAAGAATAGATCTAGGTATTATCATCTTTGGTCCTTTTAATAGGGTTTTGCTCGGATCCGGGAGGTTCCTTATGTTTCCCTTCATACTCGGAGATCTTTAGATCTAGAGCATCCAACTGCTTATTAGAAAGAGTGATCAACATATTCATGCGGTGAAGGTTCCCACTAACATTTTTAAGGGGTTCGAGAGATTTTTGCAAAATTTTAATTACTTCGCATATTTTCTCAAAAACTTGGGTTCCCTCTTGAGTATGATGGAGTTCCTTTTCTGGGGGTAGTATTCCTACTATTCCCTTTATAATATCATACGTAATATTGGGATCAACGTCAATAAAACTCCCTTTAGCGGAGAAGTCCAAGAGTTGTCTATGGGACATGGTTAGCCCAACATAAAAATTGCGAAGCAAAATCTTGAAATCCCCCCCTATAGTGCAATTACAGTAGGATTCTATCTCTGGTACCAAGCATCCTTTAAGTTTTCCCCTTGTCTTTGTTTGAAGTGAAGAACTTCAAAATTGGGAGACAAAGGAAGAGAAGAAGGGCTCGCCATGAAGATGAAACAAATGATCTAACACACAGACACACAAGAGGCAAGTGGAAAGAGATAAATGGAAGAAGGGCGAACGGAAAAGAGGCAAATAAAACGGCAAGGGTGAAGTGGGGGAGAGGAAAACGAGAGGCAAATGGCAAAATATGTAATGCGAGGGATAAGTGTTTGTGATGGGTACTTGGTATCTTGACTTGGCGTAGATCTCCCCGGCAATGGCGCCAGAAATCCTTCTTGCTACCTCTTGAGCATGCATTGGTTTTCCCTTGAAGAGGAAACGGTGATGCAGCAAAGTAGCATAAGTATTTCCCTCACTTTTTGAGAACCAAGGTATCAATCTAGTAGGAGACTACACGCAAGTCACCTAGTACCTGCACAAACAAACAAGAACCTCTCAACGAACACGATAAAGGGGTTGTCAATCCCTTCACGGTCACTTACGAAAGTGAGATCCAATAGAGATAATAATATAGATATTTTTGGTATTTTTGTTGTATAGATTAAAAAGTAATGATTGCAAAATAAATAGTAAACTAGAATTGTAGATCAGAAACTTATATGATGTAAAGTAGACTCGGGGGCCATAGGTTTCACCAGTGGCTTCTCTCAAGATAGCATATATTACGGTGGGTGAACAAATTACTGCCGAGCAATTGATAGAAAAGTGCATAGTTATGATGATATCTAGGCATGATCATGAACATAGGCATCACGTCCCTGTCAAGTAGACCGAAACGATTCTGCATCTACTACTATTACTCCACACATCGACCGCTATCCAGCATGCATCCAGAGTATTAAGTTCATAAGAACAGAGTAACCCATTAGGCAAGATGACATGATGTAGAGGGTTAAACTTAAGAAATATGATATAAACCCCATCTTTTTATCCTCGATGGCGACAATACAATATGTGTCGGTTCCCTTTCTATCACTGGATCGAGCACCGCAAGATTGAACCCAAAGCTAAGCACTTCTCCCATTGCAAGAAAGATCAATCTAGTAGGCCAAACCAAACTGATAATTCCAAGAGACTTGCAAAGATATCAAATCATGCATATAAGAATTCAGAGAAGAATCAAATATTGTTCATAGATAATCTTAATCATAAACCAACAATTCATTGGATCTCGGCAAACACACCGCAAAAAGAATTACATCGAATAGATCTCCAAGAACATCAAGGAGAACTTTGTATTGAGATCCAAAGAGAGAGAAGAAGCCATCTAGCTAATAACTATGGACCCGAAGGTCTATGGTAAACAACTCACACATCATCGGAGAGGCTATGGTGTTGATGTAGAAGCCTTTCGTGATCGAACCCCCCTCTGGCAGATCGCCGGAAAAGGTCCCCTGAGGGGATCTCATGGGTACAGAAGATTGCGGCGGTGGAAAAGTGGTTTTGTGGCTCTCCTGGATGTTTTCAGGGTATAAGAGTATATATAGGCGAAAGAAGTAGGTCGGTGGAGCTGCGAGGGGCCCATGAGGGTGGGGAGCACGCCTGGCCCCCCTGGGCACGCTGCCCTACCTCGTGGCCGCCTCACTTCTTCCTTAACGTCCACTCCAAGTCTCCTGGATTGCGTTTGTTTCAAAAAAGATCCCCGCGAAGGTTTCATTCCGTTTGGATTCCATTTGATATTCCTTTTCTGCGATACACTGAAATAGGCAAAAAAACAACAATTTGCACTGGGCCTTCGGTTAACAGGTTAGTCACAAAAATAATATAAAAGTGCATAATAAAGCCCATTAAACATCCAAAACAGATAATATAATAGCATGGAACAATCAAAAATTATAGATACGTTGGAGACGTATCAGTGGTGTCCACCGTAGCGAAACTATAGTCGGACCTATTGATAAACCTGGAGAAACGCTCGCAAGGCCTTGTGGCCAGGTGGTAGTGGTAGACGAGGACGTCTTGTCGCACACACAACTGAGTGACGGTAACTTTTTGATCGTGCCCAGCACGACCGGTGGTGTACTCGAGGTTGAAGCCGACCACTTGGTACTTCGCCTCGGCAAGCAACTGCTCCATAGTTTTGACGGAGCTCTCCACTGAGACTGGATCGTTCGTGTACACCACCGAGAGGGACTTCCCCCTCATGTGGGTGTCCACTACGTGATGCGTGGTGAACTGCCCACCGTTGTCGTTGTCAGCCGTTGGGAGCGCCATTGGAGCCATGGGGAGCGCCATTGGAACCGCTGGATGTCCTCTCCATATGTGTCATCATGGGTGTGCTTATTGTGTCGTGTGGCGTGATAAATGAAGGTTAATGGCCGCATGAATAAATGGGGGTCGGGCGGCCTGGATTCTCGGTGCATCCGGTGCTACCTCTTGAGCTTGCGTTGGTTTTTCCCTTAATAAGGAAAGGGTGATGCAGCAAAGTAGCGTAAGTATTTCCCTCAATTTTGAGAACCAAGGTATCAATCCAGTAGGAGAGAACGCGACAAGCCACCGAATACCTGCACAAACAAACACCAACTTGCAGCCAACGCGACAAAGGGTTTGTCAATCCCTTCACGGTTATTTGCAAAGTGAGATCTAATAGAGATGGATAAACGGTAAAGTAATATTTTTGGTATTTTTGGTTTATGGAACGGAAAGAAAAAGATTGCAAAGTGAGGGAACGACAAGAGAAATTGGTAAGTTGACGGGAAAATAATATCTTGTCAAATAGACCCAAGGGCGATAGGTTTCACTAGTGGCTTCTCTCAAGAAAGGAATTATTACGGTGGGTGAACAAATTACTGCCGAGCAATTGATAGAAAAGCGCAAAGTTATTATGATATCTAAGGCAATGATAATGAATATAGGCATCATGTCCGTGTCAAGTAGACCGAAACGATTCTGCATCTACTATTATTACTCCACACATCGACCACTATCCAACATGCATCTAGAGTATTAATTTCATAAGAACAGAGTAACGCATTAGGCAAGATGACATGATGTAGAGGGATAAACTCAAGCAATATGATATAAACCCCATCTTTTTATCCTCGATGGCAAGAGTACAATATGTGTCGTTTCCCTTTCTGTCACTGGGATCGAGCACCGCAAGATTGAACCCAAAGCTAAGCACTTCTCCCATTCCAAGAAAGATCAATCTAGTAGGCCAAACCAAACTGATAATTCGAAGAGACTTGCAAAGATATCAAATCATGCATATAAGAATTCAGAGAAGAATCAAATATTGTTCATAGATAATCTTAATCAGAAAACCACAATTCATCGGATCTCGGCAAACACGCCACAAAAGAGTATTACATTGAATAGATCTCCAAGAACATCAAGGAGAACATGGTATTAAGAATCAAAGAGAGAGAAGAAGCCATCTAGCTACTAGCTATGGACCCGTACGTCTGAGGTAAACTACTCGCGCTTCATCGGAGAGGCAATGGTGTTGATGTAGAAGCCCTCCGTGATTGAATCCCCCTCCGGCAGGATGCCGAAAAAGGCCCCTAGATGGGATGTCATGGGTACAGAAGGTTGCGGCGGTGGAAAAGTGGGTTTGTGGCTCCCCTGGATGTTTTTGGGGTATAAGAGTATATATAGGAGGAAGATCTGGGTCTGGAGGTCACAGAGGGGCCCACAAGGTTGGGGGCGCGCCCTCCACGCTTGTGGCCGCCTCGTGATCTTCTAACTTGCACTCAAAGTCTCCTGGGTGTCTTCTGGTCCAAGAAAAATCATGGCGAAAGTTTTATTTAGTTTGGACTCCATTTGGCATTCCTTTTCTGCGAAATTCTAAAAAAGGAAAAAACAGAAACTGGCACTGGGCTCCAAGTTAATAGGTTAGTCCAAAAAATCATATAAAATAGCATATTAATGCATATAAAACATCCAAAATAGATAATATAATAGCATGGAACAATAAAAAATTATTGATATGTTGGAGACGTATCAAGCATCCCCAAGCTTAATTCCTGCTCGTCCTCGAGTAGGTAAATGATAAAAACAATTTTTTTGATGTGGAATGCTACCTGACATATTTTTCCATGTAATTCTCTTAATTGTGGCATGAATGTTCAGATCCGTAAGATTCAAAACAAAAGTTTGATATTGACATAAAACAATAATACTTCAAGCATACTAACAAAATAATTATGTCTTCTCAAAATAACATGGCCAAAGAAAGCTTATCCCTACAAAATTATATAGTCTGGCTATGCTCCATCTTCACCACACAAAATATTCAAATCATGCACAACCCCGATGACAAGCCAAGCAGTTGTTTCATACTTTTGACATTCTCAAACTTTTTCAACTTGCACGCAATACATGAGCGTGAGCCATGGACATAGCACCATAGGTGGAATAGACAGTGGTTGTGGAGAAGACACAAAGAAGGAGAAAGTCTCACATCAACTATGCCTATCAATGAGCTATGGAGATGCCCATTAATAGATATCAATGTGAGTGAGTAGGGATTGCCATGCAACAGATGCACTAGAGCTATAAGTTTATGAAAGCTCAAAAAGAAAACTAAGTGGGTGTGCATCCAACTCGCTTGCTCATAAAGACCTATGGCAATTTGAGGAAGCCCATCATTGGAATATACAAGCCATGTTCTATAATGAAAAAAATCCCACTAGTATATGAAAGTGATATCATAGGAGACTCTCTATTATGAAGATCATGGTGCTACTTTGAAGCACAAGTGTGGCAAAAAGGATAGTAACATTGTCCCTTCTCTCTTTTATCTCATTTTTTATTTGGGCCTTCTCTCATTTTTTGGCCTCTTTTTTTCGTCTGGAGTCTCATCCTGACTTGTGGGGGAATCGTAGTCTCCATCATCCTTTCCTCACCTGGGACAATGCTCTAATAATGAAGATCATCACACTTTTATTTACTTACAACTCAAAAATTACAACTCGATACTTAGAACAAAATATGACTCTATATGAATGCCTCCGACGGTGTATTGGGATGTGCAATGAATCAAGAGTGACATGTACAAAAATTATGAACGATGGCTTTACCACAAATACGATCTCAACTACATGATCATGCAAAGCAATATGAAAATGATGGAGTGTGTCATAATAAACAGAACGGTGGAAAGTTGCATGGCAATATATCTCGGAATGGCTATGGAAATGCCATAATAGGTAGGTATGGTGGCTGTTTTGAGGAAGGTATGTGGTGTGTTTATGGTATCGGCGAAAGTTGCGCGGTACTAGAGAGGCTAGCAATGGCGGAAAGGTGACAGTGCGTATAATCCATGGGCTCAACATTAGTCAAAAAGAACTCACATACTTATTGCAAAAATCTATTAGTCATCAAAACAGAGTACTACATGCTCCTAGGGGGGTAGATTGGTAGGAAAAGACCATCGCTCGTCCCCGACCGCCACTCATAAGGAAGACAATTAATAAATAAATCATGCTCCGACTTCATCACATAACGGTTCACCATACGTGCATGCTACGGGACTCACAAACCTCAACACAAGTATTTCTCAAATTCACAACTACTTACTAGCATGACTCTAATATCACCATCTTCATATCCCAAAACAATCATAAGGAATCAAACTTCTCATAGTATTCAACGCACTTTATATGAAAGTTTTTATTATATCCCTCTTGGATGCCTATCATATTAGGACTAAATTTGTAACCAAAGAAAATTACCATGCTGTTTTAAGGACTCTTAAAATAATATAAGTGAAGTACGAGATTTCATCAATTTCTATAAAATAAAACCATCGTCGTGCTATAAAAAGATATAAGTGAAGCACTAGAGCAAAATTGCCTAGCTCAAAAGATATAAGTGAAGCACATAGAGTATCACGATTCATGCGTGTCTCTCCCAAAAGGTGTGTACGGCAAGGATGATTGTGGCAAACTAAAAAGCAAAGACTCAAATCATACAAGGCGCTCCAAGCAAAACACATATCATGTGGTGAATAAAAATATAGCCTCAAGTAAAGTTACCGATATACGAAGACGAAAGAGGGGATGCCTTCCCGGGGAATCCCCAAGCTTAGGCTTTTTGACATCCTTGAATATTACCTTGGGGTGCCTTGGGCATCCCCAAGCTTATGCTCTTGCCACTCCTTTATTCCATAGTCCATCAAATCCTTACCAAAAACTTGAAAACTTCACAACACAAAATTTCAACAAAAAATCTCGTAAGCTCCGTTAGTATAAGAAAATAAATCACCACTTCTGGTACTGTTGTGAACTCATTCTTTATTTATATTAGTGTAACATCTACTGTATTCCAACTTTTCCATGGTTCATACCCCTTGATACTAGCCATAGATGCATCAAAATAAGCAAACAACATGTGAAAAACAGAACAATCTGTAGCAATTTGGACATTTCGAATACTTATGTAACTCCAAAAATCCCGAGAAATAAGCAAGTCCTAGATAATTTGTTTATTAATCCTCTGCAAAAAGAACGAGTATTTTATCACCCTTATGTTAAAAATGAAAACTAATCTCCTGGGCACAAAGTTTCTGTTTTTCAGCAGGATCAAATCAACTATCACCGCAAGCTATCCCAAAGGTCTTACTTGGCACAAACACTAATTAAAACACAAAACCACACCTAACCATAGGCTATATGAAAAATTTATTGCAAAACAGCAAGGAAAAATATTGGGTTGTCTGCCAACAAGCGCTCTTTTTAAAGCCTTTTAGCTAGGCATTGATAATTTTGATGATGCTCACCTGAAAGACAAGAATTGAAGCACAAAGAGAGCATAATAAAGCATGTTAAAAACACATCTAAGTCTAACATACTTCCTATGTATAGGTATATTATAGGCAAACAAATTATCAAGGAAATCAAAAACTAGCATATGCAAGGAAGAAGAAAGAGACGATAGCAATCTCAACATGAAGGGGGGTAATTTAGTAACATGAAAATTTCTACCACAATATTTTCCTCTCTCACAATAATCACATGTAGGATCATAAGAAAATTCAACAATATAGCTATCACACAAAATTTTCTCTTCATGATCCACATGCATGCAAAGTTGACACTCTTCCAAATTAGTGGGATTAACATTAACTAAAATCATGACCTCTCCAAACCCACTTTTATCAAAAATTTCATAAGATTGAACATTCTCCAAATATATGGGATCTAAAGTTGACACTCTTCCAAACCCACTCTCAATATTATTGCAAACACTATTATCATGGGGCTTAAATAAAATTTCAAGATCACAAGAAGAATCACCCCAATCATGATCATTGCAACAAGTAGTGGACATAGCAAAACTAGCATCCCCAAGCTTAGGGTTTTGCATATTTTTAGCATAATTGACATTAATAAAATTTATAATAACATCATTGCAATCATGCTTTTTATGCAAAGATCTATCGTGAAGCACTTCATAAAGTACTTCATCACAATTTCTAGATTCACAAATTTCAAGCAAAACTTCATAAAGATAATTTAGTGCACAAAACTCACTAGCAATTGGTTCATCATAATTGGATCTCTTAAAAAGATTAGCAAGCGGATGAGGATCCATAAATCTTAGGTTCTCTGATTTGCAATAAATACACGATTATTCCAACCAAACAAGCAAACGAGCCAAATAAGACATCAAGGCAAACGAAAAGACGAATGGAAGAAGGGCGAAGAAAAGGCGAATCTTTTCGAGAATCTTTTTAGAAGTGGGGGAGAGGAAAACGAGAGGCGAATGGCGAATAATGTAATGCGAGGGATGTGAGTTTATGATGGGTACTTGTCTTGGCTTGGCATAGATCTCCCCGACAATGGCGCTACAAATCCTTATTGCTACCTCTTGAGCTTGTGTTGGTTTTTCCCTTGAAGAGGAAAGGGTGATGTAGCAAAGTAGCGTAAGTATTTCCCTCAGTTTTGAGAACCAAGGTATCAATCCGGTAGGAGACAATGCGACAAGCCACCGAATACCTGCATAAACAAACACCAACTTGCAACCAACATGACAAAGGGGTTGTCAATTCCTTCATGGTTATTCGCAAAGTGAGATCTGATAGAGATGGATAAATGGTAAAGTAATATTTTGGTATTTTTGGTTTATGGAACGAAAAGTAAATGATTGCAAATTAAGGGAACGACAATAGAAATTGGCAAGTTGACTGGAAACTAATATGTTGTAAAATAGACCCGGGGCCATAGGTTTCACTAGTGGCTTCTCTCAAGAAAGGAATTATTATGGTGGGTGAACAAATTACTGCCGAGCAATTGATAGAAAAGCGCAAAGTTATGACAATATCTAAGGCAATGATCATGAATATAGGCATCACGTTCGTGTTAAGTAGACCGAAACGATTCTGCATCTAGTACTATTACTCCACACATCGACCGACTCCTGCGTGCATCTGGAGTACTAAGTTCATAAGAACAGAGTAACACATTAAGTTAGATGACATGATGTAGTGGAATTAACTCAAGCAATATGATGTAAACCTCATCTTGTTATCCTCGATGGCAACAATACAATACATATCGGTTCCCCTTCTGCCACTAGGATCGAGCACTGCAAGATTGAACCCAAAGCTAAGCACTTCTCCCATTGCAAGAAAACCAATCTAGTTGGCCAAACCAAATCGATAGTTCAAAGAGACTTGCAAAGATATCAAATCATGCATATAATAATTAAGAGGAGATTCAAATAATATTCATAGATAAGCTGATCGTAAATCCACAATTCATTGGATCTCGGCAAACACACCGCAAAAGAGTATTACATTGAATAGATCTCCAAGAACACCAAGGAGAACATAGTATTGATAATCGAAGAGAGAGAAGAAGCCATCTAGCTACTAGCTATGGACCCATAGGTTTGAGGTAAACTACTCACGCTTTATCGGAGAGGCAATGGTGTTGATGCAGAAGCCCTCCGTGATCGAATCCCCCTTTGACAGGATGCCCAAAAAGGCCCCTAGATGGGATCTCACGGGTATAGAAGGTTGGGGCGGTGGAAAAGTGGTTTCGTGGCTCCCCTGGATGTTTTTGGGGTATAAGTATATATAGTAGGAAGATCTAGGTCAGGAGGTCACCGAGGGGCCCACAAGATTGGGGTGGCGCGCCCTCCACCCTTGTGGCCGCCTCGTGGCTCTTCTGACTTGCACTCCAAGTCTCCTTGGTGTCTTCTGGTCCAAGAAAAATCATCGCAAAAGTTTTATTCTGTTTGTACTCCGTTTGGTATTTCTTTTCTACGAAACTCTAAAACAAGGAAAAAACAAAAACTGGCACTGGGCTCTAGGTTAATAGGTTAGCCCCAAAAATCATATAAAATAGCATATTAATGCATATAAAACATCCATAACAGATTATATAATAGCATGGAACAATAAAAAATTACAGATACGTTGGAGACGTATCATCCGCATGGCTGTTTTTGCAGCGGGTAACTGCATCATCGCGCCGCGCCCGGCGTAACCGCATGCACATGAACGTGCATGATAGTGCACCGGCCCCAAACACTGGCAGCTCACATGGAGGGATGAGGATAGAGTGCCTGGAGGGACGTGAGAGTAGAGCGCGCGCGGCGGGACGCGAGCAGAGCGCGTCGCGGCCGCCTCAACCGCAAGCAACCACACACATAGAGCAGTTAAACATGCAGGAAATGATCGCCTACAAGCAGGCCGACAGTTGCGTCACTGCGTAGAGAGCGGCCGTGTGCTACTACCTCCGTCTTGGTTTATTAGTCCCCTTTATATTCTGTGCCATAATTTGCCCTTAAATTTAACCAACAAAATGTTAATGCATGTTATAAGAATTATATAATTGGAAACTATGTTCAAATATGAATCCAACGATATAATCTTTGGCGACATGCATTCGTATTTTATTAGTTAAATCCTACTTATAAACCAGGATGAGGGTATAGTAGGTAATTAAACCGCAAACATTTTTTATTAATCATACGCGTACGTGGCCTTTTGTCCTCCTCTCACACGTCTTGTTACCCCACTGCCGCAGACAGCTTACAGCGCAAGCTTGTGTAACGCGCGGGGGCGTTCTTTTGGCCAAACGGTGGCTCGAACTGGTGCCAATGAATCATCGGTGAGCCCGTTTACCGCACAACCTCGCAGGTTCCCGCGCAAGCTTCCCGCCCAACTCGGTGAAATCCCCCAAAATCCCAATGCTTACCGGCCTTCTATATAAACCCTCACGGCCGGCGAGTCATGCGTCACATTTTCCCCTCCCTCCCTATAGCTTATCACTAGTAGAAAAAGGGTCAAACGTGAAGCACATTAGTGCCGGTTTGAATTTGAGCCGGCACTAATGTGTACATTAGTGCCGGTTCCAACGGCTAGCCGGGCCACTCTCATTAGTACCGGTTCGTGGCGAACCTTTAGCACCGGTTCGTGCCACGAACCGGTACTAAAGTTAGTGGTGGCAGGATGTTGTCAGTCCGGGGCCCCTCCAGCACCTTTAGTACCGGGTCGTATCACGAACCGGTTCTAAAGGTCGTCCTACATAGACCCTTCGTCCACCCGAGCTCGCTCTGTTCTTCCCCTTTCCCCTCTCCTCTCTGTTCTTTCCCCTCTTCCTCTCAAGCTCATCACACATTTTGCCCAAGATTTGAAGGCCCCCATCCATTCAAATGATCACAAAGGTTAGCAACTCTTTCCTTTCATCTCTCATTGCTAGATTAGCTCGTGCAATGCTTTATATAGTGATTGATTTTTTAGTTTAGTAATTTGGGAGGAATTATATATATGTGCTAGTATTTGATTTATATGCAATTTGAGGTCAAAAATAACACTTAGTTTTGCATATGTAGGTGTGGTTTACTTAGTACCTTCTAAATCTCCGTCGTAACCACCGTCGATCGCTCGCAACATCCCGTCGCCGACACCACCTTGTGGTGAGCCTCTTGTTCATGAAGTTTTATATAAAAAAATGATGTTTGTGTGATTTGGATATATAGTTACTCGTATAATTATCTTACCCATACGTTGTTTGTTATGCATAGTGCCATGGTTTTGATATCCGTCCCCGTCGGCCCTCGTCCGGGTTATGATTCGGATGTGGTATATTCTCTTTTAAAACTATTCATTGCATTTCGTGTTTATGACAAATTATGCCCATCAAGTTGACATAGATATTTGTATGTAGGAGGTAGTTGAACCCGAAATTCCAACCGACCCTATTGTCGAGAGGTTAAATTTAGTTGAAAGAGAAAACGAGGATTTGAAGGGAAAATTGAAAAGAATTGAGGGGGAGAAGATGGAATTGGAGTTGCATGTTGCCGATGTCGTCGATGATCACAAGATTAAGATGGAGAAAATGCGCTTGAAGATTATAAAGATTAGAAAATATGCCATTCATAGTGAGGCTTGGTATCATTATGCTGTTGGATCAATTGTTACCTTAGTTGCGATCTTGATCGCATTTGTTGTTGCATTTAAATTCTTTAGCTAGAGAGTTATTTGTTTGTTGCATTGAAGTGTTGTATGCTCTTTATGTATGAACTTTATGTATGAACTTTATGTATTGTATTAATTTGATGTTTTCGGTGCTGTGTATTGAAGATGAGCCAACAATGGATGTACGATGACCGATGCTCTCCGGAGTTCATTAATGGCGTGCGTACTTTTCTGCTTGCGGCCGAGGCAAACAAGCGAGCGGATGGTTTTATGCATTGTCCATGTGCTGGCTGTAAGAATGGTCACAATTACTCTACGTCAAGAACCATTCACGTCCACCTGTTTGAGTCGGGTTTCATGCCCCACTATAATGTTTGGACCAAGCATGGAGAAAGAGGGGTTATGATGGAAGACAAAGAAGAAGAAGAGGACGACGACAACTATCCTGGCCATGGGTTCCCTGAATACGATGATACAACAATGAGGGAAGAAGCTGAGCCGGTAATGCGGGAAGAAGCTGAGCCGGCAATGCGGGAAGAAGCTGAAGAAGAGGCATCGGATGAGCCCATTGATGATCTAGGTCGGGCCATTGCCGATGCAAAGAGAAACTGCGCAAGTGATTTGGAGAAGAAGAAGTTGCAGCGCATGTTAGAGGATCACAAAAAATTGTTGTACCCGAATTGCGAAGGTGACAAGAAAAAACTGGGCACCACACTGGAATTGCTGCAATGGAAGGCAGAGAATGGTGTATCTGACAAGGGATTTGGAAAGTTGCTGGTAATGATAAAGGATATGCTTCCAAAGGACAACGAATTGCCCAAGAGTATGTACCAAGCAAAGAAGGCTATCTGCCCTCTAGGGTTAGAGGTGCAGAAGATACATGCATGCCCTAATGATTGCACCCTCTACCGCCGTGAGTACGAGGATTTGAACGCTTGCCCGGTATGCGGTGCATTGCGCTATAAGATCAGCCGCGATGACCCCGGTGATGTCGAGGGCGAGCGCCCCAGGAAGAATATTCCTGCCAAGGTGATGTGGTATGCTCCTATAATACCACGGTTGAAACGTTTGTTCCAAAACAAAGAGCATGCCAAGGCGATGTGATGGCACAGAGAAGACCGTAAGAAAGACGGAAAGTTGAGAGTACCCGCTGACGGGTCGCAGTGGAGAAAAATCGAAAGAAAGTACGGGAAGGAGTTTGCAGATGATGCAAGGAACGTATGGTTTGGTCTAAGCGCAGATGGCATTAATCCTTTTGGGGAGCAGAGCAGCAACCATAGCACCTGGCCTGTGACTCTATGTTTGTATAACCTTCCTCCTTGGTTGTGCATGAAGCGGAAGTTCATTATGATGCTAGTGCTCATCCAAGGCCCTAAGCAACCCGACAACGACATTGATGTGTACCTAAGGCCATTAGTTGAAGAACTCTTACAACTGTGGAATGGAACAGGTGTACGTGCGTGGGATGAGCACATGGGGGAAGAATTTGACCTAAAGGCGTTGCTGTTCATGACCATCAATGATTGGCCTGCTCTCAGTAACCTTTCAGGACAGAGAAACAAGGGATACCGCGCATGCACGCACTGTTTGGACGATACGACAGTATATATTTGGCTAATTGTAAGAAGAATGTGTACCTGGGATATCGTCGATTTCTTCCAAGCAGGCATCCCGTAAGAAAGAAAGGCAAGCATTTCTCCGGTGAGGTGGATCATCGGACGAAGCCTCGCCACCGTACTGGTGCTGATGTACATGATATGGTCAAGGATTTGAAGGTGGTCTTTGGAAAGGGTCCTGGTGGACAACCTGTTCCGAATGACGCTGACGGACGCGCACCCATGTGGAAGAAGAAATCTATATTTTGGGACCTGCCCTATTGGAAAGACCTAGAGGTCCGCTCCGCAATCGACGTGATGCACGTGATGAAGAATCTTTGTGTGACCCTGCTTGACTTCTTGGGCATGTATGGGAAGACAAAAGATACACCTGAGGCACGAGAGGACCAGCAACGTATGCACGGAAAATACGGCATACATCAGGGTCATGCAAGCTACGCTCTTACCAAAGAAGAGAAGGAAATCTTCTTTGAATGCATGCTTAGTATTAAGGTACCGTCTGGCTTCTCGTCGAATATAAAGGGAATAATAAACATGGCAGAGAAAAAGTTCCAGAACCTAAAGTCTCATGACTGCCATGTGATTATGACACAACTGCTTCCGGTTGCATTGAGGGGGCTTCTACTGGAAAACGTTTGATTAGCCATTGTGAAGCTATGTGCATTTCTCAATGCAATCTCTCAGAAGGTAATCGATCCAGAAATCATACCAAGGTTAGAGAATGATTTGGTGCAATGTCTTGTCAGTTTCGAGTTGGTGTTCCCACCATCCTTCTTCAACATCATGACGCATGTCCTAGTTCACCTATGCGAAGAGATTAACGTTTTGGGTCCTGTATTTCTACACAATATGTTCCCCTTTGAGAGGTTCATGGGAGTCTTAAATAAATATGTTCATAACCGTGCTAGGCCAGAAGGAAGCATCTCCAAGGGCCATGAAAATGAGGAGGTCATTGAGTTTTGTATTGACTTTATTCCTGACCTTAAGCCGATTGGTGTTCCTGAATCGCGGCATAAGGGCAGACTGTATGGAAAAGGCACGCTAGGAGGGGAACAAATAATATGTATGGACGGGCATTCTCTCACTGAAGCACACTACACAGTTCTACAGAATTCCACCTTGGTGGCTCCGTATATGGATGAACACAAGAATTTGCTACGCTCCAAACACCCGGAGCGGTCTAATGATTGGATTACACGTGAACAAACCAGGAGTTTCGCCAGCTGGTTGCAGACACGTACCATGCATGACACCTCTATTGAAGATGACCTGTACTTGCTGTCCCAGTTACCATCTTCGAATATAATGACTTTCAAAGGGTACGAGATAAATGGTAATACATTTTACACGATTGCCCAAGATAAGAAGAGCACCAACCAAAACAGTGGTGTCCGCTTTGATGCAGAAACCAAGACAGGAAAGGAAACATATTATGGTTATATACAGGACATATGGGAACTTGACTATCAACGTGGTTTGAAGGTCCCTTTGTTTCGGTGCAAATGGGTCAATATGACACGAGGCGGGGTAACGGAAGACCCGCAGTACGGAATGACAACAGTGGATCTCAACAATCTTGCGTATGCAGACGAACCATTCGTCCTAGCCAATGATGTGGCACATGTTTTCTATGTGAAGGACATGTCTACCAAGCCAAGAAAAAGAAAAGATAAGGAAGCGAATGCATCGTACGATGAGCCAAAGCGGCACATAGTTCTTTCTGGGAAGAGAAACATTGTGGGAGTGGATGACAAGACAGACATGTCAGAAGATTATGAAAAGTTTGATGAAATTGCTCCATTCACAGTGAATATTGACCCGAGCATCCCATTAAATGATGAAGATTTTCCATGGTTACGGCGCAAAGGGACACACGCGAAGAAAAAGTTTCACACCCGAAGATCTGGGATGTGATCGGCTTCACTATCATCACTTTCTTCTGTGTTCCACACCCAGGAGGGAATCTCTATAATAGTTAGGGTAGTTATGTGTTTTGGCATTTGAAACGCAAAGAAATTTTATGTGCAAACAAATTCTTTCATGCCTTTACTGATTTTTAAGCTAAATGACCCTGAAATTGAAAAGCATTTCAAATGAACTCAGAAAAGGTTGAAAGTTGGCATGGTATCATAATTTCATCCACATAGCATGTGCAAAAAAGCAGAGAGGGTTACCGCAAAAACTGGATGCACTTCGTGTACTAAATGGACAATCTCTTTCGAAGTACCAGGGTTTCGGACGAAAACTCATCCGTTACAAAAGGCATTTCATTTTTTTTAAATAATCTAAGAATTACCAAATTGAATATAATGATAAAACACACTAATATTAAACATAAGAAAAAAGAATCACTGAAAAATCTATTCTCAAAGTTAAGTTATTCACACAAATTTCAAATAAATCAAAATTTAAACTATTCAAATTTGTAAACTACCGGTACTAACAGAAAGTTTGTAATTTTTTGTGATCGCCACCTCAGGAAGTTAAATTGAGCACGTCTACAGAAAGAGGCGAGCTCGAGCTCGAGCAAATCAGCTGGCAAAAGGAGCAGTAAAACCGTTCCCCAGCTGGGAGAACAGGCTGCGCAATCAATCCCCCCGCTTGTTGTGCCAACAACACATGAGAGTAGGCGCGCCCAATATTATTGTGGGCAAACCGTTAACGTTCCCGGGGTGGGCAATGTGGTAATAACCGAGGAGCATATTGCGCAGGCTCAATCGATCGGGATCACTGTTGGACAACTCCTCAATATCGAGCCCATGTCTCCGACTAGAGAGGAGGAAATAAAACGAAAATATGCCCGGGGCCAACCTTTGGTCGAGCCAGAGGAGGTCAATAAGCTCCCAACGAGAATGTATGAATTGCATCAATGGTACATGGACATTACCAAGATTTCCAATCGAGAGTCCCTCATGGTGAATGTCAACGAGGAGCATTACTACCATAAGAAAGCTGTGACCGTTGAGTATTCAGAACTTTTTCAGCTATACAATAAAGATGCACTCGACAAATCTATCGTCAGTTGCTATTGTCTGTAAGTGATTCCTTTCTGTAATTTAAGTCTCAAGCTAGCTGATCATTTTGATCAATCATTACCTGTAATTATCCTGACTATATTATTTTCTGTGGTATTATGCAGGATGAAGATTTATGAAATGAAAAAAGGTGGACGCTATGGCATTGGGTTCGTTGACCCAAATACCATTAATGAATACACATGGAAATTAGATCCATATCACGCAAAATGTGTAGAGGAAAGCATGCTACAGTTCTTCAAGGAACTCAAATACAATGAAGATATGCTACTTCCTTACAACTTCCAGTGAGTCACACTGTCTTGTACTACAAATTCTGTTTTTCCCTACTAGCTATAGCTACATGTTTTTGCTTACATATGCCCGCTTAATTAAGACATGCAAATGTGTGTGCATGCAGATATCACTGGATCTTGTTAATCATTAAAGTTGATGAAGGAATAGTTGAAGTACTAGACTCGCTACTTAAGAAAGCAAGTGACTACACCATCGTGAATGGGATAGTCAACAGGTAATTTCAATCATTATTAACTATATCTCGGCCTATTTAATTAGTTCATCATTTCATGATAACAACTATTTAATAACCCATTTATTCATTTTCTTTGTCGGCGGGTAGGGCTTGGAAACAAAGTTCATCAGGGTCACTCCAGGCCCATGGAAACAAAGTCTGAAATGGTATCGACCGAAGGTAAGTAATTAAGTAGTACTAGCTAGCTGCCATCTCTTTAATTATCATGCTTGATTAATTATTATCTGATCAAAATTCCATTCTTGTAAAGGCCCTGAGGCAGGCGCCGGGGAATGATCTATGTGCATACTACGTTTGCGAGAACATTCGCATGATGGCGTCCGAAAGGAGCAAATCTCAAAGACAGGAGTGGGTACGATATCGATTGTCAGAACACTATTTATAATTTTTACACCATTATCGATATCTAGTCACACAACTAATACACATGCATATTGATCTCCTTCTTAACAGTTCAAAGAGGTGCGGGACAAGCTCCTAGCACAGGACCGCATAGAAGCAATTCAAGAGGAAATAGCGGGATTTTTTCTCGACCAGGTCATAGATCCCAAAGGAGAATACTATTACCCGCTACCGCCCCCATGAACCACTTCCAATTGTTATCGTGCTCCGAAGGCACCAATTAGCTAGGCTAATGCCACTGGCTCCGAAGGCACCAATTAGGAGAAATTGTATATATATACATGTGTGAATTAATTAATGGTGGTTGTGAGACATTCGATGATATATATATATATTATGATCGGTTCTACTAGAAATTCTATTTGTATATATGCATAACATGTACAATATGTAGTATCGTAAAATACCAGCAAACGAAAAAGAATTAAATGGAAAACACAGAATTAAATGAAAAAGAAATCATAAACCCAAACCCCCCAACATTTTAATACCGGTTGGTGACACCAACCGGTACTAAAGGGCTCCCTGCCCCCGAAGCTGGCTCGTGCCACGTGGTTGCCCTTTAGCACCGGTTCGTGCTGAACCGGTACTAAAGGGGGGGCCTTTAGTGCCTACATTTTAGCGCCGGTTACCAAACCAGCACTAAAGGGCCTTACGAACCGGTGCTATTGCCCGGTTCTGCACTAGTGTATGTCGTCTGCTTCTCCCACAATCGCCAATGGAACTAGTCCGTCATCGTCGCTCAGCCACTCCACCGCCATTAGAGGACAGCTCCAGCTGGGAGGCTACACTACGGCGGCGGCACAGTCCTCGGCGGAGTGTAGTGTGCGTGGCGCTGATACGTCTCCAATGTATCTATAATTTTTTATTGTTCCATGCTGTTATATTATCAATCTTGGATGTTTTACAATCATTTATAGTCATTTTATATCATTTTTTGGTACAGACCTATTGACATAGTGCCAAGTGTCAGTTCCTGTTTTTTTTCGTGTTTTTACATTGCAGAAAATCAATATCAAACGGAGTCCAAATGCCAGGAAACTTTACGGAGAATTTTTATGGGCCAGAAGGAACACAACGGGCCCAGGCTGTGCCTGGGGGGTGCCCCGAGGGGGGCACAACCCACCAGGGTGCGCCAGGAGGCCCAGGCATGCCCTGGTTGGTTGTGCCCACCTTGGGTGCCCTGTGGACCGCCTCTTTGCTCTATAAATACCCCTAAAATCCCAGAACCCTAGAAGCGTCGACGAAATATTCATCCAGCCACCGCAGAGTCTAGAACCACAAGATCCAATCTAGACACCATCTCGGATGGGGTTCACCACCTCCATTGGTGACTCTCTGATGATGCGTGAGTAGTTCTTTGTAGACCTATGGGTCTGTAGTTAGTAGCTAGATGGCTTCATTTCTATCTCTAGATTCTCAATACAATGGTCTCTTGGAGATCCATATGATGTAACTCTTTTGCGGTGTGTTTGTTGGGATCCGATGAACTTTGAGTTTATGATTAGATCTATCTTTTTATATCCATGAAAGTTATTTGAGTTTCTTTGATCTCTTATATGCATGATCTCTTATAGCCTCATATTTATTCTCCGATATTTGTTTTTTGGCCAACTTGATCTATTTATCTTGCAATGGGAAGAGGTGCTTTGTAGTGGGTTTGATCTTACGGTGCTTGATCCCAGTGACAGAAAGGGAAACGACACGTATTTATCGTTTCTACTAAGGATAAAACGATAGGGTCTATCTCTACATAGATAGATCTTGTCTACATCATGTCATCATTATTATTGCATTACTGTGTTTCTCCATGAACTTAATACACTAGATGCATGCTGGATAGCGGTCGATGTGTGGAGTAATAGTAGTAGATGCAGGCAGGAGTCGGCCTACTAATCTTGGACGTGATGCCTATATAAGGATCATTACCTGGATATCATCATAATTATTTGAAGTTCTATCAATTGCCCAACAGTAATTTCTTTACCCACCGTTTTCTATTTCTCTCTCTCGAGACCACTAGTGAAACCTACATCCCCCGGGTCTTCTTTCTCATATATTTGCCTTTGCGATCTACTTTTCTCTTGCATTTATTTTCAGATCTATTAATTCAAAAATCCAAAAATACTTTGCTGAAATTTATTCTTATTTATTTGTTTGGCGTTCGATCTATCAAACTACTACAAATTTATCTCACGTCCGTTTGCCACTTGAGGCTCCATACCCCGAAAGGGATTGACAACCCCTTTAACATGTCGGGTTGCGAGAAGTTGTTATTTGTGTGAAGGTGCTGTTTACGTTGTGTTGCTTGGTTCTCCTACTGGTTCGATAACCTTGGTTTCATATCTGAGGGAAATACCTACCGTCGCTGTGCTACATCATCCCTTCCTCTTTGGGGAAATACCGACGTATCTTCAAGCGACATCAAGAGGAATTTTTGGCGCCGTTGCTGGGGAGGATCAAGTCAAGATAGTCTCCCATCAACTCGCCAATTTCTGGCACCGTTGTCGGGGAGGATCTTCAACATATACCAGGTTCCTAATCACAAATCTCATCTCCTTGCAATTTACATTATTTGCCAGTTACCTCTCATTTTCCTCTTCCCCATTTCACAAAAATTTGCCGTTTTATTCGCTTCTCTTTTCCGTTCGCCATTTTTTTGTCAGATCTATCCTTTGTTTGCAATCATGAGTGATTTCAGTATGGCACCAACGGATGATGGCCTAACTCCTAAGATTGGACATACGGGCAATATGGATGCTAAAACTTTTATCTTGGGGCAAGGAAACATTATGGGAAAAGAACATATGCAAGAATTTTTCAATTGTGTTAGGAATCTAAGTCTTGATGATTCTCCTGTACTTAAAACCACTAGATCTTATGTGGATGCTATTTCAGCACTAGTCCTGAAACTTGAAAGTAAATTTATTCCTACCCATCCTACCTTGCAGAGATTGTTGTTTGAGCTCCCCGTTATAAAAAATTCTAGAGCTAAAAAATTGGCCACACTTGTTCTTATGAATGAGTTTGACTACATAATATGGGAAGCTAGGGAAATATTTTACTTTTATGGTATGAATCATGAAAAACCTTTGATAGATGAAATTCTTTACAATAGTGACTATGCTTTAAGACATTTGCTTGGGGACAATAAAATCTTTGATGAGAGTCTTAAAAAGGAAGTCCCTGTTCGAGATATAATCCAACAATTTTCAACAATGTTAATCAACATTACTCTTGGATTGTTGCAGGAAATCAAAAGGGGTATGATGAAAACCAACTTAGGATTTCTAAGGCCTCTATGGATAACATGTTTTATGTTGTGTTTACAAAGCCTCATGATGAAAATACCTCAAAGAAAGTTAAGAAGAAGGATGACAAAACTTAGATCCTTCTTTATGCCTAGCTAAGGGCGTAAAACTATAGCGCTTGTTGGGAGGAAACCCAATGAATAAATTTTATTTTTGCTTTTTGCTTCCTATTGTTGAGTGTTAATACAATTATGCTACTGTTATGATTGTGTTTTTTATGTTTTAATTAGTGTTTGTGCCAAATAAAGCCTTTAGGATCTTCTTGGGTGATATTTGTTTGATCTTGCGAAAAAATAGAATCTTTTATGCTCACGAAATTAATTCTCGTTTTTACTAGAGAGCGATAAAATACCCATTCCACTTGCAGTAGATCAATATAGAAATTGCTCAGGTCATCCTAATTTCTCAAAAAAATTGGAGTTACAGAAGTATTCGAAATAGTCAGATTTCTACAGACTGTTATGTTTTGAAAGGTTCCGTTTACTTTGTGTTGTGTGCTTATTTTGATGGCTCTATGGTTTTATTTGATGAGTTTTTGCCACAGAAAAGTTGGAATACAGTAGATATAATACAAAAACAAAATATGAGTTTGTTTGATACAGTACTTATAGTAGTGATTTATTATTCTTATACTAACGGATCTCACGAAGGTTTTGTTGAGTTTTGTGTGATTGAAGTTTCCAAGTTTTGGGTTATCTTACGATGGATGTGTCGGGGGAAACGACACCTACGGGATCACGTAGAATCCCTTTTGCTATGATTGGCGGGCGCAGGGCCGTGGAAAGAGCAGGATTAGAAGATCAACACGGGGGGATTATCCAGATTCGGGCCGCAAGTGATGCGTAATACCCTACTCCTGCTGGTTTATGTTTATCTGGTGTTCTTAGACTATCTACAAAGCGTGTAGGGTTCTAAAAGTCCGAATCCTTCCTCAGTATGCCGCGGGCCTCCTTTTATAGTCAAAAGGGGCTGCCACAGTGGCGCATAGGAGGTGGAAAGTTGTACAGTAGTCGAGTCTATCTCCTGGCACCGTAGGACAAACACATTTAATGCGCTGCCGACGTGCCCTTCTTACTTTATCGGGGATAGCAGCGAAGCCCGTCTCGTCCGTCGTTGCCTCGCCTTGCTCCGACATGCGTCCAGGCCAACGAGGCATGTAGCGCCATGTAGGCTGGCAGGCTGCTGAGCTGGTGTGGTGGCAGGGTCTTCACGAAGATCTGCATGCCACCACATAGGTGCTTGACTAGTTGGCTTAGGAGCCACGTACTTCCACGCAGGTACCTGCTTAGTTGGTGGGTCGGCCGCTGAGCTGGGGCGGCGACGGGACGGCAAGGCCTTGCCACGGTCTTGCTGATCTTTCTGGCAAGGGTCTTGCCGAGGCCTCACGGGCGTCCCTCGACAAGAGTCTTGCCGGGGCCTCGCGGGTATCTTTGGCAAGAGCCTTGCCGGGGCCTCGTGGGTATCCTCGGCAAGGAGCCTTGCTGTTGTCTTGTTTCTTGGTTCCTATCTAGGCCTCATAGGCCCTTTGTCTTCACAAACATCTGCATGCCACCATGGAGGCGCCTCCCGAGCCTTGGTTCCGATGTGGTTGATGATGTCTGGACTCTTAGACTCGAGGGTGGCGGCCTTGTTGGTGTGGGGCAAGTCACCCCGGCAAAACTCTTGCTGAGGCCGTGAAGGCCACCCTGGCAAGGGCCTTGCCGGGGGAGTTTCATCTCGCCCCTCTACTTCTCGTGCCTTCGGCTTGGCGCCGCTCTGGTAGTCTTGGGCCTTTGCTTCCTCTTCTCCGCCAAGCGTGGCTGCAGGCGTGTGGCTGCGACTGCCCGCGCACAGGTAAAGGGGTACAAAAGGGACCCCTACTTTCGTACACTGACAGGAACCCCTGGGCCTGGGACACATACAAGCGCGAAGTGTTATTGGGCCAGGCCCAGAATGGTGCATAGGCGCGCGTGTGGCGGAGTTTTACCGCAGTAACTCCCCCGCCCGCTGCGCTTCCTCACGACCCGCGTTGAATGCGTGACGTGGGGGTCGTGCGTGGGGCGGTTGTTGTACGCCTGTGTCACATCGTGGTAAATGGTAAAGAGGCGGCCCGCGCCTTCCCCATAAAAAAGGAGAAACCGCGGGCGCGCTACTCATTTACCCCATGTGCCTTCTCCAATCTCGGAACCGCCGCTCCCTTCTTCCTCCTCAAGCTTTTGCCTTTGCTCACCGCCGTCGCGCCCTTACTGCCCTTAATCCTCCGTCCCCTCTTAGTTGCCATGGCGCCCAAGACAGGCAAAGGCAAAGGGGCGGCCAAGGATGTTGGGGAGAAAAAGGCGCCGGAGAGCGAGTTGGCGGTGCTGTGGATGCAGCATGCCTATTTCCCCTCGAAGGTGGATGCGGTCCAACTCAAGGACTACTTCAAGCCCCTATGGGGGAGGGAGACGACGGGGCACCCTGCTACGCACATCATCCCTGCCGATTTCGCCAAGGCCGGCCCTGATCGGTACCCCTTCTTCATCGATTACTTTTCTTGCGGGCTCTGCCCCCTTTTCTTTGATTTTTTCAATGACATTTCACCTCCTCGACTTTGCGCCGAATGCCGTGGCGCGCATGGCCCTCTTCGCCCATCTCTGTGAGGGCTTCGCCGGAGTGCTCCCTAGCACGACGCTCTTCCGCCAGTACTTCTATCCTCGCATCCAGCCAGGGGATGCCATTTCTGGGTGCATCACCTGGATCCCGAGGACCCAGGAGAAAGGCACGTACCTGGAGGGTGCCCAGAAGGAGAGGTGGGACGAGTGGCGGGGCCGGTGGCTCTGGATCAAGGTGGAGGATCCGTAGGAGTTCTGCCAAGTTCATCAGAGCCCATCGACCCGCCGCAAGGACTAGAGTGACCTTGATGTCAACGACAAGAAGCTCACGGTTGCCACCACCAGGATCCATCACCTCACCATGGCCGGCTCACCCTTGAGATGATCGGGGCCAATTTCATCCGTCGCTGAATTGCTCCGCTGCACAACAAGGGGAGGCTGGCCTGGGACTTCAGGAATGCGACCGATGTCATGAGGCTCCGGCCTGGCCTGAAGCATAACTTCATGGTGCTGGGGCATGCCCATTTTTGCCAGAGGCTCTTCCAGCTCAATGTGGACGACGACGGCAGGGCTGAGAGGACCGGCAAGGCCGCGAAGGCCGTCAAGGGGCCCCTGTTTGGGTTGCCGATGGGAGTGGTCCCACTGAGCAACAACTCTCGCCAATCTGCCATAATCGCCATGATGCCGGACTTCAACGTGCACGGCCTCGACCCCGCCTGGGCCGAGCCGCAGCAGAGCAAGTGCAGGAGTTTTTCCACAACTTGTCAGAGGGCTATGTCCGTGACGAGCTGCTGCTCATCCGCGACATCACCAAGGAGGAGCTGGACTACATTGATGTCAGGGCGGCGGAAGCGGCGCTTGCCAAGGAGGCCGGTAGCGCCGGTGCCGTGGAGGACGAGGCCGACGCGACCGCGGAGGAGAGAGAGCTCGCTCAGTGGGCGGAGTCTGCCGGGGAGGCCAGTGGCGCTGGCGCCGCGACCCCCCTTACTGAAGATGCGGGCGACGAGTCGCCCGAAGAGGAGACCGAGGCGGACGACTCTCTGTCCATGGGGAGGAAACGCGTCCTGCGGTGGGTCAACTTTGGCGAGCCGGTCCGGCCCAGCAGGGCCACGCAGCGGCAACCGGCTCAAGAGCAGCCCGTGCGCGAGACGAGGGCGATGAAGGCCGCGGCAGCAAAGAAGGCGGTGAAGGCCACGGTGGCGAAGAAGACGACGACTGCCTCCTCCTCGTCCAAGGGGCGCCGAAACCCATCTCCTTCTCCCCTCCCTCGGACAACACCCTGGAGGTCGAATTTGACCTTGGATCTTTTAGCCTGAAGAGGAAAAGGAAGCCAGTGGAGGAGGAGGTGGAGGACGAGTAAGTATCTCGCGCCCCATCATCTACTGACCTCACACCCGTGTTATCTGCTTTTGATTTGATGTTATCTTCATAGGGACATGGAGACGCTGGCCCAGAGGGTGGCGAAGAGGGCCAAGGCCTCTACGAGAGACAAGCCCCTGGAGGGTACTTCGTGTACGCCGTTGCTGGTGGAGAGCAGCCCGGACAGCAGCCCCCAGTGTATCCCCCGCTTCAGCCCCCAGCATAAGCTCGTCACTCACTCCTCTACTGATGAACATTGGGGTGTGAATCCTTGATGTCGACCTTGCCGGGTTTGCAGGAGAAGAACGGCAGCAGGAGGGGCCGCCGAGGGCCACCCCAACACGCCACCCCCCTCGACTACGCCGCCCCGAGGGGCGTCCCCGACAAGGGCATCCACCATCGAGCCCACGCATATGGAGGAGGAGGAGGCGAACTTGGGTGCCGGGGGTTCTGCCCGGACAACGAGCGCTAGCGGGGAGGGCGCCACTTCTTCCCAGCCCTGTGTGGGTAAGTCGTTTGTTTCGCGTCCCTGTTCTTCTTCTTTCTGAACCTCGACCTTGGCTCCGCCTCATTCCCCTTCTTGGTATCCAGACCCTTCCTCGGCGGACCAGGAGGACATTGGCACCATCATCGAGGAGGTCGCCAGGGATGCCGAGGCCGAGGCCGACAAGATCGCTGCCGAGGAGACCGCCAAGACAGCTGCTCAGGATGCCGCCAAGAGGCTTGCCGGGAGGCCGGCAAGGCCGCTACCGAGGAGGGTGTGGTCGACGACCAACCTTCCTGCTCTGCCGCCGCTGGCTCGGGTAAGTACTTGAGGGTGGCTGACGACTTGTTCGTCCACCTCCCAGGAACGACGAGCACCAGGGTGCCAACCAAGGGGGAGGTGTTCGACGACGAGGCGCTCGCTGCCGCCGGGCTTGAGCTTGTTGATGAATTGAGCGCTGGTGGCGGCGGTTCCCAAGAGGAGCAGCTCCTTCGGGCCATGAGCGTCAACTTCCAAAAGCTCCAGGCGCTCCACCGTGCCCGCCTGGACAAGGCAAAATCCAGGATGGCGGCGGTGGACAAGGCGGAGACGGATCTCGAGGAGCGCATCGCCGAGAAGCAGGCCTGGTACCGCAGGGCCCACGAAGAACTGAAGGCTGCCTTGGATCTGCTGGCTGAGCGCAAACAGGAGCTCATCCTGAAGCAGGCTGATGTCGAGAGAGCCCAGGAGGCGGCGAAGGAACATGCCGCCAAGGACAAGGCCGCTCGGCACCAGCACCAGGCCGAGCTGAACTCCCAGGAGGAGGACCTTGCCGCTGTGAGGATGTGCTCGCCGCCACACTCCGCGGCAAGGATGAGGAGGTCGATAAGCTCGTCGCGCACTGGACCCAGGAGCTGGAGCAGAGGCACAAGGAGGCACTCAATGCTCAAGCCCTGGTCCATGCCGGCAAGGTGAAGGAGCTGGAGGTGGAGCGGGATGGGCTAAAGAAACAGGTCCTAGAGCTGACGGAGGAGAAGGACGCGACCAACGGCGCTTTGGCAGAAGCGCAGGCCACAGTCCTTGGCAAGGCCGAGCTGCTCTTCATGGCCAACGACTCCATCAATGACCTGAAGCTGAAGCTGGAGGGCCTTGAGGGGACGCTTTTAGAGGTCAGTGCCTGGGAAGAGACCCTGACCAAGGACCTGGAGGAGGAGAGGTAGCTGCGGAGGAATGATGTTGTCGAACACAAGGAGTACGTGGAGAGCATAAACCGTTGGGTCAGCCGCCTCGCCGACGTTGCCGGCCGGATCACCACGAAGCTGTCTGCCATGGGGATGCCGAATGTGAGGTACTCCCCAGAGCCGAACGTGAGTCCCAACGCCAAACTGACCCTATTCTTCGAGGGCGTTCTTGGAGCCCTGGAGGAGCTCCACTCCAACCGGGCAACTTATCTGGCCAACGAGTCCCGGAGGCTCTGCCGGGGCGCCCTGACCAAGGTACTCACCAAGGTGGCATTCTGGAATCCCACCGTCAACTTTGCAAATGCGTTGGAGAGCTTGCCGGAGGAGGCGGACCTCGCGGTGCTCAAGGAGCATATCAAGCCCATCATCGACTGCGTCGATGGAGTTGAGACGGTGGAGGGCCAGCGCCAGGACTAGGCACCCCGTTTGTCGCTGCCGCTGCGAGTTCAAGATCAAGACAATTTTATCTTAAGTTAGAACCGCAGCGATTATTTGATGTAATATAACTCTGCATTACTTTAATATCGAGCATGCTATCTTCCTGTTAGATCTTTCTTTGTATGTTTGCACCCTACGCTTGGTGAGATAAGGCTGCCAGCGTGTAAACCCATGCCGTGGTGCTTTGAGGACGGATCCTTAGCACCCTATCGGGAGGGTGCTTGCTGCCGGGAAAACCACCTTGCCGCTCCCAGCGCTGTCGGCGTTCTGGGCATGGGGGTCCCCATACTTGCCTACCTACGGCCCGCGGCGTAGCGAAGCCAGCAGGCCGTACGGCCCATCTTCATCAACAAGGCATCCAAGACCCTCGCGAGGGGCCAAGCCTCACAAGGTGGACGACACAAGACCTCCCCTAGAGTGGGCTAGTCGGGCAGGCTCACGAGGGGCGGAGATAACAAGGCGAGGCAAACCTCACAAGGCTCTCGTGACGTGAGCCATGACGATCGACACCGGGCGGACGCCAGCGCGCGCAGCGTCCTTGTTTCCTCTTTGGTGCTAAGGAGGCCTGCGTAGGCGAGGAGTACTGAAGCATCAGGCAAAGGTTGCCATATTGGTGCAACAAGACCAAGACCAGAAGGACGGCAAGACGGAGGTTCTTGTGGAGCCCAAGACGGCGTCACCACCATAGCCTTTCGCAGGCGGAGACCACCTTTGTCAGGAAAGCTTGTACTAGCTGTCCCCCTTAAAATTTGCCCGCCGTTGTTGGCTCCCTTCCTGCTCAATATTTGGGAAGAGGACCAGGGTCTCTATAAATAGGACTAGCCACCACCATAGGCAGGAGAGGATCCGGAAGATCATCCCCACACACACAAGTTAGCCAAGCAGGAGAACACCTCACCCTCAGGAGGCTGTTCTTCCCCTTGTATTGTTCATCATCAGCCCAAGAGGCAATCCACCACCACCACACTGGAGTAGGGTATTACACGAAACGGTGGCCCGAACCAGTATAAATCTTGTGTCTTTCTGTGTTGTGAGTTCGTCGAGTTCGTCCGCAAGATCTTAGTGAGCTAGGGCGTAGATCGGTGGGAGGAAAAGACTTCGCGCGCAGGCCAGTGTTCGAACCTTAAGGGTTTGCCAGAACCCCACATCCGACATTTGGTGCGCCAGGTAGGGGTGCGCTGTAGCTTCCCTTCCATCACTTCGTCGCTCCGTCGCTCCATCATCTCCATGGCGGACGCTCGCCGTGCTCGAGCCGAGCGTCGGGCTGCCCTCACCGCCCGTGTTGCTCAGATGGCCCCCATCGGCGAGCCACCTCGTCGTTGTCCGTGTCCCGCCGCCAACGCTGCCACCGGCCCAGTGGGGAACGAGCAGCAAGCGTCGTCGCTACATCCTTCGGTACGGCAGGACGGCCGCACCACCACTCCATCACTAACCCCGGCCGATTCTTCGTCCCATGCATGCCACGCTCCCATGGAGGCACGGGCCGCACTCCTCGCCGCAAACGAACTCCTGCGCTACCGCCCAGTCGACGACATCTATGAGGAGTGGCTCGACCGTGTCGCCCAGGTCGTCCAAGCCGCAGGGTGCTCCCCGGCGCTATCCGTCTCTCTACCTCACCCTCAGTCGGCCACGGTCGACAAGGCCTGGGGCGCGCCTCCACCACCCCAGCCCAAAGACGGCGCCTTGGCACCAAAGCGCGTGGCCCCGCGGTGTGATCCGCCACGCCCGGTGCCCGCGCGCGAAGAGAGAAGCTGCCAAGAAATCCCTCGGCCGCGAGGAGCTGCACCCGCGCTTCCCGCGCCGCCTCATCAAGACCACGCGCCGCCCACAGCGGCGCCGCGTGGACCTCGTCAAGACCAAGCTCCACCTCCGAAGCGGGACCCAATAACTGCGGCCGGCTGCCGCGCCTTCACCCCCGAGCTGCGCAGCGTCGCCTGGCCAGGAAAGTTCAAGCCGGATCTGCCTCCTTGCTACGACGGCACCGCTGACCCCGCGGAGTTCTTGAAGCTCTATGAGCTGAGCATCGAAGCAGCCAACAGCGACGAGAAAGTCATGGCAAACTGATTTCCCATGGCTCTCAAGGATGGAGCCCACTCCTGGCTCCTGAACCTGCAGCACGGCTCGATCTCCTCATGGGATGAGATGCGCGACCGCTTCGTCGCCAAATTCCAGGGCACTCGCGACCGCCCGCGGGCTGCTGGCGACCTGCACCGCTTCAACATCACCCGCCTCAAGATCCCCAAGGTCATGGATGAGGCCATCATCTCGGCCTTCTCCGACGGTGTCCATGACGTCAAGATGAAGGAAGAGCTTGCTATCCACGAGGAGCTCTGCACATCTCAGGAGCTGTTCAACCTGGCAACTAAGTGCGCAAGAGCCAAGGAGGGGCGCCTCTCTCTCCTTGAGCTGCCAGCCGCGGGCGCAGAAGAGAAGAAAGCCAAGGCCAAGGACGTGAAGCGCAAGGAAGCAGTGGTGCTAGCAGCGGAGCCCGACACCAAATGGGGCAGAGATCAGCCCGAGTCATCCAGGAACAGCCGACCGTTCTGCGCCTTCCACAACCTGAACACCCACAACACCAGCGACTGCCAAGAGCTCAAAGCCATTAGAGAAGGACGCTACGGTCGACGCCCCGAGCGCAGCGACCGGGGCTACGGCCATGGAGGAGGACGTGGAGGCGGACACTGGGACAAGCGTGGCCCGCGCCAGGAATGGCGCGATAGGCCTCGTGAGGACCGCTAGAAAGACCATCCCCGCGAGGGGGCCTGGAGGGACCAGCCTTGTGAGGATCCCCCCAAAGCAACGCTGGTCTTCCCCCCGCTGCCGCCACCAAGAAGGAACGACGATCATCATCAGGACGAGGGGGCTGGGGGCTTCCAGGAGCCGCGTGCAATCGCCTGCATCTTGGGCGGCGCCCAGGCCCCAGCCTCTCAGCGCATCTTCAAACGGTTCGCTCGCGAGGTGAATGCGGTGCTCCCCGCTCAAGTGGTCCCAGTGCGCCATCACTTTTGACTCGGCAGATCCGCTCAAGTGTGCAGCCACCACCGGCGTCCTCCCGATGTTGTGTTCCCTAGTCATCAGCAATGTGCAGGTTACCAAGACCCTCATCGACGGCGACGCAGGGCTCAATGTCCTGTTCGTCGACATATTCGACAACCTCCAAGTGCCATATGTGCAGCTCCAGCCTACCAAACCTTTCTCAGGAGTGACCGACGGCTCCACCATACCGATAGGGCAGGTCCGCCTGCCTGTCACCTTCGGCACCTGCGACAACTACCGCACCGAGCTAATCGACTTCGACGCCGCCCACATCTGCCTGCTGTACAACGCCATCCTTGGGTATCCGGCCATGGCCAAGTTCATGGCGGTCACCCACCACGGCTATAACGTCCTCAAGATGCTTGGAAGCGGCAGGGTCATCACGGTCCCATGTGAGGAAAGGGATGCGGTGTGCTCCCTCGAGCGCACCTTCCAAGATGCAGTAATCGATGACCCCGACAACAAAAGCGAGGGCCCTCCAGAGGCCATCCCCAAGAAGAAGCAGCTGCGCCGCGCAGGACCTCAGGAGGATGGCGTCACGGCAGGAGCCTCGTCAGGATCAGCGTCCGTCCCAGGGGCACCACCCTCCATCGCGTAGGAAGGCGCGCCCATTGCCCTCCTTGGGAAGGGCTCGGGGGCTCTCTTCTGGAGGGCCTCAGGCCTTGCCAACCTCACGAGGGAAGCGCTCGGGCACCACTTGGAGGCGTGCTACACGGCACGTTTTCCTCAGGAGAACACAGGGCAAGGGGTGCCCACCACTAAGGAGTTCATCGCCAAGATCACACAGGAACTGCAAGATGCTAGAGCCATGCGCGGCGACATCCGCTCACAGGGCGCAGCCCACCACCCAGGCGATGGTGCTGAGCTGCGCGTCTACATCGATGTCCCAGGGCTCAATAGGGCCGCGTCTCAGGAGCGTTTCTGGCCTTCGCGTGTGGGCCGTTGTGAGGGCCCGCCACACAGCTACGTTCGCATGCCCCTCGACTTGCCGAGCGTGGCATCGGCCTATCAGCGCAACATGCGTTGTGACCTGGCGGCTCGAGAGGCCAGGTACCACACCGTCTTGGAGGAAACGGAGACGGTCTTCAGGGAGCCTCCTGAGCCCCCAGAGCCTCCCGAGGATCAGGGCTCCGGTGGCTCATGAGGAGTCATTTCTTCGATGCACGCCTTTAGCTGCACCAACTCTGCTTCATCTACAGAACCAGGTGACATCTTCCAAGCTCGTTTAAGCTGGGAGTGCCCCTTGGGCTGCATTATTCCCAGGCCGCATGGGTCCGTCCCTGCGGCATGTATCCCTTTTGCTCATGTCTTTTAGCTTGCCTTGCTGGAGGCGCCCCTCGGGCCGCATCATCCCCAAGCCGCTAGGGCCGAAGTCAATGGCATGTATCTTCCTGCATTTACCCAAGCTGATTTGCCTGCCCCGCTTAACCTGCCTACGGTTATTGCCTGCTCGATTGTCACCCGCTGCGGGTACATTCACCCCATGCAATTCGCTTGCGCGTTAAAAGGGGGGCTCCTAAGCATCGCGACTCAGGAGCTCTTACTGGCTCTCCAGCCCTCACCCCCTGGCCTTGACCGCGGCATCGCGATTTGGCATACCAGCGGCGGCTGAGCTGAGGACGTAGAGTGCTTGCACCTAACCGCCTTGCACGAACACACAACCACCAAGACTCAAGACTAGGCGCAACCCGCCTTGTGGTAGGGCCTCGTGAGTCCCACGCTGGCTCACGAGTTCCTAGACACACCTCGCAGCCCTGCCGTGCAAGCCACATGTCAGGGCGGGGCTGTACACGCCCCGGGGGCTCCTCCCGGAGGGGGCCCCCATCCCACGCACAAGTGGAAGCACCATGCTCCGCGCTGGCCGTCAACACTGCCGAGGAGCGGCTATGCCCGTGCACAAGCGGAAGCACTATGCTCTGCGCTGGTGATAAACAACTGAGGGCGGCCCCACGGTCGTACCAACCTCAGGGAGCCCAGAGCTCAGCGTCCGGCCTCACCGCAACGCCTCCCCTCAGGAGAGCCGCGCGAGGGGTCTGGGCACGGGGGCTGCGCTCGGACCACACCCAAGCGCACGCCACCCAACTAGGTATCCCGGACCTGGGCGTCGCACGCCCCTCCCAAGGCCTCGACGAGGGCAGGTATGGAAATTGTTTGTGAGTCAAGGGGGACTCCTGAGCATCACGAGTCAGGAGCCTAACTGGTCACGTAGCCCCTCACTCCTTGGTCCAACCTGGTCTCCGGTCGGCCCAATGGCGGTTGAGGTACGCGCGGGGGCGGGTCCTGCCAACATAGAACATCAGTCTATCCTTGCGAACTCTCCCTATAAGCTGTTTGCGCGTCAAGGGGGACTCCGGAGCATCGCGACTCAGGAGCCTAACTGGTCACGTAGCCCCTCACTCCTTGGTCCGTCCCGATCTCCGGTCGGCCCAATGGCAGTTGAGGTATGCGCGGGGCCGGGCTCTGCCGACTCAGAATGCAAAGCAAATAGGAAGGAAATCGCAAAACCTCGAAGCAAATATTACAAACACATTGTCCTCACACATTGTCTTCACGATATCAAGTGAAAAGTCTAAACGCCTCCCCGAGGCCTAATGCATGTTGCAGGAACAAAATAGGAGGGTAGCCGCAGGTCACCCCCGGCCGCCGCCATCACCAGCGGAAGAAGCTACCTCGTGAGAGACGTGGTATTCACCCTCACCACTAGCCACAGGATCGGCGACATCACCAGACAGAGGAGCGGAGACAAAGCCACGGAACTTTTTCAGAAAGGCCTCCACCTGACCTTGCATGGCTGCGGCGGCAGCCTCGTATTGGTCTTCAGCCACAGGCTCCAGTAGCTCGTCAAGGCATGCGTTGGCGTCTCGAAGGTGCAGGTGGCTGAAGACGCGAGACAATGCATGTGAAGACAGAACGCGAGCTTCCTCCTCGGCCATAGGACCGACGCCATCAATGACTTCCTTGAGTGCCTGCACCAAGAGAGGAAGCAGCCGGGCGGGGCCGTCCTCGTCGACGGCCAGCGACTTCTCCAGGCCGTGCTTGTAGAGCGTCTTCAGTGCCTTGCGGGATCTCTTCTTGAGATCGGCAAAGGCCGCACGGTCTTCGGTCAGGACTCGCGCTTTGACGTCGAGTTCGGCCTCCCTCGCCTTCGCCTCCCGCTCGAGCTCTTCCAACCGGTTGCGCTCGGCGGCTTGCGCCCACCCCAACTCCGCCAGCTCAGTGATACGTCTCCGTCGTATCTATAATTTTTGATTGTTCCATGCCAATATTCTACAATTTTCATATACTTTTGGCAACATTTTATACTATTTTTGGGACTAACATATTGATCTAGTGCTCAATGCCAGTTCCTATTTGTTGCATCTTTTTTGTTTCGCAGAATATCCATATCAAACGGAGTCCAAACGGGATAAAAACTGACAGAGATATTTTTTTTGGAATATATATGATTTTTGGGAAGAAAAATCCACGCGAGACGGTACCCGAGGTGGCCACGAGGCAGGGGGCACGCCTGCCCCCTTGGGCGCGCCCCTGACCCTCGTGGTCCACCCGTAAGGCGGTTGATGCCCTTCTTTCGCCGCAAGAAAGCTAATTTCCGGATAGAGATCATGTTAAAATTTCTGCCCAATCAGAGTTACGGATCTCCGGGAATATAAGAAACGGTGAAAGGGAAGAATCTGAGAACGCAGAAATAGAGAGAGATAGAGAGACAGATCCATTCGCCCCTCCCTTGCAATGGAGGCCATGGACCAGAGGGGAAACCCTTCTCCCATCTAGGGAGGAGGTCAAGGAAGAATAAGAAGGAGGGGGGCTCTCTCCCCCTCGCTTTCGGTGGCACCGGAGTGCCACCGGGGGCCATCGTCATCACCGCGATCTACACCAACACCTCCGCCATCTTCACCAACATCTCCATCACCTTCCCCCCTCTATCTACAGCGGTCCACTCTCCCGCGACCCGCTGTACCCTCTACTTGAACATGGTGCTTTATGCTTCATATTATTATCCAATGATGTGTTGCCATCCTATGATGTCTGAGTAGATTTTCATTGTCCTATCGGTGGTTGATGAATTGCTATGATTGATTTAATTTGCTTGTGGATATGTTGCTGTCCTTTGGTGCCCATCATATGATTGTGCGCGTGGATCACACCCTAGGGTTAGTTGTATGTTGATAGGTCTATGTATTGGAGGGCAAGAGTGACAGAAGCTTCAACCTAGCATAGAAATTGATGCATACGGGATTGAAGGGGGACCAATATACTTCAATGCTATGGTTGGGTTTTACCTTAATGAACATTAGTAGTTGCGGATGCTTGCTAATAGTTCCAATCATAAGTGCATAGAATTCCAAGTCAGGGATGACATGCTAGCAGTGGCCTCTCACACATAATACTTGCTATTGGTCTAGTAAAGTAGTCAATTGCTTAGAGGCAATTTCAAAAATCCTACCACCACCTTTCCACACTTGCTATATTTACTTTATTGTTTCTTTATCTTAAAAGCCCATACTTTTTATTTACATACTCTTTATTATCTTGCAAACCTATCCAACAACACCTACAAAGTACTTCTAGTTTCATACTTGTTCTAGGTAAAGCGAACGTCAATCGTGTGTAGAGTTGTATCGGTGGTCGATAGAACTTGAGGTAATATTTGTTCTACCTTTAGCTCCTCGTTGGGTTCGAAATTCTTACTTATCTAAAACTGTTGCGATCCCCTATACTTGTGGGTTATCAAGACCTTTTTCTGGCGCCGTTGCCGTGGAGTCATAGCGTGGGGTGAATATTCTCGTGTGTGCTTGTTTGCTTTATCACTAAGTTATTTTTATTTGTTGTTCTTAGTTGTTTTCTATCTTTAGTTATTGGTAGGAAACGCAAAATACCAAAAAAATTAGTTGTACATACTAAACCAATGGTTGAAGAACCACTCAAAATCTATCACACTACTGAAGCCTATTACTTGGATCATCTTCGATCCCTATGTGCTCGTGCTGAAACCCCAACTAGCTTAGTTGAGGGAAAATCCTTAGATGAGCATGCTTGTTATGTGCGACACCAAATATCTGAAAAAGGGAAACTTTTACTGGATCAAATTCATCGTTTGCAATACTATGCTTGGAATTTATGTGAAATATATGATTTTACTTGTTGTTCTGAAAACCCTAAGAAACACCTTCCCTATCAATGTGAGTTTGGTGATAATGGAATCGTATCTTCGTATGCTAAGGGTGTTTATAATTACTATGATGTTCAACAAATTGAAGAATTTGTTGCTTTTAAGGGTGCTTACGAAATTGCTTCTTTGATTGAAAAGTATGATGCTACTCTTTACAAATCTAAAAATTTTGCCATACTTAAATATTGCTATGATAATTATGCTTCTAATGCCTATATTGAACCATATATTGAGGACTACTCCGCTGTCCAAGAAGAGATTAATATTTTGCAGGAGTCCATGGAAGAAGAAATTGATGAAACTGTGAGCTCATTGGATGAAAAAGATGAGGAGGAGAGCGAAGAACAAAAGGAGGAAGAGCAGATCAGCTACCCGTGCCCACCTTCTAATGAGAGTAACTCTTCAACTCATACATTGTTTAATTTCCCTTCGTGCTTACCGGAGGATGATTGCTATGATGATTGTTATGATCTCGTTGATTCTTTTGAAATATCCCTTTTTAATGATGCTTGCTATGCTTGTGGCCAAGATGCCAATATGAATTATGCTTATGGAGATGAACTTGCTATAGTTCCTTATGTTAAACATGAAATTGTTGCTATTGCACCCACACATGATAGTCCTATTATCTTTTTGAATTCTCCAAACTACACTATATCAGAGAAGTTTGCTCTTATTAAGGAATATATTGATGGGTTGCCTTTTACCATTGCACATGATGATTTTGATGAATATAATATGCATGTGCTTGATGCTCCTACTTGTAATTATTATGAGAGATGAACTATATCTCCACCTCTCTATATTTCCAATATGATAAAATTGCAAGAAACTGTTTATACTATGTATTGGCCTTTACTTTGTTTGCATGAATTGTTCTTTTATGACATGCCGATGCATAGGAAGAGAGTTAGACTTTGTCACTACATGATATATGTTACCTTGTGCTCACCACTAAATTACAAATCATTGTTAATTAAAATTGGCTTTGATATACCTTGGGATCCAGGTGGATCCATTACTTGAGCACTATATGCCTAGCTTAATGGCTTTAAAGAAAGTGCTGCTAGGGAGACAACCCGGAAGTTTTAGAGAGTCATTTATTTCTGTTGAGTGCTTTTATATAGTTTAAAAACAACAAAATTTAAGAGGGGAACTCAAAACTTTTTCAAAAAGGAAAGCGAAAGTGAGAAAGACAAGCATTGTTGAAGTGGGAGCTAGCCTTGAACTTTGTTCATGCTCATGGAAACTTTGTGAATCTTGATTACAGAAAATTTTCAATAAATATAATTATCCCCTTGCACAATTCCATTGTATTATAAAAATAATGTGCCAAGGTTTGCCTTTAGGATGTTTACATTTGCTTGATGGTTTGTACGGTGCAGGACAGAAACTTTGGCTGTTGTGTGCGATTTTACATTTTTTGCTGGAACGTCAAATGGTTCTGATTCTTTCTGCACTGTCTTCCTATACAAATTGTTTATTTTTCCTAATTTTGGTAGAATTTTTCAATTATCAAAAGTATGGTGAATGTTCAGATTATTACAGACCGTTCTGTTGTAGACAGATTCTGTTTTTGATGCATAGTTTGCTTGTTTTGATGAAACTATCGATTCATATCAGTGGATTAAGCCATGAAAAAGTTATAGTACAGTAGACACAATGCAAAAACAAAATATGAGTTGGTTTTTAATAGTACTTAGAGTAGTTATTTGCTTTATTATACTAACGGATCTTACTGAGTTTTCTGTTGAATTTTTGTGTGGATGAAGTGTTCGATGATCGAGAAGGTCTCGATGTGAGAAGAAGGAAGAGAGGCAAGAGCTCAAGTTTGGGGATGCCCGAGGCACCCCAAGTAAATATTCAAGGATACTCAAGCATCTAAGCTTGGGGATGCCCCGGAAGGCATCCCCTCTTTCTTCAACAAATATCGGTATGTTTTCGGATTCGTTTCGTTCATGTGATATGTGCAATCTTGGAGCGTCTTTTGCATTTAGTTTTCATTTTTCTTTTATGCACCATGCTGGTATGAGGTATTCCTTGGTTGATTTATAGAATTATCTATGCACTTCACTTATATCTTTTGAGTATGGCTTTATAGAATGCTTCATGTGCTTCACTTATATCATTTGAAGTTTGGACTGCCTGTTTCTCTTTACATAGAAAACCGCCATTTGTAGAATGCTCTTTTGCTTCACTTATATTTTTTAGAGCATGGGCATATCTTTTGTAGAAAGAATTAAACTATCTTGCTTCACTTATATCTATTTGGAGAGATGACAGGAACTGGTCATTCACATGGTTAGTCATAAAATCCTAAATAAAACTTGTAGATCACTGAATATGATATGTTTGATTCCTTGCAATAGTTTTGTGATATAAAGATGGTGATATTAGAGTCATGCTAGTGGGTAGTTTTGGATTAGTAGAAATACTTGTGTTGAGGTTTTTGATTCCCGTAGCATGCACGTAAGGTGAACCGTTATGTGATGAAGTCAGAGCATGATTTATTTGTTGATTGTCTTCCTTATGAGTGGCAGTCGGGGACGAGCGATGGTCTTTTCCTACCAATCTATCCCCCTAGGAGCATGCGCATAGTAATTTGTTTTGATGACTAATAGATTTTTGCAATAAGTATGTGAGTTCTTTATGACTAATGTTGAGTCCATGGATTATACGCACTCTCACCCATCCACCATTGCTAGCCTCTCTAGTATCGCACAACTTTCGCCGGTACCTTAAACCCACCATATATCTTCCTCAAAACAGCCACCATACCTACCTATCATGGCATTTCCATTGCCATTCCGAGATATATTGCCATGCAACTTCCATCATCATCATATACACGACTTGAGCATTCATTGTCATATTGCTTTGCATGATCGTAAGATAGCTAGCATGATGTTTTCATGGCTTGTCCGTTTTTTGATGTCATTGCTACGCTAGATCATTGCACATCCCGGTACACCGCCGGAGGCATTCATATAGAGTCATATCTTTGTTCTAGTATCAAGTTGGAATATTGAGTTGTAAGTAAATAAAAGTGTGATGATCATCATTATTAGAGCATTGCCCCAGTGAGGAAAGGATGATGGAGACTATGATTCCCCCATAAGTCGGGATGAGACTCCGGACTTTACAAAAAAATAAAAGAGGCCAAAGAAGACCAAATAAAAAAGAGGCCAAAGAAGCCCACCAAAAAAAACAAAAAAATGAGAGAAAAAGAGAGAAGGGGCTGTGCTACTATCCTTTTTCCACACTTGTGCTTCAAAGTAGCACCATGTTCTTCATATAGAGAGTCTCTTGAGTTATCACTTTCATATACTTGTGGGAATTTTCATTATAGAACTTGGATTGTATATTTCGATGATGGGCTTCCTCAAATGCCCGAGGTCTTCATGAGCAAGCAAGTTGGATGCACACCCACTTAGTTTCAGTTGGAGCTTTCATACACTTATAGCTCTAGTGCATCCGTTGCATGGCAATCCCTACTCACTCACATTGATATCTATTGATGGGCATCACCATAGTCTGTTGATACGCCTAGTTGATGTGTGACTATCTTATCCTTTTTGCTTTCTCCACAACCACCATTCTATTCCACCTATAGTGCTATGTCCATGGCTCACGCTCATGTATTGCGTGAAAGTTGAAAAGGTTTGAGAACGTCAAAAGTATGAAACAATTGCTTGGCTTGTCATCGGGGTTGTGCATGAGGAGAATATTTTGTGTGGTGAAGACGGAGCATAGCCAGACTATATGATTTTTTAGGGATAACTTTCTTTGGCCTTGTTATTTTGAAAAGACATGATTGCTTTATTAGTAGGCTTGAAGTATTATTGTTTTCATGTCAAATGATAGACTATTGCTTTGAATCACTCGTTTCTTAATATTCATGCCATGATTAGACATGTGATCAAGATTATGCTAGGTAGCATTCCACATCAAAAATTATTTTTTTATCATTTACCTACTCGAGGACGAGGAGGAATTAAGCTTGGGGATGCTGATACGTCTCTGTCGTATCTATAATTTTTATTGTTCCATGCCAATATTCTACAACTTTCATATACTTTTGGCAACTTTTTATACTATTTTTGGGACTAACATATTGATCCAGTGCCTAGTGCCAGTTCCTGTTTGTTGCATGTTTTTTGTTTTGTGGAATATTCATATCAAACGGAGTCCAAATGGGATAAAAACTGACGGAGATTTTTTTTGGAATATATATGATTTTTGGGAAGAAAAATCCACGCGAGACGACTCCTGAGGTGGCCACGAGGCAGGGGGCGCGCTTGCCCCCCCTAGGCGCGCCCCTGACCCTCGTGGGCCACCTGTAAGGCGGTTGATGCCCTTCTTTCGCCACAAGAAAGCTAATTTCCGGATAGAGATCATGTTAAAATTTCAGCCCAATCAGAGTTACGGATCTCCTGGAATATAAGAAACGGTGAAAGGGAAGAATCTGGGGACGCAGAAACAGAGAGAGACAGAGAGACAGATCCAATCTCGGAGGGGCTCTCGCCCCTCCCTTGCCATGGAGGCCATGGACCAGAGGGGAAACCCTTCTCCCATCTAGGGAGGAGGTCAAGGAAGAAGAAGAAGAAGGGGGGCTCTCCCCCTCGCTTCTGGTGGCACTGGAGTGCCACCGGGGGCCATCATCATCACCGCGATCTACACCAACACCTTCGCCATCTTCACCAACATCTCCATCACCTTCCCCCCTTTATCTACAGCGGTCCACTCTCTCGCAACCCGCTGTACCCTCTACTTGAACATGGTGCTTTATGCTTCATATTATTATCCAATGATGTGTTGCCATCCTATAATGTCTGAGTAGATTTTTGTTGTCCTATCGGTGGTTGATGAATTGGTATGATTGATTTAATTTGCTTGTGGTTATGTTGCTGTCCTTTGGTGCCCATCATATGATTGCGCGCGTGGATCACACCCTAGGTTAGTTGTATGTTGATAGGACTATGTATTGGAGGGCAAGAGTGACAGAAGCTTCAACCTAGCATAAAAATTGATGCATACGAGATTGAAGGGGGACCAATATACCTTAATGCTATGGTTGGGTTTTACCTTAATGAACATTAGTAGTTGCGGATGCTTGATAATAGTTCCAATCATAAGTGCATAGAATTCCAAGTCAGGGATGACGTGCTAGTAGTGGCCTCGCACACATAATACTTGCTATCGGTCTAGTAAAGTAGTCAATTGCTTAGGGGCAATTTCACAACTCCTACCACCACTTTTCCACACTTGCTATATTTACTTTATTGTTTCTTTATCTAAACAGCCCCTACTTTTTATTTACGTACTCTTTATTATCTTGCAAACCTATCCAACAACACCTACAAAGTACTTCTAGCTTCATACTTGTTCTAGGTAAAGCGAACGTCAAACGTGCGTAAAGTTGTATCGGTGGTTGATAGAACTTGAGGGAAATTTGTTCTACCTTTAGCTCCTCGTTGGGTTCGACACTCTTACTTATAGAAAACTTTTGCGATCCCCTATACTTGTGGGTTATCACTCAGCATCATGGTTCTTGACGGCGTCCTCCCGAGCCTTCATTTTCTCCTCCTTCACCTTGTGGCAGCGTGCTTCTTCGGCGTGCTTGGTGCGCATGCCCTGCAGCTCGTCCTCCAGCACCTAGCAGCGGTCACGGGCGGCCTTGGCATCTTTTAACGCCATCTCACGATCGGTTGCGGGGTTGGCGGCACTCTACTTCTCCTTCTCAGAAGCCGCAACGGCCTGGCCTAGCGCCGCGCAAACCGCCAAGTCGGAATGGAGCCAGCCTGAGGCCAGCTCGAGACCCCCGGCCACAAGGCGTGGGTCTGCGCCCAGGAGATCCGCCTGTAGCCGCGTCAGCTCTGAGAGAGCACGTTCTAGAGTAGCAGCAAGAGCAGAAGAACCTGGGAGTGGAGGTGCATCAGCGGGAGGAGGCGACATCGTCACCAGGGTCCGGGAAACCACGACTTCTGCAGTGGCTGGAACCTCATTGGCCGCGCCAGGCGCCGGCACCTCCGCAGCTAGCAGGGCCATGGGGGCTGGCTCCACGTGGCAATGCTCCTCTTGGCCCCGCAAGGACGACCGGGCTGGGGAGATGCGGGCGCTGCTACCCCCTTTCTCTGAGGAAGGAGGCACGGACGCCACATCCTCCTTACTTTTCTTCGTAGAAGACGTCGGCCTGATCAACCAAGGGCCAACATCAGGAACTGATGAGTACTAACAGGGACAAGGCGAAGCTTGAGACACTTACTGATCCACCACGACATACTTCCGCTTAGGAAGCCTGAAGCCTGCCAGCATCGGGATGGAGGCGGCATCGCGAGGCACCAGCGACGACCTACCCTGCGTCGGGATGGGGGGCTGCCCCCTCTCCCTTTGGCGAGCGTTGGCCTAGGCATCGCCAAGAAGGGCGCGGAGGATCTCGGCCTTGCTCATAGGGGAAGTCTCCCCCACCTCTTCTAGAGTCTTCTCCGGGTCCTCCTCTTCTTCCCCCTCCCTGCGAGGCTCGACAGAAGACACCTCCACCGGTTTCGGTGCCACGGGGGCTCCCAGGAGCGCCGACGGCACCAACCCATGCGCATCAAAGGTCAACCTGGAGGCGACGAATTCTTCCCGATACCTGCATTGGAATAGGGCGACGAAGGTGCTTGGTGGGTACTCCTGGTTGTCCCCAACTATGAGGCATAGGACAGCGGCCAATTCATCGTCAGGCAAGGACCCTGGCCTCAGGCGGGTCCTATTTCCCTCTTCTTCAAGCTCCCACAGGGGGCGCGCACGCGCCTGGAGTGGGGCTACTCGCAGTGTCAAGAACTCCCTCAGAAGCATGACCCCTGTAACCTTCGCCACCCTCGTGTTGCCCGGCTTCAGGTCGGTCACCATCTGCCCCAACATAGACGATGCCCGGTCATCAGCAAGCTCCGCCCTGGGCCACCCCCTGTGGAGAGAGGGCGCCACCGTAGGTACCGCCAGATGCGGATCGGCGCACTTGGCTTCCATCATGACCCATTTGGATCGAATGTTGTCGGCCCGCTTCCTGGTGCTCAAGATCGAGTTGGCCTTGCTGGATGCGACGAAGTTAGCGCATCCGGAGATGTGACCCTCGTTGACACGGAGGAAGAAGAAATGGCGCAGGAGCGCCACGGACGACATCACGCCCAGGTACGCCTCACAGTAGTAGGCAAAGATGGACAAGAGGAGGACAGAGTTGGGATGGAGATGCAACGCCTGCAGCCCGTACTGGTTGAGGACTTCGTAAAATAAACCAGAGAAGGGAGGAACCAACCCGACGGTGACACTGCTCAAGAAGAAGGGGAAGAAGGTGCTTTCCTCGGGCTCTGGCACGTCAGAGGCAAGCCGGATCTCGGTCTCCCCCCACTCATTACTTTCGCCTGCCATCAGCAGGCGCACGGAGGTGAGGCTCTTCTCCGTGACGGTGGGCGCCTCAAGGGCCGGCTTATACCAAGCCGGCGCTGTGGAAGCCTTGGCCTTGCGCGGCGCCATGAATCACGAGTACGGGATGAGATTGGGGCGGATCTGGAGATAGCGGTGCCAGAGAGCAAGGAAGGGGATCTGCAGCAAGGCGAAGAAGAAGCAATGAAGGCCAGTGCTGCCCGCGCCAGCCTTTTGTCAAGTTGTGCAGTTGCCGAGGCAGCGTGAGGAAGCGGAGACACCCACATCCAATCAACCACCACGCGTCAACCGAGGCTACAGGCTTTTGGGGGCCCGCGGTGCTCCGTACTTGACCCTTGGCTTCGCCGCAAAGCCAAGCCCGAGCGCACCTTGGGCCCGGGGGCTACTGTCTGCGTTCTAGGAATGGGGGTCCCCAGACTTGCCTGCCTACGGGCCATGGCGTGGCGAAGCCAGCAGGCCGTACGACCCATCTTCATCAACAAGGCATCCAAGTCCCTCGCGAGGGGCCAAGCCTTGCAAGGCGGACGACACAAGACCTCCTCTGGAGTGGCCTAGTCGGGCAGGCTTAGGAGGGCGGAGATAACAAGACGAGGAAAACCCCACGAGGCTCTCGTGACGTGAGCCATGACGATCGACACCAGGCGGGCGCCAATGCGCGTAGCGTCCTTGTTTCCTCTTTGGTGCTAAGGAGGCCAGCGTAGGCGAGGAGTACCGAGGCATCAGGCAAAGGTTGCCATATTGGTGCAACGAGACCAAGACCAGAAGGACGGCAAGATGGAGGTCATTTTGGAGCCCAAGATGGCGTCACCACCAGAGCCTTTCGCAGGCGGAGACCACCTTTGTCAGGAAAGCTTGTACTAGCTTTCCCCCTTCAAATTTGCAGCCGTTGTTGGATCCCTTCCCGCTCAATATTTGGGAAGAGGACCAGGGCCTCTATAAATAGGACTAGCCACCACCATAGGCAGGAGAGGATCCGGAAGATCATCCCCACACACACAAGTTAGCCAAGCACGAGAACACCTCACACTCAGGAGGCTGATCTTCCCCTTGTATTGTTCATCATCAGCCCAAGAGGCAATCCACCACCACCACACTGGAGTAGGGTATTACACCACAACAGCGGCCCGAACCAGTATAAATCTTGGGTCTTTCTGTGTTGCGAGTTCATCGAGTTCGTCCGTGAGATCTTAGTGAGCTAGGGCGTAGATCGGTGGGAGGAAAAGACTTAGCGTGCACCCCAGTGTTTGAACCTTAAGGGTTTGCCGGAACCCCACATCCGACAAGCGCGGTCGCTTGAATTGTCGAGCGGACTCGAAACAGGACAAGAGCGCCACTAGTAGCGGGTTGGCCACCTTGCCATTCTCAATGCGGCCGCTTGAACTGTTAAGAGGACTCGAAACAGAGCAAGGGCATTGCCAATAGTGGAAGGGTCCGATTGCGTTCAGGTTTCCCATACAAGGAACGAGATCTTTCGAGGAAGACAGACTTATATAAATGAAATTAGCCAAAATTTTGCATGACTTATCTTTTCGGGGCCACGCACATGGTTGTCGAAGCTGCGGACGACACCAGAGGGCGGCTGGTCGACGTCGCCCTCTCCCTTCGAGCCATCCCCATGAGAGAGTCGACGCATCGGCTCCAAAACCAGATTTCCACGGCTTGCGCCCCCTACCTGGCACGCCAAAGATGTCGGGGGAAACGACACCTACGGGATCACGTAGAATCCCTTTTTCTACGGTTGGCGAGCGCGGGGCCGTGGAAAGAGCGGGATTAGAAGATCAACACGGGGGATTATCCAGGTTCGGGCCGCAAGTGATGCGTAATACCCTAGTCCTGCTGGTTTATGTTTATCTGGTGTTCTTGGACTAGCTACAAAGCGTGTAGGGTCCGAAAAGTCTGAATCCTTCCTCAGTATGCCGCGGGCCTCCTTTTATAGTCAAAAAGGGCTGCCACAGTGGCACATAGGAGGTGGAAAGTTGTACAGTAGTCAAGTCCATAGGACAAACACATTTAATGTGCTGCCGACATGCCCTTCTTGCTTTATCGGGGATGGTAGAGAAGCCCGTCCCATCCGTCGCCGCCTTGCCTTGCTTCAACATGCGTCCAGGCCAACGAGGCATGCAACGCCATGTAGGGTGCTAAGCTGGTGTGGAGGCAGGGTCTTCATGAAGATCTGCATGCCACCACATAGGTGCTTGACTAGTTGTCTTAGGAGCCACGTACTACCACGTGGGTATCTACTTAGTTGGTGGGTCGGCCGCTGAGCTAGGGCGGCGACGGGGCGAAAAGGCCTTGCCACAGTCTTGCTGATCTTCCCGGCAAGGGTCTTGCCGGGGCCTCATGGCGCCCTCGGCAAGAGTCTTGCCGGGGCCTCGTGGGCATCCTTTGCAAGGAGCCTTGCTATTGTCTTGTTTCTTGGTTCCTATCTAGGCCTCGTAGGCCCTTTGTCTTCACAAAGGTCTGCATGTCACCATGGAGGCGCCTCCCGAGCCTTGGTTCCAATGTGGTTGATGGCGTTGGGACCCTTAGACTCGAGGGTGGCAGCCTTGTTGGTGTGGGGCAAGTCGCCCCAGCAAAACTCTTGCCAGGGCCGTGAAGGCCACCCCAGCAAGGGCCTTGCCGGGGGAGTGTCACCTCGACCCTCTGCTTCTCATGCCTTTGGCTTGGCACTGCTCTAGTAGTCTTGGGCCTTTGCTTCCTCTTCTCCGCCAAGTGTGGCCGCAGGCGCGTGGCTGCGACTGCCCGCGCACAAGTAAAGGGGTACAAAAGGGACCCCTACTTTTGTACACCGACAGGATGAAGGAAGGATGGAAGAGCCTAAGCTTGGGGATGCCTCGACATCCCAAGCTATTATCCAAAAAAGAGCAACCAACTAAGCTCGGGGGCATCCCCGCTTTCTTTCAACGATCATCGATATTTTACTCAAAACTATATTTTTATTCGTCACATGATATGTGTTTTGCTTGGAGCGTCTTGTATGATATGAGTCTTTGCTTGTTTTATTTTGTGTTTTAAGTCATCACTCCTTGCTGGACACACCTATTTGAGAGAACCAAAATCATGTCATGACTTGTTAGAATTTCTCTCCATGCTTCACTTAAAATTTTATGAGCAATGGGCTTGCTCTAGCGCTTCACTTATATCTTTTTAAGAACGGTGTGCTTTAGTATTTTTGAAGAAATGCTCTCTTGCTTCACTTTGATTTATTTGAGAGTTAGTAAAATTTTCAAGAAATTCTCTCTTGCTTCACTTAAGTTAATTTTAGAGAAAGAAAAATTTATTATGCTCATGATCTTCACTTATATTTGTTGGAGTTTGTCACATGAAAATTAGTCCCAAATTGATAGATATCCAAGAAGGAAATAATAAAAACTTTCATGAAGATCATTGGACAAAATAAACTTGATTCTTAGTAATAGTTTTGAGATATGATGATGTGATATGTGAGTTATGTTGGTGAGTAATTATGCTTTAGTAAGAATATTGGTGTTAAGGTTTGTGATTCCCTATGCAAGTACGAAAGTCAACAGTCATGCAATGAAATTACATCCTACTTGTGGTGCATTATTCAGTGTTATTTATGCTCAATGCTTGCTTATGAGATTATCTGTTTCTTGGTTGGTCGCTTCTCAATCTTTTGCTAGCCTTCATTTTGCACTAAGTATGATCACTGCTTGTGCATCCAAAAACCTTTAACCCAGTTTTGCCACATGAGTCCACTATATCTACCTATATGCGGTATTCTTTTGCCGTTCTAAGCAAATTTGCATATGCCATCTCTAATTTTGAAAACAAACTTCTCTTTTGTGTGTTTTTTTCGCTCGCGGAGCGGTGAGGGGTGGATAATATTTTCCATGCTAGATGTGTTGTTCTCAAGATGAGTGTTTATTCACTTGTCACTGCACGAGAGTAAGGCAAAGGTATTAGGGATGCCCAGTCCCGAAATGCAAAAAATGAATTTACTTTATGTTGTCAAATAATAAATTCTTTGGGAAGTGTTGGTATGGAGGGCACTCATGGATACGGTTAGCCATGGAATGTGAAAGTATGGTGGAAAAACGAATAAACTTTATTTTCTGTTTGGGAACCACCTATGATATATCTAGCATGGAAAGTGTTGGGAACTCTAAGTCATTTTTGTTGGTGGGATGGATACACCTCCCAAAATGTTTTTATCTCTAAGTTTTTCGCTTTGAGCTCTGGCACCTCTACAAATCCCTACTTCCCTCTGTGAAGGGCCTTTCTTTTTACTTTATGCAATTTTTATTTTGAGTCTTCATCTTCTATTATAAAACCACCAACTAGGAGGCAATATGATCGTACTTAAGTATTGGGTGTAGCTAATATTCGAGTGTGTTTCATGAATGGATCAATGTTTGAGCATGATGGGCTAGGGATAACTTATTTTAGCGTTGATATTTTGAAAGACATGGTTGCTTGTTGATATGCTTGAGTATCTAAATTATCATGTCAAAACTAGACTATTGCTTTGAACAACTAAAATTCCAAATGTCCATGCTATAAAGAAAATAATATGATATGACATGTTAGGCAGCATTCCACATCAAAAATTCTGTTTTATCACTTACCTACTCGAGGACGAGTAGGAGTTAAGCTTGGGCATGATGATATGTCTCCAACGTATATATAATTTTTGATTGTTCCATGCTATTATATTATCAACCTTGGATGTTTTACAATCATTTATAGTCATTTTATATCATTTTTTGGTACTAACCTATTGACATAGTGCCAACTGCTAGTTCCTGTTTTTATCGTGTTTTTTACATCGCAGAATATCAATATCAGACGGAGTCCAAATGCCACGAAACTTTACGGAGAATGTTTATGGGCCAGAAGGAACACAACAGGCCATAGCTGCTCCTTGGGGGGTGCCTCGAGGGGGGCACAACCCACCAGGGTGCGCTAGGAGGCCCAGGCGCGCCCTGGTGGGTTGTGCCCACCTTGGGTGCCCGCGGACCGCCTCTTTGCTCTATAAATATCCCAAAAATCCCAGAACTCTAGAAGTGTCGACGAAATATTCATCCAGCCGACGCAGAGTCCAGAAACACCAGATCCAATCTAGACACCATCTCGGATGAGGTTCACTACCTCCATTGGTGCCTCTTCGATGATGCGTGATAACCCACAAGTATAGGGGATCGCAACAGTTTTCGAGGGTAGAGTATTCAACCCAAATTTATTGATTCGACACAAGGGGAGCCAAAGAATATTCTCAAGTATTAGCAGTTGAGTTGTCAATTCAACCACACCTGAAAGACTTATATCTGCAGCAAAATATTTAGTAGCAAAGTAGTATGGAAGTAATGGTAATGGTGGCAAAAGTAACGGCAGTAGTTTTTCTAACAATCATAAAAGTGGCAACGGAAAAGTAACTAAGCAAAGATCAATATTTGAAAAGCTCGTAGGCAATGGATCAATGATGGATAATTATGTCGGATGCGATTCCTCATGCAATAGTTATAACATAGGGTGACACAGGACTAGCTCCAGTTCATCAATGTAATGTAGGCATGTATTCTGAATATAGTCCTACGTGCTTATGGAAAAGAACTTGCATGACATCTTTTGTCCTACCCTCCCATGGCAGAGGGGTCCTATTGGAAACTAAGGGATATTAAGGCCTCCTTTTAATAGAGTACCAGACCAAAGCATTAACACTTAGTGAATACATGAACTCCTCAAACTATGGTCATCACCGGGAGTGGTCCCGATTATTGTCACCTCGGGGTTGCCGGATCATAACACATAGTAGGTGACTATTTCTTGCAAGATAGGATCTAGAACTCACATATATTCATGAAAAGATAATAGGTTCAGATCTGAAATCATGGCACTCGGGCCCTAGTGACAAGCATTAAGCATAGCAAAGTCATACACTACTAGGGAAAACCCTATTAGTAGTGCAGGTTTTGAGGCTATCAGCAGTGCGGGCAGCCGCGCTACCAATAAGGCGCTACAGCTAACTGTTAGTAGTAGCATGGTTTGCACCCGCGTTACTACTATTGAGTATATCAGCAACGCTTTTCCAGAACATGCTACTATTACTTAGTTGTAGCGCTTTCCTAGCCCTGCGCTACTGCTATGTGTTTCATCATTTTCCCCGCTTCCTACCCAGTTTCAGTTTCAGTAAACTGCAATTTCCAGATACTAGGTACTACTAGATATCAATTTCATAAAGCATTATAGGTACTAGGTAGTACTACATCCGTTCCAAATTAATCGGTAACGATCATCATATGCATCCTCAAGCAGTACAAAGGTGATATCGATGACGATCATCATATATAGTTCTAGATGATATCGATGATGATCATCCTATGTAGTTCTACATGATATCGATGCTGATCATCAAATGTAGTTCTAGATGATATAGCCACACACACATATGTAGTTCTAGCTAGATGATATCGACGACGATCATCATCCTCAAGCCTGGGCGGTGGGTGTTCCTAATAGTAATTAGGATGGCCTATCCAACACGAAGATTCTTGCCAATGAGGAATCTCTTCCACCCAACCGAGTTTAAGTGTGTGCGACCATCTGTGTTCAAGTTGATTATCTAGAAAGAGGGGAACAAGATGTAGATTTTGGCGTTGGTTTCACTGGATTTGGACGAACGAGCAAAAAGTAGCGAGGGTTTGTAATAAAAGTATTCGTGGATAGGTCCTTGGCCGAAAAGTTAAAATAAAAAGAAAAACCTAACAAACAAACGTTCGCTAACAGAACTAAACGAACGAAAACCGTTCGCTAAAAGAAACTAACCGACGAACGTTCACTAATTAACGAACTAAAATAAAAAAAACCAATCTAACCTAAACCGAAAAAATGGGAGAAAAACAGAACGGGTTTTGCGGTTTTTACCGGTTTTCGAAAAAAAGGCGGCGAGATCCGATCGTCGGCGGCATCGGGCGAGGCGGTGGCGGCGGCTCCGGCAGTGGCGGGGCGAGGCGGTGGGCTGCGTCGGGGAGGCGGCAACGCAGGGAGGCAGCGGTGCGGCGGCGGCGGTGGCAGCAACGGCGGCGGTGGCAGCAGCGGCGGCGGCTGGCATCGACGGCGGCGGGGCGCGGCTATATAAAGGCCCGGGGGCGGCGGCTTGCGCGAGGGGGCGGCAGTCCGACCCAGACTCCTCCTCACCGCAGTCCGGCGTCCGCATTCTGCGAAGGCGGCTACGCGGCTGGGCCTTTGGCCCAGTCAGGCGACGAAGATTTAAAAAAATAAATTTCTGCCGAAAGAAAAATCCTATTAAAATATAAAAAATCGTAAAAATACCAAAAAGAATTTTCACCGTCCAAATCTAATATTTAGGACAAGGTGAACATTTTTCTGGCCTAAAAATGCAATTTTCAAAAATGCATATTTTTATAATTCAAATAAAATAGCAAATAAAATACCAATAAAATATTAATTTGATTTTAAAATTTCTTCTCCAATATTCCTCTCTTTTGAATAAGTTATATCATCTTCTCTCTTTTGTTTTTAATATTGGGAATAATTGGAGAGAAAAATATTAAAATCAAATTGCTCCTCTTTTCCAATTTGAGAAAAATTCAAATATTAAAATTTGTGAAATCTCCAACTCTCTCCTTGGGTCCTTGAGTTGCTTAAGATTTCCAAGATCACAACCAAAATGCAAATAAAATATGATATGCATATGATGACCTATGTATAACATCCAAATTGAAAATTGGGATGTTACAAACCTACCCCCCTTAAGATGATTCTCGCCCTCGAGATTCGGGTTGGCTAGCAAATAGGTGTGGGTGGTCCTTCCGTAGGTCTTCTTCTCGCTCCCAGGTGGCTTCATCCTCGGTATGGTGGCTCCACTGAACTTTGCAAAACTTGATAACCTTGCTGTGTGTAACTCGACTGGCAAACCCGAGAATCTTGACGGGTTTCTCCTCGTAGGTTAGGTCACTCTCCAACTGAATTGCTTCCAAGGGTACTGTATCTCTTAGAGGAATATCGGCCATTTCAGCATGGCACTTCTTCAACTGGGAAATTTGAAACACATCATGTACTCCTGACAATCCTTCGGGTAACTCCAACTTGTCGGCAACTTCTCCCATACGTTCCAATACTTGGTATGGTCCTACAAATCTCGGGGCTAACTTTCCCTCAACTGCAAATCGTTTAACTCCTCGGAGCGATGACACACGAAGATATCCTCTCTGTGTCCAATCTCATAGACTACCTCCTTGCATTTAGTATCCGCATAACTCTTCTGCCTGGATTGAGCTACCTTTAGTCTATCATGAATCAACTTAACCTTCTCTTCAGACTCCTTAATCAAATCTGGTCCAAACAACTGACGGTCTCCAACTTCATCCCACATCAATGGTGTCCTGCACCTTCTCCCATACAAAGCTTCAAAAGGGGCCATCTTCAAACTAGCCTAATAACTGTTGTTGTATGAGAACTCTGCATAGGGCAAATTATCATCCCAACTAGATCCATAATCTAGCGCACAAGCTCTCAACATATCCTCTAGAATCTGATTGACTCTCTCGGTCGATCCATCCATCTGCCTGGTACCCAAAGTCTGGTGCAGGTGATTCCAAAACTTCGAGGTAAACTGGGTTCCTCTTTCTAATACGATGGTCCTCAGAACTCCATGCAGACATACGATCCTAGTCATATATATTTTGCCCAACTTTGCACTCGTATAAGTAGTTTTTACTGGGATAAAGTGAGCTACTTTGGTCAAGCGATCCACTACTATCCAGATGGAATCATATCTCGATCTAGTCCTGGGTAATCCGGTGATAAAGTCCATGCCAAGTTTGTCCCACTTCCATTCTAGTATTGGCATAGGCTGAAGTAATCCTATTGGCTTCTGCTGTTCTGCCTTAACTCTCTGACATACATCACATACTGCTACATACACTACAAAAAATACACTTCCGTGATGATTCGTGTTTGTCACAGTAGGTCGCGTTTTTTGTCATGCATGTCCATCCATGATGATTTTATGACAGAATCAAGAAAGTCATACCTGTGCTATCGTAGAAGTGTTCCATGACATTACCGAAATTATCATCACAGAAGTGTCCACTTCCTGACGATAAATCGCGCGTCACAGAAGTGCTTTCGGCAAGGGTGACCGACACGTGGCATCCACCGTAACGGAACACCGTTAAGCTATTGGGTCCGGTTTTGGATCCGATAACCCGTTAACAGCCGGGACCAATGGGAAATTTACACGTGTAAAATTCTGATTGGCCGGAGGGAACACCAATCAGCTCGTCAGTGGGCCAGATGTCACCCGTCCATTGGAGGAGACATGCCTATGATACGTCGACACATGGCTGGGCCCAACAGAGGCCCATATAGGTTAGAAAGGCCAGCCGAGTCAAAGGCCCATAGTACTTACTCAGGTACTAGTGGGCCAGCCCAATAACGACCTGCTTAATAATGGCCCATTTACGGCCTGAAGCCAGATCTGGCCCGTTAATTGTTCACCGAATACTTGGGCCCAATTACAGCCCAATGACTTTCGGCCTGTTAAAGGCCCGATGTAGACATGGGCCCATTTTAGCCCGGTGTGACTTTCAGCCTGGGAATGGCCCATGCTGCCCATGGGCCATATATGGTCCGACGGGACATCGAGCCCACTAACGGCCCGTGATAAAGGTGGCAACAGTTAAGCCCAACGTGACTTTGGGCCTATTAAAGGCCTGTCGCATAATTCGTCCTGTTGATGTCTGTACTAAGCTTTCGGCCTCTTAAAGGCCCATGATATCAGTGGGCCAACTAAGGCCCGAGATATGTTTTGGCCTGGTAACTGCCCGTGATATAACTGGGCCCAAAAAGGCCTGGTCTACATTTCAGCCTCCTGAAGGCCCGTCGATGAGTAGTGAAAATTGAGGCCCAACATGCATTTTGGCCTGCTAAAGGCCCATGGTTTCATCTATGCCACAATAGGCCAGTACAATATTCAGCCTGTTAATGGCCCAACGCTACCTGGGCCAAACTAAGCGCTGGGTCCACAAAAGGCCCAACTAAAATATAGGCCGGTGTAAGTTGTGGGTCTCGTGCAAAGTGTGAGGCCCCAATCATTCGGGCCCAAGAAAGATGCATGATGACCCAATTATGGCCTGCTAAAATAAAGAAATTATGGCATAGTAACTAAGAATAAACCTACACTATACAAGAAAGGATTTATGGTATATTACATCCACTAGGCATCGAAGTTCGCCACCAGTGATCATAAAGTGCAACGAAGAAGCAGATTACAAAAACTGGGCACCATTGCAGCGTAACAAAATAATACTAAATCAAGACTACTTCCAAGACAATTCAAGAAAGGTTAGCCTTGCATGGGAATTGCTGCGCAAGCTGCTGAGCAAGGCTGTGAGACCGGCCTAGCATATCGGTCATAGCTTCCAGGTGTAGCTATTTAGCGATGAGGTTCTCATTGGTGTTCTCCGCAATCTTTCTTAGAGATAGGACTTCAAGTTGAAGTTGAGTTGCAAAATGCCTTTCTGCTCTTGGGACTGAAGAAGTCAAACAGATTCAGACAACGAATTCCGTGAGCTTGTCTGACTGCTAGTCTCAAGTAACTTGAACACTGCATCAAGACAAGACTTTGGGGTTGTCTCGCTATCTTCAAGATGTTTTGCCTTCTTTGCTGCAATATATGTTGGGTTTGTCTCACAGCCTTCAGCAGACTTGTGCATGCCATCAGGCATATCACCCTGAAACAAAGCAGAGAGATGACATGTTTTGCACGTGTATAAACAAAGATGATAACTCTGCTGTCAATTCCATCCAATTTCAAATTAGAAAATATAGAGTAAGTTGAAAATATCAATAGCATAATTTGGCATTGTTCATAATGCGGGGAGCTTCACCACACTACTGGATTACCATGTCAACATAACAAGCATAGATGAAGGGCAAAGAAAATCATTGTATCTGTTTTGGTTAATGTGCATGGCATGTTGTTCATATCATCAGCCACATCAGTAAGATAAAATAGGAGATGACACTGTGCAAATGTGGGCTGCTTCACCACACACTGGATTATAGATCCACAAAAACAAGCATACATATAGGGAGTATTGAGTAATGTGCATGGTATGAATAAGGAATTTGGTTTTACAAGTAAAACTTAGAACTTACGGTTCTTGCGAACATGCATTTTGGTAGAAATAACAAACTAAACAGCAGTAAACGATAGGGAGTATGATCAAATTAAATAGAAGTTGAGGATAAAGGCTTTAGAAGGACTGACTTGCATTACAGTTAACACCGGCTTTATAATGCCCTTCTCCATGTCAAGGCAAGGATAACTCAAGAATTTCAGCACATAATCTTCTTCATAAGCATTGCCTATACTCTACATTTTGTAGAGAGTAATTATAGATATGATAATACTGGAAGGGATAGAGGATAATGAAGATAAGATGCAGATTCATGCTACATAATCAACTACCAATCCCTGGAAGTACAAGCATTACAGGACAAAATGTACTGACAAGAGCAATCGGCTACACTTCTGCACTGGCATTGTCTGTGTATTATACTTTTTGGTAAGATTAAATATAGATCTGATCTTTTTTAGTAAATCGTGGGCGAGGGAGATAAGATGCAGAATGCTACACAATGAACCAATCCCTCTTCCCATAATACAAGAGTGTTTTGAACACTGGTGTACTGTACAAAACGTTCTTATATTATGGGACGGAGGGAGTAGCTGTTAATATATGTACAGTGATAGACGACGTTCAGTCCTTACAAGAGGACTGCAGAGCTAAACCTCTTGAAAAGCATTGGGTTGATTCTAAATTTATGTAAGAATCCATATGGATCTTATAATGTCCACCAAATGGATGATAACGAGGCTAACATGTGCAGTGATGCTACATAATCAAACAGTTATGAAAGTAAGTATGGTCATACAGGGCAAGAGGTACTCACAAGAGCAATGTAGTGTTCAGTATAGTTGCGAGATTTTGTGGTCCCTTGAGAATGAATGTTCTTCTGCTAATAGTTTTCATACAAGTGAGACATTAAGGAAAATGCAGAAATGTAGTTCAAATTGTAATGTGATATCATAGACAGTACTTTACGCTGCAGCCGAGACCAATGTGTAACAAGATTATTCCAGTCACCGTCGGATAAATGTAGAACCGAAGACTTTACAAAAATTTTGTTTAGAGGCTTGCCATCGAAGTGCGCTTGCCTCAGGTAGGAACGATACTTCATCAACGAGTGCTTGAAAGCACAACCAACCCTTGCTCGTCTTCACAATCCAGTTTGGTCCTCGCCTATTTAAAAGAATGAAATCTTGTGTCTTCTATCAGCAGAAACATATGCAGTAATGACCATGAATAACATTAGTACATTACTTATGCATAAGTTGTGGAGGAATACTAGAAATTGTTCTGTGTCTGCGGTATAATCTTTCCATGAAGGAAAGATGCGCACAAAGTTCCTGACAACAATATAAGCTTCGTCTTCTAAACTGTGAAGAAATGGAATAGGGGTCCTATTTGCTGCAATTGGGGCTCTCTCTAGTTCGAAAAGGGATTTGGCAACTGGATTTGGTGTACTCTTTGCTGGAATGGGGGTTTTGCGTCGTAGAGTTGGTGCTATGTCAACTGGCATAATCATACTATTTGCTGCAGCTGGGGTCTGCTGACTTGGGGCATCAGAAATGACCAGTGTAGTAGGGCTGGAGTCTTCTAGAGTTGGGGTGTTTTGTGAGTCAGGTGATATTGCAACTACACCTAATGGGCTATTTGATTTATCAGGTGCCACTACCCTTTCCAAATACTTTGTTTGTGCTCCTCCATGATCAGCAATCGCCCTCTTCCTTTTGAACGTCTAATACACAAGAACAACATTTGAATGGATAAATATGGTATGATGACAGATGGAATATGTACTGAAAATGGATAGATAGGGCGTATTCACATACACGATGTGTAAACTAAGCTAATGGCAGTTCAACAAAGTAGAAGCAATGCAAAGCATCAGTTGCAAGATATGTGTGACCAATATAACCTTGGAAAGTTAGAGCAAGCACCTTGATGGGTGAATAAGATAGGGCATCTTCCTCTGGCCCCTCCACTAGGGAGCTACATTGACTTAGGTCTCCCTCTAGCTTAGAATCACTGTTAGGATCATATTCTGAGCATGAATCTATAGGTGGAGAGCGTTTGCATTGCATTGCATCCAGACTTGATTTCAGTCCCTTAATGCCAAGTTTGACAGCCATGACATTGTTCAGCTTTATTCTTTTCATGCGCGCAAGATCATAATCATTATGATGCTGTTCAGAATCTGAGATTCATGAAAACATAAAAAGTAGTCAGATTATCTATGGAATGCATTGTGGATTCAACTTGAAGAGTGTCTCCCTATAAACGCATGCATATGCAAAGTTCACCCCCAACCGTGCTGACCAGACCACACACGGAAATACAAACCCCTTATGTCTCTATAACAGGCAGACACACATTTCAAAACTGAAGTAGGAACATTAGAATCATATGAAATTCGTATTTGAAAAAATAAACTAAGGAATTATGAGTGGCATAATGTTTAGCTTCAAGGGTGGAGTGTTGGTAGTGCGACAAAAAGCAAGTAGGCAGATTGTATTCCATGTAAAAGATCGAAGCCTATGTAAAAGCTGGAAATGACACTTTCTTTCTATACAATGCAGTGTTCGTTTCCCACACATGATGGAAGAGATCACATAGAGAAATACTATTCACTCATGTCTACGGTTCCAGTATTTAGAAACAGGGTGGTCCACCCTAAAAGAATATTGCCAACAAATATGACAAGGCAAGCATAAATGTAGTGAATCAATCATTTACTTGTGAGCTTACAAGGACAAGTATGCAGAATTGTAACTGCAGTAAGAGACCGTCCAAAGTCCTCTTAGAGTCATGCCGTCCGGGGACGGCAAGTCATCGGCGAGGCAGGCGGCTGGGCGCGAGTAGAGATCAGAAGCGTGCAGCGGAATAGAGGGGAATCGGGGCCTGGGACGACCCAAACTCCCAGGGTGGGCCGACCCACCGTGGGCACCCTGTAGAGATACACACCCAAGCGGCGAACATGCATTCTCGAAACTAATTTAGGAACATTTACCTGACCAATTAAACGACTCTGTTTCAATAACATCAGATTCGTATTTGAACAACTAAGCTTGTTTAGCTTGATGGGTGGAGAAGTGCTATTATGACACCAAGCACGTATTCTGATCTTATAGTGATCATAAAAGGGGGAAACACTAAGCATATTTTTTTAGCAAAAGAGGGTTTCCCCTCCGATTTCTATTAAAGAAACCACCACGGAACCAACATGATCAATTCAACCGTATTATGACTGTGCCATGGCAGATCTGAACCTGCAAACCCGAGAAATGATATTTAGCAGCCATTGTTTTCTCCGAACTAAGAAATAAATTGTAAGAGCTGAAAAGAAAGTAGAGTAACCAAGTTAAGATCTATTTTCTGGTTGAGATCAAAAGGTTGAGGAGATATGAAGTACCGCCTCTCTTGCGGTGCCGTGTAGGCATTGGCGTGCGATGGCTGTCAGGGGTGCGCCGCGGCGGTAGATGGGTGCATCGGGGGATAAGTCCCGTTGCGGTGGAAGAGAAGGTCGTGTGAGCGGCCCCGACAAAGAGGACGACGACACCGATGAAGCGAGAGGACGTGATGCAAGGCTCTTGGTCCGTCGCCGTGGATGAGAAACATCCATCTCTAGCAGTGGATGACGCAGTCTTGGTAGGCGCTCCGGCATGGTGGAGGACAGTGGCGATGGATGTGGTGGAGGACGGCGGCGATGGATGGGGTGGAGGACGGCGGCGATGGATGTGGTGGTAGATGGAGGCTGGTGTAGGGATGGTGTTCTAGCACGGACGGTGTATGAATGGGAAAATGGAGGGAGAGGTACGGGGAACCATGTTTTTGGGACGCGCCTGTCTAAAATATGGGAAAGTTATGAACTTAGCCCCCATTTAAAATTTGGACGTCTCATCGGTCGGGGATACGACGGTAATCTCGCATCTCGCCAATATTTGCCTAGAGCAATTTCGAGCGAGGAGAGGGGGGTTGGCGCCCATGGTTGGCTCCCACTGTGTATGAACGGGGCTGACAGGTAGGGCAATTGTGTCACGTCTGAGTGAAGTTACAAACCTGCCCCTATTGAAAATATTTGCCTACATCGATTTCGGCCGAGTCGAGTTTGTTTTGCCACCCACCGTGTATGAATGGGGAAATGGAGGGAGAGACAGAGGTCTTTGAGACGAGGTTGAATCAAATGTGTTTTCCACCCATGTTTGGCGCCCACCATGTCAGAATGGGCTTAGAGGCGGTCGTGTCACGTCTAATTGAAGTTACTAACCTACCCCTATTTAGAGCAGTGGAAATCGGGCCGATGGATTGTCCGTGTAATGGGTAGACAGTAATTTACATGTCCCAAACACTTGGCTTCAGGAAGCCGACATGGGAGTGGACATTTTGCCGCTTCTTTCGAATTTTGGGACAATAAGCAACCACGTTTACCCTGGCAACTAAATTTGAATCCATTTTGTATTCCTATACGAATCTTTATAAATCATTCTATGTGTTTTTATATATCTTCAAAAGGACGACAAAGATGTATTCCACTGTCATATATGAATATGGTTTCCAAATGCCGATAATCAAATTCAGAAGCTAGAATCCAGTTTAAGGTGAATTCGAATATTTGGAGCACTTCATGTCCAACTCAAATGTCACACACAACATAATGTGTACTCCCATTTAGATATGTACACAAGCGATGTATCAAGATTCAAATACCGAGTCAATCAACCAAGAATGCACATAACTAACAGACATATAAACACTTATAGAGTATATGGATCAATAATATCAACTAACATACATAAGCCAGGCCGCTGTACTTTTTTTTGCTACAACAACATCCTTTTTTAGCCAAGCTACTACAACATCTTGGCCCTTTCCGATGCATGCCACTTATGGTCCATCTATACTACTATTATTGCTGAATGCACATTCAGCTCGATTGGCATATTTGTAGGTGTGGCACAACAATCAAAATGAAATGTCTCCGAGTCTTATCAATTAATACAGACTCGTGCTCAAAGAAAATTACAAACCAAAAAACAAAAAAGAAAAAACAAAAAACTATTATTACATGATCTCTAAAACAAATGGTTTGATTGATTACATGAATAGACAACACAAAGGTTATTGAATGATGGAAAGAACATTTCACCTATGATTTACCAAGTGGGAATTTAATTTCCTTTTTTCCTTCAAGACGTTAACAATGTGGTCAGTCTCAGCTTGCTTCATTTTGAAATCCACTAAATATTTAATGGTTGTCTTGAGTACTGCTTGTGATTGTGTTGTTTGCTTCCGCAACATGTCAGCTTCATCTCTAAGTGCAGAAGCAGAATCTCTTTCTACCACTAGTTTAGCCTCTAGAGCATCAGCAGTTAGCAATTCATAATGCACGATTGGGCCAGTGCCACTGCTGTGGGATGATACAACGTCCATGGGGACCTCGTTGTTTGATCTTGGGCTAACCTGTTTTGCCATTAAAGTTTCGATTGGATTCAGAAAAGTTGAAGTTAGCAAAACATCTCAACTGGGAGTTATAATAGCAAACCAGTTAAACAAACAAGGAATTAAATAGTTTCAATTGGATGCTGAAAATTAGTTATTAACATCATTGTAACCCGTTGTTGCAGCAGCAAAGCAGTTAAACAAACAAGTAGTTATTTAAGTTCAGGCAAACAGGCAATTCTTAACAGTAAGTATCGAACACATAGATAGGCGCAGTCTATAATAGGATTAATAGGATGTGGCATTATGTAATCAGTAGCAAACTAAATTAAGCCAAGCAACATAATTGAACAATTTTGCAATAAGTGGCTAACTAAAATTCCGAGAAGCAGGTACCTGAACTTATGCTAGTTCTTTGTACAGGCACACTGCAACTTCTTTTTCGCTTACAAGGTTGTAGGAAGGAGTCCATGTCATCAATTGCTTGGATACGTAGTCCCAATACTTCTTTCTTCCCACACTACATTGGTAAGTCGAACGGTTAATCTGGTAAGATGGTGCGTCCTTGATATGTTATATGAGGACGTGTAGTCAGACTAGTTGTAGCCACACACATCACACTGGCTTTTACTGTATATTTCATGCAATTACTTTTGGCATATCGAGATTTAAGCAATCTACAATAGGATGAAAAGACTGGCATCCTTCACATTATTGGTGAACTCAGTTCATATAAACAAGCAATTCAACCATTTTGTGGGTAAATCAAAAGCGTCACTGGAATATTTTTCACTACCCCAATCATACACGCAAAAAGGGGCGACGCCACCATAGGGGCTGGTATGGGCGGCCACCTCGGGTGGTTGGAAAGTGTGCACCTAGTGTGGGTCGTCCAGGTTGGCCCAGGCTAGTTTTGTTCGTCCCAATGCACGAGCAGGCAATGTAAAAAATGAAGAAAAATGTTTCAATTTGGATGGGCCAATAGCATAAGTGCAAGGCAGGCCCTATAGCATGCTCGCGGCCCAAACGAGTGCCTCCCATATCGATCGACAGTAGGAAAAATCCCAATTCATTCGCTCCAGCCTCGAGTCGGGTTCGCTCCTAACCTAGCCGTCGCTGGACAGAATGACACAGCACTTCCTCGCGCCCTCATTGGAGGGCGGTCGCCGGGCTTGAAGCAAACGGAAGGAAAAGAAGAAGAAGATCCAACCCTGGGTGTAGCCTGCGTGGGAGGCAGCGGCGGCAACACGGACATGGCATGGAGCTTGCACAAACGGACAGTCGCAGCTTGCAAGAGTAGCATGTGCAACGAGCAGGTACATCACATCCCTAATTATATCTGATTCAACTCTTCAATTTCTGGCCAATAGTTAAATCTGACGGTGTTGTAAAACTGTTTGTATGTAGGGAATCTATGAGAAAAGGAAACCAATTTCTACTTATTTTATAACTCCCCAATCAATACTGAACTGACTGAATCTGATGTATCTAATCAAGTTTCCGGTGCAAACATCCAAGCTCATGTTGTTCTTGAGCCTGAAGTGTCTAATGAACAGACTGCTAATGAAGGATTTGATGCAAACATTTTACATGCTCCTGATGATGAACATATAGTGTCTAATGAGGGATCTAATGCAAGCATTTTGCAAGCTCCCATTGAAGGATTTAGTGTCTAATGATGATCTGCTATGTTGAGAGAGACATAGAGATTTGTAGGAACTGATGACAAGAAAATTATAGTGCATTTTCATGGCTTGAGAAAACGTCGAGGCCATCTACTAGAAAGTCCCTGTATCATGACAACGTAGCATAAATACTTTTCTAATCTGTTGTTTGAAACTATTGGCATACTTGTGCAGGATAAATATATTGATATGCAGTTTGTGCACTAGTTATAGGTGCAATTACACTTTGATATTTTCAGCCAGAGAACGAATAATTCAAGCAGGTACAGACCATGTTTGTATTCCTTGTACACCATGTCGCATTTTTTGTTTTTTGGTGCTTGCATCATTTAGTGTTTATAATCTGAACTACTTGGGATCATTAGATGGTTTTCAAAGTGCATGTAGCTTCACATTTCTGAAGTTATGTTGATTTCCGGAGTGCAAGTGCCTTCATATTTTTTAAGTTAAATGTTCGCCCATGGTAACTTGAATTCGTGGATCCGCCACTGCACACAAATCATACACGAATGCCAGTACACATTAAATGAAATGCAGGGACTTACGCTAGCTTGTTGTACAGGCTTACTTCAGCTCTGCTTGCGCTTGGGATGTTCGATGTACAATTCCATGTTACCACTTGCTTGGATGTGCAGGCCTTGTGGTCCTTGCATCCCCCTCTGCATTTTTGACACGACGAATGGTTGATCAAATAAGAGGAATCGACCTTGCTGTTGTACTGGAGGACATATACTTAAAATGTTATACGGGCATGCAGGATGTGTACCAGATCCCGTAGCGCCGTCATGCTTCGCTAAAAATGGATTTGCTTGTTTTAGATGATATCTCCAGAAGAAATAAGAGTTAAAGTCAGAGTTGCATAGGCGTGTAAGCTAAGAGAGCAGTGAAAGGATATCCAAACATCATCGGAACAATGCACAAGGGACTGATGTGTGGATACCTAGTTCGGGCCGGCGTTTGGGCATGCTCTCCTAGCTAGAGTGCGACTCACTTCAGAGCCGTTGAGGGTGATGAGCTGGCGTTGGCTGGCCGCGCACGGATGCAGATCTTGAGTGGAAGCAGAGCGCTACGATGCGGTGGACGAGACCGTTGGTGAAGCCCCAGCGGCCTTGGGGGGCGGAGGTGCGACGATGTGCTCGATGAAGTAGCCCCGGTGAGCTGGGAGATGGCATCGGTGAAGCGCACCTGATGCGATGGAAGTCGGTGTCTGTGAGGAACGTCGGTTGCGGCGGCCGACGTTGTCGGTGGACCACCCGGTGCGGTGGACAATGGTGTAGATGAGGTAGCTCCGGTGCGGTGTTGAAGCGCGACCGTCGTCTTCGTCGTCGTTGTCCGGCACAAAGTTGGGGAAAGAGACGAGACGAGGGGCGATTCGAACTTTGCTTGGGTTGGAGGTGAATTAGGGATTTGAGCAATCTGGGCACAGAAGGGGATGGTGGAGAAGGGAGATTTTGCAGGGCTGGAATTGGGGCCACCAGATATTTCAATCCGAAACGTGGAAGCCCGAACTTATTTTGTCGTCGTCCTTTTTTTTGGGGGGGGGGGAGGGGGAGGGAGGGAGGGGGTGGGTGCGACGCAACTTCGATGCCTTAAAGGCACCTGCCTTTGGGTCACTGATATGTGGGCCAGGCACCTATTGGGCCCACATGTCATGGACACAAAGGTAGGTGCCTTAAGGCACCGAAGCATCCGTTCGGGTGGGTGGCTGGGTGCTAAGCCACCATACGACACACACGACCACCATGACACAACCCTGGTATGCCTGGTGCGCCTACATTTGAGAGGAGATTTGAGAATGCAAACGAATCTTCTTTCATTTGCAAATGAATCTGTATGTATTACCATGCCTATGTTTTCCTTGCAAATAATTAGTCATTCCAAACGAGATACTATAAATTAATTAATGAGGAGTTATTTGAAAGAAACGAAATGGTATCCACGGTATCCACGCTAACGTGGATTAGAGTGTGTGTCACATAATTAGTTATTTGAATTAGAGTGTGTGTCACATAGCGATCTCCAATTCTAACGTGGATTTCGCATTTCACTGTATCCACGCTACTTTTTTAATACAAATTCATATGTATATGATGAACACCATGGTAGCGAGAAAACTTTTGGATGGACTCAAACATATGACCTACAAAATAGCACAACAAATCAAGTCAATGTCAACTTTTTGAAACCTAGTATGGCATGAATGCAAAATAATTACCCATATGCATGGTCCTCAGTTCAAATCTTACAATGTACACCGAATTAAACATCGATATTAAGTCTCGTACTATCTACATTCAAATGTTGTTTTTAGCCCCCCCCCCCCCCCCGCACACACTACATACTTCCTGTATCGGTCAATCTTCCTCTCTTAACCACCTTAGGAAGCTATCCGTTTCCATCACACATTCATTATTTCTCTCCATGTTTTGATCTCTAACTCTCTCAACTACACAACCCCCTCTTTACACTCTGTTACCAAATGTATTTACCTCACACACCCGCCATTGCACCCCATGCCGAGCTCTCTCTCTCCCTCTCCCTCTCACCCTCTCGCGCTAAATACATGCATTGCCTATCTAGCCCCCCAACCTCTCGTGCACACACACGCACGTTGTCTATCTAGGTCACTCCCTCGAGACTGTCTCACTCTTTCTTCCGCACGGCGGGCCACACTCGCTCAATCTCGGTCTCTTTGTCTGAGTTTCGTTTAACCTCGTTTTCTTTCACACACAAATGATATATCTCCCTGTTCGGGCCTCGATCGACACACTCTATACTCTCTCACGCAGATTATCTATCTATGTCAGTCCATCCAAGCCACCCCCACTTATTCGACCTCATGGCGGGCCACACTCTCTCAATCTCTCTCTCTCTCTCTCCCTCTCTCCCTCTCTCCCTGTATGTCTCGATTGACCTCGCTCTTTCTCAGACAAAAATGATATATCACCATGTTTGAGCCCAATTTGACCTATTCACATTGTATACTCTCTCACGCACATTGTCTATCTAGGTCACTCTCTCCAACCCGTCTCACTCTTTCGATCACACGATGACCCTATGTGATCGATTAATCTTGCTTCCTCCTACACACAAAATATATCTACACGTCTGTGACTGGATCATCTCTCAAGGTCTATCTTACAGCCCTCACCCTTGCCAAAAGCTCAATCGGACAATATCTTTCCAGAGCATATATATCTGTTCAATGAATGTCGGACCACACTCACTTTGTCTATGTATCTATATGTCTCTCGATTGACCTCGCTTTCTCACGCCGTATCTTCCACACATTGAAGCTACCTCTCCATCCCTCGCAAAGCCGGAGCTATTTATAATGCGAGGGGAACTCCAAACTTGGATTAATTTGTGTAGGCATTTTTTCCGGTCGGTTTCGATTATATTTTCATAGCATTCGGCCCACAACTACTCCAAACACCATTGCAACCCCCGCAACTCCCCTAGTTGATTCCCTCTGGCTCGGTCATCGCTCTCTCGCACGCCCTTTCTCGCCTTCAATGTCGCACCGTGGTATTATTGCAAAAACATCTGTTGTTCTCTTTAATTATTATAAATAAGCTACAAAAGTACACACCGATTGTCCACTTGGAATGGAACAAATATCGACCCACAAATTAAAGTGCTACAAACTACACACCGAGGGCCCCACATGTCATGAAACAAATTTGGACCCATATACAAATTAAAAAAATAAAGGACGAGGATCGAACATGCGAGCAAGGCCTTCAAGCCGCACGTCAATAGGCAACATACGTAGAACAACAATGTTTTTTGTACCTCCCTTTGTTCACATAATGTTTTTATATTACCACAACCTATTTAATGGATAACATGTAATATTATTTTTTAGTACTATTCGCCTTCACTTACTAGTGGGTTCCATGTGTGCTCTCTCTCTCCTCCCCTTCTGCGTTTAGACGCACGGGCAAACACGAAGAACTCGCGGGCGATGTTGCCGTTGACCATATCTGGATGCGTTCACAGGTTACGGCACCAGTTTCACGTACTAGCAGCACTAGTCAGTGTGTACGTGCAATGCACGTTAATTTGGAAGTATATTAAGTGCATGCGGATATTAAGTAGGATATTATTTGCATGTTATTATGTGATTTGCACTATTTTTGGCATGAAATTAACTGCACGCTAAACGTGTTGAGCACTCGACATTGAAGCAGTCTAGGTCGTTGGATGACAAGGAATACATGTGGCTTGATGGCGTTTTATATTTAATTTGATATGGCTCTAGCAGAACATTCAATCGATCAAACCATAGATTTTGGTCAGTCTAACTCTGACTTTAAATTATACGACGATCGATCTAAAATAAACAAAAATGATAAACGTTTCGATTTTAAGCATGGCAATCCTAACATTTTTCATGGCAAATTTAGATTACGCGGCGGTGGCGGGGGCGTCTTGCGGTGGGAAGCGGCTCCTCTGCCGTGCTCTGTGTGTCATCGGGCCACTAACCGACGGCGATGGTGGCGTCTTGTGCCGTTGATGGCATACTCCTAGACGTTGGACTAGCTTCAAGGAAGGCCAAAATGTTCTGGACTTCGGAGCGAGTCAACTTGCGGGAGGAGGCGACTGGCGTTGGCGCAAGGAAGCGGTCGATAGCGGCCATCCATGCCGCTGAGGGGGGCACTGGAACCCGCGCGGGGATAGGCGCTGTCAATGGCGCCGCTGAGACATTTGTGTGCACGGGCATCGGCACGGGCGCGCACGTCAGTGCATGCGCAGGCAGGTGCACGGGCGTGTGAAAGTCGGTGGGGACCTCGTGGAACCCCGTGGCATCAAGCTCGGGGACAATGTGCGGCTCCCAGCCCATCAATGCCACGGGGATCGGCGATGGCGCAGTCGGGGCGACGGGAGCCGGAACGGGAGCAGGGACAGGCGCAGCTTCTTCCCGCAAGGCCAGTTCAAGCTCGTCCCAAAGCACCTTATGTTCTTGAGACACTGGCTCGGTGTCTTCCTCAGGAAACTGGAAGACTAAGGGCAGACCATCGTGATGCGGCATGGCGTACGTTTAGGTCAGCTGGTTGGAGGTAGATGACAGGAGAATCGGAGAGGAAGAGAGAATATTGTAGCAAAACCGGGTAGTGCGGGGTTGATTTTAAACTGCGGCGCCGGTGACATTAAAAGTGGGAGCAGTTGGGATGAAGGTGGGCGGCAGCGCCTGGTCAAAGGGCTCTCCTCCCGGTGAGCCTGCACACTAGTCTGCTAGCACGCCTCCCTGTCAGTCAGCACATCGGTCTGCTCGCACGCCTCCCGTCGACTCACACACTTGCTTGGACGGCACCTGCCTATGAGAAGTGGGACTCGTGGCGGTACGTAAACGCCCACGGTTTCAATAGTGAAAGCGTTCGCCTTAACATGATAGGTCTTTGTTCCAAAATACCTTGGCTCTTCATTTGTGCAACTTGTCATAAGCAGCTTGTCTCAAATTGAAGAAAAAATTACGAAGTAATATTTGTGCCATATCACGTGAGCATGCTTAGTTTCAAGAATTTATGGTCACTTTTGGATTTTCTGAAATTTAAGATCCAGGATTCGAAACAATATCATAACCTGCATCATGCAATAAATTTTCAAGCCATACATCTGTCCTGCTGTATTTCTTAAGAAAGGATTTGGTCAAACATTTTGCTTAGTTAGACTACAGACAAGTTATATATGCAGAGTAAAAGGATAATCCCTCCGTACCAGTGCATTGCCTAATATATTAACTCAAGTACTAGGCACGAACAAACGGGCTCAATTCTGTGCTCATCCTACTGTAGTAGTAGTAGTACTAGGCAATGCAGTTGACGGGTGACCTTGGCGAGCGGCGACCGAGGGAATTGAACCGTGCTCGGCACGGTAGCTAATGTTGTCTAGTTACTAAAGCATCCCTCTGTTGTTCATCGGTAGTCATTATGGACCGGGGACATGAGGGCAATTTCCTAGGGCTGGAATTCTGGCCGCCAGATATTTCGACTCGAAACACGAAGGCTCGACTGGTTGGGGTTGCCTAATGTGTGTACCACGCACGCCACCAGAAGGACACGAGCCCGATTTTTTTAGGATCAACATGAGCCAAGGTCTGGCTGGTAAGCCGTTGGGTCCTACCATTCGATAATACGAAAGGAACCTTTTAAATTGCTGAACGAATCTATGTGTATTACAATGCCCGTATTTTCCTTGCAAATAGTAATCTCAACGTGGTAATTGATTTATGACGAGTTGTTGAATTAGAGTGAGTTTGTGACATAGTGATCTCAACATGGATTTCACATTTCATGGTATCCCTAGTAAGTTTTTCAATGCAAATTCAAATTTAGAAGATGAACAATATGGAGGTGAGAAAACTTTGTATGTATCAAGCATATGACCACACACACACACGAACACAACAACAATCCAATAAGTATAGTGCATCTAGTTTTCCACACCATGAATGTATGACACGAATTCAAAAATACTCCTTTTGTTCCTAAATATTAGTCTTTTAGAGATTTCAACAAGTGACTACATACAGAGCAAAAGGAGTGAATCTACACTCTAAAATATGTCTAAATACATCTGTATGTGCCAGTCGATTTGAAATCTCTAAAAATACTAATATTTAGGAACGAAGGGAGTAAAATATAAGACATACATGGTCCTCAACTCAATATTTAAAACGAACATGAAACTGAAACATGAATATTAAGTCTAGTACTATAGTACATGCAAATGTTGTGTTTAATTAGGCGAAGCTATGATTGTCAGGGGTCAACCCCTCGACCTTAGATAAAATTGTGAAGCTCTGTTTAGGGTTGTTTAGATTATATTTGTCCCCACCATCCCAACCACCGATTGGTTGTGCACCCCCACCCCTCCTCCCCGGGAGAATATCATGTGCCCCCATACCTTAGATGCTATATGACGATACTAGTTGCTTGGAGCTTGTAGATCTGAGATATAGCAGCTCACATGATGTCTTAATATTTTTATAGGAAACCTTGATGAGTTTGAGAATTGCACACAATTTGTAAAAAAACTACTCAGATGCCCTTGGATCCCATATCCAACGACCTCGAAGCTCGTATCACCGTAGCATCTAAGTTGAAGGAGGACATCATATTCTCCTGAATGTAAGAATATCATGTGCTACCACACCTTAGATGCTTTGGTGATACAAGCTCTTCAGAGCTGTTGGATTTGTGACCCAACACCTCCTCGGTGGTTCGAATGTTTTTTTGCAGAAAGCCCCCAAAGAGTTCGGCCACTGCTTACAAGCACAAAGACTGCTCAGATGCCATTGGATCTCAGATCAAACGACCTCGAAGCTCATATCACCGTAGCATCCAAGCTATGAGTGCACCTTCTGTTTTCTTGCACGGGAGAATATCAGGTGCTCCCGCACCGTAGATTCTATGGTGATACGAGTTCACGAAGATCTAACAGCCCACAATAGGAGGTTTGAATGTTTTTGCAATATACGGCTGAGAGAGTTTGGGAATTGCGTAGAAAGTACAAGTACTACGTATGTGCCATCTGATCACTGATCATACGACCTAGATGCTCATATCACCGTAGTGGGTAATTAAGCTACGGGGAGCACCTAATATGAGCAACGGGGAGCCATTGGATCCAAGATGCAGCGGAACACACGAGGCCTGAATGTTTTTTTGCAAAAAAACCTTTTGACAGTTTGGAAATTGCGCATAATTATAAAGACTACTCGCAAGCCATTGGATCTCACTTCCAACGGTGTAAAAACTCGTATCACCATAGCATCTAAGCTGCGGGGTGGATGTGATATTCTATGCCGCTATCATTTTTGTTCGTAAACTTGCAAAATACGTGTAACTCGTGCTGTTACTTGTCTAACCGCGCAAAGTGTTTGTTCAAAAAAACTATCCTACACTAAAATATCGGAACAACACACAGGGTCCCACTTGTCATTAATCAAATTTGAACCTAAAACTAACAAATCTGAAAGATGAGATTCGAACTGGCAACCTGGACTACAAAACAACAACGGTTGTTGGCTTTGTCCCATAACTTGATTTTATACAGTAATAGGTAGAGTAGAGTAGAGGTTGTACCTCTTCAACATGTGCATGACCGTTGACTCACTTACTGGTGGGTCCCAGGTCTGCGATCTCTCTCTTCTCTCCATCGTCTAACCTTTGCACGGGCACACACGAAGAGCGGCGCTAGCTTGCCCTGGTGTTATTACAACTAAAAAAAACTTGGAAAATAGAAGAATCGCCTAGAACAAGAGACGTTGTGGCTGGTCGAGACGGAGCTAACCACACCTATCCTCCATGCCACGTTAGCATGATGAAGCTGTGTGGCTAGTGGGGTGTTTTCGACCAACTGGCTGGGTCCCGAGGTCGAACCATATGTACTACATCTGATACAGTATATTTTTACATGCACATTTTTCCTCCGTGCCGAGACATGGCACACCCTACCGCGCGGTTTTGGGGTCCTCCCGGGTGGTGCACACATATATTCTTCCTGACGTGGGATGCCCTACCACGCGTTTTCGCCGAAGCAAGTAAATGAGTGATCAAATCACGAAAGACCAACTTTCCCGCTGAGTACATCAGTGAAGCACGGTGGCTAGCTTGTTGGGCTAGTTCGACCGATTAGCTAGGCTACCGCCACATTTGTTTTTTCACCCCTTTTTTTATCTACTTGCCGGCAGGTAAATTTAAATATCCACCACGGCGTTGCTCTGGTGTTTGTGTGCGGTAGGATTTTTAATTTTTTTATTGACGGGAGCAGGCGCGGCATGATTTTTAATTTTTTGATTGACGGGAGCAGGCACGGCAGCAATTAATCACGATGACTCCACCTGTAAAACCTACTGCTCCTTGATGTGATAAGTCGTCGACTGGTGTTTTACCATGGTGAAAACAAAAAGATTCCCCGCTCCTCGGTTGGCTCCCTCCGCCTTGCCGTAGATTTCATTGCCTTTCAGCCGTTTCGCCCCTGCATCACCAACGTCGTGCTCCTCGAGAAGCAGAGGGACTTCAGTGGTGTTTAGGCGCCCTCTGCATGGGCATGTCCATGTCTCGGTGCAACATGACCGTTGGATCAAACTCAGACGGTGCAGATCAGTCAGTGTAGCAGAAAGCGTGTGGGTGTGTTGAGTTGCATTCTCATCTCAATCTAGTTGTTTCCTCTTCGTGTATTTGTGTTAACCTACTAGTGTGGACTCATGCACCCTTCATGCACTCTGCCAAACACCCAAAAGTGGGTCGAGAAGGGAACTTTTTCTCCCATCCCGTGCACCCTTCATACACCCGCCTAACACTATTCGTGCTTCATATGGTTCATGTTTCATGGAGTACTGTAGCACCGTACTCTCCGTGCGTTGTAGACCTAGTTCTGTTAACATTGATCTCACCGTTCATTCTCGACCGGACAGTCGAAAAAGCGGTTCTATGTTACTACATTACTGTTCATATAGTTGACATGCGCACAACGTCATTTGTTGTCGTCATATCTTACTGCACTAGCAACAGGATTATGTAGTACTAACGTATGAACCACTGCACATGCCTAGTAGTAGGAGCACTGTGTATGTTCAAGTGGCTGCCGTGTTTCGCACTCCTCCGTCGTAAGAGTGGAAACACTTGCTGTAATCATTTTTTTCTTCAGAAAAACAGTGGACACGCTCTACCGTGCGGATCCTCCTCCAGCCATGCACTAAATTACTCACTTTCGCCGACGTGTGGGATAGCTAGCATCGGGGTCCACCAGCTGTCACACCCTAGCTAGTTCATGCATTAGAGTGTTTGCATCATGTTTACCTTGATCAGAAACTTGGAAATGGGGATGAAAGAACCCCCAGCACCCCCTGAAGCCAACTATGGTTTATTAAAAATATTTTCAATGAACTTGAAATGCCCTACTAAAATGTTCATCATCTTTGTCTTGGTCTTAAACCTCTGACAAAAATGGTGCACAAATTTCTAGGTCATCCTAAGGTCGCTGGCTTAAATCCTTAGTTATTTGAATTTGGGCATTTAAATGCTAGAAAATATTTTAAATATTCAAATAATCCTAAACTGAAATGTTCCATGTTGGACTTATTCCAAACAGTGGCCATGAGCAGTTTGGTGATTTTTGAAGGAGTCTAGCTATTTTTAGAAATGACATAAACTTGCAGAAATAAAACAAAATAGAAAATAAAAAGGAAAGAGGCTTACCTGGCCAACACTGTGCTGGCCCGTGCCAGCCAGCTGCTTCTTCCCCGCCAGGCAGGCAGGAGGTGGCGCCGGCCGCGAGAGCTCGCCACGGCGCCAGCTGCTTGCCGCTTCGCCACTAGACGCGCTGGTTGACCTCCACGTCGCCCCCTCGACCGCCCCGACACCTCACTCCCCCCCCGCTCCTCTCTCTCGCTCTCCCCCACCATGGCCCACGCTGCCGCGCTCGCGCCGATGTGAAAACCGCAGCCACTGTCACCTGCTCGCCTTCTCACTGTGTCCAGCAGCTCCATCGTCGTCCTCTCCATCGAGAAGACCGAGCCTCGAGCTCTCGTTCGCCCCGTTGCCACCGCAACGACCTCGGCCGACCTCGTCGTCACCGGAGATCCCTTTCGCTGTCACGCCTGCACCAGCTCGTCCCCAACCTCACCGTTTAGCTTGTCGTGCCTGCCGTGAGCTCCTGCCTCTCCTCCCCCTCTCCGTTTGCTCTGTCGTGCACCAGAGCGACCACACCGAGCTCGCCCGCACCCGCCGCCGCCTCTGCACGCCGGCATCGTGGCCACATCCACGCTGGCTCGAAACCGAGCACGCCACTGCACTCACCGCATTCCCAGGAGGCCACAACACCACTCCACGCACCTCACCGTGCCTCCTAGCGACTAGCCCGAGCTTGCCCGAGCTTCGGCAGCCGCCAAGCTCGTCGCCGGCGTCGTTTCCGGTGACCCCGAGCTCCACCACGACCACCAATCAATGCGGCTCACTCCCAGCTACGCGTAGGAGCACTCCACCGTCGATTTGGTCGGCGGAGTGCGCAACCCGCACTGTCCCGCCACGTCTGGCCTCGCCGGCAGCTAAACACCGGTGGTTAGCCCCGGTTTGACCAGGGGTTTGACCTCCCCTAGGTCAATGACAGGTGGGTCCCCGCCCTGCTAATTAACCTAGGTTAGTAGTTAAACTAATCATAATTAGTTAGTTTAACTAACAGAGACACTGACCAGTGGGTCCCACTTGTTAGGTTTGACCTGGACGCCCTAGTTGACTTGCTGACGTAGTGTTGACACAGTGTTGATGCAATGCTGACACAATGCTGACGCAATAACACTTTTCTGGATTTATTCTTACTCAGGAAATTCCAGAAAATAGTGCTAACTTCTAAAAATCATAGAAATTAATCTGTAACTCCAAATGCAAAGAGTTATATATGAAAAATGATCAGAAAAATCCAGTCTATCTATCTGTACTGGTTTCATGCATGTTTAAACAAGTTAACTTGCTGTTTAGTGCAAAACATGATAAAGCACTATTTAAGATCACAAATGTGTTTGAACTTTGAATCTTTGGTTCAAAATGGCTCAAACCCATCTGGTTGTGGATGCATTAGTCCAACACACACATTTTTCCATGTCACATGCACTCATCATATTGTTGCACATTGTTTGATATTGATTGTGTTACCAGTGCTCTCTGCGGTAGGTTCTGTCCCGGAGGATTACTGTGAGTACTCAAGCAAAGGACAGTAGCATTCTGCCGATCTGCCAGGCAAGCAAACCCATTGATCACATCGATAGAATCCCATGTTCTCGCACCTACTGTCATTTACTGCATTTAAGACAACAACGTTTCAAACTGCTGTGTGCTGCGGTAGTTGAACCCATTCCCTCTGCATGATCTGTCATTGCCACAGTAACTAGATGAAACCCACTAGCATGTGTAGGAGTTGATTGAGCCATGTCTGTGTTTCCTACCTTGCTATGCCTGCTATGCTTAGAGTCGTGTCAGGTCTGGTTCATCTGGGTGATGGGCTAGAGTGAAATGATTATGTCGGTAATGTGAGTGATGTGTTGGACACGATTTGGTAAAGGTATCGATGAGAGGCCATGTAGGAGTACATGGTGGGTTGTTTCATTGGAACCGTCCTTAAGCACTGAGATTTGTATGTGTGATTTAAGATTCAGCTACTACAATGCATTGGGCCCTGAAATATGACCCCGCTCGACTTATTAACTGCCCCCGTCCTCTGTCCAGAAGTTGCAACTAGTTTCTGGTGTCTGTAGGATATGTGTTGGAGGCCGTGCGTAGCGCTGACCCTAGGGGTGGGCTATGATGCAGTAGATACACCGTGGCCGGGTGTGCAGGGCGCACGTTTGGTGTCTCGGAACCCTGTAGACATCGTTTGGGGCTGTGAGCGAAACCCCGGCCAGATCTCCTCACAGATGGAACCCGAATAGGGCGATAAACCTGGACTAGAGACTTGTGTGGTTAGTTAGGTCGTGATCTACACCCACGTCGGCTTTCGCTTGAAGTCTGCAGAGCACATGTTGTGTGCAAACGCTAAGTGGTGGAAACATGTATGAAATACACCCCTGCTGGGTTAACATCATCTATTCGAATAGCCGCGTCCGCGGTAAAGGACTACTTGGTTGCCTATACAGTTCATAGACAAGTAAATGGATACTCCTAAAAGCCTCAAGACAAGTGTGAGTGTCGTGGATGGCCCTTCCGTAGGATGACGGAGGAGGATCCGCGGTAGTGTATTGTTGTGGTGAGTAGTGGACTCGTGTGCGCAAAACATTTACAAGTTGCTATCTCGTAGGATAGTTTAGCCAAGAGTCAAAGCTGGCTTGCTGCAATAAACTCCACTACCCCTTTGTTGATAATGTGCATGTATGTAGGATCTGATGTAAGTCTTGTTGAGTACCTTTGTACTCATGTTTGCTTAATTACTGTTGTAGAAGAGAACACCGCCCCCTCCGATGGGTTCTATGTAGATCTCGACGTTGACGAGTGACTTGCCACCCAGGTGGTGATCCTGAGCCGTGAAGGGCCTTGTAGATAGACATGCTTTGTCAAGCCTTCTTGCTTTCTAGTTGTCTGTACTCAGACAAGTTTGCTTCCGCATGTTCTTGTATGTTTGTATCACTTGAGTGTTGGGTCGTGTGACCCCTACCTGTATGAACATATTATGTATGGCTCTCTGGAGCCTTCTAAATAAAGTACCCTTGAGTTGTAGAGTTTTGTTGTGATGCCATGTTGTATTTGCACATATCGAGCATATCGTGTGTATGATTTGAAATGCTTGGTATGTGTGGGATCCGACAACCTAGTTGTATATCCTTGGTAGCCTATCTTATGGGGAAATGTAGTCTAGTGCTTCCACTGAGCCATGGTTGTCTGCTACAGCCCGGTTTACCGGAGTCCTGCTAGCCCAATTACTACTACTCCGGAACACTTAGACTGGCCGGCATGTGGTCCACTTCGTTCCTATGTCTGTCCCTTCGGGGAAATGTCACATGGTGACTTCCGGAGTCCTACTAGCCTGCTACAGCCCGGGTTCTCAGAGTCCTGTTAGCCCAGTTGCTATAGCCCAGATTCACACGCTGATCACCGACACGTTCGATGTTGGTTCATGTATGCCTGTCCCTATAAGTTAGTGTCACTTTGGGTTCATGACTAGTCATGTCGGCCCAGGTTCTCTGTCATATGGATGCTAGCGACACTATCATATACGTGAGCCAAAAGGCGCAAACAATCTCGGGCCAGGTAAGGCGACACCCGTGGGAATACCGTGCATGAGGCCGCAAAGTGATATGATGTGTTACATGCTAGATTAGTGTGGCTTAGAATTGGGGTCCTAACAGCGTTGGCATCAGAGCCGGGCTGCCTGTAGGTTCTTCAAGCCAAATTGGCCGATGTCTAGTCTAGAAATGCTTTAGTTATATGTAGGGGAATTGATTGTGGGAGGGAATGTAAGGCTCTTTTTACTCCTTTACCTCATGACATTCTGATCTGAGCTAGTCCATTCTTTCCACAGGGTTTAAGGACTAGGATCTCATCTTTCTATCAGGTTCACGTGCTACTAATCCGTAGACCCTTATAGGATTGTTGTTTACAAGCCCCATTTTAGTTCTACTACTTCAGTATGTTGTTGGTTGGACCCGGAACCTTGATATGATGTTGTTGAGTGGCTATGCAAACTTTTGCAGAATGTCTCAAATCCCTTTTGAGCATTTACAACTGTTATGCTACCCGTTTTTTCCTAGAAATTCTAATGCCTTTGCATTATTTCGTGTTTTAGATGGCTTCCCGCACCACACATCAGGTGGTACGTCTGACTCGGTGCATTAACGTGCCCGGTCACACGGCCATGCTGGTCCATGTGATGTCAGAGACATGCTATCGATGGTATCCGGAATATACCGTCGAAGAGCAGTTCCGTGATTTTAATCAGAGAGTCAGTATATCTGCACCGTGAGGATCTTTCCATCTTACCCCGGGTCAACCGAGCCTCTGCACTGGTCCTATGGTCTTGGTATTACTGTGGAGATGTCCGTGCAGGATGTTGCCTACTCCATGATCTCCATCATTCGAGCTGGGTATGCATCACTTCAGGATACCGAGTTCTGCTATCTGCCAGCGGCACACACTGGCCAGGAGGGCTATTACACTGGGCTTTATGCTGATGCTTCTCAGGAGGGGCCACGCTTTCGCACCACCACTGAGATGTTGGAGGAGAGAGACCAAGAGAACCGTGCCTTATGCATGGAGCTGTACAACACTCGCCAGGACCATTGGGCTACTCTGACACGGCTCGCACCAGCCGTGCAGACTGGTTATCTGGATATGCGGGATTTGTACCCTGTCCGCAGACGTCTGCCAGCTCGTATGGATTACCCAGATGTTGGAGGTATCACGCCTCCACGTGGGCGCTGTCTTCCACCCTTTGCGGGGCCGAGGCCTCACCCGAGTCCTTATGGTGCGCAGGCCTGATGTGATCGTGAGTTCCCGGATCTGCATGTTCCGCTTCCAGGCTATGCGGGGGATCTCTATGAAGACTACTACTGAGCCGGAGATGACTTAGTTGGATCAAGACACTAGTAGCATGTAGTAGTTGTATTTCCACAGTCCTGCGTGTCTGGTGGAATATAACTTAGTGTGTACTGAATTCCGGAGGTGTAGATAAATAATGTATAGGAGCTTGGAATGCCTCTGATGAGATGTAATGTTCTTTCACCGTAGTTGTACTTTAGTTTGTGCTTGTACTAAACTATGTATGGTGTGTATGACTGATGGTGTATATATGGCAGTTTTTGTATTACTATGTCGTACAAATGAACATCTCTACATTCCGTGTCATTCGTTACATTCTGCATTCGTATGCAAGAGTTTTGCCATCCTTGTCTAAGCCGTTGTTTTGTTTCCTAGGATGGTGAAAACCCAAAGAACCCCTGCTGTTCAGGAGCAGGGTGAAGCTAGGGATGGGAATCTACCCCATCCACCTTCCTTGGCTGAAGTCATGTTGGAGGCAAAAAGGAATAAACGCGAGACCAACCGGTTGTTAGAATGCATTGAGCAGAATACTGCACGTCACCAGAGGAATGACTTGGTGTCTCTCAATGATTTTATCAAGCTGACCCCACCAAACTTCCATCATTCTGTCGAGCCTTTCGATGTGGATGAGTGGCTTCGTAGCATTACCCATAAGCTACATTCTGCACGCGTAGCCGATGCTGACAAAGTCACTTCCACTGCTTATCGCCTTGAGGGCCCTATTAGCTTTTGGTGGGAAAACTATGAGGCTATGCGCCCAGCTGACCAGGTTACCACTTGGGAAGAATTCAACGCGGCTTTCCGTGAACACCACATTCCGGAGGGTCTTATGGATCGTAAGAGAGAGAGGAATTCTGCAACTTCACCCAAGGCAGACTGACTGTGGATGCCTACAACCGTGAGTTTGGAACTTGGCACGTTATGCACCTGAGGAAGTGTCCACTGACACCAAGAAGCAGGCAAGGTTCCGGAAGGGACTTAGCCCCGAGCTTCGCCGTGACCTCCGTTTGCACGAGTGCACCTCCTTCTAGAAGCTTGTGAATAAAGCCATCAGTGCTGAAACTGGTCAGACTGACTATGAAGCTACACGTAAGCATTTCCATGATTTTGGTTCCTCATCTGGCTCTGGTTCTCAGAAGCGCCGGGTGTGGATTCCAAACATAGCTCTACCACCCAGGTTCACTCCGAGGACATCCTATGAGGCACCTCGTGCAACCCAGCAGTATGCACTGCCTAAGGCTTATGGTGGACCGGCCGCCAATGCTGCTCCGCGCACCAACACTGTGACATGCTTCAAGTGCAGAGAGTCGGGTCACTATATTCGAGAGTGTCCCCAGAACAACAACCCCAACTAGCCTGGGAAGTCCGTTGGCCGTGGTAAGCCAGGAGGAAAGGTGCTTTATGCCAAGCCAGCCACCACTACACGTGGCCATGTTACCTATGTCTCAGCAGAGGAGGCTCATGATGATCCCAACGTCGTCCTTGGTACGCTTGTTGTTAACTGCCATCTGGCTTCTGTTCTTTTCTATACTGGTGAGGGAGTCCTGGACTAAGCGGTCCTCGGGCATCTGGCCTGTTATCCATGGGCCGGACTGATGGGCTGTGAAGACATGAAGGCCAAAGACTGCACCATGTCCGGATTGGACTCTACTTGGCGTGGAAGGCAAGCTTGGTGACCAAAGATTCCTTCTTATGTAACCGACTCCATGTAAACCCCAGATCCCCGCGGTGTCTATATAAACCGAAGGGGATAGCCCGGAAAGGATAGCACATATACTCATTACCATACCCACATAGGCTAGGCTTCTAGGGTTTAGCCATTACGATCTCGTGGTAGATCAACTCTTGTAATACTCATATTCATCAAGATCAATCTAGCAGGAAGTAGGGTATTACCTCCATAGAGAGGGCCCGAACCTGGGTAAACTTCGTGTCCCCCGTCTGCTGTTACCATCGATCCTAGACGCACAGTTCGGGACCCCCTACCCGAGCTCCGCAGGTTTTGACACCGACATTGGTGCTTTCATTGAGAGTTCCACTATGCCGTCGACAAAAGGTTTGATGGCCCCTTCAATCGTCGATAGTGACGCTGTCCAAAGAGGAATTTTGCTCTTCGGACAGATCTTCATATTCGGCGGCTTCATACTGCGGGCGAACTCGCTTGGCCATCTGGAGTAGATCGACAGCTATGCCCCTGGCCACCAAGTCAGATTTGGGAGCTTGAATTACGTTGCGGACATCCATGGAGCCTTGATCTTCGATGGATTCGAGACCGCGGCAACCGCTCCCCGTCGCCCCGATGGACATGGCTTAAACCGATCATCAGGCCGCATCCAGGAGATAGCTCCCATAGCAGCTCCGGTCTCAAATCAGGAGCAGTTCAAGTCGTCCGAAGATGGGAAGTTCAACCCCATCACGGGGACTACCGATTCCACGGCGCTGGAGCCACATGCAGATTCCACTTCGTACGGTATCTGCATCAATGGAACCCCGGACTCACCTCCGATGTCGAGCTCCAAACCCTGTGATCCCGCCTACACCGAACTCGATCGATTATCGATCTTCAAGTTCAGTGCCGTAGATGTCTTCCAACACTCGCCCATGGGCGACATACTAATCTCGCTAAAAAAACCTATCCTTGGCGGACGACCCGTCTCTGAACTATGTTCGGTTCGAACATATGGTGGACGATGGAGAATTTTGCGACCAACCCGCCACCCACTTCATAGACACTGTTGAAGATGTAACCAACATGCCCAATCCCTGCTCCGAAGACATCGACGGTGTAGACGATGATGAGGGGCAATGCCAGAGCTTACTACCCGCTAGACACGGGATAAGCACTTCCTGGTATGACGTGTGTATGATAGACACACCTTACATCGCTCTCGACGATGAGAAGGTGGATTCGGTCGAGGAGAAACTGCTTGGTACACAGCCCGGACAACGACGCTCTAGGCCTCATCGCCCAAGAGAAAACATTGTCAGCACCAGAGTAGATGATACTCTGATACGTCTCCAACGTATCTATAATTTTTCATTGCTCCATGCTATATTATCTATTGTTTTGGAAATTATTGGGCTTTATTATCCACTTTTATATTATTTTTGGGCCTAACCTATTAACCGGAGGTCCAGCCCAGAATTGCTATTTTTTTGCCTATTTTAGGGTTTCGAAGAAAAGGAATATCAAACGGAGTCCAAACAGAATGAAACCTTCGGGAACGTGATTTACAAACAAGACCCGGGAGACTTGGACCCTACGTCAAGACATAAGAGAGGAGGCCACGAGGTAGGGGGGCGCGCCTACCCCCCCCCCCCAGGCGCGCCCTCCACCCTCGTGGGCCCCCTGTTGCTCCACCGACGTACTCCTTCCTCCTATATATACATACGTACCCCCAAACGATCAGATACGGAGCCAAAAACCTAATTCCACCGCCACAACTTTCTGTATCCATGAGATCCCATCTTGGGGCTTGTTCCGGAGCTCCGTCGGAGGGGGCATCGATCACAGAGGGCTTCTACATCGACACTATAGCCTTGATGGCTTCTTCTCTCTTTTTGGATCTCAATACAATGTTCTCCCCCTCTCTTGTGGAGAACTATTCGATGTAATCTTCTTTTTGCGGTGTGTTTGTTGAGACCGATGAATTGTGGGTTTATGATCAAGTCTATCTATGAATAATATTTGAATCTTCTCTGAATTCTTTTATGTATGATTGGTTATCTTTGCAAGTCTCTTCGAATTATCAGTTTGGTTTGGCCTACTAGATTGATCTTTCTTGCAATGGGAGAAGTGCTTAGCTTTGGGTTCAATCTTGCAGTGTCCTTTCCCAGTGACAGTAGGGGTAGCAAGGCACGTATTGTATTGTTGCCATCGAGGATAACAAGATGGGGTTTTCATCATATTGCATGAGTTTATCCCTCTACATCATGTCATCTTGCTTAAGGTGTTACTTTGTTTTCATTAACTTAATACTCTAGATGCATGCTGGATAGCGGTCGATGAGTGGAGTAATAGTAGTAGATGCAGGCAGGTGTCGGTCTACTTGTCTCAGACGTGATGCCTATATACATGATCATACCTAGATATTCTCATAACTATGCTCAATTCTGTCAATTTCTCAATAGTAATTTGTTCACCCACCATAGAATACTTATGCTCTCGAGGGAAGCCACTAGTGAAACCTATGGCCCTCGGGTCTATCTTTATCATATTGATCTCCTACTACTTAGTTATTTCCTTTGCTTTTTACTTTGCCTTTATTTTACTTTGCATCTTTATCACAAAAATAGCAAAAATATTATCTTATCATATCTATCAGATCTCACTCTCGTAAGTGGCCGTGTAGGGATTGACAACCCCTATTCGCATTGGTTGCGAGGATTTATTTGTTTTGTGCAGGTACGAGTGACTCGCGCGTTACCTCCTACTGGATTGATACCTTGGTTCTCAAAAACTAAGGGAAATATTTACGCTACTTTGATGCATCATCCCTTCCTCTTCGGGGAAAATCAACGTAGTGCTCAAGAGGTAGCAAGAAGGATTTCTGGCGCCGTTCCCGGGGAGGTCTATGCAAAAGTCAACATACCAAGTACCCATCACATACCCTTATCTCCCGCATTACATTATTTGCCATTTGCCTCTCGTTTTCCTCTCCCCCACTTCACCCTTGCCGTTTTATCTGCCCTCTCTCTCTATCCTCCCTCTCTTTTTCGCTCGCCTTTCTTCCGCCATGTCTGAATCAAAAAGGGTTGGGGGTTCTCTCCACAGTTTTAGTACTTTGGACAACCCTTCTATTCTCGCTAAACTCTTAAATAAGGATACTATGGAAAAACCTAACAGAGTTATAAATGAGAGTCTTAATAATTTTGATGAAGATGATTCTGGAATTTTTTGTTATTTACTTGATGAATCTTTGAAGGATGCTTGGTATAGACTATTAAGAATTAGGGCCAGCTATCTTCCTCAATATGAAATTGAAGTTTACTTAAAAAGCTTTTATATTGCCCTTCCTTCTTCTTTTAAGCACGTCTTAGATTCTATATTTGAAGAAGGTTTTCTTGAAGGGGATGTTGTAGACACTTATGAAAAAATGAAAACTATATTTGGGCACCCCATGAATGAGAAAGTTGAATCTACATCTCTTTTGCTCTCTTACCAAAACGAATCTATTAAAGAGATAAAGGCTAGCCTAGATACAAATTTCCGTAACATACTTAATCTTTCTTCTACCATTAATAGCCATGTGATTTATCAAAATAGAAGGATTAATTCTATAGATAGCAAGTTTGCTCTTTTCTTTCCTAATACCAAAGATGGCAATACCTAGATCTATCCTTGCTTGTTATGCCTAGCTAGGGGCGTTAAACGATAGCGCTTGTTGGGAGGCAACCCAATTTTATTTTTATTCCTTGCTTTTTGCTCCTGTTTAGTAATAAATAATTTATCTAGCCTCTGTTTTGGTTGTGTTTTTTTGTGTTTAATTAGTGTTTGTGCCAAGTAGAACCATTGGGAAGACTTGGGCAAAGACTTGTTACACTTGCTGTAAAAAACAGAAACTTTAGCGCTCACGAGAACTGCTGTCATTTTTATTTGGAGAGTGATATTTAGTTAATGCTTTTTGAAGATGGTTAATAGATAAATTACTCACGTCCAGAAATTTATTTTAGAATTTTTGGGGTTCAAGATCTTGTGTTAGCTACAGATTACTACAGACTGTTCTGTTTTTGACAGATTCTGTTTTTCATGTGTTGTTTGCTTATTTTGATGAATATATGGCTAGTAAAATAGTTTATAAACCATAGAGAAGTTGGAATATAGTAGGTATAACAACAATATAAATAAATAATGAGTTCATTCCAGTACCTTGAAGTGGTCTTTTGTTTTCTTTCGCTAACGGAGCTCACGAGATTTTTCTACTTTAAGTTTTGTGTTGTGAAGTTTTCAAGTTTTGGGTGAAGATTTGATGGATTATGGAACAAGGAGTGGCAAGAGCCTAAGCTTGGGGATGCCCATGGCATCCCCCAAGATAATCTAAGGACACCTAAAAGCCAAAGCTTGGGGATGCCCCAGAAGGCATCCCCTCTTTCGTCTACTTCTATCGGTAACTTTACTTGGAGCTATATTTTTATTCGCCACATGATATGTGTTTTGCTTGGAGCGTCTTATATGATTTGAGTATTTACTTTTTAGTTTACCACAATCATCCTTACTGTACACACCTTTTGATAGAGCCATACATGATTTGGAATTTGTTAGAATACTCTATGTGCTTCGCTTATATCTTTTGAGTTATATAGTTTTGCTCTAGTGCTTCACTTATATCTTTTAGAGCATGGTGGTGGATTTGTTTTATAGAAACTATTGATCTCTCATGATTCACTTAGATTATTTTGAGAGTCTTAAATAGCATGGTAATTTTCTTAAAATCCTAATATGCTTGGTATACAAGATTAACAATAAAACTTTCTTACGAGTGTGTTGAATACTATGAGAAGTTCGATGCTTGATAATTGTTTTGAGATATGAAGATGGTGATATTAAAGTTGTGCTAGTTGAGTAGTTGTGAAGAATACTTGCGTTAAATTTTGTGATTCCCATAGCATGCACGTATGGTGAACCGTTATGTGATGAAGTCGGAGCATGATTTATTTATTGATTGTCTTCCTTATGAGTGGCGGTCGGGGACTAGCGATGGTCTTTTCCTACCAATCTATCCCCCTAGGAGCATGCGCATAATACTTTGCTTTGATAACTTGTAGATTTTTGCAATAAGTATATGAGTTCTTTATGACTAATGTTGAGTCCATGGATTATACACACTCCCACCCTTCCACCTTTGCTAGCCTCTCTAATATCGCGCACCTTTCGCCGGTATCATACACCCACCATATACCTTCCTCAAAACAGCCACCATACCTACCTATTATGGAATTTCCATAGCCATTCCGAGATATATTGCCATGCAACTTTCCACCGTTCTGTTTATTATGACACATTCCATCATTGTCATATTGCTTAGCCTGATCATGTAGTTGACATCGTATTTATGGCAAAGCCACCATTCATAATTCTTTCATACATGTCACTCATGAGTCATTGCATCCCCTATACCGCCGGATTCATTCATATAGAGTCATATTTTGTTCTAAGTATTGAGTTGTAATTCTTGAGTTGTAAGAAGAATAAAAGTGTGATGATCATCATTATTAGAGCATTGTCCTAGTGAGGAAAGGATGATGGAGACTATGATTCCCCCACAAGTCGGGATGAGACTCCGGACGAAAAATAAAATAAAAAAAAGAGAAACAAAAGAGGCCATAAAAAAGAGAAAAGGCCCAAATAAAAAAAAGAGAGAAAAAGAGAGAAGGGACAATGTTACTATCCTTTTACCACACTTGTGCTTCAAAGTAGCACCATGATATTCATAGTAGAGAGTCTCCCGTGTTATCACTTTCATATACTAGTGGGAATTTTTCATTATAGAACATGGCTTGTATATTCCAATGATGGGCTTCCTCAAATTGCCCTAGGTCTTCATGAGCAAGCAAGTTGGATGCACACCCACTTAGTTACTTTTTGAGCTTTCATATACTTATAGCTCTAGTGCATCCGTTGCATGGCAATCCCTACTCACTCACATTGATATCTATTGATGGGAATCTCCATAGCCCGTTGATACGCCTAGTTGATGTGAGACTATCTTCCCCTTTTTTGTTTTCTCCACAAACACCGTTCTATTCCACCTATAGTGCTATGTCCATGGCTCACGCTCATGTATTGCGTGAAAATTGAAAAAGTTTGAGAATTTCAAAAGTATGAAACAATTGCTTGGCTTGTCATCGGGGGTGTGCATGATTTAAATATTTTGTGTGCTGAAGATGGAGCATAGCCAGACTATATGATTTTGTAGGGATAACTTTCTTTGGCCATGTTATTTTGAGAAGGCATAATTGCTTTGTTAGTATGCTTGAAGTATTATTATTTTTATGTCAATATTAAACTTTTGTCTTGAATCTTTCGGATCTGAGTATTCATACCACAATTAAGAAGAATTACATTAAAATTATGCCAAGTAGCACTCTGCATCAAAAATTCTGTTTTTATCAATTACCTACTCGAGGACGAGCAGGAATTAAGCTTGGGGATGCTTGATACGTCTCCAACGTATCTATAATTTTTGATTCCTCAATGCTATATTATCTACTATTTTGGACATTATTGGGCTTTATTATCCACTTTTATATTATTTTTGGGACTAACCTATTAACCGGAGGCCCAACCCAGAATTGCTGTTTTTTGCCTGTTTTAGGGTTTCGAAGAAAAGGAATATCCAATGGAGTCCAAACGGAATGAAACCTTTAGGAACGTGATTTACAAACAAGACCCAGGAGACTTGGACCCTACGTCAAGACATAAGAGAGGAGGCCACGAGGTAGGGGTCGCGCCTACCCCCCAGGCGCGCCCTCCATCCTCGTGGGCCCCCTGTTGCTCCAACGACGTACTCCTTCCTCCTATATATACCTACGTACCCCCAAACGATCAGATGCGGAGACAAAAACCTAATTCCACCGCCGCAACTTTCTGTGTGCATGAGATCCCATCTTGGGGCCTGTTCCGGAGCTCCACCGGTGGGGGCATCGATCACGGAGGGCTTCTACATCAACACCATAGCCTCTCCAATGAAGTGTGAGTAGTTTACCTCAGACCTACGGGTCCATAGTTATTAGCTAGATGGCTTCTTCTCTCTTTTTGGATCTCAATACAATGTTCTCCCCCTCTCTCGTGGAGAACTATTCGATGTAATCTTCTTTTTGCAGTGTGTTTGTTAAGACCGATGAATTGTGGGTTTATGATCAAGTCTATCTATGAATAATATTTGAATATTCTCTGAATTCTTTTATCTATGATTGGTTATCTTTGCAAGTCTCTTCGAATTATCAGTTTGGTTTGGCCTACTAGATTGATCTTTCTTGGAATGGGAGAAGTGCTTAGCTTTAGGTTCAATCTTGCGGTGTCCTTCCCCAGTGATAGTAGGGGCAGCAAGGCACGTATTGTATTGTTGCCATCGAGGATAACAAGATGGGGTTTTCATCATATTGCATGAGTTTATCCCTCTACATCATGTCATCTTGCTTAAGGCGTTACTCTGTTTTCATTAACTTAATACTCTAGATGCATGCTGGATAGCGGTCGATGAGTGGAGTAATAATAGTAGATGCAGGCTGGAGTCGGTCTACTTTTCTCGGACGTGATTCCTATATAGATGATCATACCTAGATATTCTCATAACTATGCTCAATTCTGTCAATTGCTCAATAGTAATTTGTTCACCCACCGTAGAATACTTATGCTCTCGAGAGAAGCCACTAGTGAAACCTATGGCCCCCGGGTCTATCTTTATCATATTGATCTCCTACTACTTAGTTATTTCCTTTGCTTTTTTACTTTGCCTTTATTTTACTTTGCATCTTTATCACAAAAATACCAAAAATATTATCTTATCATATCTATCATATCTCACTCTCATAAGTGGCCGTGTAGGGATTGACAACCCCTATTCGTTGGTTGCGAGGATTTATTTATTTTGTGCAGGTACGAGGGACTCGCGCGTAGCCTCCTACTGGATTGATACCTTGGTTCTCAAAAACCGAGGGAAATACTTACGCTTCTTTGCTGCATCATCCCTTCCTCTTCGGGGAAAACCAACTCAGTGCTCAAGAGGTAGCATACTCCGGACAACAAAGACTCTGTTGAGGTAGAACCCGAGCAGGAGGAACAGGAAGGCGGGCAAGACAACCCTGATGAACAGGCCACATGTGGGGACTCGGAGGACAGCAATTATCTCCCCCTCTCCGAGGATGTAACGCCCTCGATGCGGCTATATCTCCCACGTGTCGAAGCACGACTTAGAGGCATAACCGCATTGAAAGCAATGTCGCAAGTGAGGTAATCTTCACACAACCCATGTAATACATAAGGGAAAGAGATACATAGTTGGCTTACAATCGCCACTTCACACAATACAAGAATAAAGCATTACAACATCCAAATACAATCAAGGTCCGACTACGGAACCAAAATAAGGAGCAACCCCAAATGCGACAAGGTCCCCCGATCGACCCCAACCAGGCTCCACTACTGATCAACTAGAAATGAAACAAGACAAAGGACAAGATCTTCATCCAGCTCCTCCTTGAGCTTGGTTGCGTCATCTGCACAGTTCAACGGCACCTGCAAGCTGGTTTTGGAAGTATCTGTGAGTCACGGGGACACAGCAATCTCACACCCTCGCGATCAAGACTATTTAAGCTTATGGGAAAGGTAAAGGTATGAGGTGGAGCTGCAGCAAGCGACTAGCATATATGGTGCCTAACAACGCAAATGAGAGCGCAAAGAGAAGGCAAAAGCACGGTCGAACAACTATGATCAAGAGGTGATCCTAGAACAACCTACGTCAAACATAACTCCAACACCGTGTTCACTTCCCAGACTCCGCCGGAAAGAGACCATCACGGTTACACACGCGGTTGATGTATTTTAATTAAGGTCAACTTCAGGTTTTCTACAACCGGACATAAATAAATTCCCATCTGCCCATAACCACGGGCACGACTTTCGAAAGTTCAAAACCCTGCAGGGCTGTCCCAACTTAGCCCATCACAAGCTCTCACGGTCAACGAAGGATATTCCTTCTAGCGGGAAGACCCGATCAGACTCGGAATCCCGGTTACAAGACATTTCGACAATGGTAAAACAAGACCAGCAAAGCCACCCGAATGTGCCGACAAATCCCGATAGGAGCTGAACATATCTCTTTCTCAGGGCACACCAGATTGTCCAAGGTTCCGGTAGGCCAGCCCAGAGTTGCCCCTGGTGGCCACCAGCAGCTGACAGGTTGGACCAACACTCAGAGGAGCACTGGCCCGAGGGTTTAAATAAAGATGACCCTTGAGTCTGTAGAACCCAAGGGAAAGAAAAGGCTAGGTGGTGAATGGTAAAACCAATGTTGGGCCTTGCTGGAAGAGTTTTATTCAAGGCGAACTATCAAGGGGTTCCCATTATAACCCAACCGCGTAAGGAACGCAAAATCCGGGAACATAACACCGATATGACGGAAACTAGGGCGGCAAGAGTGGAACAAAACACCAGGCATAAGGCCGAGCCTTCCACCCTTTACCAAGTATATAGATGCATTAATTAGATAAGAGATATTGTCATATCCCAACAAGTAAACATGTTCCAACAAGGAACAACATCTGCATGTTCCAACAAGGAACAAACTTCAATCTTCACCTGCAACTAACAACGCTATAAGAGGGGCTGAGCAAATCGGTAACATAGCAAAACAACGGTTTGCTAGGACAAGGTGGGTTAGAGGCTTGGTTTAAAAATATGGGAGGCATGATAAGCAAGTGGTAGGTATCGCAGCATAGGCATAGCAAAAGAGCGAGCAACTAGCAAGCAAAGATAGAAGTGATTTCGAGGGTATGGTCATCTTGCCTAAAATCCCGCAAGGACGAAGAACGAGTCCATGAATAAGAAAAACGGATGTAGTCGAACGGGTCCTCATAATCACGACGTTACCGGAACCAACCCGAAGAAGCAACACCGGAAAGAAGCACACAACATAGTAAAGAACCAACACATGAACATGAATGATTGAACCTGGCCTCAACTTGGAAATCCAAGAGTGCCACTGGAAAGGTGAGATGATTTCAGTTGAAATCGATATAAAGATCGCCGGAATCGGATGCACGGTTTGGAAATGGCAAGCAAAACAAATATGGGACCGGTCTGCGATAAATAGCAAGTAGCCACATAAATGCATCAAGATAATTTTGCTACAACACTCAAACATAACAACAAAATAGATGGCAGGGATCCACTCATGAAGCTTGACAAAATATGAACACTGAGCTACGGCTAATTCATCCACTAACAGGTTCAAACAAGCATGGCAAAAGAGCAAATGATAACAGGTTTCAGACTTAGTGAAATTAACACAAGTCTGGAATTTATCATCAGGAAGCACACTTTAGAGCATGAAAACTACATGTTAAAGGAACTTAACATGGCAAAGCAAGGAATTGCATGAAGCTACTCAAAGCACTTAACAAAAGTCCCTTAGTGACCTTGAGCCAAAAGGGATCAGAAAATACAATTGCAAGCATGTGAACATGGCAAAAACATAAACAGATTCAGACTTGGTGAAAAACAGGAGCATGCAAATCAGCTAACGAGTAGGCATGTTTACGAGCTCGATGCACTCACTACAGAGCATTGCATGACAAAATAAGCATACACCCATCAATAAGACATGGCATAGGAGCTAGACATGGCAAGAACAACATCATAGCATGCACGGATCAATAGAAAAATCCTCGGCAAAATCGCTAAACAAGTCAACAATCTGCCAGGATCATAATTTAGCAAAAGTAGAGCTCGATTGACTCAGGCTAGGTTTCTCCATAAATGCAAACAAAGACATGGATGGATAGAGCACCATAGTGTTAACAAAACATCCTTACTGATCATCCTTAAAAGAGGCACGGATCACTAGGAAACAATATGAACATATGCCATACCGACAAAATCAGGACAAGGACTTAGAGAAATTCTATGTCCCTGAAATCAGCATTACCGTATGCTTCTTTGCAAGCTTGTGCTAGTCACCACAAATATTACAAAAATACATGGCAGGAACCTCTCTAAAGATGGCATGGCATTTAACAAAACACATGTAGAGCTCAGGATCATAGCATGCACCCATTAATCATGGCAAAAATGACAAAATGCCATTTGCTGAAACAGATCTGACAAATTCCTCGCATAGCCCTCTTCCAATAGTATTTCGGGCATCAAGATGAGCTCAAATGAAAATGATGCACTGAGATGAAATGATGTACTCGTCGAGACGATCATTTTGATATGCTAGATGCTCAAGACGGAGTTACGGATGCAGAGTTATGGCATGATGAATGTGGGCACATGAATCTGGAAATTCCGGGGACTTAGTGAAATTTTACCTCCGCGAAAAGTCAACGCGGGGACGAGGCGAAGCGGGATGAGGGGGCGTGTTTGGTTCGGGCACCCGGTGGATCTGATCGAGGGGGCGTGTTTGGTTCGGGCACCCGGTGGATCTGATCCACCCGGGCCGGATCTAGCCGGTGTGCACGCTGGCGATGCGGGCGATGAACTCCGGCGATGGCCGACGACGAGGACACGATAGAGCGGAGCTCCCGCGGACGGAGAACGCCGGAGAAGCGGCGGAGGGCGGCGCCGGCGGGCTGCGGCGGTGTCGGAGTTGCGCGAGGGCGGCGGAGGAGCGACGCCTCGGGCCGGGTGACAATGGCGGCGACCGGCGAGCGGGAGGCGGCGCACAGCAGCGGCGGGGCGGCGTGCGGTGGAGGTGGCGGTCGGCGGCGAGCGCAGCGGCGGCGGCAGGGGAGCAGGCGCTCGGGCGGCGGCGGTTGGGCCCTGCGGGCCCCAACCGGGCCGCGCGGGCCGGCGGCGGGGCTGGAGGAGAGAGAAAGGTGGCGAGGGTGACGTGGCCGGCGCGGATTGGTCGGGAACGGCGGCGCGGACATTGTCCGGCGCGGGAGCGGACGTGTCCGTCGGTGCGAGAAGTGGGATCTAGGGTTAGGGGCGAAATGGACCCGGGATTGAAATGGAGGGGTCTATTTATAGAGGTAGAGGGAGCTAGGAAGCTCCAAATGAGGTACAGTTTTCGGCCACGCGATCGTGATCGAAAGACCGAGATGATGGAGGAGGTTTAGGTGGGTTTTGGGCCACTTTGGAGGGGTTTTGGGCTGCAACACATATGAGGCCTTTTCGGTCCCTCGGTTAACCGTTGGAGTATCAAACGAAGTCCAAATGGCACGAAACTTGACAGGCGGTCTATCGGTAGTAAACCAAGGCCGCATGACAAGTCTCGGTCCAATCCGAGAACTTTTAACACCCGCACACGAAAAGAGGTAGAAAGGGACACCGGATGACATAGGAGCGCCGGATTGCAAAACGGACAACGGGGAAAATGCTCGAATGCATGAGACGAACATGTATGCAAATGAAATGCACATGATGACATGATATGCAATGCATGACACGCAAGAAATGACAAGGCAACAACAACGAATAACTGGAGGACACCTGGCGCAACAGTCTCGGGGCGTTACAGAGGAGGAGGAGATCCTTGGCAACGAGGATTTTATCGTGCCAAAGGAACCTCTCGAGCAGGAGCGCTTTAAACACCGGCTTATAGCCACCTCAAGGAGCTCAAGAAAGAAGCAGCTGCAGCTTCAAGCAAGCCAAGGTTTTCTCAATGATAGATAGACCGAGGTCTTGGCTGCCGAAGAATACGGCCTTAGCAGCCCAGAAAAAAGCCACCACAAGAACAAGTGGCTCCCTCAATACGATGGCAGGGCGTTGGAGCCCATACCACCATCGAGCAATGCGGCGGGCCAACCACAGTTCGGTCCAGACAAAGCAACAGCCCAAGCAGAGCACCATACCAACCCATCCGGCCGTCATAACAAAATAGCTCGGGGGAACACTCGCCTATTCGGACACTATAGAGCTGACCACACCCGGTACGAACACCGTAAACGGAGCCCGCCGGAGGTGCTTCATAGTGTGGCCCAACATAGAGGAGCCACACACCCCCTCTGCTTCACTGATGGAGTAGTGGAACACGAATTTCCAGATAGGTTTAAACCCATTAACATCAGATCATATGATGGGACAACAGACCCGCGGTATGGATCGAGGATTACCTCCTCCATATCCACATGGCCCGCGGAGACGACCTCCACGCCATTAAATACTTACCCCTCAAGCTTAAAGGGCTAGCTCGGTACTGGCTAAATAGTTTGCCAGAAAATTCTATTGGCAACTGGGAAGATTTGGAAGACGCCTTTCGAGACAACTTCCAGGGAACATATGTCCGGCCATTATACGCTGATGACTTAAGTCACATTGTCCAGGAGCCCGGCGAGTCAGCTAGGGAGCTCTAGACCAGGTTCTTAATCAAAAAGAATCAAATTGACGACTGTCCGGACGCAGAAGCCCTCGCGGCCTTCAAACATAGCGTCCGGGATGAATGGCTCTCGCGTCACCTCGGCCAGGAAGGAGCCAAATCCATGATATCCCTTACCGCTCTAATGAACCTCTTCTGCGTGGGAGAAGACAACCGGCTTGCTTGTGAAAGCAACGACGCCAGCGGCCCGGCCACTTCCGAAATCCGAGATGGCAATGGCAAGCCACGACGAACCGAACACAACAGCCGCAGTAATATACGCGACACAGTGGTGAACACCAGATTTCACAATCCGAAGCCCGGTCAACGGAAGAAGCCACTAAAGGCAAACCAGGATGGACCATCCACCCTTGACAGTATATTGGAACGACCTTGTCAGATTCACGGTCACCCTGATAATCCATCTAATCATACCAACCGTAACCGTTGGGTCTTCAAGCAGGCAGGTAAGCTTAACGCTGATCATAAGTGGAGGAGGCCACAGGGTGACAAAGATGACGGATCGGCTCGCCAGCAGAACACCAGGGGCCAGAAACAGTTCCCCTCTGACGTTCGACCACTCCCGGGACGCAAATAGCAGTTCGGCTTCCGCCAGCCACCTAATGTACTAGCGAAATTTGCACCACGCGCACATCAATACGCACTCAAGATACATTGGGCATCAACGGAAGCATAATATGGACAACCCTACAAGCATTCCTGTAACATTTCTTATATATTTTTCATTTTTTCTGTATCATCCTTAAAGAATAGGTAACCAACTGGACATCATCTACAGCGGACTCTATAGGAGTTCGGGTCCATACACTCACCTAAGGGGCTACTTCCGTTAAGGATCCCCCCTCCCCGAGGATGGGCGACACAGACGTGCGACAGGAGGTCCAAAATTACTTTTTTAGACCGCAGTCTTTATTCCGAGCCTGTATTATGCCCTTTTTCCTCTGATCCCGACCACGAGCATGTCAAATAGCTGGGTCTGTGGTTTCTCCTTTATATATATATATATTATATATAGACACACACACACACACAAATTTATCAATGGTACATCGCTCCGTTCTCAGTAAGCCTCACCCGAACCGATCTCTCATACTCTTTCAACAATAAAGTACGGCCTCAACAGCTGCTCTGCAGATACACCTTGGCATACCCTACTAGGGGCTCGGCATGGGAACGAATGAGCTGCCAGTAAAAGTCCGAACAGCTCTATAGCGTACTTCGGCGTCGCAAGTCTGGCCTTATATGCATCAGCTCCAAATCATTGTCTTGGGTCAATAGTTGAGTTGCTCGGCTCCTTTGTTTGCTACCCTACGTTCCGCTCTATCGGCTAGGGTAGTAAAGGAGAACTACTGCGATTTTGCCCTAGCCTAAACCGGATGAGCACCTCACTAGAGAAAGCCAAAAACTGACTGTCATGATGCGGCGAGAGCTAGTCAACCACTTGACGACTTATTGGAAACTTCAGCGATTCTCCGTGTAGTACGAAGGATCTTTTTCAGATCAGATATGTAAGGCATCACACGCCGCATACACACCAGGGGCTATGTTGTAGCGCCAACATAAAACTCCTATGGTTAAGTGAAAGTGTTAACGCCTTATAGTCCGATTGCCTAGTTCGCCGCATTATCACCTCCTTCATGGACCAAGACGTTGGATAAAGAGTGATTAAATGCTTTTCCGAACACCACCGTACTTCCTACGAGGGGGCTGAAGGCGACGACTGGAAAACTTTCAGATTACATTAAAACGACCGCACAGGAGGAATTCAAGCTTTTCGAGCACAACATAAATAGATTAACTATAAAGTTGTCTTTTACAATCATCATACACCTCACTCGAACATTATGTTTTTTGAGCATTGACCCTCTATCAAGCGGGCGGCCTCCAGGACGTCTTCAAAATAAACTTCGGTTCCGGTTTGCCCCTGCCTTCAGGCAGACCCTTTGTGGCGACGTCGATGGCCTTCATCTTTCCCCAGAATGTCTTGACTCAGTCAAGGGCCATCCATGCACCTTCAATGCATGCCGATCGCTTCGCATCATCGATTCGCGGCACCACATCGACAAGCTTCTGCACCAAACCGAAATAGCTACTCAGCGCAGGCTCGGTTGGCCAGAGCCAGATTATAACATCCTTCATGGCAGCGCCAGATACCCTATGAAGTTCGGCCCATGGTAATACCGCGCTGCATCGGAAGAACTCTTCGGCAAGTCCAAATAGTTGTCCAGAGAACTCCACACTTGGTTCAGCTGAGCATAGTCCTGGTCGCCGAACTTAGTCTGCAGTAGAAAAGGCTTTCCATCCATTATCTCTTTCGCCTGCCGAACCTCCTCAAAGAGTGCTCTGGACTCTAGTCGCGCTTCTCTTGCCTACTGTTGGGCCTTGTCCAGTTTAGCCGTTAACGCTTTATTCTCCTTCTCCAGAAATTCGTAGCGGCCAGTAGCATTCTCCAAAGCGAGTGTCATCCTAGATACCTTCTCCTCCCCCTGGCATCACGCAGCTTGTTCGGCCTTCAGTTCAACCGATGCTCCTTCAGCAGCAGCATCACTAAACCGGGCCCGCTCCTTGGCCCAGATTAGCTCCGCCGGAAGAACCTCCACGGCGGTAGCACCATTTGCATTTCATGCACATTCCATATAAAGCTCTTTCCCGCGTCAAGCACACTGGTGTAAAGAATGCTCGAAGTACATACCTTGCGAGTCGTCAAGACGCCTGTTGATCAATGCAACATCATCCTCTGCAATATCCAACTTTCGCTACAGTTCGGCCACTTCTGTATTCCGGACAGCCATAGGAGGGGAAGCAGCCTGTATTTCAAATCAACCCAAGGTTAATACCTGAGCATATCTCTTTGATCCTTCAATCGCCTCTTTCGCAAGATAATCCGAGTCTCAGGGGCTACTACATATACAACAGGTGCATTCTGCCAATAAAATTCAATTGACAAAGCTACATCACAAACCTCAAAACCTCTTAGAAGGCTCGTGAAGGCCTTGTCCAATCCATTCTTTGCGGATAGAACCCTTTTGACCACCGTAGCCATCAAGGTACGGTGCTCTTCTGAAATGGATGCTCGTCGTAGCAAGCCCGTCAGCTTGTCCGGCGCTCCTGGGTCTTCGGAAACCGCCGTCGGAGTATGACATTCCTATGAAGGAACCCGCTTACTTGCCTCCAGAATCATCTCCGGCTGTAAACCGGACGGTTCGGGGACACCAGTCTTGATCCCAGAACCCTGAGTGACTGAGGCACCACCTTTAGGTAACACCTTCTTTGCTTCCTGTACTACTTGGTGTTCAGGAGGAGCCCGTCGGGACGATACCTCGGTATTGTCTCCCCTATTGGGCGATGTGGCTGGAGAAGGCATGTCACTCTCCATCATCTCCGGAAGAAGATCTCCTGAGGAGGAGGACGATTGAGAAGCACCAGGCGTTAACCTGCATGGACGAACATATCAAATGATTACTTCACTAATAGGGAAAGAATGAGGTGCGTTTAAAGTACCCCAGCCTCGCTTATGGTCTGCCTCGAGGTTTGTCCTTGTCATCAAACTCTACGGAAGCCTCGCTCACCCGGCCCAAGCCGCTCGACGATGGCGTTTTCCTCTCTTGGAAGGATTTCGCTCCTGATCTTCGGAGGCGACCCTCTTCTTGCCCTGGGGGGCCCCCTCTGCACTCTTGCCCTTGGGCAAAAGGATTTCGGTTTCCCCGAATGCAGCCACCTGGTACGGTGTCGGGATCAGCATTCTCGTCAGCAGGGCCTTCGGGAAGAGGCGCTGGACACCAGATGAGCACCGCTTTCTTTATCCAGTCCTGTACAGGGACGGATTGTTCAGTATCTTGTTAAGAGATGCCTGAATGGAAGATGCTCGGATATCGAATACTTACCGAAGTGTCCAGATGATTGCAGTCCAGGCTGACGTCTTCGGTGGTGTCCGGCCATTGCTCTCGTTCCCCGAAATATAATTTCCACATTCCTTCATGCGTAGTGCCGAAGAAGTGTTGTAGAGTCCGCCACCCTTCTGGGTTAAACTCCCACATATGAAGAGGCCGCCGCTGACATGGCAGGATTCGGCGAACTAGCATTATTTGAACAACGTTCACAAGATCGATGCCCTTCTCGATAAGGCTCCGGATGCGACTTTGTAGAGTCTGCACTTCATTGAAGCGAGCTGAATTGGAGGACCGGATTGGAACGCAGGTGTAGCCACCCACTTGGAGCCCCGCGACTCGTTGATATAAAACCACCTCTGCTGCCATATGTCGGAAGATTTGGCGAAAGATCCTTCGGGCCAAACCGCACCGACCAGCTTGCCTATTATGACGCTGCCGCACTCTGCCTGCTCCTCCTCTGCCACCCGCGGCCTCACATCAAAGGTCTTGAGCCACAAACCAAAGTGCGGAGGAGTCCGGAGTAAGGCCTCACATGTAACGATAAATGTCGAGATGAGGAGAATAGAGTCCGGGGCCAGATCATGAAAATCTAGCCCATAGTAGAACATGAGCCCCTGGACAAAGGGGTTAAGCGCGAACCCTAGCCCGTGGAGAAAGTGGGATACAAACACTACCGTCTCGCCAGATCTGGGGGTCGGTATGACTTGCCCTTGTGCCGGAAGCCGATGAAAGATTTCTGAAGTCAAATACCTTGCTACGTGGAGCTTCGCAATATCCTCCTCTATGACAGAAGAAGCCACCCACCGGCCCTGACGGTTGGATCCGGACATGACTAGGGCTGGTGGCGATTGGAACCCAAGGGTTGGAACATGGGGTGGCTGAGGTTGAGGAAGGAGCAAGCACAAGGGGAGAAGACGAGACTGGGTCTCTATATAAAGGCTCCGAATACTAGGCGTCTCCCCCAGGGTCTCTAAACTTACCTATCCCGAAGGAGTTGTACCCGAGGGACGGTTGGGTTACCCACGCCAGCATTAATGAAAATCCCGTAAATAAAGGGACACGATCTTTGCCTTGACAAGACTTGCCAGTAAAACCGCGCCCCGAGACGTGGGGCGGCTCGCTAGCCGACGGATGGAAATATCAACCGGGTAGGCATGATATGAATAGTTATCAACAAGTTGGGCTCGCGGGATATTATATTCTCTACAATTATATACACAAGTCCGAATATATTTACTTCGTCCGAAGACTATTCTGGAGTTCGGAAGGAGGGAACCCGCCTTGCAATGCCGAAGACAAATCTACGTGCCGGACTCCTCTTCATTGAACCCAGGTTCAGGGGCTACTGAGGGAGTCCTAGACTAAGGGGTCCTCCGCGTCCGGCCTGTTATCCATGGGCCGGACTGATGGGCTGTGAAGACATGAAGGCCGAAGACGGCACCGTGTTCGGATTGGACTCTACTTGGCTTGGAAGGCAAGCTTGGTGACCGGAGATTCCTTCTTATGTAACCGACTCGATGTAAACCCTAGATCCCCTTGGTGTCTATATAAACCGAAGGGGATAGTCCGGAAAGGACAACACATATACTCATTACCATACCCACATAGGCTAGGCTTCTAGGGTTTAGCCATTACGATCTCGTGGTAGATCAACTCTTGTAATACTCATATTCATCAAGATCAATCAAGCAGGAAGTAGGGTATTACCTCCATAGAGAGGGCCCGAACCTGGGTAAACTTCGTGTCCCCCGTCTCCTGTTACCATCGATCCTAGACGCATAGTTCGGGACCCCCTACCCAAGATCCGCCGGTTTTGACACCGACAACTGGAGCATCTCATTCATTCATATCTTAGAGCTATGCTCGATTGCACAACATGACATTCTGTGACATGCCCACCACCATGGAAATTCAAACCCCTCGCTCTAGATGGCAAACTTCTAGAGTAAGCCATGGGAATGAAATTCTCATCGATAGACTTGTCTTCCTTGCATCCTTAATAGCTCTCAAGTCCTCGGACATAAATATCATCTTATGTATGGACTGGATATCAACCCATTATGCTAAGTTGATTGTGCCACTAGAACTGTTCAACTTACCCACCTATCGGGCAAGACGGTCAATTTCTTAACCCGAGTGGCCAAGCGTCAACTCTACTCTCTTAATGCCAGTCCTCTTCCAGACATCAAAGACATACCAGTAATCCGTGACTTTCCGGATGTCTTTCCAGAAGAACTACCAGGTGTTCCACTTGACAGAGATGTGGAGTTCGTGATAGATCTTGTTCCAGGAAGGGTCCCAATCTCTAGAAGACCCTATAAGATGGCACCCCTAGAACTATCCGAGCTTAAGAAACAACTTGATGATTCCTTGAAAAGGGGTTTCATCCGTCCTGGTTCTTCGCCATGGGCTTGCCCCGTCCTCTTCATCAAGAAGAAGGATGGTATGGAACAGATGGGACCTATACAACCATCCGATCCGTACCACCTTCTTCTTGACGGCCTTTGTTACCATAAAGAACAAGTATCCGCTCCCAGGATCAATGACCTGTATGATCAGCTTGCTAGATCCTCAGCCTTTTCCAAAATGGATTTGAGGTTGGGCTACCATCAAATCAAAATCAAGAATGGGGACATTCCCAAAACATCCTTTGTTACTCGTTATGGCCTATACGAGTACACCGTCATGTCCTTCGGTTTAACCAATGCCCCAGCCACCTTCTCTCGGTTAATGAACTCGATCTTCATGGAGTATTTGGATAAATTTGTCATGGTATACCTCGATGATATACACATCTACTCCAAGAATGAGGAAGAACATGGCGAACATCTAAGGGTGGTACTAACGAAACTTCGAGAGCATCGCCTTTATGCCAAATTCTGTAAATGTTAATTTTGGTTACCATAAGTGACCTACCTAGGCCATGTAATCTCTGGTAAGGGTATTGCTGTCAATCCTGACCGAGTTCAGGCGTTCTTAATTGGACTCCACCTGAAACGGTCAAGCAAGTTCGGAGTTTCCTTGGCTTAGCGAGCTACTGCCGCCGCTTCGTCGAAAACTTCTCCAAGGTTGCTAAACCTCTAACTAAACTCCTCAATAAAGATAAAAAGTTGGAATGGACCCCACAGTGAGAGAACAGTTTTCAGGAACTGAAAAGACGCCTGACATCTGCTCCCATACTGGTACCACCAGATTTCTCCAAGGACTTTGTTATCTATTGTGACGCTTCACGACAAGGACTAGGTTGCATACTCATGCAAGATTGTCATGTAATTGCCTATGCTTCCCGGCAGCTACACCCACATGAGGAAAACTACCCCACACATGATCTAGATCTTGCAGCTGTAGTCCATGCACTCAAAACCTGGCAACATTACCTTCTCGGTAATGGTTGCGAGATCTTCACGGATCACCAAAGTCTGAAACACCTCTTCACCCAGCCGGATTTGAATCTCAGGCAAAGATGTTGGGTCGAGTTGATCCCAGATTACGACTTAGGAATAACTTACACCCCGGGAAAGCCAATGGTATGGCTGATGCACTATGTCGTAAATCTTATTATAACAACCTGATGTTACAACAAGGTCAACCACTTCTCCATGACGAATTTCGGAAGCTGAACCCTCACATTGTTCCTCAAGGATTCCTATCTACCTTGGTGGCGAAACCTACCCTTACGGATCAAATCATAGCTACCCAGAAGCGTGACAAGGGTATATCCCGCATCCAAGAGAACATTACTAGCGAAGCTGTTAAATGTTTCTCTATGGATGAGCGAGGTGTTGTTTTCTTCGAGAATCGCTTGGTGGTTCCCAAGAAACAACAACTACTGCAGTTAATCCTTAAGGGCGCTCATGATTCTCCTCTCACCATTCATCCCGGTAGTACCAAGATTTATCAGGATCTACGCCAGAGGTTTTGGTGGACTAGGATGAAGAGAGAAACCACTCAATATATTGGAAATTGCGACGTCTATCGTTGTGTTAAAGCAGAGCATCAACGGCCTTCTGGCACCCTTCAACCTTTAGCTATTCCTGAATCGAAATGGGATAAAATTGGTATGGACTTCATCACTGGGTATCCCAGGACCAAGAGAGGGAATAATGCTATTTTTGTTGTAATCGATCATCTTTCCAAAGTAGCCCAGTTCCTACCTATTCGGGAGAGTATAACCGCTAGCCAGCTAGCAGATTTGTATATCTCTCGAATAGCCAGCTAGTAGATTTGTATAACCGTGGAAGTCTCTTCACCTCTCGATTTTGGGAAAGTTTCCAAAATGCTATGGGGACTCGTCTCTCCTTTAGAACCTCCTTCCACCCTCAATCAAGTGGTCAAGTAGAGCGCGTCAATCAAATGTTGGAAGATATGCTCTGAGCTTCTGTTATCTCATTCGGAATGGATTGGGAGAAATGCCTTCCATTGCCGAATTTTCTTATTACAATAGCTATCAATCTAGCTTGGGCAAATCTCCTTTTGAAGTTCTCTATGGACGAAGGTGTCGAACACCTCTTAACTGGTCAGAAACCGGGGAAAGACAATTCTTTGGCCCGGATATGATCCAGGAAGCAGAAGAGCAAGTTCGCATTGTTCGTTAAAAGTTGAAAATAGCCCAATATCGTGAAAAGAGCCAATATGATCGTAAACATAAGGCCATGACTTTTGAAGTCGACGAGAAGGCTAAACTTCGAGTTACTCCTCTGAAGGGAACCCATTGATTTGGTATCAAGGGCAAATTGGCTCCTCGCTACATTGGACCCTTTCGCATTCTTGCTAAACGAGGAGAAGTTGCCTACCAATTGGAACTACCTCCGCATCTCTCCAGAGTTCATGATGTCTTCCACGTTTCTCAACTTAGGCGTTGCTTCTCGGATCCTATCCGTGGAGTGGACCAGGAACCGGTTGATCTCCAAGATAATCTCACATACCGGGAATATCCCGTTCGTATCCTTGATCAAGCCGAGCGTACCACTCGACGCCACAACATCAAGTTTCTCAAGGTTCAATGGTCACACCATTCCGAGAAAGAAGCCACTTGGGAAAGGGAGGATCGTCTTCGACTTGACTACCCCACCTTCTTTCCGACGGACCCTAAATCTTGGGACAAGATTTCTCTGAGTGGGGGTGAGTTGTCACACCCTAGCTAGTTCATGCATTAGAGTGTTTGCATCATGTTTACGTTGATCAGAAACTTGGAAATGGGGATGACAGAACCCCCAGCACCCCCTGAAACCAACTAGGGTTTACTAAAAATATTTTCAATGAACCTGAAATGCCCTTCTAAAATGTTCATCATCTTTGTCTTGGTCTTAAACCTCTGAAAAAATGGTGCACAAATTTCTAGGTCATCCTAAGGTCACTAGCTTAAATAATTAGTTATTTGAATTTGGGCATTTAAATGCTAGCAAATATTTTAAATGTTCCAACAATCCTAAACTGAAATGTTCCATGTTGGACTTATTCCAAACTGTGGCCATGAGCAGTTTGGTGATTTTTGAAGGAGTCTAGCTATTTTTAGAAATGCCACAAACTTGCAGAAATAAAACAAAACATAAAATAAAAAGGAAAGAGGCTTACCTGGCTAACCTACCTGGCAGGCCCGCCTGGCGGCCCAGCACTGTGCTGGCCCGTGCCAGCCAGCTGCTTCTTCCTCGCTAGACAGGCGGGCAGGAGGTGGCGCCGGCCGCGAGAGCTCGCCACGGTGCCAGCTGCTTGCCACTTCGCCCCTGGACGCGCTGGTCGACCTCCACGCCGCCCCCTCGACTGCCCCGGCACCTCACACTCCCTCCTGCTCCTCTCTCCCGCTCTCCCCCACCATGGCCGACGCTGCCGCGCTCGTGCCGACATGAAAACCGTAGCCACGGTAGCCTCCTCGCCGTCTCGCCGTGTCCAGCACCTCCACCATCATCCTCTCCATCGAGAAGACCGAGCCCCGAGCGCTCGTTCGCCCCGGAGCCACCGCGACGACCTTGCCTGACCTCGTTGTCGCTGGAGATCCCTTTAGCCGTCATGCCTGCACCAGCTCGTCCCCAACCTCTCCCTCTAGCTTGCAGTGACCACCGTGAACTCCTGCCTCTCCTCCCCCTCTCCATTCGCTCTGCCGTGCACCACAGCGACCGCACCGAGCTCGCCCGCACCCGCCGCCGCCTCTGCATGTCGTCGTCGTGGACACAACCACACTAGCTCGAAACCGAGCACGCCACCGCACTCAACGCATTCCTAGGAGGCTGTAGCACCACTCCACGCACCTCGCCGTGCCTCCTAGCGATGAACCCGAGCTCGCCCGAGCTCCGGCAGCCGCCAAGCTCGTAGCCGGCGTCTTTTCCAGCGACCCCGAGCTCCACCACCACCACCAATCAATGCGGCTCGCTCCCAACTACCCGTAGGAGTACTCCGCCGTAGATTTGGTCATCGGAGTGTGCAACCCGCACTGCCCTGCCGCGTCTGGCCTTGCCGGTGGCTAAACGCCGGTGGTTAGCCTCGGTTTGACCAGGGGTTTGACCTCCCCTGGGTCAATGACAGGTGGGGCCCCGCCCTACTAATTAACCTAGGTTAGTAGTTAAACTAATCCTAATTAGTTAGTTTAACTAATAGAGACACTGACCAGTGGGTCCCACTTTTTAGGTTTGACCTGGATGCCCCAGTTGACTTGTTGACGCAATGCTGACGCAGTAACTCTTTTTTGGATTTATTTTTATTCAGGAAATTCCAGAAAATAGTGATAACTTCTAAAAATCATAGAAATTAATCTGTAACTCCAAATGCAAAGAGTTATATATGAAAAATGATCAGAGAAATCCAATCTATCCATCTGTACTGGTTTCATGCATGTTTAAACAAGTTAACTTGCTGTTTAGTGAAAAACACGATAATGCACTATTTAAGATCACAAATGAGTTTGAACTTTGAATCTTTGGTTCAAAATGGCTCAAACCCATCTGGTTGTAGATGCATTAGTCCAACACACTCATTTTTCCATGTTACATGCATGCATCATATTGTTGCACATTGTTTGATATTGATTGTGTGACCGGTGCTCTCTGCGGTAGGTTCTGTCCCGGAGGATCACCATGAGTACCCAAGCGAAGGACAGTACCAGTCTGCCGATCTGCCAGATAAGCAAACCCATTGATCACATCGATACACCATGTTCTCGCTCATGCTCTCATTCACTGCATTTAAGACAACAACGTTTCAAACTGCTGTGTGCTGCGGTAGTAGAACCCATTTCCTCTGCATGACCTGTCACTGCCACAGTAACTAGATGAAACCCACTAGCATGTGTAGGAGTTGATTGAGCTATGTCTGTGTTTCCTACCTTGCTATGCCTGCTATGCTTAGAGTCATGTCAGGTCTGGTTCATTTGGGTGATGGGCTAGAGTGAAATGATTATGTCGGTAATGTGAGTGATGTGTTGAACACGATTTGGTAAAGGTATCGATGAGAAGCCATGTAGGAGTACATGGTGGGTTGTTTCATTGGAACCGTCCTTAAGCACTGAGATCTGTATGTGTGATTTAAGATTCAGCTACTACCATGCATTGGGCCCTGAAATATGACCCCGCTCGACTTATTAACCGCCCCCGTCCTCTGTCCACGAGTTGCAACTAGTTTCTGGTGTTTGTAGGATATGTGTTGGAGGCCATGCATAGCGCTGACCCTAGGGGTGGGCTATGATGAGGTAGATACACCGTGGCTGAGTATGTCGGGCACCCGTTTGGTGTCTCGGAACCCTATACACATCGTTTGGGGCTGTGAGCGAAACCCCGACCAGATCTCATCACGGATGAAACCCGAAGAGGCGATAAACCTGGACTAGAGACTTGTGTGGTTAGTTAGGTCATGGTCTGCACCCACGTCGGCTTTCGCTTGAAGTCTGCCGAGCACATGTCGTGTGCAGATGCTAAGTGGTGGAAACATGTATGAAGAATTACACCCCTCCAGGTAAAGGACTACTTGGTTGCCAATACAGTTAATAGACAAGTAAATGGATACTCCTAAAAGCCTCAAGAGAAGTGTGAGTGCCGTGGATGGCCCTTCCGTAGGATGACGAAGGAGGATCTGCGGTAGTGTATTGTTGTGGTGAGTAGTGGACTTGTGTGCGCAAAACATTTACAAGTTGTTGTCTTGTAGGATAGTTTAGCCAAGAGTCAAAGCTGGCTTGCTGCAATAAACTCCACTACCCCTTTGTTGATAATGTGCATGTATGTAGGATTTGATGTAAGTCTTGCTGAGTACCTTTGTACTCATGTTTGCTTAATTACTGTTGCAGAAGAGAACACCGCCCCCTCCGATGGGTTCTATGTAGATCTCGACGTTGATGAGTGACATGCCACCCAGGTGGTGATCCTGAGCCATGAAGGGCCTTGTAGATAGACAGGCTTCGTCAAGCCTTCTTGCTTTCTAGTTCTCTGTACTCAGACAAGTTTGCTTCCGCATGTGCTTGTATGTTTGTATGACTTGAGTGTTGGGTCGTGTGACCCCTACCTATATGAACATATTATGTATGGCTCTTTGGAGCCTTCTAAATAAATTACTTGAGTTGTAGAGTTTTGTTCTGATGCCATGTTGTATTTGCACATATCGAGCATATTGTGTGTATGATTTGAAATGCTTGGTATGTGTGGGATCTGACAACCTAGTTGTCTATCCGTGGTAGCCTCTCTTATGGGGAAATGTAGTCTAGTGCTTCCACTGAGCCATGGTAGTCTGCTACAGCCCGGTTTACCGTAGTCCTGCTAGCCCAGTTACTACTGCTCCGGAACACTTAGACTGTCCGGCATGTGATCCACTTCATTCCTGTGTCTGTCCCTTCGGGGAAATGTCACGCACTTCCCAGAGTCCTGCTAGCCTGCTACAGCCCGGGTTCCCGGAGTCCTGTTAGCCCAGTTGCTACAGCCCGGATTCACACGCTGATGACCGATACATTCGATGCTGGTTCATGTATGCCTGTCCCTGTAAGTTAGTGCCACTTTGGGTTCACGACTAGTCATGTCGGCCCCGGTTCTTTGTCATATGGATGCTAGCGATACTATCATATACGTGAGCCAAAAGGCACAAACGGTCCCGGGCCAGGTAAGGCGACACTCGTGGGAATACCGTGTGTGAGGCCGCAAAGTGATATGATGTGTTACATGCTAGATCAGTGTGGCTTAGAATCGGTGTCCTGACACTAGCCATGCACTAAATTACTCTGGAGTAGAGTGACGGTAGACTACCCCGATTGAAGCGCCGCAGTAATGCCCAATAAGCCGTCAAATTACAAAATCCCCTTGTCGGTGTCAAAACCGGCGTATCTCGGGTAGGGGGTCCCGAACTGTGCGTCTAGGCCGGATGGTAACAGGAGACAAGGGACACAAAGTTTTACCCAGGTTCGGGCCCTCTCGATGGAGGTAAAACCCTACGTCCTGCTTGATTAATATTGATGATATGGGTAGTACAAGAGTAGATCTACCACGAGATCGAGGAGGCTAAACCCTAGAAGCTAGCCTATGGTATGATTGTTGATGTGTATGTTGTCCTACGGACTAAAACCCTCCGGTTTATATAGACACCGGGTAGGGTTAGGGTTACATTGAGTCGGTTACAATGGTAGGAGATCTGCATATCCGTATCGCCAAGCTTGCCTTCCACGCCAAGGAAAGTCCCTTCCGGACACGGGACGGAGTCTTCAATCTTGTATCTTCATAGTCCAGGAGTCCGGCTGAAGGTATAGTCCGGCCATCCGGACACCCCCTAATCCAGGACTCCCTCAGTAGCCCCTGAACCAGGCTTCAATGACGACGAGTTCGGCGCGCATATTGTCTTCGGCATTGCAAGGCGGGTTCCTCCTCCAAGTACTTCATAGAAGATTTTGAACACAAAGATAGTGTCCGGCTCTGAAAAATAAGTTTCCACATATTGCCATAGAGAGAATAATATTTACACAAATCTAATCTGCTGACGTATTCCGTAGTGTGACATCACACCACGGCCAAGCTTTTATTTGAACCATTTTACTGTCCCATCTCAGCGCGTTATGCAAGGCGGTTTCCTTGGCACATCTTGTTAAAGCAGAGATCGTGTCCCCCTTATTCCGGGATTCTCATCAATACGGGCGTGGGTAACCCAACCGCTTCTAAGACTCCTAGATTGTAGGCAAGTCCAAACGGACACGGAGAGGACGCTTGATATTCACCCTCTTTATAAAGGGGACAAGGCTTTTATTTTTCCCTCCCGTGCTCAATCGAATCCTTCCCCCACCTCAAGCTCAAACGCCCAAAGTTCAGGTCAGGCGCCCCGAACCTTCAGTCATGTCCGGATCTAGCCTTCAAGGCCGATGGATGCCTTGCACCTTCATGGAAGAAGACATCAAGAAGTTGAGGGAGGCCAGATATCTGACCGCCGAGATTTTGCATCGGCTGCCTCCCCGAGGGCAGTCTGTCCCCACCCCCGAATCTAACGAGAACGTCTTGTTCGTTTCCCACTTCCTCCGAGGCCTAGGCCTTGCCCTGGATCCTTTCGTCAGGGGTTTGATGTTTTACGACGGGCTAGATTTTCATGATCTAGCTCCGGACTCCTTTCTTCATATCACGACATTTATTATCGTGTGCTAGGCCTTCCTTCGGGTTACCCCTCACTTTGGCCTATGGCTCAAGACCTTTGAAGTGAAGCCGAAGTTGGTCGAGGGAGATGCAGCGTGTGGAGGTGCCTCAATACGCAAGATGACGGGAGCTCCGTGGCCCAAAGGTTCCATCCCAGAGGTGTTTGAATTGTGGCAACAGGAGTGGTTCTACATCACGGCTCCTAGAAGTGCCAAGTGGGCGGCCCCCCTGTTTTCCGCTCGGACCCCCCACCACAACTGGTGTCATGGATCAGCAGAGGTCTAAGACGGGGGCCAGCCAAGGACGTGCCTATACTGCAAGGCCGCATTCGAGATCTCTTTAATGGAGATTTCAGTTTGGTTGCGGTGATACAGGTTATGCTGGTTCGTCAAGTCCAGCCTTGCAAACGCCGGCCTCTTCGTCTGTGGGAGTTCAATCTCGAGGGACCGCGTGCCATTCAAAATTTTCTCGGCCTGACGCACGAGGAGATGTACAAATCATTCTTCGGACCTCAGACGGAGTGTCCGGAAATCACCGAGGACGTGGGCCTGAGTAGCAACCGCACCGCCGAACAGGTAAGGCATCTTCCGGCCGAACATACTTTCTCTACTTTGTTACGAAGTTATATTTGAGAGTTCGCTTTTTGACCAGGACTGGCTAACAAAGGCGAAGTTGATTCGGTGTTCGGCCCCCCTCCCCGAGGGTTTGGAAAATCTGGTATTGGAAAAGATGCTCCGGACCGCACCTTGCCCGGAGCCCTTGAAGGAAGATACTGTGGAGGATAATGCGGGCGGACGCGGGCCCCCAACGCTACCCATTCTAGCCGAGGGAGCGAGCGTCTCCATGAGGGAAGGCGACCAGAAGAGGAAAAGGACTGCGCCCGGGGATTCGGAAGCCGAAGCTTCCAAACGGGAGAAGAATTCTCCCACAGAGGGTCCAACCATGGGGGGCTTTGTTGCCGCACAAAGTCCGCGGGGTGATCAATCCTCCCACGAGTCGTAAGTGACCCGAAATACCTTTGATAGTACAGATATGCCATCTTTTTCTCCTGAGAAGATAACCACCGCATATATTTTCGCAGTTCGGGCCTTAGCCCCTCTCAAATGAGCTCATCTTCGGGGGATCTTCTTCCAGAGATGATGGAGAGCGAAACGCCTCCTCCAGACTCCTCCGCTCCGGAAGCGGGCGACCCTAAAGTGTCATCGTGGAGGGCCTCTCCGAGTCCGGTGAGGCCGGAAGATAATCCCGTTGACCCCCGAAGCTCCCAATGTTCGGCTCCCGAAGAGAGCAGACAAAAGAGTCCGACACCATCTAGTGTGCGATCGGATGTTCTGAGGGAGTTGGTGGGGCGAGCGGCCATCTCAGATGAACACCGTGTGCTGATGAATACAGTGATGGAGAGAATACCGTCCGCCGAAAGCGGATTGCATGAAGTTTTCATGAGTCTACTGATAGGCTTTGAGGTACGTAAAAGAATGTATGATAGTCCTGCACATGCTAGGTGTGCCCTGTGTAGATAGTAGCCCCTAAGACTCTGGTTGTCGTCGGAAACAGCGACGAACAGAGGATCATATTCCCAGGTAATAACCATACCGCCTCTATGTGCAGGTGATGGAAGCTCGGGTGGCTAGCCGGACTAGCGAGTTTGCCCATTTAGAACTGCAGTTGGATGCGGCAGATGCCGACATCGAGCTTGTTAACAAAAGACTTGACGAGGCACAGGGTAAGTGTCAATATCTGGTAAATGCCACATAGGAAGAGCAGCATGATGCCAGTATCTTAAATATGTTGTGACTGCAGATGGAGCTGCCACTATTGAAGCCTTGCGGGCAGAACTTGCCCGAGCCAAGGAACAAGCGAGGTTAGGTATTGCGGCTGCTGTGAAGGCGGCTGAAGTGTTGCAAGCCAAGAAGGCCGCGCATGGCGAGACCCAAGACAAGATGGCCAAGATGGCTGTGGAATTAAAAGCCGCCGCCGACCGTTGCCGGGTTCTCAAAAAGGAAAACCAAGCGAAGACATCGGACCTTGAGAACGCTGCTGCGACGAAAAAGGATCTCTGCTCTGCTATGAGGGCAAAGAAGGAGGAGCTGCGGGAAGCCGGGGATATTGTAGCTGGGAAATCCTTTATGTTGCGGAGGAAATTCGGAGATCCATGGTATGCCCCTCTGGATCGGCTATGGAGTTCGGAGGATGTGTATATGGATTTTGTGGCGAGCGCTGCCGATGCGGCCAAGTACTTCCAGGGTCAGACTGACCGTGGAGTAGACCAGCTGTTTTGGAGACAATTCCATTCTCCCGAGCGTCCACTTTCATTGACTGACCAATTAGCCGAATGGCCGAACTAAACAGGTTGTCCGGACTCTCTATGAGGTCTGTTGTGGATCAGCTGTGGCCGGGAAGGTCAAAACCGAACAACTACTTCAGCTTGGTGTAGCAGTTCCTTGACGTGGTGCCGCGCATTAATGCGATGAAGAGGTCGGCGTGCATAGAGGGCGCACGGATGGCCTTTGCCCGTGTTAAGGCATACTGGGCGGAGATGGATGCTACCAATGTTGCAGCGCGGGATTCGGCTATAGGTCGAAAGGCTGCTGAGCACTATTTTGAAGAAGTTCTTGAGGGTGCCCGTTTGATAGAGACCCAGTGCTCAAAAAATATTATGTTTGAGTGATATGTAATCTCATTGTAAGTGAAATGCTTTTATAAATTTTTATAAGGCTATTTTTATACTTTTGCCTGAAAGTAATATAATGCCTCCTGGGCGGCGGTTTATGTATACATGTGTATAACCTGAAAGATTGCAATCGTTGGCTTCAGCCCCCACGCATATAATGCGGAGGTGCTCGCAAAAACACGCATTCACACTTAACCCAACGTCTTGGTCCTATTAAGGAGGTGATAGCGGAGCGAGCGAGGCAACCGGACTATAATGCTTTAGCACTTTCACTTAGCCATAGGAGTTTGACAACGGGGCTACTAGATAGCCCCTGGTGGCTCCGTACTCTCCCGGTTCCGGGGTGCGTACATGCCTGGCCGGAAAACGGCCCTTCGTTAAGGCGGAGGAATTCTAACATTCCCACAGGTCATCGAGTGGTTGACCAGTCTCACGCTATATCATGACAGTCAGTTTTTGGCTTTCTCTACTGAGGTGCTCGTCCGGATGAACCAGGGCACCATCGCAGTAGTTCTCCTGGTGCTACCTTAGCCGGTAAAGTGGAACGTAAGGCACCAAAACACAGGAGCCGGGCAAACCCAACATTTGACCAAAGACAATGATTCGGAGCTAAGGCATATAAGGCCAAACTCGCGACGCCGAACACTCCCTAAGGTATTCGGTCTTTGTGGTATAAACCGGGCCTAAATAATGGCCTTTGTAAGAAGCCCCTTGTGTCCAGGTATGCGCATTGTTCTGGCGTGGCCACATGCCAAGACGTCAGCATCCTTCTCAACGGTGGATATGTATCAACAAGAGACAGTAAAAAAGGTTTACGCAGGGTCTTAATCTAAAAAGAATCCTTGGAGCGGGTCCCTGCTGCACGTCTGCGCCTGTGTCTCCGTTGTGCCGTATCCTGGACGGGTGTAGCACGATGATCGTCTGTAAAAGAGAGGAAGTTAAGTGAAAAAGTTGTCGTGCAAAAAGATAGTTTTTAAAGAAACCATGTGTAATTCAAGATGATAAGAAATTGCCACTTGTCTGCGCGCGTTGAGCCCCTTGTATTAACAAATAGGGGTGTGGCCACTTATTTCCGTATAAATAGCGGCGCCGGACTTGATTAGTTGTATCTGAGGTCTTGACGACCTATTGGATGCTTTCGTTTGTCCGGGCGCCTTTAGTGTGCGGCGGCCAAGGCAGCCTCACTCTCTTCGGCGCGCAGAGATCGCTTGATATTTCCGTGCACTGTAATGATGCCACGTGGACCAGGCATCTTGAGCGTGAGGGAGGCATAGTGCGGTATTGCATTAAAGCGAGCGAAAGCTTCACGTTCGAGCAGTGCTTGATAGCCACTTTGAAACGGAGCGATGTGGAAAGTTTAAATGCTCGCGTCGGAAGTTATCGGGGGAGCCGAATATAACTTGTATTAAGAGGGAGCCCGTACAACGAGCCCTTGGGCCTGGCGTTACTCCTTTGAAGGTATTATTGCTATGGCGAATTTGTGTTGGGTCTAACCCCATCCTGCGGATTGTATCCTGATATATTAGGTTTAGGCTACTGCCGCCGTCCATCAAGACCCTTGTGAAGTGATATCCACCAATTACTGGGTCTAATACCAGGGCAGCCCATCCTGCGTGTCGGATACTTGCTGAGTAATCGCGATGGTCGAAAGTGATCGGTTGAGATGACCAGTGGCAGGACTTCGTAGTGATAGGCACTTGGGTATACTTTCCTGGGAGTGCCGTATTGTTTTTTCCCTTGATTATGTGTAACACGTTTACTGTTTTGACTTCTGGTGGAAATTTCTTTTGTTCTGCCGTGTCTTGCTTGGGAGGCTCGTCCTCGTCTTCACTTGGTGTATCCTCCCCCTTATGTACGGCATTGAGCTTGCTGGACTGCTTGAAGACCCAACATTCTCTGTGGGTATAATTAGCAGGTTTACTAGGGGTACTATGGATCTGACATACTTGGTCCAGAATTTTGTTGAGGCTGGACAGTTCATCCCTGGTGCCTTTAGGTGGCTTTTGACCTGGCCGAGAGCTTTTGAATCCGGCATTTACTGCCGTGCCCTTCGTGTTGTCTTCTTTATTCCGGCGTTTGTTCTTGCTGTTGCGCCGTAATTTCCCGTTTCCATCTCTAACTTCAGATGTACTGGGGTCGCTGGTGATGCATTTGGCTAGCTAGCTGTCCTCCCCCGCGCAAAAGCGGGTCATGTGGTTTGTTAATGCGGCCATAGTTCTCGGCTTATTTTGGCCGAGGTGTCTGGCGATCCATTCATCACGGACGCTATGCTTGAAAGCTGCTAAGGCTTCGGCGTCCGGACAGTCGACAATCTGGTTCTTTTTAGTAAGAAACCTGTTCCAAAGCTTTCGGGCTGACTCTCCGGGCTGTTGAGTTATATGACTCAAATCGTCCGCATCCGGAGGTCGGACATAAGTCCCTTGAAATTTTTCCCAAAAGGCGTCTTCGAGCTCTTCCCAACTTCCGATGGAGCTTTCGGGGAGTCGTTTGAGCCAGTGACGAGCTGGCCCTTTGAGCTTGAGGGGTAGGTACTTGATGGTGTGTAGATCATCTCCTCAAGCCATATGGATATGAAGGATGTAGTCCTCCATCCAGACCCCAGGGTCTATTGTTCCGTCGTATGCCTCTATGTTTACGGGCTTGAATCCTTCTGGAAATTCGTGGTCCAGCACCTCATCGGTGAAACATAGGGGGTGTGCGGCACCCCTGTAGCTGGGTGTACTGCGTTGTTCGGATGTTTGTTGTATTGCATTGTATGCTAGGGCGCGCTTGCGTGGTCCATAGATGGATCTTGTTACACCATCCTTTGGGTGCGAGCCCTCGCATTGGTTGCGTGTTGTATGGTGAGCGGCGTTGTATGCCACTCTGTATTGGTAGAGGGGTCGTCTGTCCGACCAGGTGGCTGCTTTGATATTTGGTTGTGGGGGTTCTGAGGCCTCCTCATTGAATTCGGGTAGCAGCTTCCACTTCGGGTAGCTCTTGAAGGGGCGATTGTCGCCGTACCTTGCTGCAGTGCTGAGTATTTTACTCGATCTGAATTGGAGTGTGTCTTGCGCGGCCTTGAGCCTTTGCTTTTGCTTTTTCAGGCTCCTCGCGGTGGCAACAAGCCTTTTACAAGCAGTCTGTTGCTCCGGGTGTCTGTCCGACGTTATGTCGTCTGGACCATTATCCTTGACAGGATTTGTTTGTTCCATTTGATTATCCGGATTGCCGTTGTCCGGCAGCGGTTCGCCCTGCTCCAGCGCTGGGTCTGTGTGACCGCTATTTCTGTCGAGGCAAGATTTGGGGCGGCGCTTGCGTCGCCGCTTTGACTGCTTTTCGAGGGAACAAGCCTTCGATGTGTCCTTCCGCTCCTCGTCGTCATCTTTTGGTGCATCCACCATGTATACGTCATATGACGAGGTGGCGTTCCAGGGCCCAATAGGCGCTGGTTCTTCATCGTCTCCTTCATCGGCGTCCATACCGTCGATGTCCCCGGAGTCGAAGTCGAGCATGTCTATTAAATCGTCGACAGTGGATACAAAGTGGGTGGTGGGTGGGCTTTGAATTTCTTAATCGTCCGCATCCCAATCTCGCTGACCATAGTCCGGCCAGGGCTCTCCTGATAAAGAGAGAGACTTCAATGACTTCAGGATATCGCCCAAAGGCGAGTGCTGAAAGATGTCTGCGGCAGTGAACTCCATAATCGGCGCCCAATCGGATTCGATTAGCAGGGGCGTGGAGGGTTCGGAGTCCGGAGAGGAGTCCGGCTCCTTGGAGTCACGAGTCTCGCAAAGTATGGGGCTGGTGTTCGGCTCAATCGCTGTTGGGGTCGCAGCCCCCGGGGTGGCGTCCAACCGCCCGTCCTCGATCGGCGCAGTTTGCTCCGAATTAAGGGTCGGAGCCGATGCGGGTGCGGCCTCCAGGGCACCGTTCGGCGGCAGAGCTAGATCATGCTCGTCGTGACAGTGCGGCGCGCTTGGCACTAGCTCGAATCCGTCGAAGATCAAGTCCCCACAGATGTCAGCCGTGTAGTTTAAACTTCCAAATCTGACCTGACGGCCAGGAGCGTAGCTTTTGATATGCTCCAGACTGCCAAGCGAATTGGCCTGCAGTGCGAAGCCGCCGAAGACGAAGATCTGTCCGGGGAGGAAGGTCTCACCCTGTACTGCATCGCTATCATTGATCGTAGGATCCATCGAGCCTGATGGCGACGACACAGAGGAACTCTCAATGAAAGCACCAACGTCGGTGTCAAAACAGGCGGATCTCGGGTAGGGGGTCCCGAACTATGCGTCTAGGCCGGATGGTAACAGGAGACAAGGGACACGAAGTTTTACCCAGGTTCGGGCCCTCTCGATGGAGGTAAAACCCTACGTCCTGCTTGATTAATATTGATGATATGGGTAGTACAAGAGTAGATCTACCACGAGATCGAGGAGGCTAAACCCTAGAAGCTAGCCTATGGTATGATTGTTGATGTGTATGTTGTCCTACGGACTAAAACCCTCTGGTTTATATAGACACCGGGTAGGGTTAGGGTTACATAGAGTCGGTTACAATGGTAGGAGATCCGCATATCCATATCGCCAAGCTTGCCTTCCACGCCAAGGAAAGTCCCTTCCGGACGCAGGACAGAGTCTTCAATCTTGTATCTTCATAGTCCAGGAGTCCGGCTGAAGGTATATTCCGGCCATCCGGACACCCCCTAATCCAGGACTCCCTCACCCCTCCTTTCCAGCAGTAAGTTGGACAGACGAAGCGACCACCATTTCACTCTTCTCTCTCAGCTTCCTCTCTACCCAGCTCGCTTCTCCCTCATCTTGTTCCTCATTTCTTCAAGAAAACCCCGACCTGCTTTTGCCACTGTTCTTCTCTCCCAAAGAAGGAAAGGTGAGCGCATCAATGGTGTTGATTCTGGCCAAGGCCCGGTCTTGCAACCCCGAGACTGATCCTATAACTCCCTCTCTGTAACACCCACGATGCGGCTATATCTCCCACGTATCGGATCACGACTTAGAGGCATAACCGCATTGTAGGCATGTTGCAAGAGGGGTAATCTTTACACATCGCATGTACTGAATAAGAAAGGGATAAAGAGTTGGCTTACAATCGCCACTTCACACAATACATAAATACAGCATTACATCATCCATAATACAATCAAGGTCCGACTACGGAACCAAAATAAAAGAAGACCACCCCTAATGCAACAGATCCCTGATCGCCCCAACTGGGCTCCACTACTAATCAACTGGAAACGAAGTTACACAACGAACACGGTCTTCATCGAGCCCCCACTTGAGATCAACGGCGTCATCTGCACTGGTATCATCGGCACCTGCAACTGTTTGTAAGTATCTGTGAGCCACAAGGACTCAGCAATCTCACACCCTCGCGATCAAGACTATTTAAGCTTCTGGGTAGGAAAAGGTAGTGAGGTGGAGCTACAACAAGCACTAAGCATATATGGTGGCTAACTTACGCAAATGAGAGCGAGAAGTGAAGCAAAGCACGGTCGTGAACTAGAAATGATCAAGAAGTGATCATGAAACTACTTACGTCAAACATAACACAAGAACCGTGTTCACTTCCCGGACTCCGCCGGAAAGAGACCATCACGGCTACACACGCGGTTGATGCATTTTAATTAAGTTAAGTGTCAAGTTCTCTACAACTGTACATTAACAAATTCCCATCTGCCCATAACCACGGGCACGGCTTTCAATAGTTCAAAACCCTGCACGGGTGTCCCAAGTTAGCCCATCACAAGCTCTCACGGTCAATGAAGGATATTCCTTCTCCCAGGACGACCCGATCAGACTCGGAATCCCGGTTACAAGACATTTCGACAATGGTAAAACAAGACCAGCAAAGCCACCCGAATGTGCCAACAAATCCCGATAGGAGCTGCACATATCTCGTTCTCAGGGCACACCGGATGGGCAAGACGTCAGGTTGGCATAGACCCTGGTTGCCCAGGGGGCGCCGGACATCGCCCAGTTTGGACCAACACTTAGAGAAGCACTGGCCCGGGGGGTTAAAATAAAGATGACCCTCGGGCTCCGGAAACACAAGGGAAAAAAGGCTAGGTGAGGCAAATGTAAAACCAAGGTTGGGCCTTGCTGGAGGAGTTTTATTCAAAGCGAACTGTCAAGGGGTTCCCATAACACCCGACCGTGTAAGGAATGCAAAATCAAGGAACATAACACTGGTATGACGGAAACTAGGACGACAAGAGTGGAACAAAACACCAGGCATAAGGCCGAGCCTTCCACCCTTTACCAAGTATATAGATGCATCAATTAAATAAGAGTTATTTTGATAACCGAACAATAATCCATGTTCCAACATGGAACAAACTCCGTCTTCACCTGCAACTAGCAACGCTATAAGAGGGGCTGAGCAAAGCGGTAACATAGCCAAACAATGGTTTGCTAGGAAAGGTGGGTTAGAGGCTTGTCATGACAATATGGGAGGCATGTTATAGCAAGTGGTAGGTATCGCAACATAGCAATAGAGCGAGCAACTAGCAAGCAAAGATAGAAGTGATTTCGAGGATATGGTCATCTTGCCTGAGATCTCGCAAGGAAGAAGAACGAGTCCATGAAGAAGACAAACGGACGTAGTCGAACGGATCCTCACAAACGCGACGTTATCGGAACTAACACGAAGAAGCAACATCGGAAAGAAGCAAACAACATAGTAAACAACCATCACATAATCAACATGGCTTGATGCACAACCAAGTATGATGCATGTCCGGTTTAATGAAGCATGGCATGGCAAAGTGCACAAATAAAACTACAAGTTAAGTGGAGCTCAATATGCAACGAGTTGCATATAGACGGAACACCACATGACTTACTTAGTTCTCTCTCATTTAAGTACCCAACAATATTAAATGTTGATTAACATGGCAAGAGGTGAAGAATAATAAAACTACCTATCTAGGCAAATTTAAATGAGGCCGGAACAACAAACAACAAGTCTGGAAAATCCTCATGTGCATATTTTAGGTTTGGTACTGTTCTTCCCTAAAGCATATTTTACAGTTGTTAAACATGCAAGAAAAGTGCACCATGATAATATATGCATTTTTCTACCCCATTTACATATAAAGTTTATTTAAAATTGAGCTACGGTTATTTAGTTATGAATTAAAGAATTTTAATATGGCATATAAGAAAAATAGTGCAAACAACAGTTTAAACATGTCAAACATGATTCAAATTTGAATATTATTAAACTAGATGAAATTCTAGTCAAGTTTCATATATAATTTATTTACATCCGATGCACGGTTGGTGAATTATTAAATGCATGAACATGAGGGACCTAGCTGTAAATATGCAATGCACTGGTTAAATAGGAAATTCGCTAAAAGAAAAAAAGGAAGCGGGCTGAATCAGGGACAAGCCCAATAGCGCACAGAAGGCTGGAGGGGTCTGCTCAAATCTCTCCAGGGAGCTGGGCCTTGACGCCTGTGCTAGGCCGGCCTTGGTGGATCGAACGAGGAGATGGTGGGGGCGCGGTCAACGCAGGCGCTGGGCTTGGCTCCTGGTCGTCTCCTCGTATGGAGGCAGAGCAACAGCGACATAGGGGTGGAAGCAGAGGCGCGATACAAGGACAGGGACCAGCGGGCGCGGCGGATTCGGGCAGTACGAGGGTCGGGGCGCTGGTTCCCGACGACGAGGAACCCCAACGATGGCACTGCTCGAAGAAGAAGGCGAGGCCATGTGCGGCAGCGGTTCCCTATGGAAGAAAAACAAGGAGGAGACATTCAGAGAAGAATATTGAAGAGAAGGAGAAAGAATCAGGGCACGGCCTTGGCGCTGGTCTTGGTGGCCGGCGACGGGATCCTTGCAGGTGCTGGCGGTGGACGGAGAAGCTTCGGCGGTGGCGCTCGCCGGGGCGGTGCCTAAGATGGCAGGGGAGCGAGGTCAGCTCGGGCCGACACTGGAGCAGTGGGAGCTCATGGACAGAGCCCTCCTGCTCGGGTGCGAGCATGAGAGGAAGGCAGAGGGCGGTGTAGGAGCCCCAAGAGTTCAGGTTCCTCACTCGGGCACGCGCTACACAGGTGGGGCTCAGCGCTTGCATCGGGATAGGTCGGTGGAGACGAATTGGGAGGTAGCTGGATTGGATCTGAGGGAGAAGGTGGTTGGCCGGTTGGTGAAAAAGAGGAGGTCAACTGGATGAGATCCCGATGGAACTAGGAGGTGGCGGCGGGATGGATGGAATGGACAGGACAACCTAGGGTTAGACTATATATATACCGGATGAAATTAGGTTAGGGGCTAACTCATCCCTCTGGTTAGAATCGGGCGGTCGAGAACAATAGACTAGGAAGTCCAAAAAGAAAAACGGATATGTTTTGTAGATGTTAGGGGATGATCCGGACCCATCGGTGACGACTGTCCGGGTCGGGTTCAGTGAAGTTTCGGACACGCGCGAGGGGTCGATACACTGTGCAAAGAGGGGTTAGGAGAATGAGGTAAGTGTGGATTGTGGAGAGTGGGTTGGTCTGAGAGAAGAGGGGAGAGATGCAGCCCGGCACGATTTCCGGAGACCGAAAACGTCCGATGAAAAGACCAGCTATACTACCGCTATAGTTATCCGTTGGGGCATCAAACAGACTCCAAATATGATGAAACTTGACAGGCGGTCTATCTACACTAAAATAAGACCACACGCCAACTTTCATCCCATTCCGAGAACATTTTCCGGCCACCTATAAAATAATATTTTGGACGTGCCGCGGGCGCGTGCAAGTATGTCTGGGCTCAAAACGGGCAACGGAAAGAACTGAGAAACCCGGACGAATGCAAGATTTGAAAACATGATGATGCAATGCGAATGATGACATGATGAAATGCAACACGCAAGCAAATGACATGGCAACGAGGGCGAATAACTGAAAGACACCTGGCACATCGGTCGCGGGGCGTCACACTCTCTGTTCTTCTTTTGGGTTTGTGATTATGGTTTCTTTTCTTTTATTTCTATTTGACAGTTTCTTGATGGACGCTGGAGCACCGGCCGAGGTGATGTCTATGGCTCTAGCCAAAATCGTCGAGGCTCATGGTACGAAGAAGTGCAAACACCCCGCCAAGACTACCACAGACAAGCTCAAAGTCATTGCCCTGTCCAAGCGCCCCTCTCCGGGATCCCTCATTAAGCAAGTCCAGGTAATATCTCATCTTGACGATCTTTTTCTCGATCTTGATCATGTTTTTTCATCTAACACGCAATACTAGTACTAGTAGTACAACTTTCTGGGTGATCTTGCATGTGATTTTTGTGTGCCAAATGATGGTTCTAAATTCCTCTTTTGACCAAAACATGCGAGAGGTTGACACTGATTTCTTATAGATTACATTCAACTGTAGTAATTTATGAACAGCAATGCTACCTTTGAAGAGGGTATATTTGCCTCAGTAACTTGTGTTATGGATATTGCAAGTAATCCCTCCTCTCATGCCTTTGAAGACATGTTCTAGTGTCTTTGTTCACTCATTTCTGTGCGTATATGTAGTCATATATGGAGTATAATATCGAAAATCATCTTATATTTCTGAACGGAGGTAGTAATAAATTATGGTTTCTGTTTGAATTATGGAGATGAAGTTCTCAAAGTCATGCCGTGTGAACTGGAAGACCTGAGAATGAGTTCTACTGCTAAACTATCCAGCTGATGTGTCCTTGTTGCCACGTGTCCTAAACTAGTGTTTTCCTGTAGCATTGTTGTCAGACGTGTTCTCGAGGCTGTACTTGACCACAACAATTTCTTGGTTGTGCCTTTGATTATGAAGGGTGTGGTTCTTGTAAAGCTTCCCAACAAATCTGATGCAGACTGTTTTCATCATCATGTTTATGAGGGGAAAGACCACTCTGTTAGGTTCTCCAAGGTTGACGAGATGGTGATGTTGCATGTAGACATCTCTCACGAAGTCCATGGCCTAGTCAGTTATGCGGGTTCATCCCGTAGGTCAGTGGCCAGAAATAGTCTGCAGAGTTTAATTAGTGCAACTTTGCTTGTCTATATTAAGTATTATTGTTCAGTACTTGATTTGTGTTTGTGAACCCTGTATTGTTTATTAGTACTACCGCTTTTGGTGTGCGGTCAGTCCTGAGAATGGTCTATGTTAATGTCTGTCCACTCAATTCAGTCTGTATATTTTGAAGTGTCCATATCATCTTTTTGTGAGGATGGTTTATCAATTATGGTTACACTCCAATATTTATATGCATTGTAGGGTTTATCACGCCCACCAGGATTTCCAGTCCCATGGATGTTCGTCCCATACGATTTTTCACGACCTTTGGACTGTCCTGCTTGTGGGAGTAGGCGGGGCCCCTGCATGCCACCCGTAGTTCGATGATCAATCTTATGTTTAGTACTTCAACATAGTAATTTCCTGGTAAGGATTCACTGTGTCACATCAAGTAAATCTTATTGATTTACTGTCTAAATCTTATTGATTTAATGTCATGTTTTCTTTCTTTTCCTGCAATTTTATGATGCAAGTTTTGCCATGTGACATTCATCATAGAATAAACCGTTTGGTTTGCTCTACGATGGTTATTTTTGCAGGTTTCACTTCTTATATCGTGTCAGTAACGAAGGCACTGTCCATCACTTATATTACTGGAAAAAATAGGATCAGTCTGTTGTCTGAGTACAAGCTGAATCCCTATGATGAACTGCAGTTTGGTTTAACAAAAATGCCACAATTAGTCCTTCTCACATTTAAAAGAAATGAAGAAAAAAACTGGATCAAGGTCACGGAACCTAGTCAAGTTAGAAAGCTGATCATAGTAGACCAGACACGATCGCCGCTGTCTCGCACATCGGTACCACCTTCAACAACAGATCGAGAACCGACAGTTGCTCTAGCACTGATAGCTGCAGCAGCTCAGTCTGATCCAACCGAGGATTGGGCACCGACCACGTCAGCGGATCAGGCTGATCTACCGGAGGATTGGGCATCGACACCGGCACCTGCTCCGACACCGGCACCAGCTCTACAAGGAGCACCATCTCTGATAGCAGCAGTGGCTTCGGCACCTGCACCAACACTTGCACTTGCATCTGCTCCGGCCCGTGCAGCGGCAACCGAACGAGCAGTTGCACCGGCAACAGACTGGGATGTAGTTCGCACTTCATATACCAAACTCATTACAAAAACCGACATGTCCACCTTCTTGGTAAGCATTGGCCGCCCAAGTGCTTCGTTCTTTTTTCTTTCCATGTTGTTTCGCTTGATTCACTGTGTTGATATAACTGTTTGGGTATGTCTTCTTGTTTCCAAACAGAGAATTCCTAGAGCAACGAGGGAGTCTTTCAATAATCCAGGTGACAGCGGCCAAGTTTCTCTTACCATGCGCATCCTTGGTGTGAATGAACCTGCTCAATATACCATAAGTACAAAGGATGGTCGCATGAGGATTGATGCTAAAAGATGGTCAAGATTCAAATCTAAATCATATCTTGCCGTAGGGGATGATCTCAAAATCGAACTTTCTCGGCAAGGAGAGCTGGTCCAAATCAACTTTGAAATTCTTCAGTAGCGGCACGCAACTGCCGAACTGATCTATCCCCCGAGACATTTTCATGTAATAATATGGCATGGTGAAACAGGTGTCCTGTGTGTATAGGTAATACGACAGTATTATTTATCACATGGTATATCGTTGATAGAATTGCAACTCTCATTGCTGGTTAGGAACTGTCGTTCGATTTCATTCCAACAACTACCGCGCTTTATTCAATTTTGTGTATTCGCCTTGCGACAGCATCTAAAACCAGCGCCGTACCGATTGCTTGCAATATGAAAAGCGTTGAGGTAGAACACATGGGCCCCCGAACATGCAGGGTGGGCCTGCGGCCCAAAGTCTAGAACCGTGAACCTGTCTGAGTATTATATTCTTAGCTGAACCCCCATAATGCCCGTGCATTGCATGTAACATCAAGATGCATTTGTATGAGTATTTTATCTTGTGAGAGAAAAGGATGAACGAGGGAAGCCCTTATTTGCAAATGTGGAGAGGTGTGTGGGTACCTTTTTGCAAAATTACCATAGTTTCCTTCCTATCCGTTAGATATAAATCGACGGCCCATATTCCAGGATGGCAGGCACACCATCATCACCAACTCCTCTATACCGTGTTAAAAACAACTCTGTTTTTTATAATTAAATATGTTATATATATTCCCCTTGATTTTTCTTATGTATAAAGTTGTGATATAAAAGATTTGTATATTTCTATACAGAGGAAGTATCTCTCTGTCAAAAATATATTTATGTGTAACTCATTACTCCTGTCTTTCTACTTCCTTTCATTGATATGTGGGGCATCCGGCAACGGGGTTCACGTGCCATATGCACAAATTAGAGTGCACGACTGCATGCTAGACACACCCCGGTCGTAGCGCCGCAGTAATGCCCAATGAGCCTTCATATCACACCCCCCCCTTTCTAGCTTTAGCAGTAAGCTGGACGGACGAAGCGACAATATTTCACTGGGCCTAAATCCCCTTCTCCCTCGTCTGCTTGTTCCGAGAAAACCCTTTCTCGGAGATTGCATAGGGTTTTCTCATGGAGAACCAGGTACAAATTCTTCACCCATCCCTGATAAATCCAAGTCCCTTGGTCGCGGGTAATCCTAGGATGGCAGCCGCAGCTGTTGATGCATTTTTCTTCCTACTGAATCTAGTGTGTTCCATTTGCAGTGCCCAAAGTGCAAGGACCCTACAGGTTTCTGCGCCCTCGGCGAGACGCCACACTTGTTCCTTGTCGTCCTAGCACATGATTTTAAAACGCGCACAGTATGTTCCTAGAATCCTCTTTTCTATCCGGGAGGGTGGGTTTTTTTGAACATGTTGTCGACTAATTTGGAAATTTGGATTGCTATATTTGGATAAAACGTACTACCAGTACGATGGTCAACACTGACGTGAAGGAGGAAGTTATTTCTAGATTTGGATAGGGAATACATTGTGTTCTCATATTATTTTTCCTGCAGTGCATTATTTGCTCTGCCAGAACACATGTACTCAAGATGCTTGGCCTTGCCATAACTGAATACACCAGTTTAATGGTCATAGTGAAGACAAGCCATGGATATAAGTTCCGAGTTGGGTTCATGAACCAAGAAGATCGCTGCTTTTTTTATCGCCGAACTTGGATAAACTTTCTCAAGTGTTATGAACTGAAAGTTGGCGCACGAAATAGCAGAACCTGGTCTCATCTTCACTGCGATCTTCCACCCCGACGTTGTTCCAATTGTTCATCCATGTTAGTTTTGTATCTGGTTCTTGCTTGTTGCCTCGATTACTTCTTAATCCACGTATTATGTCTAACTAATCACAATTTAACATTAGATGTAGCAACGAATCTCTCACGAAGATCCTACTTCTAACTAATATTTTCTTATAATTGGTGGCACATGTAGGTTTTTTCAGAGTTAAGCAGGCTGCTCATTTGGTATTCTGTAACAACTCGGTTGTTACTGATGGCACTGAAGTTGACTGGGACGACATCCAAAAGTTCCTACACTTTATTGATCGTCTTGAGGTCCTTGTGGGACATTTCAATGGTGGAAGGCCACGTGGGATATGTGTGCCACTGCTGCACTCGTTGAACAGGTCCAACTGTGTCGAGAAACTTATGGTACGAGCTATTTTCTGTTATATATGTTGTTCATAAACTATTGCTTATACACAGTTTTATAGTTGTGATCTTCTTGAAACAGAAACTGCACAGTTCTATTGTTCCTATACAGATACCTGACCATGGTCGGGTCAAACTTGCGCTTGGTCACAACATGATGTTTATGTCGACCTACTCCATTCCCCTTGGAGGTGAAAAGAACTTATTCATGGGTGGTCTCAAATAATGAAGGCCCGTCCATCTTGGAGAATACGATAGAAGATTATGTTCCTGCTTTTCCATGGCTCCAAAGCGAATATCTTGTTTATTGACCACATTGTGAGATGAATCCACTTTCAGAAGGTTGTGGATGTGCAGGGTGGCGCCTGGGCCTTGTCCTGGGGCTTGGCGGCCTCACCCTTGGTTAACTGTAGGCAAAGTAGCACTGTTCAAGGCGTGCTTTGTACGGTTGAACCTGTATAAGTACTCATACTGCTTTCAGCTATGGTTGTTAAGTGCCCTGCTGGTTTCAGTTAAGGTTGTTAAGTACTCCTGCTGCTTTTACAGTCTGTCGTATTTCTTCAGTCTTGTCTTCCTTCAGCCGCCAAAACCAAACCAGCGCCGGCGGGGCCGCCTGCTTCCGCCTCCCACGGCTGGCTGCGCCTCAGTGCATGCATCGCCGCCCCACCGTCTCCTAAATCGTTAACACCGACGTCCGAGGCCTCGCCGTCGTCCTCCACACGCTTTGGTGCGCTCACCGTGGCGCCGCCCCCTCACGTTGTCAACATGGTCCACAAACAACAGGAATCGGCAGAAGTACATGGAGAGGATGACAGTAGGGGCCCACCATGTGAGTGTATGGAAAAAGAAAATGCTTCCTCTTAGTGTTTTCCTGACAATTGGGACCCATGACATTGTGAGCGTATATAGTCAATAGACAAGATAACAACACAAGATCGGCTGACACCTGGGATGTAGTTGCTTGAGCTGTATTTTTTTTGTTATTGTTGAGACGGAGTAGGGTTTGAACTGGGTTGTGGCCCGTCTAGCCCAGGCTTATATTTTATGTTCACCATGTGACCAGCCCAGCTATTTTTTCTTTGTGAAATGAGCCCAGTTTATTTTTTCTGAAGAATACCCAATCCAGGCCTACTTATTTTTCTACGCCCTGATGGGCTGTAACTCTTTCAAGACGCCTGCAAATCTGGAAAGTAATATGAAATGGGTTGTAAATATAAAAACAGATAACAAATTGGCAATTACTTTATAATTTCTAATTTTTTTTCACATTTTCAGATTCCTATTTCACTAGGCATTAACCTAATTTAAATATATCTTCAAAGTAGTTTAAATCTGGCTTGACATTCGGTATTAAAAATAGTTTGGAACCCATAGAAATATGCGAAATTGGCCCTGACCAACCAAAAAACGGACTACAATAAATTGCATAAGAAGTCGCAATGACCTATATATAAATTATTAAAAAAAGAGCGAATGGTCTGACTTGTGGGCCTATTAAGTTGACACGTATGCAAGATTTTTTTAGATATTATATACGTCAACAACTGTTGGATGTCAATCCAATGGCCATCATGTTTCTTCAATCTCTGATCTTCTTACTCCAGCCGCCAAATCCAGCGCCGGCGTGACCGCCTGCTCCCGCCTCCCGTGGCCGGCTGTGCTGCCGCGCTGGCCTCACCGCCCTACTGTACTCCCATCGCTGGCCTAGCCATCCCTCTACTCACCCACACCTGCTGTTATTCTCAGGCGACGGCAGACGAACCAGTAAACCCTCGTACATTCATACTCCCCTCCGCGTGGGAAACAACTACCGAGTCTTCCCTGGCTCCGTGTCGTTCACTTCCTAGGTCTCGCCGTCGTCCACCGCCCTGGTGCTCTCGGCGCTGCCTGGTCAACATGGTCAACGATCGACATGCATCTGAAGTCGACTGTACATGGAGAGGCTGACAGCTGGGTCCACGGCCGCACGCAAGGAAATGCCTCCTTATTACGCGCAAAATAATGATTCCTCCACCTGACATCTGGGATCACCAAAAGGGCCTCTGTATTTCGTGAAAAAACGTTACCGCTGCTGACAGCTCGGACCCACCAGCTATATCTTCGCACGCAAGGAAGTGCCTCCTTATTACGCACAAGAAATGAATATTCCCCCTGCTAGTTGGGACCCAGTATAGTGGGCGGCTGACTTGTGGTCCTACTAAGTTGATGGGGACGGAGGTCTTTGTCAACTTAGTCAATATGCATGATTCTAGCTCCAGTGACCGTACGATGTCCATCCAACGGCCGTAGTGCTTCTTCAACCTCTGGTCTTCTTGCTCTAGCCGCCCAAACCAGCGCCGGTCGTGCCTCGTGCTCCTGCCTCCCATGGGCTGTTGCGATACCGCGGAGGCCTCACCGCCCCCTACTACTCCCACTTCTGGCCAGGCCATCCATCTACTCACCCACACCCCCTGTTATTCTGCGGCGATGGCAGCCTCACACCGCAACGAACCAGTGAACCCTCATACTCCTCTACGCGTGGGCATCCACTGCTGCGTCTTCCCCGGCTCCGTGTCGTCCCCTTCCTAGGCCTCGCCGTCATCCACCGCCCTGGTGCTCTCGGCGCGGTGTGGTCAATGTGGTCAAGGAACGACTTCCATCGGACATGGACTGTACGTGGAGAGGCTGACAGCTGGGTCCACGACCGCAGCAAGGAAGTGCCTCCTTATTACATGGAAAATAATGATTCCTCCAACTGACAGCAGGGACCCACCGGACGGGTAAATGTATTTCGCGAAAAAAACATTTCCCCCTGACTGTCGGGACCTACCAGCGACATTTTTGCATGAAAGGAAGTGCGCCCGGGAAAAACAAAACGATCCGCCCCCTGACTGCTGGGACCCACCAGCTACATCTTCGCACATAAGGAAGTGCCTGACAGTCGAGACCCACCTGGTCGAAGCATACGTAGCATTGTCATTCTGGTCGCGAATGTGTACGTACATACTGGTCCATGTAGAGGCGCACACATAGCATGTACTTGTACGTACAGCGCCCAGTGTGCAAGAAAGAAAATACGGCCACGTACGTACATAGGGGCAGGGTCTCGAACGCCAACTCGCGCATACGTACGGCCAGGGCTCGTGTAGATGGCTGGGTCGAAACGGAGAAACAGCGTCGGCGTCGTGTTCATGGGGAGCCAACCGGCTGGGTCGGAGCAGAATGCATCGTCGTGTTCATTGGGAGGGCTTGGATGGAACAGCCGATGGAAACGAGGCCTGGCATACCGTAGAACGGAGGAAACTTCCTTGTGTTTGACCGGCCACAGTCGAAACGGGATCCTGTTCATCGGGAGGGGTCTGGCGTACCGCAAAATGGAGGAAACAAACCTCCTACAGTCGAAACGGGGGTCCTGTTCATCGGGAGGGGTGTGGTGTATCGCAAAACGGAGGAAACAGACTTGTGCTGGAGCACTACGGTCAAAACGGGGTTCCTGTTCATCAGGAGGGGTGTGGCGTACCGCAAAACGGGACTCCATGGGATACTGTTCATCTCCACCGTCGACCCCCTCCAGCCTCCACGGGCTACTGTTCATCCACCGTCCACCTCCTCCAGCCTCCACCTGTGACTGTTCATCCACGGGCTCCTGTTCATCCATCCTCCACCGCGTGCTACTCCACCGGCTACTGTTTAACCCACCCTCTCCACGGGCTCCTATTCAACCACCCCTCCATGGGCTACTGTTCATCCAGCCCTCCATTGTCTACTGTTCATCCAGCCCTCCATGGGGTGGTCCTGTTCATCCAGCCCTCCACGGGGTCCTGTTCATCCAGCCCCAATCGGCTCGATCGATCAGGTCCCTGTTCATCTAGAGGCAACACCATGGGGTCCTATTCATCCACCCCCACCGGGAACTGTTCATCAAAACCCCCCAGCAACGCTCACTGTTCATCCAGAGGCAGCATCGACCAGCTTCAGTTAGCAGCAGTAGTGAAGTAATCGCTCGGGTTCAGTAACGTAGGTAGTGCAATCGCTCGGGTTCAGTTAGAGCCCAACGCCTCGCTCGAGTTCAGTTAGAGCCCAACGCCTCGCACACACGCGCGTACGTGTACGAGAGAAACCCGCATCGCTCGGCCCCGACCACCCGCCGTAATCGGGAACTCCCTGAAATTTTCCTCGCCCTCGCTTCTACCATGGTTTTTTCCATCATGGACGGCCCAAAGAATGTCATGCAGCTGCATCTCCGGCCCGCACAGGACGAAAAGCCCATTTTCTGTCATGATTTTTTGTCATAGAAGTAGGATCCCACCACATCTATGATGATACTGGGTTTTGTCACAATTATCATCATAGAAGTGTCATAAGTATGACAGAAAAAACTTTTATTCGGCCTAAAATATCACGGATGTGTCTTTTTTTGTAGTGATACTCGGCAATATCCTTCTCCATACATGTCCACCAGAATTGTTCTTTCAAATCCAAATACATCTTGGTTTTTCCGGGGTGAATCGAATATGGCGAGTCATGAGCTTCCTGAAGTATTAACTTCCTGATCTCTGCATTTTGGGTACATATACACGATCCTCAAACCATAAAGTTTCATGCTCATCCTCAGGAAAACCCTTGGCTTTTCCTTTGCTCATTTTCTCCTTTATCTCAGCAATTTCTCTATCATCCTTGTGAGCTTCCTGAATCTTTCCCAATAACATAGACTGAACCTCCATTGCTGCAACAAAACCTCTTGGAACTATCTCCAAATGAAGTTCCTTGAGATCGTTGACAACTCCTGCGGTAATCCTCCCCTTACGAGGGTATTGGCATAACTCTTGCGGCTCAAAGCGTCTGCTATGACATTGGCCTTTCCTGGATGATAATGCAGCTTCATATCATAATCCTTTATTAGCTCCAACCATCTCCTTTTCCTGAGATTCAACTCCTTCTACGTGAAAATGTACTTCAAACTCTTGTGATCCGTGGACACATCACAACGGTTTCCAGTAAGAAAATGTCTCCAGGTCTTGAGCGCATGCACTACGGCTGCTAACTCCAAATCATGTGTGGCATTATTCAACTCATGAGGTCGAAGCTGACGTGACGCATATGAAACAACTCTTCCGTCTTACATAAGTACACCTCCAAGTCCCAAGTGAGAATCGTCGCAATACACTTGGAAATCCTTGCGTATATCTGGAAGAATTAGCACCGGGGGTGTAACCAAATGTTTCTTTAACTCCTAAAAACTGGCCTCACATTCCTCGGTCCATTTGAACTTGGTGTCCTTCTTCAACAACCCCGTCATGGGTTTCAAAATTTTGGAAAAATTCTCAATGAATCTCCTATAATATCCTGCGAGTCCCAGAAAACTACGGATCTCTCCAACTTAGGTGGGTGCCAACCACTCAGTGACAGACTGTACCTTGGTAGGGTCTACTGCTATATCTCTCCTGATATATAATGTCCAAGAAATCCAACTTCTTTGAACCAAAATTCACATTTGCTGAACTTGGCATATAGTTGATGTTCTGTAAGCTTCTCGAGAACTAAACGCAAATGCTCCTTGTGTTCCTCTTCATTCTTCGAGTACACCAATATATCATCAATGAACACCACCACAAACTTATCCAAAAACTCCATGAACACCTTGTTCATCGTACTCATAAAATAGGCAGGGGCATTAGTCAATCCAAATGACTTGACCGTGTACTCATATAGCCCATACCTTGTGGTAAAAGCTGTCTTAGGTATATCCTGTTCTCGGATCTTCAACTAGCGGTATCCCGATCGAAGATCGATCTTGGAGACTACTTTTGCTCCCTGCAGCTGGTCAAACAGATCATTGATCATCGGTAGTGGGTACTTGTTCTTGATTGTCACCTCATTCAATGCTCGATAATCAACAACCATTCTTAAAGATCAATCTGTAACACCCCTAGCGTCATGCTACATTAATCCCCTGTTAATGGTTCCATGTCATCACATTACTGTTTCTAATCTTCACTTGATCCAAATCACCTTTCAAATTCAAATCCACCTAAAGTCAAAAAAATTCATATTTGTCAGACATGAAATAAAAAATGTTCATCTTGTGGCAAATAATCATATGTTAATATTGGTGGTGGACCAACATTTTTGCAAGGTGTTTAAATGGCCTAAACCAATTGAAGTAGTGGCTAAAGCAACAGGTTAAATAGCTTTTTAATTTATAAATATTTCTACCTTTTTCAAAATCCTCACAATTCTTTTTGTGGCATTGCACAATAATTCTGTGGAATTGTTTTAGCCAGTGGCATAATTTTGCTAAGTCATTAGTGGCTAAAAGAAAAGGCAAAAGCTGCTGGAAAAGAAAAAGAAAAAGAAAAGGAAAAGGAAAGAAGAAGGAGAGGGAAAGCCCCTGCCCCACTTGGGCTTCGGCCCACCCACGCCAGCTGGCCCAGCAGGCCGGCCCACTCCTCCTCCCCGGTCGCCTTCTCCTGCTCCCCGAGCCATGTCGCTACAGGGTCTGGCTCCCGCTGAACCACCTCGCCGGCGATGACCCCCGCCGCGAGAGGATAAGGTCGCCGCCCCGGACGCCTCTAGCCCTCCCCCTCACCTACCGCCACATCCACTCCCTTGGATGCCTCGCCATTTCCCCCTTCTCTTCTGGCATTCTGCAGTTCAGTCCACAGATACTACCCCTTTTCATTGACACTGATGCATATGTAGTGTAGATCCTTGCTTGCGAGTACTTTGGATGAGTAATCACGGTAGCTTTGCTCCCTCTTTTACCCTTTTCCATTCTTGTTAGATGATGCAACCAGATGATGGAGTCCAGGAGCCAGATGTCACCATCGATGATTACTACTACACCGAGGGTGCCTACTACTACGTGGAGACCGCTGACGACCTGGAGTAGTTAGGAGGCTCCTAGGCAGGAGGCCTGGCCTATTCGATCGGTGTTCCTGTTATGCTAGCCTTCTTAAGGCAGACTTGTTTAACTTATGCTTGTTCTCAGATATTGTTGCTTTCGCTGACTCATTTGTTTTCGAGCTTATGTATTCGAGCCCTCGAGGCCCCTGGCTTGTAATATAAAGCTTGTATTATTTTAATTTGTGTCTAGAGTTGTGTTGTGATATCTTCCCGTGAGTCCTTGATCTTGATCGTACACATTTGCGTGTATGATTAGTGCACGGTTAAATCGGGGGCGTCACAAGTTGGTATCAAAGCCGACTGCCTGTAGGTAGCCCCCTTTCCAACTCCTTGCCCGAAGTTGAGTCTAGTCAAAACTTTTACTAACATGGCTGTGTGGCCTACAGGCCCACGTCGCCATTGGGTGGTATTAGGATCTTTTATTCCTTGTCTATACTCTGGGAGTCTAATCTCTCTTCTATTTCCGGGTTAAATGATTTTACTAACTCGAACATTAGGATCTCATGATCACATCCGCCTAGAGAGCCCCTTATTTTAGATGATCGCTTGCTACATCAGAAGATTCCGGAGATACTCTACGATATTCTCTCGAGACATTGTTCCTGTTGCTTTTGCAATTCCCTACCACCAAAATATCATTATGGATAACTATACACACTTGCCAATCTTACATTCTATCCCATTGATCTTGTTTATTACCAGATGCCCTGAACTGCTCTCCTTTCTTTCGAGAATCCTTCGAGCTTACTGCCTTGTGGTTCCTTGTCACATGAATACCCCTACGGATAACTTTGTGCACCTATCGAGTATCCGCTCATCCTCAGTTGATTCATGTACTTCACAAAAGTCTTCGTAATACAATTCGTTCTTGTGAAAATCCTCAGTAACCTATTGTTCTTAAATTTCTTGCTTGCTTGCATTATGGTTAATACCATAAGTCTAGTAATCTTATTGTCATCCTTTGTCATTATCATTTTGAGTCTGTTGATACAATATGTTGCGAATGCTCGCAATCCTCAATCAGATCCTAGAATTCATCCTTCTGGCTCAGACGTCATTCTAACATGTGCTAGATCTCGACCAACCTAATTGCCATAGATTGTACCCCTAAGGCTATTCTACCTATCCAGCCCTAATCAGAGCATCGCTTCTGATCCCTTGTCTTGGAATCCATAATTCCTTTGCAATTAAGCTTTGAGTTAGTCAGTTGTTTCTATAATTTGATCTCCTTGCATTCTTTCTTCCTCTGGTTGAATACTAATGCTCACATCAAATCCCTTGTGGACCACCAGACCCCCTTTTTCGGATTTTATCCGACAACGTCCTTCATATTCAATAAGCCTGTGTGCCTTTCCTCGGATACATAATACTTTTGGTAAATTGTATCCTCTGCTTTCTCAAGCATGCTCTACTACCGAGCTTGTGTTATTTATTCTTGAAATTTATGATATATGATCCTAAGAGGCCACGATGGGTTGAACCTATGCCTTCCCTAACCTGTGTGAACATGAAAGTTATGCGGGTTATACTCTACTGGCTTTTCGTCAGATAAAATTTCAATACTACAGTTTCATCAAGAGCGAGAAGTAAAATGTGCATTGTAGAAGTGGGAGTCGACCCTGAACCTGGTGTTCATGCCCACGGACACAGTGTGGAACTTATCATGAAAGCTTCTTGCAAGGATATTTAATCATTTGAATATTCTTCCGGTATCGTAAATTGGATACCTTGCAGTTATGGTCCCGACCATATTTCCTCCTTGATCCCATTTACTGGGTAAGTTACAATTACTTATCCTCTCCAAATCATTCCCCCGTCCAACCTCTACTCCGATTTACCTTCTGGCATTACACCTAGTACTTGATACTTCGAAGCTTTATACCCCATCACATCATTCCTAGCGTGATCGGCTATATTTTTATCATGTCAACTTTTTAACTGGGCTACCTGGTCCTTATGCCCGGAGCAACTTCCGACGATGATCTAAGCTTACGTCGATCTTCCTCATCTTATCATTTCGCCTTGAACAACAAGCTTAATTTCAAGTTTGTGTCGTACCCATGGTTCCAATAACCTTTCGCTTCATCATTCCTTTGACTGGATGTCACCGCCGATCGATTACATTTTCATCAAATCTCTCGACAAATGTGTCATGATCATCATCAACATTCTGAGCTTTTCCATGATACCAATCAAATTCATGATGAGAAATACCATCCTTGCCTCTCGATGGTTTGTGTCAGCACCAACAACATTCTTGTGTTCCCCCAACACAAACTTATTCATATAATTTTGGAAATACATCCTTTTTGGCATGTCGATGGATTGTGGCTGAGCCCGTCGGCCACACCCTCATCTTCTCCCTGCTAAAATTGTATGACTTATTTTCTAATTTGTTTCCGATGGATCCTTGGTGCATCCAAAGTCTGACCTTTGCTTGAAACCATGTCAATGCTATCTCGAAGCATGTCTATGGTAATCCGATCTCCAATAAGAACGTTTGAAGCACGATATTAAATTTTCTTTATGAATTATCCAAACACCGTTGTATGGGTAATGTCATGAATTTTCTTTCCCCTTACCTAAATGGTTTTATACTTCTATCCTGTCATGGATATCATGCTCTGCTTGTCCTTGGGAAGGATATACCCCTGAAATATGTGTTTAAACACATTTTCCTTTCCATTGTCCTATTTAATCTGACAATTACATTTTCCTTTCCATTGGTTTGTTTAAACCTTATTGTGATCTATATTATATAAGCAGTAATATTTCCCTGATTATGTAAAACACCTCATTGTATCACTCTGTCAGTAAGACCTTGTTACTATTGTTAATGACATTCTAGTAGCCACCGATGGACGAGAACTTTGCCTCATGGCCCGCCTCGTTCAACAAGCAGGAAAATGGTTCTCTTCGTCCCTCGCCCTTGGTATCGACGTGTTGCTGACATAACTGACAGGCTAACCTCTGACACGCCTTGCTATCATGACCGTGCAAAATGCTAGCGCCCTTTCTACATTTAACCCACATGGTGGGCTCATAACCCAGAGTTCCACAGGATCGGAACCTGACTCTCCTGTATATCTTTGATTCGGAAATATTCTTGCAATTGGCTTCATATCATGTCACGGCCACCTTTCGAGAGATGATCTATTCCCGATGCTCTGAACCCCTTTCTCACACTCTATTGAGGTATCAATTTGTCCATTCGCTTGAAACTTCCTATTGTACCTTCATACTTTGCTCTCGATGTTTATTAATTTTCACCTCGAGAGATAGTTCTGCCTCATTCCCTGAATTGTTCACTAGATAATTAACCCTATAAGGGTTATTTCTCCGAAGTTACTCTTTACTTCCCCACTTAAATCTCGGGACGAGATTTCTTGTAGTGGAGGAGATTTGTAACACCCCAGCGTCATGCTACAGTAATCCCCGATTAATGGTGCCATGTCATCACATTACTGTTGCTAATCTTCACTTGATCCAAATCACCTTTTAAGTTCAAATCCAACCTAAAGTAAAAAAAATCATATTTGTCAGACATGAAATCAAAAATGTTCATCTTGTGGCAAATAATCATATGTTAATATTGGTGGTGGACCAACATTTTTGCAAGGTGTTTAAATGGCCTAAACCAATTAAAGAAGTGGCTAAAGCAACAGGTTAAATGGCTTTTTAATTTATAAAAATTGCTACCTTTTTCAAAAGCCTCACAATTCTTTTTGTGGCATTGCACAATAATTCTGTGGAATTGTTTTAGACAGTGGCATAATTTTACTAAGTCATTAGTGACTAAAAGAAAAGCCAAAAGCTGCTGGAAAAGAAAAAGAAAAAGAGAAGGAAAAGGAAAGAAGAAGGAGAGGGAAAGCCCCTGCCCCACTTGGGCTTCGGCCCACGCGAGCCAGCTGGCCCAGCAGGTCGGCCCACTGCCCCTCCTCGGCCGCCTTCTCCTGCTCCCGAGCCGTGTCGCTACAGGGGCTGGCTCCTGCCGAACCACCTCGCCGACGACGACCCCCGCCGCAAGAGGATAAGGTCACCACCCCGGACGCCTCGAGCCCCCCCATCACCTACCGCCACATCCACTCTTCCTGGATGCCTCGCCATTTCCCCCTTCTCTTCTGGCATTCTGCAGTTCAGTCCACAGATACTACCCCTTTTCATTGACACCGATGCATATGTAGTGTAGATCCTTGCTTGCGAGTACTTTGGATGAGTACTCACGATAGCTTTGCTCCCACTTTTCCCCCTTTCCATTCTTCTCGGATGATGCAACCAGATGACGGAGTCCAAGAGCTAGATGTCACCATCGACGATTACTACTACACCAAGGGTCCCTACTACAACGTGGAGACCGCTGACGACCTGGAGTAGTTAGGAGGCTCCTAGGCAGGAGGCCTGGCCTTTTCGATCATTGTTCCTGTTATGCTAGCCTTCTTAAGGCAGACTTGTTTAACTTATGCATGTTCTCAGATATTGTTGCTTCCACTGACTCGTTTGTTTTCGAGCTTATGTATTCGAGCCCTCGAGGCCCCTAGCTTGTAATATAAAGCTTGTATTATTTTAATTTGTGTCTAGAGTTGTGTTATGATATCTTCCCGTGAGTCCTTGATCTTGATCGTACACATTTGCGTGTATGATTAGTGTACGATTGAATCGAGGGCGTCACACCATCCTTCTTCTCAACTAAGAGCACTGGGTCTCCCCACGGTGATGAACTTGGTCGCATATAACCTTAATCCAATAACTCCTTAATCTGCTTCTTAATTTCCTCCAGATCACTTGCGGGCATCCGATACAGTCTCTTCGATATTGGTCCGGTGCCTGGCAACAGCTCTATCAAAATTCTATGTCTCGATCTGGCAGCATGCCTGGTAGTTCCTCTGGAAATACATCCGGGAAATCCTTCATAGCAGGCACTTCTTCTTGAACAACTCCCGAGAGGGAATTTACTTGAGTCCTCCTTGGTGCATGCCATGACACATCCTTGATCCGTTTACCCTCCGGGGTGGTGAGTAAAATTGACTTACTAGCACTGTCGATGTTTCCTCCAAACATCGATAGCCAATCCATGCCTAGTATCACATCCAATCCTTGTCACTCCAAAATTATTAGGTCCGAGGGGAAAACATGCCTACCTATGGTCAATGGCATCTGAAAACATCCTCTGCTTGCCATATACTCCGCTCCTGGCGAGCTTAATAACATAGGTGTCTTAAGGGCTTTGGTGGGCAACTTAGACTTATACACAAATCCCCTTGATATGTATGAATGCGGTGCACTAGTGTCAAAAAGAACAATTGCAGTAAATGACTTAATCAAAAACTTACCGATTACTGCATCCGGTTGCTCTTCAACTTCCTCCATGTTGACGTGGTTCACCTGACCTCTGGTGAAGGGGTTGGGCTTCTTCCCAGAGTTTCCATTTCCATTGCCATTCTTCAACTCAGAACAATCATTGGCATAGTGTCCAGTCTTCCCGCACTTGTAACAGATGACATGGCTCATGTCCTTCTTAGCGGGTGTTGCTGGGTTGGAACGGTTCTGGCTGTTGCTTCCTCCATTCCCATTTCCATTCTTAGAGCCATTGTGGTTATGCGGACTTCCTCCATTGTGAGTATGGCCTCCATGGTTGTGGGGGTATCCTCCCATGTTTGGGGTAAAACGGGGTTTCTGTTGGGCTCCACAATTGTACTTCCCCTGTCCATGCTTCCTTTTGTAGCTCTCTATCTGCTGCTGCTTCCCTTCTATCATAAGAGCCCTGTCTACCAACTCCTGGTAGTTGGTGAATGTTGCAACCATCAACTGCATAATCAGCTCATCATTCAGCCCTTCCATAAACTTCTCCTGTTTTGCGGCATATGTGGCCACATCATCTGGGGCATAACGGGCTAACTTGCTGAACTCATCCACGTACTACCCCACAGTACGATTTCCCTGGCATAAGTTGCGAAACTCACGTTTCTTCATACTCATTGCTCCGGTTGAGAGATGGGCTGTCCGGAAAGCTTGCTAAAACTGATCCCATGTGACATTGGCTATGGGGAAATTGGCTGCGTAATTCTCCCACTATGAGGCTGCGGGTCCATCCAATTGATGTGTGGCAAAGCGCACCTTCTCAACATCTGTGCAACCTGCGATGGTCAGCTCCCTCCCAATCATGCGGAGCCAGTCATCAGCAACAATCGTCTCGGTGCTACTGGAAAACCCCGGTGGATTCAACCTCAGAAAATGGGCTAAGTTGTCCACTTGCGGTGGCGGCGGTGGGTTGTTGTTGTTGCCTTGGTTCTAGACTAGCAACTGCATCAAGGCATTCTGCTGTTGGATCAACTGATTGAGCTCCGGTTGGAAGACAAATCCGGGGTCACGTCTCGGAGGCATCTGATAGGTTTAGAGAGGTGAGAATAGAATAGAGTAAGGTCTAAAGGCTAATCACTACCCATATGCACATGAGACAAAAACATTCATTCACACCACTCAATGCAAACAAGATCATACAATTGATCTAGGCTACCGTTACAAAATACTCGGACTACTACTATATACATGGGGAAAATACTACCGATAATATGGTGGTCGACTAGAAATTTTGATCGGAGGAAGACTCCATGATATCTGCTCCAGCTTCGCCTTCATAATCATCATCAATATCGGGATCGGAGTCGGTGTCGTCGATGATGATGTAGTCTTTGGGGTGGTTGTCCTCCTCGGGATTGAGATCTCCCATGAATATTCCTAGCTTCATTCTTCAGGTATTCATTCTTCTCCAATAGTACTGCATGTAGAGTTGAGTTCCACTTCTAGCTCCAAGTTCCTGGTCATCACCTTCTTCAGGTCTATCATGCTGGCGCACATTTGGTTCTCCTGATGACGAATGTGCTGGTTCAACTCCTGGATGTAGGCTGCAATGGACTTGTCCTTCCTGGTGCAAATCATTTCCCATTGCTCATCTCGGTGTCCACATATCTGGTAGGTGGTGTCCTTAAGATTCTTGTGGTATACTTCGTCGATGCATCCCATGGCGATGTGGGCTGCCATGCTCTTTCCTAGACTCCAGGTTGGTGCATCAAAATAAACTCTATGTGCTCAGTAACTGGTGTGAATATCTTTCCTGTAACATTTACTCGAATTGTCCATCGCCGTTCTTTAGGTAGAGTGGCGGTGTAGGCCCTGTGAAGCTTGGTATTTTGATGCTCAGGTACTTAGTGGCCTCCTTCAAGTGTCGTCCAAACGGGGTGTAGTGATCCGGTTGAGCAAACTTGTTCCTTGGGTCCGCCATCTATAGAGTAGAAAATGGAGAGGAGTCAGAAATGAGTAGAGAAGAGTGTCCTATGGCTCATCTTAATGGTCGCGTCCTGTAGTTAGCGTGTGCTCTGATACCATCTTGTAGCGATCCAACCTCAAATGGCCAAATCTCTGTGCATAAGTGTCATCCCTGGATCGGTAATGCTAACACACACAGTACTCAAGGATTTATAACAGAGTGCAATCACACACTTACTACATCGAATATCTCAAAGAGAATATTTATTACAATAATATGGCTGAAGGCCATCTAAATAAGATAACTGCGGAAGCTTCGAGGGTAAATGAGTCCATCAACTCCAACGACATAGCTGAGTGCATGACAACGACCTAGCGCACCTTACTCTTCGTCTGAAAACTCTGCAACATAATACGTTGCAACATGTGTAGGTCAGCACATGGAATATGCTGGCAAGATAACACTATAGAGCAATGAACAAGTAACAGCTATGACTATATGCATATATGGCTGGTGGAGGCTCTATGGTTATGATTTTGCGTAAAGCCATTTTTTCCCTACAAAAAAGGAATATATTTTATTTAACTACAAAGTTGGTTGAAACATTGAGAATGGTAACCCCATCTCAATCCCAAATTAAAAGTTAATAACCCAACAAAATTAATTAAGTAGAGTGATGACATCAACATAGTAGGTCAAGCACCAGATACTCAAGATGTCCATAACCGGGGACACGGCTAACCATGATTAGTTTGTACACTCTGTAGTGGTTTGCGCACTTTTCCCCCACGAGACTCGATCTCCTCCATTATATTTCTCGCACTGCATGATGTTTGAGAAACGGATGATCGAGAGACGGTCTTTCCGAAGAGGTTCCCTTAACCTATAGACAGGCCGGTACACCTACAATCGCCTACATCTGCTAGCCCATCATGGAAAGGTCTCCCACAACTTACTCAACTATGCCAGAGCCCATAATGGCTTGTGGCTGCACACACAAGTTTCCAGCATGAATAACATAATGATCCCTTTGAGCATGGGTGGCAAACCATAGGAAAAATCACACGGATACCCCGGGATTCTCCTTGGACAACACTGGATTCCCTAGGTTCCCACAAACCAATCCACCGAGAGGTGTATTAAAGTAGCCACCTTAAGTTAAACCTTAATTAACAATAATCTCCCACATCTGACATGAATTCTCTCAACACCAAACTACGTCTACGAGCATAGCATAGCAGTATAAGCATACATAGTAACACCCAGGGTTTGAATAAAAGACAATAGGTTCTACCTCATCAACTACTTCCCAATACCCACAAGTATTCAAGTCCTAATCATGCAGTCTTTGAGGATTGAAGCTAATGCATAAAAACTGGGTAATAAGGGATATGATCAAAGTGTTACGTGCCTTGCTGACGATCTAAAAACCCTAGTGCCTCGTAGTAGCACGCTTCGCACTCTGGAAACTCTATCATGAACAAATAATAGCATACATAAGCACTCAAGCATCAGATGAAAGGGTAAAACTCAAAAGAAAAGGTCCAAACTAAAATTTCAACTGAAGAGCTTCGCTTTGCAAAAAGAATCAATCGAATCGGAGCTACAAAACTCAAACTGCGATCAAAAGAAATTCGAATTCAAATCTGCTTGAAACCAAATTTTAATTTGTCAAAACCATGTTCAAGTTGATTATCTGGAAAGAGGGGAACAAGGCAAAGATTTTGGCATTGGTTTCACTGGATTTGGATGAACGAGCAAAATGTAGCGAGGGTTTGAAAATCAGGGACTAATTTGTGATAAAAGTATTCGCGGATAGGTCCCTCGCTGGAAAAATAAAATAAAAAGAAAAACCTAACGAACGAACGTAAGCTAACAAAACTAAACGAACGAAAACCGTTCGCTAAAAGAAACTAACCAATGAACGTTGGCTAATTAATGAACTAAAATAAAAAACCGATCTAACCTAAACCCAAAAAATCGGGAGAAAAACCGAACGGGTTTTTGCGGTTTTAACCGATATTTGAAAAAAAAACCCGGCGGCAAGATCCGATCATCGGCGGCATCGGGCGAGGCGGCGGCTCCGGCAGCGGCGGGGCGAGGCGGTGGGTAGCGATGGGGATGCGGCGACACGGGGAGGAAGCAGCGCGGCGCAGCGGCGGCGGTTGCGGCTGGCGGCGGCGGCTTGAGGTGGAGGAGGAGGCGGCGTGCAGCTATATAAAGGCCGGGGGGCTGCTTGTGGGAGGCGGCGGCAGTCCGACCCGTACTCCTCCTCGCCGGAGTCTGGCGTCCGCATGGCGGCGCAACTGGGCTTGGCCCGGCTCGGCTGGGCCTTCGGCCTAGTCGGGCAATGAAGATTAAAAAAATTTCACTGAAAGAAAAATCCTATTAAGATATTAAAAATCCTAAAAATGCCAGAAACAATTTTCACCATCCAAACCTAATATTTAGGACAAGGTGAACATTTTTCTGGCCTAAAAAGGCAATTTTCAAAAATACATATTTTTCTAATTCAAATAAAATACCAATACAATATTAATTTGATTGTAAAATTTCTTCTCCAATATTCCTCTCTTTTGAAGAAGTCATATTATCTTCTCTCTTTTATTTTTAATATTGGAAATAATTGGAGAGAAAAATATTAAAATCAAATTGATCCTCTTCTCAAATTTGAGAAAAATTCAAATATGAAAATTTGTGAAATCTCCAACTCTCTCATTGGATCCTTAAGTTGCTTAAGATTTCTAGGATCACAACCAAAATGAAAATAAAATATGATATGCATATGATGACCTATGTATAACAGCCAAATTGAAAATTGGGATGTTACAGGCTTGTTGTGAGAAGCTCTGGTTTGCAAGAACCTTATACCCAAACCTGCCTTAAATGGGATAAATTTCTTACGACGGCATGTTGATGCCTCTCCATGATAGCATGTCAAGTTTCATGAATTTCAGACGAGTTTTAGATTTACTAGAATTTAAAAACCATGTATCTCAATGTTTGCGGCCGAGCGATGGTGGCAAGGTGTTTGATATTCATTCCCATTTCTTGCATGGGACCTAAGCATGCAGCCAAGGACACAAATTTGTTTTTTTTCAAACAATTTAAATGCACGGGAGCATGTGCTTGTAGTTCAAATTTGAATTGTGCACATAAATGCATAGAAAGCTTAGTTAATGTATAAAAATGTCCAAATGAACCCCCAAAAAGTCCTAAAATTAACACAACACTCATGTTGTTCTATGTTGACACTAGAAAAAATTGAAATCAAGAAGAGGCAACAGATATCGTTTCGTCCAGAAAGGTGAAACGTTCCCTGCCGTAACCATGTGGCTTGTTGTGAGAAGCTTATATACCCCCAACCTGCCCCAAATGGGACAATATTTTTACCACGGCATGTTGATGCTGTTCCATGCTAGCATGTCAAGTTTCATAAATTTTAGATGCATTTTCGATTTACTATAATTTAAAAACCATGTATCTCAATGTTAGCGCCCGAGCGACGGTGGCCAGGTGTTTAACATTCACTCTCATTTCTTGCATGGGACTTGAGCATGCAACCAAGGAGGCACATTTCAATTTTGAACCCATTTATATGCACAGGAGGATGTGGATGTAGTTCAAATTTGAATTATGCACATAAATGCATAAAAACTCTGTTAATGCATAAAAATGTCCAAGCGAACCCCGAAAAATCCCAAAAATTGACACAATACTCCTGTTGCTCTATGTTGACATGAGAAAATTTTGAAAGTAGGAAGAGGCAACAGATATTTTCTCGTCCCCCAAGGTGGCAAGTTCCCTACCGAAACCATCAGGCTTGTTGTGAGAGAAGCTCTGGTTTGTGAGAAGATTATACGCAAACCTGCCCCAAAGGGGACAATATTTTTACCACGACATGTCGATGCCTTCCATGATATCATGTCAAGTTTCATGAATTTCAGATGAGTTTTCAATTTACGAGAATTTTAAAACCATGTATCTCAATGTTAGCGGTCGAGCGACAGTGTCAAGGTGTTTGACATTCATTCTCATTTCTTGCATGTGACCTAAGCTTGGAACCAAGGACACACATTTGATTTAGCAACCCATTCTTATGGACTGGAGCATGTGCATGTAGTTCAATTTTGAGTTATGCATATAAATGCCTAGAAAACTCAGTTAACATATAAAAATGTCCAAACGATTGCCAAAAAATTCCAAAATTTAACATGACACTCCTGTTGTTCTATGTTGACACTAGGAAGAAATTGAAAGCAAGAAGAGGCGACGAATATTGTTTTTTCCACAAAGGTGAAACGTTTCCCTAATGGAACCATGAGGCTTCTTGTGAGAAGCTCTGGTTTGTGAGAAGCTTATACCATAACCTGCCCTAATTGTGCACCTGGAATGGCTAGAAAACAAATTTAATGTATAAAATGTCCAAACGAACACTGAATAATTCCAATTTTTTAATGACACACATATAGTTGCATGTTCACTGCAGATAAAAGTTCTAGCAATTCAAACACCCTCCATTGCCGCTGTGACCCCATTATGTAATTCAAATCAAGATGAAAAATCAAGTAGATTGCACACAGTTTATTATCACCAACCGTGTGAGATGCAGTACAAATTATCTTGGAGCACCGTCGGTGTATAGTACGCCTATGGCTTACGCGAGAAGGTGCGTCGGCTACAGTCCACAGCGGTGTGTCAAGCACACTAGCTCTCTCCCCAAATATCATTTCACTATTCAATCGTCGCCGGTGAAAGATGGGGACGTGGACCCGCATTGTGAGGGAAAGTTTGGCTGCCCACTCTGGCAAGAGCGCGGCTGCAGCTGCCATGCGCGTGCTAACAAGGTGCATGAGTGCGGCAGCAATCTGTGACCGGGTGGCCAAGGCAGCGCAAACGGTCGTTGTTGCTTCTCAGGTGGCGGCAGCAACATCTGCCTCGGGGATAGCAACTTGCGAGAAGGGCACAACAATTGTCCATTCCGCAGCGGTGGGCTTAGCACTGATGGAGGTCGCCCACGACAATGTCGAGGCCGCCCATGCCCAGCTCGTGGCGGTCACCGCACAAATCGAACGAAGCTTCTCCGACAATGGTCGGCAACCCACGACCGAAGAGTTGGCGATCACCGAGAGTGTTCCAGCAGCCGTCTGTTCCTCCGCCGCATACCTTGCCATGACGGATCCCGTCCAAGAGCAGATTACGGGTGCCCACGTCTAGCTCATGGTGGCCTTTTCCAAAGAGATGGCGGACGTGGGTGGCGAGATGCTTGTCGAGTATGGTGCGATGGATGCCATGGAGCCCCTTCCCCAGGAGACCATCGGGTGCGAGCTAGACATGAAGGAGGTGGCGGAGATCGATGAGCACCATCCATAGCAGTACTCCTTTTTTGTTTAATTATGAGCACTGGTCTTTAATTTGTTAGAGTAATGTTTAGGTCAGCTAGCTCTGCTTAATTGCTGAACTTGCTTGATTAAGAAGTGTGGGTGTGATGTAGTCTCCTTTGTGTACCCAAATTATGCAATGACGTGGATGACCACTGTAACCATGGAAATTCGAACCAAAATTTTTGATGTCACACACGGTTTAAGCTATCTGAATCGTTTGTGATGTTCACATATCGTACACAGTTTTGAATAAGGGACCGTGTCCGATGACACTTTGCACGCCAGTTTTTTCGCTCAACCGATTCAAAATTTTCGGCTTCCGCGGAAATATCTACCTCCCCACCCCTCCCCCTTACCGAAAGTCACATTTCCCCTGTTTCTGCCTTCCTTTCCAAGTTGAAACCTTCACTCCTTGCTTGCAGCGCCGCCTCCTCGTCGACGGCCCTCCTTCATGCCTCTCGGCCTCGTCTATCCAGGCAGGTAATCCACACCCGACCCCTATCCACATCCCACATACCAGACCGTTGTCACGACACCTTCCACCCAAATCACTGAACCCGCCACCATTTAGGTGCCGCCCTAAGCCATGGTGCACACAGTATAGGCACGAGCTCAAGGAGCATTTGGCAGCGGAGAAGCAAATTGCGGCCGCACGCGCGGATGAGGTCGCGATGGCTTCCATTCGTGCCGACCCTCAGATCTTGGAGGGACACCTTGCCATTTGCTAGCTATACCGGTTAAGCATGCTTGGTTTATCCGTTGCGTGTGCTACTCCTGCCTTTCCTTAACAAATTCTAGTGAATTGTGCTTTCTAATTTTGCCATGCAATCTGTTGCTCTAGTGTATATGTTCTATATGTCGTGCAATGTGGTGCTCACTTCTTAACTGTTTGATTAATTAGTTGTCTCTTAAGTTAAATGTTTTGTTTAATTCTGCAAATGTGATGTTCAATTTTTCAGCCTGCAATTTCGTATTGTCTTCCATGTGATAAATAAATCAAATTTATATTTACAAAATAAATGAGAAACGAATACAATTGCTATATTTCCAAGTTGTCAAGCATGCTAATCTTCTAGTATGTTATACATTGTGCAGTGTGGTGCTTAGTTAACATTTGGTTCATTTGTTGTGGTGTTTAGTTAACTATTTGGTTCAATGTCGCAATGCGATGTTCAATAGTTGTGGGTGCATTCTGTTATTGTATACCATGTGAGAAGTAAATTGAATTTGGCTATACTAAATACATGAGAAACAAGTACAATTTCTATATTTCCAAGTTGTTAAGCATGCTTAGTTTGGTTAACTGTCTGATCTTCTATTAGGAGTATGTTATATTGTGTAATGTGGTGCTCAGTTAATGTTCGGTTCATTTGTTGTGTTGTTTAGTTAGCTGTTTGGTTCAATTCTGCAATGCGATGTTCAATTGTTGTGGGTGCATTATGTTATTGTATACCGTGTGAGAAATAAATTGAATTTGGCTGTACTAAATACATGAGAAACAAATACAATTGCTATATTTCCAAGTTGTTAAGCATGCTTGGTTTGGTTAACTGGCTGATCTTCTATTAGGAGTATGTTATATTGTGCAGTGTGGTGCTCAGTTAATGTTTGGTTCATCTATTGTGGTGTTTAGTTAACTGCTTGGTTCAATTCTGCAATGCGATGTCCAATTGTCATGGGTAGAATTTTGTATTGTTGTGCATATGAGGAATAAATCAAATTTGGCTGCAGAGAAACATATACAAGTGCTATATTTCCTAGTTCTTAATCATGCTTGGTTTGGATAAATGAGTTTTCCATGTGCTTATTTTTCATCACCATATTTTACTGATAGCATTCGAACCCTCACTTAACCTGATGACTAACTACCTTATATGTGTTGTAGGGAAACAATGGGAAGCACTGAGGTTTACAATCGAGGTTAGCACATGCATGGTTCATTGTCTAATAGCACATTATTGTGCAATTGTAGGAGCCATTCTAATATTTAGGTTTTTAAAAATTTGGTCTTGCACATGTAGGTCCTGCTGTCAGAGGTTTTGACCCACTGTTCGACCCTTTTTGCATATGGGGAAATGAGTTTTCCGTGAATACCAATCAAGTCAAGAAACTCAGAAAGATTGTTAGGATAAAGAAATTAGCGACAAAAAACAACAAGATCTTTGTCTGCACAATGGAGAAGACATCAATTCACTACATGATGGTACTAACTATTATACCTTGCCTTTTTTATTCCTTTGCCCCATTTCCAATATAGAGAAGATATTTATGCACATCCTTGTTTTCAGGCCTTTCCAAAGCAGTTCACTGATGATTACCTCTCAAACCACCTCTATGGCCAGGAGGTGAGGAAGGTTTTCATACAACACCCACCGTTCAATATTGAAGTGTTCCTGAAGAGGACAAAGGATTGAGAGTCAATCATCCACATGCATTTACCTAAAGTTGCAAAGACCTTCAGCATTAATGAAGGCTCAATATTCACCTTCCGCTTTAGCAGTTTCCTAGATGAGATGCATCTCTCTATATACCGTCTATGATGCTAATTTTGAAAGGTTCTAGACGTTGCATGTGAAACTTGGTGCTGGTGCAGTTGTGTAATGGGGTAGCCGAGTGCTGAAGCTATATCATGTTGTACTCTGACGTATTTCAATTATGAAATCCTGCTTCCTTAATATGGAAATGAAATATATTGTGTGCTTAATATGAAATGTCAATTAGATTAATAAATGGATTATTAATAATAAGGAAATTAGCCTGCTAATGGCCAATTAGCCTGCTAATAGGGTTTTTCTATTCCAAACGGTTATTGAGAAAACACCATGGGCGATGACCTCAGGCAACGCACCCAAGTTCTAGGAATAAACCATGTTGGATCCATGAGCAATCACACACGACATCCTCTTGAAAACGGTTTGCATTGGGCCACCTTCCGCAAACATTTACCACATAAAAACTGTGTGTGATGGACAGCCTTTCCCACACAGTTTCTTCTATGCACAATGTGTGATGCATTCAATAACGGAAATGATAAAATTGTTAATATCGTGTGCAATGGCAATGCTATCATAGACGATTTAATGGGGGAAATTGTGTGTGATGTACCTGCGAACAGAAATGTTTTCCTTGAAGCGACTTTGTGGGATGTATATACGAACAGAAACATTTAGCGGGGACTGGCTGTGTGGGATGTACTTACGACCGGAAAATATTTCGCCTATATAATTGTATTTTTTAGCACTACTATACGTATAACCGTATTTGATCACTTGTCGGTCGCACACGAACTTATTTTGCCGAGCGTGTGTGCTAGGAGGGCATATCTTCGACTGTTTCTGGGTCGTGTGGGGAGGACCCCCCCTATCGCAGTCACTAACTAGGCGACGGTTTAGAACGTCTTCGCGGAGAGGGGTTAAAAACCGTTTGCATAGTACCTTGCTGTACCAGTGTTCCTCCCGTGCCGCCTCACCGTAGAGGAGCTAGCGGTGGCGGACATGGTGCTGGAGCGGTGGAAAAACAAGCAGATAAAGGTGGAGAAGACCTAGGGATGGGGGAATGGGAATGATGGATGATTCAGGGGCCAGATTGCATATATGCCCAACCGCCATGCGCGGGAAAACTCCTGCCTGGGCCCATTCCATCGACGTGGCGGCGGTCAGCGGGGGGCAGACGGGATTAGGACCTCGGATGAACAACTTAAAAAGATTTGGGACTCAGATATGCATTTTGAAAGAATTACGACCCAATCGACACTTTTGGAAAAGAATTAGGACCATGCTTGCATTTTACTCTTTTTTTCTTTCATGGACATAACAAATTTCCCGCATAAATTTCAACAGTGTCTAGTGTGGGGCTTGATCAAAGGTAGTCTCGTTTTTTTATCTTTTTATCATTTATCCAAAATTGTGTCCAACTACTCAGTTTTGTCATTAAAAGTTACTGTTGAAATATAATGCCCACCTCCCTCCATCAACTCGGACTTTTATATGAGTTGCCTTGAGCATGAATTGAGGGCCAGTTCTTTTCGGCGATTCTCCCAGAATTGCCCCCCTCCCCAGCTTCTCCCAGAATCGCCACTACATATTTTTTTACAATCCTATCTAGTTAAGGTCTAATTAGCTAGGATTGTAAAAAACATATGGAGTGGTGATTCTGGGAGAAGCTGGGGAGGGGGGCAATTCTGGTAGAATCGCCAAAAAGAACTAGCCCTCAATATGATATCTGAGCCAAAAGGTCTTTGATTTCAAGACCGACTTTTGGATTAGTTGGTTTGTGCATGAATTAAATAGTTACAGCTGCTAAAAACACCGTCGTTCTGTGAGATGCTTACTAAAAATGCCATTAGATACCTAAAAATGCCATCGTTCCACTAGAAGTGCACAGATGGTAGAGGAAGTGGAAGTGCACAGATGGTGGGGGACGGAAGGCGATACAATCTGGGTAGGGGTTTGGGAGGCGCAGGGAGTTACGCACCAAGCTGAAAAAGGGGGCATGAGACATGAGTGAACAGTGATCAAATGGAGGAGAGAAGATGGAGGTCACTAGTCCGCAAAAAATGCTAATGATAATGAAAGGACAGGAAAATATAAGAAGCCATCGGTAAAACAGCTGACATTTGAACTAGGCCACATAGCTAAGGTGAATGAGGGGCAGACTATTACTAAGGTGTCAGGAGAGGTGGATGTCAAAGGGAACTTGCAGAATTCAGAAAGAAAGCATAAGGAAGGAATGAGGGAGAATAAGGTGAAGGACAAGAGGAAAGAGGCTGCAGGGAAAGATGGTAGAGGTTCTGGTGGCAGACAGTTCAAGCGTATAGCATGAAAGGGAGTAAATGAAATCGAGGAAAATCTGGGGATTGAGTTGGGGGAAGAGGAGAGGGATGGAGATGGACATGCATGAGGTTGGTGAGGCAAAGAAGAGCAAGAAAGTGGAGGCTGTCGGTGTCAAAACCGGCGGATCTCGGGTAGGGGGTCCTGAACTGTGCGTCTAAGGTCGATGGTAACAGGGGACACGATGTTTACCCAGGTTCGGGCCCTTGATGACCCACAAGTATAGGGGATCTATCATAGTCCTTTCGATAAGTAAGAGTGTCGAACCCAACGAGGAGCAGAAGGAAATGATAAGCGGTTTTCAGCAAGGTATTCTCTGCAAGCACTGAAATTATAGGTAACAGATAGTTTTTTGGTAAGATAATTGGTAACGAGCAACAAGTAACAAGAGTAAATAAAGTGCAGCAAGGTGGCCCAATCCTTTTTTTAGCAAAGGACAAGCTTGGACAAATTCTTATATAGAGAAAAGTGCTCCCAAGGACACATGGGAATTATCGTCAAGCTAGTTCTCATCACGTTCATATGATTCGCGTTCGGTACTTTGATAATTTGGTATGTGGGTGTACCGGTGCTTGGGTACTGCCCTTACTTGGACAAGCATCCCACTTATGATTAACCTCTATTGCAAGAATCCACAACTACAACAAAAGTATTAAGGTAAACCTAACCATAGCATGAAACATATGGATCCAAATCAGCCCCTTACGAAGCAACGTATAAACTAGGGTTTAAGCTTCTGTCACTCTAGCAACCCATCATCTACTTATTACTTCCCAATGCCTTCCTCTAGGCCCAAATAATGGTGAAGTGTCATGTAGTCGACGTTCACATAACACCACTAGAGGAGAGACAACATACATCTCATCAAAATATCGAACGAATACCAAATTCACATGACTACTAATAGCAAGAATTCTCCCATGTCCTCAGGAACAAACGTAACTACTCACAAAGCATATTCATGTTCATAATCAGAGGAGTATTAATATGCATATAGGATCTAAACATATGATCTTCCACCAAATTAACCAACTAGCATCAACTACAAGGAGTAATCAACACTACTAGCAACCTACTAGTACCAATCCCTGACTTAGTGACAAGAATTGGATACAAGAGATGAACTAGGGTTTGAGAGGAGATGGTGCTGGTGAAGATGTTGATGGAGATTGCCCTCTCCCGATGAGAGGAGTCTTGGTGATGACGATGGCGATGATTTTCCCCTTCTCGGAGGGAAGTTTCCCCGCCAGAACAGCTCCGCCGGAGCCCTAGATTGATTCCGCCAAGGTTCCGCCTCGTGGCGGCGGAGTCTCGTCCCGAAAGCTGGCTTATAATTTTTCCTCATCGAAAGACTCCATATAGCAGAAGATGGGCATCGGAGGGCCACCAGGGGGTCCACAAGGCAGGGGGCGTGCCCAGGGGGTAGGGCGCGCCCCCCACCCTCGTGAGCAGGGTGTGGCCCCCTCCGGAACTTCTTGCACTCAGAATTTTTTATATATTCTGAAAACAACTCCCGTGAAGTTTCGGGACATTTGGAGCTATGCAGAATAGGTCTCTAATATTTGCTCCTTTTCCAGCCCAGAATCACAGCTGCTGGCATTCTCCCTCTTTATGTAAACCTTGTAAAATAAGAGAGAATAGTCATAAGTATTGTGACATAATGTGTAATAACAGCCCATAATGCAATAAATGTCGATATAAAAGCATGACGCAAAATGGACGTATCAACTCCCTCAAGCTTAGACCTCGCTTGTCCTCAAGCGAAAGCCAAAATCGAAAAATATGTCCACATGCTTAAAGATAGAGGTGTCGATAAAAATAAAATACGGACATGAGGGCATCATGATCATTCTTAGAATAGCAACTTATATAATTCTTGTCATATGATCTCTTATGCTAGAGTAACAATTCAATCACAATTTCAAATATGAATCATAAACTTCATTGAAAACTAACAAACTATAATCTCAGTCATTGGAGCAATTGTAATTTATCGTAACATAGGAAAGAGTCAATGTAAGAGCTTTTCAGCAAGTCCAGATACTCAACTATTATATAGTCTTTCACAATTGCTAACACTCACGCAATACTTATGTCTACGGAGTTTTAATCGAACTCAGAGAAAGATAGGGGATTATAGTTTTCCCTCCAAACATTTTACCTCAAGGGTAATGTCAACAACAATAGCTCATGAAACTCACATCCAATTAGCCATATATACTAGGATCTTTCCAACATGTTGTGCTTGCCAAAAGATAAAATGTAAAAAGGAAGGGCGAGCAACACCAAGACTCTTATGTAAGGTAGGAGATAAAAGTAAAAGATAGGCCCTTCGCAGAGGGAAGCAGAGGTTTTCATGCGCTTTTATGGTTGGATTCACAAAATCTTAATGCTAAAGAATGTCACTTTATATTGCCACTTGTGATCTGGACCTTTATTATGCAGTCTGTCGCTTTTTTTTCTTTCATATCACACGATCGTACAAAGCTTATTTTCTCCCACACTAATAAGTCATACATATTTAGATAGCAATTTTTATTGCTTGCACAGATGACAACTTACTTGGAGGATTGAGGGAGTCCTGGATTAGGGGGTATCCGTACAGCTAGATTATATCCTTTAGCCGGACTGTTGGACTATGAAGATACAAGATTGAAGACTTCGTCCCGTGTCCGGATGGGACTCTACTTGCCGTGGAAGGCAAGCTAGGAAATATGGATATGTATATCTCCTTCTTTGTAACCGACCTTGTGTAACCCTAGCCCCCTCCGGTGTCTATATAAACCGGAGGTTTTTAGTCCGTAGGACAACAGACAATCATACCATAGGCTAGCTTCTAGGGTTTAGCCTCTCTGATCTCGTGGTAGATCTACTCTTGTACTACTCATATTATCAAGAATAAATCAAGCAGGATGTAGGGTTTTACCTCCATCAAGAGGGACCGAACCTGGGTAAAACATCGTGTCCCCTGCCTCCTGTTACCATCCGCCTTAGACGCACAATTCGGGACCCCTTACCTGAGATCCGCCGGTTTAGACACCGAAATTGGTGCTTTCATTGAGACTTCCTCTATGTCGTCACCGTTAGGCTTGATGGCTCCTTCGATCCTCGATAGTGATGCGGTCCAGGGTGAGAATTTTCTCCCCGGACAGATCTTTGTATTCGGTGGCTTCGCACTGCAGACCAACTCGCTTGGCCATCTGGAGCAGATCGAGAGTTACGCCCCTGGCCACCAGGTCAGGTTTGGGAGCTTAAACTACACGGCCGACATCCGTGGAGACTTGATCTGCGACGGATTCGAGCCCCAGCCGAGTGCACCGCACGGTCACGATGAGCATGATTTAGCTCTACCATCGGACAGTGTTCAGGAGACCGCACCGGCGACCGCTCCGACCCTCAGTTCGAAGCCAATTGCGCCATCCATGGACGTGTGGATAGACCCCGCCACGGAGGCCGTATTCTCAGTGGGGATCGAGCCGAATATCGACCTTACCCTTCATGGGAGCCGTGACGCCGAACTATCGGATTCTTCCCCGGCCACGGACTCCGAACTGCCTGCGCCCGTGCCTATCGAATCTGACTGGGCGCCGATCATGGAGTTCACCTCCGTGGATATCTTTCAGCACTCGCCCTTCGGCAACATACTAAACTCATTAAGGTCTCTCTCCCTGTCAGGAGAGTCCTGGCCGAACTATGTTCGGCAGGATTGGGATGCGGACGACGAAGAAATTCGCCGCCCACCCACCACCCACTTAGTAGCCACTGTCGACAATTTGACCGACATGGTCGACTTCGACTCCGAAGACATGACGGTATGGACGACGATGCGGGAGACGAAGAGGAACCACTGCCCACAGGGCACTGGACAGCCACCTCATCATATGATATATACATGGTGGACACAGCCAAAGAAGGCAATGGCGACGAGACAGCAGAGGATGACCCCTGCAAGAAACAACCCAAGCGTCAACGTCAGCGGCGCCGCTCTAAGTCTTGCCAAAGCAAAAGCGGTGACACCGGCATAGGAGATCATAGCACTCCGAACAGTGCCGACGACGACAACAATCCCCTCCAGCAAGATTTAGAGTAGGAGGATGGAGAAGCCACCCTCCCGAGAGAGCGGCAGATGGAGAGGCGGGGGATGATAATTACATGCCTCCCTCCGAAGACGAGGCAAGCCTCGACGATGAAAAATTTGTCGTTCCTGAGGATCCCGTCGAGCAAGAGCGCTTCAAGCGCCGGCTTATAGCCATGGCAAATAGCCTTAAGAAAAAGCAGCAGCAGCTTCAAGCTGATCAAGATTTGCTAGCTGACAGATGGACTGATGTCCTTGCGGCCGAGGAATATGAACTCGAACGCCCCTCCAAGAGTTACCCAAAGCGCAGGTTGCTACCCCGTCTAGAGGAAGAAGCACTAAAACCTACATCTCCATCATATGACACAGCTGATTGGCCACCTCGTGGCCGCGATAGAGAGGCATTTCAGCCAAAATCTCAGCCCGCACCCCGACGCCACTCATATAAAAATGTCAAGGCACGGGGAAACATGCTTGACCCGAGAGACGTATTGGAGGACAAAGCAAAACACGCAAGATCGATCTACGGATCACGAGGGCGCGCCACCACGCGGGACGATAACCGTCACGCCGGATATAGTAAAAGTAAATCCGGCCGGGCCGAACACAGCGGACAAGACTCATTTGAGCTACGTCGCGACATAGCCCAGTACAGAGGCGCCGCACACCCCCTATGCTTCACAGACGAAGTAATGGATCACCAAATCCCAGAGGGTTTCAAACCCGTAAACATAGAATCATATGACGGCACAACAGATCCTGCGGTATGGATCGAGGTCTTCCTCCTGCACATCCACATGGCCCACGGTGATGATCTACACACCATCAAATACCTCCCACTTAAACTCAGAGGACCAGCTCGGCATTGGCTCAATAGCCTGCCAGCAGAATCCATTGGCTGTTGGGAAGATCTAGAAGCCGCATTCCTCGACAACTTCCAGGGCACTTATGTGCGACCACCAGATGCCGATGACTTGAGCCACATAATTCAGTAGACAGAGGAATCGGCCAGGCAATTGTGGACACGGTTCCTGACAAAGAAAAATCAAATCGTTGACTGTCTGGATGCAGAGGCCCTAGCAGCTTTTAAGCACAACATCCGCGACGAGTGGCTTGCCCGGCACCTTGGCCAGGAAAAGCCAAAATCCATGGCAGCCCTCACAACACTCATGACCCGCTTTTGCGTGGGAGAAGACAGCTGGCTGGCTCGCAGCAATAACATATCAAAGAACCATGATACTTCAAATACCAAGGATAGCAATGGCAGGTCACGTCACAACAAACATAAGCGCCGCGTCAATAGTGACAATACCGAGGATACGGCAGTCAATGCCGGATTCAGAGGCTCTAAACCCGGTCAGCGGAAAAAGCCATTCAAAAGAAGCACTCCGGGCCCGTCCAGTTTGGACCGTATACTCGATCGCTCGTGCCAAATACATGGCACCCCCGACAAGCCAGCCAACCACACCAACAGGGAATGTTGGGTATTCAAGCAGGCCGGCAAGTTAAGTGCCAAAGACAAAGATAAGGGGCTACATAGCGATGACTAGGAGGATCCCTGACAGTCAAACACCGAAGGGCAGAAGAGGTTCCCCCCACAAGTGCGGACGGTGAACATGATATACGCAACCCACATCCCTAAGAGGGAGCGGAAGCGTGCGTTAAGGGATGTATACGCGTTGGAGCCAGTCGCCCCAAAGTTCAACCCATGGTCCTCCTGTCCGATCACCTTCGATCGCAGGGACCATCCCACTAGTATCCGTCATGGCGGATTCGCCACACTGGTCCTAGACCCAATCATCGACGGATTTCACCTCACTCGAGTCCTCATGGACGGCGGCGGCAGCCTGAACCTGCTTTATCAGGAAACAGTGTGCAAAATGGGTATAGACCCCTCAAGGATCAAACCCACAAAAACGACCTTCAAAGGCATCATACCAGGTGTAGAGGCCCATTGCACAGGCTCAGTCACACTGGAAGTAGTCTTCGGATCCCCGGATAACTTCCGAAGTGAGGACTTAATCTTCGATATAGTCCTGTTCCGCAATGGCTATTATGCACTGCTCGGGCGAACCACATTTGCGAGATTCAATGTGGTACCGCATTATGCATACCTTAAGATCAAGATGCCAGGACCTCAGGGGGTCATCACAGTCAATGGAAACACAGAGCGCTCTCTCCGCACGGAGGAGCACAGTGTGGCCCTCGCAGCAGAAGCGCAAAGCAGCCTCTTAAGGCAATCCACCAGTTCGGCGATTAAAGACCCGGACACCTTCAAGCGTGCCCGGAGTAATCGGCAACAAGACCGCCTGGCATGTTCCGAGCTCGCATAGCAATGCAGCCCCCGCCCCAGTCCCAGCCAAACGGCAAAATCCGCGCCACGCGTACATAATTATGCATTGAAAATACCATGGGCACAGTTGGGGAGGGGGGCATGACTACAGCACGCCCCAAGACGCGGCTCAACCGCACTAGGGGCTTCCTGCTTTGTTATTTTTTTCTCTTTCAGGACTTTAATCTCTGGAAACCCTCTCCGGCAGTATGATTGCCGGACACACGATGCAATAACCAAGGAGGCAGAAAGCTACATCGCACCACGGAACACCCAGGTGGTTTCTGATAACGAGTGAAATACATGCTTTAAATACCATTCCTCAGCTTGCCCTTGGAGGGGACTTGTCAAATAGTCCTACTTTTTGCTTATCGCACTACTTGTATCATTCTGCTTCGATGCACCTTATTGAATAAACAATGCATAGCACTAGACTATTATCGCATTCTCTATTCTTCTTTATATATATATATGTTCATTCATGACATTCAGCACCCGTACACTCTGGTACGGCCAATATGCGAGGGGCTTAAGCATACCCCATAATACGGCGTGAGAAGTTCGAACACTTTCGACAGTGCAACACCCCGAACTTATAGCATTATATGCATCAGCTCCGAATCATGTCTTGGGTCAATAGTTGGGTTTGCCAGGCTCCCATGTTTTGGTACCTTACATTCCTCTATATCGGCTAAGGTAGCACTAGGAGAACTACTGAGATTGTGCCCCGGTTCATCTGGGCTAAGCACCTCAATAGAGAAAGCTAAAACTGACTGTCATGATAAGGCGAGAGCTGGTCGCTGTTCGAGAGGTCTCGAGTCCCTAAAGACTTATGATGCTTAGAGCGAGGAGTCGGCTTTGTCCGGCTTACGGCGTGTATAGTGCCCCGAATTCGGCCTTCCGAATACTAGGGGCTTCGCCAAAATTTAAAATTGTAGACTTCTATGGCTAAGTGAGAGTGATAAAGCATTATAGTCCGGTTGCCTTGTTCGTTGTGCTGAGCACCTCCCTCGAAGGACCCAACAATGGGAAAAAGAGTGCTCATGTTTATCCTGAACACCCTAGCACTCGTGGCATGGGGGCAGAAGCCGATGACTGGCCATCTCTCAGATTTGATAAACAGCCGCACAGAAGGCAATATTTTAAATTCAAACAAGCGTTGCATATCGCACATGAACAAGTTTTCATAATACAGGATCACACGAGCAAGTTCATTCAAAAATTACATCCTTCGCACACTCGTCCGCCACAAGATGGGCACCCTTCAGGACACCCTCATAATACATCTTGGGGTGGCGATGCTCCTTGCCCTGCGGCGGCCCCTCCTTCACCAGCTTCTCGGCGTCCATCTTGGCCCAGTTCACCTTTGCACGGGCAAAAGCCCGGCGGGCACCTTCGATACAGACGGGCCGCTTGATGACTTCCAGCCGTGGGCAGGCATCCACAAGCCACCTCACCAGGCCGAAGTAGCTGTTGGGAAGGGAGTCGCCAGGCCACATCCGGACTATAAAGCCCTTCATGGCCTATTCGGCCGCCTTGTGCAGCTCGACCAGTTGCTTTAGTTGGTCGCTCATAGGCAGGGGGTGTTTGGTCCTAGTATACTGAGACCAGAACAACTTCTCCGTCGAGCTCCCCTCCTCGGCCTGGTAATACTTGGCGGCATCCGACACGCTGCGGGGCAAATCTGCGAATGCTCCTAGAGAGCTCCAGACTCGGGTAAGTAACAAGTAATTTACTTTCACATGCTTGCTTTGCATATTGAATGCCTTACCCGCCGCTATCTTCCTCATTGCCTCAATTTCCTGGAGGGCCTTTTGGTCTTCAGCCTTCGCATGCTTTGTGCTCTCGAGGGCCGCGGCAAGCTCGGACTCTCACGTCTTCAAGTCAAGCTCCAAAGCCTCGTGCTTCTTCACGAGAGCCGGGAGCTCTTGATGCACCTCGCCCACCCGCGCCTCTTGTTTTTCCCGCTCGGTGCGCTCCTCGTCCGCTTTGTTCAGCCCCGGACAACGCCTGCTTCAGGGTCGCCACTTCGGTCATGGCCCCTGGCACATTCATGATGATCCTGTCATTTAGCAACCACATTTTCTTTTTTATATAGATAATGTATTACTTACCTTTGTTCTCCTCGAGCTGCCTCTTGGCAAGGCCGAGCTCTTTCTCGGACCGCTCGAGGTCCTGCTTCAGTGCGGCGACCTCCGCAGTCAGTGCGGCCGAGGTCAGTAGCGAAGCCTGCATACACATACAGACATACTTATATTAGACTCCTGCAGATATTATTTGATCCTCTATTCGGCTTTTCTTTGTGAACACCAGAGCATCATGGGCTACTATCTACGCGGTAATATTTTCCTATATCTTAAATACTTACCACAAAGCCTGTTAGAAGGCTGGCACAGGCTTCAGTCAGTCCGGTCTTGGCGGACTGAAACCTTCTTGATCACCACACTCATAGTAGTGCGGTGCTCTTCATCGATGGAAGCGCCCCGAAGCACTCCCAGCAGGTCGTTCAGTGCCTCTAGATGGAGAGAGGTCACCGGCATGGATGGCTTTCCCCTTTTGGAAGGGGGCCTCCTGCTCGAGTCTGGAACCACTAGAGGTTCCGCGCGGTGTTCAGCTGAGGGCCGAACTTGGAGCCCCCGGGAGCCTTGCTCCCTTTGCTCCTGGAGTCCGGAAGGTCGCCTTGAGGCGCCTCCGGGACTGTCTTCCCCCGGCTCGGTGCCCCTTGGGACAATACCTCGGCATTGTCCGTAGGGCAAGGAGAGGAGGCGGTTGGAAGTGTATCACTATTCATGTCCAACGATTCCAAGGAACCGTCCGACGATGATGTGTCGATACGGGCTTGGGGTGGACTGCATAATCATATTCGACGTTAGGAGAAGCAGTGCGACAAAGGTATGCTATGAGTTACTCTGGTATCTGAATACTTGCGACTTCGCCAGGGGCTTGGCCCTGAGAAGCCACTCGTCTTCACCGTCGACGGCGGTGGTGGAGCAGTCCGGAAGGAGAGTCCTTCCCTTCTTGGACCCTTCAGCTTCCCCGATTGGGGCGGCCTTCCTTTTCTTGTCTCCCTCGGCTGGAGGGGGAGAATCTTCATCTTCCTTCTCCTCGTTTTTACGGGAGGAGTGCGTCTCGGTGTTATCGGACAATGAGTCCGACACCACCTGGCGCCGGGAACTCTTTTGGGTTCCCTTGGCCTTCTTCTTGGTCTTCTCCGGCACCTCATAAGGAGCCGGAGTCCACATCTCTGTCAGGAGAGCGTCCACAGGCTCTTCGGGCAGAGGGGCCGGACAGTTAATCTGCTCCGATGTCTCCACCCAGTCCTGTCAAAGGCATGGGAGCTCAGACCCCGCACCTGGTTAAGCTATGGGAAATAAATATCCTACCAGATGTACATAACTTACCGGATTCACAGGGCCCTTCACGCTTAGCCCGCGGTCCTCGGTAAGAGAAGGAGGGACCTCGGCGCCCTTGAACAGCACCCTCCAGACGTCCTTATGTGTCGTGTCAAAGAGCTCGTGTTGAGACTGGTGCTGGGCCGGGTCGAACTCCCATAAGTTGAAATCTCGTTGTTGACATGGGAGGATCTGGCAGAAGAGCATGACCTGGACTATGTTAACAAGCTTAAGTTTATTGCTTATCATGTTCCGGATACACTTCTGTAGTCCGACCAGCTCCACCGATGAACCCCAGGACAGGCCCTTCTCCTTCTAGGAAGTGAGCCGCGTGGGGATTCCGGATTGAAACTCGGGGGCCGCCACCCAGTTGGTGTCGTGCGGCTCGGTGATGTAAAACCACCCCGATTGCCACCCCTTTATGGTCTGCACGAAGAAGCCCTCGAGCCATATAACGTTGGGCATTTTGCCCACCATGGCTCCACCGCATTCCGCTTGTTGGCAGCCTACTACCTTCGGCTTGATGTTGAAGGTCTTCAGCCATAGGTCGAAGTGGGGCCGGATGCGGTGGAAAGCCTCGCACACGATGATGAACGCCGAGATGTTGAGGATGAAATTCGGGGCCAGATCATGAAAGTCCAGCCCGTAATAGAACATGAGACAGTAGACGAATGGATGGAGGGGAAACCCCAATCCGCGGACGAAATGGGGGAGGAAAACCACCCTTTCGTGAGGTTCCGGGGTAGGGACGATCTACCCCGCGGCTGGCAGCCGGTCCGCAATATCCGCGGCTAAGTATCCGGCTCCACGTAGCTTTTTGATGTGTCCCCCCGTGACGGAGGAGGCCATCCACTTGCCTCCCGCTCCAGACATGTTCGGAGAGAGTTGAGGAGAGGTATGCGGACTTGGGCGCTGGAGCTCTAGTGCATGAGAATGGATGAGCAAGGAGGAAGAAGGCGTGGGTAGAAAAAGGTGAGATCTTATCCCTTTATAAGGGCGGACTAAGCTATGCGCCCCCACTGGCCTGGTAAAACTCGCTTATCCCCCAAGCGCTGTAATTGATGGTGCGGTTGGGTTACCCACGTCTGTATTGATGAGAATCCCGTAATAAGGGGAACACAATCTCTGCTTTGACAAGACATGTCAAGAAACCGCCTCGCGTTATGTGCGGGGCTGGTTAAAGAAAAACGGTTCAAATAATTACTGGGCGGTGGCGTGATGTCATGCTGCCAAAACGTGTCAGCAGATTGGATTTGTGGTAATATTATTCTCTCTACGGTGGTATGTGGAACATATTTTGCAGGGTCGGACACTATCCTTGTATTCAAACTCTTCCGTGGTGTATTCGGAGGAGGAACCCGCCTTGCAATGCCGAAGACAACACTGCGCACCACACTCATCGTCAATGAAGCCTGGTTCAGGGGCTACTGAGGGAGTCCTAAATTAGGGGGTATCCGGACAGCCGGATTATATCCTTTGGCCGGACTGGTGGACTATGAAGATACAAGATTGAAGACTTCGTCCCGTGTCCGGATGGGACACTACTTGGCGTGGAAGGCAAGCTAGGCAATATGGATATGTATATCTCCTTCTTTCTAACCGACCTTGTGTGACCCTAGCCCCCTCCGGTGTCTATATAAACCGGAGGGTTTTAGTCCGTAGGACAACAGATAATCATACCATAGGCTAGGTTCTAGGGTTTAGCCTCTCTGATCTTGTGGTAGATCAACTCTTGTACTACTCATATTATCAAGAATAAATCAAGCAGGACGTAGGGTTTTACCTCCATCAAGAGGGCCCGAACCTGGGTAAAACATCGTGTCCCCTGCCTCCTGTTACCATCCGCCTTAGACGCACAGTTCGGGACCCCCTACCCGATATACGCCAGTTTTGACACCGACAAGGATCTTACTCAATCCATAGGTAGGTATGGTGGACTCTCATGGCAAAACTGGTTTAAGGGTGTTTGGAAGCACAAGTAGTATCTCTACTTAGTGCAAAGAATTTGGCTAGCATGAGGGGCAAAGGCAAGCTCAATCATGTTAGATGATCCATGACAATATAATTTATCTCAGATGTAAGAAAACATAACCCATTACGTTTTCTTCCTTGTCCAACGTCAAATCTTTAGCATGTCATATTTTAATGAGTGCTCACAATCATAAAAGATGTCCAAGATAGTATATTTATATGTGAAGACCTCTCTTTCTTTATTACTTCCTATTAATTGCAACGATGACCAAAACTATGTTTGTCAACTCTCAACAACTTTTATTCATCATAGTTTTTATATGTGAGCTCATTACTCTCCATAAGATCCATACGATCTCCTTTATTTCCTTTTTATTCTTTCTCTTTTCTTTTATTCACTCAAGATCATGGCAAAATAATCAAGCCCTTGACTCAACACTAATATTTATTATATATAGCTCACAGACTCGATTACATAGAAGGATCATAAAGCAAAAATCACAACTATACCATACTAAAACTTTATTCTACTAGATCAAGATATTATCAAAAGCATCGAACTAAGAAAAAAAAGGGTAAAGATAGAAGTGATGGTCATACGATACCAGGGCACTCCCCCAAGCTTGGCAGTTGCCAAGGGGAATGCCCATACCCATGTGATTATGTCTCCTTTGTTGGTGAAGAAGATGGTGGTGATGATGGATAGTCGCACATCGAGCGTAGGAGGTCTTCCAACTTGCGGATAATGCCCTTGAGTGTGATGATATGCTCCTTCAACAAAATATTTTCATGTGTGAGATACATGTTTTGTATACGAGCTAGCTCAATCATCTTGAAAGCTTCGATCTCAGTTGGGGTAAGAATATTGTGATCAAGTTGAAGGATGTCTTCTGTTGCCAGAACTTGGTCCTCCGTAGCTTCTTGATCCCTTCATCCATGTTGATCTCCACGGGTTCTTCTCTCTTTGGCTCTATCTTCATTAGCCAAGCATTGTTGCCCACATTATTGGAGGAGGAGGGAGACGACATGATGCTTGGCTTTGACAACCCTGGTAGAAAACAGCTCGAAACAAGAACATGAGATTTTTGCGTGATAAGGTGGTCAAAACCTTCGGGACATTATATGATGAATTTTTACCGACCAAAATACGTAGTGTGCAAGAAAACGGAGTCCGGAGAGCACACGAGGTGCCCATGAGGTAGGGGGCGCGCCCAGGGGGTAGGGTGCGCCCTCCACCCTCGTGGAGCCCTCGTGTCCTTCCCGGACTGCTTCTTATTTTTCTATTTTTCTAAATATTCCAAAACGGAGGAAAATTGCCATTAGAACTGTTTTGGAGTCGGTTTACATACCGTACCACATACCTATTCATTTTTGGAGTCTGAAACGTTCCGGAAAATGTTCCTTATGTATTCCTCCGGGGTTACGGTTTCAATAACATTGGTTTCAACATTTATAGGATTACCTGAGATATAATGTTTAATTCTTTGACTGCTCACCACCTTCAAATTTGTGCCTTTGAAGTTGTTGATTTTTATGGCACCGGAACGATAGACCTCCTCAATAACGTAAGGACCTTCCCATTTAGAGAGAAGATTTCCTGCAAAAAAATCTTAAACGAGAGTTGTATCCTTTTGTCATGCCATCTTTTAACCTTTTCTTTAAACAATTTGGCATTCTCATAGGCTTGGGTTCTCCATTCATCAAGTGAGCTAATGACAAATAACCTCTTCTCACCGGCATGTTTGAAATCATAATTGAGCTCTTTAATAGCCCAATAAGCCTTATGTTCTAGTTCGAGAGGTAAGTGACATGCTTTTCCATAAACCATTTTATACGGAGACATACCCATAGGATTTTTATATGCAGTTCTATAGGCCCATAATGCATCATCCAGTTTCTTGGACCAATTCTTTCTAGATCTATTAACAGTCTTTTGAAAAATTAATTTCAGTTCTGTATTGCTTAATTCTACTTGACCACTAGACTATGGGTGATAAGGAGATGCAATTCTATGATTAACATCATATTTAGCAAGCATTTTACGGAAAGCACCATGAATAAAATGTGAACCACCATCAGTCATTAAATATCTAGGGACTCCAAACCTTGGAAAAATGACTTCTTTAAGCATGTTAATAGAGGTGTTATGTTCAGCACTACTAGTTGGAATAGCTTCTACCCACTTAGTAACGTAATCAACAACAACTAAAATATGTGTGTATCCATTGGAGGCAGGAAAAGGTCCCATATAATCAAAGCCCCAAACACCAAATGGTTCAATAACAAGTGAATAATTCATAGGCATTTCTTGACGTCTACAAATATTAAAAATTCTTTGACATTCATCACAAGATACAACAAACTTACGGGCATCCTTGAAGAGAGTAGGCCAATAAAAACCGGATTGCAATACCTTATGTGCAGTTCTATCTCCAGCATGGTGTCCTCCATAAGCTTCGGAGTGACACTTGCGTAGGATCTGTTCCTGTTCATGCTCAGTTACACAATGTCTAATAACATCATCTACTCCTTCTTTATAAAGATGTGGGTCATCCCAAAAGTAATGTCTCAAATCATAGAAAAACTTTTTCTTTTGCTGGTATGTGAAACTAGGTGGTATAAATTTAGCAACAATGTAATTAGCATAATCAGCATACCATGGAGCAGTACGAGAAGCATTTATGACATTTAATTGTTCATCAGGAAAGCTATCATCAATAGGTAGTGGGTCATCAAGAACATTCTCTAGCCTAGACAAGTTGTCTGCAACGGGGTTCTCAACTCCCTTTCTATCAATAATATGCAAATCAAATTCTTGTAGCAAGAGAACACATCTAATGAGTCTAGGTTTAGCATCTTTCTTTTCATAAGATATTTAATAGCAGCATGATCCGTGTGAATAGTTACTTTAGAATGAACAATATAAGGTCTGATCTTATCACACGCAAATACAATTGATAAGAATTCTTTTTCAGTAGTAGCATAATTTCTCTGAGCATTGTCTAGAGTTTTACTAGCATATTGAATAACATTTAATTTCTTATCAACTCTTTGCCCTAGAACAGCACCTACAACATAATCACTAGCATCATACATAATTTCAAAGGGTAAATTCCGATCAGGTGGCTGAATAAAAGGTGCAGAGATCAATGCTTTCTTAAGTATTTCAAATGCTTCTATGCAATCATCATAAAAAACAAATGGTATATCATTTTTTAATAAATTAGTCAGAGGCCGAGAAATTTTTGAGAAGTCCTTAATGAACTTCCTATAAAAACCGGCGTGACCAAGGAAACTTCTTATACTTTTGATGTCCTTGCGACATGGCATCTTTTCAATAGCATCAACCTTAGCTTTATCAACTTCAATACCTCTTTCAGAAACTTTATGCCCCAAGACAATACCTTCATTCAACATAAAGTGACACTTCTCCCAATTCAAGACAAGGTTAGTTTCTTCACATCTCTGCAAAACTCGATCAAGGTCGCTTAAGCAATCATCAAAAGAGGATCCATAGATGGAGAAATCGTCCATGAAAACCTCACAAATCATTTCACAAAAGTCAGAGAATATAGCCATCATGCATCTTTGGAAGGTAGCAGGTGCATTACATAAACCAAAAGGCATATGTCTATAAGCAAAAGTACCGAACGGGCAAGTAAAAGTGGTCTTAGATTGATCATCAGCTGACACAGGTATTTGAGACCAGAATAGCCATCTAGAAAGCAAAAATGTGTATGTTTGTATAATCTTTCTAGCATTTGATCAATAAAAGGTAAGGGGTAATGATCTTTTTTAGTAGCCTTATTTAATTTGCAGAAATCAATTACCATCCTATAACCTATAATAATTCTTTGCGGAATCAATTCATCTTTATCATTAGGAAATACAGTAATACCTCCCTTTTTAGGGACACAATGGACAGGACTTACCCACTGACTATTAGCAACGGGATAAATTATACCTACCTCAAGGAGCTTTAGTATTTCCTTTCTTACCACTTCTTTCATCTTAGGATTCAGCCGTCGTTGGTGATCATGAACTGGTTTGGCATCTTTCTCCAAATTTATTCTGTGTTGACATAGTGTGGGACTAATGACCTTAAGATCATCGAGAGTATATCCAATAGCAGCACGGTGCTTCTTCAGAGTTTCTACAATCTCTCTTCTTCATGCTCTGAAAGGTTAGCACTAATAATAACAAGATATATCTTTTTCTCATCAAGATAAGCATATTTAAGAGTATCAGGTAACGGTTTGAGCTCAAACATGGGATCACCCTTGGGTGGAGGAGGATCCCCTAGGATTTCAACAGGCAAATTATGTTTCAAGATGGGTTCCTGTTTAAAGAATACTTCATCTATTTCCCTTCTTTCATTCATAAACATATCATTTTCATGGTCTAGCAAATATTGTCCTAAAGGATCACTAGGAGGCACGGCAATAGAAGCAAGACCAATAATTTCATCTTTACTAGGCAATTCCTCTTCACGGTGTTGTCCACGAAATTTAGAGAAATTAAACTCATGAGACATATCACCTAAACCAATAGTAACAACATCCTTTTCGCAATCTATCCTAGAATTAACTATGTTCAAGAAGGGTCTACCAAATATAATGGGACAAAAGCTATCTTGTGGGGAATCAAGAACAAGAAAATCAGCAGGATATTTAGTTTTCCCACACAAGACTTCAACATCTCTACAAATTCCAATTGGTGAAATAGTATCTCTATTGGCAAGTTTAATTGTGACATCAATATCTTCTATCTCAGCAGGTGCAACATCATGCATAATTTCTTTGTATAAGTCATGAGGTATAGCACTAGCACTGGCACCCATATCACATAATCCATGATAACAATGATCTCCTATTTTGACAGAAATAATAGGCATGCCTACCACGGGTCTATGTTTATCTTTAGCACAAGGTTTAGCAATTCTAGCAGTCTCATCACAAAAATGAATAACATGCCCATCAATATTATCAGACAAGAGATCTTTAACAATAGCAATATTAGGTTCAACTTTAATTTGCTCAGGAGGTGTATAGGTTCTAATATTGCATTTACGAACCACAGTTGAAGCTTTAGCATGATCTTTTATCCTAACAGGAACAGGTGGTTTCTCAACATAAGCAGTAGGAACAATAGGATCATTATAAGTGACAGTCTTTTCTTCAACTTTAATAGGTGTAGCTACTTTTACTTCTATGGGAGGATGATATTTAAACCACTTCTCCCTAGGGAGATCAACATGAGTAGCAAAAGATTCACAGAAAGAAGCTACTATTTCAGAGACAAGTCCATATTTAGTGCTAAATTTATGGAAAACATCGGTACCAAAAGATTTAACACAATCAAACGTAGGTGTCATACCTGACTTCTTACCTTCGTCGAGATCCCAATCTTCAGAGTTGCGTTTAATTTTTCCAATAAATCCCATTTGAATTCAATAGTCTTCATCATAAAAGAGCCAGCACAAGAAGTATCGAGCATGGTTTGGCTGTTATCAGAAATCCGAGCATAAAATTTTTGAATAATCATTTCTCTTGAGAGCTCGTGATTGGGGCATGAATATAACATTGATTTATGCCTCCCCCAAGCTTGAGCGATGCTTTCTCCTTCGCAAGGCCAAAAATTATATATATAATTATGATCATGATGAACAAGATTCATAGGATAAAAATTCTGATGAAATTCGAATTTCAATCGTTTGTAGTTCCATGATCCCAAATCATCACATAGCCTATACCATGTCAATGCGTCTCCCTCCAAAGATAAAGGGAAGACTTTCTTCTTGATAACATCATCGGGCATACCCACAAGCTTAAATAATCCACAAACTTCATCCACATATATTAGGTGCTCATCAGGATGTAATGTTCCATCTCCTGCAAAAGGATTAGCTAGCAGTTTTTCTATCATACCCGAAGGAATTTCAATGCAGACATTATCATTATCAGTAGGTTCAGTAGGTTGAGTAGGTTGAGGAGCAACTCTATGCTCTACTGGTCGGGGTGAAGATACCCCGAACAAGCCCCTCAAAGGATTACTTTCCATAGTAACAAGTGACAGTAAATTTCAGCACACTATATAAATTTTTCCTTACCAAATTCCACCTACCAAAGGCACTTCACTCCCCGGCAACGGCGCCAGAAAAGAGTCTTGATGACCCACAAGTATAGGGGATCTATCGTAGTCCTTTCGATAAGTAAGAGTGTCGAACCCAATGAGTAGCAGAAGGAAATGATAAGCGGTTTTCGGCAAGGTATTCTCTGCAAGCACTAAAATTATAGGTAATAGATAGTTTTGTGATAAGATAATTGGTAACGAGCAAGAAGTAACAAAAGTAAATAAAGTGCAGCAAGGTGGCCCAATCCTTTCTTTAGCAAAGGACAAGCCTGGAAAAATTCTTATATAGAGAAAAGCGCTCCCGAGGACACATGAGAGTTATCGTCAAGCTAGTTTTCATCACGTTCATATGATTCGCGTTCGGTACTTTGATAATTCGGTATGTGGGTGGACCGGTGCTTGGGTACTGCCCTTACTTGGACAAGCATCCCACTTATGATTAACCTCTATTGCAAGCATCCGCAGCTACAACAAAAGTATTAAGGTAAACCTAACCATAGCATGAAACATATGGATCCAAAGCAGCCCCTTACGAAGCAACGCATAAACTAGGGTTTAAGCTTCTGTCACTCTAGCAACCCATCATCTTATTATTACTTCCCAATGCCTTCCTCTAGGCCCAAATAATGGTGAAGTGTCATGTAGTCGATGTTCACATAACACCACTAGAGGAGAGACAACATACATCTCATCAAAATATCGAACGAATACCAAATTCACATGACTACTAATAGCAAGACTTCTCCCATGTCCTCCGGAATAAACATAACTACTGACAAACATATTCATGTTCATAATCAGAGGAGTATTAATATGCATATAGGGTCTAAACATATGATCTTCCACCAAATAAACCAACTAGCATAAACTACAAGGAGTAATCAACACTACTAGCAACCTACAGGTACCAATCCCAGACTTAGAGACAATAATTGGATACAAGAGATGAACTAGAGTTTGCGAGGAGATGGTGCTGGTGAAGATGTTGATGGAGATTGCCCTCTCCCGATGAGAGGAGCATTGGTGATGACAATGGCAATGATTTCCTCCTCCTAGAGGGAAGTTTCCCCGGTAGAACAGCTCTGCCCGAGCCCTAGATTGATTCCGCCAAGGTTCCGCCTCGTGGCGGCGGAGTCTCGTCCCGAAAGCTGCCTTATGATTTTTTTTCCTCATCGAAAGACTCCATATAGCAGAAGATGGGCATCGGAGGGCCGCCAGGGGCCCATGAGGCAGGGGGCGTGCCCAGGGGGGCAGGGCGCACCCCCCACCCTCGTGGGCAGGGTGTGGCCCCCTCTAGAATTTATTGTGCTCAATGTTTTTTATATATTTTGAAAACGACTTCCGTGAAGTTTCCGGACTTTTGGAGTTGTGCAAAATAGGTCTCTAATATTTGCTCCTTTTCCAGCCCAAAATCCCAGCTGCCGGCATTCTCCCTCTTTATGTAAACCTTGTAAAATAAGAGAGAATAGGCATAAGTATTGTGACATAATGTGTAATAACAGCCCATAATGCAATAAATATCGATATAAAAGCATGATGGAAAATGGACGTATCAGCCCTCTCTATGGATGTAATACCCTACGTCCTGCTTGATTGATATTGATGAATATGAGTATTACAAGAGTTGATCTACCACGAGATCATAATGGCTAAACCCTAGAGGCCTAGCTTGTACGGCTATGGTAATGAATATCTCTCCTCCGGACTATGTCCTCCGGTTTATATAGACACCAGGAGGATCTAGGGTTACACAAGGTCGGTTACAAAGAAAGGAATCTACATATTTGGTCGCCAAGCTTGCCTTCCACGCCATGGAGAGTCCCATCCGGACTCGGGTGCATTCTTCGGTCTTCGTGTTCTTCACAGCCCATCAGTCCGGCCCATGGCTAACAGGCCGGATGCCCGAGGACCCCTTAGTCCAGGACTCCCTCAGTAGCCCCTGAACCTGGCTTCAATGACAAGGTATCCGGTGCGTAGATCTGTCTTCGGCATTGCAAGGCTGGTTCCTCCTTCCGAACTCCAAGATAGTCTTCAAATGAAACAAACGTGTCCGGATCTACAACACATAGCCGTAGAGAGTATAATATTTCACGAATCCAATCTACTGACCACTTTAGTAACGTGACGTCATGCTTGCCCGGTCATTATTTAGAACCGTTTCATGTCCTGCCGTTCCATGTTTCGGGGCCTAGTATGTATATATATATATATATATATATATATATATTTTGCACTTCGGCACATAGTGTTCTTCAACAATCCTCTTCCTTGGGGGACCTTCTCCCAGAGAAGATGGAAAGTGAGATGCCTCCACCGGCCTCTCTGCCCCATAGGGCGGACGACTTCGAAGTGTCGTCCGGGGACCAGTAATGAAGGCCCCGAACAATCCGGTCTACAGCCGGATACGAATAAACGGATACCTTCAAAGGCTGTCTGTACTCCTAAAGTAGCCTCCGGATATCCAGAGGCACTGGTTATACTGACGAACATGCTGCAACAGGCGTCTGTTTCAGAGGAACATCGTACCTTGATGGGCATAGTGGTTGAAAAGGTCATGTCCGCGAAGCGCGGATTGAATGAGGCCTTTGTGGGCCTACTAAGAGGTTTCGAGGTTTGTACTATAATATGTTCAATTGTGTTTTATTCACAAAATGCACCTATGTATAGATAGTAGCCCCCGAGACTCTGATTGGCTTCCCGAGGGAGGGAATCAGAGGATCAAAAGAAATGCCCAGGGACTGACCTGATTAATTGGAACACAGGCTATTTCTCCCCTGACGACTGCCCGGACTACGGATATCGTCGAGCTGCAGCGGAAGCTTGATGTGGTAGGGGATGACATTGAATTAATCAATAGGCGTCTTGACGAGTCGAAAGGTATGTATTCGGAGCAGTCCTTACACATACGTGTTTGTAATATAAGCATGACGCTGAAAATTGCATACTGGGATGATGGGGAACATAGTAATTTCAAAAAAATTCCTACGCACACGCAAGATCATGGTGATGCATAGCAATGAGAGGGGAGAGTGTTGTCTGTGTACCCTCGTAGACCGGAAGCGGAAGCGTTAGCACAACGCGGTTGATGTAGTCGTACATCTTCACGAACCAACCGATCAAGCACCTAAACTACGGCACCTCCGAGTTCTAGCACACGTTCAGCTCGATGACGATCCCGGGACTCCGATCTAGCAGAATTTCGGGGAAGAGTTCCGTCAGCACGACGACATGGTGACGATCTTGATGTTTTACCGTCGCAGGGCTTCGCCTAAGCACCGCTACAATATTATCGAGGATTATGGTGGAGGAGGGCACCGCACACGCTAATAGATCTCAAGGATCAATTGTTGTGTCTAGAGGTGCCCCCATGCCCCCGTATATAAAGGAGCAAGAGGAAGGGGCGGCCGGCTAGGAGGAGGCGCGCGAGGGAGGAGTCCTACTCCTACCGGGAGTAGGACTCCCTCCTTTCCTTGTCCAACTAGGAGAGGGGGAAGCAAGGGAGAGAGGAGAGAAAGGAAAGTGGGGCGCCGCCCCTCCCTCGTTGTCCAATTTGGACTAGAGGGGCAGGGGGCGCGCAGCCTGCCCCTCCTCTGCTCCACTTTGGGCCCATGAGGCCCATTAGCCCCCCCCCCGGGGGGGGGGTTCCGGTAACCCCCGGTACTCCATTTTATATCCGATAACTCCCGAAACCATTCCTGTGTCCGAATATAGTCGTCCAATATATCAATCTTTATGTATCGACTATTTCGAGACTCCTCGTTATGTCCGTGATCACATCCGGGACTCCAAACAACCTTCGGTACATCAAAATATATAAACTCATAATGAAACTGTTATCGTAATGTTAAGCGTGCGGACCCTACGATTTCGAGAACAATGTAGACATGACCGAGACACGTCTCCAGTCAATAACCAATAGCGGAACATGGATGCTCATATTGGCTCCTACATATTCTACGAAGATCTTTTATCGGTCAGAACGCATAACAACATACGTTGTTCCCTTTGTCATCGGTATGTTACTTGCCTGAGATTTGATCGTCTGTATCTCAATACCTAGTTCAATCTCGTTACCGGCAAGTCTCTTTACTCATTCCATAATACATCATCCTGCAACTAACTTATTAGTTGCAATGATTGCAAGGCTTAAGTGATGTGCATTACCGAGAGGGCCCAGAGATACCTCTCCGACAATCGGAGTGACAAATCCTAATCTCGAAATACGCCAACCCAACAAGTACCTTCGGAGACACCTGTAGAGCACCTTTATAATCACCCAGTTACGTTGTGACGTTTGGTAGCACACAAAGTGTTCCTCGGTAAACGGGAGTTGCATAATCTCATAGTCATAGGAACATGTATAAGTCATGAAGAAAGCAATAGCAACAAACTAAACGATCAAGTGCTATGCTAACGGAATGGGTCAAGTCAATCACATCATTCTCCTAATGATGTGATCCTGTTAATCAAATGACAACTCATGTCTATGGTTAGGAAACATAACCATCTTTGATCAACAAGCTAGTCAAGTAGAGGCATACTAGTGACACTCTGTTTGTCTATGTATTCACACATGTATTATGTTTCCGGTTAATACAATTCTAGCATGAATAATAAACATTTATCATGATATAAGGAAATAAATAATAACTTTATTATTGCCTCTAGGGCATATTTCCTTCAGTGTCCCACTTGCACTAGAGTCAATAATCTAGTTCACATCGCCATGTGATTTAATACCAATAGTTCACATCACCATGTGATTAACACCCATAGTTCTCATCGACATGTGACCAACACCCAAAGGGTTTACTAGAGTCAATAATCTAGTTCACATCGCTATGTGATTAACACCCAAAGAGTACTAAGGTGTGATCATGTTTTGCTTGTGAGAGAAGTTTAGTCAACGGGTCTGCCACATTCAGATCCGTAAGTATTTTGCAAATTTCTATGTCAATAATGCTCTGCACGGAGCTACTCTAGCTAATTGCTCCCACTTTCAAAATGTATCTAGATTGAGACTTAGAGTCATCTAGATCAGTGTCAAAATTTGCATCGACGTAACCCTTTATGACGAACCTTTTTTGTCATGTCCATAATCCATAAACATATCCTTATTCCACTAAGGATAATTTTGACCGCTATCCGGTGATCTACTCCTAGATCACTATTGTACTCCCTTGCCAAAATCAGTGTAGGGTATACAATAGATCTGGTACACAACATGGCATACTTTATAGAACCTATGGCCAAGGCATAGGGAATGACTTTCATTCTCTTTCTATCTTCTGTTGTGGTCGGGTTTTGAGTCTTACTCAATTTCACACCTTGTAACACAGGCAAGAACTCTTTCTTTGACTGTTCCATTTTGAACTACTTCAAAATCTTGTCAAGGTATGTACTCATTGAAAAAACTTATCAAGCGTTTTGATCTATCTCTATAGATCTTGATGCTCAATATGTAAGCAGCTTCACCGAGGTCTTTCTTTGAAAAACTCCTTTCAAACACTCCTTTATGATTTGCAGAATAATTCTACCTTATTTCCGATCAACAATATGTCATTCACATATACTTATCAGAAATGCTGCAGTGCTCCCACTCACTTTGTAGTAAATACAGGCTTCACCGCAAGTCTGTATAAAACTATATGCTTTGATCAACTCATCAAAGCGTATATTCCAACTCCGAGATGCTTGCACCAGTCTATAGATGGATCGCTGGAGCTTGCACATTTTGTTAACACCTTTAGGATCGACAAAACCTTCTGGTTGCATCATATACAACTCTTCTTTAATAAATCCATTAAGGAATGCAGTTTTGTTTATCCATTTGCCAGATTTCATAAAATACAGCAATTGCTAACATGATTCGGACAGACTTAAGCATAGATATGAGTGAGAAACTCTCATCGTAGTCAACACCTTGAACTTGTCGAAAACCTTTTGCGACAATTATAGCTTTGTAGATAGTAACACTACTATTAGCGTCCGTCTTCCTCTTGAAGATCCATTTAATGTCAATGGCTCGCCAATCATTTGGGCAAGTCAACCAAAGTCCATACTTTGTTCTCATACATGGATCCCATCTCAGATTTCATGTCCTCAAACCATTTCGCGGAATCTGGGCTCATCATCGCTTCCTCATAGTTCGTAGGTTTATCATGGTCTAGTAACATGACTTCCAGTATAGGATTACCGTACCAATCTTGTGCGGATCTCACTCTGGTTGACCTACGAGGTTCAGTAGTAACTTGATCTGAAGTTACATGATTATCATCATTAGCTTCCTCACTAATTGGTGTAGGAGTCACAGGAACAAATTTCTGTGATGAACTACTTTCCAATAAGGGAGCAGGTACAGTTACCTCATCAAGTTCTACTTTCCTCCCACTCACTTCTTTCGAGAGAAACTCCTTCTGTAGAAAGGATCTATTCTCAGCAACAAATTTGCCTTCAGATCTGTGATAGAAGGTGTACCCAACAATTTTGTTTGGGTATCCTATGAAGATGCACTTCTCCGATTTGGGTTCGAGCTTATCATTTTGAAACTTTTTCACATAAGCATCGCCGCCACAAACTTTAAGAAATGATATATTAGGTTTCTTGTTAAACCACACTTCATACGATGTTGTCTCAACGGATTTATATGGTGCCCTATTTAACGTGAATGCAGTTGTCTCTAATGCATAACCCCAAAACTATAGTGGTAAATTGGTAAGTAACAACATAGATTGCACTATATCCAATAAAGTATAGTGATAACGTTCGGACACACCATTATGCTATGGTGTTCCAGGTGGCATGAATTTGTGAAACTATTCCACATTGTTTTAATTGAAGACCAAACTCGTAACTCAAATATTCGTCTCCGCGATCAGATCATGGAAACCTTATCTTCTTGTCACGATGATTTTCCACTTCACTCTGAAATTCTTTGAACTGTTCAAATGTTTCAGACTTATGTTTCATCAAGTAGATATACCCATATCTACTTAAATCATCTGTGAAGGTTAGAAAATAATGATACCTGCCGTGAACCTCAACACTCATCGGATCGCATACATCAGTATGTATTATTTCCAATAAGACAGTTGCTTGCTCCATTGTTCCGGAGAACGGAGTTTTAGTCATCTTGCCCATAAGGCATGGTTCGCAAGCATCAAGTGATTCATAATCAAGTGATTCCAAAATCCCATCAGCATGGAGTTTCTTCATGCGCTTTACACCAATATGACCTAAACAGCAGTGCCACAAATAAGTTGCACTATCATTATTAACTTTGCATCTTTTGGCTTCAATATTAAGAATATGTGTATCACTACGATCGAGATCCAACGAACTATTTTCATTGGGTGTATAACCATCAAAGGTTTTATTCATGTAAACAGAACAACAATTATTCTCTGACTTTAATGAATAACCATATTGCAATAAACATGATCAAATCATATTCATGCTCAATGCAAACACCAAATAACACTTATTTAGGTTCAACACTAATCCCGAAAGTATAGGGAGTGTGCGATGATGATCATATCAATCTTGGAACCACTTCCAACACACATCGTCACTTCACCCTTAACTAGTCTCTGTTCATTCTGCAACTCCCATTTCGAGTTACTACTCTTAGCAACTGAACCAGTATCAAATACCGAGGGGTTGCTACGAACACTAGTAAAATACACATCAATAATCTGTATATCAAATATACCTTTGTTCACTCTGCCATCCTTCTTATCCGCCAAAAACTTGGGGCAGTTCCGCTTCCAGTGACCAGTCTCTTTGTAGTAGAAGCACTTAGTCTCAGGCTTAGGACCACACTTGGGCTTCTTCACTTGAGCAACAACTTTCTTGCTGTTCTTCTTGAAGTTCCACTTCTTCCCTTTGCCCTTTTCTTGAAACTAGTGGTCTTGTCAATCATCAACACTTGATGTTTTTCTTGATTTCTACCTTCGTCGATTTTGGCATCACGAAGAGCTTGGGAATTGTTTCTGTTATCCCTTGCATATTAAAGTTCATCACGAAGTTCTACTAACTTGGTGATGGTTACTAGAGAATTCAGTCAATCACTATTTTATCTGGAAGATTAACTCCCACTTGATTCAAGCGATTGTAGTACCCAGACAATCTGAGCACATGCTCACTGCTTGAGCTATTCTCCTCCATCTTTTAGCTATAGAACTTGTTGGAGACTTCATATCTCTCAACTCGGGTATTTGCTTGAAATATTAACTTCAACTCCTGGAATATCTTATATGGTCCATGACGTTCAAAACGTCTTTGAAGTCCCGATTCTAAGCCGTTAAGCATGGTGCACTAAACTATCTAGTAGTCATCATATTGAGCTAGCCAGATGTTCATAGCGTCTACATCTGCTCCTGGAATAGGTCTGTCACCTAGCGGTGCATCAAGGACATAATTCTTCTGTGCAGCAATGAGGACAAACCTCAGATCACGGATCCAATCCGCATCATTGCTTCTAACATTTTTCAACTTAGCTTTTTCTAGGAACATATCAAAAATAAAATAGGGGAGCTAAACGCGAGCTATTGATCTACAACATAGATATGCTAATACTACCAGGAATAAGTTCATGATAAATTAAAGTTCAATTAATCATATAACTTAAGAACTCCCACTTAGATAGACATCCCTCTAATCCTCTAAGTGATCACGTGATCCATATCAACTAAACCATGTCCGATCATCACGTGAGATGGAGTAGTTTCAATGGTGAACATCACTATGTTGATCATATCTACTATATGATTCATGCTCGACCTTTCGGTCTCAGTGTTCCGAGGCCATATCTGTTATATGCTAGGCTCGTCAAGTTTAACCTGAGTATTCCGCGTGTGCAACTGTTTTGCACCCATTGTATTTGAACGTAGAGCCTATCACACCCGATCATCACGTGGTGTCTCAGCACAAAGAACTTTCGCAACGGTGCATACTCAGGGAGAACACTTATACCTTGATAATTTAGTGAGAGATCATCTTATAAAGCTACCGTCGAACTAAGCAAAATAAGATGTATAAAAGATAAACATCACATGCAATCAAAATAAGTGATATGATATGGCCATCATCATCTTGTGCTTGTGATCTCCATCTCCGAAGCACCGTCATGATCACCATCGTCACTGGCGCGACACCTTGATCACCATCGTAGCATCGTTGTCGTCTCGCCAATCTTATGCTTCCACGACTATCGCTACCGCTTAGTGATAAAGTAAAGCATTACAGCGCAATTGCATTGCATACAATAAAGTGACAACCATATGGCTCCTGCCAGTTGCCGATAACTGAGTTACAAAACATGATCATCTCATACAATAAAATTTAGCATCATGTCTTGACCATATCACATCACAACATGCCCTGCAAAAACAAGTTAGACATCCTCTACTTTGTTGTTGCAAGTTTTACGTGGCTGCTACGGGCTGAGCAAGAACCGTTCTTACCTACGCATCAAAACTACAATGATAGTTTGTCAAGTTGGTGATGTTTTAACCTTCGCAAGGACCGGGAGTAGCCACACTCGGTTCAACTGAAGTTGGAGAAACTGACACCCGCCAGCCACCTATGTGCAAAGCACGTCGGTAGAATCAGTCTCGCATAAGCATACGCGTAATGTCGGTCCGGGCCGCTTCATCCAACAATACTGCCGAACCAAAGTATGACATGCTGGTAAGCAGTATGACTTATATCGCCCACAACTCACTTGTGTTCTACTCGTGCACAACATCAACGCATAAAACCTAGGCTCGGATGCCACTGATGGGGAACATAGTAATTTCAAAAAAATTCCTACGCACACGCAAGATCATGGTGATGCATAGCAACAAGAGGGGAGAGTGTTGTCTATGTACCCTAGTAGACCGGAAGCAGAAGCGTTAGCACAACGTGGTTGATGTAGTCGTACGTCTTCACGGCCCGACCGATCAAGCACCGAAACTACGACACCTCCGAGTTCTAGCACACGTTCAGCTCGATGACGATCCCCGGACTCCGATCCAGTAGAATGTCGGGGAAGAGTTCTGTCAGCACGATGGCATGGTGACGATCTTGATGTTTTACCGTCGCAGGGCTTCGCCTAAGCACTGCTACAATATTATCGAGGATTATGCTGGAGGAGGGCACCGCACACGGCTAATAGATCTCAAGGATCAATTGTTGTGTCTAGAGGTGCCCCCTACCCCCGTATATAAAGGAGCAAGGGGAAGGGGCAGCCGGCCAGGAGGAGGCGCGCTAGGGAGGAGTCCTACTCCTACCGGGAGTAGGACTCCCTCCTTTCCTTGTCCAACTAGGAGAGGGGAAGGAAGGGAGAGAGGAGAGAAAGGAAAGGAAAGGGGGGGGGGGCGGCGCCCCTCCCTCCTTGTCCAATTCGGACTAGAGGGGGATGGGGCGTGCAGCCTGCCCTGGATGCCCCTCCTCTACTCCAGTTTGGGCCCATGAGGCCCATTAGCCCCCGGGGGGTTCCGGTAACCCCCAGTACTCCATTTTATATCCGATAACTCCCGGAACCATTCCTGTGTCCGAATATAGTCATCCAATATATCAATCTTTATGTCTCGACTATTTCGAGACTCCTCGTTATGTCTGTGATCACATCCGGGACTCCGAACAACCTTCGGTACATCAAAATATATAAACTCATAATAAAACTGTCATTGTAACGTTAAGCGTGCGGACCCTACGGGTTCGAGAACAATGTAGACATGACCGAGACACGTCTCCAGTCAATAACCAATAGCGGAACCTGGATGCTCATATTGGCTCCTACATATTCTATGAAGATCTTTTATCGGTCAGACTGCATAACAACATACGTTGTTCCCTTTGTCATCGGTATGTTACTTGCCCGAGATTTGATCGTCGGTATCTCAATACCTAGTTCAATATCGTTACCGGCAAGTCTCTTTACTCGTTCCGTGATACATCATCCCGCAACTAACTTATTAGTTGCAATGCTTGCATGGCTTAAGTGATGTGCATTACCGAGAGGGCCCAGAGATACCTCTCCGACAATCGGAGTGACAAATCCTAATCTCGAAATACGCCAACCCAACAAGTACCTTTGGAGACACCTATAGAGCACCTTTATAATCACCTAGTTACGTTGTGACGTTTGGTAGCACACAAAGTGTTCCTCCGGTAAATGGGAGTTGCATAATCTCATAGTCATAGGAACATATATAAGTCATGAAGAAAGCAATAGCAACAAACTAAACGATCAAGTGCTATGCTAACGGAATGGGTCAAGTCAATCACATCATTCTCCTAATGTTGTGATCCCATTAATCAAATGACAACTCATGTCTATGGTTAGGAAACCTAACCATCTTTGATCAACGAGCTAGTCAAGTAGAGGCATACTAGAGACACTCTGTTTGTCTATGTATTCACACATGTATTATGTTTCCGGTTAATACAATTCTAGCATGAATAATAAACATTTATCATGATATAAGGAAATAAATAATAACTTTATTATTGCCTCTAGGGCATATCTCCTTCATGGGATATATATGGCTGCAGATGGTGCCGCCGTCATTGAGATTCTTCAGGCGGAGCTGGCCCAAGCCCAGGAGCAGGCCCGGTTTAGTAATGCGGCTACTGAAAAGGCATCGGCCGAGTTAAAGGCCAAACGAACTGCTCGGCACCAAGACACGAGGAAAATATCTGCGATGGAGCTCAAACTAGAGAATGCTACTAGCCGCTCTGAATTCCTTGAGAAGGTGAAAAAAGCCAAAATGGCTGATCTTGACAATGCCTTGCAAGAGGCGAAAGAAGCGCGGTCCGAACCTAGAGCGGCCCGTGAGGAGATCCGGCAAGCTTGGGAGATTGCGGCTGGTAAGCCCTTTTTATTACAAACTAAGTTCGGCGATCCAAATTATGCTCAGCTTAACCAAGTGTGGAGCTCTCCAGACGCGTTTTTCTACCTGCCGAAGAGTTCTTCTGATGCGGCGCGGTTTTACCAGGCGCAAGAGGGATATGCAATGGAGAAGCTTTTTTGGTCATAGTTTAGTGCATCAAAACGCCCTCTGTTGCTGAATGAACAGATGTGCCAATGGGCCGAGCTTCACAAGATTTCTGGCGCTGCCATGAAGAACGTCATACTCCGGCTGTAGCCGACTGAGCCTATTCCAAATAGCTACTTCGGCTTGGTGCAGCGGCTTACTGATGCGGTGCCACGTATCAACGCCGCAAAGCGGTCGGCGTGCATTGAAGGTGCACAGATGGCGTTCGCCTGAGTCAAGACATACTGGGGGAAGATAAAAGCCATCGATATTGTAGTGAAGGATCCACCCAAGGGCAAGGACCATCACGCACCAGAGCATTATTTTGAGGACGTCTTGGGGGCTGCCCGCTTGATAGAGGGTCAATGTTCGAACAACATAATATTTGAATGAACTCTGTATGAATTGTAAAAGACAATTTTTATAATCAGTCTATATTTTAGTTTTGCCTAAAGGCTGTTATTCCTCCTGTGCGGCCGTTTGTACATAGTCTGAAAGTTTTCCAGTCGTCGGCTTCAGCCCCCTCGTAGGAAATACGGGGGTGTTCGGAAAAGCATCTGATCACTCTTGACCCAATGTCTTGGTCCGTGAAGGAGGTGTCAATTCGGCGAACCAGGCAATCGGACTATAGGGCGTTAACACTTTCACTTAGCCATAGGAGTTTTATGGTGGGTCTACGATATAGCCCCTTGTACGTATATGGCTTATTCATACGATGCATTTACATATTTGACTGGAAAGAGGTCCTTCGTGTGACACGGAGGGAATCGTGAAAGATTCCAATAAGTCATCGAGTGGTTGACCAGCTCTCGCCGCATCATGACATTCAATTTTCGGCTTTCTCCAGGTGAACCGGAAGCACAATCGCAGTAGTTCTCCCATTACTACCCTAGCCGATAGAGCGGAACGTAGGATAGCAAGCACAGGAGCCGGGCAACCCAAATATTGACCAAAGACATGATTCGGAGATGATGCATATAAGGCCAAACTCGCGACGCCGAAGTACGCCTTAGAGCTGTTCGGACTTGTCGGCAACTTGTTTGTTCCCATACCGAGCCCCTGGCAAGTTATGCCAAGGTGTATGTTTAAAACAACCGTAGGGGAAAAACTCGGTTCTTCAGAAAAGAGTGGATTATTTTTACTGGGATCTGAGTGATGCGCCAATTGTTTATATAGATAACAAAGCCGCAACCTCGGCTATTTTACATGCCAGGGGTCGAAGGTGGAGGAAAAAGGCACTTTACAGGCTCGAAATAGAGAGTGCAGTCTACAAAAAAGTTATTTTGGACCTCCTGTCGCACGTCTGCGCCGCCTGTCCTCGGTGAAGGGACTCGTTGACAGAAATAGCCCTTGGGTGAGTGTACGCACCCGAACTCCGATAGGGTCCGTGCCCAGCCATTGAGCCACCTGTGGAGAGGAAAGAGAAAAAGGAAGAAGAAAAAGTAATTAGAAAAAAGGGGAGGTTATGGGAGTACTTGTAGGTCCATCCGTATTGTGCTTCCGCCGGCGCCCAGGATATTTTAAGTGTATAATTATGTATGCGCGGTACAGACTTCGTAGGTATATTAGGTGAGCGACAGAAGCCAAACTGCTAGTCCCCCGCTGTGTAGTTCGGCTGAGATAGCCGTAGTATGGGCCTCTCTACAGCGGGAGCGCTCCGTGCATTCCCTTGTAGGGGAGTGTGTCACGTATACCATGTTCACTGTCTTTACTTCAGGGGGAAACTGCTTCTGGCCCCCGGTGTTTGGTTGGCGAGTTTCTTCGTCATTGCTGTCGTTGGGCGGCCTCTTTCCCTTGTGTTCGGCATTTGACTTGACGGCCTGTTTGAATACCCAACAACTTCTGTTGGTGTGATTAGCTGGTTTATTGGGGTGGCCATGAATCTGGCAGGGCCTATCCAATACCTTATCTAAATTGGATGGTCCGTCTCTATTTGCCGTAAATGGCTTTTTCCGTTGACCGGGTTTGGGGACGCTGAATCCGGCGTTAACTGTTGTGTCGTGCGTTCCCCCATCACTATTGCCATGTTTGTGTTTATTGCGTTGTGGTTTCCCGTCGCCGTCTCGAACTTCGGAAGTGCCCGGGTCACTGGCGCTGCTGCTTCTACGAGTGAGACAGCTGTCTTCTCCCGCGCAAAAGCAGGTCAACAAAGAGGTAAGGGATGACATGGATTTTGGTTTCTCCTGACCGAGGTGGCGGGTGAGCCACTCGTCTCGGACACTTTGTTTAAAGGCTGCTAGGGCTTCCGCGTCCGGACAGTCTACGATTTGGTTCTTTTTAACCAAGAACCTAGTCCAGAGCTTCCTGGCTGACTCTCCTGGATGCTAGACGATGTGACTTAAGTCATCGGCATCAGGTGGCCAGACATATGTACCTTGGAAGTTGTCGCGGAAGGCATATTCCAAATCTTCCTAGCTGCCGATAGAGTTTCCAGGCAGACTGTTTAACCAGTACCTTCCTCCTCCCTTGAGGTTTAGTGGGAGGTATTTCATGGCGTGAAGGTCATCTCCACGAGCCATATGAATATGGAGAAGAAAATCCTCGATCCATACCGCGGGATCAGTTGTTCCATCATATGATTCGATATTCACGGGTTTAAACCCTTAGGGGAATTCATCATCCATTACTTCCTCAGTGAATTAGAGTGGGTGTGCGGCGCCTCTATATTGGGCCACGTCGTGATGTAGCTTAGATGGAGTCCGTCTGCGGTTTTCGGCCCGGTCGTGACTAGACTTGTCATGTTCGAATAGGTAGCCGCCGTTGTGCGTCGAGGCATGTCCTCGCGATCAGATCAATCTGGTATGTTCTGCTCTACTATCCAGGTCCTGCCAAGGGTCATATGTATGACCCCGAGCTGTTTTATATCTTTTTTTCTTTGGGTTGAGGCGGGCTGTTGTTCGGCTTGAGCTGTTGCTTTATCCCGACCGCATGGTGGTCGGTTAGCCGCATTGTCCCGACCGCGTGGTACAGGTTCCGGCGCCTCCTCATCGAACCGAGGTAGCAAGCTGCGCGTCGGGTAACCCTTGGTTGTGCATTTGAGGCCGTATTCTTCGGCTATTAGGATGTCTGTCCATCTATCTTTGAGCAGGTCTTGGTCAGCTTGAAGCTGCTGCTACTTCTTTTTCAGGCTCCTTGAAGTGGCTAATAGCCGGCGTTTAAAGCGCTCCTGCTCGAGAGGTTCCTCAGGCACATTGAAATCCTCGTCGCCGAGGCTCTCCTCATCCTCGGAGAGCGGAAGATAATTACTGTCCTCCGAGTCTTCGTGTATGGCCTGTTCATCAGGGCTATCGTGCCCGTCTTCCCGTTCATCCTATTCGAACGTTGCCTCAACAGGGTCTTCATTGTCTTCGGCATCGTCCGGGGTGTTGTTTTCTCTGGTGCCAGCATTGTTGTCTTTTGCACGATGTGACTTAGAGCGGCGCTGCTGACGCCAGCGTATGGGCTGTGTCTCCGGAGGTTTATCCTCAACTGTATGTTCTTTGTCATCCTCGTTAGTTTCTTTAGGTGTATCCACCTGTATACGTCGTATGAAGAAGTGACCGTCCAACGCCTGGTAAACGGTGGGTTTTGGCCCTGCTCCTCATCGGCATCGTCGTCTACACCGTCGAGGTCTTCGGAGCCGTAATCGAGCATGTCGGTTAAGTCCTCGACAGTGGCTATGGAGTGGGTGGAGGGTTGGAAGCAAAATTCTCCATCATCAGCCCCTAGTTCGAACCGGATATAGTTCGGCTTTGAGTCCTCCTCCAAGGACAGGTTCTTTAATGAGTTTACCATGTCGCACAAGGGCGAGTGCTAGAAGATGTCTGCGGCTCTGAATTCGAAGATCGATAAACGATCAAGTTCGGCGTTCGCGGGCTCGCATGGTTCGGAACTTATGACCGGAGATGAGTCCGGAGTTCCGGTGGCACAGGTATCATGTGAGATCAAGTCTATGCGCGGCTCCGGCGCCGGGGAATATGTGGCCTCCGTGGCGGGGTTGAGCTTCCCTTCCTTGGATGGCGCTGTCTGCTCTGGATCTAATGCCATAGCGGTTATAGGAGCTATCTCCTGGATGCGATCCGACGTCAGATTTAGGTCATGTCTATCGAGGTGACCAGGAGTGGTTGCCGCAGTCTCGAATCCGGCGAAGATCAAGTCTCCACGTGTCACAGCCCTAGATTTTGCCTCTAAATAGTTGCATCAGAGTGCATCCTGCATCATGTCTAATTTCAAGAAATTTGGAATTGAGGGAACTTTCAAAGCCTCAAATTTAATATAAGGGCTAAGAACCCAAAAATCTCATTCATTGTTTCCAAAAAAATCCTTCATTGATGTTTGACAATTTTGGCAAGGGTTTTGGTCCAAACCAAAATTAATGAACATTTTTAAGGATTTATTTTTGGGACTCTGAATTTAAATTAATAAATATTTGAATTTGAATTATATTCATATAATTAAAATATAACTTCAAGAGCCACTGAAATGTTTTATGTGCTTTGGAAGAGTCCATCTAGCAACATAAAAATATTTCAGAGGAGTTGGCACTGGTTATGAATCTTGTTTGAATTTAAAACAGTGGCCAAATGAATAAAAAGAAAACAAACAGAAAATAAAACAGAGCAAAATAGAAGAACTAACCTGGGCTAGCTTACCTATAGCAGCCCAGCTGGGCAAAGCCAGCCCAGTCCACCAGGGGCAAGGTTGTCTTCAACCTTGCGCCAGTAGGACGCAGAGCGTGTGCTCGCCGCACGCGCGCCCTCCGAGCGCCACCTCCTCTCTGCCTGCTCGCCCGGATGCTTCTGGACGACGCCACGCAGCTCCCCCGACCTCCTCTCACTCTCCCTCGCCCTCATCCCCTCTTCTGCTTCCTCCCTTCTCTCTGTTCCTGGGCGCCGCGACTGCCGACGAGCACCACCGCGACCACAGCCTTCCCCATGCCTCTCCGACGTGACCTCGAGCTCCGCTGTTGACCCATACGCTGTCTGCACCAAGCCATGTGACAAGAAAAGCCTCGGAGTGCCGCCCCGACGTCTTCTTCCTCCTCGGGTCACCGAGATCGCCGGCGACCGTGCTTCCGCTCTGACGCGTCCCCGAGCCCGTTGGCCTTCTCCTCCACCCCCAGTGAGCCCCTGATCGCTCCCCCCATGTCCCCTTCTTCGATAGCACGCCCTAACTAGGCCACCGTTGAGGTCGAGACCTCCCCGCCGCCGGCCATGTCACCACCGTGGCTACGGCCGCGCAAGCTTGCGTTTGAGCTCACGGCTGCACTCACCGCACTCCCTCGAGTCGAACACGACCATCCACGGCTCCTTTCGTGCCCCGCATCGCCCAGACCATTGTTAGCCGAACTCCGGCCACCGCACTCGTCGTCGCCACCGCCGCTACAGTCCAGTCCGCTCCCTCCCGTGGCCACCACTGGATGCGCGCGTGTGCCAGCAACCCATAGCCGCAAAACTCACCCGAAACCGTCGCCCGTAGCTCAATCCCGAGCGGACTCCGCCGCGGCTTGAGGTCGCCGCCGGCCAAACTCTGGCGTGCTGACGTGGCCGCGTAATTAGTGCTAATCACCGCCAGCTAAACCACTTTTAGACGCTGACAACGGGCCCCGCAGCGGGTCAAAGCCCAAGTCAACGCGGGGTTAGTGTCTGCCTCACTGGCCAATGGACCCCACGGGCCAGTTTTGACCCTGTTGACCTTGCTTACGTCGTGCAGTCGTCATGCTGACGCAGTAAGTGATTTTCTGGATTTTAAAATAATCCAGGAATTCCAAAAAATCGCCTAAACTTCTAAAAATCATAAAAATTCAACCGTAACTCCAAATGAAATAATTTATATATGAAAAATTATCAGAAAAATCCAATCTATCCATTTATGCTACTTTCATGCATGATAAACCAACTTATACCCACTGTATAAGTGAAACATGATAATGGCATTTTAAATGCTAAATATGGAGTTTGCATATGAACCCTTGGTCCATATGGACTTCATTTAAATTGTTGCTAGATGCATTAGTGCAAATCATAACATCATTGCCATGTCACATTCATGCATCGTATTGTTGCATTGCATTGATTGTGTTTCCTCTCTGTTGCCAGTGTTTGTCCCCTCTCAGTAGACGACGTTCCGACGATTTGATCGATGGCACCGATGAAGAACTATACTATCTTTAGAAGTGACAGGCAAGCAAAACCCCCTTGTTCATTCCGATACAATACCACTCTCTCGCTCCTGCTCTCTTTTACTACATTAGGACAACATCGATTCAACTGTTACGTGCTGCGGTAGCTGAACCCCTTCTCCTCTGCATGACCTGTCATTGCCACAGTAAATAGATGAAACCCACTAGCATGAGTAGGAGTTGTTTGAGCCCTGATGTGCCCACTCAGTCATGCTTGTTTGTCATGCCTGCTATTGCTTAGAGTTGAGTCAGGTCTGATTCATCCGGGATGAATTGGAATGTGGTGAACATGTCCTACTGTTGAGAGCTAAGTGTGTGAACACGATTTGGTAAAGGTAGCGGTGAGAGGCCATGTAGGAGTACATGGTGGGTTGTCTCATTGCAGCCGTCCTCAGGAACTGAGTTCTGTGTTTGTGATCCATGAATAGTTACTACCACACATTGGGTTCTGGTAACTCGGCCCCTCTCGGCTTATTAACCAACTCGATCTCTGTCCAGGAGTTGCAACTAGTTTCTGGTGTTTGTAGGCAGTGTTAGTAGTCTACCAAGTGACACCCGGTACAGGTGGGCTTTGGACAGACAAGGCACGGTGGCACGGTGTACCAAGTGGCACCTGGATGGTGGGCTTGGGAACCCTGCACACATCGTTTGGGGCCGTGAGCGACACCCCGGCCGGATCTCCTTGTGGATGGAACTCGAATAGGCGATAAACCTGGACGAGAGACTTGTGTGGTTAGTCAGGTCGTGGCCGACTCCCTCGCCAGGCTTCCACTTGAAGGTTGCCAAGGTGCATGACGTGTACATGGGGGTAAGTGGGGAGAGCGTGTGTGAAGAAGTACACCCCTGCAGGGTTATCATTATCTATTCGAATAGCCGGATTCCTCGGATATGGAAACTTGGACCCCTTGCATAGTTCATAGACAAGTGAAAGTGGATACTCTAAAACTCGCAAGATAAGCGTGAGTGCTATGGATGGCCTTCTCGTTGGGTGATGGGAGCGGATCCATAGTGGTGTATTGATATGGTGAATATGTGGACTCGTGTGCGCCACCTCAAAAGAGTTGCTTGCGGCCGTAGTTCAGGTTGGCCACTGAGTCAAAACTGGCTTGCTGCAGTTAAACTCCACTACCCCCTTTGTTGATACCGATGCATATGTAGTTAGTTCTGATGTAAGTCTTGCTGGGTACATTTGTACTCACGTTTGCTTATTTTATGTTTTGCAGAGAGACATCAGTCTCGCTAGTAGTTCCGTGTGGACTTCGACGTTTAGCTTGATACCTCAGCTACGATCTTGTGCCGTCGGCAGGATCTTGTAGATAGTCAGGCTTCTCAGCCTTTTTCATTTATAGATGTCTGTACTCAGACATGTTAAGCTTCCGCATGTGCTTGTTGCTTGTATGCTCTGAATGTTGGGTCATGAGACCCATGTTTGTAATTTCTCGCTCCCCGGAGCCTATTGAATAAATACTTGAGTCGTAGAGTTATGTTGTGATGCCATGTTGTATTTACACATATCGAGCATATTGTGTGTATGATTGAAATGCTTGGTATGTGTGGGATCCGACAACCTAGTTGTTTATCCTTGGTAGCCTCTCTTATGGGGAAATGTAGTCTTGTGCTTCCATGAGCCATAGTAGTCCGCTACAGCCCGGTTCACCGGAGTCCTGCTAGCCCAGCATTACTGCTCCGGAACACTTGACTGGCCGGCATGTGATTCACTTCATTCCTGTGTCTGTCCCTTCGGGGAAATGTCACGCGGTGACATCCGGAGTCCTGCCTAGCCTGCTACAGCCCGGGTTCCCGGAGTCCTGTTAGCCCAGTGCTACAGCCCGGATTCACACGCTGCTGACCGACATGCTCGATGTTGATTCATGTATGTTTGTCCCCGTAAGCTAGTGCCACTTTGGGTTCACGACTAGTCATGTCGGCCCGGGTTCTCTGTCATATGGATGCTAGCGACACTATCATATACGTGAGCCAAAAGGCGCAAACGGTCCTGGGCCATGGTAAGGCGACACCCGTGGGAATACCGTGCATGAGGCCGCAAAGTGATATGAGGTGTTACCGGCTAGATCGATGTGACTCGGAATCGGGGTCCTGACAGCTTTGGTATCAGAGCCTGACTGCCTGTAGGATTACCAAGCCAACCGGTCGAAGTTGAGTGTAGAAATGCTTTAGTTATGTAAGGGAATTGATTGTGGAAGGGAACGTAAGGCTCTTTTTACTCCTTATCCTCATGACCTTCTGATCTAAGTCATCTTATCTTTTCTACGGGGTTAAGAACTAGGCTTCTCTTCTATCTCTCAGGATGACGTGTTACTAAAACCGTAGTTGCCTAGGATTGTTGAGTTCAAGCCTCAGTTCAGTTCCTACTACTTCCATATGTTCATAGCTGGCCTCAGAACCATGATATTGTGATATTGAGTGGTTATGCCACCATTTTGTAGGATGTCTCAAATCTTTTTGAGCATTTACAGCCGTTATGCTGTCCGAGTCATCCCAGGTTTCTAAACAATCTGATCCATTGCAAATCCTTTCTTTCCGTTCCCGATGTCCTTTTGGGCCAGATTAAGCACACTACACGGTCTGTGAGGTACTCCGTTGCCTCGGCGTATATGTTGGAGCTACTATTATGATCCTAGGTGTCTTAGGAAACCATATAGTAATCTAGCCATGTTTTGTGTTCCCAGTGTGATGAATCTGGCCACCATTCTCGAAAGCATCCCATGATGCCATTTAGTTAGTAGGTATTTTATTTCTGGGTCCTTAAACCCAAGATTCATTCTACTTACATCCTGTTGATAGTGTTGCTCGTACCTTTAGGATGTTAGTAACCTTTGCATTAGTCCTCGAGGTCCGTGGTATTTCCTTCTTCCAAATACTATGAACCACTTATGGCAGAAGTTTGTTGGATCAAAAGATCACAAAAAGAGTGCTCTCGATGAGTTCCCCATTCTATATTGTGATTCTGCCAGACCTACCATTTTGCATGGGTTGTCCAGAAGAAATGTTGAGCTTTGCTCGACATACTAATCTATGCATCCACAACTCAGAATGTTATATGTTCCTTGAGTTGTTCCTCTTCAGTTGTATCCCGACCATCCTCTATCAGTTGATAGCCAAGAGTATGTGTGCATTTGTGTTCATCAATGCCCTTTTATTCTTGTGGTCCGTCAAGCCATTCTATTCCGGAATGACTAGGAGAAACAAACTCCAGTACCTCATCCATATCCAGGATTGGGTCAAAGTAGTTGTGTTCTGTTCTGTAGATCAAATGCCAATCCATCTTTTGCTCTATTCTATCCTAGAGTATTACCCCCTTTATGTCAGGATTGTCATGAGAATTGCACCATCTCTTATGCACTCTTGACGCAGTGATACTTCTCGCCATCATCATTCTCTCCTCGGTTCCGTGTTGTTGCAACCAGAGTACCGACAAGTGAACCATGATGTGTGAAGTCAATACTCCTAGCAACTAGTTGCTTGGTAGTAAATGGACAATATTCTAATTCTTAGCGTGTTGGTTATTGAATCATCATTCCAAGATAGATTGTGCTACCTAGTCCTTATTTCTGGTGCACTCTTTGATCAATGAGTTAGGATTATTCAATCCCTTGATTATTTGATCATATCGTCTTGCTTTGAAAAGCAAGATTGTTCTTGAGCTTAGTAACATATCGGTGGTTCGTGATGTTCCGAATATCTTCTCGGAAGTATTACCAGGTTGTTACCTAACCGCTATGTTGAGTTCGTGATCATGTTGGTTTTCTTCCAAACCAACCATTCTCCAAGAGTCTATGTTGGATACCCCTGAGCTAGTTGGTTAAGCTAAACAACAACTTGGAGAGTTGGAAGATAAAAGCTTTGCCGAATTTGGTTCTTTCTGAAGGGATATCTTGGTGTTTGTGTGTGTGTTGAAGAGAGATGATATCTTCATCAATTGTTCCTCGTGATCGGTTGTTGAATCTATCATCTTGTCCAAACCTTGATTTGAGTATGGGCTATCATCAAATCAAATCAGAACCAATGATGCTCGTAATGTTGTCTTACTCGTGGTTGTTTCCTCGAGCATACACCATTATATCTTTGGGTCTGGCCAATGCTAACATCTTGTTCACATAGTTGTGGAATTCCATTTTATGGAAATCTTGATAAATTGTTGTTGAGCCCATCGACAACATCTTTATCTTCTCCATGATTTTGTTGGACATCAAGCTAGTGTTGGAAACTTGTGTAAGCATTTCTTTGTGTTTCGTTCATGAAGCATATGTTTGGATGAGAGAAGTGACTACCTCTGATTCACGTGCATTTGGTGAAAGTTGCCGCCGTGAATTCGAGGAAATTTGTTTTGTTTCCTCTGGAATCATCCCAAGTCAGTCATGCATTCGTGCGAAGTATTCTATGGTTTGGTAGATTAATTACCTCCACTCCATATGTGTTCCTAGCACACCAAGCCACTGATTGACTTGTTCAAGGAGAAGAAGTTCCTTCTTAAGAGCATGCCTTATGCAAGGACTTCGATACCCTCATTGATGGTCCCCAACCAGAACTCGGTAGTGTTTTCTTGTAAGACTTCTACGTGGTCATGCTTGTCTTGGACAATGTGTTCCCATGTGTGTAGCAGAACCAGCTCATGTTTTGGAGCTTGCCATCGTAGTTCATTTCCCGAGAATCTCGCAACGTCATCTCGTCGATTTGTGTTGCAAACTTTCTTTTTCCAGACAGGTTGTCTGAAATATTCTGTTACCAACCAAATCTGAATCTCAGGAAGATATGATGGTTGGAACTTTTCTAGGATCTATGATGTAGGTCCCGACAAGGTTGATGTTCTGGCTAACGCACCTAGCCGGAATATCTGTCATTGTAGTATCTTTGACCATCTTTCCATGAGGATTTCGTGTGACTTATTATAGAAGTTGTTCCATAGAGATCCTTGTGCTCCCAGTTTCTTTGATGATTCTATAACCATTGAAACGTTGGAAACACTCTCGACTGTTGAGTTTTTCCCCAGTCACCAGAATCATTCCCAGCATTTGCATTTTGTTCCCAGCTTGCACCTCAGTAGTTGTTGTCCAGGATCATCTTCAAAAGTGGACTTACCATGGGTCCCATCCATCTCCGATGACAAGCAAATCATCCATTATGTTGTCTTCAACAAGGTAGTCCACATCATCCATTCTGGTATGAGTATGCCATTCTTTCGAATTCGTTCACACGATCGTTTGTGATTGCCTTAGGCTGGTTTAAAGAATTTCAATGATCTCCGAATCAAAAGTAATTCTTTTTGCCACTTAAGGGAATATTTCTACGAGTCGCTTTCCTTAAGATGTCTCGTTATGGTATCATGGCAACTAAACTCCTCGCTACGTTGACAACCGTTCACCACCTTCTTATGTGTGGAATTGTGTCTACGTAGTGAACCTTCGTCATCTGTTACACTCCATCCTCTAGATGTATGTTTCATGTCTCAGCTCGAGAAATGTTCAATGTCTCATCCCGTGAGTTGATCATCGATTGTTCAATCTGTGAGAAGATTGATCCTTCTAGAGTTTTCCCTTTCCTCTCATTGTCCTGATAGTTGGACTTCTCAGAGCATGACATCAAGACAAAGATCGTGATCAAATCAACGTTCTTATGAAGTGCAACCTGGATCGTGAAGATTGCATTAGATTTGCGTCCCCTCTGTCTTCTTACCTCACGTCTTGAATCTCGGGACGAGATTCTTGTTTAGTGGGGGTGAGTTGTCACAGCCCTAGATTTTGCCTGTAAATAGTTGCATCAGAGTGCATCATGCATCATGTCTAATTTCAAGAAATTTGGAATTGAGGGAATTTTCAAAGCCTAAAATTAAATATAAGGGCTAAGAACCCAAAAATCTCATTCATTGTTTCCAAAAAAATCCTTCATTGATGTTTGACAATTTTGGCAAGGGTTTTGGTCCAAACCAAAATTAATGAACATTTTTAAGGATTTATTTTTGGGACTCTGAATTTAAATTAATAACTATTTGAATTTGAATTATATTCATATAATTAGAATATAACTTCAAGTGCCACTGAAATGTTTTATGTGCTTTGGAAAAGTCCATCTAGCAACATAAAAATATTTCAGAGGAGTTGGCACTGGTTTTGAATCTTGTTTGAATTTAAAATAGGGCCAAATAAATAAAAAGAAAACAAACATAAAATAAAACAGAGCAGAACAAAAGAACTAACCTGGGCTAGCTTACCTGTAGCAGCCCAGCTGGGCAAAGCCAGCCCAGCCCACCAGGGGCAAGGTTGTCTTCAACCTTGCGCCAGTAGGACGCAGAGCGTGTGCTCGCCGCACGCGCGCCCTCCGAGCGCCACCTCCTCTCTGCCTGCTCGCCCGGATGCTTCCGGACGACGCCACGCAGCTCCCCCGACCTCCTCTCAATCTCCCTTGGCCTCATCCCCTCTTCTGCTTCCAACCTTCTCTCTGTTTGTGGGCGCCGAGACTGCCGACGAGCACCACCGCGACCACAGCCTTCCCCATGCCTCTCCGATGTGACCTCGAGCTCCGTCGTTGACCCATACGCCGTCTCCACCGAGCCACGTGACGAGAAGAGCCTCGGAGCACCGCCCCGACATCTTCTTCCTCCTCGGGTCACCGAGATCGCCGGCGATCGTGCTTCCGCTCTGACGTGTCCCCGAGCCCGCTGGCCTTCTCCTCCGCCCCCCAGTGAGACCCTGATCGCTCCCCCATGTCCCCTTCTTCGATAGCACGCCCTAGCTAGGCCACCGTTGAGGTCGAGACCTCCCCGCCGCCGGCCATGTCACCACCGTGGCTACGGCCGCGCAAGCTCGCGTCCGAGCTCACGGCTGCACTCACCGCACTCCCTCGAGTCGAACACGACCATCCACGGCTCCTTTCGTGCCCCGCATCGCCCAAACCATTGTTAGCTGAACTCGGGCCACCGCACTTGTCGTCGCCACCGCCACTACAGTCCACTCCGCTCCCTCCCGTGGCCACCACTAGATGCGCGTGTGCCAGCAACCCATAGCTGCAAACCTCGCCCGAAACCATCGCCCGTAGCTCAATCCCGAGCGGACTCCACCGCGGCTTGAGGTCGCCGCCGGCCAAACTTCGGCGTGCTGACGTGGCCGCGTAATTAGTCCTAATCACCGCCAGCTAAACCACTTTTAGACGCTGACAACGGGCCCCACAGCGGGTCAAAGCCCAAGTCAATGCGGGATTAGTGTCTGCCTCACTGGCCAATGGACCCCATGGGTCAGTTTTGACCCTGTTGACCGTGCTGACGTCGTGCTGTCGTCATGCTGATGCAGTAAGTGATTTTCTGAATTTTAAAATAATCCAGGAATTCCAGAAAATTGCCTAAACTTCTAAAAATCATAGAAATTCAACCGTAACTCCAAATGAAATAACTTATATATGAAAAATTATCAGAAAAATCCAATCTATCCATTTATGCTACTTTCATGCATGATCAACCAACCTATACCCACTGTATAAGTGAAAACATGATAATGGCATTTTAAATGCTAGATATGGAGTTTGCATATGAACCCTTGGTCCATATGGACTTCATTTAAATTGTTGCTAGATGCATTAGTGCAAATCATAACATCATTGCCATGTCACATTCATGCATCATATTGTTGCATTGCATTGATTGTGTTTCCTCTCTGTTGCCGGTGTTTGTCCCCTCTCAGTAGACGACGTTCCAACGATTTGATCGATGACACTGGTGAAGAACTATACTATCTTCAGAAGTGACAGGCAAGCAAAGCCCCCTTGTTCAATCCCATACAATCCCACTCTCTCGCTCCTGCTCTGTTTTACTGCATTAGGACAACATCGATTCAACTGTTACGTGCTGCGGTAGCTGAACCCCTTCTCCTCTGTATGACCTGTCATTGCCATAGTAAATAGATGAAACCCACTAGCATGAGTAGGAGTTGTTTGAGCCCTGATGTGCCTACTCATTCATGCTTGTTTGTCATGCCTGCTATTTCTTAGAGTTGAGTTAGGTCTGATTCATCGGGGATGAATTGGAATGTGGTGAACATGTCCTACTGTTGAGAGCTAAGTGTGTGAACACAATTTGGTAAAGGTAGCGGTGAGAGGCCACGTAAGAGTACATGGTGGGTTGTCTCATTGCAGCCGTCCTCAGGAACTGAGTTCTGTTTTTGTGATCCATGAACAGTTACTACCACACATTGGGTTCCGATAACTCGGCCCCTCTCGGCTTATTAACCAACTCGATCTCTGTCCAGGAGTTGCAACTAGTTTCTGGTGTTTGTAGGTAGTGTTAGTAGTCTACCAAGTGGCACCCGGTACAGGTGGGCTTTGGACAGACTAGGCACAGTGGCACGGTGTACCAAGTGGCACCCGGATGGTGGGCTTGGGAACCCTGCACACATCGTTTGGGGCCTTGAGTGACACCCCGGCCGGATCTCCTTGCGGATGGAACCCGAATAGGCGATAAACCTGGACGAGAGACTTGTGTGGTTAGTCAGGTCGTGGCCGACTCCCTCGCCAGGCTTCCGCTTGAAGGTTGCCGAGGTACATGACGTGTACATGGTGGTAAGTGGCGAGAGCGTGTGTGAAGAAGTACACCCCTGCAGGGTTATCATTATTTATTCGAATAGCCGGATTCCTCGGATATGGAAACTTGGACCCCTTGCATAGTTCATAGACAAGTGAAAGTGGATACTCTAAAACTCGCAAGATAAGCGTGAGTGCTATGGATGGCCTTCTCATTGGGTGACGGGAGCGGATCCATAGTGGTGTATTGATATGGTGAATATGTGGACTCGTGTGCGCCACCTCAAAAGAGTTGCTTGCAGTCATAGTTCAGGTTAGCCACTGAGTCAAAACTGGCTTGCTACAGTTAAACTCCACTACCCCGTTTGTTGATACCGATGCATATGTAGTTAGTTCTGATATAAGTCTTGCTGGGTAATTTTGTACTCACGTTTGCTTATTTTATGTTTTGCAGAGAGACATCAGTCTCGCTAGTAGTTCCGTGTGGACTTCGACGTTTAGCTTGATACCTCAGCTACGATCTTGTGAACTCGGTAGGATCTGGTAGATAGTCAGGCTTCTCAGCCTTTTTCATTTATAGATGTCTGTACTCAGACATGTTAAGCTTCCGCATGTGCTTGTTGCTTGTATGCTCTGAATGTTGGGTCATGAGACTCATGTTTGTAATTTCTCGCTCCCCGGAGCCTATTGAATAAATACTTGAGTCGTAGAGTTATGTTGTGATGCCATGTTGTATTTACACATATCGAGCATATTGTGTGTATGATTGAAATGCTTGGTATGTGTGGGATCCAACAACCTAGTTGTTTATCCTTGGTAGTGTTGGGGAACGTAGTAATTTCAAAAAATTTCCTCCGCACACGCAAGATCATGGTGATGCATAGCAACGAGAGAGGAGAGTGTGATCTATGTACCCTTGTAGACCGACAGCGGAAGCGTTAGCACAACGCGGTTGATGTAGTCGTACGTCTTCACGGCCTGACCGATCAAGCACCGAAACTACGGCACCTCCGAGTTTTAGCACATGTTCAGCTCGATGACGATCCCCAGACTCCGATCTAGGAATGTGTCGGGGAAGAGTTCCGTCAGCATGACAGCGTGGTGACGATCTTGATGTACTACTGTCGTAGGGCTTCGCCTAAGCACCGCTACAATATTATCGAGGATTATGGTGGAAGGGGGCACCGCACACGGCTAAGAATATGATCACGTGGATCAACTTGTGTGTCTAGGGGTGCCCCCTGCCCCCGTATATAAAGGAGTAAGGGGAGGAGGCCAGCCGGCCCCTATGGCGTGCCAAGGAGGAGTCCTCCTCCTAGTAGGAGTAGGGGGAAAGAAGTGGGGAGGGAGAAGGAAAGGGGGGCGCCGCCCCCCCCCCCTCCTATTCCAATTCGGACCAGGGGGGAGGAGGCGCGCGGCCCACCCTGGCTGCCCCTCTCTCTCTCCACTAAGGCCCATATGGCCCATTACTTCTCCCGGGGGGGGGGGGTTCCGAACCCTCCGGCTCTCCCGTTTTCTCTGAAATCATCCGGAACACTTCCGGTGTCCGAATATAGCAGTCCAATATATCAATCTTTATGTCTCGACCATTTTGAGACTCCTCGTCATGTCCGTTATCACTTCCGGGACTCCGAACTAACTTCGGTACATCAAAACTCATAAACTCATAATATAACTATCATCGAAACCTTAAGCGTGCGGACCCTACGGGTTCGAGAACAATGTAGACATGACCGAGACACGTCTCCGGTCAATAACCAATAGCGGAACCTGGATGCTCATATTGGCTCCTACATATTCTGCGAAGATGTTTATCGGTCAGACCGCATAACAACATACGTTGTTCCCTTTGTCATCGGTATGTTACTTGCCCGAGATTCGATCGTCGGTATCTCAATACCTAGTTCAATCTCGTTACCGGCAAGTCTCTTTACTCGTTTGCAATACATCATCTTGCAACTACTCATTAGTTGTAATGCTTGCAAGGCTTATGTGATGTCCATTACCGAGAGGGCCCAAAGATACCTCTCCAACAATCGGAGTGACAAATCCTAATCTCGAAATATGCCAACCCAACATTCACCTTTGGAGACACATGTAGAGCTCCTTTGTAATCACCCAGTTACGTTGTGACGTTTGGTAGCACACAAAGTATTCCTCCGGCAAATGGGATTTGCATAATCTCATAGTCATAGGAACATGTATAAGTCATGAAGAAAGCAATAGCAACATACTAAACGATCGGGTGATAAGCTAATGGAATGGGTCATGTCAATCACATCATTCTCCTAATGATGTGATCCCATTAATCAAATGACAACACATGTCTATGGTTAGGAAACATAACCATCTTCGATTAACGAGCTAGTCAAGTAGAGGCATACTAGTGACGTTTGGTTTGTCTATGTATTCACACAAGTATTATGTTTCTGGATAATACAATTCTAGCATGAATAATAAACATTTATCATGATATAAGGAAATAAAATAATAACATTATTATTGCCTCTAGGGCATATTTCCTTTAGTCTCCCACTTGCACTAGAGTCAATAATCTAGATTACACAGCAATGATTCTAACACCCATGGAGCTTTGGTGCTGATCATGTTTTGCTCATGTAAGAGGCTTAGTCAACGGGTCTGCTACATTCAGATTCGTATGTATCTTGCAAATCTCTATGTATCCCTCCTAGACTAGATCTCGGATGGAATTGAAGCGTCTCTTGATGTGCTTGGTTCTCTTGTGAAATCTGGATTCCTTTGCCAAGGCAATTGCACCAGTATCGTCACAAAAGATTTTCATTGGACCCGATGCACTAGGTATGACACCTAGATCGGATATGAACTCCTTCATCCAGACTCCTTCGTTTGCTGCTTCCGAAGCAGCTATGTACTCCGCTTCACATGTAGATCCCGCCACAACGCTTTGTTTAGAACTGCACCAACTGACAGCTCCACCGTTTAATGTAAACACGTATCCGGTTTGCGATTTAGAATCGTCTGGATCAGTGTCAAAGATTGCATCAACGTAACCATTTAGGATGAGCTCTTTGTCACCTCCATATATGAGAAACATATCCTTAGTCCTTTTCAGGTATTTTAGGATGTTCTTGACCGCTGTCCAGTGATCCACTCCTGGATTACTTTGGTACCTTCCTACTAGACTTATAGCAAGACACACATCAGGTCTGGTACACAACATTGCATACATGATAGAGCCTATGGCTGAAGCATAGGGAACATCTTTCATTTTCTCTCTATCTTCTGCATTGGTCGGACTTTGAGTCTTACTCAATTTCACACCTTGTAACACAGGCAAGAATCCTTTCTTTGCTTGATCCATTTTGAACTTTTTCAAAACTTTGTCAAGGTACGTGCTTTGTGAAAGTCAAATTAAGCATCTTGATCTGTCTCTATAGATCTTGATGCCTAATATGTAGGCAGCTTCACCGAGGTCTTTCATTGAAAAACTTTTATTAAAGTATCCTTTTATGCTATCCAGAAATTCTATATCATTTCCGATTAGTAATATGTCATCTACATATAATATCAGAAATGCTACAGAGCTCCCACTCACTTTCTTGTAAATATAGGCTTCTCCAAAATTCTGTATAAAACCAAATGCTTTGATCACACTATCAAAGCGTTTATTCCAACTCTGAGAGGCTTGCACCAGTCCATAAATGGATCGCTGGAGCTTGCACACTTTGTTAGCTCCCTTTGGATCGACAAAACCTTCCGGCTGCATCATTTACAACTCTTCTTGCAGAAATCCATTCAGGAATGCAGTTTTGACATCCATTTGCCAAATTTCATAATCATAAAATGCGGCAATTGCTAACATGATTCGGACAGACTTAAGCATCGCTACGGGTGAGAAGGTCTCATCATAGTCAATCCCTTGAACTTGCCGAAAACCTTATGCGACAAGTCGAGCTTTGTAGACAATAACATTACCGTCAGCGTCAGTCTTCTTCTTGAAGATCCATTTATTCTCAATTGCTTGCCGATCATTGGGCAAGTCAACCCAAGTCCATACTTTGTTCTCATACATGGATCCCATCTCAGATTTCATGGCTTCAAGCCATTTTGTGAAATCTGGGCTCACCATCGCTTCTTCATAGTTCATAGGTTCATCATGATCTAGTAGCATGACTTCCAGAACAGGATTACCGTACCACTCTGGCGCGGATCTTAATCTGGTTGATTTACGAGGTTCAGTAGTATCTTGTTCTGAAGTTTCATGATCATTATCATTAGCTTCCTCACTAATTGGTGTAGGTGTCACAGAAACAGGTTTCTGTGATGTACTACCTTCCAATAAGGGAGCAGGTACAGTTACCTCATCAAGTTCTACTTTCCTCCCACTCACTTCTTTCGAGAGAAACTCCTTCTCTAGAAAGTTTCCGAATTTAGCAACAAAAGTCTTGCCTTCGGATCTGTGATAGAAGGTGTATACAGTAGTTTCCTTTGGATATCCTATGAAGACACATTTCTCTGATTTGGGTTCGAGCTTATCAGGTTGAAGTTTTTTCACATAAGCATCGCAGCCCCAAACTTTCAGAAACGACAACTTTGGTTTCTTGCCAAACCACAGTTCATAAGGCATCGTCTCAACGGATTTTGATGGTGCCCTATTTAACGTGAATGCGGCCATCTCTAGAGCATATCCCCAAAACGATAGCGGTAAATCAGTAAGAGACATCATAGATCGCACCATATCAAGTAAAGTACGATTACGACGTTCGGACACACCATTACGCTGTGGTGTTCCGGGTGGCGTGAGTTGTGAAACTATTCCACATTGTTTCAAATGTACACCAAACTCGTAACTCAAATATTCTCCTCCACGATTAGATTGTAGGAACTTTATTTTCTTGTTACAATGATTTTCAACTTCACTCTGAAATTCTTTGAACTTTTCAAACGTTTCAGACTTATGTTTCATTAAGTAGATAAACCCATATCTGCTTAAGTCATCTGTGAAGGTGAGAAAATAACGATATCCGCCATGAGCCTCAACATTCATCGGACCACATACATCTATATATATGATTTCCAACAAATCTGTTGTTCTCTCCATAGTACTGGAGAACGGTGTTTTTGTCATCTTACCCATAAGGCACGATTCGCAAGTACCAAGTGATTCATAATCAAGTGGTTCCAAAAGCCCATCAGTATGGAGTTTCTTCATGCGCTTTACATCGATATGACCCAAACGGCAGTGCCACAAATAAGTTGCACTATCATTATCAACTCTGCATCTTTTGGCTTCAACATTATGAATATGTGTGTCACTACTATCGAGATTTAATAAGAATAGACCACTCTTTAAGGGTGCATGACCATAAAAGATATTACTCATATAAATAGAACAACCATTATTCTCTGATTTAAATGAATAACTGTCTCGCGTCAAACAAGATCCAGATATAATGTTCATGCTCAACGCTGGCACCAAATAACAATTATTTAGGTCTAATACTAATCCCGAAGGTAGATGTAGAGGTAGCGTGCCGACTGCGATCACATCGACTTTGGAACCATTTCCCACGCGCATCGTCACCTCGTCCTTAGCCAGTCTTCGCTTAATCCGTAGTCCCTGTTTCGAGTTGCAAATATTAGCAACAGAACCAATATCAAATACCCAGGTGCTACTGCGAGCATTAGTAAGGTACACATCAATAACATGTATATCACATATACCTTTGTTCACCTTGCCATCCTTCTTATCCGCCAAATACTTGGGGCAGTTCCGCTTCCAGTGACCAGTCTGCTTGCAGTAGAAGCACTCAGTTTCAGGCTTAGGTCCAGGTTTGGGTTTCTTCTCTTGAGTAGCAACTTGCTTGCTGTTCTTTTTGAAGTTCCCCTTCTTCTTCCCTTTGCCCTTTTTCTTCAAACTAGTGGTCTTGTTGACCATAAACACTTGATGCTCCTCCTTGATTTCTACCTCCGCAGCTTTTAGCATTGCAAAGAGCTCGGGAATAGTCTTATTCATCCCTTGCATATTATAGTTCATCACGAAGCTCTTGTAGCTAGGTGGTAGTGATTGGAGAATTCTGTCAATGACGCAATCATCTGGAAGATTAACTCCCAATTGAATCAAGTGATTATTATACCCAGACATTTTGAGTATATGCTCACTGACAGAACTATTCTCCTCCATCTTGCAGCTATAGAACTTATTGGAGACTTCATATCTCTCAATACGGGCATTTGCTTGAAATATTAACTTCAACTCCTGGAACATCTCATATGCTCCATGACGTTCAAAACAACGTTGAAGTCCCGATTCTAAGCTGTAAAGCATGGCACACTGAACTATCGAGTAGTCATCAGCTTTGCTCTGCCAGACGTTCATAACATCTGGTGTTGCTCCAGCAGCAGGCCTGGCACCCAGCGGTGCTTCCAGGACGTAATTCTTCTATGCAACAATGAGGATAATCCTCAAGTTACGGACCCAGTCCGTGTAATTGCTACCATCATCTTTCAACTTTGCTTTCTCAAGGAACGCATTAAAATTCAACGGAACAACAACACGGGCCATCTATCTACAATCAAACATAAACAAGCAAGATACTATCAGGTACTAAGTTCATGATAAATTTAGGTTCAATTAATCATATTACTAAAGAACTCCCAGTTAGATAGACACCCCTCTAATCCTCTAAGTGATTACGTGATCCAAATTAACTAAACCATGTTCGATCATCACGTGATATGGAGTAGTTTCATTGGTGAACATCGCTATGTTGATCATATCTACTATATGATTCACGCTCGACCTTTCGGTCTCTGTGTTCCGAGACCATATCTGTATATGCTTGGCTCGTCAAGTATAACCTGAGTATTTTGCACCCGTTGTATTTGAACGTAGAGCCTATCACACCCGATCATCACATGGTGTCTCAGCACGAAGAACTTTCGCAGCGGTGCATACTCAGGGAGAACACTTCTTGATAATTAGTGAGAGATCATCTTAAAATGCTACCGTCAATCAAAGCAAGATAAGATGCATAAAAGATAAACATCACATGCAATCAATATAAGTGATATGATATGGCCATCATCATCTTGTGCTTGTGATCTCCATCTTCGAAGCACCGTCGTGATCACCATCGTCACCGGCGCGACACCTTGATCACCATCGTAGCATCGTTGTCGTCTCGCCAATCTTATATTTCCACGACTATCGCTACCGCTTAGTGATAAAGTAAAGAATTACAACGCAATTGCATTGCATACAATAAAGCGACAACCATATGGCTCCTGCCAGTTGCCGATAACTTGGTTACAAAACATGATCATCTCATACAATAAAATTTAGCATCATGTCTTGACCATATCACATCACAACATGCCCTGCAAAAACAAGTTAGACGTCCTCTACTTTGTTGTTGCAAGTTTTACGTGGCTGCTACGGGCTTAAGCGAGAACCAATCTTACCTACGCATCAAAACCACAACGATAGTTTGTCAAGTTGGCGCTGTTTTAACCTTCGCAAGGACCGGGCTTAGCCACACTCGGTTCAACTAAAGTTGGAGAAACTGTCACCCGCTAGCCACCTTTGTGCAAAGCACGTCGGGAGAACCGGTTTCGCGTTAGCATACGCGTAATGTCGGTCCGGGCCACTTGGTCCAACAATACCGCCGAACCAAAGTATGACATGCTGGTAAGCAGTATGACTTATATCGCCCACAACTCACTTGTGTTCTACTCGTGCATATAACATCAACACATAAAACCTAGGCTCGGATGCCACTGTCGGGGAACGTAGTAATTTCAAAAAATTTCCTACGCACACGCAAGATCATGGTGATGCATAGCAACGAGAGGGGAGAGTGTGATCTACGTACCCTTGTAGACCGACAGCGGAAGCGTTAGCACAACGCGGTTGATGTAGTCGTACGTCTTCACGGCCCGACCGATCAAGCACCGAAAATATGACACTTGTGAGTTTTAGCACACGTTCAGCTCGATGACGATCCCCGGACTCCGATCCAGCAAAGTGTCGGGGAAGAGTTCCGTCAGCACGACGGCGTGGTGACGATCTTGATGTACTACCGTCGCAGGGCTTCGCCTAAGCACCGCTACAATATTATCGAGGATTATGGTGGAAGGGGGCACCGCACACGGCTAAGAATATGATCACATGGATCAACTTGTGTGTCTAGGGGTGCCCCCTGCCCCCGTATATAATGGAGCAAGGGGAGGTGGCTGGCCGGCCCCTATGGCGCGCCAAGGAGGAGTCCTCCTCCTAGTAGGAGTAGGACTCCTACTAGGAGGGGGAAAGAAGTGGGGAGGGAGAAGGAAAGGGGGGCGCCGCCCCCCCTCTCCTAGTCCAATTCGGACCAGGGGGGAGGAGGCGCGCGGCCCACCCTGGCTGCCCCTCTCTCTCTCCACTAAGGCCCATATGGCCCATTACTTCTCCCGGGGGAGGTTCCGGTAACCCTCCGGCTCTCCGGTTTTCTCCGAAATCATCCGGAACACTTCCGGTGTCCGAATGTAGCCGTCCAATATATCAATCTTTATGTCTCGACCATTTCGAGACTCCTCGTCATGTCCGTGATTACATCTGGGACTCCGAACTAACTTCATTACATCAAAACTCATAAACTCATAATATAACTATCATCGAAACCTTAAGCGTGCGGACCCTACGGGTTCGAGAACAATGTAGACATGACCGACACACGTCTCCGGTCAATAACCAATAGCGGAACCTGGATGCTCATATTGGCTCCTGCATATTCTACGAAGATCTTTATCGGTCAGACCGCATAACAGCATACGTTGTTCCCTTTGTCATCGGTATGTTACTTGCCCGAGATTCGATCGTCGGTATCTCAATACTTAGTTCAATTTCGTTATCGGCAAGTCTCTTTACTCGTTTGTAATACATCATCTTGCAACTAACTCATTAGTTGTAATGCTTGCAAGACTTATGTGATGTGCATTACCAAGAGGGCCTAGAGATACCGCTCCGACAATCGGAGTGACAAATCGTAATCTCGAAATACGCCAACCCAACATTCACCTTTGGAGACACCTGTAGAGCTCCTTTATAATCACCCAGTTACGTTGTGACGTTTGGTAGCACACAAAGTGTTCCTCCGGTAAACGGGAGTTGCATAATCTCATAGTCATAGGAACATGTATAAGTCATGAAGAAAGCAATAGCAACATACTAAACGATCGGGTGCTAAGCTAATGGAATGGGTCATGTCAATCACATCATTCTCCTAATGATGTGATCCCATTAATCAAATGACAACACATGTCTATGGTTAGGAAACATAACCATCTTCGATTAATGAGCTAGTCAAGTAGAGGCATACTAGTGACGTTTGGTTTGTCTATGTATTCACACAAGTATTATGTTTCCGGTAATACAATTCTAGCATGAATAATAAAATAATAACATTATTATTGCCTCTAGGGCATATTTCCTTTAGGTAGCCTCTCTTATGGGGAAATGTAGTCTTGTGCTTCCATGAGCCATAGTAGTCCGCTACAGCCCGGTTCACCGGAGTCCTGCTAGCCCAGCACTACTGCTCCAGAACACTTGACTGGCCGGCATGTGATTCACTTCATTCCTGTGTCTGTCCCTTCGGGGAAATTTCACGCGGTGACGTCCGGAGTCCTGCCTAGCCTGCTACAGCCCGGGTTCCCGGAGTCCTGTTAGCCCAGTGCTACAGCCCGGATTCACACGCTGCTGACCAACATACTCGATGTTGATTCATGTATGCCTGTCCCCGTAAGCTAGTGCCACTTTGGGTTCACGACTAGTCATGTCGGCCCGGGTTCTCTGTCATATGGGTGCTAGCGACACTGTCATATACGTGAGACAAAAGGCGCAAACGGTCCCGGGCCATGGTAAGGCGACACCCGTGGGAATACCGTGCGTGAGGCCGCAAAGTGATATGAGGTGTTACCGGGTAGATCGATGTGACTCGGAATCGGGGTCCTGACACCACGGATGTTCACAACCAAGTTCAAGCTCCCAAATCTGACCTGATGGCCAGGGGCATAGCTTTCGATCTGCTCCAGATGGCCAAGCGAGTTGGCCCGTAGTGCGAAGCTGCCGAACACGAAGATCTGTCCGGAGAGGAAGACTCCCCCTTGGATAGCATCATTGTGGATGATTGGATGAGCCATCGAACCCCTTGACGACGACACAGTGGAACTCTCAATGAAAGCACCAATGTCGGTGTCAGAACCGGCGGATCTCGGGTAGGGGGTCCCGAACTGTGCGTCTAAGGTTGATGGTAACAGGTGACAGGGGACACGATGTTTACCGAGGTTTGGGCCCTCTCTATGGAGGTAATACCCTATGTCCTGCTTGATTGATATTGATGAATATGAGTATTACAAGAGTTGATCTACCACGAGATCGTAATGGCTAAGCCCTAGAGGCCTAGCTTGTATGCCTATGGTAATGAATATCTCTCCTCCGGACTAAGTCCTCCGGTTTATATAGACACCGGGAGGATCTAGGGTTACACAAGGTCAGTTACAAAGAAAGGAATCTACATATTTGGCCGCCAAGCTTGCCTTCCATGCCAAGGAGAGTCCCATTTGGACATGGGTGCAGTCTTCGGTCTTCGTGTTCTTCACAGCCCATCAGTCCGGCCCATGGCTAACAGGCCGAACTCCCGAGGACCCCTTAGTCCAGGCCTCCCTTAGAGGACGAAGGGCAGTTGGGGGTATGGTGGAAAGAGGAGGTGACTTGAAGGGAGAAGGGCACACCACAATTATATCAGTCGGGCTACCAGAGGAGCCCTATCGAGAGCAATGAAAATAGACAGCTGGAACTGCCGGGGGCTCAAGAACGGCCCGATAGTTTGCTCTCTTCTTGAGATGGGAAGAGTGGAGGAACCCCAATTTTTTATGTGAGATTAGGATGGAAGAGAAGGAGTTGGAACTGTTCAGGTGGATGCTAGGGCTTACCCACATGAGCTCATGGAAGGCAGAGGGGAGGAGTCGAGGAGTGGCGTTGTTCTGGAGGAGGGAGGTGGATGGGACCTTTAGGTCGTTTGGGAGGAGGCACATTGATGTTGACGTAACATAGGAAGATGGTTTAGTGTGGCGGCTCACAGGGGTGTACGGGGAGTCAGCGATGAAGAGGAAGAAGGAGACATGTTGAATGATGCATCTTTCGAAACAACAACATCAAGGAGAAAGGCCATGGCTTTGTCTTGGTGATTTTAATGAGGTCATGACAACTAAAGAAAAGGCAGGAGGGGCTGCTCGTCCCCAACACTACCTAGACAGCTTTCGGGAGGCGCTGCAAGACTGCGAGCCTGGAGATATTGGGTTTGAGGGAGACTTGTGCACATAGAGGAACCTTAGCAAAGAGTTTCGCATATATATCTATGAATGGCTGGATTGGGCTACATCTAATGAGGAGTGGTGCGAGGCTGTAGGATCGAAAGTAGGTCTAGAAGGGGGGTGATTAGACTACTTGACCAAATAAAAATCTAGCATTTTCCCAATTTTAAGTCTTGGCAGATTTTAGCAACTAAGCACAAGTCACGCAATCAACCTACACATGCAATTCTAAGAGTGTAGCAGCGGAAAGTAAAACATTGCATATGAAGGAAAAGGGAATGGTTTGGAGAGGGCAGACACAATGTAGACGCGGAGATTTTTGGCATGGTTCCGATAGGTTGTGCTATCGTACATCCACGTTGATGGAGACTTCAACCTACGAAGGGTAATGGCTGCGCGAGTCCACAGAGGGCTCCACCACGAAAGGTCCATGAAGAAGCAACCTTGTCTATCCCACCATGGCCATCGCCCACGAATGACTTGCCTCACTCGGGTAGATCTTCACGAAGTAGGCGATCTCCTTGCCCTTACAAAATCCTTGGTTCAACTCCACAATCTTGTCGGAGGCTCCCAAGTGACACCTAACCAATCTAGGTGACACCACTGTCCAAAAAGTAATAGATGGTGTGATGATGATGAACTACTTGCTCTTGTGCTTCAAATGACAGTGTCCCCAACACTCAATTCTCTCTCACAGATTTGGCTATGGTGGAAAGATGACTTGAGCGGAAAGCAACTTGGGGAAGGCTAGAGATCAAGATTCTTGTGGTTGGATTGGAATGTCTTGATCTCAACACATGAGTAGGTGGTTCTCTCTTAGAAAATGAGTAGTGGAAGTGTAGGCACGTTCTGATGGCTCTCTCTTGAATAGAGAAGGGGTGGAGGGAATGTAACGACCCGAGACCGACGCTCTAGATGCCTTCCATGGATTCCAAGTTTCGCCATGTGACTTAATTGTCTGTTGCATCCTTCATAGCATCATTTGCACTGCATCATGTAATTGTGCCATTAATTTTTTGCAACCGTTTTAAAAACTCAAATAAATTGCATGGATCTTTGATCCATTTAAATCGAGGGAATTCACATGGTGGTTTCTCTTTATAACATATCCTCTCAATATTTTAGGGAGCTACAATAAATATTCCATTCGTACGGAATCAACCCAAACAAACTTGCATTTCGAATCTCTCTCGTTTTCAAATATTTTAAGTCCTTGATCTTTCTCCAAATACTTCAATTCTAGTTGTGGCACTTTGAAATATGTCAAAGTAGATCCATGCCATTTTCAGCTCAACTTGTATTTATTTGGCCCTCCAAATAAATATTTTGCTTTTATCTCCTTTCTGTAAATAGAAAAGGAAAATCATTTTTCCTTCTTTTCTTTTAGTCCAGCCTGCTAGGCCTCCTGGACTTTTTCCCGTCCACCAAGATGGCCTAAGGCCCAGCCGCTGCCTTGTTAACCCTAGTGAACCCTCTGCCCGATCCACTCTCTAACCTTAGCCGATCGAGCAACAACTCATCTCGATCCCCTCCCTAGTGCTCGATCCACATCTATCCCCTCACGTCGCCACACACAACACACACATCGCCAGGGAGAGGAGCTCCACGCGCTCAAGCCCAACGCCCGTACAGCTCCATTCCCGCAGCCCTCCTCGCTCGATCTCGAGCACCCCAGCACCGCTCCTCTTGATCCGCACCGGATCCTCGTCGCGGACCTCCTTCGGTGACCGAACCCCGCTGATGACCATCATCCTACCGTGATGGCACCGTGCTCTGCATCTCCTCCTTCCTCTCCCTCCTACTCAGCGTCCGTCTTCCTCGAGCTCCACGCTCCATCCATGGCGTCCCGCCACAAAGCAGTCACATGTCGCTGGACCTTCCCGCTGCCAGCATTGCCGCGCATCCCTCCCTGCTTGTGTCGCCCTCCGTCCCTTCCTTCGTTGCACGTCCTTGGCCCCTCTGCTCCGCATGTCGCCTCTCTTGCCTTCCTCAACATCCCACTCGACCTCTCCATGGGCCATGGACGTGTGCCGTCGCTTGCCTCAGCTGCGCGCGCCCCGTCCCCCTCGTCATGCCCACTCCTCTGCCTAGCTCGCCCTGCTGCACTGCGGCTGCCTCCATATTTTGTTCCTTGCGGGCAGGAGACCCATGCCCCTTCGACCACCGATCCCGTCGTTGACCGCCAAGACTGCCTTGTCTTGTTTCGGTTGGTTCATACCAAGCCTTGCAAGACTAGAGGCCTATTGTGATGCTTTGTTTTGGATCACCAAGTACACCGCGCCGACGCCTAGTGAGGGAGTCCTGGATTAGGGGGTGTTCGGATAGCCGAACTATACCTTTAGCCGGACTCCTGGACTATGAATATACAAGATTGAAGACTCCGTCCCGTGTCCGGAAGGGACTTTCCTTGGCGTGGAAGGCAAGCTTGGCGATACGGATATGAAGATCTCCTACCATTGTAACCGACTCTATGTAACCCTAACCCTATCCGGTGTCTATATAAACCTGAGGGTTTTAGTCCGTAGGACAACATACACATCAACAATCATACCATAGGCTAGCTTCTACGGTTTAGCCTCTCTGATCTCGCGGTAGATCTATTCTTGTACTACCCATATCATCAATATTAATCAAGCAGGACATAGGGTTTTACCTCCATCGAGAGGGCCCAAACCTGGGTAAAACTTCGTGTCCCTTGCCTCCTGTTACCATCTGGCCTAGACGCACAGTTCGGGACCCCCTACCCGAGATCCGCCGGTTTTGACACTGACATTGGTGCTTTCATTGAGAGTTCCTCTGTGCCGTCGCCGTCAGGCCCGATGGCTCCTACGATCATCAATGGCGATGCAGTCCAGGGTGAGACCTTCCTCCCCGGAAAGATCTTCGTCTTCGGCGGCTTCGCACTGCGGGCCAATTCACTTGGCCATCTAGAGCAGATCGAAAGCTACGCCCTTGGCCGTCAGGTCAGATTCGGAAATTTAAACTACACGGCTGACATCCGCGGGGACTTGATCTTCGAAGGATTCGAACCACCGCCGAGCGCGCCGCACTGTCACGACGAGCATGATCTAGCTCTGCCGCCGAACAGTGCCCTGGAGGCCGCACCCGCATTGGCTCCGACCCTTAGTTCGGAGCCAACCGCGCTGATCGAGGATGGGCGGTTGAACGCCACCTCGGGGGCTGTGATCCCAACGGCGCTTGAGCCGAACACCAGCCCCATACTCTGCGAAACTTGTGACTCCACGAAGCCGGATTCTTCTCTGGACTCCGAACTCTCCGCGCCCCTGCCGATCGAATCCGATTGGGCGCCGATCATGGAGTTCACGGCCGCGGACGTCTTTCAGCACTCGCCTTTCGGCGATATCCTGAAGTCACTGAAGTCTCTCTCTTTATCAGGAGAGCCCTGGCCGGACTACGGCCAGCAAGGTTGGGGTACGGACGATGAAGAAATTCAAAACCCACCCACCACCCACTTTGTAGCCACTGTCGACGACCTAACCGACATGCTCGACTTCGACTCCGAAGACATCAACGGTATGGACGCCGATGAAGGAGATGATGAAGAACCAGCGCCTACCAGGCCCTGGAAAGCCACCTCGTCATATGACATATACATGGTGGACACCCCAAAAGAGGGAGAGGGCGATGGAACAGCGGAGGATGACCCCTCCAAGAAACAGCCCAAGCGCCAGCGTCAGCGGCGCCGCTCAAAATCCCGCCAACACAAAAACGGCGATTCCAGAACGGGAGATAATAATACCCCAGAGAGTGCCGAAGAAAACCCCCTCCAGCAAGGTTTAGCACAGGAGGATCGAGAAACCAGCCCTCATGAGAGAGCGACAGACAGAGAGGTCGAGGACGATAATTATATGCCTCCCTCCGAAGACGAGGCAAGCCTCGATGACGACGAATTCGTCGTGCCAGAGGATCCCGTTGAGCAAAAGCATTTCCAACGCAGGCTTATGGCCACGGCAAGAAGCCTCAAGAAAAAACAACAACAGCTCCGAGCTGATCAAGATTTGTTGGTTGACAGATGGACCGAAGTCCTTGCGGCCGAAGAGCATAAACTCGAACGCCCCTCCAAGAGTTACCCAAAGCACAGGTTGCTACCCCAATTAGAGGAGGAAGCACTCGATGCGGCCGAACGGCCACCTCGTGGCCGCGACAGAGAGGCCTCCCGGCCCTCCACTCAAGCCGCACCCCGTACCAAGGCACGGGAATATGCGCCGGACTTACGAGACATGTTGGAGGACAAGGCAAGGCAAACACGATCGATCTAAGGATCGCGTGGGCACCCCACGGCTCGAGATGGTAACCGTCACGCCCGCCACAAATTCGGCAGGGCCGAACACAGAAGACAAAACTCATTGGAGCTACGTCATGATATCGCCCAGTATAGAGGCGCCGCACACCCACTATGCTTTACAGATGAAATAATGGATCATCAAATCCCCGATGGTTTCAAACCCGTAAACATCGAATCATATGATGGCACAACAGACCCTGCGGTATGGATCAAGGATTATCTCCTTCATATCCACATGGCCCGCGGCGACGATTTTCACGCCATCAAATACCTCCACTCAAGCTTAAAGGACCAGCTCGGCATTGGCTCAATAGCTTGCCAACAGGATCAATCAGTTGTTGGGAGGACCTGGAAGCCGCATTCCTCGACAATTTCTAGGGCACTTATGTGCGACCCCCAGATGCTGATGACCTGAGTCACGTAATTCAGCAGCCAGAGGAATCGGCCAGGCAATTCTGGACACAGTTCCTAACAAAGAAAAATCAAATAGTTGACTATCCGGACGCTGAGGCCCTAGCAGCCTTCAAGCACAATATCCGTGACGAGTGGCTGGCCCGGCACCTTGGACAGGAAAAGCCAAAATCTATGGCAGCACTCACGACAGTCATGACCCGCTTTTGTGCGGGAGAAGACAGCTGGCTTGCTCGTAGCAACAATATGACCAAGAACCCTGGTAGTTCGGACACCAGGGACATTAGTGGTAGGTCGCGTCGCAACAAGCAGAAGCACCGCATTAACGGCGACAATGCTGAGAATACGGCAGTTAATGCCGGATTCAGAGGCTCTAAATCCGGTCAGCGGAAAAAGCCATTCAAAAGGAATCCTAGGGGCCCGTCCATCTTGGACCGAATACTCGACCACTTGTGCCAAATACATGGCACCCCCAAAAAGCCGGCCAATCACACCAACAGGGATTGTTGGGTGTTCAAGAAAGCAAGCAAGTTAAGCGCCGACAATGAAGACAAGGGGTTGCATAGCGACGACGAGGAGGAGCCCCGGCCGCCGAACAACAATGGACAGAAGGGTTTCCCCCCACAAGTGCGGACGGTGAACATGATATACGCCACCCACGTCCCAAAAAGGGAGCGGAAGCGCGCGTTAACGGACGTATACGCGGTAGAGCCAGTCGCCCCAAAGTTCAACCCATGGTCCTCCTGCCCGATCACCTTTGACCGAAGAGACCATCCCACTAGCATCCGTCATGGCGGATTTGCCGCATTGGTTCTAGACCCAATTATTGACGGATTTCATCTCACTAGAGTCCTCATGGACGGCGGCAGCAGCCTGAACCTGCTTTACCAAGATACAGTGCGAAAAATGGGCATCGATCCCTCGAGGATTAAGCCCACCAAAACGACCTTTAAAGGCGTAATACCAGGTGTAGAGGCCAACTGTACAGGCTCAGTCACACTTGAAGTGGTCTTCGGATCCCCTGATAATTTCCGAAGCGAGGAATTGGTCTTCGACATAGTCCCATTCCGTAGTGGCTATCATGCACTGCTCGGACGAACCGCATTCGCCAAATTCAATGCGGTACCACACTACACATACCTTAAGCTCAAGATGCCAGGCCCTCGTGGAGTAATTACGGTCAATGGAAACACCGACGCTCCCTCCGAACGGAGGAGCACACGGTGGCCCTTGCAGCGGAAGTACAAAGCAGCCTCTCCAGGCAGTTCTCTAGTCCGGCCATTAAACGTCCGAACACCGTCAAGCACGCCCGGAGTAACCTACAACAAGACCGCCTGGCACATTCCGAGCAGGTGTAGCAATGCGGCCCCAACCCCAACCCTAGCAAAAAGGCGACGCTAGTACTTCGCGTACATAATTACGCTCTAGAAATACGATGGGCATAGGGGGAGGGGCACCATCACGGCACACCCAACACACGGCTTAAACCGCACCAGGGGTTGCCGATCTTTTACTTTTCTCTTACCTCTAGGACTCTACTCTTCGGAAGGCCTGTTCGGTAGTTCAATTGCCGCACAAACGATGCAAGAACCAGGGAAGCAGACAAGCCATGCCACATCACGGAAATCCCAGGTGGTCTCTATCACGAGCAGTATACCTGTTTCGCATACTATTCCGCAGCTTGCCCCTAGAGGAGACATGTTAAATAGTCCAACTTTTCGTTTATCACATTACTTGTATCGTTCTGCTTTGATCGCAGGTATTTCTAGTAAACAATGCATAGCTTTTGTCTATTTTTGCACTATATTTTTATAAATAAATGTTCCTTAATGACATGTTGCACCCGTTCAACTTGGTACGGCCAAAATACGCCAGGGGCTTTTAGCACCCCTCAATATGGTATGAGAAGTCCGAACACTTTCACAAGTGCGGCACCCCGAACTTATAGCATTATATGCATCAGCTCCGAATCATGTCTTGGGTCAATAGTTGGGTTTGCCCGGCTCCTATGTTTTGGTGCCTTACGTTCCGCTATATCGGCTAAGGTAGCACTAGGAGAACCACTGCGATTGTGCCCCAGTTGAGCTGGGCCGAGCACCTCAGTGGAGATAGCTAAAACTGACTGTCATGATGAAGCGAGAGCTGGTCGCTGTTCGAGAGGTTTTTTTGAGTCCCTAAAGACTTATGCCGCTTAGGGCGACGAGTCGGCTCTGTCTGGCCAAGGCGTGGATAGGGCCCCGAACTCGGTGTTCCGAATACTAGGGGCTTCACCGAAATTTAAAATTATAGAATTCTATGGCTAAGTGAGAGTGTTCACGCATTATAGTCCGATTGCCTCATTCGTCGGGCTGACCGCCTCCCTCGAAGGACCCAAACATGGGAAAAAGAGCGCCCAGATTTATCCCCGAACACCCCAGCACTAGTGGCAAGGGGGGAAAAGCCGACGACTCGCCATCTCTCAGTATTGATAAACAGCCGCACAGAAGGTAATATTTTAAATTCAAGCAACATTGCTCAGTGCATATGAACAAGTTTTCAGCGCATAGGACAAAAACGAGCGAGTTTTACTCAAAAATTACATCCCTAGTACATTCATCCGCCACAAGGCGGGCACCCTTCAGAACATCCTTATAGTAATTTTCGGGCTTGCGATGCTCTTTCCCCGCTGGTGGCCCGTCCTTCACAAGCTTCTCCGCATCCAGCCTGCCCCAGTGCACCTTAGCACGGGCAAAGGCCCTACGGGAACCTTCAATACAGACGGAGCGCTTTATGACTTCGAGCCTTGGACAGGCCTCCACCAGCCACCGCACCAGCCCAAAATAGCTCCCACGCAGGGCCTCTCCAGGCCACAGCCGAACTAGGAGGCCCTTCATGGCCTGCTCGGCCGCCTTGTGGAGCTCGACCAGTTGCTTCAGTTGGTCGCTCAGGGGCACGGGGTGTCCGGCCTCAGCATACTGAGCCCAGAACACCTTCTCCGTCGAGCTACCCTCCTCGGCTCGATAGAATGCGGCGGCATCGGATACTCTCTGGGGAAGATCTGCAAATGCCCCTAGAGAGCTCCGGATTCGGGTATGTATCAAGTAACTCACGTTTATGTGTTTACTTTGCATAGAGAATGCCTTACCCGCCGCTATTTTCTTCACCTCATCCAACTCCTGGAGGGTTTTCTGGGATTGGGCCTTGGCAGACTTGGCATTTTCAATAGCCGCCGCGAGCTCGGACGCTCGCGTCTTCGAGTCAAGCTCCAAACTCTCATGTTTCTTCATGAGAAGCTAGAGCTCTTGCCGCACCTTGCCAACCTCGGCCTCATACCTCTCCCGCTCAGTACGCTCCACGGCCGCACTCTTCTCGGCCTCGAGCAGCGCTTGCTTAAGGGTCGCCACCTTAGATGTGGCCCCTATAATAGCCATGTTAATCCTGTCATTTCTTGCAATTGCACCTTTTTTATATACATATTCGACCAAGGTATTTCTTACCTTCCTTCTCCTCAAGCTGCTTCTTGGCACGCCCGAGCTCTTGCTCGGACTTCTTGAGGCTCTGCTTCAGCGTGTCCACTTCCGCAGTGAGTACGGCGGACGCCAGCAGAGAAGCCTACACACGCATATTGACTCCTTTGGCTAGACTCCTGTGAATTTTTTGATCCTCTATTCGGCTTTTCTTCCCGAACGCCCAACAGAGCATCAGGGGCTACTGTCTATGCGGTAATATCATTTACACATTATTTACTTACCTCAAAGCCTGTCAAAAGGCTAGTACAAGCTTCAGTCAGTCCGCTCTTGGCGGACTGAACCTTCTGGACCACCGCACTCATAATAGCGCGGTGCTCCTCGTCGATGGAGGCGCCTTGGAGCGCCTCCAACATATTGTCCGGCGCCTCCGGGTGGACGGGGGTCGCCGGCACGGTGGACTTGCTCCTCTTGGAAGGAGGTCCCCTGCCGGACTCCGGAACCCTTCAAGGTTCCGGAGCGGTGTCCGGCCTAGAGCCGGACTTGGAGCCCTGGAGGGTTTCATCCCCTTTACTCCTGGAGTCCGGGAAGTCGCCTTGCGGCGCCTCCGGGACCACCTCCTCCCTACTTGGAACCTGTTGGGACAACACCTCGGTGTCGTCCATAGGGCGGGGGGAGGAAGCCGTCGGAAGCGAGTTCACATCTGACGAGTCTAGTGAGCCGCTCGACGACGCGTCGAGCCGGTCTTTGGGTGGGCTGCATAAGCATATTCGACATAAGGGAAAGTTGTGCAATAAACGAATACTATGAATTACTCCGGTATCCGGATACTTACGATTTTGCCAGGGGCTTGGCCCTGGGTTGCCACTCCTCTTCGCCGTCGTCGGCGTTGTTGGAGTAGTTCGGAGGAAGGGTTTTCCCCTTCTTGGACCCTCCGGCCTCCTCACAGAGGGCGGCCTTCCTTTTATTCTCTCCTCCCGCTGGAGGGGGAGAGGTCTCTTCTTCTTTCTCCTTGTCTTCATGAGAGGAAGGCGCTTCGGGACTGTCGGATGACGAATCCGACACCTCCTGGTGCTGGGCACTCTTTCGAGTCCCCGTGGCCCTTTTCGTCGCCTTCTTCTCCGGCACCACATAGGGTGCCAGAACCAGCAGCCTCGCCAAGCGAGCGTCCGCTGGGCCTTCGGGCAAAGGAGCCGGACAGTTGATCTGTCCGGACGTCACCTCCCAATCCTATCACAGATAAGGGAACTTAGATCCTGCATAGAGTCAAACTATGAAAAACTGATACCCTGTAGAAGGACAAAAACAGCTTACCGCATGAGCGTGATGCTGAGTATCCGCGATCCTCGGTAGCGGATGCGGGAGCCTCGGCGCCCTTGAAAAGCATCCTCCAGGAATCTTCATACGTCGTGTCGAAGAGCCTGTTTAGAGTTCGGTGCTGCGCCGGGTCGAACTCCCACAGGTTGAAGGCCCGTCGTTGACACGGGAGGATCAGGCGGATGAGCATAACCTGGACTACGTTGACAAGCTTGAGCCTCTTGTCCACCAGGGTTTGGATGCATGTTTGGAGTCCGGTCAGCTCTCCTTTTTTACCCCAAGACAGGCCTATCTCCTTCCAGGAGGTGAGCCACGTAGGGAGGCCAGATCGAAACTCAGGGGGTGCAACCCATTCGGCGTCGCGCGGCTCGGTGACGTAAAACCACCATGATTGCCACCCTTCAGGGTCTCCACAAAGGAGCCCTCGAGCCACAGGACATTGGCCATCTTGCCAACCATGGCACCGCCTCACTCCGCCTGGCTGCCGCGCACCACCTTTGGCTTGACGTTGAAAGTCTTAAGCCATAGGCCGAAATGGGGGCGGATGCGGAGGAACACCTCGCACACGACGATAAACGCCGAGATGTTGAGGACGAAGTTCGGGGCTAGATCATGGAAATCCAGGCCGTAGTAGAACATGAGTCCCCGGACAAATGGATACAGAGGGAAGCCCAGTCCACGGAGGAAATGGGGGAGGAATACCACCCTCTCATGGGGCCTAGGAGTGGGGATGAGCTGCCCCTTTTCGGGAAGCCGGTGCGCGATGTTACTAGCCAGATATCAGGCCTTCCTCAGCTTTTTGATGTGTCCCTCCGTGACGGAGGAGACCATCCACTTGCCTCTCACTCTGGACATGACTGGAGAAGGTTGAGGTGGTAGTGAGGACTTGGGCGCTGGAGCTCGAGTGCGTAAGAATGGATAGGCAAAGGAGGAAGAAGGCGTGGGTGAAAAGGTGGATCCTTATCCCCTTATATGGGTGGACGCAACTACATGTCCCCACCATCATGGTAAAACTCGCTTATCTCCAAGCGCCATAATCAAAGGCGCGGTTGGGTTACCCACCCCGTATTGATGAGAATCCCGGAATAAGGGGACACGATCTCTGCTTTGACAAGACGTGCCAAGGAAACCGCCTCGCATAACGTGCTGAGGTGGGATACTGAAACGACTCGGATAAAGGCTTGGCCGTGGTGTGTCACGCTACGGAATACGTCAGCAGATTAGATTTGTGTAAATATTATTCTCTCTATGCCAATATGTGGAAACTAATTTTGCAGAGCCGGACACTATCTTTGTGTTCAAAATCTTCTATGAAGTACTTGGAGGAGGAACCCGCCTTGCAATGCCGAAGACAAACTACGCGCCGGACTCATCGTCATTGAAGCCTGGTTCAGGGGCTACTGAGGGATTCCTGGATTAGGGGGTGTTCGGATAGCCGAACTATACCTTCAGCCGGACTCCTGGACTATGAAGATGCAAGATTGAAGACTCCGTCCCGTGTCCGGAAGGGACTTTCCTTGGCGTGGAAGGCAAGCTTGGCGATACGGATATGAAGATCTCCTACCATTGTAACCGACTCTATGTAACCCTAACCCTATCCGGTGTCTATATAAACCGGAGGGTTTTAGTCCGTAGGACAACATACACATCAACAATCATACCATAGGCTAGCTTCTAGGGTTTAGCCTCTCTGATCTCGCGGTAGATCTACTCTTGTACTAACCATATCATCAATATTAATCAAGCAGGACTTAGGGTTTTACCTCCATCGAGAGGGGCCGAACCTGGGTAAAACTTCGTGTCCCTTGCCTCCTATTACCATCCAGCCTAGACGCACAGTTCGGGAGCCCCTACCCGAGATCCGCCGGTTTTGACACCGACACCTAGTATGACTACAAAACCGGAAAGCGACAAGTACCCCGACAGTGTGTGTACCACTACCGTTGACCATGTGGACGTCAAGTCCCTCGACGACAGGTTCGTCTCCGATACGTGTACGACTATGTGGATTCACCAAGTACCCTTCGATTACGCAAAGTTCGACTACCTGGACCATCAAGTTCCTCACCGTGACCCCGAACACCTACAGTTTGTGCACTACTACCCTCGCCCGAAGACCTTGCATGCACCAAGTTCCACTATGAGGTGTACCACTACCGTTGCCAATATCGCGAGTACCTCTACCATCGTCATGTACCATACTTGCAGTGCGGCCCGTGTACCACTACATCCCATCGAACCCGAACTGTCCCGAATTCATGCTTCAAAGGTATAACCCCGAGACGACACCCGTTAACGAACTCATGTCTATGATGTCCTTGCATGTTCCGCCTCGTTTGCCATGCCGTCGACCCGTGGGAACCCAGTAACCGGGATCACCCCACCATCTTTTGCATGTTCTGTACATCCACACTTTCTTTTGCACCAATATCTCAATGAGTTGCCATATCACCGGAATGTTGTTGTGGCACCATTTCTGTTGTCGCTGCCATGGCACCCTTTTTGTTCCGCCATGGTGACCAAATGCTTCATAACATGCTCATGTCAACATTTTAATAAAATAGCATATAACTTGCATATGTCATCCATATCATGATAACAACATTTAAAATGTTTAGAATTGTTGTCGCTTTAAAATTGCTAATGGACATATGGGGATTTTCCAGAATTGTTGTTTGTTGTTCCGACCTCATTTAAACTTGCCTAGATAGGTAGTTTTATTATCCTTCACCTCTTGCCATGTTAACCACCATTTAAAGTTGATGATTAGTGTAAACGAGAATGAACTAAATAATTGGGATGTGGGGTTTCGTCAATATGCAACTCGTTTCATATTGAGATCCACTTAAATTGTAGTATTGTTTGTTGCACTTTGCCATGCCATGCCTCGCTAAACCGTACATGCATCATGCCATGATTATTCTTGTTGGTTTACCATGAAGTTTGCTTCTTTCCGGTGGCTCTTCTCCTTGATAGTTTCGGTTACCTTGCGATTGTTAGGATTCGTTCGACTACGCCCATTCGTCTTCTTCATGGACCCGTTCTTCTTCCTAGCGGGATTTTAGGCAAGATGGCCGTTACTTTGGATACCACTACAATCTTTGCTTTTCTAGTTGTCTCGATGCTATCGCTATGTCATGCTACCTACCACATGTTTATCAACCCTCCCAAATTCTCATGTTAGCCTCTAACCTTTTCCATGATTCTAGCAAACCGTTGTTTGGCTATGTTACCGCTTTGCTCGACCCCTCTTATAGCGTTGCTAGTTGTAGGTGCGGTTGTAGGTTGTTCCATGTTGGGACATGAATATCACAATATCTCTTATTTAATTAATGCATCAATATACTTGGTAAAGGGTGGAAGGCTCGACCTTTTGCCTAGTGTTTTGTCCCACTATTGCTGCCCTAGTTTCTGTCATACCATTGTTATGTTCCTTGATTTTGCATTCCTAACATGGTCGGAGTTTATGGGCCCCCATTGAAAGTTCGCTTCTAATAAAACTCTTCCAGCAAGGCCCAACTTTGGTTTTACCATTTGCGTAATAACAACTAAAATTTTCATAGGGACCGTCTAGCACCCAAAGTTTCTTAATCAACAACCCGGGCCAGTGCTCCTCATGAGTGTTGGTACAAAACAGAGTCGTGTGCGGCTTCCCCCAAGGCAACTCGAATCTCAGTTACTGTATGTTGCGCTCATCTGTTCGTGGCCTATGACGAGATACGAGCGGCTACTATCAGGGTGTCGACATCTTCGGAGGTCTTGCTGGTGTTGTATTACCATTGTCGAAATGTCTTGTGAACCGGGATTCCAAGCTTGATCAGGTTATTCCGGGAGGAGGATTTTCCACCGTTGATAGTGAGATCTTGTCGTGGGCTAAGTTGGTGTTGGGGAACGCAGTAATTTCAGAAATTTCCTATGCACACACAGGATCATGGTGATGCATAGCAACGAGAGGGGAGATTGTGTCCATGTACCCTCGTAGACCGAAAGCGGAAGCATTAGCACAACACGATTGATGTAGTCGTACGTCTTCACGATCCAACCGATCCAAGTACCGAAAGCACGGCACCTTCGTGTTCAGCACACGTTCAGCTCGATGACGTCCCACGAACTCCGATCCAGCAGAGCTTCACGGGAGAGTTTCGTTAGCACGACGGTGTGATGACGGTGATGATGATGCTACCTACGCAGGGCTTCGCCTAAGCACCGCTTCAATATGATCGAGGTGGATTATGGTGGAGGGGGGCACCGCACACGGCTGGGAGAGATCAACAGATCAACTTGTGTGTTCTAGGGTGCCCCCTTGCCCCCGTATATAAAGGAGCAAGGGGGAGGCCGGTCGGCCCCTGTAGGGCGCGCCAGGAGGAGGAGTCCTCCTCCTAGTAGGAGTAGGAAACCCTTTCCTAATCCTACTAGGAGGAGGAAAGAAATGAGGAGAGGGAGGAAAAGGAGGAAAGGGGGCCGCCCCCCTAGTCCAATTCGGTTTGGGCTAGGGGGGCCGCGCGCCCTGCCTCCTCTCTTCCACCATTTGGCCCATTGATGTCTACTACACAACCTTCTTCTTGTAGACGTTGTTGGGCCTCCAAGTGTAGAGGTTTGTAGGATAGTAGCAAATTTCCCTCAAGTGGATGACCTAAGGTTTATCAATCCGTAGGAGGCGTAGGATGAAGATGGTCTCTCTCAAGCAACCCTGCAACCAAATAACAAAGAGTCACTTGTGTCCCCAACACACCCAATACAACGGTAAATTGTATAGGTGCACTAGTTCGGCGAAGAGATTGTGATACAAGTGTATATGGATGGTAGATATAGGTTTTTGTAATCTGAAAAATATAAAAACAACAAGGTAACTAATGATAAAAGTGAGCGTAAACAGTATTGCAATGCATTGAAAAAAGGCCTAGGGTTCATACTTTCACTAGTGCAAGTTCTCTGAACAATAATAACATAATTGGATCATATAACTATCCCTCAACATGCAACAAAGAGTGACTAATAGCGGAGAACAAACGAGAGATTATGTTTGGGTATGAAACCACCTCAAAGTTATTCTTTCTGATCGATCTATTCAAGAGTCCATAGTAAAATAATATGAAGCTATTCTTTCCGTTCAATCTATCCTAGAGTTTGTACTAGAATAACACCTTAAGACACAAATCAATCAAAACCCTAATGTCACCTAATACTCCAATGTCACCTCAAGTATCCGCGGGTATGATTATACGATATGCATCACACAATCTCACATTCTTCTATTCAAACCAACACAAAGTACTTCAAAGAGTGCCCAGAGTTTCTACCGGAGAGTCAAGATGAAAACGTGTGCCAACCCCTATGCATAGGTTCATGGGCAGAACCCGCAAGTTGATCACCAAAACATACATCAAGTGAATCAATAGAATACCCCATTGTCACCACGGGTATCCCATGCAAGACATACATTTAGTATTCTCAAATCCTTAAATACTCAATCCGATAAGATAACTTCAAAGGGAAAACTCAATCCATTACAAGAGAGTAGAGGGGGACAAACATCATAAGATCCAACTATAATAGCAAAGCTCGTGATACATCAAGATCGTATCATCGCAAGAACACGAGAGAGAGAGAGAGAGATCAAACACATAGCTACTAGTACATACCCTCAGTCCCGAGGGAGAACTACTCCCTCCTTGTCATGGAGAGCACCGGGATGATGAAGATGGCCACCGGAGAGGGATTGCCCCCTCTGACAGGGTGCCGGAACGGGTCTAGATTGGTTTTTCCTGCTACGGAGGCTTCTGGCGGCAGAACTCCCAATCTATTGTGCTCCTCAAAGTTTTTAGGGTATATGGGTATATATGGGAGGAAAAAGTACGTCGGTGGACCTCCGGGCTGTCCACGAGGCAGGGGGCGTGCCCAGGTGGGCTGGGCGCGCCCCCACCCTCGTGGGCAGCCCGGGACTCTCCTGGTCCAACTTTGATACTCCGTGGGCTTCTTCTGGTCCAAAAATAAGTTCCGTGAAGTTTCAGGTCAATTGGACTCCGTTTTATTTTCCTTTTCTATGATACTCTAAAACAAGGAAAAAACAAAAACTGGCACTAGGCTCTAGGTTAATAGGTTAGTCCCAAAAATCATATAAAATAGCATATAAATGCATATAAAACATCCAAGGTTGATAATATAATAGCATGGAACAATCAAAAATTATAGATACGTTGGAGACGTATCAACATCCTCAAGCTTAATTCTTGCTTGTCCTCGAGTAGGTAAATGATAAAAACAGAATTTTTGATGTGGAATGATACCTAACATATTTATCCAAGTAATTCTCTTTATTGTGGCAAGAATATTCAGATCCATAAGATTCAAGACAAAAGTTTAATATTGACATAATGATAATAATACTTCAAGCATACTAACCAAGCAATTATGTCTTCTCAAAATAACATGGCCAAAGAAAGCTATCCCTACAAAATAATATAGTCTGGCTATGCTCCATCTTCACCACACAAAATATTTAAATCATGCACAACCCCGATGACAAGCCAAGCAATTGTTTCATACTTTTGGTGTTCTCAAACTTTTTCAATTTTCACGCAATACATGAGCGTGAGCCATGGATATAGCACTATAGGTGGAATAGAATGGTGGTTGTGGAGAAGACAAAAAGGAGAAGATAGTCTAACATCAACTAGGCGTATCAACGGGCTATGTAGATGCCCATCAGTAGATATCAATGTGAGTGAGTAGGGATTGCCATGCAACAGATGCACTAGAGCTATAAGTGTATGAAAGCTCAAAAAGAAACTAAGTGAGTGTGCATCCAACTCGCTTGCTCACGAAGCCCTAGGGCATTTTGAGGAAGCCCATCATTGGAATATACAAGCCAATTTCTATATAATGAAAATTTCCTACTAGTATATCAAAGTGACAACATAGGAGACTCTTTATCACGAAGATCATGGTGCTACTTTGAAGCACAAGTGTGGTAAAAGGATAGTAGCATTGTCCCTTCTCTCTTTTCTCTCATTTTTATTTTATTTTTTTATTTGGGCCTTTCTCTCTTTTTTTGGCCTGTTTTTTTTTCTCTTTTTTTGGCCTGTTTTTTTCTATTTTTTTATTTGGGCTTCTTCGGCCTCTTTTATTTATTTATTTCGTCCGGAGTCTCATCACGACTTGTGGGGGAATCATGGTCTCCATCATCCTTTCCTCACTTGGGACAATGCTCTAATAATGAAGATCATCACACTTTTATTTACTTACAACTCAAGAATTACAACTTGATACTTAGAACAAAATATGACTCTATATGAATGCCTCCGGCAGTGTACCGGGATGTGCAATGACTCATGAGCGACATGTATGAAAGGATTATGAACGGTGGCTTTGCCACAAATATGATGTCCACTACATGATCATGCAAAGCAATATGACAATGATGAAGAGTGTCATAATAAACGGGACGGTGGAAAGTTGCATGGCAATATATATCGGAATGGCTATGGAAATGCCATAATAGGTAGGTATGGTGGCTGTTTTGAGGAAGGTATATGGTACCGGCGAAAGTTGCACGGTACTAGAGAGACTAGCAATGGTGGAAGGGTGAGAGTGCGTATAATCCATGGACTCAACATTAGTCATAAAGAACTCATATACTTATTGCAAAAATTTATTAGTTATTGAAACAAAGTACTATGCGCATGCTCCCAGGGGGATAGATTGGTAGGAAAAGACCATCGCTCGTCCCCGGCCGCCACTCATAAGGAAGGCAATCAATAAATAAATCATGCTCCGACTTAATCACATAACAGTTCACCATACGTGCATGCTACGGGAATCACAAACTTCAACACAAGTATTTCTCAAATTCACAACTACCCAACTAGCATGACTCTAATATCACCATCTCCATATCTCCAAACAATTATCAAGTATCAAACTTCTCTTAGTATTCAATGCACTTCATATGAAAGTTTTTATTATATCCCTCTTGGATGCCCATCATATTAGGATTAGTTTCATAACCAAAGAAAACTACCATGCTGTTCTAAAGACTCTCAAAATAATATAAGTGAAGCATGAGGATTCTTCTATTTCTTCAAAATAAAACCACCACCGTTCTCTAAAAAGATATAAGTGAAGCGCTAGAGCGAATGACAAACTACTCCAAAAGATACAAGTGGAGATCAATGAGTAGTCGAATAATTATGAAACTATATGAAGACTCTCTAACATTTAAGAATTTTAGATCTTGGTATTTTAATCAAACAGAAAGCAAAACAAAAGAAAATAAAATGACGCTCCATGCAAAACACATATCATGTGGCGAATAAAAATATAGCTCCAAGTAAAGTTACCGATGAACGAAGACGAAAGAGGGGATGCCTTCCGGGGCATACCCAAGCTTAGGCTCTTGGTTGTACTTGAATATTTTCTTGGGGTGCCTTGGGCATGCCCAATCTTAGGCTCTTGCCACTCCTTATTCCATAATCCATCGAATCTTTACCCAAAACTTGAAAACTTCACAACACAAAAGTTAACAGAAAACTCGTAAGCTCCGTTAGCGAAAGAAAACAAAACACCACTTCAAGGTACTGTAATGAACTAATTCTTTATTTATATTGGTGTTAAACCTACTGTATTCCAACTTCTCTATGGTTTATAGACTCTTTTACTAGCCATAGATTCATTAAAATAAGCAAACAACACATGAAAAACAGAATCTGTCAAAAACAGAACAGTCTGTAGTACTCTGTAACTAACGCAAACTTCTGGAACCACAAAAATTTTAAAATAAATTTCTGGACGTGAGGAATTTATCTATTAATCATATGCACGAAGAATTAACTAAATATAACTCTCCAATAAAAAATGGCAGCAATTCTAGTGAGCGCTAAAGATTCTTTTTTTACAGCAAGATCAACAAGACTTTCCCCAAGTCTTCCCAACGGTTCTACTTGGCAGAAACACTAATTGAAACATAAAAACTCAATCATAACAGAGGCTAGATAAATTATTTATTACTAAACAGGAGAAAAAATCAAGGAACAAAAATAAAGTTGGGTTTCCTCCCAACAAGCGTTATCGTTTAACGCCCCTAGCTAGGCATGATGATTTCAATGATTCTCACATAAATGATAAGAATTGAAACATAAAGAGAGCATAATGAAGAATATAACTAGCAAATTTAAGCCTAACACACTTCCTATGCATAGGGATTTTGTGAGAAAACAACTCATGGGAACAATAATCAACTTGCATAGGAAGGTAAAACAAGCATAACTTCAAAACTTTAAGCACATAGAGAGGAAACTTGATATTATTGCAATTCCTACAAGCATATATTCCTCCCTCATAATAATTTTGAGTAGCAACATGAATGAATTCAACAATATAACCAGCACAGATAAAAATTCGTTTCATGATCTACAAACATAGAAATTTTATTACTCTCCATAGAAGCAAAATTCTTCTCATTCGGAATAGTGGGAGTATCATAAGAGACTCGAATACTATAAATTGTTTCCACATTAAAAGAGTAATGTTCAAAAAAGGGTAATCATAATCATGAAAAGTTTTATAAATATAATCATCACTACTTTTTATAGCATAAGTGTCATCACAATAATCATCATAAGTAGCAACTTTTTTCTCATCATAATCAATTGAAACCTCTTCCAAGATAGTGGAATCATTACTAAATAAGGTCATGACCTCTCCAAATCCACTTTCAACAATATAATCATGATAAGTAGGAGGCATTCTATCATCATTGTAAATTTGCATATCAAAACTTGGGAGACTAAAAATATCATATTCATTAAACATAGCATCCCCAAGCTTGGGACAAACATTAATTGCAGCAAATATATTCTCAAAAACATCATCTTCATCAAACATAGCATTCCCAAGATTGGGCCTTTTCATATCATAAGCATAATCACTCTCATCATCAATAGTATGGATAGCACCGATAGTATAGCAATTATCATCATCACAATGAGTAATAGGAGCAACATTATTTGGGAGAGATACCTTTCTACCTTTGATTCTCCGTCTTTTATTTTTCTTCTTCACATCATGTGTGGGTTTAATCTTATTTTTGGAGCTCCTTATTAATGAGATTGGTTGAATAGAAGGCTCCTCCTCGTTACCTGATTCATCATAACGAATAATAGGAGGATATTGGGAAGTCTCTTCCCTTTCATTAGTATTCTCTTCATCCTCTATTTGTTTTCTTTTTTTATGTAATTGGCAATATAAGAGTTTTCAATGCAATTCAGGCACAATACATATAAATTTCCTCTAGATCAAAATCAAGAAATTTATCGAGATTAAATTTTGGAATACCCTTAGTTATACGTTTCATTTCTTCATAACCCAAAAGAAGACTAAGCTCTTTATGATGCTCAAGGGTAATCAAGTTATCACAATTTTTGGACATGACTTGATCATGAAACAAATAGCATTGGAGCTTTAAATGACCACGTTCATTGCCAAATTCACAAGGATGGCGATAAATGTTGAATCTTTCAGCACAAACATCTAGCCTTTCTTGCAACAATTTAGTTTCTAAATGCTTATGCCTCTTGCAATATCTATCTTACCTATTTGGTATGTACTTGCAAACCCAATGCACTCCACAAAAATTGACATGTTTATAGGAGACATTTTCATCATAACTAGTGCAATCATCATTAGTACTACAGATATTCAAGGAGTTCATACTAACAACATTGCAATCATGCTCATCATTCGAAGATTTAGTGCCAAACATTTTAATGCATTCTTCTTCTAACACTTTGGCACAATTTTCCTTTCCATCATACTCATGAAAGATATTAAAAGGTTGAAGCGTATGAGGCAAACTTAATTCCATTTTTTTGTAATTTTCTTTTATAAACTAAACTAGTGAGAAAACAAGAAACTAAAAGACTCGATTGCAAGATCTAAAGATATACCTTCAAGCACTCACCTCCCCGGAAACGACGCCAGAAAAGAGCTAGATGTCTACTACACAACCTTCTTCTTGTAGACGTTGTTGGGCCTCCAAGTGCAGAGGTTTGTAGGACAGTAGAAAATTTCCCTCAAGTGGATGACCTAAGGTTTATCAAACCGTGGGAGGCATAGGATGAAGATGGTCTCTCTCATACAACCCTGCAACCAAATAGCAAAGAGTCTCTTGTGTCCCCAACACACCCAATACAACGGTAAATTGTATAGGTGCACTAGTTCGGCGAAGAGATGGTGATACAAGTGGTATATGGATGGTAGATATAGGTTTTTGTAATCTGAAAATATAAAAACAGCAAGGTAACTAATGATAAAAGTGAGCGTAAACGGTATTGCAATGCGTTGAAACAAGGCCTAGGGTTCATACTTTCACTAGTGTAAGTTCTCTCAACAATAATAACATAATTGGATCATATAACTATCCCTCAACAAGGACCAAAGAGTCACTCCAAAGTCCCTAATAGCGAAGAACAAACGAGAGATTATGGTAGGGTACGAAACCACCTCAAAGTTATTCTTTATGATCGATCTATTCAAGAGTCCATAGTAAAATAACATGAAGCTATTCTTTCCATTCAATCTATCCTAGAGTTCGTACTAGAATAACAACTTAAGACACAAATCAATCAAAACCCTAATGTCACCTAGATACTCCAATGTCACCTCGGGTATCCGCGGGTATGATTATATGATATGCATCACACAATCTCAGATTCATCTATTCAAACAAACACAAAGTACTTCAAAGAGTGCCCCAAAGTTTCTACCGGAGAGTCAAGATGAAAACGTGTGCCAACCCCTATGCATAGGTTCATGGGCGGAACCCGCAAGTTGATCACCAAAACATACATCAAGGGAATCAATAGAATACCCCATTGTCACCACGGGTATCCCACGCAAGACATACATCAAGTGTTCTCAAATCCTTAAAGAATCAATCCGATAAGATAATTCAAAGGGAAAACTCAATCCATTACAAGAGAGTGGCGGGGGTGAAACATCATAAGATCCAACTATAATAGCAAAGCTCACGATACATCAAGATCGTATCACCTCAAGAACACGAGAGAGAGAGATCAAACACATAGCTACTGGTACATACCATCAGCCCCGAGGGAGAACTACTCCCTCCTCGTCATGGAGAGCACCGGGATGATGAAGATGGCCACCGGAGAGGGATTACCCCCTCCGGCAGGGTGCCGGAACGGGTCTAGATTGATTTTCGGTGGCTATGGAGGATTCTAGCGGCGGAACTCCTGATCTATTGTGCTCCTCGAAGTTTTTAGGGTATATGGGTATATATGGAAAGAAGAAGTGCGTCATTGGACCTCTGGGCTGTCCACGAGGCAGGGGGCACGCCCAGGGGGGTGGGCGCGCCCCCACCCTCGTGGGAAGCCCGGGACTCTCCTGGTCCAACTCCGATACTCCGTGGGCTTCTTCTGGTCCAAAAATAAGTTCCGTGAAGTTTCACGTCAATTGGACTCCGTTTGATTTTCCTTTTCTACGATACTCTAAAACAAGGAAAAAACAGAAACTGGCACTGGGCTCTAGGTTAATAGGTTAGTCCCAAAAATCATATAAAATAGCATATAAATGCATATAAAAAATCCAAGGTTGATAATATAATAGCATGGAACAATAAAAAATTATAGATACATTGGAGACGTATCACCCATGAGGCCCATTACTTTTTCCTCGTATTCCCATAACTCCCCGGTACCCCGAAAAATACCCGAATCACTCGGAACCTTTCCGATGTCCGAATATAGTCGTCCAGTATATCGATCTTTACGTCTAGACCATTTTGAGACTCCTCTTCATGTCCCCGATCTCATCCGGGACTCTGAACTACCTTCGGTACATCAAATCACATAAACTCATAATACTGATCGTCACCGAACGTTAAGCGTGCGGACCCTACAGGTTCGAGAACTATGTAGACATGACCGAGACACGTCTCTGGTCAATAACCAATAGCGGAACCTGGATGTTCATATTGGCTCCTACATATTCTACGAAGATCTTTATCGGTCAAACCGCATAACAGCATACGTTGTTCCCTTTGTCATTGGTATGTTACTTGCCCGAGATTTGATCGTCGGTATCTCAATACCTAGTTCAATATCGTTACCGGTAAGTCTCTTTACTTGTTCCATAATGCACTATCCCACAGCTAACTCATTAGGTGCATTTCTTGCAAGTCTTATAGTGATGTGCCTTACCGAGAGGGCCCAGAGATACCTCTCCGACAATCAGAGTGACAAATCATAATCTCGATCTATGCCAACTCAACAAGTACCATCGGAGACACCTGTAGAGCACTTCTATAATCACCCAGTTACGCTGTGATGTTTGGTAGCACACAAAGTGTTCGTCCGGTATTCGGGAGTTGCATAATCTCATAGTCATATGAATATGTATAAGTCATGAAGAAAGCAATAGCAACAAACTAAACGATCATCGTGCTAAGCTAACGGATTGGGTCAAGTCAATCACATCATTCCCTAATGATGTGATCCCATTAATCAAATGACAACTCATGTCTATGGCTAGGAAACTTAACCATCTTTGATTCAACGAGCTAGTCAAGTAGAGGCATACTAGTGACACTTTGTTTGTCTATGTATTCACACATGAACTAAGTTTCTGGTTAATACAATTCTAGCATGAATAATAAACATTTATCATGATATAAGGAAATATAATAACAACTTTATTATTGCCTCTAAGGCATATTTCCTTCAGTCTCCCACTTTCACTAGAGTCAATAATCCAGTTCACTTCGCCATGTGATTTAACACCAATAGTTCACATCACCATGTGATTAACACCCATAGTTCACATCGTCATGTGACCAACACCCAAAGGGTTTAGCGGAGTCAATAATCTAGTTCACATTGCTATGTGATTAACACCCAAAGAGTACTAAGGTGTGATCATGTTTTGCTTGTGAGAGAAGTTTAGTCTACGGGTCTGCCACATTCAGATCCGTATGTATTTTGCAAATTTCTATGTCAACAATGCTCTGCACGGAGCTACTCTAGCTAATTGCTCCCACTTTCAAAATGTATCCAGATTGAGACTTAGAGTCATCTGGATTAGTGTCAAAATTTGCATCGACATAACCCTTTACGACGAACCTTTTGTCACCTCCATAACCGAGAAACATATCCTTATTCCACTAAGGATAATTTTGACGCTGTCAAGTGATCTACTCCTAGATCACTATTGTACTCCCTTGCTAAACTCAGTGTAGGGTATACAATAGATCTGGTACACAGCTTGGCATACTTTATAGAAACTATGGCTGAGGCATAGGGAATGACTTTCATTCTCTTTCTATCTTCTGTCGTGGTCGGGCTTTGAGTCTTACTCAATTTCACACCCTGTAACACTGGTAAGAACTCTTTCTTTGACTGTTCCATTTTGAACTACTTCGAAATCTTGTCAACATATGTACTCATTGAAAAATCTTATCAAGCGTCTTGATCTATCTCTATAGATCTTGATGCTCAATATGTAAGTAGCTTCACCGAGATCTTAATTTAAAAAACTCCTTTCAAATACTCCTTTATGCTTTCCAGAAAATTCTACATTATTTCCGATCAACAATATGTCATCCACATATATTTATCAGAAATGTTGTAGTGCTCCTATTCACTTTCTTGTAAATACAGGCTCCACCACAAGTCTGTATAAAACTATATGCTTTGATCAACTCATCAAGGCGTATATTCCAACACTGAGATGCTTGCACCAGTCAATAGATGGATCGCTGGAGCTTGCACATTTTGTTAGGACCTTTAGGATCGACCAAACCTTCTGGTTGCATCATATACAACTCTTCTTTAAGAAATCCATTAAGGAATGTAGCTTTGACATCCATTTGCCAGATTTCATAAAATGTGGCAATTTGCTAACATGATCCGGACAGACTTACGCATCGCTACGAGTGAGAAAAACTCATCGTAGTCAACACCTTGAACTTTGTCAAAACCTTTTTCGACAAGTCTAGCTTTGTAGATAGTAACACTACTATCAGCGTCCGTCTTCCTCTTGAAGATCTATTTATTTTCTATGGCTTACCGATCATCGGGCAAGTCAACCAAAGTCCACACTTTGTTCTCATACATGGATCGCATCTCAGATTTCATCGCCTCAAGCCGTTTCGTGGAATCTGGGCTCATCATCACTTCCTCATAGTTCGTAGGTTCGTCATGGTAAATTAACATGACCTCCAGAACAGGATTACCGTAGCACTCTAGTGCGGATCTCCCTCTGGTTGACCTACGAGGTTCGGTAGTAACTTGATCTGAAGTTACATGATCATCATCATTAGATTCCTCACTAATTGGTGTACGATTCATAGAAAGGGATTACTATGATGAACTACTTTCCAATAAGGGAGCAGGTACAGTTACCTCATCAAGTTCTACTTTCCTCCCACTCACTTTTTTCGAGAGAAACTCCTTCTCTATAAAGGATCCATTCTCAGCAACAAATATCTTGCCTTCGGATCTGTGATAGAAGGTGTACTGTAAGTGCATCTAGTGCCACCCCTAGTTGGTTTTGGAGTATTGACGACAAACCTAGTTGAGGGACTAATGTGTTTGTGAGAATTGCAGGATAACACAGGTAGAAGTCCCTCATTGATTCGGTTTTACTACCAGAGATGACCCCTAAAAATGTATGAAGACATTGAAGTCCAAGGTGGTATATGAAGATATTCATATTGAAGACTATGACAAAAGAAGACACGTTATGAAGCCTATGGAGCTCGAAGACGTAGATCTTTCGTAGTTCTTTTTCTTTTGTGTTGAGTCATAGGAACCACCGTACTGTTAAATGGGGTCCAGGAGAACCAGTCAGAATGACTGAAGTGATGCCTAAACCAAAAACCTATGTCTTCGAGTGAAGACAAAGAGAGCGAATCTTGTCCAGAGCCGGACAAGTCAGCTTTGCTTGTAGCCCAAGTAAAGTTGCCATGAGAGCTTGAAATCTGACCGTTGAGACACGTGTCAGTTCCTTAGTGACCCAGGGTCATTTCGGACAAATCAGGTCGGGTTGCCAAGTGGCTATAAATAGCCCACCCCCTACAACCATAAACGGTTGGCTGCTCAGATTTCAGTGCACGGCTTTTGTCGTTTGAGAGCAACCCACCTCGAAGCCTTTGAGAGAAAATTCCTAGTGAGGAAAAAGCCCTAACCACCCAGAGCCAGAGAACATTGGGCATCACTTAAGTCTTCTTGTCTGTGTGATCTGAAGACTTACTACACTTGAGGACTGTGAATCCTCCAGACGGTTAGGCGTCGCGTTCAGAGCATCAAAGAGACATTGTGGATTGCCAGTGAACGAAGTCTGTGAAGGTTTGGGAGTCTACCTTGAAGACTTACCAGAGTGATTGGGCGAGGACTATGTGACCTTAGATCAAGGAGAATACGGTGAGGACTTGGTGTCCTGAGCTGCGTGTTCAGGACTGGGTGTCCGGGACTATGTGTCCTAAGGTTTAAATACCTAGCCGCTCCAACCAGACGTACAGTTGTCACAGCAACTGGAATTGGTCCAACACATCATTGTCTTCAAAGAGTCATTGGTTTCATCTTCACTTCCTTTTTCTTACTGTTACTCATTGTGAAGCCATTGCATGCTTGCTCTATCTTTTGACTTCACAACGTGAATGTATGATCTGTTTGGCTTCATAACTTCTTCCTACCTGATCCTTATTACACTGCAACTATTTGTCATTGTGCTTTCACTCTATTGAATACTTGACCATGGCTTGCCTAGTGTAATCTAACTTCCGCTGCATAGTAATAGGCATATCTTCGCTGTTTGTCTTCATAACTCCCACGTTTTGAAGACTTTCATAAAAATTGCCTATTCACCCCCCCCCCTCTAGTCGATATAACGCACTTTCAATTGGTATCAGAGCAAGCTGCTCCCTTGTTCTGTGTGATTCGGTTTAACCACCTGGAGTTTTAGCTATGTCGACTACAGGGATAATCAAAGTCTCCGTTGCGTGCCCCGTCTTCGATGGAACTGAATATCCCTACTGGAAGAATAAGATGCGCATGCATCTTGAAGCCATTGACGTCGACCTATGGTATGTCGTTGAGAATGGCGTTCCCAAGGCTAGAGAAGGTGTCACTGCTGCTGATGTCAAGAAGTTCACTCAACTAGACTCTACTACCAAAAATATCATATGTGGTCATCTGACAAAAGGACAGTATGGCCGTGTGAGTGCCTTGAAGACATCCAAGCTGGTCTGGGACTGGCTCTCCAAGGTCAATGAAGGCATCTCAACCCAGAGAGATCAGAGAATCAATGTTCTTCGCAACCTCTTCAACCGCTTCAAGCGAAATGACAATGAGAATGTCCAGCTCACATTTGACCGGCTCACTGACATCACAAATGAGCTTCAAGCCCTCGGCGCCACTGAGATCACCAAACATGACATCGTCAAGACGCTGCTGAGATCACTTGATAGTTCGTTTGACATCCTAGCCCTGATGATTCAAGAACATCCTGATTTCAAGACACTCGATCCGTCTGACATACTTGAGAGGATCAACACACATGAGTTTCAGCTTTCTGAGAAAAGAGATATCTACGGTCCAAACTATGGGCAAACTCGTGCCTTGAAGGCACAAGCTGTTTCCTCATCTGAAGAAGAATCTGACAGCAGTTCTGATGATCCTGAAGACATTGGAAGGGAACTTGCAATGCTAGTGAAGAAGTTCCAAAAATTCACCAAGAAGAAAGGCTTCAGAAAATCTTCACGATCAAGCTCAAGGAATGATGAAGCTTGTGCTCATGACTACAAGAAGAAAACATGTCACAAGTGCAAAAAAACTGGACACTTCATCTCTGAGTGTCCACAGTGGGACAATGAGAACAGAAGGAAGAAGAAGAGCAAGGAATATGATTCTGACGACAAAAAGAAGAAGAAATACTCAAAGTCTTCTTCCAAGTGTTCCTCAAAGTCTTAATCACACAATAAGAGCTCATCTGGCAAGGCACGTGCGTTTGTTGGCAAGGAAATGGATTCAGAGGAGGAGTCCACTTCTGAGGAGGCAGAGGTGGAGTTTGAGGAGGAGTCTGATTCTGGCATTGCGAGTCTGGCTACAGCATACGTCGCCATGTCCATCTTCAACACTGAAGACAATGACTTCATCACCGACACCGATGCAAATAACAAGAACGACTCCACTCCTACCTACTGCTTCATGGCACGCGGTGCCAAGGTAAACACACGCACTACTCGCTATCAAACATCTAGTGATGATGACTCTGACTGTGATTCAAAACCCAGCTACAAAACACTTGCTAAAATTGCAACTGAACAACAGAAAGCTATGGAACATATTCAAAAACTGTTAGACAGAAGCGATGATCTGTTGGGTGCTGAAATGACTTGATCTGAATCCTTAATTGAAGACATAAAAAATCTTCACGTTAAGTATCAGGAACTTGAAGATCGTCTTGATACTCTCTCAACAACTCATGAAAAGCTTTCCTATGATTATCTTCAAAGGAAGCAAGAACTTGAGAAATTGAGAGCGGTTCATGAAGATCTTCAAAAGGAAAACGAGTCACTTCGTGGCAAACAGATCAGTTCCGCTCAGGAAGGATTTGAACCACCATGTCTTAAATGCATTGAGCGTGATAATGCTACTTTTGTTGCTGAATGTTCCACTGCTACTGTTGTTGCAATATCTTCAACTGTTGATGTGGTAACTAACCCCTCTGTTGAGGATACCACTGCTATTGCTGATGAGAATGCTAGGTTGAAGACATTGCTTGAAACAGGGACGTACAAAAGTCTTAAAGGACATCAGACATTATGTGATGTCCTCAAGAAGCAGATTCTGAACCAAAACCCTAGGAAAGAGGGTGTTGGGTTCGTAAGGAAAACAAATGCAGATGGCTCTTACTGGAAACCTGAGCAGTACCGCAAAACCACATGGGTTGCTGCAAAGGAACTTTCAGCAGATCCATCCAATTTATCTGGCTTCACTTGTGCTAACCCCATTATCATTGATGAATCCTTGATGCAAACTATAAACTGTTTAAGAATCAGAATGGTGAAGTGTTTGCCAGGTACATTGGTACTAACTGCAGGAATGGACCACCTATGAAGAAGATTTGGGTTCCGAAAAAGTGTCTGGAAAATCTTCCTGTGAATGTCTTCATGATACCTCACTTGAAGAAGACAAACCTCAGACCAAAGGATTCATACGGTCCAAAGGCTTCATACAAACAGAGGACTCACCTGAGTCACACTAACGCAAATGTTTTGCAAGGAAACCATACTCAGGCATATGAATATGAGAGCGGTTCATCAAACCGTCATGTTCATATGACCAAAAATTATTCTGCTTATTCTTATGAGTACTATTGTCCACCTGCAAGACTGTTTGCTAAGGCTTCAAAGCCAAAATTTTCAGATGCTGCACTTAGACTTATTGCTTCTAAGCCACCCTTGAAGATGTGGGTGGTTAAGAAGGCTTAACTCTCTTTTGCAGGGAAAGGTCTCCAGCAGAAAACCAAAATCTTCTGACGCTATTGCTGGGGACCTTAAAAATCTTGTAGGGCGCAAGATAAAATGCCCGAATGGCATCATTATGTACTTCGTTCCTGAATCGCATGCTACTCTCCCTATTAGTCCTAATCTGGATCTATGTTTTCATAACCCACTGGTTCGTCAAATGTTTTTGCTTCACAATTCTCTTCGTGAAGCCTATCCCCCTAACTGCATTGTAGGGTACAACACCAGTGTCTTCAAAGTCTTCAGAATGGATTATTGACAGTGGGTGTACAAATCATATGACTGGCAAAAGAAGCCTTCTTATGGACTCAACCTTACGTCCATCTGACAAGAGCCACATCACATTTGCTGACACTGGTAAAAGTAAGGTATTAGGTCTAGGTAGAGTTGCAATCTCAAAGGATCAACACATGGATAAAGTCATGCTTGTTGAATCCCTTGGTTTCAACTTAATGTCTGTCTCAATGCTTTGCGATTTGAACATGGTCGTAATATTTGGAAAATATCATTGCCTGGTACTAATGGAATCTGACAAGTCTCTAGTGTTTGAAGGGTATCGGAAAGATGATTTGTATGTGGTAGATTTCTCAGCAGGGCCACAACTTGAAGTATGTCTTCTTGCAAAAGCTTCAGAATGCTGGCTTTGGCATCGGAGGCTTGGGCATGCTGGCATCAGGAACCTCCACACCCTTGCGAAGAAGAAACATGTCATAGGCATCGAGGGCGTCAAGTTCAAGAAAGATCACTTATGCGGTGCCTGTGAAGCAGGGAAGATGACGAGGGCAGAACATCCTTCAAAGACAATCATGGCTACTACTCAACCCTTCGAACTTCTCTACATGGATCTTTTCGGTCCCACTCACTACTCAACTTTTACTACTACTGCTTGCCTCTATGGCTTCGTCATTGTTGATGATTACTCTAGATATACTTGGGTGCACATAATCCTTTACAAGACTGAAGTGCAGGATGTCTTCAGACGCTTCGCCAATCGTGCTATGAACAATTTTGGCGCCAAGATAAAGCACATCAGAAGTGACAATGGCACTGAATTAAAGAACACTGGCCTTGATACATATCTTGATACCTTGGGCATCACACATGAATTCTCAGCCCCGTACACGCCACAGCAGAATGGCGTCGTCGAACGCAAGAACAGAACACTAATTGAGATGGCCAGAACAGTGCTAGATGAATACAAGACTCCAAGAAAATTCTGGACTGAAGCCATTGACACTGCATGCCATACAATCAATCGTGTTTATCTTCACAAACTTCTAAACAAGACATCTTATGAACTCCTAACTGGCAAGAAGCCAAATGTCAGTTACTTCAGAGTATTTGGCGCAAGGTGCTGGATCAAGGACCCACACCACACCTCAAAGTTTGCACCAAAAGCACATGAGGCTTTTATTCTTGGATATGGAAAGGATTCGCACTCCTACAGAGTCTTCAATCTCTTTCATTACAAAGTGGTTGAAACAGTGGATGTGCGGTTTGATGAGACAAATGGTTCACAAAGAGAGCAACTGCCAAATGTGCTAGATGAGATTCCGGCTAGTGAATCAATCAAGGTAATGGGAACTGGAGAGATTATACCTTCTGAAGCTCATCCTGAAGAAGAACTTATCATCTCAGCACCTGATCAACATGAAGACAATGCTCAGCCTAAAGACATTCCTTCCAACAACAACACAGATCAGCAAGAGCAAAGTCTTTGCCCTGTACATCCTCGCGTTGCCAATGAAGTGCAGATTGAAAGAATAATTGATAGCATCAATGCACCTGGTCCACTCACTCGTTCAAGGGCAACTCAGTTAGCAAATTTCTGTGGGCACTTCGCATTCATCTCAATATCAGAACCCAAGAAAGTTGAAGAAGCCTTCATGGAACCTGAATGGATTCAAGCTATGCAATAAGAGCTTCAACAGTTTGAGCTGAATAATGTATGGGAACAGGTTAAGCGTCCTGATCCACGGAAGCACAACATAATAGGCACCAAATGGATATACCGCAACAAGCAAGATGAGCATGGTTAGGTTGTCAGAAACAAAGCTCGTCTCGTTGCTCAAGGATATACTAAAGTGGAAGGCATTGACTTCGATGAAACATTTGCTCCTGTGGCTAGGCTTGAAGCCATACGCATACTGCTGGCCTATGCAAATCATCATAACATACTTCTATATCAAATGGATGTGAAAAGTGCCTTTCTCAATGGCAAGATTGAAGAAGAAGTGTATGTTGCACAACCGCCTGGCTTTGAAAATCCAAAACATCCTGACATGGTATACAAGCTCAACAAGGCACTGTATGTCCTCAAACAAGCCCCTAGGGCCTGGTATGACACACTCAAATATTTCCTGAAGAGCAAAGGCTTCATACCTGGTTCCCTAGATCTCACTCTTTTCACGAAGACATATGATGGTGAACTATTTGTGTGTCAAATATATGTGGATGACATTATCTTCGGCTGCACCAATCAGAAGTACAGTGAAGAGTTTGGATATATGATGCAAGAGCAATATCAGATGTCCATGATGGGGGAGCTGAAGTTCTTCCTTGGTCTTCAAATACGACAACAACGCAATGGCATCTTCATATCTCAAGAGAAGTATCTCAAAGATTGCCTGAAGAAGTTCGGTATGCAAGACTGCAAAGGCTTCACAACACCAATGCCAGCCAAACATCATCTAGGTCCTGACGACAATGGTAAAGAGTTCGATCAAAAGGTATACCGCTCCATGATTGGTTCTTTGCTTTATTTATGTGCATCTAGGCCAGATATTATGCTTAGTGTTTGCATGTGTGCTCGATTTCAAGCGGCACCAAAGGAGTCGCATCACTTAGCTGTGAAGCGAATTCTTCGATATTTGGCTCACACCCCAACTCTAGGATTATGGTATCCAAAGGGCTCAGAGTTTGATTTGGTTGGATTCTCGGATGCTGATTATGCTGGCGACCAAGTTGATCGCAAGTCTACATCAGGCACATGTCACTTTCTGGGATGATCACTTGTATGTTTGTCTTCAAAGAAGCAGAACTGTGTATCTCTCTCCATTGCTGAATCTGAATACATTGCTGCTGGATCTTGCTGCGCTCAACTTCTGTGGATGAAGCAAATACTCAAGGACTATGGCATTCATCTGAAGCAAGTGCCACTTTACTGCGACAACGAAAGCGCCATCAATATTGCTAACAACCCATTTCAGCACTCGAAGACAAAGCACATTGAAATTCGTCATCACTTTCTCAGAGAACATGTTGTGAAGGAAGACATTGATATCATACACGTCAACACTGAAGAGCAATTGGCAGATATCTTCACCAAGCCCTTGGATGAGAAGAGGTTTTGCAAGTTACGGTGTGAGCTAAATATCCTGGAATCCTCAAATGTCCTGTGATCAGGCACACATCCTAACACTTATGCATATGATGACTTAGATGTGCAACGCACAAAGTAAAGTATATCTTCAATCAATGAAGACATACATTCTAAGTGTGAATACATTAATGTGGAATTTAACTTCGGAGCGCCACGATAATTGTGCGCCGTGTCTGGGTCTAATACTTCCTATACGGTGGGTAACGCCACCACCAAACGTTCCATTTTGAAGTGTTTCACTCATGGCGTTACCTTGCAATGTCTTCACATTTGATTTGGCTTCGAATTCAACATATTTTCATGATTATCTTCACTATGTTGACTACAGATATATATATATATATATGCTAGTGTTCTGTCCTCTACAGCATTCACTTATAGCTATGTCTTCGTGTTGAATCCTTTTGAACTAAGTGAATGTGATCGGACCCCAAACTTCTCTATGCTTTCTATCTCAAACTCTATCTCTCTAAGTCATATGCATTCTATTGAAACTGTCGAATGTCTTCACTGCGTCCTTGTCAGCAGAAGATATAGAGACAACCATAAAGTCTGTTTTCAATGCTCATTCCTCCACATAAAATCCGGAGAAGCAGGAACGACCGCCCGACAATCCAGGCGTGCGTGGGACGTGGAACAAACCCCAAACTTCCACAAACTGGCCACGCGTTCCTCAGATGCAAATCGCCAGGGGCACCTGTGTAATAGCACAGTGCCGCCCCTGAGCCTATAAATTCACACTTACCGCGGTCATTATGTCCTTCTTCCACCCTCGCACGAACCCTAGCGCCACCGGTAGCTCTCGACGATGCCGGTGACGAAGTGCTTTGCTGCCGCAACCTCTCCGACGCCGTCTTCACGCCGATCGCGGACATCGTCCTCTCCGCCGTCGCCGTAGGTGTCTTCCGTCGCCAAGTTAGGGCACGGACGATTGAACTGCTCGGCATCATCTCCCACTCCGTCTAGCAGTTCCAAGTGTGGTAAATAAAACTTCTTTTTACAGCCCCTGTTGATCTCATGGTTCAGTCACTTTCTACCATAAGAAGTTTCTCTTCACACAAGTTAGGTCTCTCTATCTGCATCTCATAACATGCCTAGTATATTCACTTGTGCTTCATGAAGTAGTTAGATTCCTCACTTGTACTGATCTGTGGGTTCGTACAAATCTGGAACCAACTTCTTATCTATGAGTGAATGTCTTCGCGCGATGAGGTCAATGTCTTCTAAACTGATTGTCTTCAAAATCTTCTGAGAATGCATATGACCTCTTCCCCTTCCCTCGCACCTTAATGCTGTCACAGGTACATGTCCGTGGGAGAATCCTTTGGTTCTCATAGTCTACATTCATTT